>NC_083352.1:12864620-14139240 GCF_030254825.1 Meriones unguiculatus | reverse complement strand
GAGAAAGCTTCTTGGCAGCCCACACTGCCTAGCCCAGAAATCCTCAAAGAGACTAAGAGTCAACTCTACCAGTGCACCAGAGGAGAGCAATGCAAGCACTGTTTTGAAGGCCTGCCGGGATAGGCAGTCTCTTCCCATTGCCAACAGACTTGGACTGAAAGATGCAGTGCCAGTGAGCAAGAAAATAGCAGCCCAGCTGCCCAGCACTGACCAAGAACAGCTACCAAGCAGGCCTGCTCTGGTCTCAGCCACACCCTATGCTGAGTCCTCTCAACCATCTACCAGCCATGCTGTACGCCAGTCCCTGAGAATGGTCTTTACTAGACTTAATGGTGACTGCTGGAGCTCCAGGTTCCTGACAGTGTCCCCAGCACTTGCCCATGAGAAGCAAACAGCTCCTTGGGAGGGCCCTGCCTTCCTGGAGAAAGGTGAAGCAGCACGCTCCCAGGTCCCAGTGAGTGTCCTCTATGAGGACCTTCAGGTCTCCTCCTCTTCAGAAGACAGTGATGGGCAGTGAGTGATGGGACAGCAGATGCCACCCTCCTGCTCAGACTTGACAGACACTTTCAGACTGGTCCTCTCTGGGTTAGCCAGCTAGATGACATGACTGGGACCTGTCAGATCCACTTCCAAATGACCCTTCTGGTGTGCGTGGACTCACATCTCTGCACAGAGCCTCACCTCAGCATGGACTCTGGACTCTGACCTGAGAAGACCTCTGAAGAAAAGTCACCTGTCCTCTCCATTGTGATTATCAATGACCTGTATACAGTATGTCTTTTCAGCTACCTCAACGTCCTAACTCTGCATGAGTTGTCATATTGTATGATGTTTTCCACTTCCAGTAATAAAATTGGCCTAGAAATTATGTCTGCAGTGGTGTTCTTGGGCCGAAGGCATGGGGTTTTCACAGGACCTATGGCCCAATAACGAGCCACAAACCCAAGAGGCTCTCAACCTACCCCATCAGGTTTGCCGTTCTGACACTGTGCATAGGTACCCCCACCTTGTGATCTTAAGACCATTGAGAGACAGGGCAGTTTGTAGGCCTGTCCTTCCAGGCTGCTGGTCACAGATGTCATGGTCACAAAGGTCAATTGCATCAATTTTAGGACTCAGTGGGCTTCTTACTGAGTTCCTATTCTGAGTTTTATCCACTATGAGGCCACTCACTGTCCCCATACCTCTGCTTTTGCTTGCTTTCCATTTATGAGGCCAGGACTTTGCATTCCTCACAAAGTCTAAATCCTGGCTGTTCATTACACCCTTTCATCTCAGCACCCTTTGTAGTTTGGGCTTGAAGGATGCATCAAACTGTTGTGTTCACTGCCCCTCACCCCCATATTGCCTCTCTGTTTGTTTTTGTGTGGCTGTGTGTATATATGTTTCTCATATTCATGTGAAAATCAAGGCACCTGGAGTTTCAGAGCAGAGTGCTGAAGCTCCTGGAAGATATTGGTTTCATCATGCATTTTTTTTGTAACTTATGTGCTTGAGGCAGTGTTTGACACTGAGTGGAAGCCCCACAGCTTGGCCTGTCTGACTGGCTGGCACACTTCAGTGATTTTCCTTTCTCTTCCCTGTTAGCCTGCTGAGATCTTTCAGAGCTGTGTCTATAGCTCTCTGTGAGTGGTGGGCCCCAAACAGATGTCAGCCAAGGTTTCTCTTTGTGCATCTCCTCAGGTACCACACCCTGTGTTGTCCTTGGGCTGCTACATGCCATGTGCTTCTCATGAGGTCATTCAATGTATTGTATCCAAGCTATATTTTATTAACAATACCAGTCATAAGACATTTCTCTTTTCTCATATAGAATTCAGCAGACAATGAAGAAGAGGGTAAAGTTTAAAGCAAGGGAGCTGGTATGAGAGCTCAGGCGTCTATGGGCTAGATTGGGAGATTCTCAACTTAAATCCATATGAACAATGTTTGGTGGAAGCCTAGGCTCTGTCATCCTTAGGATATGTAGAAGTAGGCAGAACCTGTCCATCAAGATCACCTCCAGCTATCTATATTTATAAATTTGGGAAGCCCCTGGGTGAGAACAATAGGCTTGCAGAGGAGACTGATGTCTCAAGGACACAAAAATCAGAACAAGTGAACTCAGGAAAAAAAAAATCACAAGTCAGTGAGTGATAAGAACGGAGCATGAAGCAAAAAAAAAAAAAAAACACAAGCACACTTAACATTTGAATGGGTGTGAACCCTGTATCTGCCAAAGAACCAATCCTGCTGAAGAGCCTGGGCCTACTTCCCAGTGTCTTCTTAGGTCCACATGCAGGGAGAGCAGCTCCTCTGCCTGGCCTTCTGATACTTCTGCTATGGTCAGGACCATGAATGAACGCAACAAATTTAACAGAGCCCAAAACTTAGCAAACCCCTAGATATTGGCACAACTGACTCCCTGATGAAAGCACTATTTATGCTGTGAAACTCATTCCATAGTCACTTCAGTCGGCCATAATGAAAACAAGACCCAGTCCATTCAGGTCCATAGTTCTGGAAAAATATCTCAATGTATAACCCTTGCCTTTTGGCCTTGGCATTTCTGCCTTTGGCCTCATGTTCTGGGTAACTGAAGTATGTCGATCCAGAATATGATTTTGTGCTTGAAAGTTAACTCTGAGAAAAGCTCAGTTATCCCCTGGGATGCAGAGGACCTGCTCAGTGTACTTTGCCAGCTGGTTAATCAAGACTTTCTATTGACTTAAACCCATGTTCCCAGCAATCTTCTCTGGTGGAAAGCCCTCAACACAGATGTTCTATGAAGAAGCCCAGTCCATGTCTCACCTAGCCCCAGTAGTTACTGACACATACAGGCCTCCACTCACCCTAGGGTTCTCCTCTTCCGGTGGGGGCACATTCTGTGCCCATGGGCCTGTTGGCTTTCCCTGGTTGCCTGTTGCTAGAACTGCTCCATGGCCCTGGGTCTTCATGTGTGACTCCATCTTCTGGATCTGTTGGCTTTGATTTCCTGAATCAGATGCAAACAAAAGATTTTGAACCAATGCAATTAAGCATCATGACATAACAAGAATACTTGGCCTGAGCCACCCACCCGGGTCTGCAGTCCCCAAGACCAGGACAGATCAGAGGAAGCAGCAGTTCCCTGGCCTGCGCCGTTTCCTGGAACCCAGCCTGCCCTGCGCCCTGAGACCAACCCAGTCCCCCTGCCTGCACCATTCCCCAAATCCCACCCCAATCTGAGGCACAGGAGACAGTACAGATTAGAAGGCAGCAGGAAAACCAGCAGACTCCGGCCATCCGGGACCATGAGCTCTATCTACAACCCCAGAGACATATTTCCATCAGAGCCCACCAGGCCTCCTAGTAACAGAAACTAAAGGGCTAGAGGTCAGCACAAGAACACCAGCAACAAAACTCAGAGCTGAATGGCACCCCCCAAAACGCAGATATCCTACCACAGCAAGCCCTGAGGATACCATCACACTGGAAGCACAAGAAAACAATCTTAAATTCGAGATTATGAAAATGATAGAGGCCTTAAAAGAAAAAAAATAATCACTTAAAGAACTACAGGAAAATACAACCAAACAGGTGAAGGAATGAAATAAATCCCTAAAGGAAACACAGGAAAATACAATCAAACAGGTGATGGAACTAAGTAAATCCCTGAAAGAAATACATAAAAAGACAACCAAATGGGAAAAGGAAATGAATAAAACTGTCTAGTACCTTAAAATGGAAATAGAAGCAATAAAGAAAACACAATCCAAGGTAATCCTGGAGAAGGAAAATCTAGGGAAGAGAAAGGAAACTATAGAAACAAGCATCAATAACAGAATACAAGAGTTGGAAGAGAGAATCTCAGGTGTACAAGATATGATTGAAGAAACTGATACATCAGTCAAAGAAAATGTTAAATCTAAAAAGTTCCTGACACAAAATATCTAAGAAATCTGGGACAATATGAAAAGACCAAACCTAAGAATAATAGGAATAGAAGACTCTTAACAATAACGATAGACTACCTCAGAATAAAGGGCTAGAAAAAGGCTTTCCAAGCAAATGGACACAAGAAACAAATGGAGTAGCTATTCTAATATCTAATAAAATAGGCTTTCAACCAAAATTAATCGAAAGTGATGGGGAGAGCACTTCAGACTCATCAAAGAAAAAAATTGACCAAAATGACAACTCAATTCTAAACATCTATGCCCCAAATACAAAAGCACCCACATTTGTAAAAGAAACATTACTAAAGCTTAAATCACACATAGATCCACACATGCTACTATCAGGAGACTTCAATACACTTCTCTCACCAATAGACAGATGACAGATCATTGAGACAGAAACTAAACAGAGAAATAACGAAAGTAATTGATGTTATGAGTCAATTGGAACTCACAGATATCTACAGAACATTCCATCCAAACGCAGAAGAATACACTTTATTCTCAGCACCTTATGGGGCCTTCTCCAAAACTGACCACATACTCAGACACAAAGCAAGCCTCAACAAATACAAGGAAACTGAAACAGAACGTTGTATTCTATCAGACCACGATGGATTAAAGCTAGACTTCAACATAAATAGATGCAATAGAATGCCTACAAACTCATGGAAACTGAACAACTCTCTACTTAATGATCACTGAGTCAGGGAGGAAAGAAAGAAAGAAATTAAAGACTTTCTAGAATTCAATGAAAATGAAGGCACAACATACCCAAACTTATGGGACACAACGAAAGCAGTGCTAAGAGAAAAGTTCATATCATTCAGTGTCTTCATAAAGAGGAGAGAGTTCATACTAGCAACTTAACAGCTCACCTGAAAGCTCTAGAAAAAAAAAAAAAAAGGAAACAAACACACTCAAGAGGAGTCAACAGCAAGAAATAAATCAAACTCAGGGCTGAAATCAATAACCTAGAAACAAAGAGAACAATACAGAGAATCAAAAAACCAAAAGCCGGTTTTTTGAGAAAATTAACAAGACAGACAAACCCTTAGCCAAACTAACTAAAAGGAGGGAGAGTATCCACATTAATAAAATCAGAAATAAAAAGGGGGATATAACGACAGACACCAAGGAAATCCAAAAAATCATTAGATCATACTTCAAACACCTATACACCACAAAATTGGAAAATCTAAATAAAATGAATGATTTTCTTGCCAAAGTTAAATCAGGTTAACAATTTAAATAAACCCATGCCCCTAAGGAAATAGAAGCAGACATCAAAAGCCTCCCAACCAAAAAGAGCCCTGGGCCAGATGGTTTTAGCACAGAATTTTACCAGGCTTTCAAAGAAGAACTAATGCCAGTATTCCTCAAAGTATTCCACAAAATAGAAATGAAAGGAATATTGCCAAACTCATTCTATGAGGCTACAGTCACCCTGATACCTAAACCATACAAAGACCCAACAAAGTAAGAGAATTTCAGACCAATATCCCTTATGAACATTGACGCAAAAATAGTCAATAAAATACTTGCAAACTGAATCCCAGAAACACATCAAAAATATCATACTCTATGATCAAGTAGGCTTCATCCCAGGAATGCAGGGATGGTTCAACATACAAAAACCATGTAATCCACCATATAAACAAACTGAAAGAAGGAAAACCACATAATCATCTCATTAGATGCTGAAGGCCCTTGGCCAAACCCCTTCATGTTTAAAGTCTTGGAGAGATCAAGGATTCAAGGCACATACCTGGACCCAATAAAGGCAATATTCAGCAAGCCAATAGTCAACATCAAGTTAAATGGAGAGAAACTTAGAGCATTCCCGCTAAAATCAGGGCCAAAACAAGGCTGCCACTCTCACCATATCTCCTCAATATAGTACTTGAACTTCTAGTGAGAGCAATAAGACAAGTAAAGGAGATCAAAACTAGACAAATTGGAAAGGAAAAAGTCAAAGTATTGCCATTCGCAGATGATATGATAATATACATAAGTGACCCTAAGACACTAAGTGACACCAGAGAACTCCTACAGCTGATAAATACCTTCAACAAAGTGTCTGGATACAAAATTAACTCAAAAAATCAATAGCCCTCCTTTATAGAAGTGACAAAAGGCCTGAAAAAGATATTAGGGAAACAACACCCTTCACAATAGCAACAAATAATATAAAATATTTTGGTGTAATTCTAACCAAGGAAGTGAAAGACCTATATGACAAGAATTTCAAGTCTTTGAAGAAAGGAACTAGAGAAGATTTTAGAAGATGGAAAGATCTCCCATGCTCTTGAATAAGTAGGATTATCATAATAAAAATTACCATCCTGCCAAAAGCCATCTACAGATTCAATGCAATTCCCATCAAAATTTCAACAAAATTCTTTACAGACCTGGAAAGAACAACCATTAACTTAGTATGGAAAAATAAAAGACCCAGGATAGCCAAAACAATTCTGAACAATAAAAGAACTTCTGGTGGTATCAACATCCCTGATTTCAAGCTATACTACAGAGCAATAGTAATAAAAACTGCATGGTATTGGCATAGAAACAGACAGGTTGATCAATGGAACAAAATTGAAGATCCAGAAATAAACCCACACTAATACAGGCACTTGATTTTCAACCAAGAAGCCAAAACCATACAATGGAAAAAAGAAAGCATCTTCAACAAATGGTACTGGTCTAACTGAGTGTCTGCATATAGAAAAATGCAAATAGACCCGTATTTATCACCCTGCACAAAATTCAATTCCAAGTGGATCAAAGACCTTGACAAAAACAAAACAAAACAAAACAAACAAACAAACAAACAAACAAAAAACCATAGACTCTAAATCTGTTAGAAGATAAAGTGCGAAAAAGTCTGGAACTTACTGGCATAGGAGACAACTTCTTGAACAGAACACCAACCGCACAGTCTCTGAGATCAACAATTAATAAATGGGATCTCATGAAACTGAGAAGCTTCTGTAAGTCAAAGGACACTGTCAATACAACAAAATGGCAACCGACAGATTGGGGAAAGATCTTCACCAACCCTACATCAGAAGACTAATATCTAAAATATACAAAGAACTTAAGAAATTAAACATCAATAAATCAAATAATCCAATTAAAATATGGGCTACAGAGCTAAACTGAGAATTCACAACCAAGGAATCTCAAATAACTGAGAAGCACATAAAAAAAAATGCTCAATGTCCTTAGCCATCAGAGAAATGCAAATTGAAACCACTTAATCATAATTCCATTTTACATCAGTCAAAATGGCTAGATTAAAAACTCAAGTGATACCACATGATGAAGAGGATATGGAGAAAGGGAAACACTCCTCCATTGTTGGTGGGAGTGCAAACCTGTCCAACCTCTCTGGAAATCAATCTGTCAATTTCTTAGAAAATTGGGAATAGTTCTATCTCAAGACGCAGCTATACCACTCCTGGGCATATACCATAAAGATGCTCCACCATACCACCAAGACACTTGTTCAACTGTGCTCATATCAGCTTTATTCATAATAGCCAGAAACTGGATGTCCCTCAACCAAAGAATGGATAAAGAGACTGTGGCACATTTGCACAATGGAATACTACTCATCTATTAAAAACAAAGAAATCATGGAATTTTCAGGCAAATGGATGGAACTAGAAAAGATCATCCTAAGTGAGGTAACCCAGACGCAGAAAGATGCACATGGTATGTACTCAGTTATAGTGGGTACTAGATCCGCAGTACAGAATAAACCAGACTACAATCCACAGACCCAAAGAAGCTAAGTAACAAGTGAGGAGAATAGTAAGTCAGTCTGACTCCATGGCAGGCTTCAAAATTGGCTTCAGATTGAACAGACCTGGGTTTCTATTTCTCAAAACATGAAACTACAGTCCATGTAAGCCAGATATTGTTTCCAGCTTTCCCTGAAAGCTAGAAACAATAACTTAATAAAGTTCCCAAGCACTTGACCAATCAAATTAATGGTCAGTTAGAAACACGCTGCCTAGCTAGTCAAAATTACACTTCATTACCTGGGCACACTTTGTTACCTGGGCACTCCCTGCAGTCCCCCTAACTGCACACCAATCATGAGTTCCCCTGTATCCCTACCAACCAATCAACATAAAGATCACCTAACCACACTGGGAAATCCCCTAACTGTCTTTAAATTGAGCCTTTAAATTGCCCCAGCATGCTGGCAATTTCTGTAGAGTAAACACTCCTTGCTTTTGTATACTACCTGAGGCCTAGGTCTTCTCTCAGGGATTCCTGGACCTACTAAAAGAAGGGCCCAATGGGTGGTGCTGGAATGTCACTCCGAAGGGGAAATAGAATAGACAGCAGAAGTGGATTGAGAGAGGGAACTGTGCAGGAGATGGAATGGGGATCAGATGTGGGAAGAGGGGGTCTAAAGCAGGATCTCTGAGCTGTGCACACCAGGCAAGAGGCTGCTCTCAGAAGGCCGGCTGCAACTGGAGTGGAAAGTTCCTCCCCAGGCTATTTACAAGGTCCAGTCAAGATTGTGGAATCCATGAAGTCATGTAATCCAATTATCACTTTAAGAGGAACACCTGATCTTGAGGCAGGATCACACAGGCTTTAGTCTGGATCTTAACTACCCTGAGGAGGAAAAAATGGAGATGACCACACACTCTAAGTGCCTCATTTTAGGCAGACAGATGAGTAGAGGCCACAGCAGAAGGCCAGAACCTTGGCTTCCACTGCATAATGTATGTTTGCATGGAAGGTGAAAATCTGGGGACTGGCCCATAGACACCTAAGCACTCACAAGGGTCACCTTGCCATCTAATCCTCGTCATCTGATCCACTCAACTGATTCCTCTTACATTTAGATATTTCTCAGCATTAAAATGAGCCTCAACCTACAGTGTGTTGACTTAGTGCTCATCAGTAGGGAGAGGAACCTAGTATTCTACCAGCTGAACCACCAAGCACATGAGTGAAGCTGCTATACTGGCAGCGAATTCTCTAATTCCTATGATAACATTTTGCAGTGCCATTGCCAAAGATGTGTAGTGAGACTGTATCTGTGAGAGAGGGTTGAGGGGAAGAATACACATGGAGAAAGAGGTGTGTGGGAGTAGATGGGAAGCTGGATGGGGCAGGGAAGGGACATAGGGGGGAAGGAGAGGTGGAGGTAGAGGAGGAGGAGAAGCAGGATAGAGTTAGAGACACTTGCAAGGGAAAGGCAAGATGAGCGGCCCAAAGAGAATGTGTGGAGGAGTTAGGGGAGCGGGAAATGTGGAGAGCAGGGAGGGAAGGATGAACACAGGGAAGTAGAGATAGAGAGATAGTGATGAAGATTGAATCATAGACAGAGAGGGGGTGAAGAGAGAGAGGAGACCGACAAAGACACTAAAACAAAGCGGACTGGACTGAATACAGGGTGTGGCTGAGACCAGAGCGGCCCTGCTTTGCCACACCCACGCCAGTGTCGCCATAGTAGCATAAGCTACAGGGCGGGGGATATGATTTCCCCGGAAATAATGCCCCCTGGAAGGTCCCTGGCAAACTCATCCCACTTGGAAAAGAGACGTGTTCTGAGATTTCTACGCTTCTTCAGTTGTGGCTCTGGGGCTGGAATAATAAATTCTTTGATCTTTCCCTGTGACACCTGAAACAGCACAACTAACTTTATAAAAAAAAATTATTATTAGTAGATTGTTAAAGGCTTTAATAAAAATAAGTTTAAGAAAAGTAATGAATTAAATTTAGTATTAATAGGCATTAAGAATAGTAAAATAATAATAGGCTCCTTCTTAAGAAATAATAGCATGAGAGGTGCAGCTGGCGGGAGTTTCCCCCTCCCTTCAGTGCCTTGTTCCTAGAGAAGATCATAAATCTTAAGCAGGACATATGGGAGGAGGGTTAACAAAGGTGTAGTTAGATTTTGTTATAGAGAGGGACTTTGGCAGGCATCTGACTTAGCTCCTGACTTTCCTCTTCATTGGTTAGCAATAATGAAACTATATTTGAGGTTTCTTTTCCTTTGTTGACTCTGATCAAAAAGTTTTTAGGCCAAGATTATTTGTGGGTACTGCTTTATGTTTGATTGCATTTTGAGTTAAAATGTAAACTTTGTATTCTTGGTAAAAGTCTAAATGTTCTGGGAAGTATGCCAATTTTAAGGTGCCTTTTGTGAAATCATTATAAAAATACTAGCTTGATTTCAGTAAAGTGGCAGCAGAGTCAAAACCATCAAGGTGTCTCTGTCTGTCAATTCTTCGCCGAAACCGTGTCTTCCTGTCTAAAGCCTTGTTCTCCCGCGGACGACGGGAGCCCGACTGGGCCGGTCCGTGGCAGCTGTTTTTGTTCAGTGCTGGGCTCCTGGACTGCTGTTTTCTTGCTCTTTTCAGCTGAATCTTTTAGTCCAAGTCTGTTGGCAATGGGAGGGAACTGCCTATCCTGGCAGGCCTACAAAACAGTCATTGCATTGCTCTCCACTGATGCACTGGTAGAGTTGACTCTTGGTTTACTCGGGAGATTCTGGATAGGCCGTGTGTGATGCCAGAAAGCTTTCTCCTGTGGGTCCCAGAAGCTGAGTTTGGGATTCTGTCTTGTCCTAGCGGTGAGCAGGATTCTGACTGGGCTGCTTTTTCCCACTGGGACCCTGGGCTTTTGACTCTGTGTGAAATGCTTCACTGACTCCATTCTTTTGGGGACCGCAATGGTTTGTTGATGCATGGTACCCTGTAGCTTTTGATCCAGCAGGTCTTGTGAGGCTGTGTTTCCACCATTCTGCCTGAGCACTGGCTTGGGGACATCAAAAACAGCCATGTTCTGACCTTCTTCCTGCCTGGAAGGCAAGATGCAGGAGGCATCAAAACTTTGGATGGCAGGGTTTCCAGGGCACACCTGCATCCCAGGAGACTTTCTGGAGGGTAGACTGCCACTGACCTCCTCCTCTTCCCAGGAATGAACCTGGGCATCTGTGAGGGTTATGGAAAAGACAGATATATGGAAAGATTAAGGGAACTGTGTCAGGGTGGAAATTCCTCCATTTGTATGGATGTGCCTTCTTTACAGGTACATATCGCTTGTCCTTAAGCATGATCTTGGATTTGGCTATGAAGATAAACACCTCTAATTCTTAATCTAGATTCACTCTTGGCCACACCTTTGCTGGAAGCCTATATAAGAATTTGGGAGGAGGAAGTTTTTGCTCTTTGCCTGTTTGCAGTAGAAACTGGAGCCTATTTCTTCGGGACACTAGCATCTAATGAAGACAAGCTGAGACACCGTGCTGCATAGACTGATGAAGCAGACATTTTTCAGACATTTTGCCCCATGAAAGAAATCCAGCACCATATTTGGAAAAAGACCCTGAAGACACAGGAGCTGCTCAGTTGCTCTGCAAAGGTGAGTCTTGCAGTAAGTCCTGTAAGAGGACATTTATTCACCTGTTTCAGTTGTTGTCTGGGAGGCTTCCTCTGTCTGCTAACCTAGCCCTACTCTTGGAAGCTTCCAGCCTCCATACAATATAACCGAGGCCTAGAATGATTTTAGCCTCTGAGACTGACTGCTATTCAGCTCATCCTGTCTAGTTCTTTCTAAGCTCATAGCTGGCTGATTCAATTCAGCTGTTCTGACCCAAACTCTCTCCCAGCTGACTTATTCAATCTGGCTTTTCTCTTGGCCTCTGAATTGTTCTGCTTGGCCTCAAACTAAATCCAGCAATCTGCTCTAATCCCCTGGCTCCTTCTCATTCTCTAGTTCATTTGGTCTTCACCCGAGTTCTCTCTCTGCGACCTGTCTCAGCATTACTGTCCCTCTAAAACTGCCTCCTTCCTCTCTCTGCATTGCCCCTTAAGTTTTTCTCTCTTCTTGTGAAAGTGGGTGTATCCTGTTTTGTAGAATCTTCTCAGATTTGTCACTTTCTTTTTCTGTGATTCAATTAGACATCACTTTCAAACCTGGGTGTTTCCTTTTACAAATTAACTTTACCTTCATCGTTTGGGGTTAAAGGTGTGTGCCAGCAGCTTTTCTGAACCTGAAACTTGCTCTATACCAGGCTGGCCTTGTCTATGCCTCCTGGATTAAAAGCATGTTTGTACTCCAGCCGTATCACATAGACCTAGAAGGTCTTTGGATCTCTTGCCAGAACAGTCATGCTCTGAATTAAAATTCCTCTACAAAATTTGTTACAGCTCGCATGTCCTATATCAAGGAGGCTGGCTCTGAAGCCTCTCTAAGCTGTTGTTCTGCCACAGATTGTGCCCTGTTATATCCAGTGAGCCCAGACCTGCATCGGGATGAAGCTCAGGTGCCAGGAGAGCTGGTTGCCAGGGGGAAGCACAGTCTAAGTTGGGAAAGGCTCCATGGAGTGGGAGCTGGACTAATTTCATTGGTTAAAACTCTTTTGTTTCCTTCTGATTCAAGAAATCAAAGCCAACAACTCCAGATTCAGCGATAAAGCAGGAGACACACATGAAGATTCAGGACCATAAAGCTGTTCCAGCCCAGAAAGTCCAGAGTAAGCCAAGAGGGCCCATGACACAGAAGGTTCCCCCATGGCAAGAAGAGAACATTATGGTAAGTAGAGCCCTTAATGTGTCATCAACCACTGGGGCTAGGTGAGACACGAACTGGGCTCCCTCAGAGAACCTATTTGTTGTGGGTTTTCCACCAGAGAAGACTGCTGGGAACATGGCTTTAAGTCAATAGAAAGTCCTGATTAGCCAGGTGGCAGAGTACTGACTGGATCCTCTGTATCCCAGGGGATCACTGAACCTTTCTTGGGGTGAGGTTTTAAGCACAAAAACAAAAACCAACCAAACAAACAAACATGTTTTGGGTTGACATACTTCTGTTACCCAGAACAGTAGGCCAGAAGCAGAAATGCACAGGTGAGAGACATGGGAGATTTTCCCAGGACTGTGGACTCAGACACATTGGGTCTTGTTTTCATTTTGTTAGGTGATAGTGTCTGTGGGTTGAGTTCTACAGTCTGAATGAAGCTTCCATTGTGGAATTAGTTGTGCCAGTGTCTGGGAATTTATTAAGTTCTGGGGCCCTGTGAAATGTTGCATCTGTCCATGGTCCTGACTGTAGCAGAGGTATCAGAAGGCCAGGCAAAGGAACTACTCCCCCTGCATGTGGACCTGAGTAGACACTGGGAAGTAAGCCCAGCCTCTCTTTAGCAGGATTGGTCCTTTGGCACATACAAGGCTCACTGACATCACTCATGCATCTTTCAAGTGTGCTTACCTCTTCCGGGTTCAAAGAAACAACCATTTTCTGGAGAGAAAACATTGCAGGCATTTTAACCCTTTATCCCTAAGAGGTACCTGGATCCCTTTTTGACTCACTAATATCTCATTTGCTACTCACAGGTAAAATGCAGAGAGTGTGGGGCCTTTGGCCACACAGCAAGGAGCAGAAGGTGCCCAATCAAGTATGGCCAAAAGCTCCTAGATCCACAGCCTCTGGGAGCCAGGAAGGAGAAAGAGAATCAGGATCCTCGCAGGACACAGGGTCTCCAGAAACCAGGGCCCATAAGCCAGGCCAAGACAGAAAAGAAACCTAGTCAAGTCACTGGACAGAGGTGAGTGATGGGGAAGGGCTGGCCAGAGGGAAGGCTCTGGGTGCAGCAAAGCTCATGGGGTACCATCACTCATCTCTCTGTCCCCAAACACTGAAAGGGCCAGACAGCTAGTAAGTAGTATACTAGCTACAGAGAGTGAGTGGAGAGTGGGTGAGTGAGAGTGGGTGAATGGGTGGGTAGAGCTGATGTGTTTCCACACCATTGTCTGTCCCACAGAGGTGATGAGCAGCAGAGGAAGGCTCCCTTCCAGAAACTCCCCATGGATCCACAGAGGAGGGGCCAGCACATCAACCTGGTTGTGAGTAGCAGCAGTTGCTCTGTTCCTGAAAGTCCCTTTCTCTGTGCTCTGCCCCACCTGCCCATTCCCTGCTGCACCACCTGCTTGCTCCATTCACGACCCCATGCATGTCACATCGAATCAGTCCTCTCTGATGCAGCAAGGACTCATTTGGTCATTTTCATAGTTCAGACTGACTTGGGTTTTGGGGAGCAAGTGAGCCTCTGCTGTGTGCTTCTCCTTTGGTAGACCAGTTCTCCTGGAGGATGGGCAGGCTCCTCCTCACCTGTCCTTGAGCATGACCTTGTCTCCTGGTCTCCATGTGGTCCTTCCTTCTGAGGTCATATTACAAACATGGCCTGCTCTTCTAGCCTTCTAATGATCTTCTCTCAGATTTTAATGTTTCCATTTTGAACTGATTCTGTGTGCTGCTTCCAAAATCTAGACTTTTATTGGAGAACTTTTAGGGCAATGAATATATCCTTTAAAATTTTTATTTTATTTTTATTCCATCCCAATATGTTGGCTGCAGAGTTGACTCTCATTTTGAGAGTCATATTCAAGTCATGTCATCTTAACATACCTTTTCCCCTGTTTTACATCCTAGGTGACATGATTAGGGGTTTTCAATACACTGGAAATTGCGTGGTAATTTGAATTGTTTTTCTCTTGACCACAAAAGGCTCATGGCCCTCTGCTTAGCTGTCTATTTATATCATATATAAATAAGTAAAGATTTCTGTAAAAATCATATATTCTTTACATAAAACACATGTACACATGCAGATACATTTGAGTGATGAGAGTTCAGCTCAAGGAAACTTCACAGTGAGGCTGAAACTCTTCACATTGCATGTCCCAATCCCTCTGCATCTCCCCCACCACAGGTTCTCATTCTGCAGCTTTTGGATAACTAATGTAGACCATTTCAGACTGAGTACCTTCACCTTAAAGTGAACTTATACAAGAGTTTTTCTGTCATGATAATCTTATGAGGTCCTTGTGTTATTTGGAAGACTTACATAGTCAATTTATCCTGCAATTGTTATTTTCACAGCATCCCAAGATGCCAGTGTTCAGTCCTGGAAACACAAAGAAGTCTGTGACCAACCAAATTCAGATTACTGTGTCACGTGCCAGAAAGTCTCCTGGGAAGCGGATGTGCCCTGGAAACCCTGGAGCCATCCAAAGCTCTGATGCCTCCTGCATCTTACCTTCCAGGCAGGAAGAAGGTCAGAACATGGCTGTCCCTGGGGTCTCACAGCCAGTGTTCAGGCAGGGTGGTGGAAACACAGCCTCACAAGACCTGCTGCATCAAAAGCTCCGGGGTGTCTCACATCAACAACCCATTGTGGTCCCTAAAAGGAATGGAGTCAGTGAAGCATTTCACACAGAGTCAGAAGCCCAGGGTCCCGGTGTGAAAACACAGCGCAGCCAGCATGCTGCCCTCCATCAGGGAAGACAGAACCCTGAACTTAGCTTCTGGACCCCAGGTGAGAAAGCTTCTTGGCAGCCCACACTGCCTAGCCAGAAATCCTCAAAGAGACTAAGAGTCAACTCTACCAGTGCACCAGAGGAGAGCAATGCAAGCACTGTTTTGAAGGCCTGCCGGGATAGGCAGTCTCTTCCCATTGCCAACAGACTTGGACTGAAAGATGCAGTGCCAGTGAGCAAGAAAATAGCAGCCCAGCTGCCCAGCACTGACCAAGAACAGCTACCAAGCAGGCCTGCTCTGGTCTCAGCCACACCCTATGCTGAGTCCTCTCAACCATCTACCAGCCATGCTGTACGCCAGTCCCTGAGAATGGTCTTTACTAGACTTAATGGTGACTGCTGGAGCTCCAGGTTCCTGACAGTGTCCCCAGCACTTGCCCATGAGAAGCAAACAGCTCCTTGGGAGGGCCCTGCCTTCCTGGAGAAAGGTGAAGCAGCACGCTCCCAGGTCCCAGTGAGTGTCCTCTATGAGGACCTTCAGGTCTCCTCCTCTTCAGAAGACAGTGATGGGCAGTGAGTGATGGGACAGCAGATGCCACCCTCCTGCTCAGACTTGACAGACACTTTCAGACTGGTCCTCTCTGGGTTAGCCAGCTAGATGACATGACTGGGACCTGTCAGATCCACTTCCAAATGACCCTTCTGGTGTGCGTGGACTCACATCTCTGCACAGAGCCTCACCTCAGCATGGACTCTGGACTCTGACCTGAGAAGACCTCTGAAGAAAAGTCACCTGTCCTCTCCATTGTGATTATCAATGACCTGTATACAGTATGTCTTTTCAGCTACCTCAACGTCCTAACTCTGCATGAGTTGTCATATTGTATGATGTTTTCCACTTCCAGTAATAAAATTGGCCTAGAAATTATGTCTGCAGTGGTGTTCTTGGGCCGAAGGCATGGGGTTTTCACAGGACCTATGGCCCAATAACGAGCCACAAACCCAAGAGGCTCTCAACCTACCCCATCAGGTTTGCCGTTCTGACACTGTGCATAGGTACCCCCACCTTGTGATCTTAAGACCATTGAGAGACAGGGCAGTTTGTAGGCCTGTCCTTCCAGGCTGCTGGTCACAGATGTCATGGTCACAAAGGTCAATTGCATCAATTTTAGGACTCAGTGGGCTTCTTACTGAGTTCCTATTCTGAGTTTTATCCACTATGAGGCCACTCACTGTCCCCATACCTCTGCTTTTGCTTGCTTTCCATTTATGAGGCCAGGACTTTGCATTCCTCACAAAGTCTAAATCCTGGCTGTTCATTACACCCTTTCATCTCAGCACCCTTTGTAGTTTGGGCTTGAAGGATGCATCAAACTGTTGTGTTCACTGCCCCTCACCCCCATATTGCCTCTCTGTTTGTTTTTGTGTGGCTGTGTGTATATATGTTTCTCATATTCATGTGAAAATCAAGGCACCTGGAGTTTCAGAGCAGAGTGCTGAAGCTCCTGGAAGATATTGGTTTCATCATGCATTTTTTTTGTAACTTATGTGCTTGAGGCAGTGTTTGACACTGAGTGGAAGCCCCACAGCTTGGCCTGTCTGACTGGCTGGCACACTTCAGTGATTTTCCTTTCTCTTCCCTGTTAGCCTGCTGAGATCTTTCAGAGCTGTGTCTATAGCTCTCTGTGAGTGGTGGGCCCCAAACAGATGTCAGCCAAGGTTTCTCTTTGTGCATCTCCTCAGGTACCACACCCTGTGTTGTCCTTGGGCTGCTACATGCCATGTGCTTCTCATGAGGTCATTCAATGTATTGTATCCAAGCTATATTTTATTAACAATACCAGTCATAAGACATTTCTCTTTTCTCATATAGAATTCAGCAGACAATGAAGAAGAGGGTAAAGTTTAAAGCAAGGGAGCTGGTATGAGAGCTCAGGCGTCTATGGGCTAGATTGGGAGATTCTCAACTTAAATCCATATGAACAATGTTTGGTGGAAGCCTAGGCTCTGTCATCCTTAGGATATGTAGAAGTAGGCAGAACCTGTCCATCAAGATCACCTCCAGCTATCTATATTTATAAATTTGGGAAGCCCCTGGGTGAGAACAATAGGCTTGCAGAGGAGACTGATGTCTCAAGGACACAAAAATCAGAACAAGTGAACTCAGGAAAAAAAAAATCACAAGTCAGTGAGTGATAAGAACGGAGCATGAAGCAAAAAAAAAAAAAAAAACACAAGCACACTTAACATTTGAATGGGTGTGAACCCTGTATCTGCCAAAGAACCAATCCTGCTGAAGAGCCTGGGCCTACTTCCCAGTGTCTTCTTAGGTCCACATGCAGGGAGAGCAGCTCCTCTGCCTGGCCTTCTGATACTTCTGCTATGGTCAGGACCATGAATGAACGCAACAAATTTAACAGAGCCCAAAACTTAGCAAACCCCTAGATATTGGCACAACTGACTCCCTGATGAAAGCACTATTTATGCTGTGAAACTCATTCCATAGTCACTTCAGTCGGCCATAATGAAAACAAGACCCAGTCCATTCAGGTCCATAGTTCTGGAAAAATATCTCAATGTATAACCCTTGCCTTTTGGCCTTGGCATTTCTGCCTTTGGCCTCATGTTCTGGGTAACTGAAGTATGTCGATCCAGAATATGATTTTGTGCTTGAAAGTTAACTCTGAGAAAAGCTCAGTTATCCCCTGGGATGCAGAGGACCTGCTCAGTGTACTTTGCCAGCTGGTTAATCAAGACTTTCTATTGACTTAAACCCATGTTCCCAGCAATCTTCTCTGGTGGAAAGCCCTCAACACAGATGTTCTATGAAGAAGCCCAGTCCATGTCTCACCTAGCCCCAGTAGTTACTGACACATACAGGCCTCCACTCACCCTAGGGTTCTCCTCTTCCGGTGGGGGCACATTCTGTGCCCATGGGCCTGTTGGCTTTCCCTGGTTGCCTGTTGCTAGAACTGCTCCATGGCCCTGGGTCTTCATGTGTGACTCCATCTTCTGGATCTGTTGGCTTTGATTTCCTGAATCAGATGCAAACAAAAGATTTTGAACCAATGCAATTAAGCATCATGACATAACAAGAATACTTGGCCTGAGCCACCCACCCGGGTCTGCAGTCCCCAAGACCAGGACAGATCAGAGGAAGCAGCAGTTCCCTGGCCTGCGCCGTTTCCTGGAACCCAGCCTGCCCTGCGCCCTGAGACCAACCCCCTGCCTGCACCATTCCCCAAATCCCACCCCAATCTGAGGCACAGGAGACAGTACAGATTAGAAGGCAGCAGGAAAACCAGCAGACTCCGGCCATCCGGGACCATGAGCTCTATCTACAACCCCAGAGACATATTTCCATCAGAGCCCACCAGGCCTCCTAGTAACAGAAACTAAAGGGCTAGAGGTCAGCACAAGAACACCAGCAACAAAACTCAGAGCTGAATGGCACCCCCCAAAACGCAGATATCCTACCACAGCAAGCCCTGAGGATACCATCACACTGGAAGCACAAGAAAACAATCTTAAATTCGAGATTATGAAAATGATAGAGGCCTTAAAAGAAAAAAAATAATCACTTAAAGAACTACAGGAAAATACAACCAAACAGGTGAAGGAATGAAATAAATCCCTAAAGGAAACACAGGAAAATACAATCAAACAGGTGATGGAACTAAGTAAATCCCTGAAAGAAATACATAAAAAGACAACCAAATGGGAAAAGGAAATGAATAAAACTGTCTAGTACCTTAAAATGGAAATAGAAGCAATAAAGAAAACACAATCCAAGGTAATCCTGGAGAAGGAAAATCTAGGGAAGAGAAAGGAAACTATAGAAACAAGCATCAATAACAGAATACAAGAGTTGGAAGAGAGAATCTCAGGTGTACAAGATATGATTGAAGAAACTGATACATCAGTCAAAGAAAATGTTAAATCTAAAAAGTTCCTGACACAAAATATCTAAGAAATCTGGGACAATATGAAAAGACCAAACCTAAGAATAATAGGAATAGAAGACTCTTAACAATAACGATAGACTACCTCAGAATAAAGGGCTAGAAAAAGGCTTTCCAAGCAAATGGACACAAGAAACAAATGGAGTAGCTATTCTAATATCTAATAAAATAGGCTTTCAACCAAAATTAATCGAAAGTGATGGGGAGAGCACTTCAGACTCATCAAAGAAAAAAATTGACCAAAATGACAACTCAATTCTAAACATCTATGCCCCAAATACAAAAGCACCCACATTTGTAAAAGAAACATTACTAAAGCTTAAATCACACATAGATCCACACATGCTACTATCAGGAGACTTCAATACACTTCTCTCACCAATAGACAGATGACAGATCATTGAGACAGAAACTAAACAGAGAAATAACGAAAGTAATTGATGTTATGAGTCAATTGGAACTCACAGATATCTACAGAACATTCCATCCAAACGCAGAAGAATACACTTTATTCTCAGCACCTTATGGGGCCTTCTCCAAAACTGACCACATACTCAGACACAAAGCAAGCCTCAACAAATACAAGGAAACTGAAACAGAACGTTGTATTCTATCAGACCACGATGGATTAAAGCTAGACTTCAACATAAATAGATGCAATAGAATGCCTACAAACTCATGGAAACTGAACAAGTCTCTACTTAATGATCACTGAGTCAGGGAGGAAAGAAAGAAAGAAATTAAAGACTTTCTAGAATTCAATGAAAATGAAGGCACAACATACCCAAACTTATGGGACACAACGAAAGCAGTGCTAAGAGAAAAGTTCATATCATTCAGTGTCTTCATAAAGAGGAGAGAGTTCATACTAGCAACTTAACAGCTCACCTGAAAGCTCTAGAAAAAAAAAAGGAAACAAACACACTCAAGAGGAGTCAACAGCAAGAAATAAATCAAACTCAGGGCTGAAATCAATAACCTAGAAACAAAGAGAACAATACAGAGAATCAAAAAACCAAAAGCCGGTTTTTTGAGAAAATTAACAAGACAGACAAACCCTTAGCCAAACTAACTAAAAGGAGGGAGAGTATCCACATTAATAAAATCAGAAATAAAAAGGGGGATATAACGACAGACACCAAGGAAATCCAAAAAATCATTAGATCATACTTCAAACACCTATACACCACAAAATTGGAAAATCTAAATAAAATGAATGATTTTCTTGCCAAAGTTAAATCAGGTTAACAATTTAAATAAACCCATGCCCCTAAGGAAATAGAAGCAGACATCAAAAGCCTCCCAACCAAAAAGAGCCCTGGGCCAGATGGTTTTAGCACAGAATTTTACCAGGCTTTCAAAGAAGAACTAATGCCAGTATTCCTCAAAGTATTCCACAAAATAGAAATGAAAGGAATATTGCCAAACTCATTCTATGAGGCTACAGTCACCCTGATACCTAAACCATACAAAGACCCAACAAAGTAAGAGAATTTCAGACCAATATCCCTTATGAACATTGACGCAAAAATAGTCAATAAAATACTTGCAAACTGAATCCCAGAAACACATCAAAAATATCATACTCTATGATCAAGTAGGCTTCATCCCAGGAATGCAGGGATGGTTCAACATACAAAAACCATGTAATCCACCATATAAACAAACTGAAAGAAGGAAAACCACATAATCATCTCATTAGATGCTGAAGGCCCTTGGCCAAACCCCTTCATGTTTAAAGTCTTGGAGAGATCAAGGATTCAAGGCACATACCTGGACCCAATAAAGGCAATATTCAGCAAGCCAATAGTCAACATCAAGTTAAATGGAGAGAAACTTAGAGCATTCCCGCTAAAATCAGGGCCAAAACAAGGCTGCCACTCTCACCATATCTCCTCAATATAGTATTTGAACTTCTAGTGAGAGCAATAAGACAAGTAAAGGAGATCAAAACTAGACAAATTGGAAAGGAAAAAGTCAAAGTATTGCCATTCGCAGATGATATGATAATATACATAAGTGACCCTAAGACACTAAGTGACACCAGAGAACTCCTACAGCTGATAAATACCTTCAACAAAGTGTCTGGATACAAAATTAACTCAAAAAATCAATAGCCCTCCTTTATAGAAGTGACAAAAGGCCTGAAAAAGATATTAGGGAAACAACACCCTTCACAATAGCAACAAATAATATAAAATATTTTGGTGTAATTCTAACCAAGGAAGTGAAAGACCTATATGACAAGAATTTCAAGTCTTTGAAGAAAGGAACTAGAGAAGATTTTAGAAGATGGAAAGATCTCCCATGCTCTTGAATAAGTAGGATTATCATAATAAAAATTACCATCCTGCCAAAAGCCATCTACAGATTCAATGCAATTCCCATCAAAATTTCAACAAAATTCTTTACAGACCTGGAAAGAACAACCATTAACTTAGTATGGAAAAATAAAAGACCCAGGATAGCCAAAACAATTCTGAACAATAAAAGAACTTCTGGTGGTATCAACATCCCTGATTTCAAGCTATACTACAGAGCAATAGTAATAAAAACTGCATGGTATTGGCATAGAAACAGACAGGTTGATCAATGGAACAAAATTGAAGATCCAGAAATAAACCCACACTAATACAGGCACTTGATTTTCAACCAAGAAGCCAAAACCATACAATGGAAAAAAGAAAGCATCTTCAACAAATGGTACTGGTCTAACTGAGTGTCTGCATATAGAAAAATGCAAATAGACCCGTATTTATCACCCTGCACAAAATTCAATTCCAAGTGGATCAAAGACCTTGACAAAAACAAAACAAAACAAAACAAACAAACAAACAAACAAACAAAAAACCATAGACTCTAAATCTGTTAGAAGATAAAGTGCGAAAAAGTCTGGAACTTACTGGCATAGGAGACAACTTCTTGAACAGAACAGCAACCGCACAGTCTCTGAGATCAACAATTAATAAATGGGATCTCATGAAACTGAGAAGCTTCTGTAAGTCAAAGGACACTGTCAATACAACAAAATGGCAACCGACAGATTGGGGAAAGATCTTCACCAACCCTACATCAGAAGACTAATATCTAAAATATACAAAGAACTTAAGAAATTAAACATCAATAAATCAAATAATCCAATTAAAATATGGGCTACAGAGCTAAACTGAGAATTCACAACCAAGGAATCTCAAATAACTGAGAAGCACATAAAAAAAAATGCTCAATGTCCTTAGCCATCAGAGAAATGCAAATTGAAACCACTTAATCATAATTCCATTTTACATCAGTCAAAATGGCTAGATTAAAAACTCAAGTGATACCACATGATGAAGAGGATATGGAGAAAGGGAAACACTCCTCCATTGTTGGTGGGAGTGCAAACCTGTCCAACCTCTCTGGAAATCAATCTGTCAATTTCTTAGAAAATTGGGAATAGTTCTATCTCAAGACGCAGCTATACCACTCCTGGGCATATACCATAAAGATGCTCCACCATACCACCAAGACACTTGTTCAACTGTGCTCATATCAGCTTTATTCATAATAGCCAGAAACTGGATGTCCCTCAACCAAAGAATGGATAAAGAGACTGTGGCACATTTGCACAATGGAATACTACTCATCTATTAAAAACAAAGAAATCATGGAATTTTCAGGCAAATGGATGGAACTAGAAAAGATCATCCTAAGTGAGGTAACCCAGACGCAGAAAGATGCACATGGTATGTACTCAGTTATAGTGGGTACTAGATCCGCAGTACAGAATAAACCAGACTACAATCCACAGACCCAAAGAAGCTAAGTAACAAGTGAGGAGAATAGTAAGTCAGTCTGACTCCATGGCAGGCTTCAAAATTGGCTTCAGATTGAACAGACCTGGGTTTCTATTTCTCAAAACATGAAACTACAGTCCATGTAAGCCAGATATTGTTTCCAGCTTTCCCTGAAAGCTAGAAACAATAACTTAATAAAGTTCCCAAGCACTTGACCAATCAAATTAATGGTCAGTTAGAAACACGCTGCCTAGCTAGTCAAAATTACACTTCATTACCTGGGCACACTTTGTTACCTGGGCACTCCCTGCAGTCCCCCTAACTGCACACCAATCATGAGTTCCCCTGTATCCCTACCAACCAATCAACATAAAGATCACCTAACCACACTGGGAAATCCCCTAACTGTCTTTAAATTGAGCCTTTAAATTGCCCCAGCATGCTGGCAATTTCTGTAGAGTAAACACTCCTTGCTTTTGTATACTACCTGAGGCCTAGGTCTTCTCTCAGGGATTCCTGGACCTACTAAAAGAAGGGCCCAATGGGTGGTGCTGGAATGTCACTCCGAAGGGGAAATAGAATAGACAGCAGAAGTGGATTGAGAGAGGGAACTGTGCAGGAGATGGAATGGGGATCAGATGTGGGAAGAGGGGGTCTAAAGCAGGATCTCTGAGCTGTGCACACCAGGCAAGAGGCTGCTCTCAGAAGGCCGGCTGCAACTGGAGTGGAAAGTTCCTCCCCAGGCTATTTACAAGGTCCAGTCAAGATTGTGGAATCCATGAAGTCATGTAATCCAATTATCACTTTAAGAGGAACACCTGATCTTGAGGCAGGATCACACAGGCTTTAGTCTGGATCTTAACTACCCTGAGGAGGAAAAAATGGAGATGACCACACACTCTAAGTGCCTCATTTTAGGCAGACAGATGAGTAGAGGCCACAGCAGAAGGCCAGAACCTTGGCTTCCACTGCATAATGTATGTTTGCATGGAAGGTGAAAATCTGGGGACTGGCCCATAGACACCTAAGCACTCACAAGGGTCACCTTGCCATCTAATCCTCGTCATCTGATCCACTCAACTGATTCCTCTTACATTTAGATATTTCTCAGCATTAAAATGAGCCTCAACCTACAGTGTGTTGACTTAGTGCTCATCAGTAGGGAGAGGAACCTAGTATTCTACCAGCTGAACCACCAAGCACATGAGTGAAGCTGCTATACTGGCAGCGAATTCTCTAATTCCTATGATAACATTTTGCAGTGCCATTGCCAAAGATGTGTAGTGAGACTGTATCTGTGAGAGAGGGTTGAGGGGAAGAATACACATGGAGAAAGAGGTGTGTGGGAGTAGATGGGAAGCTGGATGGGGCAGGGAAGGGACATAGGGGGGAAGGAGAGGTGGAGGTAGAGGAGGAGGAGAAGCAGGATAGAGTTAGAGACACTTGCAAGGGAAAGGCAAGATGAGCGGCCCAAAGAGAATGTGTGGAGGAGTTAGGGGAGCGGGAAATGTGGAGAGCAGGGAGGGAAGGATGAACACAGGGAAGTAGAGATAGAGAGATAGTGATGAAGATTGAATCATAGACAGAGAGGGGGTGAAGAGAGAGAGGAGACCGACAAAGACACTAAAACAAAGCGGACTGGACTGAATACAGGGTGTGGCTGAGACCAGAGCGGCCCTGCTTTGCCACACCCACGCCAGTGTCGCCATAGTAGCATAAGCTACAGGGCGGGGGATATGATTTCCCCGGAAATAATGCCCCCTGGAAGGTCCCTGGCAAACTCATCCCACTTGGAAAAGAGACGTGTTCTGAGATTTCTACGCTTCTTCAGTTGTGGCTCTGGGGCTGGAATAATAAATTCTTTGATCTTTCCCTGTGACACCTGAAACAGCACAACTAACTTTATAAAAAAAAATTATTATTAGTAGATTGTTAAAGGCTTTAATAAAAATAAGTTTAAGAAAAGTAATGAATTAAATTTAGTATTAATAGGCATTAAGAATAGTAAAATAATAATAGGCTCCTTCTTAAGAAATAATAGCATGAGAGGTGCAGCTGGCGGGAGTTTCCCCCTCCCTTCAGTGCCTTGTTCCTAGAGAAGATCATAAATCTTAAGCAGGACATATGGGAGGAGGGTTAACAAAGGTGTAGTTAGATTTTGTTATAGAGAGGGACTTTGGCAGGCATCTGACTTAGCTCCTGACTTTCCTCTTCATTGGTTAGCAATAATGAAACTATATTTGAGGTTTCTTTTCCTTTGTTGACTCTGATCAAAAAGTTTTTAGGCCAAGATTATTTGTGGGTACTGCTTTATGTTTGATTGCATTTTGAGTTAAAATGTAAACTTTGTATTCTTGGTAAAAGTCTAAATGTTCTGGGAAGTATGCCAATTTTAAGGTGCCTTTTGTGAAATCATTATAAAAATACTAGCTTGATTTCAGTAAAGTGGCAGCAGAGTCAAAACCATCAAGGTGTCTCTGTCTGTCAATTCTTCGCCGAAACCGTGTCTTCCTGTCTAAAGCCTTGTTCTCCCGCGGACGACGGGAGCCCGACTGGGCCGGTCCGTGGCAGCTGTTTTTGTTCAGTGCTGGGCTCCTGGACTGCTGTTTTCTTGCTCTTTTCAGCTGAATCTTTTAGTCCAAGTCTGTTGGCAATGGGAGGGAACTGCCTATCCTGGCAGGCCTACAAAACAGTCATTGCATTGCTCTCCACTGATGCACTGGTAGAGTTGACTCTTGGTTTACTCGGGAGATTCTGGATAGGCCGTGTGTGATGCCAGAAAGCTTTCTCCTGTGGGTCCCAGAAGCTGAGTTTGGGATTCTGTCTTGTCCTAGCGGTGAGCAGGATTCTGACTGGGCTGCTTTTTCCCACTGGGACCCTGGGCTTTTGACTCTGTGTGAAATGCTTCACTGACTCCATTCTTTTGGGGACCGCAATGGTTTGTTGATGCATGGTACCCTGTAGCTTTTGATCCAGCAGGTCTTGTGAGGCTGTGTTTCCACCATTCTGCCTGAGCACTGGCTTGGGGACATCAAAAACAGCCATGTTCTGACCTTCTTCCTGCCTGGAAGGCAAGATGCAGGAGGCATCAAAACTTTGGATGGCAGGGTTTCCAGGGCACACCTGCATCCCAGGAGACTTTCTGGAGGGTAGACTGCCACTGACCTCCTCCTCTTCCCAGGAATGAACCTGGGCATCTGTGAGGGTTATGGAAAAGACAGATATATGGAAAGATTAAGGGAACTGTGTCAGGGTGGAAATTCCTCCATTTGTATGGATGTGCCTTCTTTACAGGTACATATCGCTTGTCCTTAAGCATGATCTTGGATTTGGCTATGAAGATAAACACCTCTAATTCTTAATCTAGATTCACTCTTGGCCACACCTTTGCTGGAAGCCTATATAAGAATTTGGGAGGAGGAAGTTTTTGCTCTTTGCCTGTTTGCAGTAGAAACTGGAGCCTATTTCTTCGGGACACTAGCATCTAATGAAGACAAGCTGAGACACCGTGCTGCATAGACTGATGAAGCAGACATTTTTCAGACATTTTGCCCCATGAAAGAAATCCAGCACCATATTTGGAAAAAGACCCTGAAGACACAGGAGCTGCTCAGTTGCTCTGCAAAGGTGAGTCTTGCAGTAAGTCCTGTAAGAGGACATTTATTCACCTGTTTCAGTTGTTGTCTGGGAGGCTTCCTCTGTCTGCTAACCTAGCCCTACTCTTGGAAGCTTCCAGCCTCCATACAATATAACCGAGGCCTAGAATGATTTTAGCCTCTGAGACTGACTGCTATTCAGCTCATCCTGTCTAGTTCTTTCTAAGCTCATAGCTGGCTGATTCAATTCAGCTGTTCTGACCCAAACTCTCTCCCAGCTGACTTATTCAATCTGGCTTTTCTCTTGGCCTCTGAATTGTTCTGCTTGGCCTCAAACTAAATCCAGCAATCTGCTCTAATCCCCTGGCTCCTTCTCATTCTCTAGTTCATTTGGTCTTCACCCGAGTTCTCTCTCTGCGACCTGTCTCAGCATTACTGTCCCTCTAAAACTGCCTCCTTCCTCTCTCTGCATTGCCCCTTAAGTTTTTCTCTCTTCTTGTGAAAGTGGGTGTATCCTGTTTTGTAGAATCTTCTCAGATTTGTCACTTTCTTTTTCTGTGATTCAATTAGACATCACTTTCAAACCTGGGTGTTTCCTTTTACAAATTAACTTTACCTTCATCGTTTGGGGTTAAAGGTGTGTGCCAGCAGCTTTTCTGAACCTGAAACTTGCTCTATACCAGGCTGGCCTTGTCTATGCCTCCTGGATTAAAAGCATGTTTGTACTCCAGCCGTATCACATAGACCTAGAAGGTCTTTGGATCTCTTGCCAGAACAGTCATGCTCTGAATTAAAATTCCTCTACAAAATTTGTTACAGCTCGCATGTCCTATATCAAGGAGGCTGGCTCTGAAGCCTCTCTAAGCTGTTGTTCTGCCACAGATTGTGCCCTGTTATATCCAGTGAGCCCAGACCTGCATCGGGATGAAGCTCAGGTGCCAGGAGAGCTGGTTGCCAGGGGGAAGCACAGTCTAAGTTGGGAAAGGCTCCATGGAGTGGGAGCTGGACTAATTTCATTGGTTAAAACTCTTTTGTTTCCTTCTGATTCAAGAAATCAAAGCCAACAACTCCAGATTCAGCGATAAAGCAGGAGACACACATGAAGATTCAGGACCATAAAGCTGTTCCAGCCCAGAAAGTCCAGAGTAAGCCAAGAGGGCCCATGACACAGAAGGTTCCCCCATGGCAAGAAGAGAACATTATGGTAAGTAGAGCCCTTAATGTGTCATCAACCACTGGGGCTAGGTGAGACACGAACTGGGCTCCCTCAGAGAACCTATTTGTTGTGGGTTTTCCACCAGAGAAGACTGCTGGGAACATGGCTTTAAGTCAATAGAAAGTCCTGATTAGCCAGGTGGCAGAGTACTGACTGGATCCTCTGTATCCCAGGGGATCACTGAACCTTTCTTGGGGTGAGGTTTTAAGCACAAAAACAAAAACCAACCAAACAAACAAACATGTTTTGGGTTGACATACTTCTGTTACCCAGAACAGTAGGCCAGAAGCAGAAATGCACAGGTGAGAGACATGGGAGATTTTCCCAGGACTGTGGACTCAGACACATTGGGTCTTGTTTTCATTTTGTTAGGTGATAGTGTCTGTGGGTTGAGTTCTACAGTCTGAATGAAGCTTCCATTGTGGAATTAGTTGTGCCAGTGTCTGGGAATTTATTAAGTTCTGGGGCCCTGTGAAATGTTGCATCTGTCCATGGTCCTGACTGTAGCAGAGGTATCAGAAGGCCAGGCAAAGGAACTACTCCCCCTGCATGTGGACCTGAGTAGACACTGGGAAGTAAGCCCAGCCTCTCTTTAGCAGGATTGGTCCTTTGGCACATACAAGGCTCACTGACATCACTCATGCATCTTTCAAGTGTGCTTACCTCTTCCGGGTTCAAAGAAACAACCATTTTCTGGAGAGAAAACATTGCAGGCATTTTAACCCTTTATCCCTAAGAGGTACCTGGATCCCTTTTTGACTCACTAATATCTCATTTGCTACTCACAGGTAAAATGCAGAGAGTGTGGGGCCTTTGGCCACACAGCAAGGAGCAGAAGGTGCCCAATCAAGTATGGCCAAAAGCTCCTAGATCCACAGCCTCTGGGAGCCAGGAAGGAGAAAGAGAATCAGGATCCTCGCAGGACACAGGGTCTCCAGAAACCAGGGCCCATAAGCCAGGCCAAGACAGAAAAGAAACCTAGTCAAGTCACTGGACAGAGGTGAGTGATGGGGAAGGGCTGGCCAGAGGGAAGGCTCTGGGTGCAGCAAAGCTCATGGGGTACCATCACTCATCTCTCTGTCCCCAAACACTGAAAGGGCCAGACAGCTAGTAAGTAGTATACTAGCTACAGAGAGTGAGTGGAGAGTGGGTGAGTGAGAGTGGGTGAATGGGTGGGTAGAGCTGATGTGTTTCCACACCATTGTCTGTCCCACAGAGGTGATGAGCAGCAGAGGAAGGCTCCCTTCCAGAAACTCCCCATGGATCCACAGAGGAGGGGCCAGCACATCAACCTGGTTGTGAGTAGCAGCAGTTGCTCTGTTCCTGAAAGTCCCTTTCTCTGTGCTCTGCCCCACCTGCCCATTCCCTGCTGCACCACCTGCTTGCTCCATTCACGACCCCATGCATGTCACATCGAATCAGTCCTCTCTGATGCAGCAAGGACTCATTTGGTCATTTTCATAGTTCAGACTGACTTGGGTTTTGGGGAGCAAGTGAGCCTCTGCTGTGTGCTTCTCCTTTGGTAGACCAGTTCTCCTGGAGGATGGGCAGGCTCCTCCTCACCTGTCCTTGAGCATGACCTTGTCTCCTGGTCTCCATGTGGTCCTTCCTTCTGAGGTCATATTACAAACATGGCCTGCTCTTCTAGCCTTCTAATGATCTTCTCTCAGATTTTAATGTTTCCATTTTGAACTGATTCTGTGTGCTGCTTCCAAAATCTAGACTTTTATTGGAGAACTTTTAGGGCAATGAATATATCCTTTAAAATTTTTATTTTATTTTTATTCCATCCCAATATGTTGGCTGCAGAGTTGACTCTCATTTTGAGAGTCATATTCAAGTCATGTCATCTTAACATACCTTTTCCCCTGTTTTACATCCTAGGTGACATGATTAGGGGTTTTCAATACACTGGAAATTGCGTGGTAATTTGAATTGTTTTTCTCTTGACCACAAAAGGCTCATGGCCCTCTGCTTAGCTGTCTATTTATATCATATATAAATAAGTAAAGATTTCTGTAAAAATCATATATTCTTTACATAAAACACATGTACACATGCAGATACATTTGAGTGATGAGAGTTCAGCTCAAGGAAACTTCACAGTGAGGCTGAAACTCTTCACATTGCATGTCCCAATCCCTCTGCATCTCCCCCACCACAGGTTCTCATTCTGCAGCTTTTGGATAACTAATGTAGACCATTTCAGACTGAGTACCTTCACCTTAAAGTGAACTTATACAAGAGTTTTTCTGTCATGATAATCTTATGAGGTCCTTGTGTTATTTGGAAGACTTACATAGTCAATTTATCCTGCAATTGTTATTTTCACAGCATCCCAAGATGCCAGTGTTCAGTCCTGGAAACACAAAGAAGTCTGTGACCAACCAAATTCAGATTACTGTGTCACGTGCCAGAAAGTCTCCTGGGAAGCGGATGTGCCCTGGAAACCCTGGAGCCATCCAAAGCTCTGATGCCTCCTGCATCTTACCTTCCAGGCAGGAAGAAGGTCAGAACATGGCTGTCCCTGGGGTCTCACAGCCAGTGTTCAGGCAGGGTGGTGGAAACACAGCCTCACAAGACCTGCTGCATCAAAAGCTCCGGGGTGTCTCACATCAACAACCCATTGTGGTCCCTAAAAGGAATGGAGTCAGTGAAGCATTTCACACAGAGTCAGAAGCCCAGGGTCCCGGTGTGAAAACACAGCGCAGCCAGCATGCTGCCCTCCATCAGGGAAGACAGAACCCTGAACTTAGCTTCTGGACCCCAGGTGAGAAAGCTTCTTGGCAGCCCACACTGCCTAGCCAGAAATCCTCAAAGAGACTAAGAGTCAACTCTACCAGTGCACCAGAGGAGAGCAATGCAAGCACTGTTTTGAAGGCCTGCCGGGATAGGCAGTCTCTTCCCATTGCCAACAGACTTGGACTGAAAGATGCAGTGCCAGTGAGCAAGAAAATAGCAGCCCAGCTGCCCAGCACTGACCAAGAACAGCTACCAAGCAGGCCTGCTCTGGTCTCAGCCACACCCTATGCTGAGTCCTCTCAACCATCTACCAGCCATGCTGTACGCCAGTCCCTGAGAATGGTCTTTACTAGACTTAATGGTGACTGCTGGAGCTCCAGGTTCCTGACAGTGTCCCCAGCACTTGCCCATGAGAAGCAAACAGCTCCTTGGGAGGGCCCTGCCTTCCTGGAGAAAGGTGAAGCAGCACGCTCCCAGGTCCCAGTGAGTGTCCTCTATGAGGACCTTCAGGTCTCCTCCTCTTCAGAAGACAGTGATGGGCAGTGAGTGATGGGACAGCAGATGCCACCCTCCTGCTCAGACTTGACAGACACTTTCAGACTGGTCCTCTCTGGGTTAGCCAGCTAGATGACATGACTGGGACCTGTCAGATCCACTTCCAAATGACCCTTCTGGTGTGCGTGGACTCACATCTCTGCACAGAGCCTCACCTCAGCATGGACTCTGGACTCTGACCTGAGAAGACCTCTGAAGAAAAGTCACCTGTCCTCTCCATTGTGATTATCAATGACCTGTATACAGTATGTCTTTTCAGCTACCTCAACGTCCTAACTCTGCATGAGTTGTCATATTGTATGATGTTTTCCACTTCCAGTAATAAAATTGGCCTAGAAATTATGTCTGCAGTGGTGTTCTTGGGCCGAAGGCATGGGGTTTTCACAGGACCTATGGCCCAATAACGAGCCACAAACCCAAGAGGCTCTCAACCTACCCCATCAGGTTTGCCGTTCTGACACTGTGCATAGGTACCCCCACCTTGTGATCTTAAGACCATTGAGAGACAGGGCAGTTTGTAGGCCTGTCCTTCCAGGCTGCTGGTCACAGATGTCATGGTCACAAAGGTCAATTGCATCAATTTTAGGACTCAGTGGGCTTCTTACTGAGTTCCTATTCTGAGTTTTATCCACTATGAGGCCACTCACTGTCCCCATACCTCTGCTTTTGCTTGCTTTCCATTTATGAGGCCAGGACTTTGCATTCCTCACAAAGTCTAAATCCTGGCTGTTCATTACACCCTTTCATCTCAGCACCCTTTGTAGTTTGGGCTTGAAGGATGCATCAAACTGTTGTGTTCACTGCCCCTCACCCCCATATTGCCTCTCTGTTTGTTTTTGTGTGGCTGTGTGTATATATGTTTCTCATATTCATGTGAAAATCAAGGCACCTGGAGTTTCAGAGCAGAGTGCTGAAGCTCCTGGAAGATATTGGTTTCATCATGCATTTTTTTTGTAACTTATGTGCTTGAGGCAGTGTTTGACACTGAGTGGAAGCCCCACAGCTTGGCCTGTCTGACTGGCTGGCACACTTCAGTGATTTTCCTTTCTCTTCCCTGTTAGCCTGCTGAGATCTTTCAGAGCTGTGTCTATAGCTCTCTGTGAGTGGTGGGCCCCAAACAGATGTCATCCAAGGTTTCTCTTTGTGCATCTCCTCAGGTACCACACCCTGTGTTGTCCTTGGGCTGCTACATGCCATGTGCTTCTCATGAGGTCATTCAATGTATTGTATCCAAGCTATATTTTATTAACAATACCAGTCATAAGACATTTCTCTTTTCTCATATAGAATTCAGCAGACAATGAAGAAGAGGGTAAAGTTTAAAGCAAGGGAGCTGGTATGAGAGCTCAGGCGTCTATGGGCTAGATTGGGAGATTCTCAACTTAAATCCATATGAACAATGTTTGGTGGAAGCCTAGGCTCTGTCATCCTTAGGATATGTAGAAGTAGGCAGAACCTGTCCATCAAGATCACCTCCAGCTATCTATATTTATAAATTTGGGAAGCCCCTGGGTGAGAACAATAGGCTTGCAGAGGAGACTGATGTCTCAAGGACACAAAAATCAGAACAAGTGAACTCAGGAAAAAAAAAATCACAAGTCAGTGAGTGATAAGAACGGAGCATGAAGCAAAAAAAAAAAAAAAACACAAGCACACTTAACATTTGAATGGGTGTGAACCCTGTATCTGCCAAAGAACCAATCCTGCTGAAGAGCCTGGGCCTACTTCCCAGTGTCTTCTTAGGTCCACATGCAGGGAGAGCAGCTCCTCTGCCTGGCCTTCTGATACTTCTGCTATGGTCAGGACCATGAATGAACGCAACAAATTTAACAGAGCCCAAAACTTAGCAAACCCCTAGATATTGGCACAACTGACTCCCTGATGAAAGCACTATTTATGCTGTGAAACTCATTCCATAGTCACTTCAGTCGGCCATAATGAAAACAAGACCCAGTCCATTCAGGTCCATAGTTCTGGAAAAATATCTCAATGTATAACCCTTGCCTTTTGGCCTTGGCATTTCTGCCTTTGGCCTCATGTTCTGGGTAACTGAAGTATGTCGATCCAGAATATGATTTTGTGCTTGAAAGTTAACTCTGAGAAAAGCTCAGTTATCCCCTGGGATGCAGAGGACCTGCTCAGTGTACTTTGCCAGCTGGTTAATCAAGACTTTCTATTGACTTAAACCCATGTTCCCAGCAATCTTCTCTGGTGGAAAGCCCTCAACACAGATGTTCTATGAAGAAGCCCAGTCCATGTCTCACCTAGCCCCAGTAGTTACTGACACATACAGGCCTCCACTCACCCTAGGGTTCTCCTCTTCCGGTGGGGGCACATTCTGTGCCCATGGGCCTGTTGGCTTTCCCTGGTTGCCTGTTGCTAGAACTGCTCCATGGCCCTGGGTCTTCATGTGTGACTCCATCTTCTGGATCTGTTGGCTTTGATTTCCTGAATCAGATGCAAACAAAAGATTTTGAACCAATGCAATTAAGCATCATGACATAACAAGAATACTTGGCCTGAGCCACCCACCCGGGTCTGCAGTCCCCAAGACCAGGACAGATCAGAGGAAGCAGCAGTTCCCTGGCCTGCGCCGTTTCCTGGAACCCAGCCTGCCCTGCGCCCTGAGACCAACCCCCTGCCTGCACCATTCCCCAAATCCCACCCCAATCTGAGGCACAGGAGACAGTACAGATTAGAAGGCAGCAGGAAAACCAGCAGACTCCGGCCATCCGGGACCATGAGCTCTATCTACAACCCCAGAGACATATTTCCATCAGAGCCCACCAGGCCTCCTAGTAACAGAAACTAAAGGGCTAGAGGTCAGCACAAGAACACCAGCAACAAAACTCAGAGCTGAATGGCACCCCCCAAAACGCAGATATCCTACCACAGCAAGCCCTGAGGATACCATCACACTGGAAGCACAAGAAAACAATCTTAAATTCGAGATTATGAAAATGATAGAGGCCTTAAAAGAAAAAAAATAATCACTTAAAGAACTACAGGAAAATACAACCAAACAGGTGAAGGAATGAAATAAATCCCTAAAGGAAACACAGGAAAATACAATCAAACAGGTGATGGAACTAAGTAAATCCCTGAAAGAAATACATAAAAAGACAACCAAATGGGAAAAGGAAATGAATAAAACTGTCTAGTACCTTAAAATGGAAATAGAAGCAATAAAGAAAACACAATCCAAGGTAATCCTGGAGAAGGAAAATCTAGGGAAGAGAAAGGAAACTATAGAAACAAGCATCAATAACAGAATACAAGAGTTGGAAGAGAGAATCTCAGGTGTACAAGATATGATTGAAGAAACTGATACATCAGTCAAAGAAAATGTTAAATCTAAAAAGTTCCTGACACAAAATATCTAAGAAATCTGGGACAATATGAAAAGACCAAACCTAAGAATAATAGGAATAGAAGACTCTTAACAATAACGATAGACTACCTCAGAATAAAGGGCTAGAAAAAGGCTTTCCAAGCAAATGGACACAAGAAACAAATGGAGTAGCTATTCTAATATCTAATAAAATAGGCTTTCAACCAAAATTAATCGAAAGTGATGGGGAGAGCACTTCAGACTCATCAAAGAAAAAAATTGACCAAAATGACAACTCAATTCTAAACATCTATGCCCCAAATACAAAAGCACCCACATTTGTAAAAGAAACATTACTAAAGCTTAAATCACACATAGATCCACACATGCTACTATCAGGAGACTTCAATACACTTCTCTCACCAATAGACAGATGACAGATCATTGAGACAGAAACTAAACAGAGAAATAACGAAAGTAATTGATGTTATGAGTCAATTGGAACTCACAGATATCTACAGAACATTCCATCCAAACGCAGAAGAATACACTTTATTCTCAGCACCTTATGGGGCCTTCTCCAAAACTGACCACATACTCAGACACAAAGCAAGCCTCAACAAATACAAGGAAACTGAAACAGAACGTTGTATTCTATCAGACCACGATGGATTAAAGCTAGACTTCAACATAAATAGATGCAATAGAATGCCTACAAACTCATGGAAACTGAACAAGTCTCTACTTAATGATCACTGAGTCAGGGAGGAAAGAAAGAAAGAAATTAAAGACTTTCTAGAATTCAATGAAAATGAAGGCACAACATACCCAAACTTATGGGACACAACGAAAGCAGTGCTAAGAGAAAAGTTCATATCATTCAGTGTCTTCATAAAGAGGAGAGAGTTCATACTAGCAACTTAACAGCTCACCTGAAAGCTCTAGAAAAAAAAAAGGAAACAAACACACTCAAGAGGAGTCAACAGCAAGAAATAAATCAAACTCAGGGCTGAAATCAATAACCTAGAAACAAAGAGAACAATACAGAGAATCAAAAAACCAAAAGCCGGTTTTTTGAGAAAATTAACAAGACAGACAAACCCTTAGCCAAACTAACTAAAAGGAGGGAGAGTATCCACATTAATAAAATCAGAAATAAAAAGGGGGATATAACGACAGACACCAAGGAAATCCAAAAAATCATTAGATCATACTTCAAACACCTATACACCACAAAATTGGAAAATCTAAATAAAATGAATGATTTTCTTGCCAAAGTTAAATCAGGTTAACAATTTAAATAAACCCATGCCCCTAAGGAAATAGAAGCAGACATCAAAAGCCTCCCAACCAAAAAGAGCCCTGGGCCAGATGGTTTTAGCACAGAATTTTACCAGGCTTTCAAAGAAGAACTAATGCCAGTATTCCTCAAAGTATTCCACAAAATAGAAATGAAAGGAATATTGCCAAACTCATTCTATGAGGCTACAGTCACCCTGATACCTAAACCATACAAAGACCCAACAAAGTAAGAGAATTTCAGACCAATATCCCTTATGAACATTGACGCAAAAATAGTCAATAAAATACTTGCAAACTGAATCCCAGAAACACATCAAAAATATCATACTCTATGATCAAGTAGGCTTCATCCCAGGAATGCAGGGATGGTTCAACATACAAAAACCATGTAATCCACCATATAAACAAACTGAAAGAAGGAAAACCACATAATCATCTCATTAGATGCTGAAGGCCCTTGGCCAAACCCCTTCATGTTTAAAGTCTTGGAGAGATCAAGGATTCAAGGCACATACCTGGACCCAATAAAGGCAATATTCAGCAAGCCAATAGTCAACATCAAGTTAAATGGAGAGAAACTTAGAGCATTCCCGCTAAAATCAGGGCCAAAACAAGGCTGCCACTCTCACCATATCTCCTCAATATAGTACTTGAACTTCTAGTGAGAGCAATAAGACAAGTAAAGGAGATCAAAACTAGACAAATTGGAAAGGAAAAAGTCAAAGTATTGCCATTCGCAGATGATATGATAATATACATAAGTGACCCTAAGACACTAAGTGACACCAGAGAACTCCTACAGCTGATAAATACCTTCAACAAAGTGTCTGGATACAAAATTAACTCAAAAAATCAATAGCCCTCCTTTATAGAAGTGACAAAAGGCCTGAAAAAGATATTAGGGAAACAACACCCTTCACAATAGCAACAAATAATATAAAATATTTTGGTGTAATTCTAACCAAGGAAGTGAAAGACCTATATGACAAGAATTTCAAGTCTTTGAAGAAAGGAACTAGAGAAGATTTTAGAAGATGGAAAGATCTCCCATGCTCTTGAATAAGTAGGATTATCATAATAAAAATTACCATCCTGCCAAAAGCCATCTACAGATTCAATGCAATTCCCATCAAAATTTCAACAAAATTCTTTACAGACCTGGAAAGAACAACCATTAACTTAGTATGGAAAAATAAAAGACCCAGGATAGCCAAAACAATTCTGAACAATAAAAGAACTTCTGGTGGTATCAACATCCCTGATTTCAAGCTATACTACAGAGCAATAGTAATAAAAACTGCATGGTATTGGCATAGAAACAGACAGGTTGATCAATGGAACAAAATTGAAGATCCAGAAATAAACCCACACTAATACAGGCACTTGATTTTCAACCAAGAAGCCAAAACCATACAATGGAAAAAAGAAAGCATCTTCAACAAATGGTACTGGTCTAACTGAGTGTCTGCATATAGAAAAATGCAAATAGACCCGTATTTATCACCCTGCACAAAACTCAATTCCAAGTGGATCAAAGACCTTGACAAAAACAAAACAAAACAAAACAAAAAAACAAACAAACAAACAAAAAACCATAGACTCTAAATCTGTTAGAAGATAAAGTGCGAAAAAGTCTGGAACTTACTGGCATAGGAGACAACTTCTTGAACAGAACAGCAACTGCACAGTCTCTGAGATCAACAATTAATAAATGGGATCTCATGAAACTGAGAAGCTTCTGTAAGTCAAAGGACACTGTCAATACAACAAAATGGCAACCGACAGATTGGGGAAAGATCTTCACCAACCCTACATCAGAAGACTAATATCTAAAATATACAAAGAACTTAAGAAATTAAACATCAATAAATCAAATAATCCAATTAAAATATGGGCTACAGAGCTAAACTGAGAATTCACAACCAAGGAATCTCAAATAACTGAGAAGCACATAAAAAATGCTCAATGTCCTTAGCCATCAGAGAAATGCAAATTGAAACCACTTAATCATAATTCCATTTTACATCAGTCAAAATGGCTAGATTAAAAACTCAAGTGATACCACATGATGAAGAGGATATGGAGAAAGGGAAACACTCCTCCATTGTTGGTGGGAGTGCAAACCTGTCCAACCTCTCTGGAAATCAATCTGTCAATTTCTTAGAAAATTGGGAATAGTTCTATCTCAAGACGCAGCTATACCACTCCTGGGCATATACCATAAAGATGCTCCACCATACCACCAAGACACTTGTTCAACTGTGCTCATATCAGCTTTATTCATAATAGCCAGAAACTGGATGTCCCTCAACCAAAGAATGGATAAAGAGACTGTGGCACATTTGCACAATGGAATACTACTCATCTATTAAAAACAAAGAAATCATGGAATTTTCAGGCAAATGGATGGAACTAGAAAAGATCATCCTAAGTGAGGTAACCCAGACGCAGAAAGATGCACATGGTATGTACTCAGTTATAGTGGGTACTAGATCCGCAGTACAGAATAAACCAGACTACAATCCACAGACCCAAAGAAGCTAAGTAACAAGTGAGGAGAATAGTAAGTCAGTCTGACTCCATGGCAGGCTTCAAAATTGGCTTCAGATTGAACAGACCTGGGTTTCTATTTCTCAAAACATGAAACTACAGTCCATGTAAGCCAGATATTGTTTCCAGCTTTCCCTGAAAGCTAGAAACAATAACTTAATAAAGTTCCCAAGCACTTGACCAATCAAATTAATGGTCAGTTAGAAACACGCTGCCTAGCTAGTCAAAATTACACTTCATTACCTGGGCACACTTTGTTACCTGGGCACTCCCTGCAGTCCCCCTAACTGCACACCAATCATGAGTTCCCCTGTATCCCTACCAACCAATCAACATAAAGATCACCTAACCACACTGGGAAATCCCCTAACTGTCTTTAAATTGAGCCTTTAAATTGCCCCAGCATGCTGGCAATTTCTGTAGAGTAAACACTCCTTGCTTTTGTATACTACCTGAGGCCTAGGTCTTCTCTCAGGGATTCCTGGACCTACTAAAAGAAGGGCCCAATGGGTGGTGCTGGAATGTCACTCCGAAGGGGAAATAGAATAGACAGCAGAAGTGGATTGAGAGAGGGAACTGTGCAGGAGATGGAATGGGGATCAGATGTGGGAAGAGGGGGTCTAAAGCAGGATCTCTGAGCTGTGCACACCAGGCAAGAGGCTGCTCTCAGAAGGCCGGCTGCAACTGGAGTGGAAAGTTCCTCCCCAGGCTATTTACAAGGTCCAGTCAAGATTGTGGAATCCATGAAGTCATGTAATCCAATTATCACTTTAAGAGGAACACCTGATCTTGAGGCAGGATCACACAGGCTTTAGTCTGGATCTTAACTACCCTGAGGAGGAAAAAATGGAGATGACCACACACTCTAAGTGCCTCATTTTAGGCAGACAGATGAGTAGAGGCCACAGCAGAAGGCCAGAACCTTGGCTTCCACTGCATAATGTATGTTTGCATGGAAGGTGAAAATCTGGGGACTGGCCCATAGACACCTAAGCACTCACAAGGGTCACCTTGCCATCTAATCCTCGTCATCTGATCCACTCAACTGATTCCTCTTACATTTAGATATTTCTCAGCATTAAAATGAGCCTCAACCTACAGTGTGTTGACTTAGTGCTCATCAGTAGGGAGAGGAACCTAGTATTCTACCAGCTGAACCACCAAGCACATGAGTGAAGCTGCTATACTGGCAGCGAATTCTCTAATTCCTATGATAACATTTTGCAGTGCCATTGCCAAAGATGTGTAGTGAGACTGTATCTGTGAGAGAGGGTTGAGGGGAAGAATACACATGGAGAAAGAGGTGTGTGGGAGTAGATGGGAAGCTGGATGGGGCAGGGAAGGGACATAGGGGGGAAGGAGAGGTGGAGGTAGAGGAGGAGGAGAAGCAGGATAGAGTTAGAGACACTTGCAAGGGAAAGGCAAGATGAGCGGCCCAAAGAGAATGTGTGGAGGAGTTAGGGGAGCGGGAAATGTGGAGAGCAGGGAGGGAAGGATGAACACAGGGAAGTAGAGATAGAGAGATAGTGATGAAGATTGAATCATAGACAGAGAGGGGGTGAAGAGAGAGAGGAGACCGACAAAGACACTAAAACAAAGCGGACTGGACTGAATACAGGGTGTGGCTGAGACCAGAGCGGCCCTGCTTTGCCACACCCACGCCAGTGTCGCCATAGTAGCATAAGCTACAGGGCGGGGGATATGATTTCCCCGGAAATAATGCCCCCTGGAAGGTCCCTGGCAAACTCATCCCACTTGGAAAAGAGACGTGTTCTGAGATTTCTACGCTTCTTCAGTTGTGGCTCTGGGGCTGGAATAATAAATTCTTTGATCTTTCCCTGTGACACCTGAAACAGCACAACTAACTTTATAAAAAAAAATTATTATTAGTAGATTGTTAAAGGCTTTAATAAAAATAAGTTTAAGAAAAGTAATGAATTAAATTTAGTATTAATAGGCATTAAGAATAGTAAAATAATAATAGGCTCCTTCTTAAGAAATAATAGCATGAGAGGTGCAGCTGGCGGGAGTTTCCCCCTCCCTTCAGTGCCTTGTTCCTAGAGAAGATCATAAATCTTAAGCAGGACATATGGGAGGAGGGTTAACAAAGGTGTAGTTAGATTTTGTTATAGAGAGGGACTTTGGCAGGCATCTGACTTAGCTCCTGACTTTCCTCTTCATTGGTTAGCAATAATGAAACTATATTTGAGGTTTCTTTTCCTTTGTTGACTCTGATCAAAAAGTTTTTAGGCCAAGATTATTTGTGGGTACTGCTTTATGTTTGATTGCATTTTGAGTTAAAATGTAAACTTTGTATTCTTGGTAAAAGTCTAAATGTTCTGGGAAGTATGCCAATTTTAAGGTGCCTTTTGTGAAATCATTATAAAAATACTAGCTTGATTTCAGTAAAGTGGCAGCAGAGTCAAAACCATCAAGGTGTCTCTGTCTGTCAATTCTTCGCCGAAACCGTGTCTTCCTGTCTAAAGCCTTGTTCTCCCGCGGACGACGGGAGCCCGACTGGGCCGGTCCGTGGCAGCTGTTTTTGTTCAGTGCTGGGCTCCTGGACTGCTGTTTTCTTGCTCTTTTCAGCTGAATCTTTTAGTCCAAGTCTGTTGGCAATGGGAGGGAACTGCCTATCCTGGCAGGCCTACAAAACAGTCATTGCATTGCTCTCCACTGATGCACTGGTAGAGTTGACTCTTGGTTTACTCGGGAGATTCTGGATAGGCCGTGTGTGATGCCAGAAAGCTTTCTCCTGTGGGTCCCAGAAGCTGAGTTTGGGATTCTGTCTTGTCCTAGCGGTGAGCAGGATTCTGACTGGGCTGCTTTTTCCCACTGGGACCCTGGGCTTTTGACTCTGTGTGAAATGCTTCACTGACTCCATTCTTTTGGGGACCGCAATGGTTTGTTGATGCATGGTACCCTGTAGCTTTTGATCCAGCAGGTCTTGTGAGGCTGTGTTTCCACCATTCTGCCTGAGCACTGGCTTGGGGACATCAAAAACAGCCATGTTCTGACCTTCTTCCTGCCTGGAAGGCAAGATGCAGGAGGCATCAAAACTTTGGATGGCAGGGTTTCCAGGGCACACCTGCATCCCAGGAGACTTTCTGGAGGGTAGACTGCCACTGACCTCCTCCTCTTCCCAGGAATGAACCTGGGCATCTGTGAGGGTTATGGAAAAGACAGATATATGGAAAGATTAAGGGAACTGTGTCAGGGTGGAAATTCCTCCATTTGTATGGATGTGCCTTCTTTACAGGTACATATCGCTTGTCCTTAAGCATGATCTTGGATTTGGCTATGAAGATAAACACCTCTAATTCTTAATCTAGATTCACTCTTGGCCACACCTTTGCTGGAAGCCTATATAAGAATTTGGGAGGAGGAAGTTTTTGCTCTTTGCCTGTTTGCAGTAGAAACTGGAGCCTATTTCTTCGGGACACTAGCATCTAATGAAGACAAGCTGAGACACCGTGCTGCATAGACTGATGAAGCAGACATTTTTCAGACATTTTGCCCCATGAAAGAAATCCAGCACCATATTTGGAAAAAGACCCTGAAGACATAGGAGCTGCTCAGTTGCTCTGCAAAGGTGAGTCTTGCAGTAAGTCCTGTAAGAGGACATTTATTCACCTGTTTCAGTTGTTGTCTGGGAGGCTTCCTCTGTCTGCTAACCTAGCCCTACTCTTGGAAGCTTCCAGCCTCCATACAATATAACCGAGGCCTAGAATGATTTTAGCCTCTGAGACTGACTGCTATTCAGCTCATCCTGTCTAGTTCTTTCTAAGCTCATAGCTGGCTGATTCAATTCAGCTGTTCTGACCCAAACTCTCTCCCAGCTGACTTATTCAATCTGGCTTTTCTCTTGGCCTCTGAATTGTTCTGCTTGGCCTCAAACTAAATCCAGCAATCTGCTCTAATCCCCTGGCTCCTTCTCATTCTCTAGTTCATTTGGTCTTCACCCGAGTTCTCTCTCTGCGACCTGTCTCAGCATTACTGTCCCTCTAAAACTGCCTCCTTCCTCTCTCTGCATTGCCCCTTAAGTTTTTCTCTCTTCTTGTGAAAGTGGGTGTATCCTGTTTTGTAGAATCTTCTCAGATTTGTCACTTTCTTTTTCTGTGATTCAATTAGACATCACTTTCAAACCTGGGTGTTTCCTTTTACAAATTAACTTTACCTTCATCGTTTGGGGTTAAAGGTGTGTGCCAGCAGCTTTTCTGAACCTGAAACTTGCTCTATACCAGGCTGGCCTTGTCTATGCCTCCTGGATTAAAAGCATGTTTGTACTCCAGCCGTATCACATAGACCTAGAAGGTCTTTGGATCTCTTGCCAGAACAGTCATGCTCTGAATTAAAATTCCTCTACAAAATTTGTTACAGCTCGCATGTCCTATATCAAGGAGGCTGGCTCTGAAGCCTCTCTAAGCTGTTGTTCTGCCACAGATTGTGCCCTGTTATATCCAGTGAGCCCAGACCTGCATCGGGATGAAGCTCAGGTGCCAGGAGAGCTGGTTGCCAGGGGGAAGCACAGTCTAAGTTGGGAAAGGCTCCATGGAGTGGGAGCTGGACTAATTTCATTGGTTAAAACTCTTTTGTTTCCTTCTGATTCAAGAAATCAAAGCCAACAACTCCAGATTCAGCGATAAAGCAGGAGACACACATGAAGATTCAGGACCATAAAGCTGTTCCAGCCCAGAAAGTCCAGAGTAAGCCAAGAGGGCCCATGACACAGAAGGTTCCCCCATGGCAAGAAGAGAACATTATGGTAAGTAGAGCCCTTAATGTGTCATCAACCACTGGGGCTAGGTGAGACACGAACTGGGCTCCCTCAGAGAACCTATTTGTTGTGGGTTTTCCACCAGAGAAGACTGCTGGGAACATGGCTTTAAGTCAATAGAAAGTCCTGATTAGCCAGGTGGCAGAGTACTGACTGGATCCTCTGTATCCCAGGGGATCACTGAACCTTTCTTGGGGTGAGGTTTTAAGCACAAAAACAAAAACCAACCAAACAAACAAACATGTTTTGGGTTGACATACTTCTGTTACCCAGAACAGTAGGCCAGAAGCAGAAATGCACAGGTGAGAGACATGGGAGATTTTCCCAGGACTGTGGACTCAGACACATTGGGTCTTGTTTTCATTTTGTTAGGTGATAGTGTCTGTGGGTTGAGTTCTACAGTCTGAATGAAGCTTCCATTGTGGAATTAGTTGTGCCAGTGTCTGGGAATTTATTAAGTTCTGGGGCCCTGTGAAATGTTGCATCTGTCCATGGTCCTGACTGTAGCAGAGGTATCAGAAGGCCAGGCAAAGGAACTACTCCCCCTGCATGTGGACCTGAGTAGACACTGGGAAGTAAGCCCAGCCTCTCTTTAGCAGGATTGGTCCTTTGGCACATACAAGGCTCACTGACATCACTCATGCATCTTTCAAGTGTGCTTACCTCTTCCGGGTTCAAAGAAACAACCATTTTCTGGAGAGAAAACATTGCAGGCATTTTAACCCTTTATCCCTAAGAGGTACCTGGATCCCTTTTTGACTCACTAATATCTCATTTGCTACTCACAGGTAAAATGCAGAGAGTGTGGGGCCTTTGGCCACACAGCAAGGAGCAGAAGGTGCCCAATCAAGTATGGCCAAAAGCTCCTAGATCCACAGCCTCTGGGAGCCAGGAAGGAGAAAGAGAATCAGGATCCTCGCAGGACACAGGGTCTCCAGAAACCAGGGCCCATAAGCCAGGCCAAGACAGAAAAGAAACCTAGTCAAGTCACTGGACAGAGGTGAGTGATGGGGAAGGGCTGGCCAGAGGGAAGGCTCTGGGTGCAGCAAAGCTCATGGGGTACCATCACTCATCTCTCTGTCCCCAAACACTGAAAGGGCCAGACAGCTAGTAAGTAGTATACTAGCTACAGAGAGTGAGTGGAGAGTGGGTGAGTGAGAGTGGGTGAATGGGTGGGTAGAGCTGATGTGTTTCCACACCATTGTCTGTCCCACAGAGGTGATGAGCAGCAGAGGAAGGCTCCCTTCCAGAAACTCCCCATGGATCCACAGAGGAGGGGCCAGCACATCAACCTGGTTGTGAGTAGCAGCAGTTGCTCTGTTCCTGAAAGTCCCTTTCTCTGTGCTCTGCCCCACCTGCCCATTCCCTGCTGCACCACCTGCTTGCTCCATTCACGACCCCATGCATGTCACATCGAATCAGTCCTCTCTGATGCAGCAAGGACTCATTTGGTCATTTTCATAGTTCAGACTGACTTGGGTTTTGGGGAGCAAGTGAGCCTCTGCTGTGTGCTTCTCCTTTGGTAGACCAGTTCTCCTGGAGGATGGGCAGGCTCCTCCTCACCTGTCCTTGAGCATGACCTTGTCTCCTGGTCTCCATGTGGTCCTTCCTTCTGAGGTCATATTACAAACATGGCCTGCTCTTCTAGCCTTCTAATGATCTTCTCTCAGATTTTAATGTTTCCATTTTGAACTGATTCTGTGTGCTGCTTCCAAAATCTAGACTTTTATTGGAGAACTTTTAGGGCAATGAATATATCCTTTAAAATTTTTATTTTATTTTTATTCCATCCCAATATGTTGGCTGCAGAGTTGACTCTCATTTTGAGAGTCATATTCAAGTCATGTCATCTTAACATACCTTTTCCCCTGTTTTACATCCTAGGTGACATGATTAGGGGTTTTCAATACACTGGAAATTGCGTGGTAATTTGAATTGTTTTTCTCTTGACCACAAAAGGCTCATGGCCCTCTGCTTAGCTGTCTATTTATATCATATATAAATAAGTAAAGATTTCTGTAAAAATCATATATTCTTTACATAAAACACATGTACACATGCAGATACATTTGAGTGATGAGAGTTCAGCTCAAGGAAACTTCACAGTGAGGCTGAAACTCTTCACATTGCATGTCCCAATCCCTCTGCATCTCCCCCACCACAGGTTCTCATTCTGCAGCTTTTGGATAACTAATGTAGACCATTTCAGACTGAGTACCTTCACCTTAAAGTGAACTTATACAAGAGTTTTTCTGTCATGATAATCTTATGAGGTCCTTGTGTTATTTGGAAGACTTACATAGTCAATTTATCCTGCAATTGTTATTTTCACAGCATCCCAAGATGCCAGTGTTCAGTCCTGGAAACACAAAGAAGTCTGTGACCAACCAAATTCAGATTACTGTGTCACGTGCCAGAAAGTCTCCTGGGAAGCGGATGTGCCCTGGAAACCCTGGAGCCATCCAAAGCTCTGATGCCTCCTGCATCTTACCTTCCAGGCAGGAAGAAGGTCAGAACATGGCTGTCCCTGGGGTCTCACAGCCAGTGTTCAGGCAGGGTGGTGGAAACACAGCCTCACAAGACCTGCTGCATCAAAAGCTCCGGGGTGTCTCACATCAACAACCCATTGTGGTCCCTAAAAGGAATGGAGTCAGTGAAGCATTTCACACAGAGTCAGAAGCCCAGGGTCCCGGTGTGAAAACACAGCGCAGCCAGCATGCTGCCCTCCATCAGGGAAGACAGAACCCTGAACTTAGCTTCTGGACCCCAGGTGAGAAAGCTTCTTGGCAGCCCACACTGCCTAGCCAGAAATCCTCAAAGAGACTAAGAGTCAACTCTACCAGTGCACCAGAGGAGAGCAATGCAAGCACTGTTTTGAAGGCCTGCCGGGATAGGCAGTCTCTTCCCATTGCCAACAGACTTGGACTGAAAGATGCAGTGCCAGTGAGCAAGAAAATAGCAGCCCAGCTGCCCAGCACTGACCAAGAACAGCTACCAAGCAGGCCTGCTCTGGTCTCAGCCACACCCTATGCTGAGTCCTCTCAACCATCTACCAGCCATGCTGTACGCCAGTCCCTGAGAATGGTCTTTACTAGACTTAATGGTGACTGCTGGAGCTCCAGGTTCCTGACAGTGTCCCCAGCACTTGCCCATGAGAAGCAAACAGCTCCTTGGGAGGGCCCTGCCTTCCTGGAGAAAGGTGAAGCAGCACGCTCCCAGGTCCCAGTGAGTGTCCTCTATGAGGACCTTCAGGTCTCCTCCTCTTCAGAAGACAGTGATGGGCAGTGAGTGATGGGACAGCAGATGCCACCCTCCTGCTCAGACTTGACAGACACTTTCAGACTGGTCCTCTCTGGGTTAGCCAGCTAGATGACATGACTGGGACCTGTCAGATCCACTTCCAAATGACCCTTCTGGTGTGCGTGGACTCACATCTCTGCACAGAGCCTCACCTCAGCATGGACTCTGGACTCTGACCTGAGAAGACCTCTGAAGAAAAGTCACCTGTCCTCTCCATTGTGATTATCAATGACCTGTATACAGTATGTCTTTTCAGCTACCTCAACGTCCTAACTCTGCATGAGTTGTCATATTGTATGATGTTTTCCACTTCCAGTAATAAAATTGGCCTAGAAATTATGTCTGCAGTGGTGTTCTTGGGCCGAAGGCATGGGGTTTTCACAGGACCTATGGCCCAATAACGAGCCACAAACCCAAGAGGCTCTCAACCTACCCCATCAGGTTTGCCGTTCTGACACTGTGCATAGGTACCCCCACCTTGTGATCTTAAGACCATTGAGAGACAGGGCAGTTTGTAGGCCTGTCCTTCCAGGCTGCTGGTCACAGATGTCATGGTCACAAAGGTCAATTGCATCAATTTTAGGACTCAGTGGGCTTCTTACTGAGTTCCTATTCTGAGTTTTATCCACTATGAGGCCACTCACTGTCCCCATACCTCTGCTTTTGCTTGCTTTCCATTTATGAGGCCAGGACTTTGCATTCCTCACAAAGTCTAAATCCTGGCTGTTCATTACACCCTTTCATCTCAGCACCCTTTGTAGTTTGGGCTTGAAGGATGCATCAAACTGTTGTGTTCACTGCCCCTCACCCCCATATTGCCTCTCTGTTTGTTTTTGTGTGGCTGTGTGTATATATGTTTCTCATATTCATGTGAAAATCAAGGCACCTGGAGTTTCAGAGCAGAGTGCTGAAGCTCCTGGAAGATATTGGTTTCATCATGCATTTTTTTTGTAACTTATGTGCTTGAGGCAGTGTTTGACACTGAGTGGAAGCCCCACAGCTTGGCCTGTCTGACTGGCTGGCACACTTCAGTGATTTTCCTTTCTCTTCCCTGTTAGCCTGCTGAGATCTTTCAGAGCTGTGTCTATAGCTCTCTGTGAGTGGTGGGCCCCAAACAGATGTCATCCAAGGTTTCTCTTTGTGCATCTCCTCAGGTACCACACCCTGTGTTGTCCTTGGGCTGCTACATGCCATGTGCTTCTCATGAGGTCATTCAATGTATTGTATCCAAGCTATATTTTATTAACAATACCAGTCATAAGACATTTCTCTTTTCTCATATAGAATTCAGCAGACAATGAAGAAGAGGGTAAAGTTTAAAGCAAGGGAGCTGGTATGAGAGCTCAGGCGTCTATGGGCTAGATTGGGAGATTCTCAACTTAAATCCATATGAACAATGTTTGGTGGAAGCCTAGGCTCTGTCATCCTTAGGATATGTAGAAGTAGGCAGAACCTGTCCATCAAGATCACCTCCAGCTATCTATATTTATAAATTTGGGAAGCCCCTGGGTGAGAACAATAGGCTTGCAGAGGAGACTGATGTCTCAAGGACACAAAAATCAGAACAAGTGAACTCAGGAAAAAAAAAATCACAAGTCAGTGAGTGATAAGAACGGAGCATGAAGCAAAAAAAAAAAAAACACAAGCACACTTAACATTTGAATGGGTGTGAACCCTGTATCTGCCAAAGAACCAATCCTGCTGAAGAGCCTGGGCCTACTTCCCAGTGTCTTCTTAGGTCCACATGCAGGGAGAGCAGCTCCTCTGCCTGGCCTTCTGATACTTCTGCTATGGTCAGGACCATGAATGAACGCAACAAATTTAACAGAGCCCAAAACTTAGCAAACCCCTAGATATTGGCACAACTGACTCCCTGATGAAAGCACTATTTATGCTGTGAAACTCATTCCATAGTCACTTCAGTCGGCCATAATGAAAACAAGACCCAGTCCATTCAGGTCCATAGTTCTGGAAAAATATCTCAATGTATAACCCTTGCCTTTTGGCCTTGGCATTTCTGCCTTTGGCCTCATGTTCTGGGTAACTGAAGTATGTCGATCCAGAATATGATTTTGTGCTTGAAAGTTAACTCTGAGAAAAGCTCAGTTATCCCCTGGGATGCAGAGGACCTGCTCAGTGTACTTTGCCAGCTGGTTAATCAAGACTTTCTATTGACTTAAACCCATGTTCCCAGCAATCTTCTCTGGTGGAAAGCCCTCAACACAGATGTTCTATGAAGAAGCCCAGTCCATGTCTCACCTAGCCCCAGTAGTTACTGACACATACAGGCCTCCACTCACCCTAGGGTTCTCCTCTTCCGGTGGGGGCACATTCTGTGCCCATGGGCCTGTTGGCTTTCCCTGGTTGCCTGTTGCTAGAACTGCTCCATGGCCCTGGGTCTTCATGTGTGACTCCATCTTCTGGATCTGTTGGCTTTGATTTCCTGAATCAGATGCAAACAAAAGATTTTGAACCAATGCAATTAAGCATCATGACATAACAAGAATACTTGGCCTGAGCCACCCACCCGGGTCTGCAGTCCCCAAGACCAGGACAGATCAGAGGAAGCAGCAGTTCCCTGGCCTGCGCCGTTTCCTGGAACCCAGCCTGCCCTGCGCCCTGAGACCAACCCAGTCCCCCTGCCTGCACCATTCCCCAAATCCCACCCCAATCTGAGGCACAGGAGACAGTACAGATTAGAAGGCAGCAGGAAAACCAGCAGACTCCGGCCATCCGGGACCATGAGCTCTATCTACAACCCCAGAGACATATTTCCATCAGAGCCCACCAGGCCTCCTAGTAACAGAAACTAAAGGGCTAGAGGTCAGCACAAGAACACCAGCAACAAAACTCAGAGCTGAATGGCACCCCCCAAAACGCAGATATCCTACCACAGCAAGCCCTGAGGATACCATCACACTGGAAGCACAAGAAAACAATCTTAAATTCGAGATTATGAAAATGATAGAGGCCTTAAAAGAAAAAAAATAATCACTTAAAGAACTACAGGAAAATACAACCAAACAGGTGAAGGAATGAAATAAATCCCTAAAGGAAACACAGGAAAATACAATCAAACAGGTGATGGAACTAAGTAAATCCCTGAAAGAAATACATAAAAAGACAACCAAATGGGAAAAGGAAATGAATAAAACTGTCTAGTACCTTAAAATGGAAATAGAAGCAATAAAGAAAACACAATCCAAGGTAATCCTGGAGAAGGAAAATCTAGGGAAGAGAAAGGAAACTATAGAAACAAGCATCAATAACAGAATACAAGAGTTGGAAGAGAGAATCTCAGGTGTACAAGATATGATTGAAGAAACTGATACATCAGTCAAAGAAAATGTTAAATCTAAAAAGTTCCTGACACAAAATATCTAAGAAATCTGGGACAATATGAAAAGACCAAACCTAAGAATAATAGGAATAGAAGACTCTTAACAATAACGATAGACTACCTCAGAATAAAGGGCTAGAAAAAGGCTTTCCAAGCAAATGGACACAAGAAACAAATGGAGTAGCTATTCTAATATCTAATAAAATAGGCTTTCAACCAAAATTAATCGAAAGTGATGGGGAGAGCACTTCAGACTCATCAAAGAAAAAAATTGACCAAAATGACAACTCAATTCTAAACATCTATGCCCCAAATACAAAAGCACCCACATTTGTAAAAGAAACATTACTAAAGCTTAAATCACACATAGATCCACACATGCTACTATCAGGAGACTTCAATACACTTCTCTCACCAATAGACAGATGACAGATCATTGAGACAGAAACTAAACAGAGAAATAACGAAAGTAATTGATGTTATGAGTCAATTGGAACTCACAGATATCTACAGAACATTCCATCCAAACGCAGAAGAATACACTTTATTCTCAGCACCTTATGGGGCCTTCTCCAAAACTGACCACATACTCAGACACAAAGCAAGCCTCAACAAATACAAGGAAACTGAAACAGAACGTTGTATTCTATCAGACCACGATGGATTAAAGCTAGACTTCAACATAAATAGATGCAATAGAATGCCTACAAACTCATGGAAACTGAACAAGTCTCTACTTAATGATCACTGAGTCAGGGAGGAAAGAAAGAAAGAAATTAAAGACTTTCTAGAATTCAATGAAAATGAAGGCACAACATACCCAAACTTATGGGACACAACGAAAGCAGTGCTAAGAGAAAAGTTCATATCATTCAGTGTCTTCATAAAGAGGAGAGAGTTCATACTAGCAACTTAACAGCTCACCTGAAAGCTCTAGAAAAAAAAAAAAAAAGGAAACAAACACACTCAAGAGGAGTCAACAGCAAGAAATAAATCAAACTCAGGGCTGAAATCAATAACCTAGAAACAAAGAGAACAATACAGAGAATCAAAAAACCAAAAGCCGGTTTTTTGAGAAAATTAACAAGACAGACAAACCCTTAGCCAAACTAACTAAAAGGAGGGAGAGTATCCACATTAATAAAATCAGAAATAAAAAGGGGGATATAACGACAGACACCAAGGAAATCCAAAAAATCATTAGATCATACTTCAAACACCTATACACCACAAAATTGGAAAATCTAAATAAAATGAATGATTTTCTTGCCAAAGTTAAATCAGGTTAACAATTTAAATAAACCCATGCCCCTAAGGAAATAGAAGCAGACATCAAAAGCCTCCCAACCAAAAAGAGCCCTGGGCCAGATGGTTTTAGCACAGAATTTTACCAGGCTTTCAAAGAAGAACTAATGCCAGTATTCCTCAAAGTATTCCACAAAATAGAAATGAAAGGAATATTGCCAAACTCATTCTATGAGGCTACAGTCACCCTGATACCTAAACCATACAAAGACCCAACAAAGTAAGAGAATTTCAGACCAATATCCCTTATGAACATTGACGCAAAAATAGTCAATAAAATACTTGCAAACTGAATCCCAGAAACACATCAAAAATATCATACTCTATGATCAAGTAGGCTTCATCCCAGGAATGCAGGGATGGTTCAACATACAAAAACCATGTAATCCACCATATAAACAAACTGAAAGAAGGAAAACCACATAATCATCTCATTAGATGCTGAAGGCCCTTGGCCAAACCCCTTCATGTTTAAAGTCTTGGAGAGATCAAGGATTCAAGGCACATACCTGGACCCAATAAAGGCAATATTCAGCAAGCCAATAGTCAACATCAAGTTAAATGGAGAGAAACTTAGAGCATTCCCGCTAAAATCAGGGCCAAAACAAGGCTGCCACTCTCACCATATCTCCTCAATATAGTACTTGAACTTCTAGTGAGAGCAATAAGACAAGTAAAGGAGATCAAAACTAGACAAATTGGAAAGGAAAAAGTCAAAGTATTGCCATTCGCAGATGATATGATAATATACATAAGTGACCCTAAGACACTAAGTGACACCAGAGAACTCCTACAGCTGATAAATACCTTCAACAAAGTGTCTGGATACAAAATTAACTCAAAAAATCAATAGCCCTCCTTTATAGAAGTGACAAAAGGCCTGAAAAAGATATTAGGGAAACAACACCCTTCACAATAGCAACAAATAATATAAAATATTTTGGTGTAATTCTAACCAAGGAAGTGAAAGACCTATATGACAAGAATTTCAAGTCTTTGAAGAAAGGAACTAGAGAAGATTTTAGAAGATGGAAAGATCTCCCATGCTCTTGAATAAGTAGGATTATCATAATAAAAATTACCATCCTGCCAAAAGCCATCTACAGATTCAATGCAATTCCCATCAAAATTTCAACAAAATTCTTTACAGACCTGGAAAGAACAACCATTAACTTAGTATGGAAAAATAAAAGACCCAGGATAGCCAAAACAATTCTGAACAATAAAAGAACTTCTGGTGGTATCAACATCCCTGATTTCAAGCTATACTACAGAGCAATAGTAATAAAAACTGCATGGTATTGGCATAGAAACAGACAGGTTGATCAATGGAACAAAATTGAAGATCCAGAAATAAACCCACACTAATACAGGCACTTGATTTTCAACCAAGAAGCCAAAACCATACAATGGAAAAAAGAAAGCATCTTCAACAAATGGTACTGGTCTAACTGAGTGTCTGCATATAGAAAAATGCAAATAGACCCGTATTTATCACCCTGCACAAAACTCAATTCCAAGTGGATCAAAGACCTTGACAAAAACAAAACAAAACAAAACAAAAAAACAAACAAACAAACAAAAAACCATAGACTCTAAATCTGTTAGAAGATAAAGTGCGAAAAAGTCTGGAACTTACTGGCATAGGAGACAACTTCTTGAACAGAACAGCAACCGCACAGTCTCTGAGATCAACAATTAATAAATGGGATCTCATGAAACTGAGAAGCTTCTGTAAGTCAAAGGACACTGTCAATACAACAAAATGGCAACCGACAGATTGGGGAAAGATCTTCACCAACCCTACATCAGAAGACTAATATCTAAAATATACAAAGAACTTAAGAAATTAAACATCAATAAATCAAATAATCCAATTAAAATATGGGCTACAGAGCTAAACTGAGAATTCACAACCAAGGAATCTCAAATAACTGAGAAGCACATAAAAAATGCTCAATGTCCTTAGCCATCAGAGAAATGCAAATTGAAACCACTTAATCATAATTCCATTTTACATCAGTCAAAATGGCTAGATTAAAAACTCAAGTGATACCACATGATGAAGAGGATATGGAGAAAGGGAAACACTCCTCCATTGTTGGTGGGAGTGCAAACCTGTCCAACCTCTCTGGAAATCAATCTGTCAATTTCTTAGAAAATTGGGAATAGTTCTATCTCAAGACGCAGCTATACCACTCCTGGGCATATACCATAAAGATGCTCCACCATACCACCAAGACACTTGTTCAACTGTGCTCATATCAGCTTTATTCATAATAGCCAGAAACTGGATGTCCCTCAACCAAAGAATGGATAAAGAGACTGTGGCACATTTGCACAATGGAATACTACTCATCTATTAAAAACAAAGAAATCATGGAATTTTCAGGCAAATGGATGGAACTAGAAAAGATCATCCTAAGTGAGGTAACCCAGACGCAGAAAGATGCACATGGTATGTACTCAGTTATAGTGGGTACTAGATCCGCAGTACAGAATAAACCAGACTACAATCCACAGACCCAAAGAAGCTAAGTAACAAGTGAGGAGAATAGTAAGTCAGTCTGACTCCATGGCAGGCTTCAAAATTGGCTTCAGATTGAACAGACCTGGGTTTCTATTTCTCAAAACATGAAACTACAGTCCATGTAAGCCAGATATTGTTTCCAGCTTTCCCTGAAAGCTAGAAACAATAACTTAATAAAGTTCCCAAGCACTTGACCAATCAAATTAAAGGTCAGTTAGAAACACGCTGCCTAGCTAGTCAAAATTACACTTCATTACCTGGGCACACTTTGTTACCTGGGCACTCCCTGCAGTCCCCCTAACTGCACACCAATCATGAGTTCCCCTGTATCCCTACCAACCAATCAACATAAAGATCACCTAACCACACTGGGAAATCCCCTAACTGTCTTTAAATTGAGCCTTTAAATTGCCCCAGCATGCTGGCAATTTCTGTAGAGTAAACACTCCTTGCTTTTGTATACTACCTGAGGCCTAGGTCTTCTCTCAGGGATTCCTGGACCTAGTAAAAGAAGGGCCCAATGGGTGGTGCTGGAATGTCACTCCGAAGGGGAAATAGAATAGACAGCAGAAGTGGATTGAGAGAGGGAACTGTGCAGGAGATGGAATGGGGATCAGATGTGGGAAGAGGAGGTCTAAAGCAGGATCTCTGAGCTGTGCACACCAGGCAAGAGGCTGCTCTCAGAAGGCCGGCTGCAACTGGAGTGGAAAGTTCCTCCCCAGGCTATTTACAAGGTCCAGTCAAGATTGTGGAATCCATGAAGTCATGTAATCCAATTATCACTTTAAGAGGAACACCTGATCTTGAGGCAGGATCACACAGGCTTTAGTCTGGATCTTAACTACCCTGAGGAGGAAAAAATGGAGATGACCACACACTCTAAGTGCCTCATTTTAGGCAGACAGATGAGTAGAGGCCACAGCAGAAGGCCAGAACCTTGGCTTCCACTGCATAATGTATGTTTGCATGGAAGGTGAAAATCTGGGGACTGGCCCATAGACACCTAAGCACTCACAAGGGTCACCTTGCCATCTAATCCTCGTCATCTGATCCACTCAACTGATTCCTCTTACATTTAGATATTTCTCAGCATTAAAATGAGCCTCAACCTACAGTGTGTTGACTTAGTGCTCATCAGTAGGGAGAGGAACCTAGTATTCTACCAGCTGAACCACCAAGCACATGAGTGAAGCTGCTATACTGGCAGCGAATTCTCTAATTCCTATGATAACATTTTGCAGTGCCATTGCCAAAGATGTGTAGTGAGACTGTATCTGTGAGAGAGGGTTGAGGGGAAGAATACACATGGAGAAAGAGGTGTGTGGGAGTAGATGGGAAGCTGGATGGGGCAGGGAAGGGACATAGGGGGGAAGGAGAGGTGGAGGTAGAGGAGGAGGAGAAGCAGGATAGAGTTAGAGACACTTGCAAGGGAAAGGCAAGATGAGCGGCCCAAAGAGAATGTGTGGAGGAGTTAGGGGAGCGGGAAATGTGGAGAGCAGGGAGGGAAGGATGAACACAGGGAAGTAGAGATAGAGAGATAGTGATGAAGATTGAATCATAGACAGAGAGGGGGTGAAGAGAGAGAGGAGACCGACAAAGACACTAAAACAAAGCGGACTGGACTGAATACAGGGTGTGGCTGAGACCAGAGCGGCCCTGCTTTGCCACACCCACGCCAGTGTCGCCATAGTAGCATAAGCTACAGGGCGGGGGATATGATTTCCCCGGAAATAATGCCCCCTGGAAGGTCCCTGGCAAACTCATCCCACTTGGAAAAGAGACGTGTTCTGAGATTTCTACGCTTCTTCAGTTGTGGCTCTGGGGCTGGAATAATAAATTCTTTGATCTTTCCCTGTGACACCTGAAACAGCACAACTAACTTTATAAAAAAAAATTATTATTAGTAGATTGTTAAAGGCTTTAATAAAAATAAGTTTAAGAAAAGTAATGAATTAAATTTAGTATTAATAGGCATTAAGAATAGTAAAATAATAATAGGCTCCTTCTTAAGAAATAATAGCATGAGAGGTGCAGCTGGCGGGAGTTTCCCCCTCCCTTCAGTGCCTTGTTCCTAGAGAAGATCATAAATCTTAAGCAGGACATATGGGAGGAGGGTTAACAAAGGTGTAGTTAGATTTTGTTATAGAGAGGGACTTTGGCAGGCATCTGACTTAGCTCCTGACTTTCCTCTTCATTGGTTAGCAATAATGAAACTATATTTGAGGTTTCTTTTCCTTTGTTGACTCTGATCAAAAAGTTTTTAGGCCAAGATTATTTGTGGGTACTGCTTTATGTTTGATTGCATTTTGAGTTAAAATGTAAACTTTGTATTCTTGGTAAAAGTCTAAATGTTCTGGGAAGTATGCCAATTTTAAGGTGCCTTTTGTGAAATCATTATAAAAATACTAGCTTGATTTCAGTAAAGTGGCAGCAGAGTCAAAACCATCAAGGTGTCTCTGTCTGTCAATTCTTCGCCGAAACCGTGTCTTCCTGTCTAAAGCCTTGTTCTCCCGCGGACGACGGGAGCCCGACTGGGCCGGTCCGTGGCAGCTGTTTTTGTTCAGTGCTGGGCTCCTGGACTGCTGTTTTCTTGCTCTTTTCAGCTGAATCTTTTAGTCCAAGTCTGTTGGCAATGGGAGGGAACTGCCTATCCTGGCAGGCCTACAAAACAGTCATTGCATTGCTCTCCACTGATGCACTGGTAGAGTTGACTCTTGGTTTACTCGGGAGATTCTGGATAGGCCGTGTGTGATGCCAGAAAGCTTTCTCCTGTGGGTCCCAGAAGCTGAGTTTGGGATTCTGTCTTGTCCTAGCGGTGAGCAGGATTCTGACTGGGCTGCTTTTTCCCACTGGGACCCTGGGCTTTTGACTCTGTGTGAAATGCTTCACTGACTCCATTCTTTTGGGGACCGCAATGGTTTGTTGATGCATGGTACCCTGTAGCTTTTGATCCAGCAGGTCTTGTGAGGCTGTGTTTCCACCATTCTGCCTGAGCACTGGCTTGGGGACATCAAAAACAGCCATGTTCTGACCTTCTTCCTGCCTGGAAGGCAAGATGCAGGAGGCATCAAAACTTTGGATGGCAGGGTTTCCAGGGCACACCTGCATCCCAGGAGACTTTCTGGAGGGTAGACTGCCACTGACCTCCTCCTCTTCCCAGGAATGAACCTGGGCATCTGTGAGGGTTATGGAAAAGACAGATATATGGAAAGATTAAGGGAACTGTGTCAGGGTGGAAATTCCTCCATTTGTATGGATGTGCCTTCTTTACAGGTACATATCGCTTGTCCTTAAGCATGATCTTGGATTTGGCTATGAAGATAAACACCTCTAATTCTTAATCTAGATTCACTCTTGGCCACACCTTTGCTGGAAGCCTATATAAGAATTTGGGAGGAGGAAGTTTTTGCTCTTTGCCTGTTTGCAGTAGAAACTGGAGCCTATTTCTTCGGGACACTAGCATCTAATGAAGACAAGCTGAGACACCGTGCTGCATAGACTGATGAAGCAGACATTTTTCAGACATTTTGCCCCATGAAAGAAATCCAGCACCATATTTGGAAAAAGACCCTGAAGACACAGGAGCTGCTCAGTTGCTCTGCAAAGGTGAGTCTTGCAGTAAGTCCTGTAAGAGGACATTTATTCACCTGTTTCAGTTGTTGTCTGGGAGGCTTCCTCTGTCTGCTAACCTAGCCCTACTCTTGGAAGCTTCCAGCCTCCATACAATATAACCGAGGCCTAGAATGATTTTAGCCTCTGAGACTGACTGCTATTCAGCTCATCCTGTCTAGTTCTTTCTAAGCTCATAGCTGGCTGATTCAATTCAGCTGTTCTGACCCAAACTCTCTCCCAGCTGACTTATTCAATCTGGCTTTTCTCTTGGCCTCTGAATTGTTCTGCTTGGCCTCAAACTAAATCCAGCAATCTGCTCTAATCCCCTGGCTCCTTCTCATTCTCTAGTTCATTTGGTCTTCACCCGAGTTCTCTCTCTGCGACCTGTCTCAGCATTACTGTCCCTCTAAAACTGCCTCCTTCCTCTCTCTGCATTGCCCCTTAAGTTTTTCTCTCTTCTTGTGAAAGTGGGTGTATCCTGTTTTGTAGAATCTTCTCAGATTTGTCACTTTCTTTTTCTGTGATTCAATTAGACATCACTTTCAAACCTGGGTGTTTCCTTTTACAAATTAACTTTACCTTCATCGTTTGGGGTTAAAGGTGTGTGCCAGCAGCTTTTCTGAACCTGAAACTTGCTCTATACCAGGCTGGCCTTGTCTATGCCTCCTGGATTAAAAGCATGTTTGTACTCCAGCCGTATCACATAGACCTAGAAGGTCTTTGGATCTCTTGCCAGAACAGTCATGCTCTGAATTAAAATTCCTCTACAAAATTTGTTACAGCTCGCATGTCCTATATCAAGGAGGCTGGCTCTGAAGCCTCTCTAAGCTGTTGTTCTGCCACAGATTGTGCCCTGTTATATCCAGTGAGCCCAGACCTGCATCGGGATGAAGCTCAGGTGCCAGGGGAGCTGGTTGCCAGGGGGAAGCACAGTCTAAGTTGGGAAAGGCTCCATGGAGTGGGAGCTGGACTAATTTCATTGGTTAAAACTCTTTTGTTTCCTTCTGATTCAAGAAATCAAAGCCAACAACTCCAGATTCAGCGATAAAGCAGGAGACACACATGAAGATTCAGGACCATAAAGCTGTTCCAGCCCAGAAAGTCCAGAGTAAGCCAAGAGGGCCCATGACACAGAAGGTTCCCCCATGGCAAGAAGAGAACATTATGGTAAGTAGAGCCCTTAATGTGTCATCAACCACTGGGGCTAGGTGAGACACGAACTGGGCTCCCTCAGAGAACCTATTTGTTGTGGGTTTTCCACCAGAGAAGACTGCTGGGAACATGGCTTTAAGTCAATAGAAAGTCCTGATTAGCCAGGTGGCAGAGTACTGACTGGATCCTCTGTATCCCAGGGGATCACTGAACCTTTCTTGGGGTGAGGTTTTAAGCACAAAAACAAAAACCAACCAAACAAACAAACATGTTTTGGGTTGACATACTTCTGTTACCCAGAACAGTAGGCCAGAAGCAGAAATGCACAGGTGAGAGACATGGGAGATTTTCCCAGGACTGTGGACTCAGACACATTGGGTCTTGTTTTCATTTTGTTAGGTGATAGTGTCTGTGGGTTGAGTTCTACAGTCTGAATGAAGCTTCCATTGTGGAATTAGTTGTGCCAGTGTCTGGGAATTTATTAAGTTCTGGGGCCCTGTGAAATGTTGCATCTGTCCATGGTCCTGACTGTAGCAGAGGTATCAGAAGGCCAGGCAAAGGAACTACTCCCCCTGCATGTGGACCTGAGTAGACACTGGGAAGTAAGCCCAGCCTCTCTTTAGCAGGATTGGTCCTTTGGCACATACAAGGCTCACTGACATCACTCATGCATCTTTCAAGTGTGCTTACCTCTTCCGGGTTCAAAGAAACAACCATTTTCTGGAGAGAAAACATTGCAGGCATTTTAACCCTTTATCCCTAAGAGGTACCTGGATCCCTTTTTGACTCACTAATATCTCATTTGCTACTCACAGGTAAAATGCAGAGAGTGTGGGGCCTTTGGCCACACAGCAAGGAGCAGAAGGTGCCCAATCAAGTATGGCCAAAAGCTCCTAGATCCACAGCCTCTGGGAGCCAGGAAGGAGAAAGAGAATCAGGATCCTCGCAGGACACAGGGTCTCCAGAAACCAGGGCCCATAAGCCAGGCCAAGACAGAAAAGAAACCTAGTCAAGTCACTGGACAGAGGTGAGTGATGGGGAAGGGCTGGCCAGAGGGAAGGCTCTGGGTGCAGCAAAGCTCATGGGGTACCATCACTCATCTCTCTGTCCCCAAACACTGAAAGGGCCAGACAGCTAGTAAGTAGTATACTAGCTACAGAGAGTGAGTGGAGAGTGGGTGAGTGAGAGTGGGTGAATGGGTGGGTAGAGCTGATGTGTTTCCACACCATTGTCTGTCCCACAGAGGTGATGAGCAGCAGAGGAAGGCTCCCTTCCAGAAACTCCCCATGGATCCACAGAGGAGGGGCCAGCACATCAACCTGGTTGTGAGTAGCAGCAGTTGCTCTGTTCCTGAAAGTCCCTTTCTCTGTGCTCTGCCCCACCTGCCCATTCCCTGCTGCACCACCTGCTTGCTCCATTCACGACCCCATGCATGTCACATCGAATCAGTCCTCTCTGATGCAGCAAGGACTCATTTGGTCATTTTCATAGTTCAGACTGACTTGGGTTTTGGGGAGCAAGTGAGCCTCTGCTGTGTGCTTCTCCTTTGGTAGACCAGTTCTCCTGGAGGATGGGCAGGCTCCTCCTCACCTGTCCTTGAGCATGACCTTGTCTCCTGGTCTCCATGTGGTCCTTCCTTCTGAGGTCATATTACAAACATGGCCTGCTCTTCTAGCCTTCTAATGATCTTCTCTCAGATTTTAATGTTTCCATTTTGAACTGATTCTGTGTGCTGCTTCCAAAATCTAGACTTTTATTGGAGAACTTTTAGGGCAATGAATATATCCTTTAAAATTTTTATTTTATTTTTATTCCATCCCAATATGTTGGCTGCAGAGTTGACTCTCATTTTGAGAGTCATATTCAAGTCATGTCATCTTAACATACCTTTTCCCCTGTTTTACATCCTAGGTGACATGATTAGGGGTTTTCAATACACTGGAAATTGCGTGGTAATTTGAATTGTTTTTCTCTTGACCACAAAAGGCTCATGGCCCTCTGCTTAGCTGTCTATTTATATCATATATAAATAAGTAAAGATTTCTGTAAAAATCATATATTCTTTACATAAAACACATGTACACATGCAGATACATTTGAGTGATGAGAGTTCAGCTCAAGGAAACTTCACAGTGAGGCTGAAACTCTTCACATTGCATGTCCCAATCCCTCTGCATCTCCCCCACCACAGGTTCTCATTCTGCAGCTTTTGGATAACTAATGTAGACCATTTCAGACTGAGTACCTTCACCTTAAAGTGAACTTATACAAGAGTTTTTCTGTCATGATAATCTTATGAGGTCCTTGTGTTATTTGGAAGACTTACATAGTCAATTTATCCTGCAATTGTTATTTTCACAGCATCCCAAGATGCCAGTGTTCAGTCCTGGAAACACAAAGAAGTCTGTGACCAACCAAATTCAGATTACTGTGTCACGTGCCAGAAAGTCTCCTGGGAAGCGGATGTGCCCTGGAAACCCTGGAGCCATCCAAAGCTCTGATGCCTCCTGCATCTTACCTTCCAGGCAGGAAGAAGGTCAGAACATGGCTGTCCCTGGGGTCTCACAGCCAGTGTTCAGGCAGGGTGGTGGAAACACAGCCTCACAAGACCTGCTGCATCAAAAGCTCCGGGGTGTCTCACATCAACAACCCATTGTGGTCCCTAAAAGGAATGGAGTCAGTGAAGCATTTCACACAGAGTCAGAAGCCCAGGGTCCCGGTGTGAAAACACAGCGCAGCCAGCATGCTGCCCTCCATCAGGGAAGACAGAACCCTGAACTTAGCTTCTGGACCCCAGGTGAGAAAGCTTCTTGGCAGCCCACACTGCCTAGCCAGAAATCCTCAAAGAGACTAAGAGTCAACTCTACCAGTGCACCAGAGGAGAGCAATGCAAGCACTGTTTTGAAGGCCTGCCGGGATAGGCAGTCTCTTCCCATTGCCAACAGACTTGGACTGAAAGATGCAGTGCCAGTGAGCAAGAAAATAGCAGCCCAGCTGCCCAGCACTGACCAAGAACAGCTACCAAGCAGGCCTGCTCTGGTCTCAGCCACACCCTATGCTGAGTCCTCTCAACCATCTACCAGCCATGCTGTACGCCAGTCCCTGAGAATGGTCTTTACTAGACTTAATGGTGACTGCTGGAGCTCCAGGTTCCTGACAGTGTCCCCAGCACTTGCCCATGAGAAGCAAACAGCTCCTTGGGAGGGCCCTGCCTTCCTGGAGAAAGGTGAAGCAGCACGCTCCCAGGTCCCAGTGAGTGTCCTCTATGAGGACCTTCAGGTCTCCTCCTCTTCAGAAGACAGTGATGGGCAGTGAGTGATGGGACAGCAGATGCCACCCTCCTGCTCAGACTTGACAGACACTTTCAGACTGGTCCTCTCTGGGTTAGCCAGCTAGATGACATGACTGGGACCTGTCAGATCCACTTCCAAATGACCCTTCTGGTGTGCGTGGACTCACATCTCTGCACAGAGCCTCACCTCAGCATGGACTCTGGACTCTGACCTGAGAAGACCTCTGAAGAAAAGTCACCTGTCCTCTCCATTGTGATTATCAATGACCTGTATACAGTATGTCTTTTCAGCTACCTCAACGTCCTAACTCTGCATGAGTTGTCATATTGTATGATGTTTTCCACTTCCAGTAATAAAATTGGCCTAGAAATTATGTCCGCAGTGGTGTTCTTGGGCCGAAGGCATGGGGTTTTCACAGGACCTATGGCCCAATAACGAGCCACAAACCCAAGAGGCTCTCAACCTACCCCATCAGGTTTGCCGTTCTGACACTGTGCATAGGTACCCCCACCTTGTGATCTTAAGACCATTGAGAGACAGGGCAGTTTGTAGGCCTGTCCTTCCAGGCTGCTGGTCACAGATGTCATGGTCACAAAGGTCAATTGCATCAATTTTAGGACTCAGTGGGCTTCTTACTGAGTTCCTATTCTGAGTTTTATCCACTATGAGGCCACTCACTGTCCCCATACCTCTGCTTTTGCTTGCTTTCCATTTATGAGGCCAGGACTTTGCATTCCTCACAAAGTCTAAATCCTGGCTGTTCATTACACCCTTTCATCTCAGCACCCTTTGTAGTTTGGGCTTGAAGGATGCATCAAACTGTTGTGTTCACTGCCCCTCACCCCCATATTGCCTCTCTGTTTGTTTTTGTGTGGCTGTGTGTATATATGTTTCTCATATTCATGTGAAAATCAAGGCACCTGGAGTTTCAGAGCAGAGTGCTGAAGCTCCTGGAAGATATTGGTTTCATCATGCATTTTTTTTGTAACTTATGTGCTTGAGGCAGTGTTTGACACTGAGTGGAAGCCCCACAGCTTGGCCTGTCTGACTGGCTGGCACACTTCAGTGATTTTCCTTTCTCTTCCCTGTTAGCCTGCTGAGATCTTTCAGAGCTGTGTCTATAGCTCTCTGTGAGTGGTGGGCCCCAAACAGATGTCAGCCAAGGTTTCTCTTTGTGCATCTCCTCAGGTACCACACCCTGTGTTGTCCTTGGGCTGCTACATGCCATGTGCTTCTCATGAGGTCATTCAATGTATTGTATCCAAGCTATATTTTATTAACAATACCAGTCATAAGACATTTCTCTTTTCTCATATAGAATTCAGCAGACAATGAAGAAGAGGGTAAAGTTTAAAGCAAGGGAGCTGGTATGAGAGCTCAGGCGTCTATGGGCTAGATTGGGAGATTCTCAACTTAAATCCATATGAACAATGTTTGGTGGAAGCCTAGGCTCTGTCATCCTTAGGATATGTAGAAGTAGGCAGAACCTGTCCATCAAGATCACCTCCAGCTATCTATATTTATAAATTTGGGAAGCCCCTGGGTGAGAACAATAGGCTTGCAGAGGAGACTGATGTCTCAAGGACACAAAAATCAGAACAAGTGAACTCAGGAAAAAAAAAATCACAAGTCAGTGAGTGATAAGAACGGAGCATGAAGCAAAAAAAAAAAAACACAAGCACACTTAACATTTGAATGGGTGTGAACCCTGTATCTGCCAAAGAACCAATCCTGCTGAAGAGCCTGGGCCTACTTCCCAGTGTCTTCTTAGGTCCACATGCAGGGAGAGCAGCTCCTCTGCCTGGCCTTCTGATACTTCTGCTATGGTCAGGACCATGAATGAACGCAACAAATTTAACAGAGCCCAAAACTTAGCAAACCCCTAGATATTGGCACAACTGACTCCCTGATGAAAGCACTATTTATGCTGTGAAACTCATTCCATAGTCACTTCAGTCGGCCATAATGAAAACAAGACCCAGTCCATTCAGGTCCATAGTTCTGGAAAAATATCTCAATGTATAACCCTTGCCTTTTGGCCTTGGCATTTCTGCCTTTGGCCTCATGTTCTGGGTAACTGAAGTATGTCGATCCAGAATATGATTTTGTGCTTGAAAGTTAACTCTGAGAAAAGCTCAGTTATCCCCTGGGATGCAGAGGACCTGCTCAGTGTACTTTGCCAGCTGGTTAATCAAGACTTTCTATTGACTTAAACCCATGTTCCCAGCAATCTTCTCTGGTGGAAAGCCCTCAACACAGATGTTCTATGAAGAAGCCCAGTCCATGTCTCACCTAGCCCCAGTAGTTACTGACACATACAGGCCTCCACTCACCCTAGGGTTCTCCTCTTCCGGTGGGGGCACATTCTGTGCCCATGGGCCTGTTGGCTTTCCCTGGTTGCCTGTTGCTAGAACTGCTCCATGGCCCTGGGTCTTCATGTGTGACTCCATCTTCTGGATCTGTTGGCTTTGATTTCCTGAATCAGATGCAAACAAAAGATTTTGAACCAATGCAATTAAGCATCATGACATAACAAGAATACTTGGCCTGAGCCACCCACCCGGGTCTGCAGTCCCCAAGACCAGGACAGATCAGAGGAAGCAGCAGTTCCCTGGCCTGCGCCGTTTCCTGGAACCCAGCCTGACCTGCGCCCTGAGACCAACCCAGTCCCCCTGCCTGCACCATTCCCCAAATCCCACCCCAATCTGAGGCACAGGAGACAGTACAGATTAGAAGGCAGCAGGAAAACCAGCAGACTCCGGCCATCAGGGACCATGAGCTCTATCTACAACCCCAGAGACATATTTCCATCAGAGCCCACCAGGCCTCCTAGTAACAGAAACTAAAGGGCTAGAGGTCAGCACAAGAACACCAGCAACAAAACTCAGAGCTGAATGGCACCCCCCAAAACGCAGATATCCTACCACAGCAAGCCCTGAGGATACCATCACACTGGAAGCACAAGAAAACAATCTTAAATTCGAGATTATGAAAATGATAGAGGCCTTAAAAGAAAAAAAAATAATCACTTAAAGAACTACAGGAAAATACAACCAAACAGGTGAAGGAATGAAATAAATCCCTAAAGGAAACACAGGAAAATACAATCAAACAGGTGATGGAACTAAGTAAATCCCTGAAAGAAATACATAAAAAGACAACCAAATGGGAAAAGGAAATGAATAAAACTGTCTAGTACCTTAAAATGGAAATAGAAGCAATAAAGAAAACACAATCCAAGGTAATCCTGGAGAAGGAAAATCTAGGGAAGAGAAAGGAAACTATAGAAACAAGCATCAATAACAGAATACAAGAGTTGGAAGAGAGAATCTCAGGTGTACAAGATATGATTGAAGAAACTGATACATCAGTCAAAGAAAATGTTAAATCTAAAAAGTTCCTGACACAAAATATCTAAGAAATCTGGGACAATATGAAAAGACCAAACCTAAGAATAATAGGAATAGAAGACTCTTAACAATAACGATAGACTACCTCAGAATAAAGGGCTAGAAAAAGGCTTTCCAAGCAAATGGACACAAGAAACAAATGGAGTAGCTATTCTAATATCTAATAAAATAGGCTTTCAACCAAAATTAATCGAAAGTGATGGGGAGAGCACTTCAGACTCATCAAAGAAAAAAATTGACCAAAATGACAACTCAATTCTAAACATCTATGCCCCAAATACAAAAGCACCCACATTTGTAAAAGAAACATTACTAAAGCTTAAATCACACATAGATCCACACATGCTACTATCAGGAGACTTCAATACACTTCTCTCACCAATAGACAGATGACAGATCATTGAGACAGAAACTAAACAGAGAAATAACGAAAGTAATTGATGTTATGAGTCAATTGGAACTCACAGATATCTACAGAACATTCCATCCAAACGCAGAAGAATACACTTTATTCTCAGCACCTTATGGGGCCTTCTCCAAAACTGACCACATACTCAGACACAAAGCAAGCCTCAACAAATACAAGGAAACTGAAACAGAACGTTGTATTCTATCAGACCACGATGGATTAAAGCTAGACTTCAACATAAATAGATGCAATAGAATGCCTACAAACTCATAGAAACTGAACAACTCTCTACTTAATGATCACTGAGTCAGGGAGGAAAGAAAGAAAGAAATTAAAGACTTTCTAGAATTCAATGAAAATGAAGGCACAACATACCCAAACTTATGGGACACAACGAAAGCAGTGCTAAGAGAAAAGTTCATATCATTCAGTGTCTTCATAAAGAGGAGAGAGTTCATACTAGCAACTTAACAGCTCACCTGAAAGCTCTAGAAAAATAAAAAAAAAGGAAACAAACACACTCAAGAGGAGTCAACAGCAAGAAATAAATCAAACTCAGGGCTGAAATCAATAACCTAGAAACAAAGAGAACAATACAGAGAATCAAAAAACCAAAAGCCGGTTTTTTGAGAAAATTAACAAGACAGACAAACCCTTAGCCAAACTAACTAAAAGGAGGGAGAGTATCCACATTAATAAAATCAGAAATAAAAAGGGGGATATAACGACAGACACCAAGGAAATCCAAAAAATCATTAGATCATACTTCAAACACCTATACACCACAAAATTGGAAAATCTAAATAAAATGAATGATTTTCTTGCCAAAGTTAAATCAGGTTAACAATTTAAATAAACCCATGCCCCTAAGGAAATAGAAGCAGACATCAAAAGCCTCCCAACCAAAAAGAGCCCTGGGCCAGATGGTTTTAGCACAGAATTTTACCAGGCTTTCAAAGAAGAACTAATGCCAATATTCCTCAAAGTATTCCACAAAATAGAAATGAAAGGAATATTGCCAAACTCATTCTATGAGGCTACAGTCACCCTGATACCTAAACCATACAAAGACCCAACAAAGTAAGAGAATTTCAGACCAATATCCCTTATGAACATTGACGCAAAAATAGTCAATAAAATACTTGCAAACTGAATCCCAGAAACACATCAAAAATATCATACTCTATGATCAAGTAGGCTTCATCCCAGGAATGCAGGGATGGTTCAACATACAAAAACCATGTAATCCACCATATAAACAAACTGAAAGAAGGAAAACCACATAATCATCTCATTAGATGCTGAAGGCCCTTGGCCAAACCCCTTCATGTTTAAAGTCTTGGAGAGATCAAGGATTCAAGGCACATACCTGGACCCAATAAAGGCAATATTCAGCAAGCCAATAGTCAACATCAAGTTAAATGGAGAGAAACTTAGAGCATTCCCGCTAAAATCAGGGCCAAAACAAGGCTGCCACTCTCACCATATCTCCTCAATATAGTACTTGAACTTCTAGTGAGAGCAATAAGACAAGTAAAGGAGATCAAAACTAGACAAATTGGAAAGGAAAAAGTCAAAGTATTGCCATTCGCAGATGATATGATAATATACATAAGTGACCCTAAGACACTAAGTGACACCAGAGAACTCCTACAGCTGATAAATACCTTCAACAAAGTGTCTGGATACAAAATTAACTCAAAAAATCAATAGCCCTCCTTTATAGAAGTGACAAAAGGCCTGAAAAAGATATTAGGGAAACAACACCCTTCACAATAGCAACAAATAATATAAAATATTTTGGTGTAATTCTAACCAAGGAAGTGAAAGACCTATATGACAAGAATTTCAAGTCTTTGAAGAAAGGAACTAGAGAAGATTTTAGAAGATGGAAAGATCTCCCATGCTCTTGAATAAGTAGGATTATCATAATAAAAATTACCATCCTGCCAAAAGCCATCTACAGATTCAATGCAATTCCCATCAAAATTTCAACAAAATTCTTTACAGACCTGGAAAGAACAACCATTAACTTAGTATGGAAAAATAAAAGACCCAGGATAGCCAAAACAATTCTGAACAATAAAAGAACTTCTGGTGGTATCAACATCCCTGATTTCAAGCTATACTACAGAGCAATAGTAATAAAAACTGCATGGTATTGGCATAGAAACAGACAGGTTGATCAATGGAACAAAATTGAAGATCCAGAAATAAACCCACACTAATACAGGCACTTGATTTTCAACCAAGAAGCCAAAACCATACAATGGAAAAAAGAAAGCATCTTCAACAAATGGTACTGGTCTAACTGAGTGTCTGCATATAGAAAAATGCAAATAGACCCGTATTTATCACCCTGCACAAAATTCAATTCCAAGTGGATCAAAGACCTTGACAAAAACAAAACAAAACAAACAAACAAACAAACAAACAAAAAACCATAGACTCTAAATCTGTTAGAAGATAAAGTGCGAAAAAGTCTGGAACTTACTGGCATAGGAGACAACTTCTTGAACAGAACAGCAACCGCACAGTCTCTGAGATCAACAATTAATAAATGGGATCTCATGAAACTGAGAAGCTTCTGTAAGTCAAAGGACACTGTCAATACAACAAAATGGCAACCGACAGATTGGGGAAAGATCTTCACCAACCCTACATCAGAAGACTAATATCTAAAATATACAAAGAACTTAAGAAATTAAACATCAATAAATCAAATAATCCAATTAAAATATGGGCTACAGAGCTAAACTGAGAATTCACAACCAAGGAATCTCAAATAACTGAGAAGCACATAAAAAAAAATGCTCAATGTCCTTAGCCATCAGAGAAATGCAAATTGAAACCACTTAATCATAATTCCATTTTACATCAGTCAAAATGGCTAGATTAAAAACTCAAGTGATACCACATGATGAAGAGGATATGGAGAAAGGGAAACACTCCTCCATTGTTGGTGGGAGTGCAAACCTGTCCAACCTCTCTGGAAATCAATCTGTCAATTTCTTAGAAAATTGGGAATAGTTCTATCTCAAGACGCAGCTATACCACTCCTGGGCATATACCATAAAGATGCTCCACCATACCACCAAGACACTTGTTCAACTGTGCTCATATCAGCTTTATTCATAATAGCCAGAAACTGGATGTCCCTCAACCAAAGAATGGATAAAGAGACTGTGGCACATTTGCACAATGGAATACTACTCATCTATTAAAAACAAAGAAATCATGGAATTTTCAGGCAAATGGATGGAACTAGAAAAGATCATCCTAAGTGAGGTAACCCAGACGCAGAAAGATGCACATGGTATGTACTCAGTTATAGTGGGTACTAGATCCGCAGTACAGAATAAACCAGACTACAATCCACAGACCCAAAGAAGCTAAGTAACAAGTGAGGAGAATAGTAAGTCAGTCTGACTCCATGGCAGGCTTCAAAATTGGCTTCAGATTGAACAGACCTGGGTTTCTATTTCTCAAAACATGAAACTACAGTCCATGTAAGCCAGATATTGTTTCCAGCTTTCCCTGAAAGCTAGAAACAATAACTTAATAAAGTTCCCAAGCACTTGACCAATCAAATTAAAGGTCAGTTAGAAACACGCTGCCTAGCTAGTCAAAATTACACTTCATTACCTGGGCACACTTTGTTACCTGGGCACTCCCTGCAGTCCCCCTAACTGCACACCAATCATGAGTTCCCCTGTATCCCCTAGATCAGTACCAACCAATCAACATAAAGATCACCTAACCACACTGGGAAATCCCCTAACTGTCTTTAAATTGAGCCTTTAAATTGCCCCAGCATGCTGGCAATTTCTGTAGAGTAAACACTCCTTGCTTTTGTATACTACCTGAGGCCTAGGTCTTCTCTCAGGGATTCCTGGACCTAGTAAAAGAAGGGCCCAATGGGTGGTGCTGGAATGTCACTCCGAAGGGGAAATAGAATAGACAGCAGAAGTGGATTGAGAGAGGGAACTGTGCAGGAGATGGAATGGGGATCAGATGTGGGAAGAGGGGGTCTAAAGCAGGATCTCTGAGCTGTGCACACCAGGCAAGAGGCTGCTCTCAGAAGGCCGGCTGCAACTGGAGTGGAAAGTTCCTCCCCAGGCTATTTACAAGGTCCAGTCAAGATTGTGGAATCCATGAAGTCATGTAATCCAATTATCACTTTAAGAGGAACACCTGATCTTGAGGCAGGATCACACAGGCTTTAGTCTGGATCTTAACTACCCTGAGGAGGAAAAAATGGAGATGACCACACACTCTAAGTGCCTCATTTTAGGCAGACAGATGAGTAGAGGCCACAGCAGAAGGCCAGAACCTTGGCTTCCACTGCATAATGTATGTTTGCATGGAAGGTGAAAATCTGGGGACTGGCCCATAGACACCTAAGCACTCACAAGGGTCACCTTGCCATCTAATCCTCGTCATCTGATCCACTCAACTGATTCCTCTTACATTTAGATATTTCTCAGCATTAAAATGAGCCTCAACCTACAGTGTGTTGACTTAGTGCTCATCAGTAGGGAGAGGAACCTAGTATTCTACCAGCTGAACCACCAAGCACATGAGTGAAGCTGCTATACTGGCAGCGAATTCTCTAATTCCTATGATAACATTTTGCAGTGCCATTGCCAAAGATGTGTAGTGAGACTGTATCTGTGAGAGAGGGTTGAGGGGAAGAATACACATGGAGAAAGAGGTGTGTGGGAGTAGATGGGAAGCTGGATGGGGCAGGGAAGGGACATAGGGGGGAAGGAGAGGTGGAGGTAGAGGAGGAGGAGAAGCAGGATAGAGTTAGAGACACTTGCAAGGGAAAGGCAAGATGAGCGGCCCAAAGAGAATGTGTGGAGGAGTTAGGGGAGCGGGAAATGTGGAGAGCAGGGAGGGAAGGATGAACACAGGGAAGTAGAGATAGAGAGATAGTGATGAAGATTGAATCATAGACAGAGAGGGGGTGAAGAGAGAGAGGAGACCGACAAAGACACTAAAACAAAGCGGACTGGACTGAATACAGGGTGTGGCTGAGACCAGAGCGGCCCTGCTTTGCCACACCCACGCCAGTGTCGCCATAGTAGCATAAGCTACAGGGCGGGGGATATGATTTCCCCGGAAATAATGCCCCCTGGAAGGTCCCTGGCAAACTCATCCCACTTGGAAAAGAGACGTGTTCTGAGATTTCTACGCTTCTTCAGTTGTGGCTCTGGGGCTGGAATAATAAATTCTTTGATCTTTCCCTGTGACACCTGAAACAGCACAACTAACTTTATAAAAAAAAATTATTATTAGTAGATTGTTAAAGGCTTTAATAAAAATAAGTTTAAGAAAAGTAATGAATTAAATTTAGTATTAATAGGCATTAAGAATAGTAAAATAATAATAGGCTCCTTCTTAAGAAATAATAGCATGAGAGGTGCAGCTGGCGGGAGTTTCCCCCTCCCTTCAGTGCCTTGTTCCTAGAGAAGATCATAAATCTTAAGCAGGACATATGGGAGGAGGGTTAACAAAGGTGTAGTTAGATTTTGTTATAGAGAGGGACTTTGGCAGGCATCTGACTTAGCTCCTGACTTTCCTCTTCATTGGTTAGCAATAATGAAACTATATTTGAGGTTTCTTTTCCTTTGTTGACTCTGATCAAAAAGTTTTTAGGCCAAGATTATTTGTGGGTACTGCTTTATGTTTGATTGCATTTTGAGTTAAAATGTAAACTTTGTATTCTTGGTAAAAGTCTAAATGTTCTGGGAAGTATGCCAATTTTAAGGTGCCTTTTGTGAAATCATTATAAAAATACTAGCTTGATTTCAGTAAAGTGGCAGCAGAGTCAAAACCATCAAGGTGTCTCTGTCTGTCAATTCTTCGCCGAAACCGTGTCTTCCTGTCTAAAGCCTTGTTCTCCCGCGGACGACGGGAGCCCGACTGGGCCGGTCCGTGGCAGCTGTTTTTGTTCAGTGCTGGGCTCCTGGACTGCTGTTTTCTTGCTCTTTTCAGCTGAATCTTTTAGTCCAAGTCTGTTGGCAATGGGAGGGAACTGCCTATCCTGGCAGGCCTACAAAACAGTCATTGCATTGCTCTCCACTGATGCACTGGTAGAGTTGACTCTTGGTTTACTCGGGAGATTCTGGATAGGCCGTGTGTGATGCCAGAAAGCTTTCTCCTGTGGGTCCCAGAAGCTGAGTTTGGGATTCTGTCTTGTCCTAGCGGTGAGCAGGATTCTGACTGGGCTGCTTTTTCCCACTGGGACCCTGGGCTTTTGACTCTGTGTGAAATGCTTCACTGACTCCATTCTTTTGGGGACCGCAATGGTTTGTTGATGCATGGTACCCTGTAGCTTTTGATCCAGCAGGTCTTGTGAGGCTGTGTTTCCACCATTCTGCCTGAGCACTGGCTTGGGGACATCAAAAACAGCCATGTTCTGACCTTCTTCCTGCCTGGAAGGCAAGATGCAGGAGGCATCAAAACTTTGGATGGCAGGGTTTCCAGGGCACACCTGCATCCCAGGAGACTTTCTGGAGGGTAGACTGCCACTGACCTCCTCCTCTTCCCAGGAATGAACCTGGGCATCTGTGAGGGTTATGGAAAAGACAGATATATGGAAAGATTAAGGGAACTGTGTCAGGGTGGAAATTCCTCCATTTGTATGGATGTGCCTTCTTTACAGGTACATATCGCTTGTCCTTAAGCATGATCTTGGATTTGGCTATGAAGATAAACACCTCTAATTCTTAATCTAGATTCACTCTTGGCCACACCTTTGCTGGAAGCCTATATAAGAATTTGGGAGGAGGAAGTTTTTGCTCTTTGCCTGTTTGCAGTAGAAACTGGAGCCTATTTCTTCGGGACACTAGCATCTAATGAAGACAAGCTGAGACACCGTGCTGCATAGACTGATGAAGCAGACATTTTTCAGACATTTTGCCCCATGAAAGAAATCCAGCACCATATTTGGAAAAAGACCCTGAAGACACAGGAGCTGCTCAGTTGCTCTGCAAAGGTGAGTCTTGCAGTAAGTCCTGTAAGAGGACATTTATTCACCTGTTTCAGTTGTTGTCTGGGAGGCTTCCTCTGTCTGCTAACCTAGCCCTACTCTTGGAAGCTTCCAGCCTCCATACAATATAACCGAGGCCTAGAATGATTTTAGCCTCTGAGACTGACTGCTATTCAGCTCATCCTGTCTAGTTCTTTCTAAGCTCATAGCTGGCTGATTCAATTCAGCTGTTCTGACCCAAACTCTCTCCCAGCTGACTTATTCAATCTGGCTTTTCTCTTGGCCTCTGAATTGTTCTGCTTGGCCTCAAACTAAATCCAGCAATCTGCTCTAATCCCCTGGCTCCTTCTCATTCTCTAGTTCATTTGGTCTTCACCCGAGTTCTCTCTCTGCGACCTGTCTCAGCATTACTGTCCCTCTAAAACTGCCTCCTTCCTCTCTCTGCATTGCCCCTTAAGTTTTTCTCTCTTCTTGTGAAAGTGGGTGTATCCTGTTTTGTAGAATCTTCTCAGATTTGTCACTTTCTTTTTCTGTGATTCAATTAGACATCACTTTCAAACCTGGGTGTTTCCTTTTACAAATTAACTTTACCTTCATCGTTTGGGGTTAAAGGTGTGTGCCAGCAGCTTTTCTGAACCTGAAACTTGCTCTATACCAGGCTGGCCTTGTCTATGCCTCCTGGATTAAAAGCATGTTTGTACTCCAGCCGTATCACATAGACCTAGAAGGTCTTTGGATCTCTTGCCAGAACAGTCATGCTCTGAATTAAAATTCCTCTACAAAATTTGTTACAGCTCGCATGTCCTATATCAAGGAGGCTGGCTCTGAAGCCTCTCTAAGCTGTTGTTCTGCCACAGATTGTGCCCTGTTATATCCAGTGAGCCCAGACCTGCATCGGGATGAAGCTCAGGTGCCAGGGGAGCTGGTTGCCAGGGGGAAGCACAGTCTAAGTTGGGAAAGGCTCCATGGAGTGGGAGCTGGACTAATTTCATTGGTTAAAACTCTTTTGTTTCCTTCTGATTCAAGAAATCAAAGCCAACAACTCCAGATTCAGCGATAAAGCAGGAGACACACATGAAGATTCAGGACCATAAAGCTGTTCCAGCCCAGAAAGTCCAGAGTAAGCCAAGAGGGCCCATGACACAGAAGGTTCCCCCATGGCAAGAAGAGAACATTATGGTAAGTAGAGCCCTTAATGTGTCATCAACCACTGGGGCTAGGTGAGACACGAACTGGGCTCCCTCAGAGAACCTATTTGTTGTGGGTTTTCCACCAGAGAAGACTGCTGGGAACATGGCTTTAAGTCAATAGAAAGTCCTGATTAGCCAGGTGGCAGAGTACTGACTGGATCCTCTGTATCCCAGGGGATCACTGAACCTTTCTTGGGGTGAGGTTTTAAGCACAAAAACAAAAACCAACCAAACAAACAAACATGTTTTGGGTTGACATACTTCTGTTACCCAGAACAGTAGGCCAGAAGCAGAAATGCACAGGTGAGAGACATGGGAGATTTTCCCAGGACTGTGGACTCAGACACATTGGGTCTTGTTTTCATTTTGTTAGGTGATAGTGTCTGTGGGTTGAGTTCTACAGTCTGAATGAAGCTTCCATTGTGGAATTAGTTGTGCCAGTGTCTGGGAATTTATTAAGTTCTGGGGCCCTGTGAAATGTTGCATCTGTCCATGGTCCTGACTGTAGCAGAGGTATCAGAAGGCCAGGCAAAGGAACTACTCCCCCTGCATGTGGACCTGAGTAGACACTGGGAAGTAAGCCCAGCCTCTCTTTAGCAGGATTGGTCCTTTGGCACATACAAGGCTCACTGACATCACTCATGCATCTTTCAAGTGTGCTTACCTCTTCCGGGTTCAAAGAAACAACCATTTTCTGGAGAGAAAACATTGCAGGCATTTTAACCCTTTATCCCTAAGAGGTACCTGGATCCCTTTTTGACTCACTAATATCTCATTTGCTACTCACAGGTAAAATGCAGAGAGTGTGGGGCCTTTGGCCACACAGCAAGGAGCAGAAGGTGCCCAATCAAGTATGGCCAAAAGCTCCTAGATCCACAGCCTCTGGGAGCCAGGAAGGAGAAAGAGAATCAGGATCCTCGCAGGACACAGGGTCTCCAGAAACCAGGGCCCATAAGCCAGGCCAAGACAGAAAAGAAACCTAGTCAAGTCACTGGACAGAGGTGAGTGATGGGGAAGGGCTGGCCAGAGGGAAGGCTCTGGGTGCAGCAAAGCTCATGGGGTACCATCACTCATCTCTCTGTCCCCAAACACTGAAAGGGCCAGACAGCTAGTAAGTAGTATACTAGCTACAGAGAGTGAGTGGAGAGTGGGTGAGTGAGAGTGGGTGAATGGGTGGGTAGAGCTGATGTGTTTCCACACCATTGTCTGTCCCACAGAGGTGATGAGCAGCAGAGGAAGGCTCCCTTCCAGAAACTCCCCATGGATCCACAGAGGAGGGGCCAGCACATCAACCTGGTTGTGAGTAGCAGCAGTTGCTCTGTTCCTGAAAGTCCCTTTCTCTGTGCTCTGCCCCACCTGCCCATTCCCTGCTGCACCACCTGCTTGCTCCATTCACGACCCCATGCATGTCACATCGAATCAGTCCTCTCTGATGCAGCAAGGACTCATTTGGTCATTTTCATAGTTCAGACTGACTTGGGTTTTGGGGAGCAAGTGAGCCTCTGCTGTGTGCTTCTCCTTTGGTAGACCAGTTCTCCTGGAGGATGGGCAGGCTCCTCCTCACCTGTCCTTGAGCATGACCTTGTCTCCTGGTCTCCATGTGGTCCTTCCTTCTGAGGTCATATTACAAACATGGCCTGCTCTTCTAGCCTTCTAATGATCTTCTCTCAGATTTTAATGTTTCCATTTTGAACTGATTCTGTGTGCTGCTTCCAAAATCTAGACTTTTATTGGAGAACTTTTAGGGCAATGAATATATCCTTTAAAATTTTTATTTTATTTTTATTCCATCCCAATATGTTGGCTGCAGAGTTGACTCTCATTTTGAGAGTCATATTCAAGTCATGTCATCTTAACATACCTTTTCCCCTGTTTTACATCCTAGGTGACATGATTAGGGGTTTTCAATACACTGGAAATTGCGTGGTAATTTGAATTGTTTTTCTCTTGACCACAAAAGGCTCATGGCCCTCTGCTTAGCTGTCTATTTATATCATATATAAATAAGTAAAGATTTCTGTAAAAATCATATATTCTTTACATAAAACACATGTACACATGCAGATACATTTGAGTGATGAGAGTTCAGCTCAAGGAAACTTCACAGTGAGGCTGAAACTCTTCACATTGCATGTCCCAATCCCTCTGCATCTCCCCCACCACAGGTTCTCATTCTGCAGCTTTTGGATAACTAATGTAGACCATTTCAGACTGAGTACCTTCACCTTAAAGTGAACTTATACAAGAGTTTTTCTGTCATGATAATCTTATGAGGTCCTTGTGTTATTTGGAAGACTTACATAGTCAATTTATCCTGCAATTGTTATTTTCACAGCATCCCAAGATGCCAGTGTTCAGTCCTGGAAACACAAAGAAGTCTGTGACCAACCAAATTCAGATTACTGTGTCACGTGCCAGAAAGTCTCCTGGGAAGCGGATGTGCCCTGGAAACCCTGGAGCCATCCAAAGCTCTGATGCCTCCTGCATCTTACCTTCCAGGCAGGAAGAAGGTCAGAACATGGCTGTCCCTGGGGTCTCACAGCCAGTGTTCAGGCAGGGTGGTGGAAACACAGCCTCACAAGACCTGCTGCATCAAAAGCTCCGGGGTGTCTCACATCAACAACCCATTGTGGTCCCTAAAAGGAATGGAGTCAGTGAAGCATTTCACACAGAGTCAGAAGCCCAGGGTCCCGGTGTGAAAACACAGCGCAGCCAGCATGCTGCCCTCCATCAGGGAAGACAGAACCCTGAACTTAGCTTCTGGACCCCAGGTGAGAAAGCTTCTTGGCAGCCCACACTGCCTAGCCAGAAATCCTCAAAGAGACTAAGAGTCAACTCTACCAGTGCACCAGAGGAGAGCAATGCAAGCACTGTTTTGAAGGCCTGCCGGGATAGGCAGTCTCTTCCCATTGCCAACAGACTTGGACTGAAAGATGCAGTGCCAGTGAGCAAGAAAATAGCAGCCCAGCTGCCCAGCACTGACCAAGAACAGCTACCAAGCAGGCCTGCTCTGGTCTCAGCCACACCCTATGCTGAGTCCTCTCAACCATCTACCAGCCATGCTGTACGCCAGTCCCTGAGAATGGTCTTTACTAGACTTAATGGTGACTGCTGGAGCTCCAGGTTCCTGACAGTGTCCCCAGCACTTGCCCATGAGAAGCAAACAGCTCCTTGGGAGGGCCCTGCCTTCCTGGAGAAAGGTGAAGCAGCACGCTCCCAGGTCCCAGTGAGTGTCCTCTATGAGGACCTTCAGGTCTCCTCCTCTTCAGAAGACAGTGATGGGCAGTGAGTGATGGGACAGCAGATGCCACCCTCCTGCTCAGACTTGACAGACACTTTCAGACTGGTCCTCTCTGGGTTAGCCAGCTAGATGACATGACTGGGACCTGTCAGATCCACTTCCAAATGACCCTTCTGGTGTGCGTGGACTCACATCTCTGCACAGAGCCTCACCTCAGCATGGACTCTGGACTCTGACCTGAGAAGACCTCTGAAGAAAAGTCACCTGTCCTCTCCATTGTGATTATCAATGACCTGTATACAGTATGTCTTTTCAGCTACCTCAACGTCCTAACTCTGCATGAGTTGTCATATTGTATGATGTTTTCCACTTCCAGTAATAAAATTGGCCTAGAAATTATGTCTGCAGTGGTGTTCTTGGGCCGAAGGCATGGGGTTTTCACAGGACCTATGGCCCAATAACGAGCCACAAACCCAAGAGGCTCTCAACCTACCCCATCAGGTTTGCCGTTCTGACACTGTGCATAGGTACCCCCACCTTGTGATCTTAAGACCATTGAGAGACAGGGCAGTTTGTAGGCCTGTCCTTCCAGGCTGCTGGTCACAGATGTCATGGTCACAAAGGTCAATTGCATCAATTTTAGGACTCAGTGGGCTTCTTACTGAGTTCCTATTCTGAGTTTTATCCACTATGAGGCCACTCACTGTCCCCATACCTCTGCTTTTGCTTGCTTTCCATTTATGAGGCCAGGACTTTGCATTCCTCACAAAGTCTAAATCCTGGCTGTTCATTACACCCTTTCATCTCAGCACCCTTTGTAGTTTGGGCTTGAAGGATGCATCAAACTGTTGTGTTCACTGCCCCTCACCCCCATATTGCCTCTCTGTTTGTTTTTGTGTGGCTGTGTGTATATATGTTTCTCATATTCATGTGAAAATCAAGGCACCTGGAGTTTCAGAGCAGAGTGCTGAAGCTCCTGGAAGATATTGGTTTCATCATGCATTTTTTTTGTAACTTATGTGCTTGAGGCAGTGTTTGACACTGAGTGGAAGCCCCACAGCTTGGCCTGTCTGACTGGCTGGCACACTTCAGTGATTTTCCTTTCTCTTCCCTGTTAGCCTGCTGAGATCTTTCAGAGCTGTGTCTATAGCTCTCTGTGAGTGGTGGGCCCCAAACAGATGTCAGCCAAGGTTTCTCTTTGTGCATCTCCTCAGGTACCACACCCTGTGTTGTCCTTGGGCTGCTACATGCCATGTGCTTCTCATGAGGTCATTCAATGTATTGTATCCAAGCTATATTTTATTAACAATACCAGTCATAAGACATTTCTCTTTTCTCATATAGAATTCAGCAGACAATGAAGAAGAGGGTAAAGTTTAAAGCAAGGGAGCTGGTATGAGAGCTCAGGCGTCTATGGGCTAGATTGGGAGATTCTCAACTTAAATCCATATGAACAATGTTTGGTGGAAGCCTAGGCTCTGTCATCCTTAGGATATGTAGAAGTAGGCAGAACCTGTCCATCAAGATCACCTCCAGCTATCTATATTTATAAATTTGGGAAGCCCCTGGGTGAGAACAATAGGCTTGCAGAGGAGACTGATGTCTCAAGGACACAAAAATCAGAACAAGTGAACTCAGGAAAAAAAAATCACAAGTCAGTGAGTGATAAGAACGGAGCATGAAGCAAAAAAAAAAAACACAAGCACACTTAACATTTGAATGGGTGTGAACCCTGTATCTGCCAAAGAACCAATCCTGCTGAAGAGCCTGGGCCTACTTCCCAGTGTCTTCTTAGGTCCACATGCAGGGAGAGCAGCTCCTCTGCCTGGCCTTCTGATACTTCTGCTATGGTCAGGACCATGAATGAACGCAACAAATTTAACAGAGCCCAAAACTTAGCAAACCCCTAGATATTGGCACAACTGACTCCCTGATGAAAGCACTATTTATGCTGTGAAACTCATTCCATAGTCACTACTTCAGTCGGCCATAATGAAAACAAGACCCAGTCCATTCAGGTCCATAGTTCTGGAAAAATATCTCAATGTATAACCCTTGCCTTTTGGCCTTGGCATTTCTGCCTTTGGCCTCATGTTCTGGGTAACTGAAGTATGTCGATCCAGAATATGATTTTGTGCTTGAAAGTTAACTCTGAGAAAAGCTCAGTTATCCCCTGGGATGCAGAGGACCTGCTCAGTGTACTTTGCCAGCTGGTTAATCAAGACTTTCTATTGACTTAAACCCATGTTCCCAGCAATCTTCTCTGGTGGAAAGCCCTCAACACAGATGTTCTATGAAGAAGCCCAGTCCATGTCTCACCTAGCCCCAGTAGTTACTGACACATACAGGCCTCCACTCACCCTAGGGTTCTCCTCTTCCGGTGGGGGCACATTCTGTGCCCATGGGCCTGTTGGCTTTCCCTGGTTGCCTGTTGCTAGAACTGCTCCATGGCCCTGGGTCTTCATGTGTGACTCCATCTTCTGGATCTGTTGGCTTTGATTTCCTGAATCAGATGCAAACAAAAGATTTTGAACCAATGCAATTAAGCATCATGACATAACAAGAATACTTGGCCTGAGCCACCCACCCGGGTCTGCAGTCCCCAAGACCAGGACAGATCAGAGGAAGCAGCAGTTCCCTGGCCTGCGCCGTTTCCTGGAACCCAGCCTGCCCTGCGCCCTGAGACCAACCCAGTCCCCCTGCCTGCACCATTCCCCAAATCCCACCCCAATCTGAGGCACAGGAGACAGTACAGATTAGAAGGCAGCAGGAAAACCAGCAGACTCCGGCCATCCGGGACCATGAGCTCTATCTACAACCCCAGAGACATATTTCCATCAGAGCCCACCAGGCCTCCTAGTAACAGAAACTAAAGGGCTAGAGGTCAGCACAAGAACACCAGCAACAAAACTCAGAGCTGAATGGCACCCCCCAAAACGCAGATATCCTACCACAGCAAGCCCTGAGGATACCATCACACTGGAAGCACAAGAAAACAATCTTAAATTCGAGATTATGAAAATGATAGAGGCCTTAAAAGAAAAAAAATAATCACTTAAAGAACTACAGGAAAATACAACCAAACAGGTGAAGGAATGAAATAAATCCCTAAAGGAAACACAGGAAAATACAATCAAACAGGTGATGGAACTAAGTAAATCCCTGAAAGAAATACATAAAAAGACAACCAAATGGGAAAAGGAAATGAATAAAACTGTCTAGTACCTTAAAATGGAAATAGAAGCAATAAAGAAAACACAATCCAAGGTAATCCTGGAGAAGGAAAATCTAGGGAAGAGAAAGGAAACTATAGAAACAAGCATCAATAACAGAATACAAGAGTTGGAAGAGAGAATCTCAGGTGTACAAGATATGATTGAAGAAACTGATACATCAGTCAAAGAAAATGTTAAATCTAAAAAGTTCCTGACACAAAATATCTAAGAAATCTGGGACAATATGAAAAGACCAAACCTAAGAATAATAGGAATAGAAGACTCTTAACAATAACGATAGACTACCTCAGAATAAAGGGCTAGAAAAAGGCTTTCCAAGCAAATGGACACAAGAAACAAATGGAGTAGCTATTCTAATATCTAATAAAATAGGCTTTCAACCAAAATTAATCGAAAGTGATGGGGAGAGCACTTCAGACTCATCAAAGAAAAAAATTGACCAAAATGACAACTCAATTCTAAACATCTATGCCCCAAATACAAAAGCACCCACATTTGTAAAAGAAACATTACTAAAGCTTAAATCACACATAGATCCACACATGCTACTATCAGGAGACTTCAATACACTTCTCTCACCAATAGACAGATGACAGATCATTGAGACAGAAACTAAACAGAGAAATAACGAAAGTAATTGATGTTATGAGTCAATTGGAACTCACAGATATCTACAGAACATTCCATCCAAACGCAGAAGAATACACTTTATTCTCAGCACCTTATGGGGCCTTCTCCAAAACTGACCACATACTCAGACACAAAGCAAGCCTCAACAAATACAAGGAAACTGAAACAGAACGTTGTATTCTATCAGACCACGATGGATTAAAGCTAGACTTCAACATAAATAGATGCAATAGAATGCCTACAAACTCATGGAAACTGAACAACTCTCTACTTAATGATCACTGAGTCAGGGAGGAAAGAAAGAAAGAAATTAAAGACTTTCTAGAATTCAATGAAAATGAAGGCACAACATACCCAAACTTATGGGACACAACGAAAGCAGTGCTAAGAGAAAAGTTCATATCATTCAGTGTCTTCATAAAGAGGAGAGAGTTCATACTAGCAACTTAACAGCTCACCTGAAAGCTCTAGAAAAAAAAAAAAAAAGGAAACAAACACACTCAAGAGGAGTCAACAGCAAGAAATAAATCAAACTCAGGGCTGAAATCAATAACCTAGAAACAAAGAGAACAATACAGAGAATCAAAAAACCAAAAGCCGGTTTTTTGAGAAAATTAACAAGACAGACAAACCCTTAGCCAAACTAACTAAAAGGAGGGAGAGTATCCACATTAATAAAATCAGAAATAAAAAGGGGGATATAACGACAGACACCAAGGAAATCCAAAAAATCATTAGATCATACTTCAAACACCTATACACCACAAAATTGGAAAATCTAAATAAAATGAATGATTTTCTTGCCAAAGTTAAATCAGGTTAACAATTTAAATAAACCCATGCCCCTAAGGAAATAGAAGCAGACATCAAAAGCCTCCCAACCAAAAAGAGCCCTGGGCCAGATGGTTTTAGCACAGAATTTTACCAGGCTTTCAAAGAAGAACTAATGCCAGTATTCCTCAAAGTATTCCACAAAATAGAAATGAAAGGAATATTGCCAAACTCATTCTATGAGGCTACAGTCACCCTGATACCTAAACCATACAAAGACCCAACAAAGTAAGAGAATTTCAGACCAATATCCCTTATGAACATTGACGCAAAAATAGTCAATAAAATACTTGCAAACTGAATCCCAGAAACACATCAAAAATATCATACTCTATGATCAAGTAGGCTTCATCCCAGGAATGCAGGGATGGTTCAACATACAAAAACCATGTAATCCACCATATAAACAAACTGAAAGAAGGAAAACCACATAATCATCTCATTAGATGCTGAAGGCCCTTGGCCAAACCCCTTCATGTTTAAAGTCTTGGAGAGATCAAGGATTCAAGGCACATACCTGGACCCAATAAAGGCAATATTCAGCAAGCCAATAGTCAACATCAAGTTAAATGGAGAGAAACTTAGAGCATTCCCGCTAAAATCAGGGCCAAAACAAGGCTGCCACTCTCACCATATCTCCTCAATATAGTACTTGAACTTCTAGTGAGAGCAATAAGACAAGTAAAGGAGATCAAAACTAGACAAATTGGAAAGGAAAAAGTCAAAGTATTGCCATTCGCAGATGATATGATAATATACATAAGTGACCCTAAGACACTAAGTGACACCAGAGAACTCCTACAGCTGATAAATACCTTCAACAAAGTGTCTGGATACAAAATTAACTCAAAAAATCAATAGCCCTCCTTTATAGAAGTGACAAAAGGCCTGAAAAAGATATTAGGGAAACAACACCCTTCACAATAGCAACAAATAATATAAAATATTTTGGTGTAATTCTAACCAAGGAAGTGAAAGACCTATATGACAAGAATTTCAAGTCTTTGAAGAAAGGAACTAGAGAAGATTTTAGAAGATGGAAAGATCTCCCATGCTCTTGAATAAGTAGGATTATCATAATAAAAATTACCATCCTGCCAAAAGCCATCTACAGATTCAATGCAATTCCCATCAAAATTTCAACAAAATTCTTTACAGACCTGGAAAGAACAACCATTAACTTAGTATGGAAAAATAAAAGACCCAGGATAGCCAAAACAATTCTGAACAATAAAAGAACTTCTGGTGGTATCAACATCCCTGATTTCAAGCTATACTACAGAGCAATAGTAATAAAAACTGCATGGTATTGGCATAGAAACAGACAGGTTGATCAATGGAACAAAATTGAAGATCCAGAAATAAACCCACACTAATACAGGCACTTGATTTTCAACCAAGAAGCCAAAACCATACAATGGAAAAAAGAAAGCATCTTCAACAAATGGTACTGGTCTAACTGAGTGTCTGCATATAGAAAAATGCAAATAGACCCGTATTTATCACCCTGCACAAAATTCAATTCCAAGTGGATCAAAGACCTTGACAAAAACAAAACAAAACAAACAAACAAACAAACAAACAAAAAACCATAGACTCTAAATCTGTTAGAAGATAAAGTGCGAAAAAGTCTGGAACTTACTGGCATAGGAGACAACTTCTTGAACAGAACAGCAACCGCACAGTCTCTGAGATCAACAATTAATAAATGGGATCTCATGAAACTGAGAAGCTTCTGTAAGTCAAAGGACACTGTCAATACAACAAAATGGCAACCGACAGATTGGGGAAAGATCTTCACCAACCCTACATCAGAAGACTAATATCTAAAATATACAAAGAACTTAAGAAATTAAACATCAATAAATCAAATAATCCAATTAAAATATGGGCTACAGAGCTAAACTGAGAATTCACAACCAAGGAATCTCAAATAACTGAGAAGCACATAAAAAAAAATGCTCAATGTCCTTAGCCATCAGAGAAATGCAAATTGAAACCACTTAATCATAATTCCATTTTACATCAGTCAAAATGGCTAGATTAAAAACTCAAGTGATACCACATGATGAAGAGGATATGGAGAAAGGGAAACACTCCTCCATTGTTGGTGGGAGTGCAAACCTGTCCAACCTCTCTGGAAATCAATCTGTCAATTTCTTAGAAAATTGGGAATAGTTCTATCTCAAGACGCAGCTATACCACTCCTGGGCATATACCATAAAGATGCTCCACCATACCACCAAGACACTTGTTCAACTGTGCTCATATCAGCTTTATTCATAATAGCCAGAAACTGGATGTCCCTCAACCAAAGAATGGATAAAGAGACTGTGGCACATTTGCACAATGGAATACTACTCATCTATTAAAAACAAAGAAATCATGGAATTTTCAGGCAAATGGATGGAACTAGAAAAGATCATCCTAAGTGAGGTAACCCAGACGCAGAAAGATGCACATGGTATGTACTCAGTTATAGTGGGTACTAGATCCGCAGTACAGAATAAACCAGACTACAATCCACAGACCCAAAGAAGCTAAGTAACAAGTGAGGAGAATAGTAAGTCAGTCTGACTCCATGGCAGGCTTCAAAATTGGCTTCAGATTGAACAGACCTGGGTTTCTATTTCTCAAAACATGAAACTACAGTCCATGTAAGCCAGATAAAATAACTCAATAACCTCCCTGAAAGCTAGAAACAATAACTTAATAAAGTTCCCAAGCACTTGACCAATCAAATTAAAGGTCAGTTAGAAACACGCTGCCTAGCTAGTCAAAATTACACTTCATTACCTGGGCACACTTTGTTACCTGGGCACTCCCTGCAGTCCCCCTAACTGCACACCAATCATGAGTTCCCCTGTATCCCTAGATCAGTACCAACCAATCAACATAAAGATCACCTAACCACACTGGGAAATCCCCTAACTGTCTTTAAATTGAGCCTTTAAATTGCCCCAGTATGCTGGCAATTTCTGTAGAGTAAACACTCCTTGCTTTTGTATACTACCTGAGGCCTAGGTCTTCTCTCAGGGATTCCTGGACCTAGTAAAAGAAGGGCCCAATGGGTGGTGCTGGAATGTCACTCGGAAGGGGAAATAGAATAGACAGCAGAAGTGGATTGAGAGAGGGAACTGTGCAGGAGATGGAATGGGGATCAGATGTGGGAAGAGGGGGTCTAAAGCAGGATCTCTGAGCTGTGCACACCAGGCAAGAGGCTGCTCTCAGAAGGCCGGCTGCAACTGGAGTGGAAAGTTCCTCCCCAGGCTATTTACAAGGTCCAGTCAAGATTGTGGAATCCATGAAGTCATGTAATCCAATTATCACTTTAAGAGGAACACCTGATCTTGAGGCAGGATCACACAGGCTTTAGTCTGGATCTTAACTACCCTGAGGAGGAAAAAATGGAGATGACCACACACTCTAAGTGCCTCATTTTAGGCAGACAGATGAGTAGAGGCCACAGCAGAAGGCCAGAACCTTGGCTTCCACTGCATAATGTATGTTTGCATGGAAGGTGAAAATCTGGGGACTGGCCCATAGACACCTAAGCACTCTCAAGGGTCACCTTGCCATCTAATCCTCGTCATCTGATCCACTCAACTGATTCCTCTTACATTTAGATATTTCTCAGCATTAAAATGAGCCTCAACCTACAGTGTGTTGACTTAGTGCTCATCAGTAGGGAGAGGAACCTAGTATTCTACCAGCTGAACCACCAAGCACATGAGTGAAGCTGCTATACTGGCAGCGAATTCTCTAATTCCTATGATAACATTTTGCAGTGCCATTGCCAAAGATGTGTAGTGAGACTGTATCTGTGAGAGAGGGTTGAGGGGAAGAATACACATGGAGAAAGAGGTGTGTGGGAGTAGATGGGAAGCTGGATGGGGCAGGGAAGGGACATAGGGGGGAAGGAGAGGTGGAGGTAGAGGAGGAGGAGAAGCAGGATAGAGTTAGAGACACTTGCAAGGGAAAGGCAAGATGAGCGGCCCAAAGAGAATGTGTGGAGGAGTTAGGGGAGCGGGAAATGTGGAGAGCAGGGAGGGAAGGATGAACACAGGGAAGTAGAGATAGAGAGATAGTGATGAAGATTGAATCATAGACAGAGAGGGGGTGAAGAGAGAGAGGAGACCGACAAAGACACTAAAACAAAGCGGACTGGACTGAATACAGGGTGTGGCTGAGACCAGAGCGGCCCTGCTTTGCCACACCCACGCCAGTGTCGCCATAGTAGCATAAGCTACAGGGCGGGGGATATGATTTCCCCGGAAATAATGCCCCCTGGAAGGTCCCTGGCAAACTCATCCCACTTGGAAAAGAGACGTGTTCTGAGATTTCTACGCTTCTTCAGTTGTGGCTCTGGGGCTGGAATAATAAATTCTTTGATCTTTCCCTGTGACACCTGAAACAGCACAACTAACTTTATAAAAAAAATTATTAGTAGTAGATTGTTAAAGGCTTTAATAAAAATAAGTTTAAGAAAAGTAATGAATTAAATTTAGTATTAATAGGCATTAAGAATAGTAAAATAATAATAGGCTCCTTCTTAAGAAATAATAGCATGAGAGGTGCAGCTGGCGGGAGTTTCCCCCTCCCTTCAGTGCCTTGTTCCTAGAGAAGATCATAAATCTTAAGCAGGACATATGGGAGGAGGGTTAACAAAGGTGTAGTTAGATTTTGATATAGAGAGGGACTTTGGCAGGCATCTGACTTAGCTCCTGACTTTCCTCTTCATTGGTTAGCAATAATGAAACTATATTTGAGGTTTCTTTTCCTTTGTTGACTCTGATCAAAAAGTTTTTAGGCCAAGATTATTTGTGGGTACTGCTTTATGTTTGATTGGATTTTGAGTTAAAATGTAAACTTTGTATTCTTGGTAAAAGTCTAAATGTTCTGGGAAGTATGCCAATTTTAAGGTGCCTTTTGTGAAATCATTATAAAAATACTAGCTTGATTTCAGTAAAGTGGCAGCAGAGTCAAAACCATCAAGGTGTCTCTGTCTGTCAATTCTTCGCCGAAACCGTGTCTTCCTGTCTAAAGCCTTGTTCTCCCGCGGACGACGGGAGCCCGACTGGGCCGGTCCGTGGCAGCTGTTTTTGTTCAGTGCTGGGCTCCTGGACTGCTGTTTTCTTGCTCTTTTCAGCTGAATCTTTTAGTCCAAGTCTGTTGGCAATGGGAGGGAACTGCCTATCCTGGCAGGCCTACAAAACAGTCATTGCATTGCTCTCCACTGATGCACTGGTAGAGTTGACTCTTGGTTTACTCGGGAGATTCTGGATAGGCCGTGTGTGATGCCAGAAAGCTTTCTCCTGTGGGTCCCAGAAGCTGAGTTTGGGATTCTGTCTTGTCCTAGCGGTGAGCAGGATTCTGACTGGGCTGCTTTTTCCCACTGGGACCCTGGGCTTTTGACTCTGTGTGAAATGCTTCACTGACTCCATTCTTTTGGGGACCGCAATGGTTTGTTGATGCATGGTACCCTGTAGCTTTTGATCCAGCAGGTCTTGTGAGGCTGTGTTTCCACCATTCTGCCTGAGCACTGGCTTGGGGACATCAAAAACAGCCATGTTCTGACCTTCTTCCTGCCTGGAAGGCAAGATGCAGGAGGCATCAAAACTTTGGATGGCAGGGTTTCCAGGGCACACCTGCATCCCAGGAGACTTTCTGGAGGGTAGACTGCCACTGACCTCCTCCTCTTCCCAGGAATGAACCTGGGCATCTGTGAGGGTTATGGAAAAGACAGATATATGGAAAGATTAAGGGAACTGTGTCAGGGTGGAAATTCCTCCATTTGTATGGATGTGCCTTCTTTACAGGTACATATCGCTTGTCCTTAAGCATGATCTTGGATTTGGCTATGAAGATAAACACCTCTAATTCTTAATCTAGATTCACTCTTGGCCACACCTTTGCTGGAAGCCTATATAAGAATTTGGGAGGAGGAAGTTTTTGCTCTTTGCCTGTTTGCAGTAGAAACTGGAGCCTATTTCTTCGGGACACTAGCATCTAATGAAGACAAGCTGAGACACCGTGCTGCATAGACTGATGAAGCAGACATTTTTCAGACATTTTGCCCCATGAAAGAAATCCAGCACCATATTTGGAAAAAGACCCTGAAGACACAGGAGCTGCTCAGTTGCTCTGCAAAGGTGAGTCTTGCAGTAAGTCCTGTAAGAGGACATTTATTCACCTGTTTCAGTTGTTGTCTGGGAGGCTTCCTCTGTCTGCTAACCTAGCCCTACTCTTGGAAGCTTCCAGCCTCCATACAATATAACCGAGGCCTAGAATGATTTTAGCCTCTGAGACTGACTGCTATTCAGCTCATCCTGTCTAGTTCTTTCTAAGCTCATAGCTGGCTGATTCAATTCAGCTGTTCTGACCCAAACTCTCTCCCAGCTGACTTATTCAATCTGGCTTTTCTCTTGGCCTCTGAATTGTTCTGCTTGGCCTCAAACTAAATCCAGCAATCTGCTCTAATCCCCTGGCTCCTTCTCATTCTCTAGTTCATTTGGTCTTCACCCGAGTTCTCTCTCTGCGACCTGTCTCAGCATTACTGTCCCTCTAAAACTGCCTCCTTCCTCTCTCTGCATTGCCCCTTAAGTTTTTCTCTCTTCTTGTGAAAGTGGGTGTATCCTGTTTTGTAGAATCTTCTCAGATTTGTCACTTTCTTTTTCTGTGATTCAATTAGACATCACTTTCAAACCTGGGTGTTTCCTTTTACAAATTAACTTTACCTTCATCGTTTGGGGTTAAAGGTGTGTGCCAGCAGCTTTTCTGAACCTGAAACTTGCTCTATACCAGGCTGGCCTTGTCTATGCCTCCTGGATTAAAAGCATGTTTGTACTCCAGCCGTATCACATAGACCTAGAAGGTCTTTGGATCTCTTGCCAGAACAGTCATGCTCTGAATTAAAATTCCTCTACAAAATTTGTTACAGCTCGCATGTCCTATATCAAGGAGGCTGGCTCTGAAGCCTCTCTAAGCTGTTGTTCTGCCACAGATTGTGCCCTGTTATATCCAGTGAGCCCAGACCTGCATCGGGATGAAGCTCAGGTGCCAGGGGAGCTGGTTGCCAGGGGGAAGCACAGTCTAAGTTGGGAAAGGCTCCATGGAGTGGGAGCTGGACTAATTTCATTGGTTAAAACTCTTTTGTTTCCTTCTGATTCAAGAAATCAAAGCCAACAACTCCAGATTCAGCGATAAAGCAGGAGACACACATGAAGATTCAGGACCATAAAGCTGTTCCAGCCCAGAAAGTCCAGAGTAAGCCAAGAGGGCCCATGACACAGAAGGTTCCCCCATGGCAAGAAGAGAACATTATGGTAAGTAGAGCCCTTAATGTGTCATCAACCACTGGGGCTAGGTGAGACACGAACTGGGCTCCCTCAGAGAACCTATTTGTTGTGGGTTTTCCACCAGAGAAGACTGCTGGGAACATGGCTTTAAGTCAATAGAAAGTCCTGATTAGCCAGGTGGCAGAGTACTGACTGGATCCTCTGTATCCCAGGGGATCACTGAACCTTTCTTGGGGTGAGGTTTTAAGCACAAAAACAAAAACCAACCAAACAAACAAACATGTTTTGGGTTGACATACTTCTGTTACCCAGAACAGTAGGCCAGAAGCAGAAATGCACAGGTGAGAGACATGGGAGATTTTCCCAGGACTGTGGACTCAGACACATTGGGTCTTGTTTTCATTTTGTTAGGTGATAGTGTCTGTGGGTTGAGTTCTACAGTCTGAATGAAGCTTCCATTGTGGAATTAGTTGTGCCAGTGTCTGGGAATTTATTAAGTTCTGGGGCCCTGTGAAATGTTGCATCTGTCCATGGTCCTGACTGTAGCAGAGGTATCAGAAGGCCAGGCAAAGGAACTACTCCCCCTGCATGTGGACCTGAGTAGACACTGGGAAGTAAGCCCAGCCTCTCTTTAGCAGGATTGGTCCTTTGGCACATACAAGGCTCACTGACATCACTCATGCATCTTTCAAGTGTGCTTACCTCTTCCGGGTTCAAAGAAACAACCATTTTCTGGAGAGAAAACATTGCAGGCATTTTAACCCTTTATCCCTAAGAGGTACCTGGATCCCTTTTTGACTCACTAATATCTCATTTGCTACTCACAGGTAAAATGCAGAGAGTGTGGGGCCTTTGGCCACACAGCAAGGAGCAGAAGGTGCCCAATCAAGTATGGCCAAAAGCTCCTAGATCCACAGCCTCTGGGAGCCAGGAAGGAGAAAGAGAATCAGGATCCTCGCAGGACACATGGTCTCCAGAAACCAGGGCCCATAAGCCAGGCCAAGACAGAAAAGAAACCTAGTCAAGTCACTGGACAGAGGTGAGTGATGGGGAAGGGCTGGCCAGAGGGAAGGCTCTGGGTGCAGCAAAGCTCATGGGGTACCATCACTCATCTCTCTGTCCCCAAACACTGAAAGGGCCAGACAGCTAGTAAGTAGTATACTAGCTACAGAGAGTGAGTGGAGAGTGGGTGAGTGAGAGTGGGTGAATGGGTGGGTAGAGCTGATGTGTTTCCACACCATTGTCTGTCCCACAGAGGTGATGAGCAGCAGAGGAAGGCTCCCTTCCAGAAACTCCCCATGGATCCACAGAGGAGGGGCCAGCACATCAACCTGGTTGTGAGTAGCAGCAGTTGCTCTGTTCCTGAAAGTCCCTTTCTCTGTGCTCTGCCCCACCTGCCCATTCCCTGCTGCACCACCTGCTTGCTCCATTCACGACCCCATGCATGTCACATCGAATCAGTCCTCTCTGATGCAGCAAGGACTCATTTGGTCATTTTCATAGTTCAGACTGACTTGGGTTTTGGGGAGCAAGTGAGCCTCTGCTGTGTGCTTCTCCTTTGGTAGACCAGTTCTCCTGGAGGATGGGCAGGCTCCTCCTCACCTGTCCTTGAGCATGACCTTGTCTCCTGGTCTCCATGTGGTCCTTCCTTCTGAGGTCATATTACAAACATGGCCTGCTCTTCTAGCCTTCTAATGATCTTCTCTCAGATTTTAATGTTTCCATTTTGAACTGATTCTGTGTGCTGCTTCCAAAATCTAGACTTTTATTGGAGAACTTTTAGGGCAATGAATATATCCTTTAAAATTTTTATTTTATTTTTATTCCATCCCAATATGTTGGCTGCAGAGTTGACTCTCATTTTGAGAGTCATATTCAAGTCATGTCATCTTAACATACCTTTTCCCCTGTTTTACATCCTAGGTGACATGATTAGGGGTTTTCAATACACTGGAAATTGCGTGGTAATTTGAATTGTTTTTCTCTTGACCACAAAAGGCTCATGGCCCTCTGCTTAGCTGTCTATTTATATCATATATAAATAAGTAAAGATTTCTGTAAAAATCATATATTCTTTACATAAAACACATGTACACATGCAGATACATTTGAGTGATGAGAGTTCAGCTCAAGGAAACTTCACAGTGAGGCTGAAACTCTTCACATTGCATGTCCCAATCCCTCTGCATCTCCCCCACCACAGGTTCTCATTCTGCAGCTTTTGGATAACTAATGTAGACCATTTCAGACTGAGTACCTTCACCTTAAAGTGAACTTATACAAGAGTTTTTCTGTCATGATAATCTTATGAGGTCCTTGTGTTATTTGGAAGACTTACATAGTCAATTTATCCTGCAATTGTTATTTTCACAGCATCCCAAGATGCCAGTGTTCAGTCCTGGAAACACAAAGAAGTCTGTGACCAACCAAATTCAGATTACTGTGTCACGTGCCAGAAAGTCTCCTGGGAAGCGGATGTGCCCTGGAAACCCTGGAGCCATCCAAAGCTCTGATGCCTCCTGCATCTTACCTTCCAGGCAGGAAGAAGGTCAGAACATGGCTGTCCCTGGGGTCTCACAGCCAGTGTTCAGGCAGGGTGGTGGAAACACAGCCTCACAAGACCTGCTGCATCAAAAGCTCCGGGGTGTCTCACATCAACAACCCATTGTGGTCCCTAAAAGGAATGGAGTCAGTGAAGCATTTCACACAGAGTCAGAAGCCCAGGGTCCCGGTGTGAAAACACAGCGCAGCCAGCATGCTGCCCTCCATCAGGGAAGACAGAACCCTGAACTTAGCTTCTGGACCCCAGGTGAGAAAGCTTCTTGGCAGCCCACACTGCCTAGCCAGAAATCCTCAAAGAGACTAAGAGTCAACTCTACCAGTGCACCAGAGGAGAGCAATGCAAGCACTGTTTTGAAGGCCTGCCGGGATAGGCAGTCTCTTCCCATTGCCAACAGACTTGGACTGAAAGATGCAGTGCCAGTGAGCAAGAAAATAGCAGCCCAGCTGCCCAGCACTGACCAAGAACAGCTACCAAGCAGGCCTGCTCTGGTCTCAGCCACACCCTATGCTGAGTCCTCTCAACCATCTACCAGCCATGCTGTACGCCAGTCCCTGAGAATGGTCTTTACTAGACTTAATGGTGACTGCTGGAGCTCCAGGTTCCTGACAGTGTCCCCAGCACTTGCCCATGAGAAGCAAACAGCTCCTTGGGAGGGCCCTGCCTTCCTGGAGAAAGGTGAAGCAGCACGCTCCCAGGTCCCAGTGAGTGTCCTCTATGAGGACCTTCAGGTCTCCTCCTCTTCAGAAGACAGTGATGGGCAGTGAGTGATGGGACAGCAGATGCCACCCTCCTGCTCAGACTTGACAGACACTTTCAGACTGGTCCTCTCTGGGTTAGCCAGCTAGATGACATGACTGGGACCTGTCAGATCCACTTCCAAATGACCCTTCTGGTGTGCGTGGACTCACATCTCTGCACAGAGCCTCACCTCAGCATGGACTCTGGACTCTGACCTGAGAAGACCTCTGAAGAAAGGTCACCTGTCCTCTCCATTGTGATTATCAATGACCTGTATACAGTATGTCTTTTCAGCTACCTCAACGTCCTAACTCTGCATGAGTTGTCATATTGTATGATGTTTTCCACTTCCAGTAATAAAATTGGCCTAGAAATTATGTCTGCAGTGGTGTTCTTGGGCCGAAGGCATGGGGTTTTCACAGGACCTATGGCCCCATAACGAGCCACAAACCCAAGAGGCTCTCAACCTACCCCATCAGGTTTGCCGTTCTGACACTGTGCATAGGTACCCCCACCTTGTGATCTTAAGACCATTGAGAGACAGGGCAGTTTGTAGGCCTGTTCTTCCAGGGCTGCTGGTAATGGATGTCCTGGAATGTCAGAGCCTTGGCTTCCACCAAACATTGTGCATATGGACAGAAGTTGAGAATCTCCCAAACTAGCCCATAGACACCTAAGCTCTCACACTAACTACCTTACTTTAAACTTAATCCTCTTCTTCCCTGTCTGCTGAATTCTATATGAGAGAAGAGAAATGTCTTATGACTGGGATTGTTAATAAAATACAATTTCGATACAATGCACTGAATGACTTCATGATTTAGCATTGTGAAATATCTTAGTAACATGAGTTTCTATAAATTAAAATACCCAGAACTTAGGGTGCTTTCAAGGTAGAGAAAGCTAATTTCTTTCCTGTGTTTCTATCTTGTGTTCAAGGACACTCTAGAAAACTGATGCAAATCCCGACTGAAAGTGAAAATGTAAATGGATTGGTATTACGTGACAGAGGTAAAGCGCTCAAGTGGAATGTGTGAGGCCCAATGATTGAATCATGGACACACACAGACCCACCCATAGGCAGACATACACAAAGCCACACAATCTGTATGAACGTACTGGATAAACAGCTAAGGCAGTGAACTGATTGATCAAAGAGCAAGGATCATATAATAAATAAAGCTTAAGAAACAAAAAACCAAGTAATGTTGTGGTATGACGGTTGCTAACTGTGCTTAGAAAGGGAAACACAGGAATAGGGCTTCAATGCTTCAAAAGGAGGCAAAATCCAGTGTGACTGTGTCAACATGGTGAAGCTAGCTGGCTGACTTTTTCACCTGCAAAGAAGTAACAGGAATGGGCTGTTACACTATAAAATACTATATAGATGGTATGGGTACTTCATTTATGTGCTGGATACAGTTGGTCAAATGCTATGTCCCCTCTGGATATATAGAAAAGAAACAGAGGGTAGGTGGCAGGTCATTTTGAGCTTGAGGAAGGTCTAAATGCAAACAGAAATCTACTAATTGAATTAGATGACATTATGGACCTCATGACCTTGACTTGACTTGGGAGATCAACAGCTTGGCTAGCCTTGCTGGCTTGCAAGCACCGGTGATCTGCCTCTCTCGAGCCTGCCGTTCTGGGTGAGGGCTGCCATAGCCACATCTGTATCTTTTCATGAGGGTTGCCTCCAGCCAGTGGCAGCTCAGGTAACTCTATTTGGGCCTCCTCTGTTGGACCCTCCTGTCTGGAATCATATCCCCAGTCCCTGCTGGGGTGCTGCTCATGTTCTCTGCTCCTCCTGGTATCTCTTTTGATTTCATTTCCTCTATATCAGCTTTTTTTCTCACACAAGAGCTTTTGTTTTCTTCATGCTCCATTCTCCTCTTCACTCACTCACTAGTGAGGAATCCTTTCCCGAGCTTACTTGTTTTGGTTTTGGTTTCCTTGAGTTACCAGTCAGGGCCTGCATGTCTGCTGTTCCCATTCAGGGTAGTCACGTGTTTGCAAAGGCTAGATAGCTGGAGAGGACCTTGATGGAAAGTCTCAGTTTGCTTCTAATGTTGAAGGTGACCTATTTAAAACCCTAATGAGTTGATACCCGGTTCTCTGCTCTTTCTATGAGCATCAGCACCTTGGAGGCAAAGGCATTGTGGTCAGGAGCTCATATCAACCTAGATAGAAAACAAGTTCAAGGTCAGTGTGGGCCACAAGAAATCGTGTCTCAGAAACAAAAACAAAAGTAGCATTTGCTTCATGTTTTCTATCTAAACAGTCATCCTATTTCTTTGGAGAGAGAGGCCAGAGGATTTCTGAGGGAATCATGTCAGTCTATCTTACAAAGTGAGTTCTAGGGAATCCTGGCCGAGGATTTGAGATTGGACTTGATGATAAACACTAATCATGTCATCATTCATTTTCTGATCATTTTAAACATGAGTATTACATTTACATATTTTCTCATCTTCTTCATGGCTTCCAAATCCTATGTTGTTTCTGCCATATTGTCCAAGATGTGACCTCATAATATTTTAGAAGTCTCTTTTTGAAATCATGATTTCAATCTCAGTTTTCTCATGAAAATGTACATATTTTTCCAATTGAATAGCTCAAGTTGTTTTACCAGTCATCATTTCAAAAGAAATAGTCTTCCTCTGTATCTCCCTTTCTCTCTCTGTCTTTTTATCCTTTCCTGCCTCTCCACCTGCTCATTCCCGCTTCCTCAAGTTATAGGGTTCCATTTAGATCCAGCATAACTCAAACATCATGTCAATGCAGATGACAAAAGTTATTGTAATCAAGCCACTCCTGATCCATGGATCAGGACCTCAGAACAGACTCAGGTGAATGTTACAGAGTTTTTAATCTTGAAAACCACAAACACCTGTGCCTAGTTACAGTTACAATTTTCCACCAATCAGAATTTAGGAACAGGATACTTCCTTAGGGAAATGTCTTTGTGGTATACTCATCCTGTTCTCATTGGATAGTTTATTCAACTATGGTGGAGCAACTTGCATTCATGTCTCAGCCTAATCATGACATCAGTTACCCATGTACCTGTCTCTCTCTGCCACTCAGGATGTCAGTTACCCAGGGAGGTCTTGGGAACTTAAACTTTATTTGATCCCTATTCAAAATGGAAGTTTTATTCCAAATGGCTTCAGTTTGGTTCCTTCTTATACTTCCTCTCACTGTTCGCCTCCCCATGCCTTCCCCTTGTCTGGCATCTTTACCTCCATGTCACTCTCCTTTTCTTCCTCCACTTCCTCTCCTTCTGCTCATCTCCCTTTTATCCCCTCCTCTCTCTACAGCTTCCTCTCCTACTCCTCCACATCCTTACTTTCCTTCTTCCTCTCCCTTCTTTCTCACAAACAGTGTCTATTTCTGCATCATTGGCCACCCCTAAGCTCTTTATGTACCTAAATCTGGCCTTGAAGAGCCAGCAATTCTCCTACCTCAGCCTTCAGAGTGAGTATTTATAAGAAAAAATAAACCAAAACTGTGGTTGAAATGGTCATTTCCCCTTCACATTTGACTTGAGTTTTCAATAGGCTAATTTCAGTATATCCTAAATGTGAGTATATTTTTATTTGGAAATTACATGTGTTCTCTGATGCAGTATATTTGATCACACTATGAACACCAAGATTATTTTGTTTACTGGAAAAAACTTGTTTCTAGTTGTGGTGTGGCTCACTGCTAGCACACACCTTTAATCCAAAAGCTTTCTGCTTGAGTTTTGTAAACAGGATTAAATGACGTCAACCCTAGGTCAAGAGGTACAACAACCAACCAGTTGACAGGGAGTAAACATAGAAAAAAAACATAGAGAGTAAGAGGAAGTCAGGAGGCTAGATAGAGAGAGACACATAGGAAATAGAAGGGAGGAACATTCAGTTTGAGGGTTTTTTGAGGTGGCATGGAGAAGGAGAGCTTCCTTTTTCCTTTTGGGATGTTGGCTGAGGAGAAAGGTCAGCTGGGTGCTTTCTCTGTCTCTTGGAGTTAGCAGGCTTTCACCCCAGCATCTGGCTCCCGATTGGTAATATTGAATGATTGAGATTTTGTTAAGAACATTTTTGGTGTTTCAACTCATGGCAAAACCAGAGAAATCACACCAACTTCAGACTAATTGAGGAGCCATCAGATTTGGTAAGTCACCTGGGAAATCCTCAAGGAGAGAGTTAAGGAAGAGAAATACCATAATACAGGGCATTGGGACCATGTATAGTGCTTCTTTAGGTGGCTTGAAAATAGAAGCAGAAAATGAAAAGCTAAATGACTTAACTGATGTTGACATAATACAGATTATAATTACTATCAGCCTAGTAATTCATATTTTATCCTTAATAGACATGGCCATCAGCTGCAGTCCAGCACAGAACATTACCATGGCCTTAGGTGGCAACATAGGCTACTCAGATCAGTTTGGCCCCCTGGCATCAGTATGACCCAGGACATCAGCATGCGCAGACCACTGAAATCTAGATGGCCTTCAGTGGTAACGTGGGTCACACCCATCAGCACAGACCCTGGCTGCTGTAGGGCCATGAACCAGGATATGGCCCCTTGGCAGCAGCCTGGGCCCCATGTACTTGCCCAGGCTCCTCGTATCCAGCTGTTCCTCACCATCCTGTGTCTCCAGTTCCTTCTCTCTCCACAGTGTAGGAACCACCTGCCTTCCATTTCTCTCCCATCTCTTCAGTGTGTAGACTAAAATAAAGTAAAAATTTCCATCGAGCAGCCCAGGAAATAGTAAACGTCCTCGTCGATTCCACCACTGTGGTTTATGGGCCCATGATGCCCAGGCTAGCCCCACTGCATGCTGTGTCCTGCTGCTGAAGATATTAGAATAACTGAGTTCATCCTCCTGCCCAAGTGTGCATATGGTGGTGTGTGTGTGTGTGTGTGTGTTGTATATGTGTATAGTGTATGTATGTGTTTGGTGTGTGTGTGTGTGTGTGTGTGTGTGTGTTGTATATGTGTATGGTGTATGTATGTGTTTGGTGTGTGTGTGTGTTGTATATGTGTATGGTGTATGTATGTGTTTGGTGTGTGTGTGTGTTGTATATGTGTATGGTGTATGTATGTGTTTGGTGTGTGTGTGTGTTGTATATGTGTATAGTGTATGTATGTGTTTGGTGTGTGTGTGTGTGTTGTATATGTGTATAGTGTATGTATGTGTCTGGTGTGTTTGGTGTGTGTGTGTGTGTTGTATATGTGTATGGTGTATGTATGTGTTTGGTGTGTGTGTGTGTTGTATATGTGTATGGTGTATGTATGTGTTTGGTGTGTGTGTGTGTGTGTGTGTGTGTGTTGTATATGTGTATAGTGTATGTATGTGTCTGGTGTGTGTGTGTGTGTGTGTGTGTGTTGTATATGTGTATGGTGTATGTATGTGTTTGGTGTGTGTGTGTGTTGTATATGTGTATAGTGCATGTATGTGTGTGTGTGTTGTATATGTGTATATTGTATGTATGTGTTTGGTGTGTGTGTGTGTGTTGTATATGTGTATAGTGTATGTATGTGTCTGGTGTGTTTGGTGTGTGTGTGTGTGTGTGTTGTATATGTGTATGGTGTATGTATGTGTTTGGTGTGTGTGTGTGTTGTATATGTGTATGGTGTATGTATGTGTTTGGTGTGTGTGTGTGTGTGTGTTGTATATGTGTATGGTGTATGTATGTGTTTGGTGTGTGTGTGTGTTGTATATGTGTATGGTGTATGTATGTGTTTGGTGTGTGTGTGTGTGTTGTATATGTGTATAGTGTATGTATGTGTCTGGTGTGTCTGGTGTGTGTGTGTGTGTGTGCGTGTGTTGTGCTCCATGCTCAGGAGTGGGTGCCCAGGCCTGTGCAGGTGCCTGCAGAGGAAGACTTGTGATGTCTTCTCTCACTCTCCAGCTTGTTTTCTCTCGTGAAGGTTATGTGACCTAGAAGTTTGTGTCCTGGGCGAGGCTGGTCAAACTCCCAGGCCTGTTTGCCTCTGCCCCTGCCCAGCCCTGGGCTGACAGGTCTGCTTGGCAACTCCTGGTGTTTTTAAGGGTGCTGGGGTTTGATCAGATGTCCTTATGGAAAGGCCCACATGGAAAGGCCTCCCTCCCGCATTCCCCTCCCCCTTTTCTATTTCAGTCTCTGTGTTTTTTGCAACCTTGGGCCTTGAATGGCCTGGGTATTTCAGCTGCTCTGTTTTCTGGCCTCTTTCTCCTCCCTATTTCTCTTGGCTTTAATCTCTGTATTTTCTGTTTTCCCCAACTCCTTGGTAAAGGTGGCTCCAGAGCGCAGTCTGGACCCAGTTTTTCCTGGACAGAAGTTTGTCGCTGTCCGTAATGTGTCGCTCAGATTGCCTTCACCCAATCTCTTGCCCCAACTTGTGTTTCAAGCTTGTCTCTAAATCCCCTTCCAGAAGCCAGCTCGCCTCTCTCCTGGCCTCTCACCAGTTCTCTTCATGCAGTTTCTGATGTTCCTGCAAGGACCCGACTTCCCTCTGCTCCCTCCTCCCCCAGGATCTGCTCTGACTGGTCACCCACTTCGAGGCCACATTACTCTCCCTGCTTTTCCCTCAGTGATAGACTTTGATCTCCCTGGCTGTACACAGTATCATCAGCGAATCCTCTACATGGGACCTATTCTAAGCTCTGAATCTTTCACAGCCGCAATACTTGTGTAGATTCCTAGGCTCTTCTCTTCCAAATATGGCCCTGCTTTTGCAGACAGGACCACACAGCAGCCTCGGATGCCTGAACAAGTTCAGACCCTCCAACTTCCAACCCTGCAGGTGACAGATGGAAGGGTTCAAAGGGAAAGGAAGGACGATGCTAGAAGGCACTGAGGAGAATATGATAATAATAATAATGGTGTACAAGCATGAAACTATAAAACAAAAGTTAAAAGAGAAATAGCATTGTGTGGAGATACGTGAACACATCTGTTTTCAGAGCTTTATCAAGTCTGTTAGAGACGAGAGCGTGGGCAGTATGGACCAAGCTGGGCATCAGATGGGAGGTGTTGGCATTTTAAGTAGATCCAAGAGGAATGCAGCTGAAGTAGCAAAACACACTTGCTGGCATTTTAGATGATGAAAAATCTCGGATACATTAAATCCCAGGGAAGACTTAGGTTGGGAAATTTGAGATTATGTCTGTCAAACTTTTCGCAGCTGGTTTTTTTTTTTTTTTTTGACATTTGTTAAAAAAATCATTTGTCAAATCATGTGCTTTATAACTCATCATGGTTCGCACACAGTAGGACTCACATGCATTCTCGTGTGTGCGTGTGTGTGTGTGTGTGTGTGCGCGCGCGCGTGCAGGCAAGCAGGTACAGTGCCTGTGTATGTTTGTCAGAACATATGTGACATTCATGCGGAGGCCAGAAGAGATTGTCAACGGTCGCTTCTCAGGTCTTATGTCTTTCTTTTAGAGACAGAGTCCCTCAGTGGTTCGCCTCTGGCCACACCCACCAGTCCGCCCAATGACGGAGCCCAGGGATCCGTTTGTCTCTGTCTTCCCAGATCTGGGATAAGCAGCATGGGCCTGGCGGTCGGTTTGTGTTCTGGGGGTCCCACTCAGGTCGCGATTTACAGGACGTCAGCGGCTTTACCGACAGAGGTGCCTTCCCAGCCTCAAGAGTACTCTCCACCATAACCTTCTCACTGAGCTGTTCGCTTTCACACTGATTTTAGCTTCATCATTATGGTCTACAGGAATTACGTCGACCTCTGTTTTAAGATTCTAGTTATCATTTTAACAGATAAACTTAGTTAAGGGGCCGCTTTCTAAACATTTCCACTGTTCACATTTGCCTCAAAAGGCCTTTTAACTCCCGTGAATCCCTGTCATTTCCCCCATGTGTGTTACTAGTCCATTAGTATATGTCTATCCAGACAGCAAAGGACAGAAACACAGGACAGCCAGCATGCCTTCAAAGAAAGAGTTTATTGAGAAAAAGGAAAATACTATTAAAAAACAAAACACACCACACACACACAAGCATGAAAAGGAAGAGTTATTGCGTGATATTTCCACTAGAGGGCGCAATTGCCAAGCTTCTGATTTGGGTTTTTCCCAACACTAAGAATCTTGCATTATTCAGAATCCACATTTTGAAATTTTTCTTTTCACTCAGTGATTTTTTTGTTCGTTGACCTCTATTTTGTCTGTCTCCTGTCTTTTCCCACTTTCTAGTACTATATTTGGACCTGAACCCCAAATCTCATCTCTACAGAGAGACTGTTTCAGTGGTCCCCATTTCTATTGCTCATGTCCAGAAAGAGATCCTCCTTTATGTGTTTTGATAAGTGCCATGGAATACTTTTTTGACAAAAATGAAAAGCTTTTAAAAGGGTCTTAATAATCTAGGAAACTCAGAGTTATAGCCTAAAAGAGACCAAGAGAATTGTGTATCATAAAATGGAAGTACTAATAAAAAGATAGAATATAAATTATAAAATGGAACAAAATAAAAATTGGGAGCTAAATAGTTGAGTATTTGAAATGCAAATATCCTCGTGGATTCTAATATCAAAACGAGGCCAGCAAAATGTGAAGAAAATATTCAAATAATGTTGAGTTTTGTAAATCACACATGTGCTTTGAATGGTGACCATATGTTTGCTAACTCAATATCTGATACCACCAAATTTGAGGTTTTACCAAGTCACTGTTTTAAATCTAGACCAAACAGGCTTGAGTTTTAGTCTTGCAGGGAGCCTATCTTCTATGCAGAGTATGTAGAACAGCATCCCACTTACACATATATACACACACACACACACATGCATGCACACACACACATGCATGCACACAGATGCAGGGTCTCTGGCTGTATCTTTTGTCTCATGGTCTCTTGATTCAGAGAGTACTCAGCTGGCTGCTTACAAACATCTCCTAGAAGCTCCCTCTTTAGACCTTTAATCTGTCTAAAGCAGATTAAATTATTAAAATGCTATGTGGCCCAGTGTTTAAAATGATTAAGAATTATTTCACTATAAACTGACAACAAGAAAGAATTATCTACCCACGTCTTAAACTAGCTCACAAATATTATAGCTCTTTATTTGCAAGCACCTGCTACCTGTATTAACAGCTCATGAGCAGTCATGGGAGAAAGCCAGCTGGGAGAAGAACAAGGAACTAAAACTAAGGTTGCAAGATGTCTTTGCGGCACTGACACCTAATTGACACTGAGCTTTTCTGGGGCAGTAGGCACTCATAAATTTCTTCTCTGCAAAACATTGAGAAGAATTATCTGTAAGATTCCTTTGCATATTGATAGTGAATAATTTCAGTGTCTGCAGGCAGCTTGCCCCTCCCCTAGTTCCTAAAGTCCTATAAACTATTTTGCTTATGGAATCTGTTTCTGAAGACCTTACGTATTCATTCCAATAAAAGAAAATAACCTTCAGCATATTAATTTACAACACATTTCTGAGTGTATTACACAGAGGCTCATCGTAGAGTTGGTTAACTTTCAGTGTTAGGTAATGAACTCATGCCAGCACATCACTTGCCTTAAATGCACACATCTGTATTGTGAAGATACAGCAAATGCAGGTGATGCAGCCCAGCAAGAAAACTAGGAACAGCCGGCAGAGACTGAGTGAGTGGGGAAAGGGAAGAAAATTGCCAGAGGGGCGCCCCCAAAGCCACCTAGAGAGAATGGAAAAGGCTGGGGCTGATCCACATTATAAGATGTCTCAGAAATGGCCAAGACTGCTGTAAGCAACAGACACCATTATGAAGAGAATAGTGGCTTCTTAACAGAGAAATCCTATCGGTGTGATGAAGGTTGACTTTTCTACGGGCTGCAGAGAAGACAGAGTTTGAAAATAGCGGGAAAATGTACATTGCATTTCTGAAAGAAATTTGACACTGAAAGAAAAGATAAAGGGAGAACCGAAAAGGGGGAAATGCACTCACAGATGCTCAGCTCATTTCCTTTGAAGCACAGATCAAAGCACAGATTATACGGTCTGTTGGGGCATAGATCTGGGAAGAAATGTCAGACCACAAGGCAAGTATTAACCCCTGGCTAAATTTTGACAATATGCCTTCTTAGCAAAACTTATTTATTAGTATTGATCGTACATTGTGCACTTTCGGGAGTTTTTGTGTTCCATGTACACACAGGTGCCCAAGGCAGCCAGAAGAAGCCATCAGATCCCTTGGAACAAGTGGGACAGCCATCTGTGTGCTGACCAATGTAGGTGCTGGGAACAGAAACGCAGTCCTCCGCCAGAGCAGTGGGAGCGCTTAACTGTTGCGTCATCTCTCCAGCTCCTATCTCTCATTTCAAAACATTAAAAAAAACCTGTCTTGCTTTAGCAAACAGTTTTATTTGGTTCTCTTTTATTTTAATCTTTGCAGGAAACAAGGTTAATGGGGCAGGCTAGGGCGTCCAGCAGCCCGGGCTCAGGGAGCATCTCTTTACTTACCGGAGGAGGAGGAAGAGAGCTCCATGCCAAAAGTGGCCTGTCAAGCACACTGGATTTACAATTCTAGCGAATTAGAGCAGAGGGCAAGCCAGAGTTTTTTCTGTAGGAGACCCGGCACAGGCTTGCAAGAGGCATTTGAGGTTAAGTACCTGCTTGTTTTCTTTTTCGGTGGATTGTCTCAACCTCTCCTTCCATTCCGCTGACCACTTTTGCTGCTAAGAAATGTCACACCTTCATGAACGGCCTTTTGCTATTCCTCACCCAGAGCTCTATTTAATGGGCACTCTAGGAGCACAAGACGCAAAAGCCAGAAGTCTAAATCCTGGGTGTGGTAAGTCGTAAACTGAACGTAGGCTCGTCTGTAGCAAAGTGCTGAGTCTGTGACTGTTGAGGTCAATCTCCGATTTATATTCTCGCCGTAAGTGGCCAGTGAGAGACACGTCCACTCTACAGCCAACCCGCGTTTGATAGAGCGAGATCGACGTTCTAGGCCAGGCAGTGTATGGAAGGCAGCCTAAATGATTTCTCACAGCATGTGGCAGGGCTATTGCTGACACCATCTGAGTCTGGCAGGCAGCCCATTTACAGTGAGGGTCAGGTTTCTTCTGCTTACAGCTATCAGCTACAGCTTCAATGGGAAGAAGACCCATTGTCAAAGATCCGCTTAAAGCTAGGGAGAGAGCTGGAGAAGGCAGCTCCTCCCGGCCACGGGCCAACTCTTCCATCTCACCTGCTTTTATGTGTGTTTTCTTACTTTTATTAGCCAATGAAACGGTCCATAGACTCTTTACCAGAAAGACAGTGTATAGAGTTTACAGGATGTAGTGTTGACCCCATAGAAGGTCAGACCCAGGGAGACCATTTTCCTCAATACTAGAGACGGAATGGACCTGACTTCGGAAAGTCCAAAACTGGAGAGGAGGCGGATGAGAAGACAGCCCAGAGATATTCTTTTCGGAGATTCTGCCTTGTACTTGGTGCTGAGAATTCAGTTTTTCTTTCTTTTTCTGCAGCACAGTGGTGTTAAGTCAGCTCGGCAGCCTCCAATCTTTTCTTCAAAGATAAGGCAGTTAATTTCACATCGGCCCTCCAGATGTTTACAGAGGTATCTTCTGTAAATTGCTCCTCTGGCTAGAGGAAGAGAGCAGCTGTTAGCTAGTAATCTTTTACTAATCTTTCATTACTAAATCAAGGAGAGAGAGAAACAGATAGACAGAGAGATAGACAGAGAGACAGAGAGGCAGGGACAGAGACATACATACACACACACACATACACACATACATATATACATACATACATACATATAAAAAGACAGACAGACAGAGGCCCAGACTACTGGTAATTCACGTGCAATCAGCACCTTTAGTAATCATTTGGGAAAGACACAGGTAATGCAATTCCTCTGTCCAAATCAGCTAGCTCACACGGAAAGAGAATGTCTCTTCCTAAGAAGGTAAGCAATCCACTTCCCAACTCCAAGAAACAAACTTTTTCAGCAAGATTTTTTTCTTTGTATCTCCAGTACTGTCTGATATAGATCAAAATTTAAAGACAGTACAATTAATATTATAGGCTAATCAACAGTAAATCATGCATGGTATCATATGATCTTAAGGTTTCAGGTATAAAATTAAACAAGAACGCTTTCATTATTAGCATTTGTAGAAAAGAAACATGAGGTCAAACACTGTGAGGATCAGAACAAAGGGTCGGACTCAGCTAGTGTGTTGCCTTCTATCGATTGTAGAATTCACTCACACCTCTGAGATTCCTTGTCATTGCCTTGGCGATGGTGGTCATAGTTTTCACACACACACACACACACACACACACACACACCTCCCCCGCGTACTGGGATTCAACTATGAGTAGTCTGAGATCTGGAGTAGGTTAGCTACTGAGCTTCTATGTGCTGGTCTGGATACAGTGAACTCCTGAGGCAGGAGGAGATGGAGAAGACAGACTGCATCGCTTTTCTATTCTGCATCGAGCTGGTTTGTAAGGGAGAGCTCAGCACAGACCCTGCTCCCTGGGTGCTCCTCAGTTCCAGGGCTGCCTCTTACCGAAAGCTCATTTAAAAACAGGTTCCCAGGAGACCTTTCTGCATCTCCTAGTCAGAGTGTGCCTTGCCCTGCTGTGGCTTCTTGGGACTTGGCTTCCTGGGCCTTAGGAGAGTGGTTTTGTGTTAAAGTTCCATGTATATTATTTTCTCACTCATTTACATATTGATGCATCATAAGTCTTTGAATAATTTCACTCTTTCAGGGAATCTGCTTCTTATTAACAAAAATAATACACCGATGTATTTCCAGAAAATTAAGGACAAAGGTTTTGCTTAAATTAAAAGTCTCTGCTCATTCTGTATAGCTGAGTGAATACGGCTGGGGACAGTGTCTCGCAAGTGGTAAGGGTTAGACTCTCAGGAGTTATGAAGGAAGGAGGGGAAACCTCAGAATACATGGAGCGTGTTTCAAGGTTATTTGGGGAGGGCTAGCCAGCTTTTGTAGGTTGTTATCATGCACAAACAGACCTGTTTAAAGTGCCCCCGAGTCTCAAGCGCTAACAAACGAGAGAGCAGGGTTCCCGTGAGATCATTTCCCATTATATATGAGATCCCAAAGAAAGTTTGGGATACTCTCAAGTTAAGATAGTTGAACCAACTCTGGAGACACGGAAAAGTATAATGTGTTTTCCCATTCTAAAGCTGTCGCTTTGTCATATGAGATGTGTTGAAGATTTGAAAATCAGGGTGGGGATCTAAAAGAACAAAGAGGTCCAAATCCCTGTGTAGACTGACTGGAGACGTGGGCCTGGTGTGTTTGTTGTCAGTAAGCTAAGTCAGTGGAACTGGATTCTTCTGTCTCTCAGCTCAGAAGAATGTTTCCTGTGCTGGTTTGGCCTGAGGCTGTTAAAGGCCAAGGAGGGGAAACGGTTGAGGTTTCCCTGGAGACAGCTTGCTTTTCCAAAGACAGATCAGGGTCAGGTTGCCAACAGGAGCTCTCCAGTGATTGTTTTCTTACCTGGGTGAAGCTGAAGGAGAAGCAAGAGCCCAGCAACAATTAAGGAAAAGATTCGCATGTCTCCGGGCATGGAGAGAGGTGAAGGAAGCACAGCAGTGGAGCCCAGCTCCTTTATCGAGGAGAGGAGAGTAAGACCCATGCTACTGCTCAGAAACAGCCTTAAGAGAGAACCGCCTCCATGCTCCACTGGGTAACGTGGGCCAGACGATTGGCATCGTCTAAGTCCTTTATCAGAGGCAAGGCACAGAAAGAGCCCTGCCTTCTTGCCCAGAATATTCTAGTCCCCTTTTTCTTAGGCTTCCCCCATTTCCCTTCATGCTCCCTCTCAATATCCCCATTGCCACAAAATTTACAACCATCCACTCGTTTTCTTTCATGTAGTAATGTTATATGTATAAAATGCTCTTTTATAAGTTTTAACCCCCACTTGTTAATTAACTGATTGAAAACTGGTATAGTGGCTTTTGGTATAGGATAAATTACCTCTCCCAATAGATATTAAATTTCATAGGAGAAACCAGCTCAGTTTGGGTTTCTTTTTTTCCATTAGGCTCTTACATCAGTGTTATTTAATTTTCTAGTGGGAAGTTGTCTGTTCAGGGTAATTCATGACTAAACTAACAATTAGATGTTAATTGTTATTAAATCTTTCAAGCTTGTACCTATGTAAGGCTTTGAAGATGGCATAATTCTAAATATTCTTTCCATAACCATTTGTGATGCAAAAGCCGTGTATGTTTGTGCTCCACAGATAGGTGCTATCAAGAGGCCTTAAATTTGTCTAAAACCAAAATAGACAGCATAGTTTTCTTCTTCTTCCTCTTCCCCCTCTTCCTCTTCTTCTTTTTTCTCCTTTTTCTTCTAAAACATTCCCAGGCTCTGGGAATTGAATCTGGGTCCTCTGGAAGAGCAAAAAGAGCTCTTAACTAGGTCCCTCAGTGCTCTTAACCACCGAGCCATCTCTCCAACCAGTAGAGGGTTTTGTGCCAGAGAGTTATCTGGAAGAGTAAAAACAGAAGGAGAGCTTAACGGACAAGTCTCATGCTAAGAGCAAATTAACTTCCGGGTATATGCAGAGCTGCAGAGAAGACGTGCAAGATGGCGTGGAGTCTGGCGTACTTTGGAGGAAAGGAAACGTCTAGGAAAGGGTATAGAGCAGGGTGAGTTACTGGCGATTTTAGACGTGTTAGAGTCTTGGCCCTCAGTGTGAGATATGATGGAGCCTTTAAAATGTAAAGCTTGAAAGTCCTGCTGTGGTGACACATCCTGTCCCGGTGCTCAGGAAGTGGAGGTAGAGAGCTTCAGGCCACCTTGTGCTCCATAGTGAGTACCAGCCCAATTGGGCCTCAGACTGACTTTGTCCCAACAAAACAAAAGTAAACCAAACAAAAAGTATGTGTAGCTTCGTGTAAGTTAGTTAGGTCACTGGCCTTAGAAGGAGTCAACCTGGTTCTTACGGGGCTCTGGCTCTTGCCAGAGAGGCTGTTACGATAAGAACGTCCCCTCCCCGCTCTCTGGCTTTTGGTTTTCCACGCTCTTTTTTTGCCCTCATCCTTGCTCTTCTTTCAGGAAGCCGTCACCAAGGTTTGACACGGCCTGGGAGACCTTCTCTGAAGCTGAACACAGATGTCACCTGATCCTGGACTTTACCCTGTGAGTGAAATAATTTATGTTTTTAAATAAAGTACTTAGACTCAGTCGTTGTGTGATAGCAAAGGAAAAATAGACAAGGCCTCTCTCCTCATCACTTTGCACCCTGTTCAACACTTTGTCAGAAACAAAGCCAGAAAAGGAGGTGCTTGCGGCTCTCATCACCCCGCTCAGGCCCAGGAACCCAGAGGCTCTGACCTCCAGGATGCAGGGTCCTCTCTTGACCCCTGGTGTCACTTTCTTTCTGTTTCCTTGAGTAAAACTGGTGCCATTAAAGTGACACTAAGTATTTTGCATTGGAAAGCAGGAGGGGTGTCTGGTGGGGTGAGATTCCTTCCCACTGAAGAGCCTGGGGTGGAAAAGCACAGACATAGGTGAAGGCCCTTCTGTGAAAGGGTTGTTTGGGCAAACTCAGAGCTCGCGGCAGCTGCAGTCCAAGAGGGCCCAATGGCTTCTCGACTTTGCGGTAGAATCCGGCATCATCTGCGTCACCCTAATTTTGTTGGTTTGCAGACTGCCTGAGTGGCGGGGTTGTGGAGACTTTCAAGGAGGTTCCAGAGAAAAGCTGGGGAGGCAGGCACAGGACTGCATAATGAGATCAAACTCCCCGCGAAGAGTCCTGGGACAGGCTTTGCCCAAAGAGTGAGGTCTATGCTTCCTTGGAGACCCTAGGGCATTAGGGAAACCAAGATTGTTGGTTCTCAGAAATCCTCAGGTGGCACAGTTGGTAAAGTACCACGCTCTAGGTCTGGGGGTCTGGGGTTCAAACCTAAGTAGAACTACTTTGCCGAATATGGTGGCGCACGCCTTTGGTCCCAGCACTGGGAAGGCAGAGGCAGGCGGATCCCTTTGAGTTCAAGGAAGTCTAGGACGGTCAAGGTCACACAGAGAAACCCTGCCTCTACTCACCCCCCACCCCCAAAGATTGTTGGATATCTGCCAAGGAAAGCCGCACTCACCAAACAAGCCAGTCTAAAAGAAGCCATCCTTGCTTCTGGAGCCAAGGCTGCCCAGACCCTCTGGAGTTCACAGCGCAGTCTCTCCGTGCTCTGGATGCTAGGCACGGAGCAGAAGGCTTAGTGTTTGCCCAGACGGATTCGGGCCTAGCTTTACGCCATCCTTCTTTGCTGTCCTCTCCTGCTCCTGATTCTTTGCTATCTTCTCCTGCTCCTGATTCTTTGCTGTCCTCTCCTGCTCCTGATTCTTTTTGCGATGGAAATGTTTACACGGTGACATTGTATGTTGGAAGGATGTCTTTTTTTTTTTTTTTCTGTCTATATATGTTCACAGCTAAGAGTTTTTGTTGACTCTTGGAAAAGACCAGACTTAGAGTTTTGAGTGTGTTAGTTTTCCTTCAAAGTATTTCTGCTTTTAGGCACAGTTCTTTTCTATTCTATCTCCTCTCCTGGACTGACACATCAGTCATAAAACACCTTCGTCTCTAGTAACAGTCCGTTTGTTTCTTTCAAAGTCTGTTTTACATGCTTTTGGTCTAGAATTTGTTTCCAAAAATTTTCAGTGAATGTAAAATTTTTAAAATATGCAACTTAAACTTTAATCTTTAAAGAATACATTCTGTTAATCTCTAATTGGGAAGGCTAATTGATTTCTCTTAGTGTAATTATCAGTTCAGTAGAACTTATATCAGCTTTGCCATTTGTCTAGCTAAGATTATGGAGTTAATCCCCTTTTCCTCTTTTGCTGCCATTTTAATGGTGTATATATATATATATATATATTTAATATATATTTTCACTAGTGAACTGGAACTATATCCCCAGTTCCGCACTTTTGTTTTTGGTGTAAAAATAAGTTGGGGGTTCTAAGTGAGGGATTCTCTTCCTGTTCTTGAAGGATGAGACAGCCGTGGACAAAGACAGCTGTGGCCAGAGGATGCTAAGTGCCCTCTAGTTGCTAGGACTGCTGAGGTTGGCCCCCGACTGCAGGACTTTGGAAGGCCTTTTGCCTCTGATGGCATTGCAGCTACAGCTGACGCTATAGTTATCAGTCTTGTGGAACCCTGAACAGAGGAGCCATCTATACCAGAGAAAGACTTCTAACCTGAGGTTGTTCAAGATAGCATGTGATGTTGTAAGCTTCTAACGTCACATCGTGTTGTCACACAGTTCCCCAGGTGGTTGGAAGTCTTTCTGATTGTGTTTGTTTGTTTGATTTTCTAGATAGGGTTTCTTTGTGTAGCCTTGACTGTCCTGGACTCCCTTTGTAGGCCAGGCTGGCCTTGAATTCACAGAATCCGTCTGCCTCTGCCTCCTGGAATGCTGGGATTAAGGGCCATGCACCATCACTCCTGCCTCTAATTGTCATTTTATGAATTCACCTCACTCCCACTCGACTCCCCAGAGCTTCATGCTAAACCTCATTATGCTGAGTTCTCTTTCTAACAGGCCGCAGCCAAGGATGCGTCCATAAGCCCATGTGATATTTTTATGACCCACAGGAAACATATGGCTTGCTGTGCTGCGCCCAGTGTTTTAGGCTCTACCTGCCACGGGAGTGCCAGGTGGGAGCTGACAGAAGAGCAATAACTTTAATGTGGAATATCAAGCCCCTGGCAGGGAAATATTCCTGTTCCTTTCTCCCCCGCCATTTTCTCAACAGATGGTATTGACTAATGCCAACCCAGAGTCAGGAGCCCTGGTAGATGGGTCTTGAAGAGAACAGTGCTGGTGTTTCAGCGTCAGAAGGGAAAGAATGAGACAAGAGTCTGAGTACAAGATGCGCTGGGCAGAACAGTGCTCAGGCTCACACGTACCCCAGAAAACTGACAAAGTGCAAACTTCGTGGCCATGAGGTTTTTGAAGCTACAAATTTTATTTCGCAAGGCAAAAGTTGCAGTTTTCACCTGCAGATATCCTATGCAAATGAGCATTTTAATTAACCCCTAGCAGTTTTCTTTTGCAGGCAAGAGGAACAATGCAAACCCAGTACCACAGGCATTAACAGAGTGAACAGGAGTTATTTTTACAGAGTACACCATAACGGTTGCAATCAGTGGATGATAGCACATTACCTCATCGAGAATACAATGGATGACTTTTCCTTGTATTCCGTAGAATTACAATACCATCGACATGGAGGTGAAGGGCACTTTTGTTCGTCTGTTAACTCCATAACAGTAAGTTAGACAGACACCCAGAGTGAGGTGGTGACACACAGGCTGCCCCTCGTCTCCCCGCTCCGGCTTCCCACAGGCAGCAACCTTTCTGGACCTCAGTTTCTTCAAACACGTGCAAGAAAGCGACAAAGTCGATTTCTCAGGTGATCCTGAGCTATATGAGAAAATTCTGGAGAGAGGACTTAGAAATGACAACAAGTATTCTAGAAATGTTCAGCAGCGTCTGATTGAGTAAAAGGCATTCATTTCTGTTTTGAGTTTTTTTTTAATCATAAAAAGTAGAATGAAGCACAGAAGCACAAGTGGGGTGAGAATGGGCCTGAATCTCTCTGACCGTGGCCCAGTTAGGCCCAGAAGCTCTCTCCCGGGACATCTTTTCAGCATGGCTGTTAAGGCCCGAAGAGCGCTGCTCAAAGAGTGTTCAGATCCTTTCTCGACAGCAGAAGAAGTTTAGCTTGCACTTCCCTGCAACCTTCTCGCTGTCCATGCACATCCTCCTGCATTTTCCCCGACCGAGCCTGCACGTCTCGCACACGGAATACTCCCCTGTGCCAGGAGAGAGCGGCTGAGACCTTTGCCGGGCCTTTGTAGGGATGGGAGGGAAGGACGCACCTCTAAGGCCACCCGAGTAGGCTGGGTTTGCAGGTACGGTTATGAAGAGGATTTTCTAGGATTCACTCACAGGCTTGGGGGATAGCTCAGTTTAAAAGCGTTTATCATGTAAACATGAGTTTCACCTCATGAGTCTGATCCTCAGTGCCCGGATGAAAAGGCAGGCCTAGTGGTCTACAACCCTAGAGCTGGGTACTTGGGATCACTTGGGTACTTGAGGCTCAGTGGTCAGCCTAGTTGAATTTATGATAGATTGAAAACATGCAAAACAAAAAACAAACAAAAACAAAAACAAAAACAAACAAACCCAAAACATGTCTCCTGGGAATGACATTTAAGTTTAACCTCTGGCCTTCACATACATATGAACACACACAGACACACAGACACACCACACAAACACACTGTGTAAGAAAAGCACTGCCCTGCAGCATCTGCTTCCCACACTGTGGGGGCTGGAAAGGGTTAAAGACAACAGTTAACCATCATCCATGTTCGCCGGGTGTTTCCTGCCTTTCATGGGCCCAGTGGAAGTGACCAAGGAATATCTATTCTCCAGAACTGATAACATGCACACCTAACACTACCGAAACATTTACCAGATGAAAATGAGAGGGAGAGCTTTTGGTTTCAGATCCTTGAAGCTGGGATGAATACTTGCAGTCTCAGTTCTTGTTTGGGCCTAGGACCAGCTGCACATTTTCAATCCATTGCTTACTTTACCTAGCCGCCTTTGACTGAGGGACACACTGGAAACACCTGCGCGCATTTTTAACTTGCTTAGGGGTGAAACAAAATCACTACTGCTTGTACTGTATGGTATTTGCTTTAGTAGTTAAGTGTTCGTTAAGGGCTGGAGAAGCTAGTGCTCCAGGGCTTCTGCATTTCTCTGGAATACTGTCTGAGTCTCTTTAAGTGGCTGTTAATTATTATGTCATATTAGTGTGTGCATGTGCGAGAGAAAGATGCGCCGTGGAGCATACATGCACACGAATATGTACACACAGGGCAAGGAAAGGCATTGGATATTCTCCCCATCACGCTCAGCCTTGAGGCACGTTCTCTCTTTGAATCTTAGCTCTTTTTTTTTTTTTTTTTTTTTTTTTTTGGTCTAGCTAGGCTGGTAGATTTCAAATGTCCCGTTGAACCTCCTAGTTCTGCCCTCACAGTGCTGGGCTTACAGGCTCAAGCAAGACTGTGTGGGTGCTGGAGCCCAACCCTGGGTCCTCATGGGTGCAGGGCAAGCACTCCTAAGCAGTGAGCCATTTCTCCAGCCCTCCGCAAATATTTTAATATGTCTTTCAAAGGTGCTTACGCTGTGCTGTCTTCCCATGTGAGAGGCCCTCCCAAGCACAGGCAAAGCCTGTGGCTAGCCACCATAAACAGCTCGTCTATCAGGAAGGCGACTTCCAGGAGACCATCTTCCCCATTCTGCTCGATCCTCCTCACCCAGCTGCACTTGTGCAGACCTCATTCAGTTTGGGTTCTAAGATAAGGGAAGTCATGCTCTCTGGGTCGTGCTAATTGATGGGGCTGAGGCTGAACCCCAGCAACATAAATTAACGGGGAAGTCCCTGGGAAAATACAAATATGATCACGGTCACAAGAGTAACAGAGGAGGGAGCCAATGGATCAGGACTCAGTCCTTTCACAACTACCTCTGCTCCTTGGCTTCATCAGTCAAAGATAGCTAACTGGGCCTGAGTCCCAAAGAGAAAAGGAGAAAGTGTAGGTAAAGGGTATAATTTACCTCCTGGAAATGACTGGGAATACTCAAGTCCTGCCCAAGACCCTAAATTAAAAAAAAAAATACATTTTAGGAAAGAATATTAAAGCAAGACACGACACTGTATAAAACTTCTACATGTGAAATGTCTCCTGAGGTACTACCGATGTTATGGCTGCCATCTTTATTTGATCTCAAGACTAGCACTCCTGGCAGCCAGAGAGACCAATGTACAAGGCAATAAAATAAAAATGAAAGCTCTATTCAGCTGTCTTTTAGGAAACATTAGTGCCGAAGAAGTCTTTGGGGAGAGATTTACTCTCAATTTCACAAGGATGCATGGAAGAATCATTGCGTTTCATGATCTGCCCCCATCACCGCATCAAAACCCCATCAACTTTGATTTACCTGGCGGCAGTTGAGCTACAATGAAGAACAAAGTAAAACCAAAATAGAACGTCTCTCTGCTCAGGGCCATGTCTGAGGGGAGAGTCTTCAGAAGACAGGATCAGGGTTTCTCTGAGGGGACAAGAAAGCATTTATATTTGAAAGTAATGGATTATGTTCTTGATCAGTGAAGTGAATCAATTAAGAAAGCACAGTTACATGCTCCATTTGCTAGGATCAAGAGCTGACGCAGTGTATGACCTTGGAGCTGGCAAAGGCCTCCTCAACACCTGACCAGCTTGTAGAATGGAAGTGGATGTTTGTCCAAGACTGGGAGAACCCTGGGCCATGCATGAGTCTAGGAGTCTAGTCTAGTGCAGGAGTCTAGGGAAGAGGACCTTGATAAGTCTCCGTATCTTCCCAAAGACCACGGCACACATATTGCTTTTGCAGCAGGGACCTGGTATGATTTCAGCTCACGAGTACTTTGAATGCTCACAGTGCGACAGGGCTCTGGCAGGGACTGGCAGGCAATCCACAGATGTGCACACTTACCCTCCTCATTCTCGCTGCTGGGTATCAAAAGGAATATTCATGTCACTCATGTCAACCCCTAAACTATGTCCTGCTTATTGCCACATTGATGCTTATAGTTATATGATATTCTGGTCTTCGGTCGTGGCGGCAAAGGCGGGCCTGGTGTCACAGGTTTGTAATTCAGCTCCTCCAGACATGGAGGCAGGAGCATCACAGCCTAAAGGCTTGCCTGGGCTACACAGTGAGTTCAAGGTCAGCCTGTGTAACTTTGGTTTTATCTAAAATCGGTAAAAGAGGGCTGGGATGTACAGCTCGGTAGTAAAGTGTTTGCCCAGTACACACAAACCTTACATTCAGTTCTCAGCAACCTCACCTCTCACATGTGAGAGAAGTGTACACTCTAAGGTTAGACAGATACCACCTTGGACACACCAACAGTTTTTGAAACCTCAGCTTCTTTATCCTTAAAATTGGATTGTAATATCAGCCTCCTGGGGGCATTTGAGAACATTGCATATGGCATAGAAGTACTTAGAAGAATGTCTAATGCTGATGATGATTGCTGCTCTTATGATTACATTCCTATTTGTATAGAACTCTGAACAACTACTCTGCTAAACGTGTGTAGTAATAATGATGTCTTCTGTACTCATAGATCAGCGTCTCACTCCACCCTCGCCAGAGACGCTTCTTCTCACATTAGATGGGAATGAACACAGAGCTCCACAACTGGGCAGCTCCCAGCCCTGCAGCTCCCAGCCCTTAGCGGGATACTTTAAAAACACCCCTTCGCTGAAATCTCAGGGGTCCATGTGGGAGAGGAGGCGGGAAGGTTGTTAAGAGCTGGGGAACTTGCTGGTCCACACACTGCGAGGCTGATGCACGCGTGAATCCACGGAGACTGTGACCGTGTGCACAAGACCTGCACAAGCTTAAGTCAGACGAAGCTGCAGCACAGAGAAGGGGAAGGGGACACAAAGCCCTCTCCTCGACAAGGAGCTATTCGTTTGTAATTGAGAACTGCTAGAAGAGGGAAACTCAGTTTTCCTGAGTGCAGTGACACTGGGCCTGTCAACCACACTGCAGGACAGGCCTTGCGCTCGGGATAGACGGGCAACACAAATCAGACAACGGGAAGCTGGGTGGGAAGCTGGGAGGATCTGGGAGGAGCTATGGGGAGGGGAATGAATGTGGTCAAAATATATTGAGTGAAATTCTCCAAAAAATAAATAAAAACATAAGCAAAGCAAAACAAAACAAAACGCCCTCTGAGATTAAGTAAAATGACCTAAGTAATGCTTGAAAAAGGGTGCATATGGCAAAGTCCAGAATTTAAAAACAAATAATGGAGTGCATGCTCAGGTCAAGCTCTGTTCCCAGGGTGGGCAGCTCACCAGGATGGAATCTGGAGTTTAGCGTCCACCTGAGTACAGGGCTCCAGTCCTGAACTGAAACTCTGAGATGTTGCCTACGTGTGCCCGCACCACTCCCGTGACCTGGAACCCTCAGGGGACACAGCCAGGATTAACAATACAAATGTCTTCACCTCGTGTTCTTCCATCCCCAACCCACACCCAGCCGTCCACTTCTGTCCACCTCTGTTCTACTCCCAGGCCTATTTTCCTTCTTGGGAACTTTCCAGCACCAGAAAAACCAGTACTGAACTGTAGGTTGCGAGACATCCCCTGAGGCAAATGGGCTTTCTGAAGTAGGGCGTGGGCTCATTCCTTCAGATGAACTTCACTGATCAAGACGCTGTTCGGTCTGGAGCAAATGTATAAAGGTGGGTGTTGGTCCTTTCCCATGGCCATTGCGCTGACCCTCCATGGCCCTCCAGGTCTTGAAGACCTTCCTATTTCTCTTGGCTGTTTTCTTCTTTCTGGACACAGGTAAAGAAAATGAGCATCTTTATATGGAGGGTGAGCGGTGGTGATGTCCCAGACGCAAGGTCTATCCTGCAAATGCCCAGGCACGATCAACTCTAGGATTGTAAGGATACCTTTGATCTGTTGGTTTGCTCTCTTGAAAGAGAACAGTTGTTACAGAAGGTAACTTTCCTACAACCTGTTTATCAACAAATCATGTATCTATGTATCTCATTTTCCATTGATGAAAAGTTGTCACAGGTTTGAATAAGTTAAAGGGCATCAAGAAAGATACTTTTTGATCCCTGATGCTTATCAACAAAAACATTGGACAAAAGTTAAGGGAGGGAATGAAAAGAAGACAAACATGCATTTAAAAATGTGTTTTAAGTATTGAATAAAATGGGTAACAGGGAGCTAGAAAAAGAAAGATGTGGAAAAAGAAAGTGGTTCAACAAACATCCATGCCCATCATGGCATCAGGCAAAAGAGCTCACTGGAGAGTGCTGTTTGTTAATTGCATATCTAAAAATGGATGCTGTGTTATAGACTCCAGGTAAGAAAATGCATTTAGTTCTGCACAGCCAGTGGCTTTAGGGAGAATTCTGTTCTGCTTTTAATTTAGAGATATTCAGAGAGGTTTTTTTTTTTTTTTTTTTTTTTGGCTTGAAACATTTACCATATATGTGTGTGTGTGTGTGTGTGTGTGTGTCATATGCATGGAGGCTGGGACCCAGATGGGTGGGGCTTCTTCCCAGGGCCACACAGGTAAGGTGGTATTGGTGCTCTGTGTTGGGAGCTGTACAGTGAGAGCCGTGTGGGACACCCTTCCCCCATCAGAGTTCTCTGTACTTTCTTACACTTTTGGCAAGTGTGAAAAGACGTAGCAGTATCAAAATTAAGGTTCAAGAGTAGACTCTTACCAGTTCCAGGTTGCTGAAGGAAGGGATTCTCAGGAGTCAACATGAATCCATGTGACAAATCCATGTGAGTGGATTCTGCAGCAGGATAGGGCTATCTAGACCTTCAGTGGGAGAACGGCGTCTCAGGCATCCTGCTGGCACTGGTGTGTACACTGGAGGCCGAGGAGAGGTATTAAGACCATTCATATGTCCTACACAGTTAGTCAACACACCATAAGATTATACAGGATAAAACTATCAGTCGTACCAAACACACCACACGTGACTCCATTTGGACCCATTAGAAGGCTATGGGCAAGGATGTTCTTTTTGGTCCAAAAGCTGCTGGTTCATCACTGTGCACAGGATGTGCTGCAAGGATTCTTGGTGGTGTAAGGTCTTGAGCCTCTAGTCTGACATAGCCTAACTATGTTAGGAGAGCAGAGAAAGTATTGAATACTGCAGAGAAAGCCAGAGCTCAAGGGGCTTTGAAACAATGGGCTCCCGTGCTTGTGAATTGAGACCCAGACAGCAGCTAGTCTGTCTGAGAGCAGTCACTCCCTGGGTTTTAGGTTTTGCATAAATTTGAGCTGGCAGCTTCGTGCATTTATGGCAAATGGAGCCTATGTCCGTTATGCCTCCACAGCATATCCTTCAAGCCAGCCACTCTTGAGATTTTGATCCTGGTAAGAGATAAGAGCCTGTCCTTAGCGTGCAGCAGTGGTCTGCTCTTGTGAATGCTGTTGACAAGGCGCTAAGGCAAGAACTGCAACTTCACGCAAAATAAAAAACAAAAGTCACTGGGAGCCGGTCTCAACTACTCACCCTTTCCCTAAAGTGTCTGATGTTTACAGTGGGATTTTGGTGGAATGTGATAGAGAAATGAGACAGTCTTCTCTACTTGGATATTTGCATTGGCCCATTAGAAACCCATGGACAAAGGTTTTCTTTGGCTTCCATCTGCCTGGGCCATCACTGTGAGTTGGATATACTACAGGCTTCTTCACTTTCTGTGAACTCCATTAAGCTTTTGTCCCATGTATACAGTTACCAGTTCTAATGCCAGTCTCGAGCCATTTCCCCAGTCTCAGACATTGCTTTCAACTCTTACTGAGCAGCAATCTTTGAAAGTATGTTAGAACAGTTCCAGGCTGTGAAAGTGCTTGTGAGTTGATTTGATAATTTTTCTAGCAGATTTGTATAAAAGGATGCTATTTCCTGTCTTCCAAAGTCCTAAACAACTCTGTTCAGGTATTGGCTATTTTTTTCCTGCCCGTCACCTTGTGTGACAAAAGAGAGGTATCACCTAGAAAATGTTTCTGCTAGCAGTTCACCTACTGGAGGACAAAAACACACACACAGGGCTTATGTAAAGAGACGGTTGCTGATGGTACAACAATGACGGGATGGTTAGCCACACTTAAATTATTTAAAGAACTAACCTTGTCGGGGGCTCTTCTTTTGTGTAGCCAACAATGCTTTTTTCGATGAGAAATGCAACAGGCTTAATGGGCGATGCACAGATAACTGTCAGAAAAATGAAGAACTTGTTGCTCTCTGTCAGAAGGGTCTGAAGTGCTGTGTGACGCTGGAGCCATGTGGACAGATCAAAGTCAATGAATCGGAAGATGTGGGGTTCACAGGCAATCCTGAGTGACCTTGCTTTCTCTTTTCCCTGTGGCACCTGCTGGGAGCAGATATTTCAATGAAAATAAATGGCTGATTTTCCTCAGCTTGTCAAGTTTTTCTTTCAGAAGGCCAAGAATGGCTATCCAAACTTGATGGTCCCTCTATCCTTGCTCATTTTTTCTACAGTTTTGTGGCGTAGCGATTGTCCCAAAGTTATATGATATTTCTCCTAAAGCAAGGAGACTAAACTCCTTTAGCCTTGGGCAACTGACTTCAACCAAAGGGAGGGAGGAAGGAAATAGTTAAATGGAGAAATGAGCAGGTATCTCGATGAATGTCTGTATTAGTGATAGGTAGAAGATAGGCAATAGATATTAAAGACTTGTGTTTGTTGACACCTGTCCTAAGTAATCACCATGAATTGTGCCTTTAATCAAGGTTGATTCACTATTTCTGTGGATTGCCTCTACCTTTCCTAGATTGTTTCCTGATACAAACACACATTTGCAGGTGTTTTTTTTTGGGGGGGAGGGGCATGTTTTTTTTCAGGGCTACAGTTGTTGGGTCACGTCATAGCTGAAAGTTCACCTTAAGAAAAATATACCCACTAAATTCATTTCCAGAGTTTTCACACTTTTTTATTGTCACTGTCAATACGATCCACTTGAAATGTACTTCAGCTAGTATTTGGTTTGTCACTGCTGTAAGCACAAGTTATCTTATTATTAGCAAATTATCATTTTATTTTAGCTGTTTTGAGAACTGTGTATTCACAGGTCTTTCATTTAAATCTACAGCCATTTCAAAGAGTTAATTTTCCTCTAAGATGTGAAATTTGCTCAAATTACATTTTGGATTTTGAATTTGAATTTTTTTTTTTCTCAGCATAACTTGATAGACAAAGGTCACATCTCCCTTGAATTGCCTTGGCAAAACAGTTTTCAGTATTTGAATGGTTAAAAAATTTATGTACACACAAGCAGCACCAACTTTTTTCTAGAATGTGTATAGTGGTTTTGTCCATAGGCACCAAATGTTGGAAGCAATAAAGATATCCTTCAGGAAGTCAGTTGCTAAACAGAAGAGTGACATACGCACACAGTAGATTATTATCCTGCAGCAAGAAGAAATGACCTATCAGTTCATAGAATGTCAAGGATAAAATTCAAATGCATACAGAGAAGTGAGAGAAGCCAGCCTGGGAGACGTTATACACCTTGTGTTCCAAATTTTGTGTAAAACTATAAAGACACCATCAATAATCAATGGTTGCCAGGGACTTAGTGATGGAGAACTGTTCTCCCTGACACCAGAGTAATGGAAACGTGCTCTATTTTATTTTATATTCTATGTCATTGAGTGCTTAAAATATTAAGAGTGAGTGTATTGGCAAACCATATCCTGGAGAGGAAGACAGTCCTGACCTAAGTAGCTGCGGAAATGAGTATTGTCTGTAAATCTAAATGTACAAGATGCCATGCAGAAAGCACCACACTAGTTAATGAAATCGATGCCCGTGGGAACACACAGGGCTGTTTGTTTAACAACTAGGGTACTGCTGTGTACATCAACACTGGCTACCAGTGAATGGACAGTAGATGACTGGAGTCAGGTTGCTTACTGCAAGAGTTTACAGATAGGCAAAGGCAAATTGAAATGATGTGTAGTGATAGGCTAAAGGTAGAGATGCCATGATAAGTTCATGTTTAGCTCAGTTTAGACATATTATTACATACACACAGATTTACCGGTATGTAAATATAGATATTTCCTTGCTCTTCCACTTAAGGGAGCCTAGAAACAACAGAACTCAAGAGGTGTTTTCAGAAATGTGAGTCCCAAGCCTGGGGTGTGATACAAGATATGCTTAGAGAAATAGATGATGCCAGGACAAATGGGCATGTGTCAAAGGATGAGAGAGTGCCCAGCGACTACAGCAGGGTTACCATGAATCAAAGAGGAGCAACAGTGGCTCATCCGCTATACACTACAATAACAATCTGCAGGCAAGATGTTCCCAGTCCACAGAAAGGAACAGCAACAACAACGCAACCTAGTATTATAAACCTGGCTAACAACGTGTGACTAGGGAGTCATCGAACCTAGGGAGGAACTTACTGTTGAGGTCATGCTAAATGGAGGTGGTAGCAAACTACCTTTAGCTATTGATGATCATGTGGTAGATCAGGGCTATTCTCAGCTTTTGTCAGAGAAGCATCTGTGTCCAGTAGTTAGTGGCCGATACAGAGCCTCATAGCCGGGCAGATTGCTGGAAATAAATGACTTATCCCTAAATGGGACCATCAGTATCACTCATTGCAAGTCCCAGGAAACATCAAAGGAAGAGGAGTGGAAAAAATGTAAGAGATGGAGGATTTGGAAGAGTCTGTCTTTGAAAATGCCGTCTTCTGTACATAACACACCAGTGAGATTACAAACACACAGCAACTGTGGCTAGTTGCACAAGACATCCACAAAAAATAGGACAGGGATATAGGAAGAAGACCTTTTGGAAAAAAAAAGTGGTGTGCAAGAGTGGGAGGGAATGAGAGGGCACAATACATTACATTTTTAATAGTTCTTTTTTCCACAATTTATTCATTATATATCCCCGAATGAAGCCCCTCCCTCAACTCCCCCTAGTCCTACCTCCCTCCCTCTTTTCCTCTATCTCTTTCCCCTAGTCCACTGAAAGGGGGAGTTCTCCTCTGCCATCTGCCCATAGCTTATCAAGTCTCATCAGGACTGCCTGGATCCTCTTCCTCTGTGGCCTGGCAAGGCTGCATCGCCAGGAGCAAGTGATCAAAGGGCAGGCAATTGAGCTCCTGACAGAGGCAGCCCCTGCTGCCCTTACTTGGGAGCCCTCATGGAGGCTGAGCTGCCAATTGGCTACATCTGAGCAGGAAGTCTAGGTGCTCTCCATGCATGGTCCTTGGTTGGTGTATCATTCTCTGTAGGAGCCCCTGGGCCCAGATATTTTAGCTTTGGTCTCCTTGCGGGGGTCCAATACATTATATTTATACATATATAAACTGTCAAAAGTATGTTAGGAGAAAAAAAAGGAGGTGTTATAACAGCTGAGAAGTGTGTAGAAACAGAAAGGCTACACAGAGAAAAGAAAAAAACAGCCCCCCTCTCCATTGCCAGTTCATAGGAGAAGGAGCTGAAGCCACAGACACAAGGCTTGGGCATTTGTTCCGCATGGGTACACAAATTGCGGGGCCTCTGAGGCATGTGAGAGGCTCTCTAGGGTCAGCAATGGTTCCATGTGTGGAAGGCTGCCCTCACTGGCAGCCCTCAACCCTCACTGGCACTGCTTTCAGCTCACACATCTCATGGTGAGCAGTGGGGACTGCTGGAGCCAGCTAAGCCCCACCCTTCCGCAAGATGGAGAATTCCATGACTAGAGGCCCAGGAAGAAGCTTCTCTAATTTCCAGAAGCTGGAAACAGCCCAGATGCCCCTCAGTGGAGGAATGGATACAGAAATTGTGGTACATCTACACAATAGAATATTACTCAGCAATAAAAAACAAGGAAATCATGAATTTTGCAGGTAAATGGTGTTGAAAAAGATCATCCTGAGTGAGCTATCCCAGAAGCAGAAAGATGCACACGGTATATACTCACTCATATAGACATATAATATAAGATAAACCTACTAAAATCTGTACACCTAAAGAAACTAATCAAGAGGGAGGACTCTTGCTAAAATGCTCAATCCCTATCTAGAAAGGCAAAGAGAATGGACATCAGAAGAAGGAGAAAAGGGGGAACAAGTCAGGAGCCTGACACAGAGGACCTCTGAAAGGCTCTGCCCTGCAAACTATCAATGCAGATGCTGAGACTTATGGGCAACCTTTGAGCAGAGTGCAGGGAATCTTATGAAAGAAGTGGGAAACAGTAAGATCTGGAGAGGACAGGAACTCCACAAGGAAAGCAACAGAACCAAAAAAAAATTTTGAGCACAGGGGTCTTTCCTGAGAGTGATACTCCAACCAAGGACCATGCATGGAGATAACCTAAGACCCCTGCACAGATGTAGCCCATGGCAGTTCAGTATCCAAGTGGGTTCCATTGTAATAGGGACAGGGACTGTCTCTGACATGAACTGATTGGCCTGCTCTTTAATTACCTCCCCCTGAGGGAGAAGCAGCATTACCAGGCCACAGAAGAAGACAATGCAGCAACTCCTGATGGGACCTAATTGACTAGGATCAGAAGGAAGGAAAAGAAGACCTCCCCTATCAGTGGACTTGGGGAGGGGCATGCATGCAGAGGGTGGAGGAAGGGAGGGACTGGGACAGGAGGAGGGAGGGAACCACAGGGGGGATACAAAGTGAATAAAATATAATTAATAAAGAATTAAAAAACCCACTCACCCTCCTTCCTCTCACTTACCCCTCCCCTCTCCCTTTTTCTTCCCACTCTTCTCCGCCTTACTGCATTTTAATATTGTTTTAACCTTTAAACTAATTTTATCGTAAAAACACTTTTTATTCATCTTCTTACATTTGCCTGCTTTCTTTATGTATATCTGTCATCAGAGGCTTTCCTCTCTCGTTCCTATCATATTATTTTCTGTGGTTATCAGTGGTTGGCTTCAGTGGTTCTGATTGTATGTCTGTATCCAGTTTATTTGCTGTTATTGCTGCTATGGTGGTTTGTTTTCACCTATCTGAGTGACACTAGGGGCTAAGCTCTCAAGAGAAGACCATTCACTAGCGTGACTCTCAGATAACAGCCAGAGTTGATCCCCAACAATACACAAACCACGAGTTAGAAACATGATGTGAAATAGGAAATAGGAAATAGGAAGGGCACATGACTTCTCAAAACCCCACACAACTCTGAAGTAGTTAAATTCAAACATCCTGATGTGTGAAGTGGCAAAGAATTAAAATATACTTTTAAAAATAATCAATAAGCCCACTTCAGATTCAAATAAACAAAAAAAAAAGAAGAAAAAAAGCAATCCATAACCTGGAGTTGGATAGCAACAACTTGGGTGAGAAATTAATCAGAGACATAGAGACTCTGGAAAAGCAACAAAATAGCAACAGAGATCATAGAAATATAATCTATGATTATATTTCTATGATTTCATATATATTTCTATGATTCATAGAAATATAAATCATAGAAATGAATCAAAGCTCAATGCATCAAATAAAAAGTTCAATACAAAACATCACCTATAGACTATCCTGGGAGGACTAAAAGATACTGGGGATGGAAGACAAAGATGAATAATTACTACACTTAGGTAACAATAAAAATGAATGACTGTAACATTCAAAAGCCATGGAAAATTACTGAGAGAATTTGGCTAAAAGCATAGAAAACCTAGTCAATAAAATTATAGAAGACCATCTCCCATATCTAGGGAAAGAAATGACATTTAAGCATATAAGTCTGTTAGAACTCAAATAGTCATGGCCAGAGGTGGACATGTCCATATGATAATCACACTTAAAGTGCCAGGAATATAGAACAAAAAAGAGTATTGAATGTTATGAGACAGAAGAGCTCGGGTGCTTACAAAGACAGATAACAGAATAACAGCAGGAACAGTAAGTGCTGGAAAAGCAGGAAATGACTTAGTTTAAGCCCTGGGACAACATAGCTGGACACAAAGACTACAGTGCCCTTCAATGTTAAACTGTAAAGGTCAGAGGCGATATGAAAACCTTTCACGATATACATATATCATCAGAGCAATTCATGGTCACCACACCAGCACTGCGGGGGACACTTAAAGGGGTACCGTACAGTAATAAACAGTGTTGATTCCCCAGTTAAAAGGTTACGAAGAAATATACAACTGTTTGATATCTAAAAGGCAAATGTGACAGAGAAGATTTTAGACAAAGTTAGAAGGAACAAGGAAAGTCACTGTACATTCTTAAGGGATCAATCTAGATACACAATCTAGACAATATAATGATTGTAAATAGATGTGCATGGAACTTTAATTCACCCAGTGTCATCAACCATAAGGCTTAAAGGACAGACAGGTCCAACACAGTAACAGTGTGTGACTTTAGTACCACACTTTCACCAACAGATGAGTCATCCAGACAAGAAAATTTAAAATAGAAACGGCAAGGTTAAATCGTGACATGGCTCAAATCACGTTCAGACTGTCCCACCCAACAAGTTCAGAACATAGTCCTCTCAGCAGCCCATGGAACCCTTCCCCTTCTCCGTTATTTAGAACATAAAGCAAGTCATCACAAATAAAAAAATCCAAAATAACTTCCTGTGTCTTATCAATTAAAGCACAACTAAAAAGAAATAGCCAGAAAACTACAGAAACTATAGAAATACATGGATAGTGAGTAATTTATTCTAAACTCGTATACAGTTGGTTTTGTTTTCCAGTTTTTCTTTGTTGCACTAGCTATAACATTTGTGGATATTTTGCATGTGTGTGTACCCCCCCACACACTAAAGACATTGGCATTTTGTTGAACATATAATTAAAACCATCATCTTTTTTCCAGCCTAACGGTCTCTCCCACATAGCAGTAGATAAAGACGATGCCACTGCCCATTAAAGCATGAACTAGGATATCGTTTCCAGGGCTCATTCCCTTACACAGCGAAGCAGATTCAACCTGTTACCTACAAGATTTCAAGACTGTTCATTATGTTCACAATTTCCACCTGTCTACTGTGAAAACACACCAAGCAGCTTCCACCTGAGACATTTTCTGTGTGAACGGTAAACACCTGGGCTGCTTCTGTTCAACCCATAAGCACTCCACGGATGCGGGGCTAGGACATGTCTGCTGACATGTGCTCCTCTTTCTCTGAGGTCTCGCTTTAGCAGTCCTGAGGCCTGCTGGGCCTCATCCCATCCCTCCAAGCTACTCACAAGTATGAACCAGTACCATGGATTCAAGACAAAGGCACAGTGTTTCTCTCTCTGCCCCTCACACTTTACATTTCCTGAAAGGTACCTTAGAGATCAATTCTATTTCCTGTCTAGTTCTTGCTCCTCACAGTCTCCCAGCCAGGTGATTTGGTGCTCTCCAGTTGTCTTCCCCGTTCCTGCATAAGGGGGAGCAGTGACAAACAGTTGCTCTGCAGGACACACAGTGCCCCCTTTAGCTGAGGTGTATGAGCAAAGTGCCGCCTGTCCGCTCTGTGATCCAAGATGAGGAGGCTCTCTTCACGGATGTCAGCTTCCAAAGCCAGGCATCTATATTCTCTCTAAAACACGGTTCATTTCTCTTACGGTAAAGTTATCAGGAAGGGTGCCCAAAGGCAAATGCAGGCCCCTGTGTTGAGTACCTTGCCTGTGGATAGGAGCCGGAGTCAAACCCCAGTCAAACCTCTTCTCTGGGAAGACAGAGACTAGTTCAATGAATCCTCCCTCTGGGTCACTCTTGGTCACTCCACCATGCCTACTTGGGACAACCCCAAAACGCAGGCTTAATGTCACCGATTGCTGTCTTTATCTCACATGCTTTCTGTCCGCAAACTGCGCTGACAGCTCCTGCTGTCATTCATCACCTTCATGTGCCAGACCACTTTTTTTTTTGACACGATGTATTTTATATATATATATATATATATATATATATATATATATATATATTTCTTTATTTTTGATTTGGAGGCTGCTCGGGGATGATGGACATTAACCCCATTTACCAATACTTCAAGACACTACTCAGTAAAGTATATGCAGAGCCATTAGATGTCAGTTCAAATGAAACAGAATTCAATGTTCCTTTCTTAGACTCACAGAATGTTGGAATTTAAAAGAGTCCTGGAGATCATCTAGTCTGGGTCTTATTTTAGGTGAAGAAACAAGCAAGTATTGTCGCTTTCTGTCACACTCCCCACCCTTAACATTTAGGTCAGAACTCTGCAGTCCTCCTGGCCTGGAATGGCTTTAATAACCTGAAGACACACTGTCCACAGGTCCAGCTCCTCCCCACACCGGGGAGACCCCCACCCGCTTTCTGTTTCTCTCTAGACTCCCCTGACACTGTACTGTCCTTCTTTTACTTCCTCCAGATAAAGAGTGACTCTCAGCTAGAAACACAGGCAGCGGAAGAAGGCGGAAAGGGCTGAAGAAAATAAATCCCGCGAGATCCAGCAAGCTACTTTAACCACAGCGTTTGCCTCGTTGTCTTCAGTGACTAAGTTTGGAACGTCGCAAGCCGTAGTCCATGTACCTACCTCCTGTAATGAAGCTTAGATTAGAAGAAAACAAAAGAAAACTAAGCAAGGCAAGGGTCGAGACTTCTCCGAGACATCAGTAGGGGGCAGGGATCCTCAATGTCTTTGGCAGCCTCTAGGCTCCCGGTTAGGTGTTACTCTTGAGTTTAGGCCATGAGACTCATTAACCGTTCTTCACTGTAGGACAGATGCAGGTACAGTTGGCTTGTGAAAACAGGGTGCCTTCTCTCACCTGTGTCCTCCTGCTTTGCTCTGTGCCCTAAGCTTGACCCTCTTCCTTATCATGTCAGAATACCAAGGATTAAGAGGAACACATTATGTTGACAAGTAGAAGGGAAGGTTATTGATAAAAACAAAATGGTGGGTCCTGGCTGGACCCACTGAGAAAAATTCTAGAGTTAGAGTCAGACCAGGGTCAGCAGTCTCTGGCTCCCCTGCTAGTGTGTGCACCAGGAAGCATCACTAATTCCCTCTGCATGAAAGCTCCCCCAGATTCTCTACAGTACAGTGAAGGGAGAGAATGCCCTTGGAACCGGTGGTGATTTAAATGAGAATGTCCCTCATAGGCTCCAGCATCTGGACACTTGGTCCCCAGCTGGAGCTGTCTGATGAGGTTTAGGGAGGACATGGAAACTGGTGTTGGGAGTTCAGAGCCTCATGGATATGATTGTTTCCTGCTCTCCCTGCCACGCCTGCCCTGCTCTGCTCCCCCACCATGAGAGACTCCTGTCTCTCTGGAAATGGGACACAAGGAACTCTTTCCTCCTTAAGTTCCCATTGTCACAGCAATAGCAACATCATCAGTACATAACCGTTCCACAAATCCAGCTGTACAAAGAACAAATCAGCAGGCGTTAACTCCACTAATCCATATGATCACTCCTCCCTTGCCACCCAGCACATTTCTTAGGCTCCAAGACTGTACGGCTGCCCTCCTTGATTCTCTTCTTAGTTGTCTGTAAAGATACAGAGTGATCAGCTCTTAGACTGTGTGGGTTCAGCTCAGTTCTTCTTTGTCTTTCTTTGTCATTTCCCACTGATACTTCTCTAAAATCTTACTGCTATAAATACATCCTGGATTTAAATAAATATATATATATATATATATGTATGTGTATATCTATATCTATCTATAATTTTCCTTATTCACCCAGAAACCAAGTCACCATATGACCACACAACAAAAAGTCTGTCAAAGTTCCAATTCTAGGGACCAGCATCCCTCTATGGCCAGGACATGCTCTGTGTGTCTCATTCCGAAATTCACTCTAAGGGAAGCTGACTGGCATAGTGGCAGGTAGTGTCGGGTGCAGGTGAATGCAGCGTGCTGGGAAAATGTGGCTCCTCACCTTCACTCTAGGCTCAGCATCATTGTACAGGTGTGCACCTTGCTGCACAGGATCCAATATCATATGATTTGGCTAATTGCTCCAGCAAGGATTTAGAGCTTAGGATTTATTTATCACTTACTGTACATACTGTATTCTCCCTTTTGTGCATTGGCAGTTTACAAACCACAACAACTAGGTGTTGGCTTGAGCTTCCGTGCTTACATTGCTGAACAACTGACAGATCATCACATTCTTCTCTGAACCTTCACTCTCACTTTTAAGTAAAGTCATACAGCAGCTTTCTGTGAAATATGGTCCAGTGTCCTGAAGCCCATGTTCCCTGTCTAGTCTGTTCTCTGTCCACCATCATTCAAGGCTTCATTTTGTTTCCTGAGGTCACAGAGCTTCTTGGTCAGCTCTACCTTCAACTACATGGGTCAGCACAGGTCCTGGGCATGTATACTATACCTTTCAGTTTAGTTTTATGAGACTCCTGAATCTTTGATTGAGTGGTTCTTTAATTCCTTTGCCTTCTCTTGGGGCTCTTTTATTTTTCTGTTGGTTTGGCTTGTCCAACTTTAATGTGATGGTTTTTGTTTTAGCTTAATATATTTTATTTGGTTAAGACTGTAAATCTTCTCCTCAAAAAAGTGGATCCTAAATGATTGCATTATACAAGAAGAAGAAAAAGAAGAAGGAGAAGCAGAAGGAAAAGAGGAGGAGAGGAAGGGGAGGAGAAAGACGATGATGATAAAGAAAAAAAGAATAAAAATTGAATCTGTATGCTTTTCAATTTAAAATTTATACATAGTAGGGGAGTGAGGGGGATGAGAAAGTGGTGAGAAAGAGAAATTGAAGATTGGCCGAGGAAATATGGATGATCAGATTCCCCACCCAGTTTCTTACTGGAAAATGCCAGCAGAATCTTAAAGAAGGTAATATTTCCAACATTGGTTCCATGCTCTTGTGTTCATGTGTTTGGACATCTGGTTTCCAGCTGGTGGCAGATCCTTTAGGAGGCAGGGCTACGCTGGAGGAAGAGGTCACTCAGGGTGGACCCTTAGGTTTGTTCTCTGCTGCTTGCTTCTTTGGAGTGTTAGAAGTCCTGGCAGCAGGCTTCCTCTGCCATGAGTTTTGCCACATCTTGCCCACCATACTGGAATGTAGCCTCTCATACTGTGAGCCAAAATAAACCTCTTCTCCCTCGAGCTGTTTCTCAACAGGGATTTTTGTTACAGCCACAAAAAGTCACAAATACTCCTCCCATTGCTAAACACTGAAAACCAGGAATGTGTTAACTTAGCCTGGGCTCAAAAGCTTCCCTTTGGTGAGACTCAGTTGAATGAAGCACATGTTCACATGTAACTTTCTTATTCTTTAGCTTTGACTGGTTCTAACAAAGTCACAAAGACTTCAAGGGCTTCATTCACATGACATATTTCCCTAGGAAAACACAAGTGAGGCTCTTGGGTTTTCTGCCACAATAAAAACCAAAGATATAGAGAGCTAGAAGTTGAGGTGTTGGGAGGGAGTGGAGCTGCCTTATGACCACTTTTAAGGGAAATGTGCTAACCATTGAGAAGTGACAAAGGCCAACACTCTTTTCTATCATAAGAAGTTATTTCAAAAGAACCGAGCCAGCAGGGAAGAATGGCACCATTCCTGTGAAAATTACATTCACTCACTCTGTGACCCCAAATCACTACGCTAAAAAAATCAACATCCATCGGGTGATGTCACAGGGAGCCCCGGCCTTTACTGAAGAGAAATGGAGGAACAGTGGATCTGAGGGAGAAGGAAGGCATGGGGTGTGGGGAGGGAAGGAGATCTGGGAGGAGTAGAGGGAGGAGAGGCTGCACTCAGAATGTAGCATATGAGAGAAGAAAAAAAGTAAAAATATCAACACATAAGTTGTAATTCCTTTTGTCAGTACAGGTGCTACTTTGAACCAAGTACATAATGTAGATTGTGTGTAAGTTAGGGTGATCAGCACTTCTCTCTCTTTCAGCATTAATTTTGTGAGCAGTTGAGAACCTTAGAACATTTCTCTCCTAGTTCTCATAGAAAACACAGCTGAGTTTTGTAAACCCCGGTCACACTACTGGACTGTCAAACGCCGGAGCTAATTTCCTGCATCTAGCTGGTCTCTAGGTGCCTGTCATCCACCTTCTCCTGCCAACCTTCCTCCTCCTAGCCTTCCGTGGCCATGTCTATCCCACTTCCACGAAGTCCTACACTTCCTAAATGAACTTCCCCCTCTTCTCTTCAGCCTTACCCAAGAAGCCCACTGCGTCATCTTGGTGTGCACGCAACACAGTCTCCTGAGTGTAGACACTCTCTGTCTGCACTTCTTAAAACAGTGGGTGTGACAGTTCCCTACATAATGTATTATTATTTCCAGAGCACAGAGCAAATTTTCCTAATGGGGTTCTGGGGCAGAAGTTGGTGAGATGAGTTCTCAGATGCTCCAGGGCCATTAGTTTTCCTCACTCTTCTTCTTCTTCTTTTTTTTTTAAATTAAAGTTTTATTTTTTTACATTAATTACATTTTATTCACTTTGTATCCCAGTTGTATCCCCCTCCCTCATCCGCTCCCAATCCCACTCTCCCTCCTTCATCTCCTCCCATGCCCCTCTCTAAGTCCACTGATATGGGAGATTCTCCTCCCCTTCCATCTGACCCTAGCTTATCAGGTCTCATCAGGACTGGCTGCATTGTCCTTCTCTGTGGCCTGGCAAGGCTGCTCCCCCCTCAGGGGGAGGTGATCAAAGAGCCAGCCACTGAGTTCATGTCAGAGACAGTCCCTGTTCCCCTTACTAGGGTACCCACTTGGAGACTGAGCTGCCATGGGCTACATCTGAGTAGGGGTTCTAGGTTATATCTATGAATGGTCCTTGGTTGGAGTATCAGTCTCAGAAAAGACTCCTGTGCCCAGATGTTTCTGTTGCTCTCCTTGTGGAGCTCCTGTCCTCTCCAGATCTTACTATCTCACCCTTCTTTCATAAAAGTCCCTACACTCTGCCCAAAGTTTGGCTATGAGTCTCAGCATCTGCTTTGATACACTGTTGGGTAGAGTCTTTCAGAGGCCCTCCAATCCTGTACAACAACAGATCATCTGGAAGTATCTCTATCCCTGATCTCAAGCTCTATTACAGAGCAATAGTGACAAAAACTTCATGGTATTGGCATAGAAACAGAATAGTGGATCAATGGAACTGAATAGAAGACCCGGAAATAAATCCACACAACTACAGATACTTGATTTTTGACAAAGAAGCCAAAGCCATACAATGGAGAAAAGACAGCATCTTCAACAAATGGTGCTGGTCTAACTGGACGTCTACATGCAGAAAACTGCAAATAGTTCCTCACTTTTCTTTCTTACACAGAGGACGCTGAGTTTTAGATCAGTTTTGGCAAGTGCATTTATGATGTCCAGGACAAAAGCTGAGCTTGTTGTAGCTGAGGTATCCACCACCACTGTTCCTGGCGCAGTTTTTCACTTGCTACTTCTTCCACTTTCTCCACACATTTGTACACGTGGACAAATACATGCATAAAGATATGTGCAATCCCTTGCGGTGCATTCCGGACTCTTGCCAACTCTCACTCACTGTTTAAACATATCCCATCCTCTTGGGTTGCTGAACGGAGCGTTCTAAACATCTCTCACTCCAGCAGGGTCGGCTAGTGCCTCATCCATTAACTGCTTAGCAGCTGATTCTCCCTGTTTCCCCAAGAAGGGATTTCCTGCACAGGGAATAAATGGGTGTCAGCTGTTGCATCGCAAAGTGAGACGCTTATCACTCCGCACATGCCCCCTTTCTATGGTAAGTCAAGCGCCAAAGGACAAGGCAAGCGCATCCACTTGGAAAATATTGAGTGAGTGTGATGGGAGGTGGCAGTGTGGATGGGATGAGGTGAGCACCATTGTTTGGGGAGACATGGTATGGTTGATTCAGTCTTCCCTAGATACGGGGAAAGTCAGGAGATCACTCAGCCTCTGCTGAAACTGGATCATTGAGGGTCTCAGGAAACATAGGAGCCTTGAAGGGCTGAGATGTGAATTGTCTAAGTTCACTATGGTAATCTCTTGCTTGATTCAAATACTAAGCAGAGGAGATAATTGTCCTGCTGCTTCTTTGTTCCCCCAGGCTTTGAGGTCATTTACTCAATAGGAATGTATTGAATACTTGCTAAATTCTAGGTGTTGGATGAAGTTGTGGCAGGGGTTCCTGGGGAATCAGGTAGAGGGCAGACAGTGCTGTTTGCCAGCTCCAGGGGGGACAGATACAAGGGATTGGCAAAGTACCACAAGACCAGGCCATTCTTCTGGCCTCTTCCGGTCAGATCCATGCTTCTTCTCTGTCTCTAAATTCTAGCCCAGAGCCAGCCTCAAATCTACAAAGCTTGGAGGAGCTGGTAGTTTCTGAAATTATCTTAATCCCCAAGTCATTTCTGATCTTGAGACAAGATCAGTGGATCAGGAGGACAACTGAGTGCTGGCCAATTCCTGGTGACATTCAGTAGTTCCAGTTCTACCAACTCTAATCCTGTTTTATTTTACCACAATCTCTGTTCCACTGGAATTCACCCCTTGTCCCAAGGGATTTAATAGACTGAGGAGAGAAAAAAAGTGCAGCTGGCACACTGCAAATATAAACAGGCACAATGGAATGCATATGCTGTTCTGTCCGAAGGTGTGCTGTGAGGCATAGCACCACCTGATTTTGTTAATATAGGAGCTTAAGAGACTTTGAAGGAACAGAGCTGTGTGTCTGGACTTGCATTCATGGTTTAGTATTTGAAATTATGAACCCTACAAGCTAGAACCTTTTTATTGCCATCCCCCACAACATCGTAGCCTTACTTTGGCAATTACCATTGACTGATAGTCTTGGCATAATCTCATGATGCTAATTCGGATATTCCTCTATACAGAGCCTGAACCAAATTACCAAACCTTCAACTGCAAGAGAAGAGAAGGTTTCTGTCAGGACTACTGTAATTTAATGGAAACACAAGTGGGCTACTGTTCGAAGAAGAAAGATGCCTGCTGCATATGAGCTGACACTGCTGGTCACTGACACTGAAGCCCAGCATGCCTGTCAGCTCTCCTGTACTATAGCGTCCCTCCAGGCATGGGGGCACTGGAGAAGCGGCTAACCAGAAAAGGGCCGAGGCATTTCTATTCATGTTGGGCAATCTAAGCATCTTATTATTACAAAACTAAATAACAAAAGTTGTCTACACACTAGCTTACACGAGGTCCACTAGCTTCAGACACATCTTCAAAGTCCCACCATTCATGCTGGAAGATTCAGCTGTAATAAACCTTCATAGTAAAGCGTTCAAATAGTGCGCTCTTTCATTTAAGGTATAATTGGGTTACATCCCTTTGTCATGGGTACTGAGAAGTATGAATTAGTAACATGGGCAAGACACACACAGAAATAAATATCTGAAAGGACAGATATAACGAACTGGGATTTATGCTTTCATATGGATGTACCTTAGACAGTAGTCACAGAGAATTCTTTGACTAAGTGGCTCCTGGGGAAAACTGAGAAGGCTTTGTAAGATGACCAGGAACTTGTTAAGTTGGGGTAGGGGCAGAAATTTCCAAGCATAGGGTACAAAGGTAGAAGGACATGGAAGGATGATTAGGCGATTAAATGGGAAGGGTTCAAGTACAGCTGCAAGGGAAGTCAATTCAAAGACGCAGGTGTGCTTTGATAGGACCCGGTGCAGTGCCATCGGGGCTAACAGATGGCTAAAACCTTGGACTGCTAAACAACAGGGAGTTATAACAAATGCTTCAGCAGGGCAACAGCCTTTCAATGCTCATGCTATCAACAGAATTAAGAATGTGCTAGGGCTGAGAAGCAAAGATACCAGAGAAGAGGGGGTTGCCACCATCGAAGCTGAAGAAAGTTAGTCAGGATTGAAACCAAGTTAACAGTTGAGAGAAAGTAACCAATCAGAGGACCCTAAAGAAGCAGAGTTCACAGACCTGGTGACCACGAAGAAGGAGGAACAACAGGGCAGGATTAAGTTATGTTAACCAAAGCTACCTACACAGCTCGAGGGAGGGCATAGAGATTGTTTGGACATGTTGAAATCTAAGGCAATCATAGAGGGCTGGGGGGTAGGTGTGTGTAAATCCAGGGGAGAAGAGAAAATGAGAACCCTAAGTTGCTGTCATTTGTCAGTAGGTGCTAAAACCTGTAGTTAGAGACGACTTTCTGGGAAAAAGAAAACTATAATTCAGATATGGCTCTCCGGGGGTTGTGGGGAGGCACTAAACAAAGTTCACATGAAATAACACAACCTCAAAAGATGGAGAATGAAGACAGTTTGGTGGACTGGAAGGCTGAAACAGGAAGTAATCCAGTAAACTAGAAAGCGATCTCGGAAAACAGTGGTGGATCGCTCATCTGTCCTTCCTCCTTTGCTGAGCTACCACCCCTTGGTAAGGAGTGGGAGGGACATCTGACCCCCATCCTGAGAATTGAGTTCCATTGTCAATAAGGCCTTGGGTCTTCAATTGCAGGAAGTCAACGTCTCTCAAGTGGAGAGAACAATTTACTCAAGAGACAGTTTTGTTTAGTCGTGGGATGAAAGTTAAAAGAGTAAGATTAACTATGAGGGTGGAAGGCAGGAATGCAGGTTTGTGTGAGAAGTACCCAAAGAAGGAATACAGATGAGAGGGAGGGGAGGTTTCACAGCCTTCCCTGTAAAACCGAGGTATAAGTTTTCATTACTTGTCTTAAATCTAATATTATTTCTGTTCTTCACTCACTTGCTCATTCAGTTACTCAACAAATATCTAGTGAGCATCGTTTTGTCAACTGTTACTTTAGGCTCAAACATTCAATCACTAGCAAAACTCACTGTGCTTGTGTATTTTATATTCTGGCGTGGCAAACCATGAGAAAGATACACAAGTAAGATATATGCCGTGCTAGAAAATAGTAAACATAACGGGAGAAGAAAACCATGGAAGGAAATACAAGTTGTGAGGCAGAATGTTGACTTTTGGGGGAGGGGCATGACCTAACGTCCACTGAGAAAACCCTAAAGGACATCAGGGATAATGGCCATGGGGACTAAGGGGAGGGAACAGCAAAAGGCAATGTACTGAGTACCGGCCTGGCTTGGTATGTTTGAAGAATACTGGGCAGAGACCAGTGTGATCAGAGCAAAGGGAATGAGAATTCAGCGTGAGCTAGGGGGATTGCTAAATGAACTTGCAGATTAGGTGGAGATGACTGAACATGGCCAGGAATTCTGGGAAGAGAGCCACTGTCTTCCTGCTGGGTTGGAGATTTGGGCTTACTGCTTAGCAGAGAAGCTGTATATGGTGTTGCACCATTGTTCAGCTCCTCTTTCCAAATAAGACAGCATCAGTCTTTGTCTGCCAGTGGGCTCCCGCTTCCTCCTGAGCCATGACACAGAAGGCAGGGAATGTACATCCGTGTATTTGGACATCACCTATTTTTAGGTGTGATATGCTTCCTTGTCTGTTTAGTTCTGGAAGTTCATTGTCCAATCTTACATGCCATTTCCCGGCACAAGCCAATTTCCACAGAACACTTTTAAGGAGATTCTATGCAGATTCAACTAGAAGATCACTTTTATGCAGATCTGAAAACTGGCATCAAGGGGATCTTTACACATAATATTCAGTGCTATCCCTTTTTGAATGGCTGCATACATTCTGCTTCTTGTATCATTCTGTTTCTAATATAATTTACTCACTAGCATATAAGGCACAACCATCTTCTGCTATTAAAGACAATGACATGACATCACTTTAATTGTCTTTAATAAGCATACCAGTGATAAAATTAACATTGTTAGGTCATAGACAATATGATTATCGTTACACTATTGCCCACATTTCCTTTTAAAGAAGATTTCTATCCATTCCCTATCAGCAGTGTATTAACAGCAAATTCTACACATTCTAAAAATTAGATGGTTAACTTAAAAATTAAGATGGTTAACTCTGTTTGGATAGAAAATAGCAGCTGACCTCCTTAATAGCATACACTGTCCCCTTTATAATGTACATGTTTACAGACTAATGGTGTGTTTTGATATGCCCATTCATAGTAATGTCTACAAGTTAAGCAGACCAACATCCTTAACCTACACAGTTGACTTTTACGGCTATAAAAAAGCTTGAGCTCTCCCGAGTTAGTCAGTGTTGGCTACATAATATAGTAGTTCTCAATGGAATCCCAACACACTAGACCAGATCCCCACAGTCTAGACCAGTTGAATTTCCTCTTCTGCTTCCAAAACTACCTTTCTTCTTACTTTTCCTTGACATTGGTTTTGTTCAAACCTATATTTTAGATTTTAAAAAATTAATGTTTTTACTTTAAAAAAATTGTTACATGTGTTAGATTCCATTATGGCATTTTCAGACAGAGTGTTTTTCTAGGCTTCCTTCTCCCTCTCTTCCACACCCGCTGCTACCCATATTCTCCCTTTGTACTCCTGCCCCAGATTTTTTTTTTTTTTCATATAGAGTGAGGAAGAATGTAAATGACAAGGAGCAGAGAGAAGCACAGAAATATGGCTGGTCAGCTGACATTCCTGAGCTCAAGAATGACTGATAGGGTTGTTTGATTTTGTCTCAACATCCTCCAGCCCTCTAAGAAGCTGGCTGGCTGGAGAGGGTAGATAAGGCAGGGTCTTTCTAAGCCATTAACCCTCTGCCTTCTCAGATCATTGACTCTCAGTAAAACACAACCTGAATGTTCACCTCCTGTCTCTGCTCACTAACATTCACAGTGACAGACAGCATGAGCGTAAGAACACCCCAACCCTCCTAGTTTATCGAACATCATGCAATAACTGTTGGGGCACATTATGTGAAGGCCATGCCTGCATAGTCAGCTGTTGATTATCATAGCAGCAGAGAGCTGAGTACCAGCCAGATCTCGGATTGATGCTCTTATGGCCACTATCGGCCTCATAGTTTGTAAACAGTCACCCTCCTCACTTGCTGATGAGCTTAATAAAGATCCGATGGCCAATATCTAGGCATGAAGTGGAGGATGGAACTTCTGTGCAGAGAGAGGGTCTCTGGGAAAAGAAAGCAGGTGTGGGAGACCCACCACGTCTCAAGAGCTGAGAGTCTGCCGTGCTATACGCCTAAGCTTTTTAATATTAATAAGTCTCTGTGTCATTATGTTAACCCCCTGGCAGGTCTGAGAATATTTGTCCTGCTATATTTGTCGTCCAACGTGGTGGCACATAATCCAAGCTTAGGCACTAGATTCAGGCATTAGGCCAAAAGTTCAGACATGGGCGCCGGACGTGGTTTCCTAGCAACCGAGCTAAGCGTGAAAGTTTGAGGTGGTGGCTGGCCAGGCCCGAGTGGCAATGCAGTCAGTGAGCAGCATGGCAGCCAGCACCAAGGTCCAGGCCTGGCCAGCCGTGCATGCCCAGCCAGCCGCTGCTGCCTTCAACTGCTCCCACTCAGCCGGGTGCAGAGGCCCGGCTAGGCCGTGTTGGCTAGTCCTGTGACTACAGGCAGTGGGAGGCAGGCCCAGACTGAGAATCTCACAGTGAGCTCCTGCTGCGCTCAGAAAGAGAACACTCCCTCCCCCCCCGAAGCCAGTAATATGCTTAAAATGTGCACATCCCATAAGTAAGAGTTTATAGAAACCTAGGTACAAAGATAAATATTAAATTTGAAAGCAGTAAAAGAAACAAATAGAAACATTTTGAGATGCACTTAGGTGCTAGAGAAAAAAGAAAAGGAAATATTTAATCTGAAAATAGCAAAGTGAAGTCTCTGAAAGAAGGAGTTAGAGAGATGTACAAAGAGAAAATACTTTCTGTGTCAAAAAATGGAGAACACAATGCAGAGGGCACTTGGACCCCACATATTTTTGTTTCAGCTATCAGCATAGAAATGGTTATATGTTCAGTAAAGATTGCGATTTTATATGTCCTCTTTAAGAAAGATCAGAATAAAGCAGACTTAGATAAGGAGAGGACTGAGAAATGGAATCCTAACCTACAATTAATAGAACAGAGATTAGAGAGTCCTTTGAGTCAGAATAAAGACTCTTTAGAGGAACCCACAGCGCCATCTTATGACAAGACTGCAAAATAGCATTAGAAAACTGACAAAAGTTACAGTTTGAGGAGTACTTCCAGATGAGAGAAGTCCACAAGGGCATAAAGAATCTGGGTGACATCTCCCAGAGATGTTAGACTTATAAAGGTTTCAAGAAGCAATATGCCTTATGGCATGTATTCACTCTGTGTAAAACAGATACTTAATAACTGGGCCACGTAAAATCGTATAATTCCAAAACATTGGAGAGATTTGATGTGATCATTCTTAGAACCTGGCCTTCAACTACAATGGCTAACATGGTGGAAAGAGGCATCTGTTATGGAGCAAGTAATACTGGAGGCATTAATACTGCCAAGGATCAGTTGCTAGGTGAAGGTCAATATTCTGGATTAAGAGTACAGATTCCGTTTAATGATTTTACCTTACGCCAATAGTGTACAGTAGCTTTTGATGCTTGGGACAAGGTTGAATGACAGGGAAACTGGCTGGAATCATTTACCATGACAACTCAGAATTCAGATGAATCGTTCACTGACTTTTTACAAAGATTAACTTCAGCCCTAAATACAGCAATATCTGATCCAGACACTAGAGAAAATTTAATTGAATCTTTAGCTTTTGGGAATGCTAATGCTGGATGCAAAAAAGGCTGTTAGACCTTTAAGGTGTCAGGTCCACACACAGCTGCTGAAAATCATTGGGTTTTAGAAAGGACTCCTGAATCAAATCAACTTATTACACAATATAAGGATGAGCTAACCTCAGAATGGAAATGAGGAAGTGTGTTGTGCTGGGGAAGAGGATATGCCTTTGTTTTCACAGGAAAAGAAAAGCTATGGCTTTCTTCAAAGGATTTCTTCAAAATATAATCTAATTAAGATTAGATTTGACAGAGTAAGACTTCCTGAAAATCTTTTCTGCAGACATGAAGGAAGAGACTCAGAAGAACAACAAAATAGGCAACATGAATGCTGATCCGTCTTTAAGGGAACAGCTTTAGAGACTGGCTGAGACATGGCTGTCTCTGCACAGCCACTGGATATTGTTAGCTACCTGGTCCTCATGATTTATTGCCACGTTGTCATCCTTCCATATAGCACAGATGGAGATTTATGTTGCAGTTTGTTTATGCGGTTCAAATGGACTTGTAATATTGACAGATGCCTTTCACCTGCTCAAACATAGAACAGAGAGTCACGAGTAACTAATTTGCATACACCACACATTCTAAACACTTGTTAATGAAGAAATGTCCTTAAAAATATTACCTTTGAAGGTTTGTGTGTTTACAGAGCAAAAGGACCAGACGCCAATGAAGACAAAGCATGTATCCCAGATGATAGCATGGTAGCTACCTGAGCCACCGTTTGCTCAGATTTTTCATCCAGAACTTCTTCACAGCAGCTAGCTCAGATGGTCTGGCCTCACAGACTGCTTCAGCCAGCACTTCAATTAAGCCCTGCTGTTTCCTCTCAGACAGACTGGCTAGAAAATGAAACAGCTTGACCTCCAAGAACTTGGCCAACATCTCCGTTTTCTGAGGGCCTCCAAAAGATGCCTGTGCCACCAGACAACAGGACGCCGTTTTAAGAACATGACACCCTCACTCCCAAGAGTTGGGGTGGGTGGTTTTTGGTCATTTGCTGGGTTATGGTTGTTTGTCGTTGTTTAGTGGGGTTGGTTATAAGTTGTTTATGGTTTTGGTCAGGAAGAAAACAAAGTAAAGGAGGGTAGATTTAGGGATCTCTTTCTCTTTTCCTCCCCTCTATCCTTTTTCTCTTATCTAGTGTGAGAGAGTGAAAAGGGACAAAAGGAAAATGTGACAAATGACAAAATGACAAAAATGAATAGATTATTGTATCTCCTTGAAAAATAAAAGGAAGGTAGGTTATTGTACCTCTTTGATAGGAAAAGAAGAGTGGATTATTATTTCTCCTTCTAGACTCAACAACAAGTCTCAACTATTAGATGGGCATGGATTTTTGTAGATTGATAGAAACTTAAGGTTTTATTTGCTACAACATACTGTCTATGTGATTCAACTCTTGTTGAAGGCATCTGTACATATGCAACTCATTAAAGAGTTTAGTATAAAGCTCTAGTCCTATGAAAGCTACTATTGGAAACTGTTTAGGATAATTAAGAAATGCAAGTTAGCAGTCAGTCACCCATAAATAACCAAATTGTAGTCATGTTAGGTACTAGTTTAGTTAATTACAGAAATGAGCTTTATTTAGCCTCCTGTATATTGTTTTCAAAGTTAAGCCGATGGTAAATAGCTAGAAACACAATGTTTATCTAATTAGGTATATTTTAGGTAGATAGGTGGTCCTCAAACACTTCAGAGATCTGCAGAAAATGGCATTTAAGATGTTTTAGTGACAAAAAGCTTTTCTGACAGAAAAGCTTTTGACACTTCAGCTCCTGGCAGCACCCCAACCTACTTCAAAGAAGATAATGGCACTGAAGAACCTCCTCATGGAGCTTGCTTCAAATGTGGTAAAGCTATCCACTGGGCAAAGATACTTGACTGCTGTCAGCATGCTGTCCAAACTGTGGACAAGCAGGACCCTGGGAAGATGACTGTCCAACTTTGTTGGACAAGGTTGGCAAGTCCTTCAAAATCCCCGCTTCCCAGGAAAGTCTGTCAGATATTCTGGGCCTGTTGGCTGAAGCTGGATGCCCCACTGATACAGAGGAGCCAGGTAGCTTTGGTCTCTGTTATTTTTTTATATTTGGAAGCTGCCTGCTCTGCACTTCCTGTTTACTCAGGCTATATTTATCCTTCTCAGGTCTCTGATGGGGTTGAAGACTAGATAGCTATAGTCTTACAGTTTTCTTTATTAAAGATGATAGACATAAAAGCTTAAATAGTGATAGAAAATTATTGGGGGTGGGGCTGGAGAGATGGCTCAGTGGTTAAGAGCACTGTCTACACTTCCAGAGGTCCAGAGTTCAATTCCCAGCAACCACATGGTGGCTCACAACCATCTCTAATGGGATCTGGTGCCCCCTTCTGGCATGCAGGTGTACATGCAGAAAGGGCACTCATGTACTAAATAAATTATTATTATTATTATTTTTAAAAAGAGTGCTTAAAAAAGAAGAAAATGATTTAGGTAAAGAACTCTGGACTCATCAAGATAGGATAGATATGGAATGCTTTTTCCAAGGTTGCTAAATACAAATGGACTGAATATTGTGAATATAATTCTTAGCTGACAGTTCTTATAGCTGTTCTTATTGTGTAAAGTTTATTGATATTAGAGATAAAGCTATGTTTTGGACAAAAGGAGGAGATGTTGGGGTACATTGTGTGAAGGTTGTCACTGTATATTCAATTGTTGATTGCGGCTGGTCATGGGCTAGAGTAGCCAAAACAATTTAGATGAGCCAGCTGACAGTCTACCCAGCTATACAACTAATCCTTTAAATATCATAAGTCTCTGTGTCATTATTTTAATTGCTTTCAGGTCTAAGAAAGTTCCATACATAACATATACATAACACAATGCTAGTCTCTGGAACACACATACACACTCCTGCTCAAAATATATATATATATATATATTTCTTTGTATATAGAAAATAATTATAGCCTCTAGCTCTTTCTAGAGTACAAGACAACAGTCATCTGCTGTGGACAGTCTGAAGCAGCCCCATATCCCATACCTGGGATCAAAACAAAACATAGTCTTATAACATTTTTGTGTTTTTTTCAAAGAAACTAGAATTACAAAATTCCTACTACAAGCTTAAGATAAAGAAAAGAGAAACTCAATCACAGCTTTTTGTCCTCATAGGAAACAAATGTTCATATAATTTTGTGCAAAGCTAAATCGTTAAAGCCGTTTAAAATAAATCCAAAGTCCAACATAAATTGGTGGGTTTAATTATTTAATCTTTCCAGGGCACTCCATAAAACTATTGCATTATTCTTATTAGTTCCATGATAAGGAACAAAAAGTCCTATGCCTCAAGGATATGCATGTATGTACAAAGCTATCTTTAAGCATAAACTGATATTTTGTAGTATGCTTAAACAGTACTGAGTTATGAATTTAACCTAAGAAAGAACTTTCTGGATATTAAAATAATAAGACTTTAAAACGTGTTATCCAGGAAGGTTGTGGAGCCTCATTGGATTCACACACATACACACACACACACACACACACACACACACCAAAACAACCCCCTCCAATAAAACAACAACCACCACCACCACAACAACTCTTATTTTTTTTTCACCCATCTGAAGTAAAATTTGCATTTCTGTTTGTGGACAAGGAAGTGGACATAAGGGCCTCTCAAGGTCACTTGTGAGGCTGTCAGCTCCTTTAGTCATCTTGTTTATGCTCTTTTTGCAGAAGCTGTTTCTCACAGAATCCCAGACAATGACACCAGGTTTATGGACACCAGCTGTACCCTCGTGGGAAGATACTCTAGTCAGCAATACCTCAGGCTGCTGAAGAGCCAGTCAAGGCACAGCTGATTGCCTGGCCTTCTTCTTCCCACGTAACCTTACACCCACAATGTCCTTCCTCCTACTGAACACAGAAGCCTTCCAAGGCTTTGATTTCTCTGCTCTGTTCATGGCTTGGAGCTTCCCCATCGTTGGGAAATCTGTTTCTTCCTCATCACCCAAAGCCACCCAGGAAGCTGGGAATAGGCAGGCACAGTCAACCCTGTCCCCAGCTTGGCTTCCGATGACCTACGAGGACCACCTTTTCTCCCTGTCTGCATATGTGGACCTGAGCTGCTCTGGCCTGGCTTGTTTTGAGGTCATAGGAAAAGATACTGTGGCTCCCATGTTATCTTACTCCCTTTAGTCAGTAAGAAGGAAAACTCTTGTGGGACTGAGTTCAGGAACACAGGCTCTGCTGCTGTCTTGAGGAAACGAAACAGCTTCCTGGAGCAATCCAAATGATGTCAGCTTTCCTCTGCCAAGGAGGGAGGCAGAAAAACCAATGCACAGCCTCCCGATGTGGCCGAGATCGCCTTAGAGGGGTCCCACACTTGGCGCTGTTGAGTTTAAGGGCTTCCTGGGCGACGGGATGATACATCAGGCCACTGTATTTAAGCTTTGAGGGAAGTGGGGAAACATTCCAGAAGCATTTCTTTTTGCCTCTATTTTCTGGGGACTCCCTGCTTGGACCCCACCCCATCTTCCTCTAGCTAAGAAGAACTCTAGGCAGAGAGAATTCTAGTCATTGCCTGCTACACTCTATTTTTGTTTGTTAATTCGCTTTGCATCCTGATCATAGCCCCCTCCCTCCTCTCCTCCAGGTCCCACCCTTTCTCCCTTTTCTCCCTCTTCCCCATCCCCTACTCCTCAGAAAAGGGGAGCCTCCCCTCCCTTCCCCTTGCACCCGAGTACATCAAGTAGCATCTGGACTCAGCGCATCCTCTTCTCCTGTGGCCTGGCGAGGCAGCCCGGAAGTGGTCAATTAGGCAAGAGAGTCCATGTCAGAGACAGCGCCCCCACCCCGCTTCCTTTTCTAGGGGAACCACATGAAGTCCAAGCTCTCCATCATCTACATCTGTGTAGGGGGCCTAGGTCCAGTCCATTTATGGTCCTTAGTTGGTGCTTCAGCCTCGTAAGCCCCCTGAGCCCTGGTTAGTTGGCTCTGTTATCCTTGGGGCCAGTTTGTACCTCTGTGGCTCTGGGCCAGGTCCATACCTTTGTTTTATTTCACTCTAAGACACACAATACTTTAAGGGATTGGATTTTTTTTTTGAGTTTTAATTTATCTTTTTTATTAATTTAGCTTTTTTTTGTTTTTTAAATTATTTTATTCTTTTTAATTACAGTTTATTCACTTTGTATCCCAGCTGTAGCCCCATCCCCTCTCAGTCCCACCCTCCCTCTCTCTTTTTCTCCTATGCCCCTCTGCCAGTCCAATGATAGGGGATGTCCTCCTCCCCTTCCATCTGACCATAGTCTATCAGGTCTCATCAGGACTGGCTTCTTTGTCTTCCTCTGCAGAGTGGTAAGGTTGCTCCCCCCTCAGGTGGAGGTGATCCAAGAGCCAGTCCATGAGTTCATGTCAGAGATGGTCCCTGGTCCTATTAATGGGGAACTCTCCTGGATGCTGAGCTGCCTTGGGCTACTTCTATGCAGGAGTTCTAAGTTATCTCCATGCATGGTCCTTGTTTGGGGTATCAGTCTCAGAAAAGACCTCTGTGCACAGATTTTTGGTACTGTTGCTTCCCTTGTGGAGCTCCTGTTCCCTCCAGGTCTTTCTATCTCCCCCTTCTTTCAAAAGATTCCTTGTGCTCTGCTCAAAGTTCAGGTATGCATCTCAGCATATGTTTTGATACCCTCTGTGGTAGGCTCCTGTCCTGTACCCTGTTTTCTCCCTCTTCTGATATCTGTCTCATTTGCCTTTCTGAATGAAGATTGAGCATCATACCCAGGATCCTCCTTCTTGCTTAGCTTCCTTAGGTGTACAGATTTTAGTATGATTATCCTATATTATAAGTCTAATATCCATTTATAAGTGAGTATATACCGTTTGGCTTCTTAGATATCTCACTCAGGATGATCATTTCTAGATCCCACCATTTGCCTGAAAATTTCATGATTTCTTTGTTTTTAATTGCTGAGTAGTATTCCATTGTGTAAATGTCCCACAATTTCTGTATCCATTCCTCAACTGAGGGTCCAGAATATATAAAGAATTTAAGAAGTTAAACAGCAACAAATCAAGTAACTCAATTAAAAAATGGGGTACAGAGCTAAGCAGAGAATTCTCAATAGAAGAACATAGAATGGCAGAGAAACACTAAAGAAATGCTCAACAGCCTTAGTCATCAGGGAAATGCAAATCAAAACAACCCTGAGATTTCACCTTATACCCATCAGAATGGCTAAGATCAAAAACTCAAGTGACAACACATGCTGGAGAGGATGTGGAGAAAGGGGAACCCTCCTCCATTGCTGGTGGGAATGTAAACTTGTACAACCACTTTGGAAATCAATCTGGCGCTTTCTCAAACAATTAAGAATAGTGCTTCCTCAAGATCTAGCTATACCACTCCTAGGCATATATCCAAAAGATGCTCAAGTACATAACGAGGACATTTGTCCAACCATGTTCTTAGCAGCTTTATTTGTAATAGCCAGAAGTTGGAAGGGATTGGATCTTTAAGTAGTGCTTTGTCCAGAGAGCCAGGGATGTGAGAAGGCAGAGGGACAGGCTCCTTGAAAACAAGCTGTCTTTTCTCTCATCTGCAGCCAGCAGACCTGACAGGTAAGGGAGGGACAGAGGCAGTCAGTCACACAGGAGCTGAGGTTGGCCCCTCAGGCCAAGTCCTCATTTATGAGACTTGTGATGTGTGTGCCTCTTTTACCATTCCCCTACACTCTTCCTCGTTCCCTGGACGTCTGGGTTCAGCTGCTTCTTGGAAGACTGAGTGACGTCACTGTCTACATTACCCGCCCGCAGCATTGACTCAGAACAAGCTAGTGGAACAATGTGTGTTTGCTAAGCAACTAATGCTGTGTACCTGCAGACTCCGTCCTGCAACATGGAGACGGAAAGGCCTCTAGCCATTCCTCTGTTCCCTATCATGTCATCTAATTAAGTATGAAGCAGACTTTGAATAAGGATAGGCTAATCCACTGTAGATGTGACTTCAAGGACTAACAGGATCAAGTTCATAGAGACTCAGCATAGAAGGACATAGTCGTAATTATGTTATTTTGTTTACTTACCATATTTATTTTTATATATTTATGTATTTTACTTTATTTGCTTGCTTTGATGTACGTGTGACGTGTATAGGCTTGGTGCTCATGCAGGCTAGCAGAGTGGTCTCCTGAAACTAGCTACGGAACAGAACCTGAGTTCTCCACAAGAGCAGCAAGTGCTCTTCGTCACTGGGCCCTCCTGCCAGTCCCCAAAGTCATAATTTCACTCTTGCGATAATGTGCAAATATAACAATCAGGATATAAGAAAATGGGTCATAATACAGAATATTGAGAGGAAGAATTTAGCACCCAGCATTCCATTTCCTCAGAGGGCAACGGATTATTTTTAAAAGTAAAAATTATTTGGCAACCTATGGTTTCTGGGAGGAGCAAGATTCCCCTCTGTAAGGTAGCTCCAATTAAGCTCTATATAACCCCTCTCTCTTCCTCTGTGTATGCATTTATGTGTATATATAAAATAGTAGGTTTCCATGTGGCTTTTCTTTTCTTTTTATTTTTACAATTTATTCATTTTATATCCCGATTGTAGTCCCCTCCCTCATATCTTCCTGGTCCCACTCTCCCTCCCTCATCCTCCCTATCCCCTAGCTTTTCCAAAACTCCCTAGTGTTAGTCATCCTTCCCCCATTCCACTGTCTCCCCCACCCTGCCCCATTAAACCTCCTTCCCTGTTATTTGGGAGCTGATGGTTTCTGGGTGAAGGGAGTCATTTTCCTTTAGGCATGTGGCTGTGCCGGGTCAACCAGCTCCAGCAGTGTCTCCACACCCAGCAGTGGATGGCAGAACAAAAGCCTCATGACAGGTCTGACTCTCATGACACTTTTATTAACCTCATCTGAAAATCATTAGCCCTACCAACGGCCCTATTTTCATATGGCTTTTAACTGATTGGAATTTTATCAATTGTATTTTGACATTGTTTCTTCTTTGAAAGGTCTCTGGCTCCCAGTATACCACACTCTCCAGGCTGACTCAGCTTCCTGTCTCACCTGCTCTAACTACTCCTTCAGGTGTGCCTCTCCTTCTCTTGGCATGGTGGCTCAGATTTGGCCCTCATCTATTCAAATTCCGAAGTGGTGCCTTCTGAATGCCATAAGCTTTGCTCTGCCCTCCTAACCCTCCCTCCTCAGCCCTGCTGCTGTTGCTCTTACCTTGCTTTGTCATTTTTAATGCTTGTCTTTAATCAGTATAACAAAGATTAAATTTTGTTAATATGGGGGGATAAAATTGTCTTCTGGTTCCTTCAGTGGCTTATTTGATGGGTGTTCACTGGTACCCACTATATGTCAAGCAATATTCCAGATGCAAAATATACACTAAAGAATGCTTGGGCCAAACCTCTCTACTCTTGTTCCTGCTCAGTGCTGCCTCTGTCTCAGGTAAATGCCATCCCCCGACCAGCTCTGATTCTGTCATTGAAAATAAACTGTGAGTAAAGTCTTTATTGTACATTTGTGAGGCAACCACAGAAACCACAGGATTCCTCCAGCAAAAAACGTGATCAAAACTGGGCAGAGATACCTAGTGACCTATGCCCCAGATTTCTGTGGATCTTTCACACGATGAAGACTCCAGCTCCTCCAGCTTTGAGGCTATTGTAGAGCAGCAGAGTAGGTATGGGGTTCTGGCTCACAAAGATGTCAATTGCTTTTCAAGCACACAGTATTGTAGACACAGTGCTAGGAATAGAATAATCCCTTGAAGTAGCTTGTATTGTTCTCATCATTCAGATATAGAACCCAAAGATAAAATGTATGAAGGCCCATGTTTAGTTATTTAATGAGTTGAAACTTCCTCCCCAATGATGAACAGAACATTGATTGAGACTGTTAAGGAATGCAGTGTGTGTGTGGGGGGTGTTCTTAGCATACAGTCTATCAGCTGCCTCACTGTTTTATAGCTATATCCTGAAAGGTTTGCGCACCTCAGCTTCTTTATACCCTCTAAGTGATTACTACCCACAGTCTTCACATTTTAGAAAACAGAAGTATGAAAAAAAGTCTTGACAGTAGAGGGAGATGGGGCCGGGTGTACAATCCCAGCACTTGAAGAAGCAGAAGCAGATAGATCTCTGTAAGTTCGAGGCCAGCCTGAACTCAAATCAAGTCCAAGGCTACACAGAAACACCCTGTCTTGAAAAACCAAAAACAAACAAACAAATAAAAGAAAGTGGGGAATAAAAAGGGGTAACGATGAGTCAATGCAATCACAATTCAGTACCTATGTATACATTTATAAAAATATAAGTACATTAAATGCCACTAGTGAGAGGGCTATGAAATTATAGTTTAAAAACCTCCAGTACAGTTTGAAAACTTCATGACCTGGGTTGGACAATCAACTTATTAGGGGCCAAAATAAATAGGATCACTATTTATTCCACTTCCTTCTCCTCCAGGGATGAGTCTGTTTCCAGGTAGGAGACTGAGAAAAGTGACTCTCAAGACTTCGTTCTGGAGAGTGAGGCATGCCATTGTAAAGGAGGGAGAGGAGAAAGTGGAGCTCACTGACAAGTCTCATCAGCGTTCCAGCAGAGACGCAGGTTCCTACACTGTGGGGCCCTGAGGAGCCAAGCTCCAGTTGTTCTGGCAGATAGCATAGCTGTCAGTCTGAGTCTGATCTTCACACATGTACCATGCACATGTTTCATGTCTGCTTTACATCCTTAATTCATAAGTATCGCTTAGGGCAATGGTCCATTTTATTTTAAATTATTTTCATGATTGATTGTGGGCACAGAAGCAATTTCAGGGTCCCATTTATCCTGTCGTCTCATTTTTATTGGTACTTTGATATTTTTTTTCATATTTTTGTACTAATTCTTCGATATTTTCACACAACTTATTTTGATCCTAGGTAGCAACTTCCTGAACTTTTACAAAGGACAGAAAGGCCTGGGGATCAGTTGCCAGGGTCCTCAGGCTTTGATCATTGTTGCGGAGTTGGAAATGTCTGATGGACTCTTGGCTGTCCTCTCTGTGGAGGGAACTCACTGTTCAGCCGCAGCTCAGTCTGGCATTGTGTTTTACTCCTTTTTGTCAAAATGCACTTTTGCTCAGGCTAGAGGTCAAGTACCTGTGCTCTCATCTGGGTAACTGAGGTGGAGGTCAGCCGGCATGAACATTATGAAGCTGTCATAAAAAATGAGAAAGCTTTCCATATTCCCACTTAAAACATCTCTCCAACATATGCCAACCTAACAAAGGAAAGGCCAGAGTAATGGGTGAAGTCTGCTGTTTATTTAGCAATGAGGCTATGATGCCTATACATCCACTCAGAAGTTAAAAGTTATTGGAAGGGTTAATGAGAAACTACTGGAATTGCCATGGGAGCACTGAGGATAGGCTTGTTTTCTTTTACTCTTTGGTTTATGATTGATACATATTAATTATGTATAATGAGTTTCATTATGATAGCTTAATGCATGTATACTTTATATTTTGGTCACATTCACACCCATTGCTCTCTTGTATCCCCTCCCGCTTCCGCATAGCTTGGTCTAACTCTAACTCCCTACTTTTGTGTCCTTTGTCTTTTTAATTGAGCTAGTGAGCTCCACTAGGGTTGCTTACAGGAACAGTTATGAAGAGTTCCTCACAGGAACATGGAGACCTTAGTTATATCTACACCGCTGGATAAAATGTCAGATCCTCAGAGAGGGGCTAGGCTTGAGTCCCTCCCCTCCTCCATGGCAGGTTGTTGGGCAGTCCAATTTCGAATGGGTAACCATAACTGTGAGTTCAAGGGCAAAGGCTTTCCATTTTTATCAGAATTTTAAGAGAAGCAAATCCAACTGACCAGAGACTAAAACAAGGACAGGATGAGTAGCTGCGTTGACTGTCTGTTTCAGGATCATCTGCCCTGGATTCTGCTTGGGACCCTCTTTCTAAAGATTGCTTTTTGTTTCCCTGACCCCTCCAACTGACCTCTTCAAGTGGAGAGGACCCGGACAGATGTGAGATATGCCTTCCTCTCCCAGTGTGGACAGTATTCCACCTTCTAGTAGTTTTGCTTTTGCAAATTTGTGAATTTGGTGTGTTTTATCTGGCCTCCTGTTGCCTTTGCATCCCTCTGCTGCTGCTGCTGTCATGTTCTCCTATTTTCATTGCTGTGTGGGAAATCGCTAATTGTCTCCTTATGTCATAATCTGCCGCCTAACTCTTGTCTATGGACTGTGATGAGTCACACTATACTGAAAGTTGTGTGTGCATACGGGGCTGCGTTTCTGTTGAGCAGATCTCTGGGAGTGGCTTCTGCTCAGAACAGTCTCTGTGGTGTCTCAGCTGAGGTGGGTCCTGCCCAGCTGAACACTTCGAAGGCCAAGGACACATCTTTACACGATTAAGTCTCTGTCACCTCCCAGCCTACCACAGTGCCTTCGTGCAGCAGCCAGTCTCCCAAGGTCCTTCTTCAAGTTTCACATGCTAAATTGGGCTATCTCTGCCTCTAGGGAATGCCATGGTGTGGTCTATTTTTAGGCAAAGAAGAAAGATTACCTGGCACTTTCTGCCCACAGCTTAACTCAGTAGAGCAGATAAATGCCTTCACATCTGAGTAGCATTCTCCAAAACTATAAAGGTCTCATCTTCCTTCCCCACCTGGCTCAACTCAGTCATTAGTCACACCTGCTTTTCTGCCCAGAGAGGGAGCCATAAAGCATGAAGGCTTTGCTACTCTGTGCTGTTTTCTTCTGCTTGATCCCAGAAAACTCAGGTAAATATCTTCTGAATAGCCCTGGAGAAGGCTTTTTTTCCTGCTTGTGGACAGCACTGAGCTGTGTCTGAGTACAGACAGTGGGCACAGATGGTGGACCACTCATAATGAAGAGGTTTCGGGGTTTATTTCGTTTGTTTGTTTGTTCTTTGAGAGTTGTAAGGGTTTATAGCACAAGACATAAAGACTATTTTCTCAAGTACAATAGAAAGGTCTGGTTGCATTCTGAGATAGTTTTTTTTCAGCATAGAATTACAGTCATACGTGTGTGAGAACTGGAAGGGAACAAGAGCTCTCCCCAGGCAGCCCAGAGTCTGTGGACAAGGAAGCACCTGCAGAAGCAGTGTGATATTACTGCTATGCAGTGAACAGAGAAGGTATTCACATCCATGGCATTCCTCTAGCTTTTGCATGTAACCTACTGCACGCACACACACACACACACACACACACACACACACACACACACACACTCACCAGCTGTATCCTTTAAAAAGATTTTCCAGTGAGAGAAAATGAATTACTCAAAGAAAAGTGGCTCCTGATGCTGAAGCCTTTGGGTTAGTGGCTCTTCTGTCAAGGTGGGCGACACCACATTTCCATATCCCCATAAGTCAGCACCCATCTGAAGTCTGGCTTTGCAGGAGACTATTTTTCTAAGCATGTAAGACCTATGTTGTGTTACTGTTGTTTTGTTAGAAAGGTCTCTTTTTTTAACCATCTCTTTCCCATAGTGCTTTCTTTACGGGGATTCTCATTTACTTTTTTACTTAGAAGGGCCACACACAAGTCATATTTTTACTTTTCTTCTTCTTATAGTAGTAATAAGAGTGGAAATCCAGCCACAGACAGGAGGCAGGCCCACTTCTAATTTTCTACAGCCAGAGGCCTGCCTCCGATTACTCTGCTCTGTTTTCCAAGATGCCTAGTTCAGCAAAGAATTACAGTCATATGTGTATCAGAGCTGGAAGGGAGCAAGGGATCTGTCCAGGCAGCCCAGAGTCTGTGCACAAGGAAGCAAGCTGCAGGGAGAGTGTGAAATTTCTGCCAGGCACTGACCAGGGGAGGTTTCCTCCCCACAGAGGACCTCTATCTCCAGGCAGCTGAAGAACCCTGATGTAACACCAGTTTCTCAGGGCCTGCGGTGGGCCAGGGGATTTCACACCCTCCCAGTCACACCGTGAGATAGAAATGGTTGCTATGAAAAGCTAAGGGATCAAGTCTTCCCAAAGCTGGGGCTTAGCTTTGTAAGAAGGCAGCGTGCTGTCGGCACCGGGCTGTGGGCCGGAGCTGCCCTTCATCTCTGTCTGTTGCACCCACAGGGGACATGCCACCGGGAATCAGAAACACCGTGTGCCTCATGCAGCGGGGCCACTGCAGACTTTTTATGTGCCGTTCTGGTGAGAAAAAGGGGGACATCTGCTCGGACCCCTGGAACAGGTGCTGTGTGCCCAGTTTTGTTGAGAACTAGGGTGTGGGGTGTATGCTCCTGGAAGACGGAGACCTGGCAGCACCCCAGAGGCCTTGGGTCTGTGCAGCTGCTGGCGTGTGCCCAATAAATGCTTGTTGAATGAACCTAGCACCGAGGCAGAGGTTTGATGAAAGGATTTGATCGACAAAGCGTTAACTTACCATTTATTTTTAAAGGGCTTTGAGGAGTTCCTGGCATTTTCTGCAGTCCTGTGCTCCATCCTTTCCTTGTAGTGGGTGATAGTCCCCACATACCCAGGGATAGTATAGAGCAGAAACCAAGCTCAGCTCCTGAGATGCCAAGAATGGCCACTTTGCTGGTCGTATGTCCTCTACAGCATCCATCTTATCAAGCCCAGTGCTAGCTTCTTCCTTCTTGCTCAGGTCGCTAGGGCCCCTGCCCCATCTCCAGACCCTCCTCACGTCATTACCAACACATAACCTAATTTGTTGTCTTTCAGCACTTCTTCTTATATCATGTAAGCTGAGTAACAGGGCGAACTTGCCATCTTACAGAGAATACAGTCAGGTTTAAGTGTGGCCATTCCTGGGATTTAAGGACAATGAAAAATACTCTTGAGGCCAATCAAATTGCCACGAATAAGAAATTCATCAATGGGATGCTTGAGCCTGTAAGAGTGATCAGTTACTTTTATCTTTAAATGTTTATTGGTGTGTTCGTGTATACGTGTGTATGTATGGTGCCTTTGTGTGTGTGAGAGAGACAGAGAGCGAGAGAGAGACACGGAGAAGAGAGAGAGGGTGAGAGAGAGAGAGCGCGCGCGCACTGATTCACACCAGGTCACATGCGGAGGTAAGGATTTTGGGGGTGAGTTCTCTCCTCCCTCCACGCGTCCTAGGGTGGCACTCAGGCCATCAGACTTGTGAAGCCTTCAGTGCCTGAACCTCCTTCCTGAGCCCACTCTGCTGCTTTAAAAGAATGTTTCTAAGCACCCGAAGCTCCGCAGGACCTCATGTGTGAAATTTCCTAACAATTAACTACAGGGGAGGAATGCAGGCCGTCATTAAGAGAAATGTGCTGCTGTGTTACAGGCCACAGGCCAAGCGTTCTCCAGATGAACAGACAAAAACCCCTCTTCCCGTGTTTCCGTTTACTGCTTGAATCTACTCTTGCTTATGAACCCGTGTGACCTACTTCTGGCCTGGATTCTCATCCCAAGTTACAATGAGCGTCTGACATCCTTGCTTCCGTCCTTCTGCAGCCTTTTCTCAGTGCATTCATTTTAATCCTCCCCCCCCCAATATAATCCCTGGGGCTGCAGAGAAGGGAGGCTGCCTCAGACCCCCGCATTTCTTAAAGCCTTCTCTTGTGCTGCACAGAGTGGAACACACCCTCCGTGCCCGTGGGAATGCCTGTCCGGGGAGGGTGCTGGCTCCAGGCTCAGCCTCTGCTCTGAGAGCCACCTTTCCGAGCTCAACAGTTCTGTCTCAGCCGGAAGTGGTTGGCTGCCGGAAGTGGCCTCCAGCGCCGAGCATGGGTCAGGGGCATGGTTCCACCCTCCCAACGGAGCATGGCACAGAGGGCCGGAAGTGCGTGTTCCTGCTTCCCAGGGTTAGATGAAGAAGCTGAGCTAGACGCTCGAGGCTCCAGCGCAGGACGCCGGAGCTTTCCAGAGCAGAAGGATGCTTCTTTAGGGGTTCTGGGTGGGGTTCTCCACAAGCAGAGTGTTGAGAGGAGCCACCCTTTTGCCATCTTTCCACCACACAGCCTACACATGGTGCGAGAACAACCGAGGGCTAGGCCAGATGGATCTCATAAATCCCTATTACACACTCTCACCATAGAATACATCGCTCACTCTGTCATATGCTTTTAAGTGTGTTTGGTTGTTGATTTTGTTTTTGAGGACACTTTTTCACGTAGTTCAGGCCTGCCTTGGATCCTACCTACCGTATCCACCAACAGTGTGTTGCGGTGGGGGGGGGAGGGGAGGATGGGGGGGGTACAAGTGTGCACCATCACAATGGCTGTTCATACTGGGCGTGTGTGTTCAGTCCGCAAGCCTGCTAGGCACGCGTTCTGCTAACTGAGCCCCAGTCCGCATCCCTGTGTAATAGCCTCGAGTGGGAAACCGGGCGACACTGTAGGAATGTCCTCTGGCTGAGATGCAAAACTTCTTAGTTTGTGTGCCTCACACACGGAAGAGAAGGGGCACCTGCAGCCTTCCCTACCTGCTGGAAACCGAGGCTTAGACAGACAGCTCCGCAGTGACAGTGGGAAAAAACCGGATTGCCAGCCAGCAACAGGCTTCCCCCAGGTGGTTTAGAGCCGATGTGATATGTAATTTACCAGTGAGAGGTGCCCCCTGGAGTCTGAAGGAATTGATTTAGAGCTCCTGATGAGCGCCAAGAACAGCATTCCTTCCTTTTCTCCTCATTCGTTCGGTTTCTCATGTTATTAAATGAAAGTATTTTCGGTCTTCAACAGTTCTGGGCTGGTATTAATGCTGATTGTCTTTCTGGAGGCCAAAACAAACAAACAAACAAACAAACAAACAAAACCAAACCAAAAACCCTGGGCCTAGAGGCCACTCATCGATACCAATAACGACCACAAGAGGGCGCGCCGTCACTGCTAATGTCATAAGGGTTTTATGGTTGGTTTGTTTTCCTTCCTAGACAGGGTTTCTCTGTGTAGCCTTGACTGTCCTGGACTCGTTCTGTAGACCAGGTTGGCCTCGAATTCACAGGAATCTGTCTGCTTCTGCCTTCCTAAGTGCTGGAATCATAGGCGTGCGTCACCACGCCCAGCTTGGTTTTGGGTTTTAATTTTTATTTGTTTTCTCCGCGGAAGCTGGTCCCACGGTTAGAGAAAAAACACCTGGAATTGCGGCAGGGTTCAGAATTAATCGCACCTCTAGCGGGAATTTCTTGGTGCTAGCTGTAGTGTCTTTATCTCCGTTCCACACATGTTAGCTGTACGCTGTAGGTCCCTCCAGTGAATGGGGAGGAATCCAGCTCAGACTGAGTTGTTCCGGCAGCTGCTCCCCTCCCTACATCACCTCTTGCTTTGTCTCTTTGTTCTTTGTGCCCTTTGGGCGCTCCTCTTAGAGCGCTTAGCCTTCTGGCCCCATAATCCGTGCCGCATAAGTGTAAAGGGTCTGGTAGTCACAAACGCTAACACTTATACTTTCACTAACCAAAACAAGAAAAAGATAAGTGTGACTTGGTGAATTAATTGAGCCAAACCTCAACACGGGTTTCCTTCAGTGCTCTGCTCCTATTTTTTTGTCACCAGAGCGTGATGTGTGCGTGGCCGCATCCTTGGTGGTGGTTCTCAGCCTTCCTGATGCTGTGACCCATTCCTACAGAGCCTGGAGTTGTGGTGACCCCGAACCATAAAATTATTTCCCTTACCACTTCATAACTGTAATTTTGTTGCCGTTATGTATCAGAATGTAAATCTCTGTGTCTTTCTGACGTTCTTTTGGGGGCCATGACAGTGGTTGAGAACCGCTGTCTTAGACTCATGGTCCTGTCACCAGTCCCCAGGACAGCTCTCTTGGAGCCAGAAGGTGACAGACAGATGAAATATGTATTTATAAAACAAGAAACACCCCAAACACTTTGTCTGGGAACCACAGGCTAGGTACGGTTATCAGCAATGTGACAACAGCTCAAAGCATCAGGATTCCATTTTTGGAACTGGCTTCAGAGTCCTTCCGCAGAACATGCCTGGGAAAGTCACGTCCCCAATAGGATCTGGTTCAGCAGGGCCACACACTTCTCCTCCAGAGAGTCAAGTCTCTGGAAGTTAGGAGCTCCGCATGCCCACAGTCCTCTGCTGCTTTCCTCACTCCAGGCACAAGCCAGTCTTTGTCAGTCCACAAAGGATGGCTCTCTAAACTCCTGAGTCATCAGGGTGGCTGGAGGGGTGCCAGGTGAACCTGCCAGTTCCCCACGCCTCCTCCTGGGAGAGGCCCAGGGTGCATTAGCTCACACTGGACTCCATCACTGACTCCTTTGGCAGCTGTCACGTGTCTCACGTGCAAGGAAACATGCTTCCTCCAGCCAAGTCTGAGGATTCACAGATCGTTCTTCCTGCCAGCAGGGCAGCCAGGGGATGGTGGCTTCTGTATGACCCACAGGGAGGGGTCTCGGGAGACAAAGAGCATCAGTGTAGCTTGACTCAGGGCAAAAATGCAAAAGTCAGATGAGGTTTTCTCAGCATCCCAGTGATGGCTGGAATGTCCCAAAGACCAGGCAGGACTCCAAGGCACACCCAGCTTCATCCTTGTGTTTGCTTTCTGTTACCATGAGGAATGACTGGAAATACTTTATTTCTTAATTAGCATCCTGGGTATCACACAGGTTCTAGAGACAGGGGAATGGGAATGTGAGATAGGAAAGCAGTTCAAGGCTGTGCAACTAATGGGGCAGCCCTGTCTTCCCCCTTTGGTGGGAGTATGTGAGAGGACTTTGGGATTTCTGCCATACCTAGGATGTTTCTAGACATGGGAATGAGTCTGGGAGTCACCTCAAGAGCCAAGGGACCCCTGCCCTATCTTGGAAGAAAAGAGGGAACGGGCAGGTGTCAAAGTGGCTGGGGGAAGGTGGGAGATTTTCTCCGGTTACAGCCTGGCAGTAGGAGCAAAGGATTTTCACCCACTGTGTGATCTCCTCACTCCCACAGCAGCCGTCTCACCCTGACATGTGAGCTTCCAAAGAGGGCTTGAGCCAGTTGCTTGAAGACTATTTGAAAACACAAAGGGACTGAGGCACAGACCCTTTGCCATATGCCTGCTACAGGCACTGAGCCAATGGGACGCTGGTCAAGAAGGACAGGGTCCCTTTATATCTCTCGGGTCCTGGGATTCCCTAAATATCTGTCTTGGCACTTATACCTAATTTCCCCAACATGGCCTCTGAGACCCCTCATGTCAAACCCCACTAAAAAACTCAGCTGCAGCCCTTCCTTGAGCTTTAATCAGCTCAAATCTTTAAAATTTTTTAACCTCCCAAACATTTACTTCTTGGATTTTGGGCCTCTGTTCCTCATGCCCAGAGTATTTCTTTTTTTTTTTCAATGCAGTTTATTCAGGAACCTTGAACAATCATCTGACCCTGGGGAAAGCCAGCCCACACCTTAAACAGCCTCTGGGTAGCCAACCCCAGCGTGCCATTTGGGCAATGCAGATAGGTCCACATACGTGGAAGCCAGCCAGATCTTCGGCCTTAGCCAAATGTGGAATTGTTCGTGACAGAGAGCACTCACCATCGGGAAGGTGGAAGGCGGAAACCAGCTCCATCTTTAAGGCTGCCCAGAGTATTTCTAAGCTTTACGACGCATTGGCCAGGCCACCTCCTTGGCCTTCTTCCTCAGCAGACAGCGGCTGGCATGTACCTCAAGCAGCCACACACCCAGAACTCCCAGAGTTGTCCTGTTCTTGCTTCCTAAACTGTGTGATTATTTTGTATTATTGGACAGAAGAAAGAAAGGGAAAGAGAAGATGAAGGAGGAAAGGAAGAAAAGGAGGGAAGGAGGGAGATGACGGGAGGGATCAGGGGAGGGAAGGAAGTTAGGAAGGAAATAAAGAAGAAATGATGGGAGTTAAAAAAAATACACAAAAGCCAGACTGGCGTTCAGACGGACAAGGCCCCCCAGGATATAGAGAGGGTCAGCGAGGCCAGGTTGTTCTCTGTTCTTGTTGGCTTACTCCCAGCAGCAGGATGAGGAAACCTAAGGAAGAAGTAATCGCTGCCAGAGCAGGAGGCAGGGCAGCGATCGGAAGGGAGGGACAGCTGAGGAGGAAATTCTCAGGAGGGTGGACCAGGGGATAGGTTACGAAGTCTTCCGAAGAAACCTTTCTGCGTCACTGTGTATGTCTGTCTTCCTCCTCTATAAAGGGAGCATCTCTCTACCCCATTCCTTTTGCAAAACGCATATTCCCCCACCCCAGCCCCGCCCCACCCCACCCTGCAGGTCAGGAAAGCACTGTGGATGTTAGCAATCCAGGTGCTGGTCTACACTGTGAGACGGGGTACAGATCTGGGCCTTTCCCAGCGGATGGAAGGCTTTGGTGAGTCAACCCGGGGCTTCCTGGAATCTACCTTTGCCAGACCAGTTGGTAGCTGAGAGTCGTGACTCGCTTACTAGGCTGCACTGTAATTCTTGATGCTGGGCGTGGTGGACGTCCCAGGTGAGCATAAACATAGGAACCAGAAAGTGTCTCATTTCACTGTTGCCCTCACTGCGTTGTCACGGGGAGGAAGCTCGAAGGAGGTGGATTCTTCCTGCAAGGCCTATCTCTCTGCCACTCATGTGCCACACACAAGCTGAAGGAATCAACACCCTCTCCTGCAACGATGATCAGCCCCATCTTCGGAGTTTGGACAAATTACTGCTGTGCCCAGACACCTTCACAGGGATCTGACCTAGGTGGCTGCTGTAGCTCCGTGACTAGTTTTCTCAAGATTCGGGACTGGCACTTATTTTGTATCTTGAGGTGACAGCGGTCACCCACACTGTGGAATCCCGGTTCCTCCAGAGCAGCCGTGAGCCTCCCTCAGCCCCGCCACTCTGCGGCTGTGACTCACAGGCACGAGATGGAGGGAGTTTCCTCACCAGCTGCTCACAGAAAACAGTGATAATCATCTTTCATTGCCTCCCGTCCCTAACACACCTGCCCTAGGCCCGTTAGATACAAACACAAATGGCTTCAGCGTTTCCTTAGAGATGGGAAAATTCTAAAGTCAAGCAAATTTACACTTTTTTTTTGGAGTTCTCTAAAAAGCTGATTTTCCAGGTGGGGTCTTGTGTGTTCCAGGCTCAGTCTGTTGCCTGAAAGCTCGCTTCCTACTCTATTCATTTCCTTTCTCCCACTTACTCTTGGAGATCCCATTCCTGGTCTGTTCTTATCTGGGGACCCTTTCAAGTGACCAGACTGAGGAGCAGCAGGATAAGATAATTGTGGGTATATAGAATGTCCGGGTTGAGGAGGGTGAGTGTGATAGAAAGGGGCCAGCCGCTCAGGCTTCCTGCACTGGTCTTTTGAGCATGAGTGTGGATAATCTCATCTTTTTACATCATAACCTTCCTGGATGCAATGATTGTACCACTCCTCAGGATGGCTGTTTGCTTTCCAGGGTAGTGCAGTTGTAATGACGGTGAAATAAAATACATAGAGAGATAATATATAAAAATGAAAGCGTGTGTGAAGAAAAAGGCTTTTCCCTTTGGGTAAAGACTGTCTCTTGATGAGGGTATTCTATAGCACCATCATGCCACTGCTCATGCAAAAAATGGGTACAGTTTGAGAGGGGCACCCAGCTATCAGTTTTCACCCCCACAGTCTTCTTAAAAGGCAGACCCCAGTGTATTTTTGGATCTGGCTGTTGGTGTGTACGATGGTATGAGCAACGCATAATCTGACATACAGAAGACACCCAGCATTGAGATTGATTGACTGCAGGCGTGTGTCACTGTCCCTGGCTTTTATGTGGGTGCTGGAGATGGAACTCACATCCTCACGTGTATTCAGAGGATTGCGAAGATAGCTCAGTGGGTAAAGTGCCAGTAAGGCAAGGCCCTGATCCAAAGGGACAGGGCCCACAACATGGATGCCAGGCAGCAAGGCTACTGATGCCATCCTGGAGATTGTGCACTGGACCCTTTGTCCCCTGAATGTGTGCCAGAGGTCAGCAAGCTAGAGCCCACCAACTAAAGCCAGATGCCACCTGTTTATGTAGATAGGGTCCTACTGGGGCAGAGCCATAGGAATTCGCTTATTGTTTCAGATACATTTTGAACTCTACCCATGAAGTTGAGTGATTACAATAGAAACCATGTGGCCAGCAAAGCCTAAAAGTCCTCACTGTCTAGCCTTCATAGAGGAGACTCACTGATTCCTAACGGACGAAATTCCAAGACTCTGGAGAACACAGAAGAGAAGGCGAGAGGCTATGACCAGACTTCTCTTCAGCACCAGCACCATAGATGCTGCAGCCTTCACTTTCATAAGAGGATTACCTGTTCATTCTCAAAACCAGAATTTCTCGGCAGCCTACTGCATGTGTGGGCCTATCTTCAGTTCCTAAATCTCTGTCATCCGTATTCTGTCACTTATCGTCAATGGCCTTTCCACTGAGAAAATGAACTTCTGAACCTCTGACAAAAAAGGTGGATGTAAAAACAAGAGACGAGCTCTAGTAGAAAAAGGGGATTTTAGCAGAGCAGTCTGTGAGTCGGATGGCTTAGCCACCAAAATTTGGGTTCCAAAACTTTGGTTTTATTCTTCTTACAATACAGATTATAATACTACCTATCATCACATCATTTGGGTCAGAAAAAGGCATTAAAGTACACATTAAGAATAAAGTGTCAGCTACAGGGCCGGTACACAGCCACGGCTCTGTTGGGTGCCAGCCATCACAAACAGTCAATGTTTCACCCTGGCCCGTTGCACCATTAGACAGCAAGTTCATTTTAATAACCAGTCCTGATTACGTGATTGTGTCAGACACCAAATTAAAAACAACCCCCGGGGATACAAATAGGAAGACAAGAAGTCAGATCATCTCTATTTGTGGATGATGCATACTACACAGAAAACATTCCAAAAATTCCACCACAAAACTTCTAGAAACAGTCAACAATTTCAGCAAATTAGCAGGGTAATTCAGTGGCCTTCGTGTACAACACCAACAAGAGCACTGAGGCAGAGGTCATGGTCAGACTCCCATTTACAGTAGCATCAAGAATTCTCGAGGTGCACAATCAGTTAGCTGTGACTTATACAGCAGCATCAAAGACAATGAAATATCTTGGAATAAATCTAACCAAGGAGGTGAAAGACCTCTACATTGAAAGCTTCAAATTTCTAAAACAAACAAACAAACAAACAAACAAACACAGATGATAAAGACACTAGAAAGTGGAAAGGCATCCCATATTCATAGATTGGTAGAGTTTATATTGTGAAATGACCATTCTACCAAAAGAAATTTACAGATTCAATTCAGTCCCAACCAAAATATCGACAACATTCTCCACAGCACAGTGATAGAAAAAGAGCATCCTAAGATTCATGGCACAGAACAGACATGTAGACTAATGGAATGAAACAGATGACCCAAATATGAGAACTTATAACTATAACCAAGAGATATCTGACAAGGAGGAGAAACCAAAGGTCAAAAACATGTGCTGGGAAAAAAAAAAGACAATATATTCAAGTGATAGTGCTGGGGAAACTGGATGTCTACATGGAGCAGAATGAAATTAGACACATATCTATCACCCTGGGTCCAGTTACATCAAAGACCTCAAATTCGAAACCTGAAACACTAAAACTGATGGAAGGAAACAAAGGCAGTTCCCTAAAAGATATAGAGATAAGGGAAAGCTTTCTGAACAGGACTCCTTTAACCAAAAAATTAAGGCTGGCAATTGACAACCCCGACCTCATAAAACCAAAAGCTTCTGTACAGCTAAGGAAACAGTTAATAAAGTAAAGAAGAAACTCATAGAATGGGAACAAATCTTTGCCACATATAGATGTGACAGAGGATTAATATGCAGAATACACAAAGAACTCAGAAAACAGTCAAGGAAACAAATGACCCAATGGGGGGAAAATGAGCTAGGGATTGAAACAGAGAGTTCTCAATAGAAGAAATAAAAATTGCTAAGAAATACCTACAAAATTATTTGTCATCCTTAACGTGATAATTTGAATAAGAATTCCCTCCAGAGGCTCACTATGGCCGAATGTTTGGTTCCCAGTTGGTGGAACTGTTTGGGAAGGATTAGAAGGCGTGGCCTTGTTGGAGGAGGTGTGGCACTGGGGGTGACCTCTGGAGTTTCAAAATTCCATCCATCCTCAGATAGCTCGCTCTCTCTTTCTCCCTCTCTCTGTCTCTCTCTCTCACCCTTCTGTCGGTCACGTGTGAGCTCACAGCTACTGATCCAGTGCCACACCTGCCTGTTGCCCCACTCCTCATCGTGATGCTCCTGGATTCACCCTCTGAAACTGTAAGCCCAATACACCTTTTCTTCTGTGAATTTCCCTGCTCATGGGGTCTCTTCACAGCAGTAGAAAAGTAAGTAAGATACTTCGTAACTAGGAAAACTAAAAATAAAACAACTTTAACTCACCCCCAGTCATAATGGCCAACGTCAATAAAACAACCAACAGTGAATGCTGGGGATATGGGAGATGGGAAATGGGGGAAAGGGAACTGTCATTCACTGTTGCTGGGAATGCAAATTGGTATAGCCGCTTTGGAAATCAGTGTGGAGAATCCTCAAAAAACTAAAAATAAATCTACCACATGACTTAGATAGATGCCAAAATGGTGTGAAATGTTTTGTTGTTGCTCTATTCACAAAAGCTAGGGAATGAAAATAGCCTAAAGGTAGAAGAACAACCTTCAACAGATGAATGGATGATGGAAATATGCAAGATGGAAAACTATTCATGTGCAAAGAAAAATGAAGTTGTGAAATTTGCAGGTAAATGGATGAATCTAGAAATTATTTCTTTCTTTCTTAATTTTTTATTAATTATACTTTATTCACTTTGTATCCCCCCTGTAGCTCCCTCCCTCCTCCCCTCCCAATTCCTCCCTCCCTCCCCCTTCTCCATGCATGCTCCTCCCCAAGTGCACTGATAGGGGAGGTCCTCCTTTCCTTCCTTTTGATCCTAGTCTATTAGGTCTCATCAGGAGTCAGGGAGCAGCCTTACCAGGCCACAGAGGAAGAACCTAGACATTTTTATATTGAAAAAACTAGATCCAGAAGGACAAAAACCTCTCTCATCAACAGCTTCTAGCTCTAAATTCTCAGCTGTAAATGTCTCAGTTGGTGTTTCTCTTGCTGTGGTGAAACACCATGACCAAAGCACACCTTGAGGGAGGAAAGGGTTTTACTCAGATTACACTTCCACATCACAGTTTACCAGCTAAGGAAGTTAGGACAGGAACTCAAGCAGGTCAGGGGCCTGGAGGCAGAAGCTGATGCTGAGGTCTTGGATTCTGCTTACTGGCTTGCTCCTCATGGCTTGCTCAGCCTGCTTTCTTATAGAATCAGGACCACCAGCCCCGGAAAGGACCACCCACCATGGGCTGGGCTCTCTCACCACTAATTAAGAAAATGTCCTATAGGCATGGCTACAGCCTAATATTGTGAAGTATTTTCTCAATTGAGACTCTGTCCTCTGATGACTCTAGCTGGTGTCGGGTTGATAGAAAACTAGCCAGAACAGTGCATATACGACATGCTTTTCTAGAGACTAGAAACAACTTTTCTAGAGACTAGAAAAGTATAGAGATACTGTAGGTGGAGGGGAGTTGGGAGAGGAACAGCAGGATACAGATGACAGAGAAAATGGAGTAATATGAATGGGGAAGGGAAGGAGAACAATACAAAAGGAGAGGGATGCATGAGGGACTAACAGAAACAGGGTTGTTTAATAAATCCTCAAAGAATCATTTTATATTTACCTAAAATTATGATATATATATAAGCCACTTGGGCTGACAATGTTCTCTCTAAGAACCATAGATTTAAAAAAACCCCAGGCATGAGAAACCTCCTTTCAAACAGTTGGTGAGTGTAGTTGAAGTGATTCCCCAGAAAGCAGATTATAGATGCAGGCCTTTGTGGCCTCTCAGGGGCTGAAGATGCCCACACCTTGCTGTAGACACCACACACACTTAAGCTGCAGGAGAATGTGGAATGCTTGGAGTTGGATCTGACCTGTAAGTCTCTTTTCTATGCTCTATCTTCTGTGGTTTCATAAAATACTATGCAAGCTGCCAGGACAGGGAAGCAGTTATCAAGCTGCAACACTTATGAACCATGACAATTACCAGCTTGGCAAAATACGCATAAGCGTGCAGTAAGTGTGCTCACAAGTAGGTAACAACCCACAGCTATCTAACTGGACTTCAAAAACAAATTTGGAAAGTTGTGTTTATATATATTTGTGCATACACATACATAAACATACATATATGTTTGTAATATATAATAATAGCAATAATGGAAGAAAAGAGGCTGTTGAACAGGAAGAAAGCATGCCTGGTACTGGAAATCTAGCAGCTTGCTAGAGCTAGTGAAGTCACGGACTTTAGAAAAGAATATACTAGTGCTAGACCAGTATGCCTTTCTACAATCTAAACCTTATTCTTATACCTACAGATTAGCTGCCATCCCAATCAATGAAGCCTCTTTTTTTTTTCTTCAACAAATGGAGACTACAACAGAAAACCACAACTGGACACAATGCAGAGACTCTATGGAGGCCAGCCTTAATGGATACACCTATGTCACACCAGGGAGACTGCTGTCAAACAGTCTTTCCTAGAAACGGCTGCATAAACAAGACCAGAACAATGGCAATATCAATGGACATTTTAACACGGGAGGGAAATTCTCTCAGGGTCCCTCCACTAGATGAAACTATGGCAACTAATGCCTGTTGTGAGAAGAGAGTTAGCTTCTCTGAGCCCCCTTATGAGTTCCTATAAAGCAGAGTGGTCAACCTTGAAACTGAACACTCATCACCAACAAAAAACAAATCCAGAGGGTTGCATTTATATGTATCTGTGCATACACATAAGATAAACATACATGTATGTGTAATATGTAACAATAGCAATCATCAAAGAAAAAGAGGCTAGCGACCTGAAAGTGGGGTTCGAGGAAAGATAGCTGGGAGGGACTGGAGAGAGGAAGTCAAGGGGAAAGTTATGTAATGCTATTTCAATTAAAACATATTAAAAAAACAAACAAGTTAAATAAAATAATCCCCGGGGCTCCACCTTTTGCCTTTGGATACATGATTGTCTTGAGTCCAGTCCCCAGCCTCTTGATGAGCTGACTTCAAGATTGTTTTATGAGAAACGTTTCTGCCTTTCTTTCAGAGGACTTGAAGGTGTTGGCACAGATTGCTTCATGGTGAGGCCTCTCTGGGGCTGGGTTGTGAAATGCAGTTGGAAGCTCTGATGAGGGAGTAACAGAGGCATCACAGTGCACCCGCCTGTTGGAAGCGATCCTATCCCTGCTAGATGTATAGAAGAATGTCCCTGGGGAAACCTTAGGTAAAATTTGATGTACTATCTCTTGCTTTATTTCAGTCTGAAGAGTCGGTAGTCAGCCTTGCCAGGGGAGGGGTCGGTTGTGATTTTGGAAACTATGACAGAGCACCTACATCAGATTCTTGAACTAGTCTGAGCATGTCAGCAGCAGCTGTGACCGCATACTCAAGGACTGATGAAGCCAGACGAAGTCTCAGCGTGTGCAGGGGAGGCAGTCACTAGGTTCCGCCTCGTGCTGAAGGGCTATGGGCAGTTGACGGCTGCTGGAGGAGGGTGTGTCCGTTACCTTCAGGGTTGGGACCCCTAAGAGAACACCCATGCTCCAGTAGATGTCTGTTTGTGCACGCACACACTGGCAACACTAAGCGGGCTCGGGTGATTTTTTTTCCCTAAGGAACATATGAAACTGGGAGAGAATTGTAGTGAGGAGATGTGGTAGAACGTGGGGGAGGGTGGGGATGGAGTTGATCAAAATGTATTCTGTGCATGCGTCAAATTAGCAAAAATTAGGCCGTCCTGGTTCTCTCTCCAGATCATGCCTTCTCTCACCACCTGCCAAGTGTCACCACTGATTCTCCTCCCTAGTGGTACCCCCCCCCTCTGTTATGGGGTCCCTGTGGCTATCACGGCTGGCAGAGAAACAAAACCTGAAGAGGTGAGAATGAAAACCTGGTACAGCTGGACTTGGTCAGTCAGACAGGATCAAAATCTCTAGGGAGTCTGGTCCTGTGGTTTAACTCTCTTATACATTAAACACAGTCAAACTTTTTTGGGGAAAACATCTCCATGTGACAGTTCTCACAACAAAGCTTTCAGCACAGCTACATGGAAACTTCCTAGCAAAGCAGCAAAACACCCGTGACCTCGACAGCAAGAGTGTGTACTATTGGCTGAAGAGCGGAGCTCAGGGCTAGGACTGAGAGAGGAAGGGTTTCTAAAAAGCATAAGGACAGATTCTACCAGTGGAGAATGCTAAGCACTTGGGACCTCTCCTAAGGGTGGGTTCTGTTCACTGACTGGCTCAGAGTTAGGGCCTAAACCATGCTCAAGATACTGGAAGATCCAGGCAGGCTGGCTGCATAGAATAGCAGAAAGACCACCAGGTTTTCAGACAGCATCCACGCCAGCCTTCCAGTCTTCCAGCCTTCATCTCTGTACATAGTGTTCACTGCCTTGAGCCTGGAGCTCTGGACAGCACACAGTCTTCAGACTGCACTCCCTGCAGTCTCCGGAGGCCCCATCCCTCCATGCAATTTTGGTTTTCCTTGTCTTTCCTGTAGTGCTTGTCCAGGCAATATTAGCTAAGCATAGTGATTTTTGGAAAGACAGCCATGGAGGACAGTTTGAGGGGTTTGGGCTCATTATTTGATAAGAGATCAATAAGAGCACGCCGTGTGGTCAGTGGCCAGTGTGAACGTGGGTTCATTCTGCTAAGCTATTTCTCATCCGAACCCAAGCAGCATGTGTGTCTGCGAGATGTGGTAGATGCAAAAAAAAAAAAAAAAAAAAAAAAAAAAAAAAAAAAAAAAAAAGAGGCCTTTATGTTAAGCATGATCTCTGCCCCAGAAATATCAGAGAGGCTATACCAGTGAGGTCTCAACAACATAGCTGCCCAAGCAAGATCTAAAGGAGTACAACACCAACACACATGCTAACATGGAAGGGAGAAATCTCATGGTGCCAGACCAAAAACTACAAGCAACTAAGGAATGCTGAGAGCAGAAGAAAATGGTCTTCCTTGCATAAAAAGCCCCTCCCCCCCTTGGTATCTAAACCAAGTGATCAGCCCTGAAAGTATCAGCTCCCTGAAAGTATCAGCTCTTCAAATTGAGCACATCCACTCTTACAGAAAGAGGATCGGAAGTGGTGGTGGAGAACTGGCCTACAAGACTGAGCCTCAATGATTCCCTGCGAGACCAGTGCATCACACGAATGGGCCTCGACCACATCCTTAACAAGAGGTGGAGGCCAAAGCAGAAAGACACACATGCTTTATATTCACTTATAAGTGGATGTTAGACATATAATATAGGATAAACATACTAAAATCTGTACACCTAAAGAAGTTGAGCTAGGAGGAGAACCCTGGGTAAGATGATCAATCATCATTCAGAAAGGCAAACGGGACAGACACTGAGAAGAGGGAGAAAACAGGAAACAGGACAGGAGCCTACCACAGAGGGCCTCTGAAAGACTCTACCCAGCAGGGTATCAAAGCCGATGCTGAGATTCATAGCCAAACTTTGGGCAGAGTGCAGGGAATCTTATGAAAGAAGGGGATATAGAAAGACCTGGAGGGGACTGGAGCTCCACAAGGAGAACAACAGAGCCAAACGCCAGGGATCTTTTCTCAGACTTGATACTCCAACCAAGGGCCATGCATGGGAGTAACTTAGAATCCCTGCACAGATGTAGCCCATCCTATCACTCCACTAAAAGTGGAGATGACTCACTTTTCCATGTGGAAAACAGACTCTGCAAGTGAACATTTGGCTATGACACGGGGCGTGGAAGGCTGAGAGGCCTTTCTAAGGCACCACCGTTGTCTCAGGAGAGGCACCTTAGGAGCAGAAGCCGCTTCTCCTTGTTAAGCCCTTGCAGGTTCTGTTTGTTCTGCTCTGTGCACTCCTGCGGTCTCCTATCTCTCAATGGCATCTCGGCTGTGCCGGCAGTTTAGAAGATACTGTCCTCCCTTGAAGGCAAGTTCAGAAAGCTAACTCACGATAGCGGAAATGGACCAGGGAAAGCATAGGCTTTGTTTCACACCGGGTACCTGAGCTGCGGGACAGCACTGGATATGACCCGACACCCGGTGTCATTGTCAGAGCAAAGGCTTTTCAGAGGCTTTGTACCTCGTGTGTAGGAACCCTCGTGTGTGGAGGGCCCTGTGGCTTAAGCACCACAGACTGCTGAATGTTGTTTGATAGCTTTCTCTACCCATTGTACTCCATCCACTATCTCAGGGTGAGAGAGCCAGAGAGAGAAGGTGAGGGCAGAGCGTCCAGAGCAGGGATGAAAAATTAGCGAAGAGGATCCCCAGCTCATCCTGAGTCATGGGATTCAAGTTATGGCTAATTCAATAGTGCAGGCAGTCACACAGATTTCTCCTCATTTGCCCCCCAGAAGCAAGATCACAGAGGTGGGAAGCACAGAGCAGCTGGGGAAACTGGATAGAAGCTAAGATTTGGGACAAGTTTGCATTTGAGTTAGTTAACGAAGCTTAGATTCAAGCTACCTAGAATTCTGATCGTACTGATAACTCGTCACATGGAGGCAGAGGAGATGGCCTGGAACAGTGCATGCAACTTAGCTAATGAATCTTTTCTTTAACCCTTGTGTTTTCATAATCTACTGTAAATAAGGCCATCCGTGATGGTTGGAGCTTGAACACTGTGAAATGTTCTACTCGGCTAGAAACATCTGAAGCATTCTGCCTTCTGGTTCTCACAGCAGACACATTCCAGAGCACAGTCTTGTGGCCTATGAACTTCTGTGAGGGGGAACAGCCCTACACAGGCAATGCAGGCCCCCAGCTCTGGTTTGTTTGTTTGTTTGTTTTTTAATTTTTTTTAAATTTATTACAATTTATTCAGTTTGTGTCCCAGTTGTAGCCCCCCTCCTTCCTCACCTCCCAATCTCGCCCTCCCTTCCTCTTCTCCTCCCATGCCTCTCCCCCAGTCTTCTGGTAGGGGAGGTCCTCCTCCCCTTTCATCTGACCCTAGCCTATCAGGTCTCATCAGGACTGGCTGCATTGTCTTCCTCTGTGGCCTGGTAAGGCTGCACACACACACACACACACACACACACACACACACACACACTCAGAGGAGGTGATCAATGAACCAGCCACTGAGTTCATGTCAAAGATAGGCCCTGTTCCCCTTGCAGGGAACCCACTTGGAGACTGAGCTGCCAATCACGCATCTGTCCTGTCCCGCAGCTCAGGTACCCGGTGTGAAACAAAGCCTATGCTTTCCCTGGTCCGTTTCCGCTATCGTGAGTTAGCTTTCTGAACTTGCCTTCAAGGGAGGACAGTATCTTCTAAACTGCCGGCACAGCCGAGATGCCATTGAGAGATAGGAGACCGCAGGAGTGCACAGAGCAGAACAAACAGAACCTGTAAGGGCTTAACAAGGAGAAGCGGCTTCTGCTCCTAAGGTGCCTCTCCTGAGACAACGGTGGTGCCTTAGAAAGGCCTCTCAGCCTTCCACGCCCCATGTCATAGCCAAGTGTTCACTTGCAGAGTCTGTTTTCCACATGGAAAAGTGAGTCATCTCTACTTTTAGTGGAGTGATGGGATGGTCATGGTTGCGATCTAGTCATTCTCTGATACCTAGACCAGTTCCTGTACCTTGTGTAATACGTAAGATACAGTGGGCTGCCAAGTCATTACCCAGCCTACTCCGCACACTCATCTATTTTCTCCATTTCAAAACATTTCCCACTGTCTCTAATCCCAGATGTAAGAGGGAAACTAGATTTCTAAAAGACAGTGTCTATAACTCCAAAGCATTCCTAAATCTACAGATCTGAACCGCTCTTCAGCCCGAGCCACTATTTTATACATTTGTATAGTGCTATGCTTGGACATGCGCTGGTCAGGACCTGTGCTCTTTGAATGTCTGCTCACATAGGCTCGAGCCCATTGTGAGATCATTGAGAGAACACATCAAATGTTGTCCTCCTTTCTATCCCAGATACCCCGGCATTTTGAACCCCTTCCATCCTAAAACTAACACACCTAGAACCTTGGATCCACTCGAGGTATACTGACACATTGCAACAGCTGGGCCCCGTGTGGGTAACTTGATCTCCTGACTGACTAGATTATCAATGAGCATAAACCAGTAATTGGATTCCTCAGCATTTAAGTATATTAGTCAATACTCTATTCACTCTTCAGCTACTGAAGCTACACCCAGCGGAACTGACTGAACCTTGGCCTTCTTTAGAAGCTCAGGGTCAAGAACATCTAGATATCGTCAGTATTGTCTTTGTAAGCCTTTCTGGTATAGAGAGAAGATGAGTATGTATCACTGTGGTTCTCTCTCTCTCTCTGATAAAATGAAACACTCTCACTCACGAATCTTGACAGTTCTCAGGAACTGATGAAGTACAAGACAGGTTCCGTTTAAACTAGAGTACCCCCATAGCAAAGACTTTACAATACAGCCCACTTTTACTTTTGTCTTCGCTACCTAAATTTTAACTTTGTCTCTCAATTCTGAGTGTGTTCAAAGCTTAACCAATTTTGTTCTCAGAAGACCCAAAAGTCCCTTCCAAGTTTTTAAATAGTTACAGAAAGCATAAGACTACATACAAGGGCAATTTAGGACCAAGCTACATGCCCTGGGGCCATCCCTAAAAAAATATCTTGTCCATACCAGTTTTATCTGTGCCACGGCCAGAAACTGATCTGGAAATATGCCCAGGGCCTGGAGGACCTCCGGAGAGTCCTGTCAAACTGGATGACTCCCATCAGGTTTGTAAGCTCCTGGGTGAGTGGGTGTGTCTTTTGCGGTGAGAGACACTGGAAAGACACGTCAGGAAATATGTCATATTGTCATTGCTGTGACATTACAAGAATTGTAATCATGGCTTACCTTGTTATATAGGCGGACAAGCACACCTTTTGGCCCAGTCTCGGCTCTTTGGGAAGCAGTCAACTATGAGGCTCCATTATCTGCTATTTGCATTCCTCATCTTGTTCTTGGTGCCTGCTCCAGGTAAGATGGATTGGGAAATAAGATGGGTGGAAAGGGTTCATAAGGTGTCACTTACTCTGCCCTTCTCAATGAGCATGAGGTAGGGTGGATTTGTTGAATAGATACCAATTATCACCAATGTTTTCTTGCAACAACAATCATTAAGAGCCTTAGAGCAGGCTTCTGCGTCTGTCCTGTTCCACTCTTAAAAGAGTAAATAGTGCCTCAGATCCCAGCTCTCCACCCACCTCATCACTGAATTGCTACTAATGAGATATGAAAAAGCTGATGTGAAATTCTAATTCTGACAGAAATGAACAATTTTAGTCTGATAAACAAGTCCACAGATATCTCTTCTAATGGGCTGTAGCGGTTGGAGGGAGAGAGACATGCTAAGCTTCTTGAAAGGTTCTGGTGACTACGGTGGCTCAGCCCTCAGTTCTTGTTGGACTTAGAGCCCAGGCCGCTGTGTGCTCACAGCTGAGGAGCAGCCCACAGAGACGCTGTTTGCCTCCTGCTCAGACCACCATTAATTTTACTTTCGATTTTATAAGAAGAGAGAAAAGAGACAAAGGTGAAGAGAAACTAATTCAGCGATACATGGTTTGCCGGATCCGGTGTCTTCCTAACACTCTCTTTCTGAAATATCCTTGTTATTTCCGCCTCACAGGGGATGGATTCATTGCAAATGGACTCCGAAGATTCTTCTGCCGAATAAGAGGCGGCCGGTGTGCTGTGCTCAACTGCCTTGGACAGGAAGAACAGATAAGCAAATGTTCGAACAGAGGTCGAAAATGCTGCCGAAAGAAGAAGAAGTAGGATGCCCAGATACAAAACGAGAATGTCGTCCTGTGGCGGAAGCGGTGGTGGCAGCGGTAGGGGAGGGAGCTTCTTGAGGGGTGTACAAAAGTACAATCAAATTAATATATATATTTTTTAAAAAAACAGCAGCTTAATATTTTTGAAAATTCTAGTCATTGTTAACAAAATGGACAACTAAGAAAGTCATTAGACTCAATTTGGTTTGAAGGAAGCAGCATCTCTGCCGTGGTCTACAAGACACTTAAGCTTATTTTCCAAGGGCCAAGGATGCCAATGGTGTGTGTGTGTGTGTGTGTGACATGTATATAAATATATGTGTATATATGACATGCACATACTTACAGACATTCTATATTTTGTTCATTTTTATATCCCATTGAAAGCAAAGTTGTTATCTCTTGAAATATACCCCTTCGTGTCTTACTATAGATATTTTGAACTTTCTGACTTCACCCCAGGATTGTGTTCTCCTGAATCTAAAATGTTAGTTCATTCCAGGTCAGCCCTAAGCCCCTCTCAAAACCTTTGCTCAGAGAAACGGGAACTCAGCCCTCCCTTGTGTTCTCCCTGCTTTCCTGCTGGCCTTTACTCTGCTGCTTCTTCCTGGTATACGCATTACCCACACGTTTCTCAACTCTGATGTGCCACCTCACCCCAGAGGCTGTCCTTCAGTTTCTTCTTCCTCAAAACAGCAAGCTTCCCAAATAGGAACCGTCTGTCACTAAATGTGCCTGGCACAATGTTCTGACTGAGTCCTCTATCTATAATTCTTGCTTGTTTTTGTTTTCCAACATAATATTTTTATTGATTATTTGGGCATGTCACGTCATGCACCCAGATCACACTTACTCCCCAGTCCTTTCAGGTTTGCCCTTTCACCCTTGTGGTCTCTTCCCCCTCCCCCCTCACAAAAAGAAGAAACACAAGTCCAATTCCTGTTGCCCATACAGTCACTGGAGCATGGTCAAACTCCCAGCAGCCAGCCCCTGAAAGAAAACCAAGTCCTTCCCCACTTACAGCCCTGCCAGATGCGCTCAGCTGTTCCTGATCTGTGGACATTCATGCATCGCCACCCTCCACATTTCCCTGCGTGATTCTTGACTCTTAATGGCACGGCCTGGATCTCATCTCTAGACACTCAGTACCCTGACCGTGGAACTGCTTAGCAAGTGTCCTTTGAGTTGAAGAACATTCGTGTAGCGTAGAGGTGTTTTCATTTTATTTGGCGCTTTCCAGAAGTTGATGCAGAGTGATTCCGGCATACCCAGTTAGAGGGGTACACAGACAGGTAACGGGGCTCCCAGCAAGGTAGAAGAATCACCCTGCTTCACAAAGTTTACAGAATCCTCTTCCATCAAAAACAAATAATGTGAAAGGCCTTTTCCAGACACTAAACAGTAACCCGTGCAGACCTGTGACAGAGAGAAAGAGAGGAGGGATGATGAACACAACACTAAGTACATGGGCTGTTTCTAAGCCAAGGCACAGACAGGGAGGCAGATTCAAGAGGCGCCGCAGCACGAAGCCACTGAGACGATAAAATAATTCAGATAGTATGATACACCTCCCAGATTCCCCTCAGAGGCGGGAAAAAAGAGGAGAGGGTCTCAGATGGAGACAGTGTTGGAGAGCCACATCAGAGTGGAACAAGGGTGAGTGATGACACAAGGACACTTACAACAAAACGTCACATGGCCAGAGAAATAAAAACACAAGAAAGGAAGCACGTGGATGTTTCAGGAGGGTACAGGGCTGGAAAATGCATCCAGCAGAGTGAGAGCGCTCCACCTTCATGAAGTAGTGCAGGGACGCTGGTGAGCTCTCTGCCAAGATTCCTGCAGCTCCCTGACAAGTTTTTAGAATGATTTTTGAAAGAACCATCAGAGAAAAACCTAGATCCGAGCCAGAGTAAACCCCAGCTCTCCTTTCAAGGAGACCGTCACATCCATCACTTACCAATTCAAGTTGTCTATTATGCTAGATTCCATAGAAACTACCAGACAGGCAGAGAAGCAGGAGGAGGAGGATACAGTCCACTACCAGAAGAAAAGCCATGCAGTAAGGTGGGCCCATTGAGGCTGAGGGCAGGAGAATTAGTCAGCAAGGTATAAAAGAGTCAGTGTAAGCAATTTCAGGGCCTAGGGCAAAAATGCTCATGGGGAAAAACATGAAGCATGTAAAGGATTAAATGGAAGTTCCAGAGAGGAATAAAACATGCTGAATTATGACTGCAGACATAGCTCAGTTGGTAAAGCATTCATCCAGCACACATGAAGCCCTGGTTTGATCCCCAGCACTGCATAAAACTAGGCTCATGCTTGCAATCCTAGCACTTGGGGGGGATGGCATGAGGATTCAAAAATGAAGGGCATCAAATTTGATACAGAGCCAAGATGACCTTTGTCTTACAGGGGCATGGACAAAAGCTCACCACAAGATGGCAATAGTCTCCATTCTGATTCCTGGCATGGTCATCCTTGCTCTCCACCCTCTCAGGGCATGGGGGGTGGTGGTGGGGGTTGACTGTAGCAGTGCCAAGTAAGGCTAGTGTTTGGCTTTGTGCTGTAGAGAAATTGAGGGAGTAAAGTTATTGGGATGCCTGGGTCATTGGATGGGGATTAGCAGCAAAGACTTTGAAGACAGGCTCGTTTTGTTTTCCAACGACAGCCTTGTCACTCAGTAGCTAGGTAACCTCAACTCTGGGTGTCCCTGACCTTTTCCAGGTCCTGGGGCTTTCATGCGTGAATCGGAGTCCTGCCTCTCTGGCAGGTTGTGAATGAGGATTAAATGAAATGACTCATACTCAAAGTGATCAAAATAGAGCCACCCTCACATTTACAAAGCTCAGTGTTGGGTGAAAATACAGGTATCTATGCAAGGATCAGGGAGGGGTGCGAACAAGAAGATAAAAAGCTCTCTTCTTTAGTTACACTTCATAATTTATGAAATGTAATAAGAATAAGAGGAATAAGAGCTGTAGGGGACTAGTAGCGCAGGCTTATAAATGGTAAAAGACTGCTCTAGTTGTTAATTTATTAGTGAAATATATTGGTTGATTATGGGATTTTCCTGGCCAACATTTTTACAAATTCATTTCTTCCATCATTTACATATACTTTGAGCCACTTTTTTTTTTTTTTTTTTTAGAATCGGGTGATGGGCTATGCAGGAGTAAAGGATGTTTTGCAGGCTATGGAAGTATTAGGATAAGTTATTATGAGATAGGTATATTTCCATATCTAGAGATGTTGGCTCTTCTTATTTTAGAACAATAAATTTTCTTGATAATTTTGTAAGTACTTTGTTTACAACTTTTCCTTTTCCTTCTCTCCCTGTCCACCTCTTTCTGTGACTGCTCCTAAACTTCTGTGACTGCTTCTTTGGTTATTATTGTTATGTAAATATAAACCTGCTGGGTTCATTTACTCTTGCTCATGCGTGTATGTGTTTAGACGGAATGACTTGAAATTGGATAACCCGTGAGGGGGTTCATTCCTGGAGAATAAGAGTTCTTCCTTTCTGAGCGGCCATTAAGTACCTGTATCTCTTCATCTTGGGGTGAGGCCTTGTGAGATCTCCCCAGTCTGTGTTGGAATGATAATTGGTCAAGGTATAGGTCTTGTTTAGGTAATTGTGTTGTTGAAATTTCCTGGGGGCACATCTTTATTATATGTAGAAGATATAATATCATAACTGATGTCCTGGTCCTCTGGCTCTCTCAGTCTTTCCAGTCCTTCTTTGGTAATGTTTCCCACGTTACAGATGTATCGGTTTGGAATGCAAAAGTGGCACACATATCTTGATGATGGTGATTCTTAGAAAGATTCTAATATTTAATTGTTTAAATGTCTCTGTTTGGTGTATATTTGAATTTAATTCTACTTATTTTATTTTAAGACTTGTTTCTTTTTATTTTACGTGTGAGTGTTTTTGCCTGCATGTCTGTCCGTGCACCATGTAACCATGGAGATCAGAAGAGTGAAAGGGTTAGATTCTTCTATAACTAAAGTTATGGATAGTCGTGAGCCACCATATTGGTGCTGGGAACCAAACCTGGATCCTCTGCAGGAGAAGTAAGTGCTCTTAACTACGGACTTACCTCTTCAGCCCCTTAATTTAATTTTAAATGAAACTGTGTTCAGCGGGGCTTTAACATTTCTGCTCATATTTTATGTAGGTAAGGCGATGAACCTAGTTCCATGCTTTATTGTAGTTTATTCCTCTGCTGCTGCATTCAGTGGCTGCATCTTCACTGTGAAGGAGAAGTGAAAGTCAAAATCGTCCTTCTTGCTAACAATGGGATTATCTGGAGCTTCGGATGAAAATGGTGCTATTCCCTGTTGAGCCCAGCTCTCCAGACGTTTGTTTAATCCTCACTTTGGAGGCTGTACCAAGCCCTTGAGATGTATAAGTCCCTGTAAGAGTTTTAAGAGCGTTGGTTTTTTGTTTTCTTTCTCTTTCTCTTTTCTGCTCTTTTACACAGTTGTATGTAGTTTAAGATCACTCCTTGACTGTTGCTGGACACCTTGGAGTTCCAGCCCAGAGCTTAGGTCAGAATTAACATTTGTGTTCATATTCTGGGGTATTTCCATTGGTGGATAAATAAATGTGCTTTCCAAGATTGGCCCACGTGGAGAGCATTTTTTTTTCTCCAGTTACCACGACCATCACCAGTCTGGACCCTGAAGCCCTAGGATGCCCCTTAGATGCTCAGAATGGCAGGCTCAGCCTTGTCCTCTGCTCGTGAGCCTGTGTACTTCATCTCCAGAAAGGCCCAGTGTTCCAAGTGCTTTCTCCATGGTCTCATTGTATGTCACTGACAAAATGCCAAGTTAAGAGAAAAGAAAAAGCTAAGATGATGGCAACAGAGTGTGACACTAAACAACACCTTCCTTCTATTTCAGGGCCCTGTGTGATACCCCACAACATTCAGAATTCCCTGAATTCTGTCCCTCATGCCCCCCCATTAGGATTAGAAGAAAGATGAAAAACCATTTTAAAAAAGAAACACTGGAACCATCATGTGGAGGAGTCTTATTATCCAGAAAGAGTTCCTTTTTGTAAGCCCATCAGCAGGTGTTCCCTTGCCTGGGTGAATGAACAGCCTGTGGAGACACAGACTCTATTTGCTTTCCTCAAGTGTAGATGAGAGATATGGAGGTGCGGTTTTATCTCACCTTAAGAGAGAAGGGCCATGAGTCTACTCTCCCCAGCGCCCAGCTTGGTGGGTTACTACTGTACCCGCAGTATGAAGCTCACTCCAAAAGCTGTGCAACCTCATCTCCACGTTCTGGGGAGGGGTCCTTGTTTATGGTGGTGTGTGGTCTTCCAGGATGAGGCAGAATAGTTATTCTGCCTTTGGGGATGGTAGTGGTGAGGAAATCCATTCTGGAGGTTTCTTTCAGGTGGGTTTAGTAGGATGAACATAGCCACAAGAAGTCATCTTAGCCCACGTAAAGAGAGAAGCATGAGCTGCAGGCACACGAGCTCTTGAGAGACAGTCAGTCCAACTGTCCTCAACAGTTATGCTGATGTCATCATCTCTTGGAGGCATTTGTCCTCAAAGAAAGGGGGGAAGAGGCAATGCCCCCTTCTCTCCCTTTCTCTCCCCTTCCCCTCTCTTGTGTGTTTCAGATCATCTTTGCTTTCTTTCTTTCTTTCTTTCTTTTTTTTTTTTAATATCAAGACCTCACTCACTCACTGGGTTCAAAACAGGACAGACGTCACCCAGGAAAGTGCTACTGGCTGCTCCTTGGGATTGCAACAGGGCTTTCTGGGAAATCCACATTTGTATGGGTGGATCTGTAAATGACAGCACATCGCTTTGATCACAATTGGAAGCAGATGAGTCATCCAGAAAGAATGAGTTAGAGCTAATGCTAAGCGTGCTAATGTGGGAACCACTAACTCCAATAAAGCCTCTCCCCTACATTATAAGGTTGCTTGCTCAAAAGCAAAATAAAAGCCCACAAATAAATAGTCACACTAACCTAATTCAAATGTGTGTTTAGACTTAAAATGATCCAGGAATTAAATCAATAGCTAATGAGATCTTACTTGTAAAAATGGGAGGTATATGGCTATTGGCCAGATACTAAATTAAATTAAGGATTACTTCTTCGTGTATATAAACAGGACTGTGATGTATGAGGGAATGTTTTTCTAAAGAAACATATGATGTGATGATTAGGAAAAAGTCTAATAGATTTCTTTCTTTTTTTTTTTTCAAGACAGGGTTTCTCTGTGTAGCCTGTAGATCAGGCTGGCCTCAAAGTCACAGAGATATGCCTGTCTCTGTGTCCCCAAGTGCTGGAGACTCAGGAATTTTTTAGTTTTTTTTTTTCTGGGCTGCAATGGCATGTACCTTTAATCTCAGCACTTGGGGGGCATACAGATCTCTGAGTTCAAGGCCACCCTGGTCTACAGGTTGAATTCTGGGAGAGAAATCCTGTTTTGAAAAAATAAATATGTAATTTTAATTTTTTTTCATGATACTAGAGAGTGAACCATGAGCCTCGCATGTGCTGGGTAAATGGTCTTCAACAGAAGCTCCTCTTCCACAACTTTGTTTTCTCCCCCACCGGATTGAGATATGGTCTCTCTAAACTGTTCCGGCTGGCCTCACAGTTATTATGTAGTTCAAATGTAGTTCTCCTGAGTAGGTGGGGCTACTGGCTGTTCACTGCCATTCCTGGCTTAGCTGAGATCCTAAACGTCCACAGAAAGAGAGGTGTTAGGGTTTTGGTTAGCAGAGGCTCCTCTGGGAGACGGAGGGCCAGTGCTGATGAGCCTAGTAGACTCAAGCTAGGTCTTTGGACACACACAAACGTGGGTATTGGCATACCATCCCCCTCCCTTCTGCTTCCTGGTTGCCAGGAGGTGAGGGACTCTACCTCACCACACGCTCCTTGCTATGACAGACCCACAAAATGGTGGTGCCCATTGATTCTCTGAGCCTTGAGCTGAGATAACCTTTCTTCTTTGACACACTGAAAGAAAATGAATGCATTTGCTTTTTGCAAAAAAAGTGAGGAAACTGGGCAAATAGAGAGGATGGAGTATTCTTTGAGGCTGAGTTTTCAGACAATTATCTCTCCACATTCAAGTTTTGTATGTGCTTCCCTGGCCTGGAAGAAACAGCTTAGTGAATGAGCGAGCTTTTCAATACAAGCCAGCATCACACAGGAAAACAAAGTCTCGAAAAGGGGTGTGACATTAGTTGGCTGCTCTCCAGCCTCAGAGAGGAATTTGTTTATAACTTGCAGCAGCTCCCTAACCCAACCCTGCCATTCCCTGATCCATCAGAAACTTCCTCTTTGGATCAAACTGTCATTACTGATCAATCACCGGCTATGTTTAAAAATGCCTCTAATTACAGAGTAGGCTAATGGTGACCAGAGAAAGGCAGTGGTGAGGGGAAGTTAGTGTTAAAAAAAAGAGAAATAATTAATATAATTATTAATTTAACTTTAATTAATATAACTTATTTTCCCTGAGGAAAAAAATGCTCATCTCTCAGTTCTTTAAATGGGTTATGTTCTGATTACTGTCAATGGTTTTCTAGGTTAAAAATGAACCACTTGATTGTGGAAAAGACAAGAGATCTCACTCAGCCAAGAGCCACCAAGAGCAATAGGGAGATGGTGGGGAAGACTGGAGCCCCACTGTTAGGAGTCTCATAATAGAGTCCACAAAGCAAACTTGACCTATCTTCTCTACAGTCACAGTGTCTTAGAAAGCCAAGAACCACATCCCCAAAGGCTATCAAGCCCCATGGGGTTGCATGTCACATGGTGGCCAGACCAACCACTCACTGCTTTGTTCTTGGTGGGCATAGGGAGACATGTTCAGGTAAGATGTTGCCAATTTACTGCTTTCTCTGGAAGAGGAAACAGCACACCTACCTGACTCCATGCCTATCACGTTGGGTGGATTGCCGGAGATTTTCCAGTAAATGATTCTCATTATTGTGCAGCAATTTGGAGAAACCTGAGACTAGACCCATGTTCTGACCTGGAAGAGTGTGGGAAACCTTGGCTTGGCCCACGTCCTGTTGCAGCCAGCAGCTGAGTATGCCCAAGCTTAGATGCATCCATGTGACATTGATTCCCATTGGGGCCTAAGCCTGTTGCCAGACTCTGAGATGACTAAGTTAAAGCTCTGAGGAACAGGCAGGTAAAGTCACTTGTGAGTGGTAAGAGTGTTCCAGGGTAGCCTGGGTTTGTCACACCTAAAGAAGTAAGGCAGGAAACTGCCCTTTGTGTCCAGTGTAGGAGGAAATCTTCTGGCGCTCCCCCATTTGCATAAGAGACACTGAGTGTGCTCTCAAAGGGCCACTCCTTGGCAAGAGAGGTTAGGCTCTCTGTGTTTCATCACTGTAATTACTGGGGTTCTAGTCAGTGTAGAATTCTACCCAGGAGCCAGCACCTGGACCTATATAAGTCTCTGGGCTCAGCTCCCTCTTCGTCTCTGCAACTCACCTGGCTTCAGTCATGAGGATCCATCACCTTCTCTTTGCGTTTCTCCTGGTGCTGCTGTCACCTCTTGCAGGTGAGGCAGGGGAATAGTGTGGTTCCAAAGGGAAATGGGAGACAGTGTCTTTGTCTCTATCTCTCTCTCTTTCCTCTCTCTCCCTTTTCATTCCTCCTCTCTATCTTCCTGTTTTCTTTCTTTCTTCTAAGCACATTTTAGACAATGTGTACTGTGGGTCTACTAACATGAACCAAAGACCCTTTCTTTTTCACTTTGAAGTTGCCTAATGTAGACTCTTTCTGAGCGGATTGGCAGCACCTGTCTTCCATTTCCTAACACCTCACGCTAAACTTGAAATGAGTCTTGTATAGGTGACTTAAAAAAAATAATAACCCAAAGAAAGATTGGTTCTTATCTGAGGAAAAACGGATTCACTTAGAAACCTTTACACTTGAGGTTCAGAGTCTCTGCTTACTCTAGTTTGTCCTGCAGAATAACCAGCCCAGCCTCCATCTGAGAACTTCCTGCCCCCCCCCCATGGAGGACCCTTATGCACACACTTTCTACAGCAGGATGAGGCTGCCAGCTCAGGGGAGGCCACTGAAAACAGCTTCCCAAACTCTGTCTTAATTGTATTTTCTGGGAAAGATTAATTTTCTCTTAAATTACGGGTACATGTGTGTATCTGTGTATGTATATGTGCTATGGAGTATGGTACCCACAGAGGCCATAAAAAATAGATAGGTGTGGGCTGTCTGAGATGGTACTAGGAACTGGTCTCAGGTCTTCTGTGGGACCAGCATGCACTCTTGACTGCTGAGCCATCTCTCCAGGGTCCAAATTGTATTTAATCCTTGACATTAGGGAAACAGAATAAAAGGGATAGACAACTCAAGAGAAGGGGCTAAAACAAGCCAGAGAGAATGTGAAATGAAAGAATGAAGCAAATGCCTGAAACTGCACCAGACAGTTTTTTTTTTCTTTTGAGTTTTGTTTTCTATTGTAACTTAGGCGTCAAGTTATCGTTAAACAAATTGTATATGACAAGTTTCAGGTCAAATACTTAGTTAACAATAGGTAACCAGAAGTTTAATTTTTTAGTTAAAAATAGGAAGATGAGCCGGTGAGTAAACGTGTTTGTTGTGCAAGTTTGAAAATCTGAGTTTGGATCTGCATTGTCCATGCAGAAGCAGAGACAGCTGGTGCACATCTGGAATGCTAGCGCTGGCAGGATCTCAGGGACCCACTGCACACCTGCCCAGTGACTTCCGGGTTCAGTGAGAGGCTTTCTGTCAAACACTGAGGAGGGGAGCGATTGATGAGCACATCTTATGCCAACCTCTGGCCTCTGTATGGGTGTGCACACATGTATATGGACCTGCGCGCACACACCCACTGGCTGTTTCTGATACTAGGACAAGGGGCGCGTGTTCGGAGAAGCAGAGGCAAACGTGTGAAGCAGCTGGGGACTCACACGGAATCCTTACTGAGCCTCTGACTGCCCTGAAAGCTGCAGGCAGTCAGGCGTGGAGCAGTCCTGTCAACATCGGGGTGCCTGGGCCAGCACCCCCTTACAGCTGCAGTGCCAGTCTCTGTCAAGAACCATATTAAACCCTGATGAAACAGAAGTCCCAGTCTCAGGGGTGGGGGTGGGGAAGTGGGAGGAGGAAGCCTGCCGGGACTTTTTCAAGATAAAACCACATGGATATGCATTTCTGATAGGATGCTTTCACTCTAACATGTTTTCTTCTTACTCATCTTTCAGCTTTCACCCAAAGAATCAACAATCCATTAACTTGTTTCACCAACGGAGGCATATGCTGGGGTCCATGCACTGGGGGTTTCCGGCAGATTGGCAATTGTGGCCTCCCTAAAGTCAGGTGCTGCAAGAAAAAGTAAACAAGAAGACCAAGAACCATTGAGACAAATAAAACTCCAGAGTTTGTTCCCTCATGAAGATGCACAAAAGCTTAAAACAAATTAAAGTACTTTGCTTAAATAGTTTGTTTCCTTGTGGGCTGAATTCTAAAATCTTTTTTTTTTAAATTTATTTTATTTTATTAATTACACTTTATTCACTTTGTATCCTCCCAATAGCCCCTCCCTCCTCCCCTCCCCATCCCACACTCCCTCTCCCTTCTTCACTCATGTCCCTCCCCAAGTCCACTGGTAGGGGAGGTCCTCCTCTTCTAAAATCTTTTTTAAATTAAATGTTTATTTTTTATTAATTACAGTTTATTCACTTTGTATCCAGCTGTAGCCCCCTCCCTCATTTCCTTCCAATCCCACCCTCCTCTCTCATCTCCTTCCATGCCCCTCCCCTAGTCCACTGATAGGGGAGGTCCTCCTCCCCTTCCATCTGACCCTAGCCTATCAGGTCTCATCAGGACTGGCTGCATTGTCTTCCCCTGTGGCCTGGTAAGGCTGCTCCCCACTCAGGAGGAGGTGACCAAAGAGCCAGCTACTGAGTTTATGTCAGAGACAATCCCTGTTCCCCTTACTAAGGAACCCACTTGGAGACTGAGCTGCCATGGCAGAAGTCAGTGACAAAAGCAGGGCTCTCTTATGTCCTTCTGCCTCTGGTGTGGTGGGTGATTTCCTATAACCAGCACTCATCCTGCCCCTCTTTCTGCTTTCCTTTGCCTCCTCTCACCTCCTAGTTTCATCCACCCAAACCCAGTGAAAGCCACAGAAGGCAGCTCCAGCTTCCCTTTGGCTTGTGCCTCTTAGTCAATTGTGCCTTCCATGGTTGTGGTTAAGTCTTTAACACACTCTTTGATGATGAGAGCTCTTGCGTGTGGCATAATTCATCTATGTACCGGCGACCGAAGGGAAATAGTGCATCATACGTTATTTTAAGTTGAACGGCCAAGTTAAGCCAATAAAGAGGTTTTCTTATATGTAGACTTAATACAAGGAACTTATGAAGGAAAACAAGACCTTATAGAAAGCAGAATTAAGAGCAGGGGGAAGATGGAAATGAGATTATAGTTAGGTAGGAAGAGAGTCAGCCTGTCTTAGGGCTGTCATTCCCCCTGGGGCGTTTACAGTGTGATGGACTCTGTGTCCTCTCAGGCAAAGCTATTTATTGCATAGAATCTGTCTGTGCATCTAAGTCAGTTCCAGCATGACACCATAGATTTTCTACACTCTGAGACTGAGTGAAGAAGTGAGACCTCAGAGTAAAAGTATTTCCTCTGGATAGATGCAATTTTTAAAGGGAGCATTGGTCAGGTGATTGAAGTGTAACAAGAGATAAGATGAAGATATGAAGATAAGTTTCATAATGTGAATGGTGTATGCCTTTAGTCCCAGGCAGATCCCTGTGAGTTCAAGGCCAGCCTGGTCTACAGAGTGAGTCCAGGATAGCCAAGGCTAAGACAGAGAAACCCTGTCTTGAAAAGCAAAAACCAAGAAGGTAAGGGTCTGAAGAGAGGGCACAGTCAATAAAGAGTCTGCGGTGCATGCCTTCAGACCTGACTTGATCCTCAGCACCATGTCACAGGCCAGGACAGCAGCACATCTGTAATCCTGGCACCTGGGGGTGATGGAGGCACATGGATCCCCAGAACTCAATAGTCGGCCTGCCGCACCACATGCGCGAGCCACGGGCTCCAGGAAAGGTCCATCTCAAAAGATAAAAGTAAAAGGCAGATTCCTTGGAGAGATGGTTCATCAATCCAGAGCACCGGATACTCTCAAGGACCTAGTTGGATTTCCCAGCACCTACATGGTGTCTCATGACCTTCTGTAGTTCAGTTCCAAGTGATCTAACATGTTCTTTTGCCTTTCCAGAAGCCATACACACAGTACACACAGTTAAAACACCATACACATAAAAGTAATAATTCATAATAATAATTTTAAAAATAAGGTAGAGAGTGATTGAAGAGAACACTTGACTTTGCCTTCACATGCATGTACACATGTATTCAACAACATAAACAAATGCTTTACAAAACGCACGCGCGCACACACACACACACACACACGCACACACACACACACACAAATGAAAGTGTTTTTTAAAAATATCCACAAGCAATGAAGGATTTGATTTTTATGTAAGGACAATATCTGACCTTGTGTTTGCGCTACTAAACCCAGACACCTCACTTTGATGCTAGGCTCCCCAGATACTGTCCTCAAATAATTTTTTTTGATAATTTGTAATTTTCATCTATAACAAGCTTGTTGTTTTACTGATACTCAGAGTCACGGTCTTAGGTTGCAGAAATAAGGTGGAGTTTATTGCTGCAAGTGAAATAGTAACTCTTGTCTTTAGAGGACGGCATGACTGGCTAGGTTGGTTTTTCTCAGTGAATTTCACCTGGCAAAAGGCTTCAGTGGCTGTTTTGTTTTTAAAGTCAAGACCTGTGATTTCATAGGTAAAAAGGATAAAAGCAAGAAAACGTTAAGCAGCTTTATACTTCTAAAAACTAAAGGACCATTTGCTTTTCTGACATAACCAGAGGTAGAGGGTGCACACATAGAAACATCCATACACATGGAAACTGAATAACTCTCTGCTCAATGACAGCAGGGTCATAGTAAAGGCAATATACAGTGAGCCTATAGCCAACATCAAACTAAACAGAGAGAAACTTAAATCAATCCCACTGAAATCAGGGACAAGGCAAGGCTGCTCACTCTCTCCATGTCTCTTGAACACAGTTCTTGAAGTCCTTGTTAGAGCAATAAGACAATTAAGGGGATCAAGGTGATAAAAATTAGAAAGGAAGAAATCAAAGTATCACTATTTGCAGATGATATGATAGTATACCTGAGTGATCCCAAAAACTCTACCAGGGACCAGGGAACTCCTACAACTGATAAACACCTTCAGCAAAGTGGCCGGATACAAAAAAAAAAAAAAAAAAAAAAAATTCAGTAGCCCTCCTGTATACAAAAGACAAATGGGATGAAAAAGAAATTAGGGAAACAACACCCTTCACAACAGCCACAAAGGACATAAAGTATCTTGGTGTAACTCTAACCAAGCAAATCAAAGACTTGTATGAAAAAATACTTTCAGTCTCTGAAAAAAGAAATAGAAGAAGCTATCAGAAGATGGAAAGATCTCCCATGCTCACGTCTTGGTAGAATTAACATAGTAAAAATGGCCATGTTACCAAAAGCAACCTATAGATTCAATGCAATTACCAACACAATTCTTTACAGACCTGGAAAGAAAAATTCTCAACTTCATATGGAATAACAAGAAACCCAGAATCGCTAAAACAATCCTCTACAATAAAAGATTGTGAGTTTTTATAGCACTAGAATTTCCCAGTGAGCCCCAATTCTCAAGGTTTCTCTACATGGTTGCCTGTTTGAACTTAAGCTCAGTTTGCTTTTTGTAGATAATGATGTTGTTAGCCAGGCCCCAAAGTAGGCAAAGTATAAGGAAAAATGACCTGCCTCCTCTTGAGTCTTTGCACAGTGCTGTGATGCTCACTAGTACTTCTTAGGAATCTTCCTATCTTATCCATTTAGCTAAAGATAAAGTCTTCAGCGATTAGTGCATTAATTTTTACCTCCTGGCATTTTATAAATTCAACAAGACATAAAACAATGTTGGTTTTCATCCTCATCTGAAGGCTAGTACTTATAGACTGTTTATTTCTTTACCAAAGCATCTTGTTTTTGTTTCTAGTGATGAGCTGATTACACAGTTTGTTAGATGATTTCCTTGGACATTAGGCTTCATTTTTAATGAGTCTCTGTGGGGCATGTGTGCTTTCACAGTCTTCATGATACTATATTTCCAAATGTTCCCAACATAGCTCACTCTTCCATCAAGAAGTGGTTTATGGAAGCTTCCCTTGCTTCCCAAATAGGCTATTGCAGTTGTCACAGCTGAGAGGGTCTCTGTGTTGCTAAAGACCCTTGATGTCATAAGAGATGGCAATCAGGCATGTGTTTCTCTGGCTGCCGGGATACAAGGCTTGTGATGTGAGCCTTTACCCATGCTATGCAAGTCCTGGTCACTTTTAAGTTACTATGTTTGAGAGCCATCTGGAGAAACCATGAGGGGAAAAAGAGGGGTGCCCAGTGATGCCTCAGCCCTCCTCCCTCACCCCCTTTCTAACATGCGTGTGAGTTTTGAGAGGCTTCTGGGTCAGCTTCTGTCAGTTCATGAGCACCCTTTCCACCAGACACCAGTTAGTCTCAGTCTACCCCAAGGGCTATGGCAGATTTTTAAATGAACTAGTTAAGTCTTTTATAAAATCTTCAATTACAAGCTTGCACGCTGAGGTTAGTTCCACTGGGGTTTCCCTTTGGGCTGACTGTAACTGATAAAACTTTAGCTTGTGTGACCAACATTTATCTCAGAGGACAGGACAAAGCCAGATGTAAAAGCAGTGTGGTTATAAACCCTAGATTGGCATTTCCTGACTTCTGAGTAGATGGCCTATTCATTCATTCATTCATTCATTCATTTCATTCTGTCAGGCATGTGGTGTTTGTGGGATTCATGGAAGCCATTTTCTATTGATTACCCTTTTCTGTTTCACTGTGCTTGTGGATTGTTTAGTCTTTTTGAGACGCACCAACCTAATAGGACAATAGAGCCAGAAGACACACTAGAGATGCCAAGAAAAGCAAGGAGAGGGGCCTGGCTCTACCTTGTATGGCCACTACTGAGTGTATCAATGTGAAAGTCTTTGGCACTGTGTTACCCCTCAGGTACTCTGCACTGCTTTGCTTGACTATTCAGTGAAACAGCATGAAACAGGTGTTCCACTAGCCCCACTTCCTCCTCCTTCCTTTTCCCTCCTTTCTTTTCTCCTCCTTTTCAGGCCTGACTAGTCATCAGGGTCATAATGCATGTTTTATGAGGCCCTCCCTCTGCACATGGCTTTCCTGACTCCTAATTGTATCATAATTGGGCACCTGCTCCCAAGCCGCTCTGCCTCAGTGTACAGGCAGCACATCGCCTGTGGTGGGTAGAGGGGACCAACTGCTAGGTAAGTCACTGCGGGAACCATCTTGTGGCAAAGAGGAGGGGAGGAGACTATCGGGACTGTTTTTCATTTGAAAATACAAGAGAAAGACACACACACACACACACACACGCACAGAAGTGTGGACAAAGCTTATACCACATGCTTTCTTTTCTTTCTTCACTCGCTATCGCCTACATGCTCGTGTCTGCTCGTCATTTGTGTGTCAAAATATGATCTCTGGCACAGCAGAGTTAGGAAGGGAGATTTTGGTGACTTGATTAGATAATGAACAGATTAGTTCCCTTCTGAATGAGGCAGGCTTAGTTAGGAGAAGGCCAGGGAGGAAGTAAATGTTTTCCCACAGGGACCCTGAAGAGCAGGGTAACAAATCCTCTCCAAATCTCTCAAAATCCAGTAGTCAGCACAGTAGAGTCAGAAGGTAAAGGAAGTAATTCCATCACCAAGCTAGCTTTACTCTATACCCTGCTGTGTTGGGGGCTTTAAAAGAGAAAAACAGGTGTATTTTCACAGCTGAGAATAGATAGGCTGAAAGCCCTCTACAGAGTCTCCCTTGAGATTCAGGAATCCCTGCCCTGTTTCTGTGGGATGCACCGTGAGGAGTGAGGTTCAAGGTGAGGGTGGTTTGCCTTTACTGAAAATTTGGAGATACATTCCAAACGGTAGCAATGACTTTCGAGGAGGATCCAGGTGTTCACTACTGCCATCTCCGATCTCAGCCTCCCACTATGTTCAGGCTAAGAAGGGAAATGGAAAATAGTAGGAAATGCAGAAGGTAGCCTGCACCTCAGTAATCCCCATGTACCGGAAAACCACTGTGGTCCTGCACTGTTTTTTGTTATTTCCAGGGGTTGGGGATGGAGAGGAGAGATACTGAGCATGCAGTGCAGGAATATGCTTGCTAAATGAGAGGTTTCTCTGCAGATGAGGCAGCAACATCTGGTTCCCAGCCTGACTCTTGTCCCACAGCAACTATCAGTAATAAAGCTTGAAATCTTGCTTCTCTTTAGATGATTACTCATTTCGTAACTTTGCTTTAGCATCTCAACCTATCATAGTTGACCCTGCCATGGCCCTTCCCTCTGATAGAAAGAATGACTAGACCTTTTGTACCCTATAGTTACTCTCTAATCTTGGGTGTGTTCACATATGTACATGGGTAGGATACATGTGTACACACACATACATACACACACACACACACACTGTTCCTGTAGCCATGTTCTCCAAATATTACTGTCTTAGCAAGAAAAAAAACCCTGTAATTTTTGAAATGGATTTAGGCTCAGTATGACCTGCCTTACCTTGCTTGAAGAAAGTACCTATGTCACATGAATGCTGCATCAGCTAAATGCCACATTTAAGACTATGCAATATGCCAGGCTCAGTGGCACATACCTGTAATCCCAGTATTCGGGGAGGCAGAGGCAGGTGGATCACTGTGAATTCAAGGCCAGCTGGTATACAAAGCAAGTCCAGGACAACCAAAGCTACACAGAGAAACCCTGTCTCAAAAAAACCAAACCAAACAAAGACTATGGAATGGAAGTTATTTAAGGAAGTTCTCTTATTGGAGCAATGGGTGAAGTTCAATATTGTTTTATTAAGTGAGAAACCTGCTAAGTTATGTTACTATTTAGAAGTGAAATCCAGTGGAGATTTGTTTATAATTCTAGTTCTTTTCTAAGATTTTATCCCACACAGCCAGTTCCCCTACTGATCTTTGACTTAGGGACGGAAAGAGACACAAATTATCTTTATTTAGTTTTAAATTTCTCCCCTCCCCCCGTTTTCTGAGGCTGCTTAGTTTTCATATAAGGAAACATATGCTGAGGTTCCTTAATCCTTTTGCAGTTTATTCTGAAATTCCGAAGTATGATTTCAGGTAAAGCTAAATAAACACCATCCCAAGTCCCATTGCTGGAATTTAGAGAAGGAAGCTGGCCATATAATTACTCCCAGTGAGAAGAGGGGCTGGGCCCTTCGAGAGTGTGTTGCCACACACTTGTGCGGCAAGAACAGAGGAAGAATGAAAGCTTTAGAGGAGAAGTTATTTGCAAAACATCACTCAAACAATGAAAGGCAAAGCAGGCTTTGATCCCAGGCTTATCTAGCTACACAGTAAGATTTCTTTCTCTCCATTCACCAAAGACCATGGCCTACTTCATAGGTAGAGCAATTTATTTGATGTCAGTATCTCAAGCACCCTTGACTCCTCACTAGGAATGTCACTTACCTGTGTGGGGCAGCCATGAGTAAGTGCTTAGGGATATATGTGTTTCTGGATTCCCTTCCTAGTTCCTACTCTCTCTCCTTCCACTTCTGTCTTAGTTCCTTCAAGATGTTAAAACAAACTAGAATTAATTGGGAAGCATGCACGTGCCCATGGGCACACATGCACACACTCTGGATCAAGCTTGTGTACACACACACACATGCACACGCAAACTTCATTCTTATAGGCATAGAGGTGGAGAACCCCATGATAAAGGTGTGGGTAGATCTATTTTGTAAAGACATGGATCTCTCTAATGAGGGCCCTGATCCCAACACTGACTCTCACCCCATTCCTTAGGGCATTTCAACATGGAGTTTTTCAGGCGACACAAACACAAAGCCTGTAACACTTCTTTACCTCCTTTCTTCCTTCTTTCCTCTGCCCATCCATTCATTCAGCCGTGTACCGATGGCTTCGATGCAGCAGCTTCTGGTCCTGTAGGCCTCACCAGCTGTGGTCCATGCAAGAGCTGGCCAGGGAGCCATGGAGCCTGACCTGCATAGGAATAGCCTTTCTCAATTGGTTTTCACAGAATACGGAAATCAAATAAGGAAAAAAGGGAGTTTCCGTTTACAAAGATCTTTTCTGGTTTTTAGCTTCTGAAATGGGCGAGGTGTATCACTATAATGCCAGCACCTGGAAGAGAGGCAGGTGATTCACTGCACGTTTGAGGTCAGCCAGTGCTACACAGAGAGACCCTGTCTCAACAAACACATCCAAAACCAAACACAAGTCCTTTGAATCACAATTAGAAACAAAACTGATTTGAAAATCCTGGCTTCCTGTAAAGCTTATTACGTAGGGTTTTGTTTTGTTTGACTTAAGACAGGTTTTTACCAGGTAGCCCATGCTGTTCTGTCACTCACTGTATAACCCAGATTGGCTTCAATGTACAATCCCTCTGCCTTTTACCTCCTACGTATTGGAGTTTCCTCCTAGCTGAGTCATTCCAACTCCCCTAGATCACCAGTTGACATCCATGTGCACTGAAGAAGGACACCGCCACTTCCTCCTTCCACCCCAAGAACTCATTTCTCACCATGAGGCTGCTATTCCTTCTTTTTCTTCTTCTCGTGTGTTTTACTCAGACAATTTCAGGTAAGCTCTGACCCCACCTGGATGGGAGAGATGGGATGGCAGATGACTTTGCAGCCTGGAGTAAACCAAACGAATTCAATTATAGAAACAAAATGCATAACAACGACAACAAAATACTATCTTGATGTGGCTATAAGAAGCATGGTGGATCTAGTTGCTGGTGCCATCAATTTGACAGACTTGGCATCATGTTGGTGAAGCCTCTAGGTGTGTCTATAAGAGATCATCTTAATTATGCTGGTTGATAGGGGAAGACCATGCTCTTCCTGGGCAGTGGTTCCTGGACTGTATCAGAGAGGAGGATGTAAGCCGACCACAAACATGCATGCATTTGCCCCTTTCTGTTTCTTTACTTTGATGGAACATGGCAAGCTCCCGGAAGCTTGCCCCTCTTTGCTTCTTGACTTGACGTCTACCATGGGACCGTGTTTTAATTGTGAGCTAAAATGAAGTCCATCTCTCTTCAGTTGTGATGGTGTGGAGAACTGCTTCACTGTACAACCAAAGAAAGAGAAGCTCAAAGCAATAAAAATATCTCCCTTACGTTATCTTTAACTGGTGACAACTAATAATTGTGACACATTTGTAATGCGCCTTTCAGGTTACAAATCACTTCCAGGTGAATAAAAACAGCAGCACCAGCACAAATAGTAATAGTGACAAACGATCCCGACCACTTTCTCTTCCCAAACATCACTTTTTAAAAATTAAATATCTGTCAGTATTTTATTTTTAATTTTGTTGACTTTATTACTGACTCAAGGTGTAGACACTCAGCGAACTTTACACACTTAGAACAGGCATTCAGATCAGAAGCTGTGGTGGAGCTTCACATTAAATCTTACGCTTTCAGCATTGAATGTATTTTCTGCACTTGGCCATTACCAAACCAAAAAGTGCCTCAACAGGATTAGAAGTAGAAAAACAGCTTTATGTCTTCTTCATGTCTCATGTCTACTACCTTCATTCAGTCTTTCCTCATCGCCTTATACTTAGTATTTTTTGTTCTATTCATGTATGTACATTTCTTTACATACACTCATGCACATATACACACACACAGATTCTGCATCAGAGAGAGAAAATGTGTTTTTTTTTCTTTTTAATATTGTGTTTCACTTAATATTGTATAAGTCCATTCAACTTTCCTGCAAATTTTTATATTTCATTTTTATTACCTTTATTATGTCTGTGGAGGAGGCACTGGATTCCTCTGGACCTAGAGTTATAGGTGGTCATAAGCAGCTTGATGTAAGTGCTGGGAATCAAACTTGTGTCCTCTAAAAAGTAGTTAGTGCTTTTGACTGCTCAGCCATCTTTCTAGTCCCTAAATGCTTAGTCTCTAAATATCTTCTTTTTTGAGGCAGATTTCCAGATACTATGACTGGCCTAGAACTCACTATGTAGACCAGGCTAGCCTTAAACTCAGATCACTCTCCTCCTGAAAGCTAGAACTGAAGATGGACCACCATGCCTGGGCACAAAACAGGCTTCTGTCATATGATAGCTGCTTTACTGTTTGCAGCAATAGTTATAGAGTATTTCATAACTGTTATGTAGAAATGACAAAACTTGCTTCAAGCCATATAGGTGATAAAAGTAAAAATAGTTCAATTCTGCAGATAATAGTGTTAAATACCCAACAATCTTAGGTAATAAGTTCATTATACTACAGGTAAACAAGGATTGCTTTTCATGTGAATATGATTCATGCAGTATTTGAGGTTTGCTTATTCTAAAAACTTAATTATTATTATTAGTTTTTTGAGACAGGGTTTCCCTGTGTAGCCTTGGCAGTTCTGGACTCACTTTGTAGACCAGGTTGGCCTGGAACTCACAGACATCTGCCTGCCTTTGTCTCCCAAGTGCTGGGATTAAAGGCTTGTGCCACCATGCCTAGCATAGTTGAATTCTTATCTACCTGAAAATTCAGATTTAGTGAGGTGGCCTTTTATCTTACTTGGTGATCTTATATGAAAAACCAAAACCAAAACAAACAATATTCTCAGCCTTGTGATCTTAAGACAACAAAGGGAGTCATCCTTGTTGAGGTGAATCCCCTCAGGTCACAGGGGTACTCTGCTCACTGCAATCTATCAGTTCACACTGACAAAACAGCTACCACCATGGCTGTTGCCAGCTACTGAAAACAAAAACAAAAACAAACAAACAACACCAAACAGTTTCACACTAGAAGTTAAGGACTCCATCCCTCAGAGGCATCATTTTTGTTCAAAATTGACTGACTGGGTTCATAGCTACATGTACTCAGGCAAAACATAAGATAATCATATTTTTGTGTCAAGACAGCAGCTTTTGAACAGCCTAAAGGAAGAGAGAGGGGAAGATGGATAGAGGATCGTAGCTAGCTGATGAATATATTCATGCAGGAAAGATATGGCTGTGAAGTGGCTACGGATAGAAGCATATGTTTATATCTGCATGTTCATTTTTGTTTTCTTCTGGAAAAGCCTACTTGTCTTCAGTGGTAACATAAGCTATATTTAGAACCAGAGTGTCTCACTCCCAGTTGCTGTGTTTTCCGTCACCTCAAAAGGCCACAGGTTTTGGTGGAAGCAGTATTCAGTGTTCCTTCGTGGCTGTCTTTCATTCTTTGGCTTTCTTGACTTTGGACAGGGTTTGGGGCCTCGTCTCCTCTCGCCCTGATCTCTCCACGGCTCCATACCTTCCTAGCCTAACTCTCTGGCCCACTGGACACATGACGCTCTCTCTGTGCAAAGGCATCTCTGTGTATGAAACCCCGCACCACACCAAACAGGGGAGGCATACCCCTCGACCACCAGCGACACGCCACTTCTGTCAAGCACTCACTGTGTATTGCTCGATATTTTCTGCACACCCGCAACAGTTTGCGCGGTCTAGGAGGAAGGCACGTTAGAAAGGCTTTATACAGAACATGGGAAAGGAAGTAAACTACACTCGCGTTCCCGGAACAAAGTCATCTGAGGTGCTTTCTCCCATCCAAGCAACTTCAAGTGAAAATGAAAATAAGTTACAGGCACCTCAGGCTTCCTGGAGGCCCGGGAAATAAAAACCACCAGATTCTGAGGGTCACATGGCTTTAGCTACCACAGGTCACCTCCGCCTTTGTTGTGAAAACAACCACAGAGAGTAAGCGGGGGGGGGGGGGGGGGGGGGGGGGGGGGCGTGGCAGTCTCCCAGTTGTCTTCTTCAAAGACACCCACATGTGACTTCATACACTCTCAAATGATCCTCCTTGCCTGGCTTTTCTTCTTAATAGCCTGCCAATGAGAAAATGGTTACAAGCTCAGGCCACACCTGAGCCATCAGAAAGTTAGTGTGGGTCTCGTGGACTGTTCTGCCCTCCCTGGCTAGGCACGATAAATTATACTATCTTTGGTTTAATGAAGCCTTCCTTGCTTGCTTCTTCACTACTCCCTTCCCTTTTGCTTTCAGGGCGCAAAAGAAATTTGAAATATCATCTGTGTGAGAGAATGGGTGGCATTTGCAAACATCAGAGGACCCATGGATGCTCCATCCTGCCTGCAGAATGCAAAAATCGATACAAACACTGCTGCAGGCTCTAACGGCAGCTTGCGGGCGCGCGCAGCGCAATGGAAGAGTAGGCGCCTGCTCCAATCTCCGTGTAATAAAGGCATCATCATGTGCACCTGTTCTTTCCAAGGGAGTAAATTTTAGGTGACATGCCAGTGAGCTTGAAAATGGAGAATGTGGTGGTGGTGGTGGTGGTGGGGTTGGGGTTGAGGGTCCAGTGTTTCCAGGCTCGTGGCCTCTTATTCAAGAAATAAAAGGCTCACGAAAATTTGCAAAAAGGGCAAGGAAACTTTGCTGAAAGTTTGGGGCTAAAAGCAAATAAGGGTGATGTTTGAGATCCCACTTCCTGCCTGCCTTTCTCATGCACACAGTGAGGTGTGCATGGCACAGTTTGTGAAAAGCCAAAACCAGGTAATCTGTGGAGCTGAAACACCAGGCTGAGCAAAGTTGTCAGTGACAAGATTGAAACAGATGAGGGTGGTTTGAATGGGGCTCACCCCTGATGGCTTGTATGTTTGAATGCTTGCTACCCGGTTAGTAGAACTGTTAGGAAAGGATTAGGTATGTGTGGGGATACATATGTGTATAAGTGTATTCACTGTGTGTGTGTGTGTGTGTGTGTGTGTGTGTGTGTGTGAGAGAGAGAGAGAGAGAGAGAGAGAGAGAGAGAGAGAGAGAAAGCCAGAGGCTGGCTTGGGTACTTCCTCTGGTACTCTTCACCTTATTGTTTGAGATAAAATCTGACTAAACCTAGGCCCTCTATTTCAGCCAAACTGTCTGCTGTCTGTCTGTGGGCCCTGGAGACCCTGTTCTCTGACTTTGCCTGGTTGGTGAGGTTACAAGAACTGGCCACTACATCCAGCTTTTACATGGGTCCAGAGATTCAAACTTAGGGCTTCGCAAATGTACAGCAGGGATGCCTACTCCACTGAGCCACCCCCCCCAGCATAAATTATTTTCTATAACTCACTGAGCTACCCTGTGCCTGGTGACCTAAGGAACTTAGGGTATCTCCCTTTACTAGAGCACTGAGAACTCATCAATGATCACCAATAGGGCTTGTTAACAGTTCTGGAGCACCCGATCTTCACAGTCCAGGCACAGTATGGGAAAAAAAAAAAAAAATCCACCCTCTAAAAACCCACTGATGCGAGAAAGAAGATGAATTTTCAGAGGCCAAATGTTACACTCAATGATCTAGATTCAAGCAGGAGACATCAAAATTGAAGATACAACTAAGATGGTTTCAACCTCATAGATCTGCAGCAAGTTTGTGCTGATCCTAAACTGGACACAGGAGGCAGTTAACCAGGGTGGCCATAAGCAAAATCCCCACAGGCTGCACCTTGACCTCGTAGTGGCTCTCATCTCCCTCCCTCCTGGTTTGCACCCTGGACTTGTGCCTTCATTCTACTGCTTGGCAATGTCTCTTCCATGTCTAACCTGTCTCCACACCTGGAAGGTCGGTATTCAAGAGGGCACCAGCCTCTCTCCTCACCCAGTACACTCTGCTACCCCTGTGTTCTCATGGATTCATCCTGCCATACCTGCCACGCGGGATGAGTCCCAGTGTCCCAGTGTCGCCTGCCTAAATCCACACTTTAAAACTCCGCACCACAAGAAACTAATTTCCTGGAGGTGCCCATTATTCAACAAGTCAAAAATGGAAGTTTTCACCCAGATTCCACATCTCTAAAGACCAAACCCCATGCTGCCAATTCTTGCATATGTTTAATTAGTTATTAGCCTCTTGTGACTATCTTGGCTTGAAATGATATAGCTGACAGTGGCCTTATATGTCCTGATTCTGCTGCCTCCACCTCCCAAGAAATGGAACTCCTGTCATGTTCCACCATGTTTGGTTCTGTATTAAGCCCAGCTGCATGTCTTAATCTATACCCCTAGTCCCCAAATATTTCCACCTAAAGTTGTGTAGTATCCCCTGGCTTCTGTTTCTAGCCTTCCAACCTTTCTGCACACCACTAAAAAGTCTCCAGTGTTGCTTTACAGTACAAAAGATTAAATTAGATGCATTTAGCTTAGCATCTGAAGGGCTCCAAAGATAGGCTATTCCTTTGCAAGTTTTGTTTCCCATGTCTTAGTTTCCAAATTCCCCCACCCCTGTGATGGCAGTCATGATTCTGGCATGAAAGCCTTACAGGAAGATATTTAGACCACTTCAACTCTTCTGGATAGTCCTTAACACTTGAGATTCCACTCAGGCATGGCATTATTAGGTCGATAACTTCAATCTACCTATAGATACAGTTTCCATGCCTGTGAGCTCCTGGGTAAAGTTGAGCTTGGGGTTATATCTCCAGCTCACCAGCACAGTTCTGACACACAAAAGGTACTTGGTGGTGCTTCAAAGTTAGTGAGTAATGAAGAGAATGACACAATGAGGTCTCAGTGTTCTGATATAATTCGGGAAGGACAGGAAAGAGGAATTCCTCAGGTCATGGTTCGCACACAGCAGAAGCTCCTGCCAGGGCACAGTCCTGGCATACGAGTACAGTTTGTTTTCTTCCGCAGGCACACGGTTGTAGGAGAGTCACAGTAATGGGGCTCATAATCTGTAGAAGGAACATAAGCTGTTTTAGGCAGAAACTCTCAAGCCCCCTGTGCAGGAATTGATCCATCCAGTAGGGTTGGAACCCATGAACTCACTGTTGAGGAAGGTGATGATGGTGTTGATGAAGGTGCTGATGAAGGAGTCTTTCTTTTGTACTGGACCATTCTGCTTAGTCTCTCTTTCTGGTTTACAGCCTCTAGGAGCTGGTTATAAATGAAAGCATTTTTGTGGTAATTTGCAGAATAAGAATCATCCCGTAGGACCAACATATAATTAAATCTGTATCATACACAACACTAGAGCTCTGTCATGGAGCCTGTATCATATACAACACTAGAGCTCTATCATGGAGCAGCTCAAAAATGCTGTTTGGAAGCAGCGTTCTAAGACTTTACACTTTCTAGCTATCCTCTGAGAGGCTCCACCCACCAACAGATTTGAGACTCACAGCCAAACATTAGGGAGAAAGAGGGGAGCTTGGTGGAAGAGTGGGAGGAAGGATAGAAGGATCTGGAGGGAACAAGAACTTTACAAAAAGACTAAAAGAGTCCATTAACCTGGACCCAGACGTGTGGAGTGGGGGATTACAGAGACTGAAGTGCCAACCAAGGACCAAGCGTGGACTGGACTTAGACATGTGTAGCTGATGGGCAGTATAGTCTTCATGTGGGTCCTAGTAAGGGGAGCAGGGGCTGTCTGCAACATGGACTTTCTTGCCTGCTTTTTAATCACTTCCCTCTGGCAGGGTTGCCTTGCCAGGCCACAGGGGAAGAGGACATATTCAGTCCTCATGCAACTTGATGTGCTGGGGTGGGTTGATAAGAGGGTGAGGGTTCCCTTATTCTGTGGAGAAGGGTAGAGGGGGAAAAAGAGTGGGAGTGTGGGACTGGGAGGAGAGTAGGGAGGGTATACAATTGGGATGTAAAGTGAATAAATCAATAAAGTTATATTTTAAAAAAGACTTTATGCTTTCATCCTCTTGGGGCAGGATAGTATTGATGATATAATTCAATAGCTTGTTTCCCAAGAAGAATTTAATTTTTCTTTTTTTTATATTAAATTTATTTACTTTCCATCCCAATTGTGGCCCCCTCCCTCATCTCTTCCCAGTCCCACCCTCCCTCTCTCTATCCCCTTATTCCCTGAGGGCACCACTTCCCCTACCATCTGACCCCAGCCTATCAAGTCTCATTAAGATGGTTTGCATCCTCTTCCTCTGTGGCCTAGCAATGCCTCCCACCACCACCAGGGAGAAGTGACCAAAGAGCGGACAACAGAGTCCATATCAGAGACAGCTCCTGCTCCCCTTACTAGGGAACTACAGGGAGACTGAGCTGCCTATAGACTACATCTGAGCAAGAAGAATTTTATTAACAGAGATATTAACGTGTATGAAGATATACAATATGCCTCAAACCTTTTGAGGTGTCAGCAACACTCGAACATCCACACACAATTCCCAGGCTCACAAATTCACATTTGGTAACATATGTGGGGTAAGAAAATGAGACTGTAGATCTAGATTTCCGATTCCACAAGTAAAGGATTCAGAATGGCAGACACAATCCGACATGGAAGTTTCCTTCTGCTTCTTACCTGCCCTTCACTTGGAAGAAAAGGAAAGCTCACAGGAAGTGCAGGGCTGCAGTAGCCCCTGTGGGTTGGTTTGTATGTTAGGGACCACCAGCAGAGGCTGTCAACCTCACAGCTCAGTGGATGTCCCAGAGGTCTCTCATCAGCTTCAGAGGAGCTTCCCAGGCTATGCCCATCATATGTGAGAACTAGTACCATGGCTGAATGCAGCATCTACCCATCCCATGCCATAATAACCTGGCCTCAGCCCTATTTCCACAGACCAGTTGGACACCATTCTATCTGCACAGTGAAAGGGAAGTGACTAGAACTGTGCTTGTAGCAGAGCTTCACAGACATGCCTATCACGGGATCCTGTGACAGCATCACTCCAGCATAAGTCGGGAACTTTGTAATATTATTTTCCTCTTCCTCGGTACAAGTCATTTCTACTCAAATACTGTAAGCAAGTGTCTCATATGGAAACTGCTGGGAGCCCTCCCTGTTCCTCCACAGGAAAGCCCCTTGCAGTTTACCACCTACTTGACTGAAAATTAGCTTAGCAAGGAAACGAAACCAGGATCAGTGTTTTGAATGAGACATTATTTCTTATTCCCAGTGGGTCGTTGATAATGAACTGTTTCCATATAAAGGGACAGAAGGACCATGGATGGAGGGGAGAGGACTCCTCCAACCTGCCCCCAAATTCTGAGCTCATTGTCTAGCAGTCTTCTGAACTGTTAGCCTGGAAAGCACATTGAATTCTTAACAGGAAGACACAGGAAGTAAATATTTTATTTTATATGTTTTTAGGGCTAATCATGGGAGGAAAAGGTAAGAGAGCAGGAGGGCTGAGGTGGAGAGATGACATCTAACTTGTTGCAAGGAAGCAAGGTCTGAATTCTCAATGACCTCCCCAATCAAGGAGTCAGAGTGCTCAGAAACCTTATGAGCTCCACTGTAACCTGCAGTCCTGCACCAGGATGTAAGAGATGAACAGTAGGTAGAGAGCCAAACCTCTGTCTCCCTTCATCCCACACTCGGCACTCTTTTCTCAAGACAGGGAACATAATTGTCTAAGTTTCCTCCAAAGTGCCATGGCTCCAACTGTGTGGAGCCATTCTCTAAAGGGCTCTGAGCTTTCTCTTCCTGTCTTTGTAGCCAAACCTCAAGTGCAATGTCTCCAGGCCATGGCTAACGGTAAAGACTGCTGTGATTCAACGCCACATCAGTAGAGGGATAAGAAGAGCATTGGCAGTGTGGTTGAGAAAAGCCCCCTCCCTGCTTCTTCCTAGATTGCAGTATTCCTTCACAGTTCAGGATTAGCATGGAAACATGGTTTGGAGCATCCTCCCTTTCTCATCTTTCCACCCTACATGGGCTATTGCTTCCTAGAAGCATCCTTGGGGAAACTGAGTTCATTTGAACTTAGAAGAGAAGACAGATGCTGAACAGGGCTTACCTGCCATGACTTGACAAAGAAAGAAGACAACTGAGATGAGAAGGTAAAGTAACTTCATGGCACCAACTTCAGTGGAAAATGCCTTGAAGTCCCTGGAAGAGGTAAGCAATGACAACGTTGAACAAAATATAATGCCTTCCTTTGTAGATTTAATCAGAATGACTGGCCATCGAAAGAAATGCATGGTTTTGTAGAGACTACCAGTTAAAATATGCAACAAACAGTGGATAACCATGAATTGTATAATGCTTAGTAACGTTTGAGACATAGCTGTGGGTATTTCTTTTGTTAGCATCTCAGGGATCATGGATTAGGGAAGAAGAGAACCAAAGATAGGAAAGGCACTAATTTTAGTTATTCTCATTTAACTATTATGATCTTCAACCTCAATTCAAAACCTTATTTTCATAGTAATCAGAGTATTGCCCAAATGCCTAAAGAGAATAGAGACATTTGCCTACCTCTTAAGATCTTTCTTACAGGGTCTCTTCTCTCTTAGGATATAGTTGTTCACATCTCCAGAAATATATGACATCCTCACCACACCCAGCCACCGTTGGCTCCTTTCCATTTGTTCTTGGTGAAGCCTGGCCCTGTCCACCTGGACCAATGAGGGCTTTCAAATACTTCTAGGATGACCCTGCTGATTCAGGTTTCTCTTCAGATAATGCTGAAGTCCCATGACTGACAGAACCTTATGTGCTTGGCTCTTGAACTGCTAAGCCTAACACAGTCCTTTTGTACATGAAATCTGAGGGGCTTTCCTCAATGAATCATTTTAAGAAGTGTCTTGAAAAGTGGCTGACTCAAAATTCTTGTGTTTTTTCCTCTTCTCCCTCAATTGATTACCCATTTTCTTCATTTATACATTAGAACCAATTACAAGGAACATTGTGATTATTGTGAATTTCTTATAGTTAAAAGAAAATTACTCTTATCATACCTAGGTGTTGATTCTAACCCCAAGGAATGAAGAGAAGAATTAATTTAAAAGTATTAACTATAGTGATAAAGGTTGTATATAGTGAAACCAAAACTACATTCAGCATGTGCCTCTGGACTCTGGAGTACTTCACTACACTAAATAGTGTACTGTTATTTCTCAAAGATAGGTTACCAGTGTCAAGCTCTTAGTAGTAATAACTTTCTGTAGACTAGTGACAATTTAGAAGACAACCATCCTTAATTCAGAAAAAAGGTGACTTAAACTAAAAATCAACTCTACTCTTCCCAGTAAGTATTGTTGCTGTTTGAAAACACTTACTGTTCCTAAAATGCTTTTATTAAAAACAAAGCTTTTTGTTATTTGTAACTGCTTAACTATTTCTGACTTTAATTCAATTATGAAAAAGATTAGTACATAATATCTAAGAACTTAAAGTTATTTAGAGTCTTCAAAAGTTTTTTTTTTTAAAATAAGAACTTCTGAAGTTAAAAAATTGGATAATAGAATCAAAATGCATTATATACATTTGTGAAAATTGTGACAAAATGCAGTGTATAAATGTACTGAATTTTCAAAGAATTATTGATTCTTCAAAAAGGTATTAATTTTCAAAGGAAGCATAAATAAAATATCTCCAACAAAAGCTGGGAGGATTCTTTATAGAAGGTATGCTAAAGGTACTTCTTCAAAGTGAAAAAAAATAAATTAAACATGAAAGGTTATGAAAGAATAAAAATTGTAGCCAGCCCTGAAGAGATCTGATAAGCTAAGATCAGATGGAAGGGAAGGAGGACCTTCCTCATCAGTGGACTTAGAGAAGGGCAGGGAGGAGATGAGGGGGGGAGGGAGAATGGGATTGGGAGGGAATGAGGGAGGGGGCTACAGCTGGGATACAAAGTAAATAAACTGTAATTAATATAAAAGATAATAAATTAAAAAAAGATTTAAATCTTTTAATGATTTTTATGGTCATGTTTAGAAAGTATGTAAATTAATTTTGTTTAACTTGAACTCGTAAAATAATTCATATTAAATTTATTGAACATTGAAAAAAAAGTTGCTGGTAAGGTCAATACAGATGACTACCATAACAAAAGAGTGCCAGGCAATCAGTTTTAATTTTAGCATAAAATTTAAAAGGCTAAAATAGTAAAACTATAGCTACAAAAATTGAAGCACAACATGAAACACATAAATTGTAACTTGAGTTGCACCAAAGTCAATCAGGAAAGTCCACATGCAGAATCTTAGAACACATTTGAAATTTAGCTGTTATCAGCTTAAACTAAACTGTTAGTGAGTATAAGATATTTTGTGTAAGCCTTACAGCCACAAGTAAAATATTTAAAAAATGAACAAAACCAGAAAGTGATTGAAGCCGTATGGCATGTCAACACAAGAAAGGAAAAGGGGGACAGAAGAATCACACGACAAATGTCAATTACTAGTCACAACCCCTTCTCCATAAGTACTCTAAAAGTAAATGGATTCAACCCCTTAACGGAGACATGGAACAGCTGAATGTATAAAGTTATTCCGTATCATCAACAGAGCCTCACTTTGTATTTTGGACATTTGTTGGCTGATAGTTAAAAAATGGAAATGTAGTTCATGAAAATGCTAATAAATATAAATATATAAAACTGTCATAAAATGCATAAAGGGCCATTATATAATGATAAAATGATTGGTGAAAGAAGCTATGATAATAGTTTTAAACATCAATGCAGCCATCACCAGAGTATCTAAATATATAAAGCAGATAAGAACAGAGATGAGGAAAGGCATGCACAGCCATATGCTACTAGTAGCAGGGTCTATTCTGCTTTCAGTAATGGACAGACCAAAAAGAAATCATTGGGCTTAGAGAACACTGGGGAAGAAATGGACCCAGAAGACTCACATAGAAATTATAATCATTGCCATCAGGACACAAGTTTCTCAAGTACAGGCACACCATTTTCCAGTACAGACCTCACACTGGTTGACAAGCCTTAGGATTAGAAAGACTAAAATAGTAACCTTTGTCTTTTCTGCCCATAGTGAATGAAAACTAGAAACCAATAACAGAAGAAAAAAATACAGATATATGGAAATTAACACACACTTGAACAACTAATAGACCAAAGAAATTAGAAAATATATTTGAGCAGTCAAGAATGATATATATATATTTTCCTTTTTGGAACACAGAAAAATAGATTCCAAGTGGGAAATATACAACTTATACCTATATTATTCATGAGAATTGTCACTATTATTATATTAAGCAATTCTACATTTTGGGGGGTATCATAGTCTTTTCAAGAAATATTTATTTTACTTTTTATTTATGTGCATATATGTGTGTCCCTCTCTATGTGTGCAGGTGCCTGCAGAGGCCAGAAGAGGGCAGCAAATCCCATTGAACTAGGGTTTCAGGTAGTTCTGCGCTGCCTGTCCTCATTGCTGAGTCATCTCTTCTGCACCCAGCTCTCTTATTCTTATTCTTATTTCCATTCTTTATTTGTTGCCTCTTTGCTCATGATTTCTCACTGAAGTTTTGTTCTCTTTCTTCTTTCCTTTCTCTCTTTCTTTTTTTTTTCTCAGATCACCTTTAATGTCCAAGATCACCTTTAATGTCCACTGACTTTTCTTCCAAACTACGATTGTCCTGTTTCTTTGCGTGAGAAAACCCGTTTAACATTCTTTCTTTGGTAGACACCCTCTGGACACTCATGCATTCCTTGCAAGTCCAGGCGTGTGCATGCACAGACTCACGCCACATTGTGGAGCAGCATCTAAGATGCAGGAGCTCCTTTTTGCTGGGCTCTGCTGCCTACTTCCATCTCTTCTCCTTTTCTTCTATCTTGTGGTTTAATATCAATAAGTCAAGATCAAATTTTCTTTCCATTGTTCTCTTTGGGTGCATGGTGCTTTTCGTGTCCATAGATTCCCTTCCTTAAGCAGTACACCCCCATCCCCCACCCCTCTGCAAATGCCAATCGCTGTATTTTCAAATGTTGCTTCATCTCCATCCTTAGCTGTGACATATTTGCATGAGATTGTCTCCTACCATCTTCTTACCCCTTTGTTACTATTTCATGACTTCACCCCTTCTTGTTTTTATTATTTTCAATCGTGCTGCAATCTAAGTGGCTTCTCCAGCTCCATCAAAAGTTCCTCAGCTGTGTTGGGTCTACCATCAGCTGATAAGCTGGATTTCACTCATAATTGTGCTTGTGGGTAGCATCTGCTCAAATATTTTTGGTCAGTTTTATCATCACTGTGGACTTGCCATTTTGAAGGTTTGCATTTCACAAATGTAAGCAGCTGTTACATAATTGATTGCTAACTTCTGTGGTGTGCTTTTACAGTATTGTTGTCTCATGAGAGTTTATACTAAGATCTGTTGTTCCTGTCAGCTCCCATTTTTGTGATGTCTTTCTCTGCTTGTCTGTTTTTGAATGGTAAATCGAATTTAATTTAATGGATTTTAATCTGTTGAAATCTGTGTCCTGAAATTGAGAATTTTTTTAAGGGTTATTAACAGTTTGTGGCTACCTCGGGTTTTTCCAGTTTCACACTATTTAGCCTTACAGAACTTGGTTGGCACCTTTCCCACATCTCCACAGTCTTAGGACAATAAGGACAGTCATTTCAGTTCTTTGCAAGGCTAATCATGGAGTCTGAGCCTCTGTAATATCCCGTATCTGTGATGTGCACTCTTGACCCCCTTCTCCTGCCTTGGGGCTTTCCCACATATCCTTCAGCCTGCCAAGCAACGTGGCTTGGCAATGACACTGGTTTTTAAAGTCAGAGGTCCTCTCTCAGTAACCTGATCACACAACCCATCCGTGGTGGAAGCCTTCATATAGCAGTACATACATCAGCCACAGGGCTGTCCAGGCTCTGTTCTGTAGCTTTGACCAACAGATTTGTTTCAGCTCTACAAGGAGAGCAACAGAACCAAAAAAATCTGGACCCAGGGGTGTTTTCTGAGACTGATACTCCAACCAAGGACCATTCATGGAGATAACCTAGAACCCCTGCACAGATGTAGCCCATGGCAGCTCAGTGTCCAAGTGGGTTCCCTAGTAATGGGAACAGGGACTGTCTCTGCCATGAACTCAGTGGCTGGCTCCTTGAGCACCTCCTCATGAGTGGGGAGCAGCCTTATCAAGCCACAGAGGAAGACAATGCAGACAGTCCTGATGAGACCTGATAGACTAGGATCCAAGGGAAGGGGAGGAGGACCTTGCCTATCAGTGGGAGGGGCATAAGTGGAGAAGAGGGAGGGTGGGATTGGAAGGGGATGAGGGAGGGGGCTACAGTTGGGATACAAGGGGAATAAATTGTAATTAATAAAATATAAAAATAAAAAAGAAGAAAAACATATGTGCCTGACATGTTCTTCCTTTAAACAGCACGCACTGTCTTATTTATTTTTCATATGTAATTATTTCCTTTCATCTTTTCTTTTTCCAATGGGTTCCAACATACCTAATAATTAGAATTTTTAGCTTTAGGAACCTTAATCTGTAGTGAAAATGAGGAAGCAGATGATTTTGTAATCTTTAATTTTTGAAAAGGTTTCATAATCTTTAAAAAGCATGTTTCCTTCTAACGTATTTTATAAGTCATATAGGACATTCTTACCGGCATACTCCAATTCCTCTTTTGTAATAAACTCAGAATGGACAATGAATAATCAAAGAGGTGGTCTTCACCTCGGGACACTAGGAAAAGTATGCATTGCATTGTAGATTGTCTTCTTGTCAGTAATGTTCGTCATGAAGATGTTAGTGATTGACAGGTAGTCTGTAAGGAAAAGCAGGGAGCTTTGGGGGATTTTTCTTTGGTTGTTTGGTTTTTTAAGAAGTCAGATTTTTCTTTGGATGTTTGGTTTTTTTTTAATTTTTTAAAATTAATTACAGTTTATTCACTTTGTATCCCAGTTGTAGCCCCTTCCTCATTCCCTTCCAATCCCATCCTCCATTCCTCTACTTCTCCTATGCCCTTACCCCAGTCTACTGATAGTGGAGTTCCTCCTCTCCTTCCCATCATATCCTAGTCTATCACGTCTTATCAATGTTTTGTTTTTTAAGAAGTCAGTTGTATGACTCTAGAATTCACAATAAAAAATAAAGAAAGAAAAAGAAAAAGAGAAAGAAAAGACATCAGCAAAGGTCATATTTTAGGTTTCCATAGGATCCCAGACTCTGGTTACATAAATACATGGGGACAACTATACGAAATCCTTTGGTTGTATATCGAAGGCTCTGGTTCTTGAGAGACAATGTTACAGGGAAGAGCCATGATCAGAATCCAAATTCAGTATTCCTCACAAACACCAAGGAAGAGGAGGTGGCAGAATTATCAGAGCCAGAGATCAAGTGGAAAAAAAAAAAAAAGAGTGTTCATTGCATTATTTATTTAAACTTTCCCTTGGCTTAAAAGACTTTTAGAAATATGTATTTACTTTGTTTTATTTGTGTGTGTGTGAGTGCTTTACCTGCCTATATGAATAAATGTGTGTATATGTACCGTATATGATGTTCCTTCTCCCTTGGAGGCCAGAAAGGGTGTCAGATTTCCGGGAACCTGACTTGTCACATGGGTGTAGTAAGTGAGATACCACATGGGTGCTGGGAACTAAATTCACTTCTCCCGAAAGGTGGTGTTTTAAACTGTTGAGCCATTCTCAAAGCTGTCAATGTTGAACATTCATCTGCTGTTTAAATTCTGGTATTTGAATGACACCACTGAGGCTTGTCACCCTTGAAAACAGCTGATCTTGGGGCTCACCGTGATTAACCCCTTAAGAGACAGAGTTTCAGGCCAGCCTGGGCTACAGAATGAGACCCATCTCAAAATAAATTGTTAAAACAAACCTTTTGTGTGTTCGTGTGAAAACAAAGTTTTCAGACATTACACCAGAATATGACACAATAATTTTTTAATATCTACACAAAGCTTTTGGATTTGCTAAGCCCTTTCTGGCACAAATTTTGAAAAATTATCAAGCCTTTTCAGGATTTTGTAAGACTCAGTCTAACTGGTGTTTTCCACCCCCAGACAGACTGAAAGAGGAAGTTATGTTTGTGGATACAGAACCACAGGTGGCTCAATAAGGCAACTTCCTTCAAGCCCATCATTTGTACACTCGGGTAGTTTCCCTTTTGAGAAGCTAGAGTGTACCTCATTCATATCTATTTGTTTAATTAAAATGTCTGATGCAGTGCAGCTGACTATACCTACTAGCTGATATGAACATAGATGTCTCAGAAGGATTCGCTGCACATGTACACAGCGACTTTATTCCCAATAGCCTGGAGATGCTCTCTGTCTGTCTGCTTAACTGTGATGGCTCTTATCCATTGTCAAGTGTGATTACATCTGGAGTTAACCAAAACCCAAGCAGCTGGGTGTCTTTGCCAGAAATGTTTCTTGATTGAGTCATTTTGAGATGAGAAGGCTTACCCTAAAGCCAGATCTTTTGTAGTGGGAAGACCCACCCTAAACCTTCCGGTGGCAGCTTATATAAAGGACATGAAAGAAGAAAGGGGCAAATGGGTTGTTATGTTTTACTGAGAAGACTCACAATTTTGCAAAACTAAACAGTGCTGGAGGTGAACTGAGGTGACAGTTGGCCAGCGGTGTAAATGTACTTAAAATGGAAATGTTAATATCACAATAAACGTTGATTAAAATATCAATAGAAACATTTTCAAATATACTCTCTTTTTCTAATAACTTGGGGAGTCCATGCACCATGGAGGCTGCATCCATCAGCAAAGCAAGACCTTTGATTTTCCCATCTCGGCATTCCTCACTTTACAGCCAGGAGCTTGCAGTGCACCCTCTGTTTAGATCATACGCTGATGCATAATGAGAATACAAGAGTTGCACCAGCCCGTTGGAACTCACGAGAACCCGGGAGCCGTGGTGACTCATTTGGTCAGTGAGGCACTGCGGTCAGGCTCCCCTCCGCCCAGCCACCATTCCTAGTTCTGTAGCTCAAGGCCCCCGTAGTCCTGAACGAACATGATACATTTAATTGCCTCCCCATGTTCTGAGGGTCACCACAGCTCAGTCTCACAGTTCTGGTTTCTCCAGGATTTTTTAACATAAGATCTGTGTATGTTTTAAAAATCGCTATATAGTTTGGGATTGTTTGCTCCTGTTAAAGGCAATCTCAGACCAGGTAAAACACCTTCTATTTTGTCTTTTTCCTCAGCATTTTCCCAGTCCTTGGTAACTACTTCGCCTTTTCAGATCTCATCTTCATCTTTAAAACGTGAACTTAAAAATGACTACTTAAACTTGCTTTTCAAGTAAAGCATGAATTTCTTACCATTCTTACCAAGAATGCCTCAGTTATTCTAAACGCAGGTCATGTCTGATCTTTGAGATTTCCTTTGTTGGTGCAGTCTCCCATCACATGAACCAGAGCCTTGACATTATGCTACTTAAAAACCACAGTTAGTTATAATTAAAAATGTATATTAATTAATGTTTGGGGATACATCTGGATACTTAGAATTATGCTTGTATTTTTTTTGACAGTCAATATTTTGTTCAATAGGGGACTTTAAAAATATTTGCAATAACTAGCAGTGGATTTGGAAAGGGGCAGGGAGGAGATGAGGGAGGAAGGATGGGATAGGGAGGGAATATGGAGGGGGCTAGGCCTGGGATACAAAGTAAATAGCCTGTAATTAATATAAAAAAATAAAAGATTGCAACAAATTAAAAAAAAAAAAGTACCAAATTGCCCAGCAGGTGATGACATCCTGCCTCCTTGCACTCTCTTTCTTTTCTATGCTGTGTGCAGAGGATGTCAGGGGCTGGAGGAGACAACAAAGCTCTTTGCACATTGTGGGGAGATTCCACTGAGATTCATATGGAAAGTTCCAAATTCTCTGATTTTGAGCCTACATGGTGACTGTACTTCTTTTCCTCATTAAAACCAAAGCTGAAGAGGTGATATCAATGAGGGAAACACAGGCTTAAATTCTTGCAATTCTGTGCCCCAAACACCAGCCTTCCTTGACCCTAGAATCTCTCACTTTTGATGATCATGGTTCTACCCATTTTCATCCCACGCATACATCCCTCTCTCAAATTTGGCATGATGTGAAATCTTTTAATTTGTATAATTACTATTGAAATGCACTTTTCTTTGGTACTATTTACATTTACTTCTTGAGGAAAGGTGTTTTTTTGTTTGTTTGTTTTGTTTCTTCCTTCTGGGGTTTCCAGATTCCTGAAGGATGTGAAGCGACTCTAATGTTTTTCCTTGTCCTGAACAAAGAGGGCAGCTCTGAAGGGGAAGGGCTTAATGGCCTGTTGGTAGAGCTCGCTGATCTCTAGAAACTCAGACAAGTTCCACTTCTGCCTGTTTCTCTAACTGTTCCCCAGGATCCAAAGCATTCCCCTCAGAGAGGAGTCAGGAAGCCAGGCAACAGTGAGATGATATGGAGGCAGACAGAGATGAAGGTGCTGAAACCTCCAAAGCTACAATGTACAGAGCACATGGCTTGTAGGTCATGTTCACAGTCCCTTGTGGGTACAGTCCAGTTGTTAAAAATGCTAGCTTTGCCTGATACCGCTACCACAATGCAAGTAGGAACGCCTGTTTCCTGGGACAGAACTGGAGCCACCTCGTACTGGGAAGCAGGTCCTCATTGCTTTGGGTCTTACCTCTGCTATTTTTGTGAAGAGAGAAACATTGCGTGCTTATGCCCTTGTTTATTGAGGCTCCTCCAGGTCTTTGAGTCTATTAATTCTACAAGTCTGTTTAGTGTAACCAACTAAAAGTGATAGGTAATCAATCCATTATGAACTATCAGGCAGAGCTGCTGGTTTGTATCTCGAAGACATCCTTTTTCATTATTATTATTATTTATTACAATTTATTCACTTTGTATCTTAGCTGTAGCCCCCTCTTTCATCCTCTCCAGGGCTCATCCTCCCTCTCTCTTCCCTACTCCACATATCCCTTTCCTGGTCCCATGGGCAGCTCAGTTTCCATGGGGGATTCCTTGGTAAGGGGAGCAGGGCAGTCACTGGCATGAACTTGGTTGCCTGCTCTTTGACCAACTCCCCCTGGCTAGGTGGCCTTACGAGGCCACAGAGAAAGAGGATCCAGACAGTCCTGCTGAGACCTGATATGCTTGAAGACTTAATTCTGGAACTCACAGCATGGGCTGTTGGGCCTCAGCCTGGAGGGAGGGTAAGTTATGGGTTCCACATGGGTGTCTGCCCCAAAGGCTTGGTGGCAGTGGAGGCAGCCCTTGCATCATCTCTGATGCATTAAATAATTTCTTATAATGCTTTCTATGTGGCTCGTTCCAGCAAGTTCCAGGATTTAGGAAAGACAGCAATAAGCATATTTTTTAACCTAACACCCTCAAGATAGGATGTCAATAAATTATTTTAAGCAAGTGGTTCTGAGACTGAAAATACATACAAGTAGTACCACAGGAGACTGAGTGCAGAGAAGGCAAGTTTCACAGACTTCTGTTAATAAATCAATTTATTTAAAAACAGAAAGAGAATATAAAGAAATACGTGGGTAGTTTGAGGACTGGTCCCTTGCCCAGGCGGTCCACATATCCAGCTGCAGAGTTAGGTTTTCACCGAGTCTTTGATCTCCTTTCCTTGACCAGAAGGAACTTTCTCATGATCAGTCTTTGTTGCCATTGCAACGGTCCCACCGTAAAATCATTTAGGAGATGGGCTGAAACTGGAGAACAGATGTAGCTTATTTTACCTTGAAATTCTAGGGATTTCAAAGCTGCTCGCCGGAAGAGACTAATGTCTGGGTTGGAGTTTTAGTTCCCATCCTCATGCACGGGACTTTGTGTTTGTTTATATTCACAAGAATATAAAGGTCAGGAAGGTAGGAACTCAAAACGCTGTGCTAATCGCTCCTAACAGACTCTATAGGGAGTTAACACCAATGACTCGACAGCTGCACAAATCATGGCCTGCAGCTCACGGTGACCCAAGCTGACCTGCAAACTTGCACTGTGTTTTCATTAGGGTAGCCATTGATCAGGACCTGTTGCACAGCATCTCCTGCCTGTTATGTGTTGTGAGCTCTTGCTTTCCATGAGATTGTGTCTGGTAAAAAAAAAAAAATGTTGCTATATCTGGCATTTTTCTCCATGCCTTACAAGTCCCTGACCACTCTGTGGTAGTTCTGCCTCCATCACCTCTCCATTCTAACTTTGCATTGTAAATCCCAGCTAGGAAGAGTTACATCTAGGCCGGGTCCCTCACTAAGGCACAACACAAAGGACCAGTATACCACAGCCAACATCCCGACGAGGACAAGACAAGAGACTTAGGAAAGATACGAAACAGTCCCATCTACTCCAAGACACCCATTTACTCAACACCTTTTGACTGTAACTTGAATTCCTGTCTTTCTCCAAGGCTTCTATCCACATTTCCACATAGAGTAGATTCGGGTAGGCAATGTATGAACCCTGGGGCTGTGGTGGCTGGTTTTATGTCACCATGACACAAGCTAGAGTCATTTGGGCAGAGCGACCCTCAATTGAGAAAATAAACCCTGTGGACAGGGCTGTGTGGTATTTTCTTGATTGACAGTTGATGCTCACTGTGGGTTGTGTTACCGCTGGGTAGGTGGTCCTGGGTGCTTTAAGAAAGCAGCCTAAGGAAGCCATGAAGGAGCAAGCCAGTGAGCAGCATCCCTCATGGCCTCTGCATCAGTTCCTGCATCCATACTCCTTCCTTGAGTTCTTGCCATGATTTCCCTGGATGATGGACTTACAAGCTGTAAGATGAATAAACCCTTTCCTCCACAAGCTGGGTTTTGTCAAGGTGTTTATCATTGCAATAGAAACCTAAGAAGGCTTCCTTCTCAGGCCCAGCTCCATGGGGCCACTGGGCCATCCACCTCCTCAGTGAGCTTTTGCATAACACAGTAGCTTATCTCAAGCTAACCATAGCTGCATCTACCTCTTGTTAGTAACCTCTTTCACACCCAGCCATCTTCCTCATAGGCAGAGTATCTTTGGAAAATTGAAAGAAGAATCTTTGACTTTGCATTTCCATTTATTTTCTGTGGTTTTTGGCAAGTTTTTCCACCTAGTTAACTTTAGGTTTGTATATTCATAAAATGTGGCGAATAAACCAGAATGTTTTCAAGGATTATATACAAGAATAGAGATCTTTGTTAAGATATAATATAAATGAATTCATATAATTTTCTTCCTCCCTCTGCCAACCTCCTCATTGGCCACAATAATAACAGTGATGAGGAGGCAATGTGTGATTTAGGCATGAACATGTTTTTCTCACTCAGACAACAGGAGCCACACCCAGATCCCTCACCAGGTTCCCTGACCCTCCTGTGTCAACTTCTTATTCTACAGCAAACAGTGAAAGCTCTGCAGGGTCCCCGGAAAGGCTCACAGTTTGGTGTTCCTTGCTTCAGGCAGATGCCTCCTCGGAGGTAGCAAGGTCTTTCAAAATGGAGGGCACTGCTGATAGCTAAAAAACAAAAGAGAATGTTTGTGTGAAGTCTGGAGGAACTTGAGGTTATGGCTGTGGTAAACCAATGCTTAGAAGTCTCTGTTCAGGGGCTATGGAAAGAATCTTAGCTATCACATGCATTTACAGTAGCCAAGTGGATAAGTTTGGTTGTCAGCTCATCCTGTCTGTTTGGTAGAGAGGCAGCTAAAGATGACTTTCCTATGAAGACCTGGAGTGTCATGAAGGCACCACAATCATCTAATGAAGGAATGTTTGTCTCTCTCTCTCTTTCTCCTGGAAGGACCTGGGATAAAATCTGGTGTCTTGCAAGTGATTTGGGAACACAGAAGTGGTTTCTGCATCATCCCTTAGGGCTTTACTTTCCAAGGATGGTTAACTTTGGGAAAGGAAAAAGCGAAAATAACGGGAAAGACCATGACAGTTGGTATTTACCGTGCAGTACCTGGAAGATGGCAAAGAGAGCCAGGAGGAAAATGTGGAGTCTCATTATTGTGAAGCTGGGTCCTGAAGACCTGATGGTGACAACCAAGAGGACAGAATTAGGAGGCTGTTTCTCTACCAAAGGAATTCATGGTGCCCACCGGTCTTTACTGATGCCAGCTGTAATATAACCGTAATATGCAGTTTAGTGTTTTGATTACTTTCCTTTGATAATACAATCATGCAAGTACTGTTCTCTCCTAAGGACCTGCTTGTGCCCTCAGCCACTCATAGTGGCAGGGTCCTCCTGACACACTCCCTAGGTCCCACTCACTGCTGCTTGCTCCTTCCCTCCATGTGCTTCTACCACTTCATTCGAAGGTGAGGTTGAGGCGTGTATGAGATCTGAGTGTCAGAAGGCAACCATGGTATGGAGTCAGGCTGTTACAATAGGGGACTGAGAATGGTCTCTCACAAACCAGGACAGGAATCTGAAAATATATTGAGGCCTTCTTCTGGGTATTTCAAACCTCCTTAAAAGGAAAATACACTGTGGTTTGGACTGGGTGTAATCTTAGTAGATAGCTAAGGAAATAGGGACATCATACTTGTCAAGAAACAGTAAAAGGAGCACATCCATTTACCCCTGAGATTTGAATATCATTATTCCCTTGCTTTTAAGTTTATCATTCTCATGATTAAAGGCATGTATCACAAAATTCCCAAACGGTAGAGAAATACTGAGAATAAAAGGTGAAAAAGAAAACCCTCATTCCTTCCTACTTCTCAAATATAATCATAATTTACAGTCTAGAAGCAGTGGTTTTCAGTCTAGGAGTCACACAGGTTTCTTAAGAGCATTGGAAAACACAGTAATGCAAATATCTGTGAAAACAATTTACATTACAATCCATAACAGTAGCAAAACTGAAGTTATGAAGTAGCAAAGAAAATAATTTTATGGTTGGGGGGGTCACCACAACATGAGGAACTGTATTAAAGGTCACGGTGTTAGGAGGGTTGAGAACCACTGGTTTAGAGTGTTTTGATTATTTCCCTTTGCTAATAAAATCATGCAAATAATGTTTTAAATTTAAAATACACAATCAAACTTCATAGCCAGCTCGCTTATATTTTCCATTTAAACATTATCTTGAAATGTCTCTAATATTTGTCTGAATATGTTCATCTTAAATGTGTGTGTATGTTTAGAAATTTATGTGACTATGACCTCGTGTGAATTCTTAGAAATGGAGTATTGTAGCAAAGCATATTTCAAGATTTACTACATATTGTCAATTCCTCATTTGGAAACTGCCATATACTTTATTCTTTAGTATATGCGAAAGCATTTTAATGATTAATATTATTGCTGAGACTTATTATTTAAAATTATTTTGTTTTTTGGTCAGTAAGATGAGTAAATGATACTATTTCTGTTTATATTAATACACCTTTTAAATCTTTTTCTGAGACTGAATTATTTTCATGCTCATTTGTTATTTTTGTTACTTCTAACTCATTCTTCTGCTGTACCACTCATCTTTCTTGGTGAGTTCTAAGAACTCGAATATTTAAGGTCACTAATCTTTTCTTATCACATGTATCATAGAAATGGTTTCTGATTTGTTTGTAACTGGCAATTTATCATCCAGTAACTGACATTCATAGCTGTGCTCAGTTATTTCCCTGTGTATTACTCATGTCCGTTTTCTTTTGTGAATGTTTCATTTTTATTTGTGGCTTTTTCTAATTCTGTCTGCATATTTGGTCAGGGCCATCCTTAATTCTTTGAGCCTGGACTGGAGAAAGTTCTGAAAGTCTGTGGCAGACTTGCGTTCCCAGTAATGATATGAAGAGTGGGTTTTGCTCCATGGAGAGACACAGACTTCCCAAGCTCACAAAAATCCCCGTTATTGAGGAGTGTGGAGTCTCATATAAAAAACACATGTATGGCTTGATGCTAGTTTTTAAGGAACTGCGTCTGGCAGACCTTGACAAATAAATCACAGTGTTTTGAGGAATGAAGAGCTTGGGGATGCTCACAGGTTCAATGCTGAGATGCAGCTGGTGGCTTGGGGTTTCTATTATCCTCATCCTCATGTTTCAAGTCCTATCTCCCTGTGTAAGCCCTTCCTAGTGTATAGCAGGGATTCTTGGAATTCAGGATCACTGTCCATGATCCACTCCTACAAAATAAATTCTGAATTACCTGGAAGCCATGTTACTGCTTTGTTAACATGTTAAATTGAAATAGAAGGTTTTGCTGGAGAAGCAAAACAAAACAAGTGAAGAGCCTGATAGCAAGAGTTTCCCTTAAATGCATATGTCTTATTTTAGGACATCTCCTTGGTTCCATGTAATAAGATTTTCTTATTGATCAAGAATGCTTTTACAACAGTTATCATAAACAGTCATGTTTTATAGTTTCTCTGCATGTCTTTCAGTGTTCTATTACTAGTAAGGTTTGGTGGTGTTATTGCTTTGTTTTCTGTACAGAAAGCTGTTGATTTTGCATTCTGATTTTCTCGCTGTCTCATGACTGAATTCTTAAGGATTCTTTACCTTTTAGTAGTTATTTCTCCCATGTGTTACTTTTAGTAATGCCGTGCAAATGCCTGGCTAAAACAACTTAGGAGAGGGAGGATTTATTTTGAGTCCCTCTTCAACGGGTATAAGCCATCACAGCAGGACCATGCCACCAGAACTACTCACCTTCTCACAGCCCCATGCAACAAGAAGCAAAAAACTGACCAGAAACAGGTTCCAGTAAACCCTAAGACCTGCCCCCATGACTCACCTGCTCCAGCTAGACCCTACCTACCAAAGGCTCCACAATCTCCCCAAAGTGCCATCAGCTGGGGTCCAAGTAGTCAAACGCAGGTTCCTGGGGGAACATTGTAACCGTAACACCTCAGCACATAACTACGTGAAGAATTGTCCTTTTGCCTCCTCATCTAACAGCAAAAATTAAATTGACACATCTTTTAGAAACCATCCTCCTAACCTTTCTTCTTACCCATGGGAAACTATAGTTAGACGAAGATGAGAAAAACAACACAAAACAAACAAACAAACACCTTACCAAGCAGTCTTACCATACACAGCCCTTAACTCTGAGGAATTTTTCTCAGCAGAACAGGAAGCGGCTTTATTTCATTCTCATTTCCTTTCTTGTCCCTCAGTACTTCACACGAGTGGTACCAACTTCTTGAATAACCAAAAGCCGAAAGGCGAGGAAAAATCAGATATTTAAAAATAGATGCTTTGGCAGTTTTGGACATTTGTGATACCTTCTGTAAAAGCCTTTGATTTTTCTTCCAGAACGTGATGAAGCATTTCAACTCATGCATTAAGCACAGGTTGCAATCCTAGTTCTGATGTCTTTAGAGATCAGAAATGAGTCTGTGTCTAGTAAAGAAACTGAAAGAATTTGAATGACCACACAAAAGCCTGGGTGCGTCTATGATCCTTCACCAGAGTATGTTCCCTTCAGGGTCCACAAATGGTGCAATTATGTTCAACTCAGGAATTTTATTAAATAAGGAAGAGCCAGGGGTATTTGCCTAGGAATACTGGGAGTTGTCACTGTTGGAAGCCCTGAAAAGTGCCCCTGAGAAGATAGAGAAAGTGAGAACACTGAGCAGAAAATAAAATTTTAATGAATAACGGTTTGAAGTGTGTAGGCCCTGATTCTATCTCTGCTTTGGTGAAGGCTTTAGGAAGAAAGGAAGGAAGGAAGGAAGGAAAGAAAGAAAGGAAAAGGAAGGAAGGGAGGGAAAAGAAGGAAAGAAAGAAAGAAAGGGAGAAGGAAAGAGGAAGGTAGGGAGAGAGAGACAGAGATACAGGAGAGAGGGAGAGAGACAGAGAGAGAATAAGCGTGTTCTTTCAGTCTAAATTGATCTTCCGGAAGGATGTAATGACTAACACTAGGTGATCTGGAACATGCAGCCTGTGCCAGGTCCTCTTGGTCTGACCCTGCTCCCACGGGCAGTGGAGAGCGGCGGTCAGCCTCCCCACTCCTGAGCAGTTATTGCTGCAGAGTTACAATAGTGCCCTGACTGTGTTCTGATCACATTGGGGCTAATGAGATTAGGAAATCATTGAACTAATGATTTCCAGACCAGTAGCGTATGCTCTAAGAATGGTTAAAGATGTATTCCTTCCTGAAACAGGATTGGCTATGGAGATGGGGAATCACTGTCCACTTGGCTGAATTTAAGAATGACCTAGGAGATATTTTTTGGTATGTCTGTGGGTGTTCCACAAAGGTTAAATAAGAAGCAACAACTTACCTTGAATGTGGGAAGCACTAGCCCACGTACTAGAGTCTTATACTGAATAAAAGAGAAAAAGGACAGCAGAATGAGCACCAACATCGTTTCCTGACTGCCTACATGAGTTGTCCAGCCTAGACCCCCACCACCATAGAAGTGGGGAACCCTTTGCCTGCTTTTTACCCAGCTTAAGTCTGTGGAACGCCCTCACCTTCACCGTTTCTTTTATTTTATTGTTCTCCACTGCATTAACAGCTCACAAACCATTTGTGTTGCTCAGTTAGGGCTCCCACCACAAAGAAGCATCACTTGGGTGGTTGAAATAGTAATTTGTTTTATACAATTTTGGAGGTTGGAAATCCAAGACCAAGGAGGTGACAAAGTTACTTCATACTCAGACCTTCTTCCTTTGTGCCCAAGATGGCTAATTTTTGTTATTTTGTTGTTTATGACTTTTTTTTTTTTCTATGAGCAACACTCTCTGGTATTAATGTATCACTTCTTATGAAGAGACCAGCTAGCTCTATTGGTTAAGATGTGCACTGTCAGGTCCAAAGGAACTGCCATTTTCCCAAACTCTGGTGGTTAGAGTAAAGCCAGCATTCCTCAGGATCATGTGAAACCAATTCCCCCCTAACAAAGGAGTCGTTTCCCTTATGGCTGGCAGAAGGAACAAATGGCTATCTATGCTGTCTATTACCATACCTGACCAGTGTAACTGTTCTCCAGGCTTCCTTAGTATCACAAGTACCTGTTATACTCTCCAGAGTCATGCTGGTATCCTAGCTCTCCTCACCGCCTCCTCTACCCTAAACTTCTCTAGCTCGTGGTCTCCTCCACCCCACTACTCATTCTCCTTATTACCCTGCTGTTTCAGCTATGATCCCTCTTTTCTTTTCTCTTTTGCCTGCATTCTCTTTGTCTTCGTGTCTCACCCCTCCCCAAAGAAAAAAATCCTCTTTATTCCTCTATCTCTCTTCTCTGTTCCCGTTTCTCTCATGGCCAGATCCAGTCTGCTTGTCATGGTCAGTCTAATACTAGCCCTGCCCCCACTCTGGATTCTTCCCAGATGCTTCGGGCTGTTCTCTCTTCATATCTAAAATAGAAACCTTCCCTTTAGCCACGCCATGGAATAGTCATGTTTACATACCAACAGCCTTATTTTTCTTCAATCTCCTCCTTGAAAATCCTGTCTCCAAACACAGTTGTAGAATCTGAATTCTTTCTAACTCCAACTTTTCTGTGTTCTCCACAAGTGTGTGGGTGTGTGGCTATTTTCTGTGACCACAAGCCTGGTTTTTTCAAGAGCTTCTCCTGTCGTGGGTCTCCTGAGTCTCCAGATTCTGATGACAGAATTGGTCGCCATCCTGACATCCTCAGCTGGATCCACTATGGTTATCAGAAGACACAGTATCCTCTGTTGCATTTGGCATGTTCTTGAGCTGCCTAACACTCAAGGAATGCTATCATTTCATTATTCATTCTTCCCCTTCAAGAAAAACACTGCTGTCAGATAGTCCCAGACCTTCTCCATGTGTGCTCGTCAAGAGTGCATAGAGAAGGACACCGTGATTCTTGTGCCCTTTCACTTTGCTTCCCTATTGTCACTATCAACTCCAGGCTTGTTCTCTTTTTATTGGGGGTGGAGGGGAGGGGGTCTTAGCTTCACCACTTTACAGGGTGTAGTGGTGTCTTAGTGAGGGTGTCATTGCTGTGAAGAGGCACCGTGACCATGGCAACTCTTATAAAAGAAATCATTTAATTGGGGCTGGCTTACAATTTCAGAGATTCAGTCCATTATCATCATGGCGGGAAGCATTGCAGCATGCCGGCAGACATGGTGCTGGAGGAGGAGCCAAGAGTTCCACATCTTGATTTGAAAGCAGCCAGGAAGAGGCTGTCTTCCGCACTGGTCAGAGCCTGAGCACAGGAAACCTCAAAACCCACCCACTGTGACACACTTCCTTCATCAAGGTCACACTCCAACAGTGCCACTCCCTGTGGGTCAACCATGCAAACACATGAGTCTCTGGGGGTCATACCTATTCAACCAGCTACAGGTGGGGATCCCCTCTCCATACACACTAGTGCTGATCCTGGGCCTTCCTAGACAGAGTTGACCTCTTTCTTTGCTAATACCATAAAGGGCACTTCTAGGTTTCTTCAGGGAAGCTAATCTTAAAGAAAAGGGGAGCCCTTCCCATGGAAAACCAATAACATTGGAACACAGATTCATACTAAGAGCAACAACAAAATAATATTGACATAAGGCCAGAACAGAGAGATGAAGGCAAAGGAACCAGGAGAGCAAACTAAAGTGGGTAACTGAATGTCTGGATTATATAGGAAAGAGCTTCTGGAGGAAGAGCAGCCCCACCCCTGGGCTAAAGACTTCAAGGGTAGAGGGCAGAGTATCCCAGCCACACCCTGTAATAGGTACGGACTGAAGGATTCTGGGAAAGCCTAGCCAGTCCCGCTTTGGTATGTTAAATGGGCGCCTCAGCAGTTTGTGCCAGAGTTTGAGACTTAACAAGATGGTCATGCCTGAAAAAAACCAAACAAATAAAATCACTGATCTCTGAAATTAGATAACGTGTTTTAAAAACAAAAATGGACCAAAAAAAAAAAAAGATAAAAGTAAGGATATTGTCTCCAAGTTGACTTGAATCACAGATTAGAAATGAGAATGACCAAATCCAGGTTCATTTATTTTGGGGCATTGTTGTTTGTTTTACAGTCTTATCTGGATTTTTAACCATTTTTTTTTCATCAGGTTTTTAGAATTTTGAGATGTTTCACTGTTTCCATTTTATTCTCATTTCATGTTAGTCTTTGATAAATTTTTGGAGTTGTTACAATTCTTAGAAAGGTTACAGACCAAATGTCTAATAATAGGACATAGGAAATAAATCAGTATCGGTTACAAGACAGTAGTGTGATGTCACTTTCACTAATTATAATGAACATATATGTGTCTGTGTGCAAGCCAATGTACAAATTAGTGAAGCAAATTATAAAATAAATTTTGCTTAACTAGCATGTGTGGTGGTTTGAATAGGTACGCCCCCTACAAACTCATGTGTTTGAATGTTTGACCCATAGTGGTATTATTAGGAGGTGTGGCCTGTTGGAGTAGGTGTGACCTTGCTGGAGGAAGTGTATAATTTGGGGGGCAGGCTTTGAGGTCTCCTATACTCAAGCTATACCCAGTGTGGCTCACAGTCTCCTTCCACTGCCGGCGGATCAAAATGTAGAACTCTCAGCTCCTTCTTCAGCACCATATCTGCCTGCATGCTTCCTACCATGATGGTAATGAACTAAACCTCTGAAACTGTAAGCCAGCCCCAATTAAATGTTTTCCTTTATAAGAGTTGTCATGGCCATGGTGTCTCTTCACAGCAATAAAATCCAAACTAAGACAGTATGCAATGGGATTTTTTTTCTAATGATTACATATTTAGCCACATAATTTTCTTGGTGATGACGTCAGAGGCAGCTGGGAGATAGAGCCCAGCACTGCTTTCAGTAGTCTGGGGGTGGGGGGTTCTGCCTTAAGGACTCTGACTCAAGAAGAGCGGGATCCTTGACAATAACGAAGAAAAGAGTTTCAGGACCAATGCATAGGAGGCAAAGCAAGAGTTTATTAAGAAAAGGTTTTAACACTGAACTAAACATTGGTTTTTGCTGGTAGCCCAGGGAAACGGCAGCCACACCCTAGACGTGGGTGTGGGCTTCTCAAGAAAGAGTCATGTTTTTGCAATAGTTTTATAGTTGATATGATGGCTTCTGGAGTTATAATTTCAAATGAACTATTTCTTTTTTTCTTCTCTCAAATGAGATCATAGACTAATTTTAGAAGTATACTGAATGAGGGTATAGACTGCTGTAGACATAAATCCATGGGCCATAAGCTTCAAAAGAGTCCTTTTTATGGTAGGTTACGAAGGAGTTAAAACATATTTTGACGGTAGACAAAGTTTATCACCTTGTTTTCTTATGAACTTCTCCAAAAATTGCAGATTTAAAGCTGAGAAAGAAGTAAAATCAAACTCAAAGGTCACACACATTTAGGCTTGAAGCTGGTCCATGCTGTCCTGTCATTCTTACATGTTACATTTAGGAATGTGTATAGATATACATATATCTACACACAAAACATATTGCCTCTATGTAGATAATCCTCAGAGTAAATGTTGTTAATTGTATCAAAATTCATGACTCTTAACTGAGAAGGACCTCAACCAGACACTTGAGTGAGGGACACATTTTCTTTCCTGCACCTTCTTAATTATCTCTATTTCATGACAGGGGTTTGAGGACATTTTGGCTATAGAATAAGCATATCCCTCTTAATGATAGAAAAGACACACATGCACACACACACACACACAATACACACAGGAGGGGGATGGAGAGAGGGAGGAAAGCATATCTGAAGAAATAATGGTAGAAACTGTAGTAAACAGATTAAAATTACAAAGATAAAATAAAAATGAATTTATAAACAGAAAGAGCGTTGCCATACTGGGAAGGAACAGCTTTCCCTTTGCTGGCCTTTGATAAGCAATGTAAACAAAACCTTGCCAAATTCAACTCCCTTTGCCCGGTATTTAACAGCCTTTGTTATTTATAAAGCACTTTAAGTTCTAGGGAGAGAGATTTAATGGCACTCTCTCATTCTTTTTCCTGTTAACTATTTTTTTTTAAATTTGAAAGTTTACTGTGATAACAGAGGAAGCTGATGGTCCAAGAAAAACAGAGTTTTATTTCACAAATCCCTCAAGGAATGTGGAGGACAAAGATATCCCCCAACCCACAAAAAACCAGGAGGTTTTCCCCTTTTTAAAAACTGTGAAATGTTTTTTTTTTTTTAATAAAAAATTGACAGTTTCTATTCTACTTTATACCCAGACTTGAATCAAACTGTTGGACAATCTCTGTCCCCCAGTTTTTTTCTGAAGAAGTGGCAGGTGGTAGGACCTCACAGCCTGGTTGCAAAACTTTCACCAAGCAACTAGAATTGAGCTCTAGGAAGCCCTGATGTGTGTATTCACACTCAGTTCAGAGAAGACTTCTCCTAGACACTCTATAATGAGACCATCAGAAATCAAGGGCATGGCTGGGGCAGAGTATGTGCCTTGTAAACTTGAGAACCTGAGGTTGGAACCCCAGGACTCAGGTGAAGCTGACGTAGTAATGCATAGTCGTAGTCTCAGCACTCTACCAGCAAGATGGGTGTTGGAGACAGGACACTTCCCAGAATCTCTGCTGTGCGACCGCCAAAAGACCAGGAACAGACTCCGCTGTAAATACATGAGGTTTTTTTTTTTTTTTTTTTTTTTTTTTTTTAATTGTATATGCGTTAGAACACACGGAACGCAAACTCCCTGTGGAAACAGGAGAGGAATGTGTCTGAGGTCCAGGGGAACAAAGTTTTATAGGGCAAAACCACAAGCAGGGACTTACATGCTTGGGTATTACATGATTGGATAAGGGAAATTGACTTTTGAAATGATTGGTCCACTTTTGGCGCCAAGACTACAAACAGTCCTGGCCAGGTCATATGGGCTGGTTTCCTAGCAACTGTATAACTAGTGGGTGGGGAAAGATTGCATTAAGCTAGTTTCTTTTTCCAGGTGGCTGGGGCTTTAAAATTTATGGTCTCTCAACACCAAGAAATTCTGTTTCAGACAGGGTAGAAGGCCAAGACTGATACACAAGCTTGTTCTCTGATCTCCACTGTGCACTGTTGCATTTGTGTGCCCACATCAACAAACACGGACATGTACACACACACACACACACACACACACACACTTGTGCACATGAACAAACAAGACACACCCAAACATTTTTTTTTTTAGACGAAACAGTTACAAGAAAATCCGTGCACGAGTTAGCAAAGAAATCACACGTGAAAGAGTCACAGGTGGGTTCAACATCAAATTATCAAATTCAGGTGAGCTGGATAATCACAGGTGCCCCAAAAGCTCCTCAGAAAAAAGACTCGGAAAAGACACTATGCCCTCAAAACTTAAAAACAGCTAAAATCAATCAGTTATCTTTTAAAATGTCGACTATTACCAATAAGGATTATTGCTACTCGGCTTATACTCTTTTTGGTTTTTTTATTTAGTGCTCTAAAACTTTGGCTAAAGTATAAATTCTATCTCAAGATTTGTAAGATTATTATGTAAAGTTTCTTTTTTTATTTTATTTCAGTTTATTTTATTTTTATTTTTTTATTTTTCAATGCAGTTTATTCAGGAACCTTGAACAATCATCTGACCCTGGGGGAAGCCAGCCCACTGCTTAAATAACCTCTGGGTAGCCAACCCCAGCATGCCACGTGGGCAATGCAGATAGGTCCACATACATGGAAGCAAGCCAGATCCTCAGCCTTAGCCAAATGTGGAGTTGTTTGTGACAGAGAGCACTCACCATCGGGAAGTTATGTAAACTTTCTCTACTTCAAAATGTATAAGTTTATTGGGTATGGTTAAAAATCTGTAACAAAAATAACTCAAAAATTTTAACAAAACGGTTGATAGTTAAAATCTATACATAGGTAACTGTAAAGAGATTTGGATCTAATGGACTCACCTTGGAGTAACAACCTTATGGTTGGCATCCATCTTCACTGATGAAACTAGAATGAAACTATGTGGCTGTCGGCCATCTTTACCAAGATTAAGGAGAGTGCATGCCATGTGACATCACCACCTTCTTAATTAAGGTGATCTTGTTGTATAAACCAGCTAAGGAGGCAACATTAGGCCTCCAAGCTATTTTGGATTAGGATGAATCTTCACATGATGATTTTTGTCCAGAGTGTTAGTTCACAAGCCAATGCACTAGCCTGCTCCTAGGTTGCCAAGCAACCTGACATCATCATTTGCCATCGCCAAGTGTGTGCTAAGTGCTTCTCAGCGGCACACCAGATATAGAAGAATGACCAGTCACTGTGTGCTCTCTCTCCACCTCGGTTTCTCTCCTCTTTCCTGTGTCAGGGAGCCCCCACCTCCATCTATCTTTGTTTCTTCCCACCTCCATACAATCAAACTTTTATACCAGATGTGGTGTGTGGAATATGTCAACATACGATAACATCGATGCCGGTGACTTGGATGAGAACCAAGGCTGGAGGAGGCAGAGACCCCGCTGCAGCACCTGCTCCAGTGGGCTAGAAAGGACAAATACCCGCCTGCTCCCTCTGCGAGCCTGACCGCTCCTAGACCTTTGTGAAACATTTGTCTGTAAATGACATCCTAAATTCTCCTTAGAGAGTCTCCCTGCCTTTCTGCCTCTCCCTGTACATCCACTCTTTTCCTTGCCCCCTGCTTTCCCCACCCTCCCCCATCCTACAGCAGCCCTGCCGGGTTCCAAAAGCTTGTGTGCTTCCCCTCCCCCCTTTAATTGGCTCCCCCATCAAAGTCCCCATGTTGCTTTTTTAATTTCTTTAATTCTTTATATATTCTGGATATTAGCCCTCTATCAGATATAGGGTTGGTGAAGAAAGGAAGATTACCAAACTCATTCTATGAAGCCACAGTCACCTTGATACCTAAGCCACACAAAGACCCAAACAAACAAAAAAAAGAACTTCAGAACTATCTCTCTTATGAATATTGATACAAAAATACTCAATAAAATATTTGCAAACTGAATCCAAGAACACATAAAAGATATCATCCACCATGACCAAGTAGGCTTCATCCCAGCCATATAGGGGTGGTTCAATATATGGAAATCCATCAATGTAATCCACCATATAAACAAACTAAAAGAGAAAAACCACCCACGTGATCATTTCCTTAGATGCCAAAAAAGCATTTGACAAAAACACACCCATTTATGTTTAAGTCTTGGCGTGATCGGGAATACAAGGCAAATACCTAAACATAGGAAAGACAATGTACAGCAAGCATATAGCCACCATCAAACTAAACAGAGAAACTTAAATCAATCCCTCTGAAATCAGGGACAACACAAGGCTGCTCACTCAATCCATATCTTTTCAACATAGTACTTGAAGCCCTAGCTAGAGCAATAAAACAACTAAAGGAAATCAAGGGGATCCAAATTGGAAAGAAAGAATTCAAAGTATCACTATTTACAGATGATATGATAGTATACGTGAGTGACCCTAAATACTCAACTAGAGAACTCCTTCAGCTGATAAACACCTTCAGCAAAGTATCTGGATAAAAATTATCTCCCCCCCAAAAAAAAATCAGAAGCCCTTCTGTATACAAAAGACAAAAGGGCTGAGAAAGAAATTAGGGAAACAACACCCTTCACAATAGCCACTGATAACATAAAGTACCTTGGAGTGACTCCAACCAAGTAAGTGAAAGACTTGTTTGAAGAAAACTTCAAGTCTCTGAAGAAAGAAATTGGAGAAGGTATCAGAAGCTGGAAAGATCTCCCGTGCTCATGGATGGGTAGGATGAACATAGTGAAAATGGCCATCCTGCCAAAATTAATCTACAGGTGAAATGCTATTCCCATCAAAATACCAACACAATTCTTTATGGAACTTGAAAGAATAATTCTCAACTTGATATGGAAAAACCAAAACCCAGAATTGCCAAAACAATCTTGTACAACAGCAGATTGTCAGGAGGTATCTCCATCCCTGATCTCAAGTTGTGCTATAGAGCAATAGTAATAAAAACCCCATGGTAGTGGCATAGAAACAGAATGGTGGATCAATGGAATCAAAGAGAAGACCCAGAAATAAACCCACACACCTACGGATATGTGACTTTGGACAAAGAAGCCAAAACCATACAGTGGAAAAAAGATGCTGGTCTAACTGGATATCTACATGTAGAAAAATGCCAATAGATCCATATTTCTCACAAAACTAGAGTCCAAGTGGATCACCGACCTTAATATAAAACCAGACACACTAAATCACTTAGAAGAAAAAGTGGGGAAGAGTCCTGAACTCATTGGCACTGGAGACAACTTCCTGAACAGAACACCAACAGTACATGCTCTAAGTTCATCAATCAATAAATGGGACCTCATGCAACTGAAAAGCTTCTGTAATGCAAAGGACACTGTCTTCAGAAAAAACCAACAGCCTATGGACTGGGAAAGGATCTTCAACATTCTTAAGTTAAGAAATGCTACTTAAATGTGGGTCAAATGTCTCATTTAACCCAAGTCAAAATAGTTAAGATCAAGAAAACAACTGATAACAAATGTAGGCGAGGGTATGGGGAAAGCAGAACCCTCCTTCACTGTTGGTGGGATTACAATCTGATGAAGAAACCATGGAAACCAGTGTGGAGAATTCTCAGGGGATTGTAAATATGTCTCCATGGCACAGCTGTACCTTGGCAAATGCCCAAAGGACTCAGTATCCTACTCCACAGACACTTTCTCAATCATGTTCATTGCTGCTGTGTCCACAATAGGTAGAAAATGGCAACAACCTTAATGTCCTTTAGCTAAAAATGGATCCTAAAAATGTGAGACATATTTTTGATTGCAGTCTAATCTAAAGAACAATAGAGTTCACAGACAAGAGAAGCAGCTAGAGCTAATCGCTCTGGTGTCTTGTAACTTTGTAGCTGACCTTCTGTTTGTCCTTGATTCGACTGTTAAAATGTAACCAAGACTTGTTTTGTAATTCACTGAAGATTCTGCTATGTGAATGGGAGGAGTCCTGACCTGACTTAGCCACATAGAAAACATCAAAGAGATATGAAAACATATTTTTTTTTCTGCAAGAAATTTATTGGAGAAGGAAAAACAATTGAGGCTAAGTACAAGGGGAATGTAGGTCATGAAGTTTCAGAATACATGGTCATCTTGTCTCTGGTCTCCATGCTCAGCTGCAGCAGAAAATGCGGCGTGTTATAAATCCGAAGCAGACTCCAGTGGGACGTTCTGAATTTCTGCAGGATCTTCTGCAGTAGCATGTTGAGACCTTTCTTGAGCCTGTGGACACAAGGAGAGCATCAGGCATTAAGTAAGGAGGCCAGCCCTGTGCGATAGTGTGCCCACTGTGCAGGGCACAGAGTAGGTCTGTTGTTTTGGTGACATCACAGCCAGCCCTATGATCACTTCAAACACTTGAAAATAAGACATTTAACAAGAGTTGATCCCATGCAGGACTTAACACCCATTTCACAGTCCTTCACATTTTTGTGTGTTTTCCTAACCCAACACATTCATGCATTGGTAAATGGTTTCTAAATCTATTCTTTTAAGCAAAGAAGATTTTTTTTTCTACAACAAAATCATCAGATATAAAAAAGTACTAATCAACGTGTTCTATATTTTAAATCTATTCCACAGATAAATTTTTAGACCAAAAATCTTAAAAAGAAAATCAGATAAACTTTTTGATTCTCACTGTTACTTCTATGAATATGACAGTTAAGTTCCTAGAGATGAGAAGAAACAATGACCTGAACCAGACTACTCTTGCTGGGATTCCAGGGCACACCTTCAACCCTCTCTCAGGAGACTCCAAGCCTGCATCATACTGGGCACCACCACTCACCTGCATCCTGAAGAGAAAGCCCTGCTGGGCCTCCAAAGGAGATGGTCACATCCTGGTCCTCTACCCCTGGCTGCTCCTCAGTTTTAGTCTCCTCATTTGGTGCTGGCAGAGGATCAGCCTGGGCCAGGAAGGCCAGCAGGACAACAGCAGAGAGGAGGACAAGTGTCTTCATGGCTGAGGGTCACCTGGAGGATTGGTGAGCAGGAGCTCAGTGTGTAGAGATGAGGAGGCAGCCTGCATTTATAGGACTGTCATGAGAAGGTGTGGGGACAATCCCCACAGTTAGAGAAGTCTCTCATTGATGGGAAGTGGGACAGACTGTTGTCTTCAGGATCCCTTTGATGTTCCTCTGTCCTCAGAGCTTCCATCATGATGTTGGTCTGTGTGTTCAGAGACAGGACTCCTTTCCCACTGATATGATGAAGGGGCCTTGCTCTCTTCTCCTGTTTCCCATCTGCTTCAATATTTACCTTTCAGTGGTCGGGAAAGAAAAGAGGCAGGTATTTCCTAATTTAACAAGCTCATGAGACAAGGGGTTTTGTGTTTTGAAGTTGGAGCCCTCTGTCCTCAGATAGTGTACAACCTGGACTAGACTGAATGCCAGTGGATTGGACAGTCAGTTTTATATGTGGTTGAGGGTATGATCACCCTCATGAAGGAAGGCTTTGTGGATCCCCTCCTTTAGGGCCATTATGAAGAGAGTAAGATGTCCTCATCATGCCTCTAGGGAAATGAGCGTGAGAGGAAATGAGGGACAGAGTTGGTCAGAGTGAGGCTGGAGCGGGTTGTGTTGAAGAAGCCATAGTGACTGAACACGTCATGAGTGCTGCCTCATCCTAGCTGCCTCTTCATACTTGGGAAACATCAAGTGATGTACTAGATCTTGTACTTTTTCTTTTGAGGCGATATGAGTTAAGGAACAATAAACAACCATATCAGGTTTTCTCTTACCTTAAATTATTCCTTATATATGCTATCTCTGAGTTTATTTTTAGAAGTTGAGATCCCCTTCCAATTGGTAGAATTTACGTTTTTGTGGATTTTTCTAATAAGTAGGAGGACACCAATGTATATCATTATAAGGATACATGCATAAATGAATTCCTGTAGTGAGAACTAGAGAAACAAAAAGAGAAAGAAAATTCAAAGGATAAAATGTCAAGAAAAAAATGTGTACAATGAAAGCCAGTTGATAACTGAAATGAAACTGATGAGGAGCAAGAAGATGGGTTGATGGGAGAGATGCTAGCACCATACCTGACAGCCTGAGTTTCAAGTTTCAGGATCCACAAGGTGGAAGGAGCAAACAGACTGCCCTTGGCAGTCCTCAGACCTCCACATGTGTTCCAAGGCACGTGAGTTCTCCCTACACACGTAGTAAGTAAGTGAATGTAACACAAATTTGGAGAAGATGATAACTTTCTTGAGACAGGCACCCCAGGCTTAGTTACAGACAGCATGCTTCATGTCTCACAGAAAGCTCTCCTAGTTTAGTCTGATCCCAAAGAATCTCAAACATTTAATGTCATTTGGCCTTGGACAAAAGTTGAGGAACTGCCAGTTCCTGGACTAACTGAGAGTCACTGTGGTTTGTGATGCTGAGAAGACATGCTCTGATTGAAATCACAACTTATCCAGCAACATGGCTTGGTCAACATGTCCCACCAACAGAGCCAGATGCCATCACTCATCATGAAAATGAACCTCTGAAGAAATTTCAAGGAGCAACAGATGGTTGCATCATGGAAAAAAAGAAAAACCACTCTCTACGTGGCCAAGATCTTAAAAAAATGTCCCACTGATCATAGAAATTTCCAATGGACCACACACATTTCCTGGCTCATACCAGGGAACTCTGTGGCAGGCCCATGCTATGGCTTCTGACTGTCACTCTGGTCTCCCTGTAGAGAGCAAGCAAATGTGTGTAAACCAGGGCAGGAATCAGAAGCCTTGTGTTGACTTCATAATTAAAATTTCACTAGGCTTCATTGGTTCCTAGCCCAAGCATGAAGATATTCCTCAGCCTAGTCTGAATCACAACTCACTTTCCATCAACACTCCTAACATCATAGTCTTCTGGTCAGAGACATCTGCACATTACTCCATTGCACTTCTGTGTTTCTTCTTCCTGCCATTAACATTCACAATACCTGTCATCACTTCTCAGCTCATCCAGGTCTCACTCATCCTCAGGGGAGACTTGATGCCTCACTTCTGAACTTGTACATATCCTCTTTTATTCTTATCTTGCAGAACTGCTTATCTTGTGTAATCACTCCTTAACAATAAGATTATTAATGCCATAAAGTCCTTGAGGTATTTAAAACTAGAAAATATGTTTCCCCTTAGTTTAACAAAATAAGCCATTAACTATTGGATAAACATTTAAATGCTGTTGAACTCAACAGCTTCTTATGTATAGAGAGAATACTTAATTTTCATTTACTGTAGAGTTTGGACAGCTTTGTGTGACTTCACAGAAATTGTGATAATTTGAAACTTACGGTAAGCCAGGTAACATTCTCAAAGTTTATAATATATGCAGTGTATTTATATTAGCTTATATTTATTGACTGCTAAGGTCTTTTTATCTATTCTGATAAGAGGTTTTCACAGCAACCCAATAAAGCTGCTGCTTTCATTGACCGATATTTGTGGGTTTGTAAAGGAACTTTGAAGAGGTTAATTGCCTTCCTCGGAGACACTAAAGGTTAGGCAAGAGGGCTGTGGCAAAATCCCTTGTAGTTCACCACTACCCTATAGTCCACCTTGACTTCTGCATTTTAGAGTGCTAGCTCCTTTATTGGGAGTACTGTTTTATTGCGTAGAACCAGATAGTAGATAACAGTTGAAAGACACCTGTTAACAGATGGTCTTTCCACAGCTCTCTCCTTGGCCTCTACCTCTGCTAATTCCCTCCTCTGGGATTTGATGGGAAACCACCAGGAAATAACATATTCTCTCCAGAAGTAACTGAAGGAAATGTTTTGCCAGTTAGCACAAGTCATAATTCACAGGTATGATCATTGCTAAAGATACAGAGTTGATTATTGAGGGTAACTGTGAGTCCTGTTGAGTTTTTGTACACTTGCTTAAGGCACAAAATAAGTGCAGGGGTGATCAGCCCACCCATCTTAGAGTCCAGGATGCAGTACAGGAGAACACAAGAAGAAACAAGCCTTCTAAGGCCACGGCCCATCTCACCGGTCAGAGTCAGGTGCCTGTGAGGAGAGAAGAGTGCACAAGTGGGTCAGGAGGGGGTTCTGAGGTTTCAGAGGCCATGTGTGCTTAACTTCCATTCTTTAGAGGCAATGTACGAATATGGGATGGTTCTTGGACCCGATTAAGTACAAGGAGAAACAGACAGGAACTTCATTTCCCCAACAACTGTCTATAATCTGCCAGCACCATCCACAGCCCTATTTCCTGACTGCTTGTTGGAGAGTCTCACTTGATATTGTATGTTGGAACATTAAAGATCCTAATCACCCTCCACAAGAAGGTGGAACTTCCTCAGTTGTGGCAGTGCATAAGGAGGACAGCTCTGTCTCAAACACAGGATGTGGCAGGAATTTTGTTAAGCCACCAAGTCACTAAAACACATAAATTCGAGTTTTTAAAAATTTCAGTTGAAGAAAATACACTCAGATATATTATTTGAAAAAAAAATAAATAGAAGGCTGTTTGATGCAGAAAAAAAAAAAAAGGAGAGAGAAAGCAATAATCTTTAAGGAGATTTGTAACAAATGGTACTAAGAGAATACTTCCAGAATTTATGAACAACAGCTAAAGTTTAATTAGAGAAAACGTGAGGCTGGATGGATGGTTCAGTGTTTAGGAACACCTGGCACTCCCGCACAGGACCCAAGTTTGGTTCTAGCACCGAAGCAGCTCATACCATCCTGTAGTTACAGTCCTAAGGGATTTGATTCCTATTCTGGTCTCCACAGGCAACAGGCTCACACACATAGTATACGCCCAGGCAAATCACTTATACTAATACAATAAAACAAGTCCATCTGTTTCTTCAAAGGAAAAAAATGTGCTAACCACTCCCTCAAGTGAGCATTTGACCAAATACAAGTGCACACCCTGTTTAGGCATGTGCACTTCTGCCATCATTTCAGGAGGAAAATGTAAGCTAGTATGATACTGAAACATCAATCTTTACTGATCAGATTGGAGCTAGAATCTATGGGGAAAGCAGCACAGACAGTACCAGCCTGCACAGAGATGGTGAAACTCCAGTAGACTGAAAACTCCCAAACAAAAGGTCTGCTTTCCCCTACAGGCTCAACAATCCCAGAAGTATGTACGAGACCATACATGACTTCACAGACAAAGGACTCTGGTCTCTACCTTCTGTGGTGTCCACATGAGCAGAAGTCATTCCTCGAGTGAGATAACGGATGCTACCAGAGTTTGGAAAGAAACAAAGGAGAGAACATAAAACAATAGAAAATGAATGCATTGGTACCAATCAAAACTTGATTGCCGTACTCTAAAAGGGCAAAGGCATTCTTCTTCTCTTTGTTTCTTTGTTTGTTTGAGACAGAGTTTCCCTGTGTAGCCTTGGCTGTCCAGACTCTTGCTTTGTAGACCAAGCTGGCCTTGCACTCAAGATATCCTCCTACCTCTGCACCTGAGTGCTGAGATTACAGGCATGTGCCACCTCCCAAAAGGCATTCTTCTTAAAGGATACATTTTGCTGGTTCAGGAAACTATGGGACTTCAATGACCAGTTGATCAGTTCTGCGCTGAACACTTGCAGGAAGGATGGAAAGTGAAAACACAATAATAGAAATCATTCAAATGAGTGTGGTGGTCTTTTGAGTATACAAATTTTAGTAAGTGCTACTGAGGCTAAGTCTGTGAGGGTCAGGGAGACAGTTACGTTTCTGGAAAGCTGTGCTTTTTGCAAACTCAGAAATCTAAACCTAAAAGTATTCAAAAGGTCAAGAGGTCATGTTCCATTAGGTAATACATACTTACGTGTATATATATGTATATATATGTTTAAATATGTGTATGTAAAATAGTATTCTTACTGCTTTGCTTGCTAATGCACACAACTGTTAATAAAACATTTTAACAACTGAACAGTATTTGTCAACATATAAATATGAGCTAGCACTTAAAACACTGGGATTCCATGTGCTGATTGAAAATGGAGTGTTCTGTATCTTTTGGTTTTTACATAGTGAGGCAAAAGGCATTAAATAAGTATAGAACAGTGTTCATACATGAAAACATGGCACTTCCTGGGATTGGAAAGAAGCATAACAGCCTCTCTACACTCTCGAAGTTTCTTGTAGGTAAGTTCACATTTTCTGAGAGTAAAACAATCACACAATCTCAGACATGCAGAACAGTGCATCACTTGAGGGTTCCCAGGTGTGAAGAGGCAGCTAGGATGCACTCATGACGTGTTCAGTCACTCTGGCTTCTTCAACACAACCTGCTCCAGCCTCACTCTGACCAACTCTGTCCCTCATTTCCTCTCATGCTCATTTCCCTAGAGGCATGATGAGGACATCTTACTGTCTTCATAATGGCCCCAGAGGAAGTGATTCACAAAGTCTTCCATCATGATGGTGATAATACCCCCAACCACACAAAGAACTGACTGTCCAATCCACTGGCATTCAGTCTAGTCCAGGTTGTACACTATCTGAGGACAGAGGGCTCCAACTTCAGAACACAAAACCCTTTGTCTCATGAGCTTATTAAATTAGGAAATACCTGCCTCTTTTCTTTCCCAACCACTGAAAGGTAAATATTGAAGCAGATGGGAAACAGGAGAATAGAGCAAGGCCCCTTCATCATTATCAGTGGGAAGGGAGGGCTGTCTCTGAACACACAGACCAACATCATGATGGAAGCTCTGAGGACAGAGGAACATCAAAGGGATCCTGAGGACAACAGTCTCTCCCACTTCCCATCAATGAGAGACTTCTCTAACTGTGGGGATTGTCCCCACACCTTCTCATCACAGTCCTATAAATGCAGGCTGCCTCCTCATCTCTACACACTGAGCTCCTGCTCACCAATCCTCCAGGTGACCCTCAGCCATGAAGACACTTGTCCTCCTCTCTGCTGTTGTCCTGCTGGCCTTCCTGGCCCAGGCTGATCCTCTGCCAGCACCAAATGAGGAGACTAAAACTGAGGAGCAGTCAGGGGTAGAGGACCAGGATGTGACCATCTCCTTTGGAGGCCCAGCAGGGCTTTCTCTTCAGGATGCAGGTGAGTGGTGGTGCCCAGTATGATGCAGGCTTGGAGTCTCCTGAGAGAGGGTTGAAGGTGTGCCCTGGAATCCCAGCAAGAGTAGTCTAGTTCAGGTCATTGTTTCTTCTCATCTCTAGGAACTTCACTGTCATATTCATAGAAGTAACAGTGAGAGTAAAAAATTTTACCTGATTTTCTTTTTAAGATTTTCGGTCTAAAAATTTATCTGTGGAATTGATTTAAAATATAGAATATATTGATCAGTACTTTTTTATATCTGATAATTTTGTTGTACAAATAAAATTCTTCTTTTCTTAAAAGAATAAATTTAGGAACCATTTACCAATGCATGAATGTGTTGGTTTGGAAATCACACAAAAATGTGAAGGACTGTGAAATGGGTGTTAAGTCCTGCATGGGATCAACACTTATTAAATGTCTTATTTTCAAGTGTTTGAAGTGATCATGGGGCTGGCTGTGATGTCACCAAAACAACAGACCTACTCTGTGCCCTGCACAGTGGGCACACTATCGCACAGGGCTGGCCTCCTTACTTAATGCCTGATGCTCTCCTTGTGTCCACAGGCTCAAGAAAGGTCTCAACATGCTACTGCAGAAGATCCTGCAGAAATTCAGAACGTCCCACTGGAGTCTGCTTCGGATTTCTAACACGCCGAATTTTCTGCTGCGACTGAGCATGGAGACCAGAGATAAGATGACCATGTATTCTGAAACCTTGTGACCTCTCATTCCCCTTGTACTTAGCCTCAATTGTTTTTCTTTCTCCAATAAATTTCTTGCAGAAAAAAAATATGTTTTTATATCTCTTTGATGTTTTCTATGTGGCTTAGTCAGGTCAGGACTCCTCCCATTAACATAGCAGAATCTTCAGTGAATTACAAAACAAGTCTTGGTTACATTTTGACAGTCGAATCAAGGACAAACAGAAGGTCAGCTACAAAATGACAAGACACCAGAGAGATTAGCTCCAGCTGCTTCTCTTGTCTGTGAACTCTATTGTTCTTTAGATTAGACTGCAATCAAAAAGGTGTCTCACATTTTTAGGATCCATTTTTAGCTGAAGGATATTAAGGTTGTTGCCATTTTCTACCTATTATGGACACAGCAGCACTGAACATGATTGAGAAAGTATCTGTGGAGTAGGATACCTACTCCTTTGGTCATTTTCCAAGGTACAGCTGTGCCATGGAGAATTACTTAAAATCCCCGGAGAATTAGCCACAATGGTTTCCATGGTTTCTGCACCAGATTGTAATCCTACCAACAGTGAAGGAGGGTTCTGCTTTCCCCATACCCTTGCCTACATTTGTTATCAGTTTTTTTCTTGATCTTAACCATTCTGACTTGGTTTAAATGAAGCATTTGACCCACATTTAATTGGCATTTCTTAACTTAAGAATGTTGAAGATCCTTTCCCAGTCCATAGGCTGTTGGTTTTTTCTTAAGACAGTGTCCTTTGCATTAGAAAAGCTTTTCAGTTGCATGAGGTCTCATTTATTGATTGATCACCTTAGAGCATGTATTGTTGGTGTTCTGTTCAGGAAGTTTTCTCCTATGCCAATGAGTTCAGGACTCTTCCCCACTTTTTCTTCTAAGCGATTTAGTGTGTCTGGTTATATATTGAGGTCATAGATCCACTTGGACTCTAGTTTTGTGAGAAATATGGATCTATTGGCGTTTTCTACATGTAGATATCCAGTTAGACCAGCATCATTTGTTGAAGATGCTCTTTTTTCATCGTATGGTTTTGGCTACTTGGTCAAACGTCAAGTATCCGTAGGGGGTGGGTTTATTTCTGGGTCTTCTCTTTGATTCCATTGATCCACCATTCTGTTTCTATGCCACTACCATGGAGTTTTTATTGCTATTGCTCTGTAGAACAGCTTGAGATCAGGGATGGAGATACCTCCTGACAATCTGTTATTGTACAGGATTGTTTTGGTAATTCTGGGTTTTTGGTTTTTCCATATGAAGTTGAGAATTATTCTTTCAAGTTCCATAAAAAATTGTGTTGGTTTTTTTGATTGGAATTGCATTTCACCTGTAGATTAATTTTGGCAGGATGGCCATTTTCACTATGTTCATCCTACCCATCCATGAGCATGGGAGATCTTTCCAGCTTCTGATACCTTCTTCAATTTCTTTCTTCAGAGACTTGAAGTTTACTTCAAAGAAGGCTTTCACTTGCTTGGTTAGAGTCACACCAAGGTACTTTATGTTTCAGTGGCTATTGTGAAGAATGTTGTTTCCCTAATTTCTTTCTCAGCCCTTTTGTCTTTTGTATACAGGAGGGCTTCTGGGTTTTTTGTTTTTGTTGTTGTTTTTTGTTTTTTTGAGTTAATTTTTTATCCAGACACTTTGCTGAAGGTGTTTATCAGCTGAAGGATTTCTCTAGTTGAGTTTTTGGGGTTGTTCATGCATACTATCATATCATTTGCAAATAGTGATACTTTGACTTCTTCCTTTCCAGTTTGTATCCCCTTCATCTACTTTAATTGTTTTATTGCTCTAGCTAGGACTTCAAGTACTATGTTGAAGAGATAAGGAGAAAGTGGGCAGCCTTGTCTTGTCCCTGATTTCAGTGGGATTGATTTAAGTTTCTCTGTTTAGTTTGATGGTGGCTATATGCTTGTTGTACATTGTCTTTCCTATGTTTAGGTATTTGCTTTGTATTCCTGATCACGCCAAGACTTAAACATAAATGGATGTTTGATTTTGTCAAATGCTTTTTTAGCATGTAAGGAAATGATCATGTGTTTTTTCTCCTTTAGTTTGTTTATATGGTGGATTACATTGATGGATTTCCATATATTGAACCACCCCTATATGGCTGGGATGAAGCCTACTTGGTCATGGTGGATGATATCTTTTATGTGTTCTTGGATTCAGTTTGCAAATATTTTATTGAGTATTTTTGTATCAATATTCATAAGAGAGATAAGTCTGAAGTTCTCTTTTTTTTTTTTTGTTTGGGTCTTTGTGGGGTTTAGGTATCAAGGTGACTGTGGCCTCTTAGAATGAGTTTGGTAATCTTCCTTTCTTCAACAAACCTATATCTGATAGAGGGATAATATCCAGAATATATAAAGAATTAAAGAAATTAAAAAAGCAACAAATCAGGTAATCCAATTAAAAAATGGGGTACAGAGCTAAAGAGAGAATTCTCTGTAGACGAATAGAAAATGGTGTCCATCAATGGTGGAATGGGTACAGAAATTGTGGTATTTTTATACAATGGAATACTACTCAGCAATCAAAAAGGAGGAAATCATGAAATTTGCAGGCAAATGGTGGGATCTAGAAAAGATCATTCTGAGTGAAATATCCCAGAAGGAGAAAGACAAACATGGGATATACTCACTTATATAGACCTATAAGATATGATAAACATAATGAAATCTATACACCTAAAAAAAGATAATCAATTGAGCGGACATGGGGTAAGATGATCAATCCTCGTTTAGAAAGACAGATGGGATGTGCATTGAACGTATGACAGGAGTCTACTGAGCGCATCTGAAAGACTCTAACTAGCAGTGTTTTCAAAGCAAAGACTCATGACCAAACCTTTGGCAGAGTACAGGGAATCATAAGAAAGAAGGGGAGTTAGTCTGATGGGGAAAGGATAGGAGCTCCACAAGGACCAAATATATCTGGGCACAGGGTCTTTTCTGAGACTGACATTCAACCAAGGACCATGTATGGATATAACCTAGAACCTCCACTCAGATGTAGCCTGTGGTAGCTCAGTAACCAATTGGTTTCCCAAAGTGAGGGGAACAGGGACTATTTCTAACAGGAACTCGATGACTGACTCTTTGGTCTCCCCACCCCCGAAGGGAGGAGCAGTCCTGTTAGGCCACAGAGGAGGGCTTTGCAGCCAGTCCTGAAGATACCTGATAAAACAGGATCAGATGAATGGGGAGGAGGTCCCCCCATCAATGGACTTGGAAAGGGGCACGGTGGAGATGAGGGAGGGAGGGAGGGAGGGACTGGGAGGGAATGAGGGATCGGGACACGGCTGGGATACAGAGTTAATAAAATGTAACTGATAAAAAAAAAATAAAATAATAAAAAAAAAGAAAAACAAAAAAAAAAAAGAAAATGGCAGAGAAACACTTAAAGAAGTGCTCAATGTCCAAGGTCATCAGGAAGATGCAAATCAAAATGACCCTGAGATTTCCCATTACACCCTTAAGAATGGCTAAGATTAAAAACTCAAGTGACAACACATTCTGGAGAGGATGTGGAGAAAGGCAAACTCCTCCATTGCTGGTGGGAATGTAAACTGGTACAACCACTTTGGAAATCAGTCTGGTGCTTTCTCAGACAATTGGGAATGGAGCATCCTCAAGATCCAGCTATACCACTCCCAGACATATATCAAAATATACTCAAGTACACAATAAGGACATTTGTTCAACCATGTTTGTAGCAGCTTTATTTGTAATAGCCAGAACCTGGAAACCACCCACATGTCCCTCAACTGAGGAATGGATACAGAAATTGTGGTACATTTACATAATGGACTACTACTCAGCAATTAAAAAAAAAAAAGGAAATCATGAAATTTGTAGACAAATGGTGGGATCTAGAAAAGATCATCCTGAGGGAGGTATCTCAGAAGCAGAAAGACACACACAGTATATACTCACTGTGTATATATCCACTTATAAGTGGTTACTAGACATGTAATATAGGATAAACCTACAAAAAGAGGTACACCTAAAAAAATCTAAGCAATCAATTCTCTCTCAGAAAGACAAATGGGATGGACATTGGAAGAAGGAGAAAACAGGACAGGATTCTACCACAGCGTGCGTCTGAAAGACTCCACCCAGCAGTGTATCAAAGCAGATGCTGAGACTTATAACCAAACTTTGCGCAGAATGCAGGGAATGTTATGAAAGAAGTGGGAGATAGCAAGACCTGGAGAGGACAGGATCTCCAGAAGAGGAACAATACCAAAATATCTTGGCACAGGAGTCTTTTCTGAGACTGAAACTCCAACAAGGACCATTCATGGATATAACCTAGAACCCCTGCTCAGATGTGGCCCATGGCAGCTCAGTATCCAACCGGGTTCCATAGTAAGGGGAACAGGGACTGTCTCTGCCATGAACTCAGTGGCTGACTCTTTGACCACTTCCCCCTGAGGGGGGAGCAGCCTTGCCAAGCCACAGAGGAGGACAATGCAGCCAGTCCTGATGAGACCTGATAAGCTAGGGTCAGATGGAAGGGGAGGAAGAGGACCTCCTCTATCAGTGGACTTGGAGAGGAGCTTGGGAGGAGATAAGGGAGGGAGGGTGGGATTGGGAGGGAATGAGGAAGGGGGCTACAGCTGGGATACGAAGTGAATTAACTGTAATTAACATATAAAATTTTTTAATTTAATTTTAAAAAAAGAATGTTGAACACTTTAAAATTTACTTCTTAGGTATTTCTACTAGTTCTCTGAAGTTTGCTAAAACCTGTAAACCCATTTGGAATATAATTATCAGACTCTTCTCAGATCTATGCCCAACTTTCCTACCCAAGGTTATTATTTTTTTCCTTTAAAAAACAATCTGTCTATTGAGAACTTGGGTGTAACCCAGATCCAAACATTAGGTGGTGCTTGGGGTGTTTTGTGGAGAAATGAGGGGAAAGATAGAAGGTCCAGGAGGGAAAGAAAACTCCGAAAGAAGACCAACAGAATCAAATAACCTGTTCCCAGAGACCCAGACAAAGAGCATTCATGGATTGGACCTAGATCCAAAACACATATGTTACTGATGGACAGCTTGGTCATCACGTGGTTCCCCTAGCAACAAGGGAAGGGGGAGTCATATCTGACATGGACTCAGTAGCCTGCTTTTGGATCACTTTCCCCTAGCTGGGCTGCCTTTCCTGGCCTCAATAGAAGAGGATGTACTAAGTCCTGATACAACTTGAAGACCTGCGGTGGGCTTGTAAAGGGAGGGAGAGGGGCTTTCCCCTTTTCTGAGGAGAAGGGGAGGGGGAAAGAAAGAAAATTGTGGGAAGGTGGGACTAGGAAGGGAGGATGGAGGTGCCTGTGATCAGGATGTTAAATGAATAATGAATAAAGGAATAAATTTAACATAAAAATCTTTAAAAATCTATCTAGGAGCTTGAGAGATGGCTCAGAGGATAAGAGCACTGGCTGTTCTTCCAAGGTTCCTGAGTTCAATTCCCAGCAACCACATTGTGTCTCATAACCATCTAGAATGAGATCTGGAGTCCTCTTCTGGCATGCAAGCAGAACACTGTTTACATAATAAATAAAATAAATCTTTTTTAAAATCTATTTAGACCAATTCGTGCTGCCCATATGTTTTTATGGCCATCCTTAGGTTTTCCCTGGACTTGGTCAGTTTATCAGGGGATACACAAAGAAAGAATTGATCCCGCTTTCAACAGCTAATAAGTGCAATACCTCCATTGCAAGCCTTAAGATCTACAATTTTTGAATCAAAGATCTTTAAATATCCAAACTTCAAAATTTAAATGCATCCGATAGAGAGATTGGGAGTTTTATGAAACCATAAATACAGTTCCCAGAGAGATTAGAAACTTTATTTTCTTGATTCTTTCATAGAACACGATTACAGAATATCACATATTATATATGACTTAGTTTATCCAAATAGCCAATCCTTAAAAAAAAAGTTAGAAAAGAGAAAGAAAATAGACATCCATCTTTTTAGTCAGTTTCTGCCAACCTGAATAGCTTTTAGAAAATCTTTTTTGGTTTTGGTTTTTTGTTTATTTGGTGTTTAGTGTTTTTGAGGCAGGGTTTCTCTGTGTAGCTTTAGCTGTCTTGGACTCACTTTGTAGACCAGGCTGGCCCTAAAACTCACAGAGATCCACCTGTCTCTTGCCTTCCTGGGTGCTGGGATTACAGGTGTGTGCCACTGAGCCTGTATTCCAACATTCCAACTAATCTTATTAGTCAATATATATCATTACTTGTTTAAAAATTTCTAGAAGCCTGGTGATGAATAAAGTTAGCTAAGTCATAAGTGGGTAGACATATTTCTCTAAGTTAATTACTGTTAATCTAAGTAGAACTTTATAACCTTAAGAATTAATAAGTCTTCATTAGTCATATTCTATTTATTAGATGTTTGTTGTTTTTTTTAAATATAAAAATTTACTCTCAGTGTTTTAATATATTAAAATATGCCACATAACAGATCTGGTATGAAGAGTTTTATTGAACCGAGGTGAAGAGAGACAGAGAGAAAGAGAGAGATGAGGGAGGGGCTCACAGACAAAGGGAAGAGGAGAGAAACTAAAGCAGAGAGAGAGAGCATGTAGTGAAGGGTTGTTTCTTTAGATCTGGTGTGCAGCTAGAGCAAGTCTGAAACACACATGGTAGCAGCACGTGATGATGCTAGGCAACCTAGGAGTGGGCTAGTGCATCAGCTTGTGAGCCAACATTCCTCCCTTTTCCTATAATTAAAAAAGTGCAGAGCTAGAGAGGGATGGTAAGGTGGGAATGAGGAAGTTGGACTGCTACTCAGGCAGGGCAAATTAAAGGATATAAATGTGGGTTCATTGGAAGCAGCGCTTGGACACCATGCACAGGAGTAAGAAACAGAGAAAAAAAGTAAGAGGACCAAAATGTCTGGATTATACAGGGAAGGGAAAGTCCCTGCCCTGGAAAGTTCAGGGTAGGGCCCAGGGCATGCCAGCTGATGCCCAGCAGCACGTAGGGACTGAGGAATCCTGGGAGAACCTGGAGCTCTTTATCCCAGGTCTGAAGCACACCATTCCAGCCTTTTCTTGATAGTAAATGGATAAGGGGCAAAGGAATCAAATTGTCACTGGCTACTTCTGGCTGACATGAGGACATTGAAGGGGGAAGCAAAAGGCTGAAATATTGACCAGATTAGGGATGAGCAGGCTCTCTTGTTGATGTCAGGATCTGTGAGAACATCTATGGCAAAGAGGGAAAGTGCAGGTCCAGCTTGACACAGTCTGCAAGGTTAGACTGGCACTGTCTTGGGTATAGAAAATCTGGAAGGATACTGGAATGTATATTCCAGAAGACAAAGTTAAATAGGTTTAGAGAAAATTCTTCTAAGTTGGTTTGGAGCAAAGGAGAGAAAACGCTTCAACATGGGGAACCCAGTTGGTGGCAGTAATTGAAGAAGGTCCTGTTTTGGATCTGTCATCTAAGAGATATTGAGGCTGATTTTGGTTGCAGAGACGTGTAAGCTTAGAAGCCCTTAAAGCAGGTGGAAGGCACAGGGATCTGAACTTCTCCAGAAGGCATCCCAGAGGGGAACCTGGAGGGATGGGCAAATGGACTTCCCATGGGGAGAATAGAAGTCAGTGACTTTTCAGAGGAGTCCCCAGAGCAAGGTCTGACTAGGGGAAATTGGGGCAAGCTGTCACAGCATGAGCACAGGTCAGAGACAGAACAAGGACATAGCCAGTCCTTGGATTACCTAGTGCTAGGATTTTCAGCAGTGTGTTAGAGGAGGAGGGATAGATGAAGTCATGCTGGTATAGAGAAAAGCTCACCCAAGGGAGAAGGTCCTAGATGTAGGGTTTGGATGTAGGTAGGTGAGAATGGTAGGAATCCTTTAAGTCAACCAGAAGGGAAGACTCACCAAAAAGGCAGAGTCTGGTGCAGGAATGTAGAAATCAGGTAGCCAGAAAGTTGGGAGAAGGGAGTCCCAAAGCCAGGGAAAGGGGGAGGAATCCCACACTCTAAAATAGGCAATGGGTGAGAAAGTTAGGTTGCTGATTGGCAGTACTTATCTGGAATCCATTTGACCTGAAACATGGATTCAGGTAGATTTCCAGAACCGTACAAGAATATCTTTTAAATTTACAGAAGAGATAAACTTTAGACATGTTAGCATCATCATTGTAATCTGTAGTAAAATATACATGTAGAAAAGGACAGAAGATATACACCTTTGTGTTAACAGCTTAAACACCCTTTAAGGTGGCTCTGGGAAGGCAGCAGCCTTCTGTGAAATAGAAGGGGCAGAAGCTCACTTGATCTTGACTTTTAGTATGATTACACACCATGGACGAAAGGCTTCTTCCCTCCCTCCCTCTATAAACATCCCTCTATCTGGATGTATATACATCCAACACAATGGCAAACATGTTAAGTACTTAAAAGACAAAGCAAAGAAAATTTAAAGGATTGAGCTTGGAACTGTGGTAGTGGTTCATGTAGTGGAATGTTTCTATCAGGATTTGAGTCATACATCAGAGTTTCAGGGATTAGTGTCAAAGCTTTGGACAGTCTTAATCCAAAGCCAGCATAGCAGCAGGAAGAAATCTGAAGCATTTTTTTTTTATTTTCCTATTTTGAATACCTTAACTTACCTTTTTAGACCCCCCCCCAACCATCATACCTGGCATTTGCCAATCTTAAAACACCATTTTAGACCCTCAAAACACTTTCTTAAAAGCTTTTCTTCATAACTTTCGTTTACTAACATTGAAACCTCTTCTTAGACCCTCAAACATTCATAACTTTCAGTTACCCACCTGAAAACATCTCCTTAGACCCTCAAATACTTCTTAGGAGCTTTCTCTCATAACTCTCATTTGCCAACCTTGAAACATCTTTTTAAGACCCTCAAATATTTTCTTGGATCCTCATAACTTAAACTTCTGTATCATTGTATTCAATTATTTTCTACGAGACATGGGTGAAATTTCAGGGAGCAGTGAATGTACATTTGGCGTAAGGAATAGTAAATATGAGACCTGTTTTGAGTCTGGTAACAAAGCAGACTGTATCTAGACCTGACAGTAACAGCTCTAGGAGTGAGGCTTAAGGCCTGGTCCCCTGCTTATGAAGGGGACTGAGAAGGCATCTGAAGCCTGTTTATCTTTAACATGAGGTCTGTGAGTAAGGCAAACCTGTTTGCCTTTTGAAATAAGAGATCTAGTATCTAGTAGTTTTAACTAGTTAATGAATTGATTAATAGAATAACGTGGTAGATTACCTTGGAGTAAGGACCTAATCGCCTGTTCTCTAACTATTAAACTACCATTAGCTTAGATGTCAACACCATCGGAGACCAGAGAAGGTTAAATCTAAATGATTTTTTGTATTCATCAAAATGACAGAGATGACTAGTCAGTCATAGTCCTTTACCTGGACAGTTGTCCCAGGTCCCCATGGCAACATGGGCAGACAGTCTGTACATCAAGCACTAAGACCTGGGCTTTTTCTGTAGAAGGAGAACATGCGAGAGAGTGGCCTCACCTCTTTTTCTGCAAGATGAGACAGTAGCTATCCAGGTGTCCAGTTTGTTGACAAGTTCAGGCTAAGCCCTAGCAAAGGGCAAGGCATTGGAGGGCAGTCTTGTTGCCCTAGTTAGCATACCACAATCCAGAGCTGAAGTAGTCTGTCATGTCCAAATCTTCTTGGAGACCTTGGGGAGCTACTGCTAGAATTTGGGACTCTCTGTATGTCCCAATGCACTTAGACATGTCAAAATGCCATATTCAGCAAGTCTCTAATAGGTTTGAAGTCTAGCGTATTTGAGTTACGCAGGCTATGTCTGTATTTAGTCATCTGCTGTAAACTACACCTTGCAAACATTAAACAGAATGCTATGATCTGGAGTTATGTCCTATTCTGTAGGTGAGTGTTTGAGGACCATGTCTATCTCAAGTACATCTAAATATTAAATATAGCTTACACTGCAATCAATATAAGGTCTACAGCTTATCTTAATCATTAGAGACTAAGAGTTTAGGTTTCATCCTTAAGTTAGAGCCTCAGAAACATGAACATAGTCCATAGAGAAAGAGCATAACAGCTTTTTGTGTGAGTTAGTTTATAAAAAGTCCATAGCTTATGAAAGCCTAAGGCTATATTATACATTAATAACATTACCATATTCAGAAAACAACACATTTCCAAGGCAGTGATTTTTAACCTTTTTGAGAATGAAGATAGAGCATAATGACCAAATTTTAACATTGTAAACAAATGAGTATCTCTAAAATTAATAAACCCCAAATTAGAAGTATCTTTGGAATTATGTTATGTGGTTTAATTGTTGACTCTGTATTGTAAAAAAATTACTGGGTGAAAAAAAATTACTGGGTGAACAGTAACCTATTTCTAGAGTCAGCAAAACAGTAGAATAATATAAAACAATTTAAAAATAACATTTTAATTTATTATACCAAATCCGTTGGCTGGAAAGTCTAATGCTGAACCCAGAGCACAGGCAGCTGGTGGCAGGAAAAACAATATTCATTCACACGTCCAAGAGCTAGTAAACGCATAGGTGGTTAGACATACATTTTAAATTAGCTTGTTAATCTGAATAGACCTTTGTAACCTTGAAAGTTTACCATCATACTAAGAACATTTTGGACCAGGACACAACATACAGTATATTGGTTTTTTGTTGTTGTTGTTGTTGTTTTTTTAGCTTACAAATAATTAGGTTTATTTGTAGAATTTTTTTTTTCTATGCAGTTTATTCAGGAACCTTGAACAATCCTCGGACCCTGGGGAAAGCCAGCCCACAGCTTAAATAGCCTCTGGGTAGCCAACCCAGGCGTGCCACGTGGGTAATGCAGATAGGTCCACATACATGGAAGCAAGCCAGATCCTCAGCCTTAGCCAAATGTGGAGTTGTTCATGACAGAGAGCACTCACCACCGGGAAGGTGGAAGGAGGAAACCAGCTCCATCTTTAAGGCATAGCATTCTGCAGCTCTCTACAGTTTCCCCTTTTTGTTTTAGATGCATCAGGCAAGAGTAGAGGTCTGATCTCTGATATTAGAAATAAATTGGGACTTTGTACCGATGTTCATTTAGGTGTCATCCACCCAAAGAGCATCAGACCCGTCAAAACCCATACCAAAATTTAAGATGAGATTTCTTAGTCTAAAAAGAAGATGAAATAATAAATAGAGAGTTAGTTGTAACTAAGAAGTTTTAAAATTGTTTTTATACCATGTGTTTAGACTTTTGGGAAAGGGAGCTACTTAATGAGGAGAGGGGAAGCACACAAGCTTTTGGAACCCGGCAGGGCTGCTGTAGGATGGGGGAGGGTGGGGAAAGCAGGGGGCAAGGAAAAGAGTGGATGTACAGGGAGAGGCAGAAAGGCAGGGAGACTCTCTAAGGAGAATTTAGGATGTCATTTACAGACAAATGTTTCACAAAGGTCTAGGAGCGGTCAGGCTCGCAGAGGGAGCAGGCGGGTATTTGTCCTTTCTAGCCCACTGGAGCAGGTGCTGCAGCGGGGTCTCTGCCTCCTCCAGCCTTGGTTCTCATCCAAGTCACCGGCATCGATGTTATCGTATGTTGACATATTCCACACACCACATCTGGTATAAAAGTTTGATTGTATGGAGGTGGGAAGAAACAAAGATAGATGGAGGTGGGGGGCTCCCTGACACAGGAAAGAGGAGAGAAACCGAGGTGGAGAGAGAGCACACAGTGACTGGTCAGTCTTCTATATCTGGTGTGCCGCTGAGAAGCACGTAGCACACACTTGGCGATGGCAGATGATGATGTCAGGTTGCTAGGCAACCTAGGAGCAGGCTAGTGCATTGGCTTGTGAACTAACACTCTGGACAAAAAATCATCATGTGATTTTCATCCTAATCCAAAATAGCTTGGAGGCCTAATGTTGCCTCCTTAGCTGGTTTATACAACAAGATCACCACAGAGTGAGATGCCCTGCTCTTCTTCCTACCCATTCTGTCCTGTACTAACTTTTTCTAATATTGGTAAAAGTTGTCTCCTTGCAGCCAACAGCAACCCAATGCTTAGAAGGCAGAGACATTATCCAGACCTGTTTATTGAAATTTCAATGCTATTTAAGGATTCAGTAGCTCTCTAAAAAATTTAAATATGAGACCTCTATCAACCCGAAGCCCAAAGTCATACTTCTTAATACATAAGCAAAGTCTTTGAGAGTGAGTTGAATCTACATGAAGGCAGAGCCAAAAGTCAAGAGACGTATGTAACAAGATCATCAGTGCTCTGAACTTTCCTTACACTTTGTGCTCGAACCCTGGGATCATCCTTAAATTGCTAGTATTTGGAGCCAGAATTTTGTAAGTAAATACGGAATTATTGACTCATTTGCAAAAAGTTTTCCTGAAGGTTCTGATACTTTATATCCAGATTCTGGACTGAGCCTTATAGCCAACATGGAAAGAATATGAACACACAGGGAGCCTAGGCAAGCAATTTATTGGAGACAAAGCAGAAACAAAGCACAGTGGTCATCAGAGGTCTCCCTTGGGCCTCAGAGTACACAGTCATCTTGGTGTCTCTGCCTTAAGCTCAGCGGCAGCAGAACACATAGTTTTTGCCAACCCAGGTGCAGATCCCACTGATGCGTTCCAGGAATTTGCAGGCTCTTGGTCTACAGTGGCACGTCCTCCAGCGATCTCTTGAGGCTGGAGACACACAAAGAGAAGCAGACATTAAGTTTTGAGGGTGAATGGGACTGCCTATGATCCTATGAAGATGTGTGAGACAGCATGAGTGTGCTGCCTTGGCCGCATTACAGCCAGCAGCTCAGTCAACTCAACAAATAACATACTTAAGGAGTGTTGGTAAAGCACTTGAGACCCACGCTGGTGTGACTTTAATGTTGGTCTCCTTTTCTCACATGCATACATACATGTGAGTACACCCTTACACTGATTTCAAGTTCCTGCAGGCAAAGAAAACTTTCTCCGTCTACTTAAGACTACTTATTTTATTCTACAAGATTCTGCTCAGTATTTTCCTTATTTGGTAAAATTCCCAGGTAAAATTTTGCAGCAAACACCTCATGAGAAACAAATTCAATTAAACTTACTTTATTCTTACTGTTACTACTATGAATAAAAAGTAAAAATAGAGTTACTAAGGAAGCCAGACTACTCTTGATGGGATTCCAAGGCAAACTTTCACCCCTATCTCAGGAGACTCCAAGCCTGCATCATACTGGGCACCACCACTCACCTGCATCCTGAAGAGAAAGCCCTGCTGGCCCTCCAAAGGAGATGGTCACATCCTGGTCCTCTACCCCTGGATGCTCCTCAGTTTTAGTCTCCTCATTTGGTGCTGGCAGAGGATCAGCCTGGGCCAGGAAGGCCAGCAGGACAACAGCAGAGAGGAGGACAAGTGTTTTCATGGCTGAGGGTCACCTGGAGGATTGGTGAGCAGGAGCTCAGTGTGTAGAGATGAGGAGGCAGCCTGCATTTATAGGACTGTCATGAGAAGGTGTGAGGACAATCCCCACAATTAGAGAAGTCTCTCATTGATGGGAACTGGGACAGACTGTTGTCCTCAGGATCCCTTTGATGTTCTTCTGTCCTCAGAGCTTCCATCATGATGTTGGTCTCTGTGTTCAGAGACAGCCCTCCCTTCTCACTGATAATGATGAAGGGGCCTTACTCTCTTCTCCTGTTTTCCATCTGCTTCAATATTTACCTTTCAGTGGTCGGGAAAGAAAAGAGGCAGGTATTTCCTAATTTAATAAGCTCATGAGACAAGGGGTTTTGTGTTCTGAAGTTGGAGCCCTCTGTCCTCAGATAGTGTACAACCTGGACTAGACTGAATGCCAGTGGATTGGACAGTCAGTTCTTTGTGTGGTTGGGGGTATTATTACCCTCATGAAAGAAAACTTTGTGAATCACTTCCTCTGGGGCCATTATGAAGACAGTAAGATGTCCTCATCATGCCTCTAGAGAATTGAGCTTGAGAGGAGATGAGGGACAGAGTTGGTCAGAGTGACGCTGGAGCGGGTTGAGTTGAAGAAGCCAGAGTGACTGAATACGTCATGAGTGCATCCTAGCTGTCTTCAGGACACCTGGGAAATGTCAAGTGACGCACTGTCCTGCATGCCTGAGATTCTGTGATTGTTTTACTCTCAGAAAATGTGTACTTACCTACAAGAAACATCTAGAGTGTAGAGAGGCTGTTGTCCTTTTTTCCAATCCCAGGAAGTGCCATGTGTTCATGTATGAACACAATTCTGTACTTTTTTGATCCTTTCTACCTCACTATGTATAAACCAAAAGACACAGAATACACTATTTTCAATCAGCACATGGAATCACAGTGTTTCAAGTTCTAGCCCATATTTATATGTTGACAAATACTGTTCAGTTCTTAAAATGTTTTATTTACAGCTGTGTGAATAGCTAGCAAAGCAGTAAGAATGCTATTTTACATACACATATTTAAACATATATATATATATACACACACACATGGAAATATGATATTGCCTAATGGAACATGACCTCTTAACCTTTTGAATACTTTTAGGCTTAGATTTCTGAGTTTACAAAAAGCACAGCTTTCCAGAAACATAACTGTCTCCCTGACCCTCACAGACTTAGCCTCAGTAGCACTTACTAAAATTTGTATTCTCAAAAGACCACCACACTCATTTGAATGATTTCTATTATTGTGTTTTCACTTTCCATCCTTCCTGCCAGTGTTCAGCGCAGAACTGATCAACTGGTCATTGAAGTCCCATAGTATCCTGAACCAGCAAAATGTATCCTTTAAGGAGAATGCCTTTTGGGAGGTGGCACATGCCTGTAATCTCAGCACTCAGGTAGGCACAGGTAGGAGGATATCTCTGAGTTCAAGGCCAGCCTGGTCTACAAAGCAAGAGTCTAGACAGCCAAGGCTACACAGAGAAGCTCTGTCTCAAACAAACAAAGAAACAAAGAGAAGAAGAATGCCTTTGCCCTTTTAAAGTACGGCAATCAAGTTTTGATCGGTACCAATGCATTCATTTTCTATTGTTTTATGTTCTCTCCTTTGTTTCTTTCCAAACTCTGGTAGCATCCGTTATCTCACTCGAGGAATGACTTCTGCTCATGTGGACACCACAGAAGGTAGAGACCAGAGTCCTTTGTCTGTGAAGTCATGTATGGTCTCGTACATACTTCTGGGATTGTTGAGCCTGTAGGGGAAAGCAGACCTTTATTTTGGGAGTTTTCAGTCTGCTGGAGTTTCACCATCTCTGTGCAGTCTGGTACTGTCTGTGCTGCTTTCCCCATAGATTCTAGCTCCAATCTGATCGGTAAAGATTGACATTTCAGTATCATACTAATTTACATTTTCCTCCTGAAATGATGGCAGAAGTGCACATGCCTAAACAGGGTGTGCACTTGTATTTGGTCAAATGCTCACTTGAGGGAGTGGTTAGCACATTTTTTTCCTTTGAAGAAACAGATGGACTTGTTTTATTGTATTAGTATAAGTGATTTGCCTGGGCGTATACTATGTGTGTGAGCCTGTTGCCTGTGGAGACCAGAATAGGAGCCAAATCCCTTAGGACTGGAACTACAGGATGTTATGAGCTGCTTCGGTGCTGGAACCAAACTTGGGTCCTCTGCGAGAGTGCCAGGTGTTCCTAACCACTGAACCATCCATCCAGCCTCACGTTTTCTCTAATTAAACTTTAGCTGTTGTTCATAAATTCTGGAAGTATTCTCTTAGTACCATTTGTTACAAATCTCCTTAAAGATTATTGCTTTCTCTCTCCTTTTTTTTTTTTTTTCTGCATCAAACAGCCTGGTATTTATTTTTTTCAAATAATATATCTGAGTGTATTTTCTTCAACTGAAATTTGTAAAAACTCGAATTTGTGTGTTTTAGTGACTTGGTGGCTTAACAAAATTCCTGCCACATCCTGTGTTTGAGACAGAGCTGTCCTCCTTATGCACTGCCACAACTGAGGAAGTTCCACCTTCTTGTGGAGGGTGATTAGGATCTTTAATGTTCCAACATACAATATCAAGCAAGACTCTCCAACAAGCAGTCAGGAAATAGGGCTGTGGATGGCGCTGGCAGATTATTGACGGTTGTTGGGGAAATGAAGTTCACTTCTGTTTCTCCTTGTACTTAGTCGGGTCCAAGAACCATCCCAAATTCGTACATTGCCTCTAAAAAATGGAAGTTAAGCACACATGGCCTCTGAAACCTCAGAACCCCCTCCTGACCCACTTGTGCACTCGTCTCTCTTCACAGGCACCTGACTCTGACCGGTGAGATGGGCCGTGGCCTTGAAGGCTTGTTTCTTCTTGTGTTCTCCTGTACTGCATCCTGGACTCTAAGATGGGTGGGCTGATCACCCCTGCACTTATTTTGTGCCTTAAGCAAGTGTACAAAAACTCAACAGGACTCACAGTTACCCTTAATAATCAACTCTGTATCTTTAGCAATGACCATACCTGTGAATTATGACTTGTGATAACTGGCAAAATGTTTCCTTCAGTTACTTCTGGAGAGAATATGTTATTTCCCGGTGGTTTCCCATCAAATCCCAGAGGAGGGAATTAGAAGAGGTAGAGGCCAAGGAGAGAGCTGTGGAAAGACTATCTGTTATCAGATGTCTTTCAACTTTCATCTTCTATCAGGTTCTAAGTGATAAATCAATTCTCCCAATAAAGGACCTAGCACTCTAAAATGCAGAAGTCAAGGTGGACTATAGGGTAGTGGTGAACTCCAAGGGATTTTGCCACAGCCCTCTTGCCTAACCTTTAGTGTCTCTGAGGAAGGCAATTAACCTCTTCAAAGTTCCTTTACAAACCCACAAATATCGGTCAATAAAAGCAGCTGCTTTATTGGGTTGCTGTGTAAACCTCTTATCAGAATAGATAAAAAGATCTTAGCAATCAGTAAATATAAGCTAATATGAATACACTGTAGATATTATATACTTTGAGAATGTTACCTGGCTTACCGTAAGTTTCAAATTATCACAATTTCTGTGAAGTCACACAAAGCTATCCAAACTCTACGTAAATGAAAATTAAGCATTCTCTCTATACATAAGAAGCTGTTGAGTTCAACAGCATTTAAATGTTTTATCCAATAGTTAATGGCTTATTTTGTTAAACTAAGGGGAAACATATTTTCTAGTTTTAAATACCTCAAGGGCTTTATGGCATTAATAATTTATTGTTAAGGAGTGATCACACGAGATAAGCAGTTCTCCAAGTTAAGAGTAAAGAGGATATGTACAAGTTCAGAAGTGAGGCATCAAGTCTCCCCTGAGGATGAGTGAGACCTGGATGAGCTGAGAAGTGATGACAGGTATTGTGAATGTTAATGGCAGGAAGAAGAAACACAGAAGTGCAATGGAGTAATGTGCAGATGTCTCTGACCAGAAGACTATGATGTTAGGAGTGTTGATGGAAAGTGAGTTGTGATTCAGACTAGGCTGAGGAATTTCTTCAGGCTGTAGAGACAAACCTTCTTGTTCTTAGGAACCAATGAAGCCTAGTGAAATTTTAATTATGAAGTCAACACAAGGCTTCTGATTCCTGCCCTGGTTTACACATATTTGCTTGCTCTCTACAAGGAGACCAGAGTGACAGTCAGAAGCCATAGCATGGGCCTGCCACAGAGTTCCCTGGTATGAGCCAGGAAATTTCCATTGGAAATTTCTATGATCAGTGGGATATTTTTTTACGATCTTGTCCATGTAGAGAGTGGTTTTTCTTTTTTCTTTTTTCTTCCATGATGCAACTATCAGTTTCTCCTTGAAATTTCTTCAGAGGTTCATTGTTCTGATGAGTGATGGCATCTGGCTCTGTTGGTGGGACATGTTGACCAAGCCATGTTGCTGGAAAAGCTGTGATATCAATCGGAGCATGTCTTCTGAGCATCACAAACCACAGTGACTCTCAGTTAGTCCAGGAACTGGCAGTTCCTCACCCTTTGTCCAAGTCCAAATGAAATTAAGTATTTGAGATTCATTGGGATCAGACTAAACTAAGAGAGCTTTCTGTGAGACATGAAGCATGCTGTCTGTAACTAAGCCTGGGGAGCCTGTCTCAAAAAAGTTATCATCTTCTCCAAATTTGTGTTACATTCACTTACTTACTACATGTGTAGGGAGAACTCACGTGCCTTGGAACACATGTGGAGGTCAGAGGACTGCCAAGGGCAGTTTATTTGCTCCTTCCACTGTGTGGATCCTGAAACTTGAAACTCAGGCTGTCAGGCATGGTGCTAGCATCTCTCCCATCAACCTGTCTTCTTGCTACTCATCAGTTTCATTTCAGTTATCAACTGGCTTTCATTGTGCACAATTTTTTCTTGACATTTTATCCTTTGAATTGTCTTTCTCTTTGTTTTCACTCTCGTTCTCACTAAAGGAATTCATTTATGCATGTATCCTTATAATGATATACATTGGTGTCTTCCTACTTATTAGAAAAGTTCAAAAAAACAACAACCCTACTTTCTAATAGTTGGAAGAGGATCTCAACTTCTAGAAATAAACTCAGAGATAGCATATATAAGGAATAATTTAAGGTAAGAGAAAACCTGATATGGTTGTTTATTGTTCCTTAACTCACATCACCTCAAAAGAAAAAGTACAAGATCTTATACATGACTCATGGCACATCACTTGATTTTTCCCAAGTATAAAGAGGCAGCTAGGATGAAACAGCACTCATGACCTGTGTTCAGTCACTCTGGCTTCTTCAACACAACCTGCTCCAGCTTCACTCTGACCAACTCTGTCCCTCATCTCCTCTCAAGCTCAATTCTCTAGAGGCATGATGAGGACATCTTACTTTCTTCATAATGGCCCCAAAGGAAATGACTCAAAAAGTCTTCCTTCATGAAGGTGATCATGCCCCAACCACACAAACAACTGACTGTCCAATCCACTGCATTCAGGTCTAGTCCAGGTTGTACACTATCTGAGGACAGAGGACTCCAACTTCAGAACACAAAACCCCTTGTCTCATGAGCTTATTAAATTAGGAAATACCCGCCACTTTTCTTTCCTGACCACTGAAAGGTAAATATTGAAGCAGATGGAAAACAGGAGAAGAGAGTAAGGCCCCTTCATCATTATCAGTGGGAAGGAGGGCTGTCTCTGAACACACAGACCAACATCATGATGGAAGCTCTGAGGACAGAGGAACATCAAAGGGATCCTGAGGACAACAGTCTGTCCCAGTTCCCATCAATGAGAGACTTCTCTAATTGTGGGTATTGTCCCCACACCTTCTCATGACAGTCCTATATATGCAGGCTGCCTCCTCATCTCTACACACTGAGCTCCTGCTCACCAATCCTCCAGGTGACCCTCAGCCATGAAAACACTTGTCCTCCTCTCTGCTGTTGTCCTGCTGGCCTTCCTGGCCCAGGCTGATCCTCTGCCAGCACCAAATGAGGAGACTAAAACGGAGGAGCATCCAGGGGTAGAGGACCAGGATGTGACCATCTCCTTTGGAGGCCCAGCAGGGCTTTCTCTTCAGGATGCAGGTGAGTGGTGGTGCCCATAGGATGCAGGCTTCGAGTCTCCTGAGAGAGGGTTGAAGGTGTGCCCTGGAATCCCACCAAGAGTAGTCTGGTTCAGGTTATTGTTTCTGCTTATCTCTAGGATCTTCACTGTCATATCTTAGAAATAACAGTGAGAGTAAAAAAATTTGCCTGATTTTCTTTTTAAGTTTTTTGATCTAAAAATCATCTGTGGAATAGATTTAAAATATAGAACATATTGATTAGTACTTTTTTTATATCTGATAATTTTGTTGTAGAAATAAAATCTTCTTTGGTTAAAAGAATAGATTTAGGAACCATTTACCAATGCATGAATGTGTTGGTTAGGAAAACACACAAAAATGTGAAGGACTGTGAAATGGGTGTTAAGTCCTGCATGGGATCAACTCTTGTTAAATGTCTTACTTTCAAGTGTTTGAAGTGATCATGGGGCTGGCTGTGATGTCACCAAAACAACAGACCTACTCTGTGCCCTGCACAGTGGGCACACTATCGCACAGGGCTGGCCTCCTTACTTAATGCCTGATGCTCTCCCTGCTTCCTCAGGCTCAAGAAATATCTTGGAATGCTACTGCAGAAAATCCTGCAAAATTTTTGAACGTGTCAATGGAATCTGCCGCAAAGGTCTAATACGTTACATTTTCTGCTGCCGCTGAGCTTGCAGACCAGAGACAAGACGACCATGTATTCTGAAACCTTGTGACCTCTCATTACCCTTGTACTTAGCCTCAATTGTTTTTCTTTCTCCAATAAATTTCTTGCAGGAAAAAAATATGTTTTTATATCTCTTTGATGTTTTCTATGTGGCTTAGTCTGGTCAGGACTCCTCCCATTCACATAGCAGAATCTTCAGTGAATTACAAAACAAGTCTTGGTTACATTTTAACAGTCAAATCAAGGACAAACAGAAGGTCAGCTACAAAATGACAAGACACCAGAGCGATTAGCTCCAGCTGCTTCTCTTGTCTGTGAACTCTATTGTTCTTTAGATTAGACTGCCATCAAAAACGTGTCCCACATTATTTGGATCCATTTTATAGCTGAAGGACATTCAGGTTGTTGCCATTTTCTACCTATTATGGACACAGCAGCAATGAACATGATTGAGAAAGTGTCTGTGGAATAGGATACTGACTCCTTTGGGCATTTGCCAAGGTACAGCTGTGCCATCGACCCTTACTTACAATCTCCTGAGAATTCTCCATACTGGTTTCCATGATTTCTGCACCAGATTGTAATCCCACCAACAGTGAAGGAGGGTTCTGCTTTCCCCATACCCTCGCCTACATTTGTTATCAGTTGTTTTCTTGATCTTAACTATTCTGACTTGGGTTAAATGAGGCATTTGACCCACATTTAATTAGCATTTCTTAACTTAAGAATGTTGAAGATCCTTTCCCAGTCCATAGGCTGATAGTTTTTTCTGAAGAGAGTGTCCTTTGCATTAGAAAAGCTTTTCAGTTACATGAGGTCCCATTTATTGATTGATGACCTTAGAGCATCTGCTGTTGGTATTCTGTTCAAGGAAGTTGTCTCCTGTGCCAATGAGTTCAAGACTCTTCCCCACTTTTTCTTCTAAGCGATTTAGTGTGTCTGGTTTTATATTAAGGTTGTAGATCCACTTGGACTCTAGTTTTGTGAGAAATATGGATCTATTGGCGTTTTCTACATGTAGATATCCAGTTAGACCAGCATCATTTGTTGAAGATGCTCTATTTTCCATTGTATGGTTTTGGCTTCTTTGTCAAACGTCAAGTATCCAGAGGTGGGTGGGTTTATTTCTGGGTCTTCTCTTTGATTCCATTGATCCACCATTCTGTTTCTATGCCACTACCGTGGAGTTTTTATTGCAATTGCTCTGTAGAACTGCTGGAGATCAGGTATGGAGATACCTCCTGACAATCTGTTGTTGTACAGGACTGTTTTGGCAATTCTGGGTTTTTGCTTTTTCCATATGAAGTTGAGAATTATTCTTTCAAGTTCCATAAAGAATTGTGTTGGCATTTTTTTTGTAGGGATTTTTTTTTTTTAGTTTTTTATTAGTTACACTTTGTTCATTTTGTATCCCCCCATAAACCTCTCTTTTCTCCCCTCCCGATCCCACCCTCCCTCCCCTTTCTGCATGCATGCCACTACCCAAGTCCACTGATAGGGGAGGTTCTCCTCTCCTTTCTTATCTTAGTCTATCAGTTCACATCAAAAGTGGCTGTATTGTCCTCTACTGTGGCCTGGTAAGGCTGCTCACCCCTCAGGGGGCGGTGATCAAAGAGCAGGCCAATCAGATTATGTCAGAGGCAATCCCTCTTCCCATTACTATGTAATCCACTTGGACACTGAACTGCCATGGGCTACATCTGTGCAGTGGTTCTAGGTTATCTTCATGAATAGTCCTTTGTTGGAGTATGAGTCTCTGGGAATTTCCCTGTGTTCAAATTTTCTTGTTCTCTTACTTTCCTTGTGGAGACCCTGTCCTCTCCAGCTCTTATTATTTCCCACTTCTTACATAAAATTCCATTCACTCTGCCCAACAGTTGCCCATGAGGCTCAGCATCTGCTTTGATAGTCTGTAGGGCAGAGGCTTTCAGAGGCCCTCTGAGGTAGGTTCCTAGTTTGTTTCCTGTTTTCTTGTTCTGGCTTTCAGTGATGGGAATTGCATTTCACCTGTAGATTAATTTTGGCAGGATGGCCATTTTCACTATGTTAATCCTAGCCATCCATGAGCATGGGAGATCTTTCCAGCTTCTGATTCCTTCCTCAATTTCTTTTTTCAGAGACTTGAAGTTTTCTTCAAATAAGTCTTTCACTTACTTGGTTAGAGTCACGTCAAGGTACTTTATGTTATCAGTGGCTATTGTGAAGAATGTTGTTTCCCTAATTTCTTTCTCAGCCCTTTTGTCTTATGTATACAGGAGGGCTTCTGGTTTTGTTGGGTTTTTTTTTGTTGTTGTTGTTGTTGTTTTGTTTTGATTTTTTTGAGTTAATTTTGTATCCAGACACTTTGCTGAAGGTGTTTATCAGCTGAAGGAGTTCTCTGGTTGAGTTTTTGGGGTTGCTCATGTATACTATCATATCATCTGCAAATAGTGATACTTTGACTTCTTCCTTTCCAATTTGTATCTCCTTGATCTACCTTATTTGTTTTATTGCTCTAGCTAGGACTTCAAGTACTATGTTAAAGAGATAAGGAGAAAGTGGTCAGCCTTGTCTTGTCCCTGATTTCAGTGGGATTGATTTAAGTTTCTCAGTTTAGTTTGATGGTGGCTATATGCTTGCTGTACATTGTCTTTCCTATGTTTAGGTATTTGCCTTGTATTCCTGATCACGCCAAGACTTAAGCTTAAACAGGTGTTTTATTTTGTCAAATGCTTTTTCGGCATCTAAGGAAATGATTGTGTGGTTTTTTTCTCTTTCAGTTTGTTTATATGGTGGATTACATTGATGGATTTCCATATATTGAACCACCCTATATGCCTGGGATGAAGCCTACTTGGTCCTGGTGGATGATATCTTTTATGTGTTCTTGGATTCAGTTTGCAAATATTTTATTGAGTATTTTTCTATCAATATTCATAAGAGAGATAGTTCTGAAGTTTTGTTTGTTTTATTTTTGGTTTGGGCTTTGTGTGGTTTAGGTATCAAGGTGACTGTGGCTTCATAGAATGAGTTTGGTAATCTTCCTTTCTTCTCCAAACCTATACCTGATAGAGGGATAATATCTAGAATATATAAAGAATTAAAGAAATTAAAAAAGCAACAAATCAGGTGATCCAATTAAAAAATGGGGTACAGAGCTAAAGAGAGAATTCTCTGTAGATGAATAGAGAATGGCAGAGAAACACTTAAAGAAATGCTCAGTGCCCTTAGTCATCAAGAAGATGCAAATCAAAATGACCCTGAGATTTCACCTTACACCCATCAGAATGGCTAAGATTAAAAACACAAGTGACAACATATTCTGGAGAGGATGTGGAGAAAGGCAAACTCCTCCATTGCTGGTGGGAATGTAAACTGGTACAACCACTTTGGAAATCAGTCTGGTGCTTTTTCAGACAATTAGGAATGGAGCTTCCTCAAGAACAGCTATACCACTCCTAGACATATATCAAAATATGCTCAAGTACACAATAATGACATTTGTTCAACCATGTTTGTAGCAGCTTTATTTGTAATAGCCAGAACCTGGAAACAACCCAGGTGCCCCTCAACAGAGGAATGGATACAGGAATTGTGGTACATTTACATAATGGACTACTACTCAGCAATTAAAAAAAAAAGGAAATCATGAAATTTGTAGACAAATGATGGGATCTAGAAAAGATCATCCTGAGGGAGGTATCTCAGAAGCAGAAAGACACACACAGTATATACTCACTGTGTATATATCCACTTATAAGTGGTTACTAGACATGTAATATAGGATAAACCTACAAAAAGAGGTACACCTAAAAAAAGCTAAGCAATCAATCCTCTCTCAGAAAGACAAATGGAATGGACATTGGAAGAAGGAGAAAACAGGACAGGATTCTACCACAGCGTACGTCTGAAAGACTCCACCCAGTAGTGTATCAAAGCAGATGCTGAGACTTATAACCAAACTTTGCGCAGAATGCAGGGAATGTTATGAAAGAAGTGGGAGATAGCAAGACCTGGAGAGGACAGGATCTCCAGAAGAGGAACAATACCAAAATATCTTGGCACAGGAGTCTTTTCTGAGACTGAAACTCCAACAAGGACCATTCATGGATATAACCTAGAACCCCTGCTCAGATGTGGCCCATGGCAGCTCAGTATCCAACCGGGTTCCATAGTAAGGGGAACAGGGACTGTCTCTGCCATGAACTCAGTGGCTGACTCTTTGACCACTTCCCCCTGAGGGGGGAGCAGCCTTGCCAAGCCACAGAGGAGGACAATGCAGCCAGTCCTGATGAGACCTGATAAGCTAGGGTCAGATGGAAGGGGAGGAAGAGGACCTCCTCTATCAGTGGACTTGGAGAGGAGCTTGGGAGGAGATAAGGGAGGGAGGGTGGGATTGGGAGGGAATGAGGAACGGGGCTACAGCTGGGATACGAAGTGAATTAACTGTAATTAACATATAAAATTTTTTAATTTAATTTTAAAAAAAGAATGTTGAACACTTTAAAATTTACTTCTTAGGTATTTCTACTAGTTCTCTGAAGTTTGCTAAAACCTGTAAACCCATTTGGAATATAATTATCAGACTCTTCTCAGATCTATGCCCAACTTTCCTACCCAAGGTTATTATTTTTTTCCTTTAAAAAACAATCTGTCTATTGAGAACTTGGGTGTAACCCAGATCCAAACATTAGGTGGTGCTTGGGGTGTTTTGTGGAGAAATGAGGGGAAAGATAGAAGGTCCAGGAGGGAAAGAAAACTCCGAAAGAAGACCAACAGAATCAAATAACCTGTTCCCAGAGACCCAGACAAAGAGCATTCATGGATTGGACCTAGATCCAAAACACATATGTTACTGATGGACAGCTTGGTCATCACGTGGTTCCCCTAGCAACAAGGGAAGGGGGAGTCATATCTGACATGGACTCAGTAGCCTGCTTTTGGATCACTTTCCCCTAGCTGGGCTGCCTTTCCTGGCCTCAATAGAAGAGGATGTACTAAGTCCTGATACAACTTGAAGACCTGCGGTGGGCTTGTAAAGGGAGGGAGAGGGGCTTTCCCCTTTTCTGAGGAGAAGGGGAGGGGGAAAGAAAGAAAATTGTGGGAAGGTGGGACTAGGAAGGGAGGATGGAGGTGCCTGTGATCAGGATGTTAAATGAATAATGAATAAAGGAATAAATTTAACATAAAAATCTTTAAAAATCTATCTAGGAGCTTGAGAGATGGCTCAGAGGATAAGAGCACTGGCTGTTCTTCCAAGGTTCCTGAGTTCAATTCCCAGCAACCACATTGTGTCTCATAACCATCTAGAATGAGATCTGGAGTCCTCTTCTGGCATGCAAGCAGAACACTGTTTACATAATAAATAAAATAAATCTTTTTTAAAATCTATTTAGACCAATTCGCGCTGCCCATATGTTTTTATGGCCATCCTTAGGTTTTCCCTGGACTTGGTCAGTTTACCAAGGGACACACAAAGAAAGAATTGATCCTGCTTTCAACAGTTAATAAGTGCAATACCTCCATTGCAAGCCTTAAGAACTACAATTTTTGAATCAAAGATCTTTAAATATCCAAACTTCAAAATTTAAATGCATCCGATAGAGAGATTGGGAGTTTTATGAAACCATAAATACAGTTCCCAGAGAGATTAGAAACTTTATTTTCTTGATTCTTTCATAGAACACGATTACAGAATATCACATATTATATATGACTTAGTTTATCCAAATAGCCAATCCTTAAAAAAAAAGTTAGAAAAGAGAAAGAAAATAGACATCCATCTTTTTAGTCAGTTTCTGCCAACCTGAATAGCTTTTAGAAAATCTTTTTTGGTTTTGGTTTTTTGTTTATTTGGTGTTTAGTGTTTTTGAGGCAGGGTTTCTCTGTGTAGCTTTAGCTGTCTTGGACTCACTTTGTAGACCAGGCTGGCCCTAAAACTCACAGAGATCCACCTGTCTCTTGCCTTCCTGGGTGCTGGGATTACAGGTGTGTGCCACTGAGCCTGTATTCCAACTTTCCAACTAATCTTATTAGTCAATATATATCATTACTTGTTTAAAAATTTCTAGAAGCCTGGTGATGAATAAAGTTAGCTAAGTCATAAGTGGGTAGACATATTTCTCTAAGTTAATTACTGTTAATCTAAGTAGAACTTTATAACCTTAAGAATTAATAAGTCTTCATTAGTCATATTCTATTTATTAGATGTTTGTTGTTTTTTTAAAATATAAAAATTTACTCTCAGTGTTTTAATATATTAAAATATGCCACATAACAGATCTGGTATGAAGAGTTTTATTGAACCGAGGTGAAGAGAGACAGAGAGAAAGAGAGAGATGAGGGAGGGGCTCACAGACAAAGGGAAGAGGAGAGAAACTAAAGCAGAGAGAGAGAGCATGTAGTGAAGGGTTGTTTCTTTAGATCTGGTGTGCAGCTAGAGCAAGTCTGAAACACACATGGTAGCAGCACGTGATGATGTCATGTTGCTAGGCAACCTAGGAGTGGGCTAGTGCATCAGCTTGTGAGCCAACATTCCTCCCTTTTCCTATAATTAAAAAAGTGCAGAGCTAGAGAGGGATGGTAAGGTGGGAATGAGGAAGTTGGACTGCTACTCAGGCAGGGCAAATTAAAGGATATAAATGTGGGTTCATTGGAAGCAGCGCTTGGACACCATGCACAGGAGTAAGAAACAGAGAAAAAAAGTAAGAGCACCAAAATATCTGGATTATATAGTGAAGGAAAAGTCCCTGCCCTGGAAAGTTCAGGATATGGCTCAGGGCATGCCAGCTGATGCCCAGCAGCACGTAGGGACTGAGGAATCCTGGGAGAACCTGGAGCTCTTTATCCCAGGTCTGAAGCACACCATTCCAGCCTTTTCTTGATAGTAAATGGATAAGGGGCAAAGGAATCAAATTGTCACTGGCTACTTCTGGCTGACATGAGGACATTGAAGGGGGAGCAAAAGGCTGAAATATTGACCAGATTAGGGATGAGCAGGCTCTCTTGTTGATGTCAGGATCTGTGAGAACATCTATGGCAAAGAGGGAAAGTACAGGTCCAGCTTGACACAGTCTGCAGGTTAGACTGGCACTGTCTTGGGTATAGAAATTCCCGCAGGATACTAGAATACATATTCCAGAAGACAAAGTTAAGTAGGTCAGAATACATATTCCAGAAGACAAAGTTGAATAGGTTAGAGAGAAAATTCTTCTAAGTTGGTTTGGAGCAAAGGAGAGAAAAGTCTTAAACACAGGGAACCCAGTTGGTGGCAGTAATTGAAGAAGGTCCTGTTTGGGTCTGTCATCTAAGGGATATTGAGGCCAATTTTGGTTGCAGAGACGTGTAAGCTTAGAAGCTCTTAAAGCAGGTGGAAGGCACAGGGATCTGAACTTCTCCAGAAGGCATCCCAGAGAGGAACCTGGAGGGATGGGCAAATGGACTTCCCATGGGGAGAATAGAAGTCAGTGACTTTTCAGAGGAGTCCCCAGAGCAAGGTCTGACTAGGGGAAATTGGGGCAAGCTGTCACAGCATGAGCACAGGTCAGAGACAGAACAAGGACATAGCCAGTCCTTGGATTACCTAGTGCTAGGATTTTCAGCAGTGTGTTAGAGGAGGAGGGATAGATGAAGTCATGCTGGTATAGAGAAAAGCTCACCCAAGGGAGAAGGTCCTAGATGTAGGGTTTGGATGTAGGTAGGTGAGAATGGTAGGAATCCTTTAAGTCAACCAGAAGGGAAGACTCACCAAAAAGGCAGAGTCTGGTGCAGGAATGTAGAAATCAGGTAGCCAGAAAGTTGGGAGAAGGGAGTCCCAAAGCCAGGGAAAGGGGGAGGAATCCCACACTCTAAAATAGGCAATGGGTGAGAAAGTTAGGTTGCTGATTGGCAGTACTTATCTGGAATCCATTTGACCTGAAACATGGATTCAGGTAGATTTCCAGAACCGTACAAGAATATCTTTTAAATTTACAGAAGAGATAAACTTTAGCCATGTTAGCATCATCATTGTAATCTGTAGTAAAATATACATGTAGAAAAGGACAGAAGATATACACCTTTGTGTTAACAGCTTAAACACCCTTTAAGGTGGCTCTGGGAAGGCAGCAGCCTTCTGTGAAATAGAAGGGGCAGAAGCTCACTTGATCTTGACTTTTAGTATGATTACACACCATGGACGAAAGGCTTCTTCCCTCCCTCCCTCTATAAACATCCCTCTATCTGGATGTATATACATCCAACACAATGGCAAACATGTTAAGTACTTAAAAGACAAAGCAAAGAAAATTTAAAGGATTGAGCTTGGAACTGTGGTAGTGGCTCATGTAGTGGAATGTTTCTATCAGGATTTGAGTCATACATCAGAGTTTCAGCGATTAGTGTCAAAGCGTTGGACAGTCTTAATCCAAAGCCAGCATAGCAGCAGGAAGAAATCTGAAGCATTTTTTTTTTTATTTTCCTATTTTGAATACCTTAACTTACCTTTTTAGACCCCCCCCCCCAACCATCATACCTGGCATTTGCCAATCTTAAAACACCATTTTAGACCCTCAAAACACTTTCTTAAAAGCTTTTATTCATAACTTTCGTTTACTAACATTGAAACCTCTTCTTAGACCCTCAAACATTCATAACTTTCATTTACCCACCTGAAAACATCTCCTTAGACCCTCAAATACTTCTTAGGAGCTTTCTCTCATAACTCTCATTTGCCAACCTTGAAACATCTTTTTAAGACCCTCAAATATTTTCTTGGATCCTCATAACTTAAACTTCTGTATCATTGTATTCAATTATTTTCTACGAGACATGGGTGAAATTTCGGGGAGCAGTGAATGTAAATTTGGCGTAAGGAATAGTAAATATGAGACCTGTTTTTGAGTCTGGTAACAAAGCAGACTGTATCTAGACCTGACAGTAACAGCTCTAGGAGTGAGGCTTAAGGCCTGGTCCCCTGCTTATGAAGGGGACTGAGAAGGCATCTGAAGCCTGTTTATCTTTAACATGAGGTCTGTGAGTAAGGCAAACCTGTTTGCCTTTTGAAATAAGAGATCTAGTATCTAGTAGTTTTAACTAGTTAATGAATTGATTAATAGAATAACGTGGTAGATTACCTTGGAGTAAGGACCTAATCGCCTGTTCTCTAACTATTAAACTACCATTAGCTTAGATGTCAACAACATCAGAGACCAGAGAAGGTTAAATCTAAATGATTCTTTGTATTCATCAAAATGACAGAGATGACTAGTCAGTCATAGTCCTTTACCTGGACAGTTGTCCCAGGTCCCCATGGCAACATGAGCAGACAGTCTGTTCATCAAGCACTAAGACCTGGGCTTTTTCTGTAGAAGGAGAACATGCGAGAGAGTGGCCTCACCTCTTTTTCTGCAAGATGAGACAGTAGCTATCCAGGTGTCCAGTTTGTTGACAAGTTCAGGCTAAGGCCTAGCAAAGGGCAAGGCATTGGGGGGCAGTCTTGTTGCCCTAGTTAGCATACCACAATCCAGAGCTGAAGTAGTCTGTCATGTCCAAATCTTCTTGGAGACCTTGGGGAGCTACTGCTAGAATTTGGGACTCTCTGTCTGTCCCCATGCACTTAGACATGTCAAAATGCCATATTCAGCAAGTCTCTAATAGGTTTGAAGTCTAGCGTATTTGAGTTACGCAGGCTATGTCTGTATTTAGTCATCTGCTGTAAACTACACCTTGCAAACATTAAACAGAATGCTATGATCTGGAGTTATGTCCTATTCTGTAGGTGAGTGTTTGAGGACCATGTCTATCTCAAGTACATCTAAATATTAAATATAGCTTACACTGCAATCAATATAAGGTCTACAGCTTATCTTAATCATTAGAGACTAAGAGTTTAGGTTTCATCCTTAAGTTAGAGCCTCAGAAAACATGAACATAGTCCATAGAGAAAGAGCATAACAGCTTTTTGTGTGAGTTAGTTTATAAAAAGTCCATAGCTGATGAAAGCCTAAGGCTATATTATACATTAATAACATTACCATATTCAGAAAACAACACATTTCCAAGGCAGTGATTTTTAACCTTTTTGAGAGTGAAGATAGAGCATAATGACCAAATTTTAACATTGTAAACAAATGAGTATCTCTAAAATTAATAAACCCCAAATTAGAAGTATCTTTGGAATTATGTTATGTGGTTTAATTGTTGACTCTGTATTGTAAAAAAATTACTGGGTGAAAAAAAATTACTGGGTGAACAGTAACCTATTTCTAGAGTCAGCAAAACAGCAGAATAATATAAAACAATTTAAAAATAACATTTTAATTTATTATACCAAATCCGTTGGCTGGAAAGTCTAATGCTGAACCCAGAGCACAGGCAGCTGGTGGCAGGAAAAACAATATTCATTCACACGTCCAAGAGCTAGTAAACGCATTGGTGGTTAGACATACATTTTAAATTAGCTTGTTAATCTGAATAGACCTTTGTAACCTTGAAAGTTTACCATCATACTAAGAACATTTTGGACCAGGACACAACATACAGTATATTGGTTTTTGTTGTTGTTGTTGTTGTTGTTTTTTTAGCTTACAAATAATTAGGTTTATTTGTAGCATTTTTTTTTCAATACAGTTTATTCAGGAACCTTGAACAATCCTCGGACCCTGGGGAAAGCCAGCCCACAGCTTAAATAGCCTCTGGGTAGCCAACCCAGGCGTGCCACGTGGGTAATGCAGATAGGTCCACATACATGGAAGCAAGCCAGATCCTCAGCCTTAGCCAAATGTGGAGTTGTTCATGACAGAGAGCACTCACCACCGGGAAGGTGGAAGGAGGAAACCAGCTCCATCTTTAAGGCATAGCATTCTGCAGCTCTCTACAGTTTCCCCTTTTTGTTTTAGATGCATCAGGCAAGAGTAGAGGTCTGATCTCTGATATTAGAAATAAATTGGGACTTTGTACCGATGTTCATTTAGGTGTCATCCACCCAAAGAGCATCAGACCCGTCAAAACCCATACCAAAATTTAAGATGAGATTTCTTAGTCTAAAAAGAAGATGAAATAATAAATAGAGAGTTAGTTGTAACTAAGAAGTTTTAAAATTGTTTTTATACCATGTGTTTAGACTTTTGGGAAAGGGAGCTACTTAATGAGGAGAGGGGAAGCACACAAGCTTTTGGAACCCGGCAGGGCTGCTGTAGGATGGGGGAGGGTGGGGAAAGCAGGGGGCAAGGAAAAGAGTGGATGTACAGGGAGAGGCAGAAAGGCAGGGAGACTCTCTAAGGAGAATTTAGGATGTCATTTACAGACAAATGTTTCACAAAGGTCTAGGAGCGGTCAGGCTCGCAGAGGGAGCAGGCGGGTATTTGTCCTTTCTAGCCCACTGGAGCAGGTGCTGCAGCGGGGTCTCTGCCTCCTCCAGCCTTGGTTCTCATCCAAGTCACCGGCATCGATGTTATCGTATGTTGACATATTCCACACACCACATCTGGTATAAAAGTTTGATTGTATGGAGGTGGGAAGAAACAAAGATAGATGGAGGTGGGGGCTCCCTGACACAGGAAAGAGGAGAGAAACCGAGGTGGAGAGAGAGCACACAGTGACTGGTCATTCTTCTATATCTGGTGTGCCGCTGAGAAGCACGTAGCACACACTTGGCGATGGCAGATGATGATGTCAGGTTGCTAGGCAACCTAGGAGCAGGCTAGTGCATTGGCTTGTGAACTAACACTCTGGACAAAAAATCATCATGTGATTTTCATCCTAATCCAAAATAGCTTGGAGGCCTAATGTTGCCTCCTTAGCTGGTTTATACAACAAGATCACCACAGAGTGAGATGCCCTGCTCTTCTTCCTACCCATTCTGTCCTGTACTAACTTTTTCTAATATTGGTAAAAGTTGTCTCCTTGCAGCCAACAGCAACCCAATGCTTAGAAGGCAGAGGCATTATCAAGACCTGTTTATTGAAATTTCAATGCTATTTAAGGATTCAGTAGCTCTCTAAAAAATTTAAATATGAGACCTCTATCAACCCGAAGCCCAAAGTCATACTTCTTAATACATAAGCAAAGTCTTTGAGAGTGAGTTGAATCTACATGAAGGCAGAGCCAAAAGTCAAGAGACGTATATAACAAGATCATCAGTGCTCTGAACTTTCCTTACACTTTGTGCTCGAACCCTGGGATCATCCTTAAATTGCTAGTATTTGGAGCCAGAATTTTGTAAGTAAATACGGAATTATTGACTCATTTGCAAAAAGTTTTCCTGAAGGTTCTGATACTTTATATCCAGATTCTGGACTGAGCCTTATAGCCAACATGGAAAGAATATGAACACACAGGGAGCCTAGGCAAGCAATTTATTGGAGACAAAGCAGAAACAAAGCGCAGTGGTCATCAGAGGTCTCCCTTGGGCCTCAGAGTACACAGTCATCTTGGTGTCTCTGCCTTAAGCTCAGCGGCAGCAGAACACATAGTTTTTGCCAACCCAGGTGCAGATCCCACTGATGCGTTCCAGGAATTTGCAGGCTCTTGGTCTACAGTGGCACGTCCTCCAGCGATCTCTTGAGGCTGGAGACACACAAAGAGAAGCAGACATTAAGTTTTGAGGGTGAATGGGACTGCCTATGATCCTATGAAGATGTGTGAGACAGCATGAGTGTGCTGCCTTGGCCGCATTACAGCCAGCAGCTCAGTCAACTCAACAAATAACATACTTAAGGAGTGTTGGTAAAGCACTTGAGACCCACGCTGGTGTGACTTTAATGTTGGTCTCCTTTTCTCACATACATACATACATGTGAGTACACCCTTACACTGATTTCAAGTTCCTGCAGGCAAAGAAAACTTTCTCCGTCTACTTAAGACTACTTATTTTATTCTACAAGGATCTGCTCAGTATTTTCCTTATTTGGTAAAATTCCCAGGTAAAATTTTGCAGCAAACACCTCATGAGAAACAAATTCAATTAAACTTACTTTATTCTTACTGTTACTACTATGAATAAAAAGTAAAAATAGAGTTACTAAGGAAGCCAGACTACTCTTGATGGAATTCCAAGGCAAACTTTCAACCCTATCTCAGGAGACTCCAAGCCTGCATCATACTGGGCACCACCACTCACCTGCATCCTGAAGAGAAAGCCCTGCTGGCCCTCCAAAGGAGATGGTCACATCCTGGTCCTCTACCCCTGGATGCTCCTCAGTTTTAGTCTCCTCATTTGGTGCTGGCAGAGGATCAGCCTGGGCCAGGAAGGCCAGCAGGACAACAGCAGAGAGGAGGACAAGTGTTTTCATGGCTGAGGGTCACCTGGAGGATTGGTGAGCAGGAGCTCAGTGTGTAGAGATGAGGAGGCAGCCTGCATTTATAGGACTGTCATGAGAAGGTGTGAGGACAATCCCCACAATTAGAGAAGTCTCTCATTGATGGGAACTGGGACAGACTGTTGTCCTCAGGATCCCTTTGATGTTCTTCTGTCCTCAGAGCTTCCATCATGATGTTGGTCTTTGTGTTCAGAGACAGCCCTCCCTTCTCACTGATAATGATGAAGGGGCCTTACTCTCTTCTCCTGTTTTCCATCTGCTTCAATATTTACCTTTCAGTGGTCGGGAAAGAAAAGAGGCAGGTATTTCCTAATTTAATAAGCTCATGAGACAAGGGGTTTTGTGTTCTGAAGTTGGAGCCCTCTGTCCTCAGATAGTGTACAACCTTGACTAGACTGAATGCCAGTGGATTGGACATCAATTCGTTCTGTGGTTGGGGGTATTATTACCCTCATGAAAGAAAACTTTGTGAATCACTTCCTCTGGGGCCATTATGAAGACAGTAAGATGTCCTCATCATGCCTCTAGAGAATTGAGCTTGAGAGGAGTTGAGGGACAGAGTTGGTCAGAGTGACGCTGGAGCGGGTTGTGTTGAAGAAGCCAGAGTGACTGAATACGTCATGAGTGCATCCTAGCTGTCTTCAGGACACCTGGGAAATGTCAAGTGATGCACTGTCCTGCATGTCTGAGATTCTGTGATTGTTTTACTCTCAGAAAATGTGTACTTACCTACAAGAAACATCTAGAGTGTAGAGAGGCTGTTGTCCTTTTTTCCAATCCCAGGAAGTGCCATGTGTTCATGTATGAACACAATTCTGTACTTTTTTGATCCTTTCTACCTCACTATGTATAAACCAAAAGACACAGAATACACCATTTTCAATCAGCACATGGAATCACAGTGTTTCAAGTTCTAGCCCATATTTATATGTTGACAAATACTGTTCAGTTCTTAAAATGTTTTATTTACAGCTGTGTGAATAGCTAGCAAAGCAGTAAGAATGCTATTTTACATACACATATTTAAACATATATATATATATATATATATATATATATACACACACACATGGAAATATGATATTGCCTAATGGAACATGACTTCTTAACCTTTTGAATACTTTTAGGCTTAGATTTCTGAGTTTACAAAAAGCACAGCTTTCCAGAAACATAACTGTCTCCCTGACCCTCACAGACTTAGCCTCAGTAGCACTTACTAAAATTTGTTTTCTCAAAAGACCACCACACTCATTTGAATGATTTCTATTATTGTGTTTTCACTTTCCATCCTTCCTGCCAGTGTTCAGCGCAGAACTGATCAACTGGTCATTGAAGTCCCATAGTATCCTGAACCAGCAAAATGTATCCTTTAAGGAGAATGCCTTTTGGGAGGTGGCACATGCCTGTAATCTCAGCACTCAGGTAGGCACAGGTAGGAGGATATCTCTGAGTTCAAGGCCAGCCTGGTGTACAAAGCAAGAGTCTAGACAGCCAAGGCTACACAGGGAAGCTCTGTCTCAAACAAACAAAGAAACAAAGAGAAGAAGAATGCCTTTGCCCTTTTAAAGTACGGCAATCAAGTTTTGATTGGTACCAATGCATTCATTTTCTATTGTTTTATGTTCTCTCCTTTGTTTCTTTCCAAACTCTGGTAGCATCCGTTATCTCACTCGAGGAATGACTTCTGCTCATGTGGACACCACAGAAGGTAGAGACCAGAGTCCTTTGTCTGTGAAGTCATGTATGGTCTCGTACATACTTCTGGGATTGTTGAGCCTGTAGGGGAAAGCAGACCTTTAGTTTGGGAGTTTTCAGTCTGCTGGAGTTTCACCATCTCTGTGCAGTCTGGTACTGTCTGTGCTGCTTTCCCCATAGATTCTAGCTCCAATCTGATCGGTAAAGATTGACATTTCAGTATCATACTAATTTACATTTTCCTCCTGAAATGATGGCAGAAGTGCACATGCCTAAACAGGGTGTGCACTTGTATTTGGTCAAATGCTCACTTGAGGGAGTGGTTAGCACATTTTTTTCCTTTGAAGAAACAGATGGACTTGTTTTATTGTATTAGTATAAGTGATTTGCCTGGGCGTATACTATGTGTGTGAGCCTGTTGCCTGTGGAGACCAGAATAGGAGCCAAATCCCTTAGGGCTGGAACTACAGGATGTTATGAGCTGCTTCGGTGCTGGAACCAAACTTGGGTCCTCTGCGAGAGTGCCAGGTGTTCCTAACCACTGAACCATCCATCCAGCCTCACGTTTTCTCTAATTAAACTTTAGCTGTTGTTCATAAATTCTGGAAGTATTCTCTTAGTACCATTTGTTACAAATCTCCTTAAAGATTATTGCTTTCTCTCTCCTTTTTTTTTTTTTTCTGCATCAAACAGCCTTGTATTTATTTTTTTTCAAATAATATATCTGAGTGTATTTTCTTCAACTGAAATTTGTAAAAACTCGAATTTGTGTGTTTTAGTGACTTGGTGGCTTAACAAAATTCCTGCCACATCCTGTGTTTGAGACAGAGCTGTCCTCCTTATGCACTGCCACAACTGAGGAAGTTCCACCTTCTTGTGGAGGGTGATTAGGATCTTTAATGTTCCAACATACAATATCAAGCAAGACTCTCCAACAAGCAGTCAGGAAATAGGGCTGTGGATGGCGCTGGCAGATTATTGACGGTTGTTGGGGAAATGAAGTTCACTTCTGTTTCTCCTTGTACTTAGTCGGGTCCAAGAACCATCCCAAATTCGTACATTGCCTCTAAAAAATGGAAGTTAAGCACACATGGCCTCTGAAACCTCAGAACCCCCTCCTGACCCACTTGTGCACTCGTCTCTCTTCACAGGCACCTGACTCTGACCGGTGAGATGGGCCGTGACCTTGAAGGCTTGTTTCTTCTTGTGTTCTCCTGTACTGCATCCTGGACTCTAAGATGGGTGGGCTGATCACCCCTGCACTTATTTTGTGCCTTAAGCAAGTGTACAAAAACTCAACAGGACTCACAGTTACCCTTAATAATCAACTCTGTATCTTTAGCAATGACCATACCTGTGAATTATGACTTGTGATAACTGGCAAAATGTTTCCTTCAGTTACTTCTGGAGAGAATATGTTATTTCCCGGTGGTTTCCCATCAAATCCCAGAGGAGGGAATTAGAAGAGGTAGAGGCCAAGGAGAGAGCTGTGGAAAGACTATCTGTTATCAGATGTCTTTCAACTTTCATCTTCTATCAGGTTCTAAGTGATAAATCAATTCTCCCAATAAAGGAGCTAGCACTCTAAAATGCAGAAGTCAAGGTGGACTATAGGGTAGTGGTGAACTCCAAGGGATTTTGCCACAGCCCTCTTGCCTAACCTTTAGTGTCTCTGAGGAAGGCAATTAACCTCTTCAAAGTTCCTTTACAAACCCACAAATATCGGTCAATAAAAGCAGCTGCTTTATTGGGTTGCTTTGTAAACCTCTTATCAGAATAGATAAAAAGATCTTAGCAATCAGTAAATATAAGCTAATATGAATACACTGTAGATATTATATACTTTGAGAATGTTACCTGGCTTACCGTAAGTTTCAAATTATCACAATTTCTGTGAAGTCACACAAAGCTATCCAAACTCTACAGTAAATGAAAATTAAGCATTCTCTCTATACATAAGAAGCTGTTGAGTTCAACAGCATTTAAATGTTTTATCCAATAGTTAATGGCTTATTTTGTTAAACTAAGGGGAAACATATTTTCTAGTTTTAAATACCTCAAGGGCTTTATGGCATTAATAATTTATTGTTAAGGAGTGATCACACGAGATAAGCAGTTCTCCAAGTTAAGAGTAAAGAGGATATGTACAAGTTCAGAAGTGAGGCATCAAGTCTCCCCTGAGGATGAGTGAGACCTGGATGAGCTGAGAAGTGATGACAGGTATTGTGAATGTTAATGGCAGGAAGAAGAAACACAGAAGTGCAATGGAGTAATGTGCAGATGTCTCTGACCAGAAGTCTATGATGTTAGGAGTGTTGATGGAAAGTGAGTTGTGATTCAGACTAGGCTGAGGAATTTCTTCAGGCTGTAGAGACAAACCTTCTTGTCCTTAGGAACCAATGAAGCCTAGTGAAATTTTAATTATGAAGTCAACACAAGGCTTCTGATTCCTGCCCTGGTTTACACATATTTGCTTGCTCTCTACAAGGAGACCAGAGTGACAGTCAGAAGCCATAGCATGGGCCTGCCACAGAGTTCCCTGGTATGAGCCAGGAAATTTCCATTGGAAATTTCTATGATCAGTGGGATATTTTTTTACGATCTTGTCCATGTAGAGAGTGGTTTTTCTTTTTTCTTTTTTCTTCCATGATGCAACTATCAGTTTCTCCTTGAAATTTCTTCAGAGGTTCATTGTTATGATGAGTGATGGCATCTGGCTCTGTTGGTGGGACATGTTGACCAAGCCATGTTGCTGGAAAAGCTGTGATATCAATCGGAGCATGTCTTCTGAGCATCACAAACCACAGTGACTCTCAGTTAGTCCAGGAACTGGCAGTTCCTCACCCTTTGTCCAAGTCCAAATGAAATTAAGTATTTGAGATTCATTGGGATCAGACTAAACTAAGAGAGCTTTCTGTGAGACATGAAGCATGCTGTCTGTAACTAAGCCTGGGGAGCCTGTCTCAAAAAAGTTATCATCTTCTCCAAATTTGTGTTACATTCACTTACTTACTACATGTGTAGGGAGAACTCACGTGCCTTGGAACACATGTGGAGGTCAGAGGACTGCCAAGGGCAGTTTATTTGCTCCTTCCACTGTGTGGATCCTGAAACTTGAAACTCAGGCTGTCAGGCATGGTGCTAGCATCTCTCCCATCAACCTGTCTTCTTGCTACTCATCAGTTTCATTTCAGTTATCAACTGGCTTTCATTGTGCACAATTTTTTCTTGACATTTTATCCTTTGAATTTTCTTTCTCTTTGTTTTCACTCTCGTTCTCACTACAGGAATTCATTTATGCATGTATCCTTATAATGATATACATTGGTGTCTTCCTACTTATTAGAAAAGTTCAAAAAAAAAACAACCCTACTTTCTAATAGTTGGAAGAGGATCTCAACTTCTAGAAATAAACTCAGAGATAGCATATATAAGGAATAATTTAAGGTAAGAGAAAACCTGATATGGTTGTTTATTGTTCCTTAACTCACATCACCTCAAAAGAAAAAGTACAAGATCTTATACATGACTCATGGCACATCACTTGATTTTTCCCAAGTATAAAGAGGCAGCTAGGATGAAACAGCACTCATGACCTGTGTTCAGTCACTCTGGCTTCTTCAACACAACCTGCTCCAGCTTCACTCTGACCAACTCTGTCCCTCATCTCCTCTCAAGCTCAATTCTCTAGAGGCATGATGAGGACATCTTACTTTCTTCATAATGGCCCCAAAGGAAATGACTCAAAAAGTCTTCCTTCATGAAGGTGATCATGCCCCAACCACACAAACAACTGACTGTCCAATCCACTGCATTCAGGTCTAGTCCAGGTTGTACACTATCTGAGGACAGAGGACTCCAACTTCAGAACACAAAACCCCTTGTCTCATGAGCTTATTAAATTAGGAAATACCCGCCTCTTTTCTTTCCCGACCACTGAAAGGTAAATATTGAAGCAGATGGAAAACAGGAGAAGAGAGTAAGGCCCCTTCATCATTATCAGTGGGAAGGAGGGCTGTCTCTGAACACACAGACCAACATCATGATGGAAGCTCTGAGGACAGAGGAACATCAAAGGGATCCTGAGGACAACAGTCTGTCCCAGTTCCCATCAATGAGAGACTTCTCTAATTGTGGGTATTGTCCCCACACCTTCTCATGACAGTCCTATAAATGCAGGCTGCCTCCTCATCTCTACACACTGAGCTCCTGCTCACCAATCCTCCAGGTGACCCTCAGCCATGAAAACACTTGTCCTCCTCTCTGCTGTTGTCCTGCTGGCCTTCCTGGCCCAGGCTGATCCTCTGCCAGCACCAAATGAGGAGACTAAAACTGAGGAGCATCCAGGGGTAGAGGACCAGGATGTGACCATCTCCTTTGGAGGCCCAGCAGGGCTTTCTCTTCAGGATGCAGGTGAGTGGTGGTGCCCATAGGATGCAGGCTTCGAGTCTCCTGAGAGAGGGTTGAAGGTGTGCCCTGGAATCCCACCTAGAGTAGTCTGGTTCAGGTTATTGTTTCTGCTCATCTCTAGGATCTTCACTGTCATATCTTAGAAATAACAGTGAGAGTAAAAAAATTTGCCTGATTTTCTTTTTAAGTTTTTTGATCTAAAAATCATCTGTGGAATAGATTTAAAATATAGAACATATTGATTAGTACTTTTTTTATATCTGATAATTTTGTTGTAGAAATAAAATCTTCTTTGGTTAAAAGAATAGATTTAGGAACCATTTACCAATGCATGAATGTGTTGGTTAGGAAAACACACAAAAATGTGAAGGACTGTAAAATGGGTGTTAAGTCCTGCATGGGATCAACTCTTGTTAAATGTCTTACTTTCAAGTGTTTGAAGTGATCATGGGGCTGGCTGTGATGTCACCAAAACAACAGACCTACTCTGTGCCCTGCACAGTGGGCACACTATCGCACAGGGCTGGCCTCCTTACTTAATGCCTGATGCTCTCCCTGCTTCCTCAGGCTCAAGAAATATCTTGGAATGCTACTGCAGAAAATCCTGCAAAATTTTTGAACGTGTCAATGGAATCTGCCGCAAAGGTCTAATACGTTACATTTTCTGCTGCCGCTGAGCTTGCAGACCAGAGACAAGACGACCATGTATTCTGAAACCTTGTGACCTCTCATTACCCTTGTACTTAGCCTCAATTGTTTTTCTTTCTCCAATAAATTTCTTGCAGAAAAAAAAATATGTTTTTATATCTCTTTGATGTTTTCTATGTGGCTTAGTCTGGTCAGGACTCCTCCCATTCACATAGCAGTATCTTCAGTGAATTACAAAACAAGTCTTGGTTACATTTTAACAGTCAAATCAAGGACAAACAGAAGGTCAGCTACAAAATGACAAGACACCAGAGCGATTAGCTCCAGCTGCTTCTCTTGTCTGTGAACTCTATTGTTCTTTAGATTAGACTGCCATCAAAAACGTGTCCCACATTATTTGGATCCATTTTATAGCTGAAGGACATTCAGGTTGTTGCCATTTTCTACCTATTATGGACACAGCAGCAATGAACATGATTGAGAAAGTGTCTGTGGAGTAGGATACTGACTCCTTTGGGCATTTGCCAAGGTACAGCTGTGCCATCGACCCTTACTTACAATCTCCTGAGAATTCTCCATACTGGTTTCCATGGTTTCTGCACCAGATTGTAATCCCACCAACAGTGAAGGAGGGTTCTGCTTTCCCCATACCCTCGCCTACATTTGTTATCAGTTGTTTTCTTGATCTTAACTATTCTGACTTGGGTTAAATGAGGCATTTGACCCACATTTAATTAGCATTTCTTAACTTAAGAATGTTGAAGATCGTTTCCCAGTCCATAGGCTGATAGTTTTTTCTGAAGAGAGTGTCCTTTGCATTAGAAAAGCTTTTCAGTTACATGAGGTCCCATTTATTGATTGATGACCTTAGAGCATCTGCTGTTGGTATTCTGTTCAAGGAAGTTGTCTCCTGTGCCAATGAGTTCAAGACTCTTCCCCACTTTTTCTTCTAAGCGATTTAGTGTGTCTGGTTTTATATTAAGGTTGTAGATCCACTTGGACTCTAGTTTTGTGAGAAATATGGATCTATTGGCGTTTTCTACATGTAGATATCCAGTTAGACCAGCATCATTTGTTGAAGATGCTCTATTTTCCATTGTATGGTTTTGGCTTCTTTGTCAAACGTCAAGTATCCAGAGGTGGGTGGGTTTATTTCTGGGTCTTCTCTTTGATTCCATTGATCCACCATTCTGTTTCTATGCCACTACCGTGGAGTTTTTATTGCAATTGCTCTGTAGAACTGCTGGAGATCAGGTATGGAGATACCTCCTGACAATCTGTTGTTGTACAGGACTGTTTTGGCAATTCTGGGTTTTTGGTTTTTCCATATGAAGTTGAGAATTATTCTTTCAAGTTCCATAAAGAATTGTGTTGGCATTTTTTTTGTAGGGATTTTTTTTTTTAGTTTTTTATTAGTTACACTTTGTTCATTTTGTATCCCCCCATAAACCTCTCTTTTCTCCCCTCCCGATCCCACCCTCCCTCCCCTTTCTGCATGCATGCCACTACCCAAGTCCACTGATAGGGGAGGTTCTCCTCTCCTTTCTTATCTTAGTCTATCAGTTCACATCAAAAGTGGCTGTATTGTCCTCTACTGTGGCCTGGTAAGGCTGCTCACCCCTCAGGGGGCAGTGATCAAAGAGCAGGCCAATCAGATTATGTCAGAGGCAGTCCCTCTTCCCATTACTATGTAACCCAGTTGGACACTGAACTGCCATGGGCTACATCTGTGCAGTGGTTCTAGGTTATCTCCATGAATAGTCCTTTGTTGGAGTATGAGTCTCTGGGAATTTCCCTGTGTTCAAATTTTCTTGTTCTGTTACTTTCCTTGTGGAGACCCTGTCCTCTCCAGCTCTTATTATTTCCCACTTCTTACATAAAATTCCATTCACTCTGCCCAACAGTTGCCCATGAGGCTCAGCATCTGCTTTGATAGTCTGTAGGGCAGAGGCTTTCAGAGGCCCTCTGAGGTAGGTTCCTAGTTTGTTTCCTGTTTTCTTGTTCTGGCTTTCAGTGATGGGAATTGCATTTCACCTGTAGATTAATTTTGGCAGGATGGCCATTTTCACTATGTTAATCCTAGCCATCCATGAGCATGGGAGATCTTTCCAGCTTCTGATTCCTTCCTCAATTTCTTTTTTCAGAGACTTGAAGTTTTCTTCAAATAAGTCTTTCACTTACTTGGTTAGAGTCACGTCAAGGTACTTTATGTTATCAGTGGCTATTGTGAAGAATGTTGTTTCCCTAATTTCTTTCTCAGCCCTTTTGTCTTATGTATACAGGAGGGCTTCTGGTTTTGTTGGGTTTTTTTTTGTTGTTGTTGTTTTGTTTTGTTTTGATTTTTTTGAGTTAATTTTGTATCCAGACACTTTGCTGAAGGTGTTTATCAGCTGAAGGAGTTCTCTGGTTGAGTTTTTGGGGTTGCTCATGTATACTATCATATCATCTGCAAATAGTGATACTTTGACTTCTTCCTTTCCAATTTGTATCTCCTTGATCTACCTTATTTGTTTTATTGCTCTAGCTAGGACTTCAAGTACTATGTTAAAGAGATAAGGAGAAAGTGGTCAGCCTTGTCTTGTCCCTGATTTCAGTGGGATTGATTTAAGTTTCTCGGTTTAGTTTTATGGTGGCTATATGCTTGCTGTACATTGTCTTTCCTATGTTTAGGTATTTGCCTTGTATTCCTGATCACGCCAAGACTTAAGCTTAAACAGGTGTTTTATTTTGTCAAATGCTTTTTCGGCATCTAAGGAAATGATTGTGTGGTTTTTTCTCTTTCAGTTTGTTTATATGGTGGATTACATTGATGGATTTCCATATATTGAACCACCCTATATGCCTGGGATGAAGCCTACTTGGTCCTGGTGGATGATATCTTTTATGTGTTCTTGGATTCAGTTTGCAAATATTTTATTGAGTATTTTTCTATCAATATTCATAAGAGAGATAGTTCTGAAGTTTTGTTTGTTTTATTTTTGGTTTGGGCTTTGTGTGGTTTAGGTATCAAGGTGACTGTGGCTTCATAGAATGAGTTTGGTAATCTTCCTTTCTTCGCCAAACCTATACCTGATAGAGGGATAATATCTAGAATATATAAAGAATTAAAGAAATTAAAAAAGCAACAAATCAGGTGATCCAATTAAAAAATGGGGTACAGAGCTAAAGAGAGAATTCTCTGTAGATGAATAGAGAATGGCAGAGAAACACTAAAAGAAATGCTCAGTGCCCTTAGTAATCAAGAAGATGCAAATCAAAATGACCCTGAGATTTCACCTTACACCCATCAGAATGGCTAAGATTAAAAACACAAGTGACAACATATTCTGGAGAGGATGTGGAGAAAGGCAAACTCCTCCATTGCTGGTGGGAATGTAAACTGGTACAACCACTTTGGAAATCAGTCTGGTGCTTTTTCAGACAATTAGGAATGGAGCTTCCTCAAGAACAGCTATACCACTCCTAGACATATATCAAAATATGCTCAAGTACACATAAGGACATTTGTTCAACCATGTTTGTAGCAGCTTTATTTGTAATAGCCAGAACCTGGAAACAACCCAGGTGCCCCTCAACAGAGGAATGGATACAGGAATTGTGGTACATTTACATAATGGACTACTACTCAGCAATTAAAAAAAAAAGGAAATCATGAAATTTGTAGACAAATGATGGGATCTAGAAAAGATCATCCTGAGGGAGGTATCTCAGAAGCAGAAAGACACACACAGTATATACTCACTGTGTATATATCCACTTATAAGTGGTTACTAGACATGTAATATAGGATAAACCTACAAAAAGAGGTACACCTAAAAAAAGCTAAGCAATCAATCCTCTCTCAGAAAGACAAATGGAATGGACATTGGAAGAAGGAGAAAACAGGACAGGATTCTACCACAGCGTACGTCTGAAAGACTCCACCCAGTAGTGTATCAAAGCAGATGCTGAGACTTAGAACCAAACTTTGCGCAGAATGCAGGGAATGTTATGAAAGAAGTGGGAGATAGCAAGACCTGGAGAGGACAGGATCTCCAGAAGAGGAACAATACCAAAATATCTTGGCACAGGAGTCTTTTCTGAGACTGAAACTCCAACCAAGGACCATTCATGGATATAACCTAGAACCCCTGCTCAGATGTGGCCCATGGCAGCTCAGTATCCAACCGGGTTCCATAGTAAGGGGAACAGGGACTGTCTCTGCCATGAACTCAGTGGCTGACTCTTTGACCACTTCCCCCTGAGGGGGGGAGCAGCCTTGCCAAGCCACAGAGGAGGACAATGCAGCCAGTCCTGATGAGACCTGAAAAGCTAGGGTCAGATGGAAGGGGAGGAAGAGGACCTCCTCTATCAGTGGACTTGGAGAGGAGCTTGGGAGGAGATAAGGGAGGGAGGGTGGGATTGGGAGGGAATGAGGAAGGGGGCTACAGCTGGGATACGAAGTGAATTAACTGTAATTAACATATAAAATTTTTTAATTTAATTTTAAAAAAAGAATGTTGAACACTTTAAAATTTACTTCTTAGGTATTTCTAATAGTTCTCTGAAGTTTGCTAAAACCTGTAAACCCATTTGGAATATAATTATCAGACTCTTCTCAGATCTATGCCCAACTTTCCTACCCAAGGTTATTATTTTTTTCCTTTAAAAAACAATCTGTCTATTGAGAACTTGGGTGTAACCCAGATCCAAACATTAGGTGGTGCTTGGGGTGTTTTGTGGAGAAATGAGGGGAAAGATAGAAGGTCCAGGAGGGAAAGAAAACTCCGAAAGAAGACCAACAGAATCAAATAACCTGTTCCCAGAGACCCAGACAAAGAGCATTCATGGATTGGACCTAGATCCAAAACACATATGTTACTGATGGACAGCTTGGTCATCACGTGGTTCCCCTCGCAACAAGAGAAGGGGGAGTCATATCTGACATGGACTCAGTAGCCTGCTTTTGGATCACTTTCCCCTAGCTGGGCTGCCTTTCCTGGCCTCAATAGAAGAGGATGTACTAAGTCCTGATACAACTTGAAGACCTGGGGTGGGCTTGTAAAGGGAGGGAGAGGGGCTTTCCCCTTTTCTGAGGAGAAGGGGAGGGGGAAAGAAAGAAAATTGTGGGAAGGTGGGACTAGGAAGGGAGGATGGAGGTGCCTGTGATCAGGATGTTAAATGAATAATGAATAAAGGAATAAATTTAACATAAAAATCTTTAAAAATCTATCTAGGAGCTTGAGAGATGGCTCAGAGGATAAGAGCACTGGCTGTTCTTCCAAGGTTCCTGAGTTCAATTCCCAGCAACCACATTGTGTCTCATAACCATCTAGAATGAGATCTGGAGTCCTCTTCTGGCATGCAAGCAGAACACTGTTTACATAATAAATAAAATAAATCTTTTTTAAAATCTATTTAGACCAATTCGTGCTGCCCATATGTTTTTATGGCCATCCTTAGGTTTTCCCTGGACTTGGTCAGTTTACCAAGGGACACACAAAGAAAGAATTGATCCTGCTTTCAACAGTTAATAAGTGCAATACCTCCATTGCAAGCCTTAAGAACTACAATTTTTGAATCAAAGATCTTTAAATATCCAAACTTCAAAATTTAAATGCAGCCGATAGAGAGATTGGGAGTTTTATGAAACCATAAATACAGTTCCCAGAGAGATTAGAAACTTTATTTTCTTGATTCTTTCATAGAACACGATTACAGAATATCACATATTATATATGACTTAGTTTATCCAAATAGCCAATCCTTAAACAAAAAGTTAGAAAAGAGAAAGAAAATAGACATCCATTTTTTAGTCAGTTTCTGCCAACCTGAATAGCTTTTAGAAAATCTTTTTTGGTTTTGGTTTTTTGTTTATTTGGTGTTTAGTGTTTTTGAGGCAGGGTTTCTCTGTGTAGCTTTAGCTGTCTCGGACTCACTTTGTAGACCAGGCTGGCCCTAAAACTCACAGAGATCCACCTGTCTCTTGCCTTCCTGGGTGCTGGGATTACAGGTGTGTGCCACTGAGCCTGTATTCCAACTAATCTTATTAGTCAATATATATCATTACTTGTTTAAAAATTTCTAGAAGCCTGGTGATGAATAAAGTTAGCTAAGTCATAAGTGGGTAGACATATTTCTCTAAGTTAATTACTGTTAATCTAAGTAGAACTTTATAACCTTAAGAATTAATAAGTCTTCATTAGTCATATTCTATTTATTAGATGTTTGTTGTTTTTTTAAAATATAAAAATTTACTCTCAGTGTTTTAATATATTAAAATATGCCACATAACAGATCTGGTATGAAGAGTTTTATTGAACAGAGGTGAAGAGAGACAGAGAGAAAGAGAGAGATGAGGGAGGGGCTCACAGACAAAGGGAAGAGGAGAGAAACTAAAGCAGAGAGAGAGAGCATGTAGTGAAGGGTTGTTTCTTTAGATCTGGTGTGCAGCTAGAGCAAGTCTGAAACACACATGGTAGCAGCACGTGATGATGTCATGTTGCTAGGCAACCTAGGAGTGGGCTAGTGCATCAGCTTGTGAGCCAACATTCCTCCCTTTTCCTATAATTAAAAAAGTGCAGAGCTAGAGAGGGATGGTAAGGTGGGAATGAGGAAGTTGGACTGCTACTCAGGCAGGGCAAATTAAAGGATATAAATGTGGGTTCATTGGAAGCAGCGCTTGGACACCATGCACAGGAGTAAGAAACAGAGAAAAAAAGTAAGAGCACCAAAATATCTGGATTATATAGTGAAGGAAAAGTCCCTGTCCGGAAAAGTTCAGGATAGGACTCAGGGCATGCCAGCTGATGCCCAGCAGCATGTAGGGACTGAGGAATCCTGGGAGAACCTGGAGCTCTTTATCCCAGGTCTGAAGCACACCATTCCATCCTTTTCTTGATAGTAAATGGATAAGGGGCAAAGGAATCAAATTGTCACTGGCTACTTCTGGCTGACATGAGGACATTGAAGGGGGGAGCAAAAGGCTGAAATATTGACCAGTTTATGGAAGAGGAGGCTATCTTGTTGATGTCAGGATCTGTGAGAACATCTATGGCAAAGAGGGAAAGTACAGGTCCAGCTTGACACATCTGCAAGGTTAGACTGGCACTGTCTTGGGTATAGAAATTCCCGCAGGATACTAGAATACATATTCCAGAAGACAAAGTTAAATAGGTCAGAATATATATTCCAGAAGACAAAGTTGAATAGGTTAGAGAGAAAATTCTTCTAAGTTGGTTTGGAGCAAAGGAGAGAAAACGCTTCAACACAGGGAACCCAGTCGGTGGCAGTAATTGAAGAAGGTCCTGTTTGGGTCTGTCATCTAAGGGATATTGAGGCCAATTTTGGTTGCAGAGACGTGTAAGCTTAGAAGCTCTTAAAGCAGGTGGAAGGCACAGGGATCTGAACTTCTCCAGAAGGCATCCCAGAGGGGAACCTGGAGGGATGGGCAAATGGACTTCCCATGAGGAGAATAGAAGTCAGTGACTTTTCAGAGGAGTCCCCAGAGCAAGGTCTGACTAGGAGAAATTGGGGCAAGCTGTCACAGCATGAGCACAGGTCAGAGACAGAACAAGGACATAGCCAGTCCTTGGATTACCTAGTGCTAGGATTTTCAGCAGTGTGTTAGAGGAGGAGGGATAGATGAAGTCATGCTGGTATAGAGAAAAGCTCACCCAAGGGAGAAGGTCCTAGATGTAGGGTTTGGATGTAGGTAGGTGAGAATGGTAGGAATCCTTTAAGTCAACCAGAAGGGAAGACTCACCAAAAAGGCAGAGTCGGGTGCAGGAATGTAGAAATCAGGTAGCCAGAAAGTTGGGAGAAGGGAGTCCCAAAGCCAGGGAAAGGGGGAGGAATCCCACACTCTAAAATAGGCAATGGGTGAGAAAGTTAGGTTGCTGATTGGCAGTACTTATCTGGAATCCATTTGACCTGAAACATGGATTCAGGTAGATTTCCAGAACCGTACAAGAATATCTTTTAAATTTACAGAAGAGATAAACTTTAGACATGTTAGCATCATCATTGTAATCTGTAGTAAAATATACATGTAGAAAAGGACAGAAGATATACACCTTTGTGTTAACAGCTTAAACACCCTTTAAGGTGGCTCTGGGAAGGCAGCAGCCTTCTGTGAAATAGAAGGGGCAGAAGCTCACTTGATCTTGACTTTTAGTATGATTACACACCATGGACGAAAGGCTTCTTCCCTCCCTCCCTCTATAAACATCCCTCTATCTGGATGTATATACATCCAACACAATGGCAAACATGTTAAGTACTTAAAAGACAAAGCAAAGAAAATTTAAAGGATTGAGCTTGGAACTGTGGTAGTGGCTCATGTAGTGGAATGTTTCTATCAGGATTTGAGTCATACATCAGAGTTTCAGCGATTAGTGTCAAAGCGTTGGACAGTCTTAATCCAAAGCCAGCATAGCAGCAGGAAGAAATCTGAAGCATTTTTTTTTTATTTTCCTATTTTGAATACCTTAACTTACCTTTTTAGACCCCCCCCCAACCATCATACCTGGCATTTGCCAATCTTAAAACACCATTTTAGACCCTCAAAACACTTTCTTAAAAGCTTTTCTTCATAACTTTCGTTTACTAACATTGAAACCTCTTCTTAGACCCTCAAACATTCATAACTTTCATTTACCCACCTGAAAACATCTCCTTAGACCCTCAAATACTTCTTAGGAGCTTTCTCTCATAACTCTCATTTGCCAACCTTGAAACATCTTTTTAAGACCCTCAAATATTTTCTTGGATCCTCATAACTTAAACTTCTGTATCATTGTATTCAATTATTTTCTACGAGACATGGGTGAAATTTCGGGGAGCAGTGAATGTAAATTTGGCGTAAGGAATAGTAAATATGAGACCTGTTTTTGAGTCTGGTAACAAAGCAGACTGTATCTAGACCTGACAGTAACAGCTCTAGGAGTGAGGCTTAAGGCCTGGTCCCCTGCTTATGAAGGGGACTGAAAAGGCATCTGAAGCCTGTTTATCTTTAACATGAGGTCTGTGAGTAAGGCAAACCTGTTTGCCTTTTGAAATAAGAGATCTAGTATCTAGTAGTTTTAACTAGTTAATGAATTGATTAATAGAATAACGTGGTAGATTACCTTGGAGTAAGGACCTAATCGCCTGTTCTCTAACTATTAAACTACCATTAGCTTAGATGTCAACAACATCGGAGACCAGAGAAGGTTAAATCTAAATGATTCTTTGTATTCATCAAAATGACAGAGATGACTAGTCAGTCATAGTCCTTTACCTGGACAGTTGTCCCAGGTCCCCATGGCAACATGAGCAGACAGTCTGTTCATCAAGCACTAAGACCTGGGCTTTTTCTGTAGAAGGAGAACATGCGAGAGAGTGGCCTCACCTCTTTTTCTGCAAGATGAGACAGTAGCTATCCAGGTGTCCAGTTTGTTGACAAGTTCAGGCTAAGGCCTAGCAAAGGGCAAGGCATTGGGGGGCAGTCTTGTTGCCCTAGTTAGCATACCACAATCCAGAGCTGAAGTAGTCTGTCATGTCCAAATCTTCTTGGAGACCTTGGGGAGCTACTGCTAGAATTTGGGACTCTCTGTCTGTCCCCATGCACTTAGACATGTCAAAATGCCATATTCAGCAAGTCTCTAATAGGTTTGAAGTCTAGCGTATTTGAGTTATGCCGGCTATGTCTGTATTTAGTCATCTGCTGTAAACTACACCTTGCAAACATTAAACAGAATGCTATGATCTGGAGTTATGTCTTATTCTGTAGGTGAGTGTTTGAGGACCATGTCTATCTCAAGTACATCTAAATATTAAATATAGCTTACACTGCAATCAATATAAGGTCTACAGCTTATCTTAATCATTAGAGACTAAGATTTTAGGTTTCATCCTTAAGTTAGAGCCTCAGAAAACATGAACATAGTCCATAGAGAAAGAGCATAACAGCTTTTTGTGTGTTAGTTTATAAAAAGTCCATAGCTGATGAAAGCCTAAGGCTATATTATACATTAATAACATTACCATATTCAGAAAACAACACATTTCCAAGGCAGTGATTTTTAACCTTTTTGAGAGTGAAGATAGAGCATAATGACCAAATTTTAACATCGTAAACAAACGAGTATCTCTAAAATTAATAAACCCCAAATTAGAAGTATCTTTGGAATTATGTTATGTGGTTTAATTGTTGACTCTGTATTGTAAAAATATTACTGGGTGAAAAAAAATTACTGGGTGAACAGTAACCTATTTCTAGAGTCAGCGAAACAGCAGAATAATATAAAACAATTTAAAAATAACATTTTAATTTATTATACCAAATCCGTTGGCTGGAAAGTCTAATGCTGAACCCAGAGCACAGGCAGCTGGTGGCAGGAAAAACAATATTCATTCACACGTCCAAGAGCTAGTAAACGCATAGTCGGTTAGACATATATTTTAAATTAGCTTGTTAATCTGAATAGACCTTTGTAACCTTGAAAGTTTACCATCATACTAAGAACATTTTGGACCAGGACACAACATACAGTATATTGTAAAAACCCATACCAAAATTTAAGATGAGATTTCTTAGTCTAAAAAGAAGATGAAATAATAAATAGAGAGTTAGTTGTAACTAAGAAGTTTTAAAATTGTTTTTATACCATGTGTTTAGACTTTTGGGAAAGGGAGCTACTTAATGAGGAGAGGGGAAGCACACAAGCTTTTGGAACCCGGCAGGGCTGCTGTAGGATGGGGGAGGGTGGGGAAAGCAGGGGGCAAGGAAAAGAGTGGATCTACAGGGAGAGGCAGAAAGGCAGGGAGACTCTCTAAGGAGAATTTAGGATGTCATTTACAGACAAATGTTTCACAAAGGTCTAGGAGCGGTCAGGCTCGCAGAGGGAGCAGGCGGGTATTTGTCCTTTCTAGCCCACTGGAGCAGGTGCTGCAGTGGGGTCTCTGCCTCCTCCAGCCTTGGTTCTCATCCAAGTCACCGGCATCGATGTTATCGTATGTTGACATATTCCACACACCACATCTGGTATAAAAGTTTGATTGTATGGAGGTGGGAAGAAACAAAGATAGATGGAGGTGGGGGGCTCCCTGACACAGGAAAGAGGAGAGAAACCGAGGTGGAGAGAGAGCACACAGTGACTGGTCAGTCTTCTATATCTGGTGTGCCGCTGAGAAGCACGTAGCACACACTTGGCGATGGCAGATGATGATGTCAGGTTGCTAGGCAACCTAGGAGCAGGCTAGTGCATTGGCTTGTGAACTAACACTCTGGACAAAAAATCATCATGTGATTTTCATCCTATTCCAAAATAGCTTGGAGGCCTAATGTTGCCTCCTTAGCTGGTTTATACAACAAGATCACCACAGAGTGAGATGCCCTGCTCTTCTTCCTACCCATTCTGTCCTGTACTAACTTTTTCTAATATTGGTAAAAGTTGTCTCCTTGCAGCCAACAGCAACCCAATGCTTAGAAGGCAGAGACATTATCCAGACCTGTTTATTGAAATTCAATGCTATTTAAGTATATAGTAGCTCTCTGAGAAATTATATATATGAGACCTCTATCAACTCGAAGCCCAAAGTCAAAGTTCTTAATACAAAGCAAAGTCTTTGAGAGCGAGTTGAATCTACATGAAGGCAGAGCCGAAAGTCAAGAGAGGTATGTAACAAGATCATCAGTGCTCTGAACTTTCCTTACACTTTGTGCTCAAACCCTGGGATCATCCTTAAATTGCTAGTATTTGGAGCCAGTATTTTGTAAGTAAAAATGGAATTATTTATTCATTTGCAAAAAGTTTTCCTGAAGGTTTTGATATTTGATATCCAGATTATGAACTGAGCCTTGTAGCCAACATGGAAAGAATATGAACACACAGGGAGCCTAGGCAAGCAATTTATTGGAGACCAAGAAGAAACACAAGCGCAGTGGTCATCAGAGGTCTCCCTTGGGCCTCAGAGTACACAGTCATCTTGGTGTCTCTGCCTTAAGCTCAGCGGCAGCAGAACACATAGCTTTTGCCACCCCGGGTGCAGATCCCACTGATGCGTTCCAGGAATTTGCAGGCTCTTGGTCTACAGTGGCATGTCGTCCAGAGAGCTCTTGAGGCTGGAGACACACAAAGAGAAGCAGGCATTAAGTTTTGAGGGTGTATGGGACTGCCTATGATCCTATGAAGATGTGTGAGACAGCATGAGTGTGATGCCTTGGCCGCATTACAGCCATCAGCTCGGTCAACTCAACAAATAACATACTTAAGGAGTGCTGCTAAAGCACTTGAGACCCACGCTCGTGTGACTTTAATGTTGGTCTCCTTTTCTCCCACCATACATGTGAGTACACCCTTACACTGATTTCAAGTTCCTGCAGGCAAAGAAAACTTTCTCCTTGTACTTAAGACTACTTATTTTTTCTACAAGGATCTACTCAGTATTTTACTCCTTATTTTAGTAAAATTCACAAGTGAAATTTTGTAGCAAAAACCTTATGAAAAAGAAATTCAATTAAACTTACTTTACTCTTACTGTTTACTGCAATAAATAAAAAGTAAAAATAGAGTTATTAAGGGAGCCAGCCTAATCTTGGTGGGATTCCAGGGCACACCTGCAACCCTCTCTCAGGAGACTCCAAGCCTGCATCATACTGGGCACCACCACTCACCTGCATCCTGAAGAGAAAGCCCTGCTGGGCCTCCAAAGGAGATGGTCACATCCTGGTCCTCTACCCCTGGCTGCTCCTCAGTTTTAGTCTCCTCAGTTGGTTCTGGGAGAGGATCAGCCTGGGCCAGGAAGGCCAGCAGGACAACAGCAGAGAGAAGGACAAGTGTCTTCATGGCTGAGGGTCACTTGGAGTATTGGTGAGCAGTAGCTCAGTGTGTAGAGATGAGGAGGCAGCCTGCATATATAGGACTGTCACGAGAAGGTGTGGGGACAATCCCCACAGTTAGAGAAGTCTCTCATTGATGGGAACTGGGACAGACTGTTGTCCTCAGGATCCCTTTGATGTTCCTCTGTCCTCAAAGCTTCCCTCATGATGTTGGTCTGTGTGTTCAGAGACAGCCCTCCCTTCCCACTGATAATGATGAAGGGGCCTTGCTCTCTTCTCCTGTTTCCCATCTGCTTCAATATTTACCTTTCAGTGGTCGGGAAAGAAATGAGGCGGGTATTTCCTAATTTAATAAGCTCATGAGACAAGGGGTTTTGTGTTCTGAAGTTGGAGCCCTCTGTCCTCAGATAATGTACAACCTGGACTAGACTGAATGCCAGTGGATTGGACAGTCAGTTCTTTCTTTGGTTCGGGGTATGATCACCCTCATGAAGGAAGACTTTGTGAATCCCTTCCTCTGCGGCCATTATGAAGAGAGTAAGATGTCCTCATCATGCCTCTAGGGAATTGAGCTAAGAGGAGATGAGGGACAGAGTTGGTCAGAGTGAGGCTGGAGCAGGTTGTGTTGAAAAATCCAGAGTGACTGAACACATGTCAGGAATGCTGCCTCATCCTAGCTTCCTCTTCATACTTGGGAAACATGAAGTGATGTGCCATAACTCATGTACATGATCTTGTACTTTTTCTTTTGAGGCGATATGAGTTAAGGAACAATAAACAACCATATCAGGTTTTCTCTTACCTTAAATTATTCCTTATATATGCTATCTCTGAGTTTATTTCTAGAAGTTGAGATCCTCTTCCACTTGGGAGAATTTAGTTATTTTGAACTTTTCTAATAAGTAGGAAGACACCAATGTATATCATTAGAAGGATACATGCATAAATTACATACAACTGTACTATATAGCTGAAAAGCAATGGTAATTTTGAATACATTTCTGGAAGCAGAAATGCTGAGTGTGTTACTGCAGTACCCTACATGCAAAATCATCCATGCTCCACTATTTCCCTGCATAGCACACTTATGATTGATCATGATGCTGGCCTTCAGGAAGCAATTATGACAAGCAAACTCAATAGCTCAGCTGCTTTTCCAAGGCTGTATGCCACTCATTAGTGATTTTGTTGATCAGTGTGTTATGCTCTTTCTGCATCTATAGGCCTAACCGAGACTTGTCCAGCCTTTGTGGGAGCAGTCCTATAGTTGACAGTCCTACTTGACAGAATCTGAGTCTTTTGGATATATAAGAGGTGATACAAGCTGTTCATTCTGTGTACCAAGAAGAAAGAGAAATTAAATTACTGCTCACTTTGAAATTACATGACATTTACACATGATGCTGTGAGGCTTAGTCAAGAATCTTTGGAATGCAAGTGTCAGACTCTGCAATGAATCTATTTTAAATAAATCCCTGACTCCAGAAAGTAGCAATGGTAAAAATGAGCACAGATTCTAAGTGAAATGAGCACAGAAAAAAGGTGGGGGGGGGGGGAAATAGCTCAAATGATGGTGCTATCCCCACTACATACCTTTATTTTCTTACTTTTGCTTTAATGTACATTGCACACAGCCACAAAGGAATCTTTCATGGAACATACAGGCTTCTCTAGTGTTCTGCAACAACCTCATTCAGAGAGAATGACAAGACAATTCAAGAAGGACTATCAGTGAATTCCTGTAGTGAGAACTAGAGTGAAAACAAAGAGAAAGACAATTCAAAGGATAAAATGTGAAGAAAAAAATTGTGCACAATGAAAGCCACTTGATAACTGAAATGAAACTGATGAGGAGCAAGAAGATGGGTTGATGGGAGAGATGCTAGCACCATGCCTGAAAGCTTGAGTTTCAATTTTCAGGATCCACATAGTGGAAGGAGCAAACAGACTGATGCTGGCAGTCCTCTGACCTCCACATGAATTCAGAGGCATGTGAGATCTCCCTACAAATGCAGTAAGTATGTGTATGTAAAACAAATTTGGAGAAGATTATAACTTTCATGAGACAGGCTCCCCGGGCTTAGTTACAGACAGCATGCTTCATGTCTCACAGAAAGCTCTCCTAGTTTAGCCTGACCCAAAGTATCTCAAACACTTAATTTCATTTGGCCTTGGACAAAGGTTGAGGAACTGCCAGTTGGTGGACTAACTGAGAGTCATTGTGGTTTGTGATGCTCAGAAGACATGTTCCTATTGAAATCACATCTTCTCCAGCAACATGGCTTGGTCAACATGTCCCACCAACAGAGCCAGATGCCATCACTCATCAAGACAATGAACCTCTGAAGAAATTTCAAGGAGAAACTGATGGTTGCATAGTGGATAAAAAGAAAAAAGAAAAACCACTCTCTACATGGACAAGATCTTAAAAAAATGTCCCACTGATCATTGAAATTTCCAATGGACCACACACATTTCCTGGCTCATACCAGGGAACTCTGTGGCAGGCCCATGCTATGGCTTCTGACTGTCACTCTGGACTCCCTATAGAGAGCAAGCAAATGTGTGTAAACCAGGGCAGGTATCAGAAGCCTTGTGTTGACTTCATAATTAAAATTTCACTAGGCTTCATTGGTTCCTAAGCCCAAGCATGAAGATATTCCTCAGCCTAGTCTGAATCACAACTCACTTTCCATCGACACTCCTAACATCATAGTCTTCTGGTCAGAGACATCTGCACATTATTCTCTTTTTCTTCTTCCTGCCATCAACATTCATCACTTCTCAGCTTATCCAGGTCTCACTCATCCTCAGGTGAGACTTGATGCCTCACTCCTCTGAACTTGTACATATCCTCTTTTACTCTTAACTTGGAGAACTGCTTATTTCATGTAATCACTCCTTAACAATAATATTATTAATGCCATAAAGTCCTTGAGGTGTTTAAAAGTAGAAAATATGATTCCCCATCGTTAGTTTAACAAAATGAGTCATTAACTATTGGATAAAACATTTAAATGCTGTTGAACTCAACAGCTTCTTATGTATAGAGAGAATGCTTAATTTTCATTTACTGTAGAGTTTGGACAGCTTTGTGTGACTTCACAGAAATTGTGATAATTTGAAACTTACGGTAAGCCAGGTAACATTCTCAAAGTATATAATATATGCAGTGTATTCATATTAGCTTATATTTACTGATTGCTAAGGTCTTTTTATCAATTCTGATAAGAGGTTTACACAGCAACCCAATAAAGCAGCTGCTTTTATTGGCCGATATTTGTGGGTTTGTAAAGGAACTTTGAAGAGGTTAATTGCCTCATAGAGGTTAATTGCCTTCCTCAGAGACACTAAAGGTTAGGCAAGAGGGCTGTGGCTAAATCCCTTGGAGTTCACCACTACCCTATAGTCCACCTTGACTTCTGCATTTTAGAGTGCTAACTCCTTTATTGGGAGAATTGATTTATCGCTTAGAACCTGATAGTAGATGAAGGTTGAAAGGCATCTGATAACAGATGGTCTTTCCACAGCTCTCTCCTTGGCCTCTACCTCTTCTAATTCCCTCCTCTGGGATTTGATGGGAAACCACCAGGAAATAACATATTCTCTCCAGAAGTAACTGAAGGAAACGTTTTGCCAGTTATCACAAGTCATAATTCACAGGTATGATCATTGCTAAAGATACAGAGTTGATTATTGAGAGTAACTGTGAGTCCTGTTGAGTTTTGCATGCTTTCTTGTAGCACAAAACAAGTGCAGGGGTGATCAGCCCACCCATCTTAGAGTCCAGGATACAGTACAGGAGAACACAAGAAGAAACAACCCCTTAAGGCCACACGGCCTGTCTCACCGGTCAGACTCAGTGTGCCTGTGAGGAGAGAAGAGTGCACAAGTGGGTCAGGAAGGGGTTCTGAGGATTCAGAGGCCATGTGTGCTTAGCTTCCATTCTATGGAGGCAACGTATGATTATGGGATGGTTCTTGGACCCGATTTAGTACAAGGAGAAACAGAAGTGAACTTCATTTCCCCAACAACCGCCTCTAACTTGCCAGCGCCATCCACAGCCCTATTTCCTGACTGCTTGTTGGACATAAACATGTGATATTGTATGTTGGAACATTAAAGATCCTAATCACCCTCCACAAGAAGGTGGAACTTCCTCAGTTGTGGCAGTGCATAAGAAGGACAGCTCTGTCTAAAACACAGGATGTGGCAGGAGTTTTGTTAATGCCACTAAGTCACGAAAGGACACAAATTAGAGTTTTCACAAATTTATGTTGAAAGAAAAAACACTCAGAAATATTATTTGAAAAAATTTAAATACCAGGTTGTTTGACGCAGAAAAAAAAAAAAGGAGAAAAAAAAGCAACAATGTTTAAGGAAATTTGTAATAAATGGTACCAAGAGAACACTTCCAGAATTTATGAACAGCAGCTAAAGATTAATTAGAGAAAACGTGGGGCTGGATGGATAGCTCAGTGGTTAGGAACACCTGGCACTCTTGTAGAGGACCAAAGTTTGGTTCCAGCACCCACAGCATCTGATAGCATCCTGTAGTTCAAGTCCTACGGGATTTGGCTCCTATTCTGGTCTCCACAGGCAACAGGATCTCACATATACTATATGTCCAGGCAAATCACTTATACTAATAAAATAAAAACAAGCCCATCTTTTTCTTAATTTTTCTTCAAAGAAAAAAATAAACTAAATATGCTAACCACTCCCTCAAGTGAGCATTTGACCAAATACAAGTGCACACCCTGTTTAGGCATGTGCACTTCTGCCATCATTTCAGGAGGAAAATGTAAGCTAGTATGATACTGAAATGTCAATCTTTACTGATCAGATTGGAGCTAGAATCTATGGGGAAAGCAGCACAGACAGTACCAGACTGCACAGAGATGGTGAAACTCCAGCAGATTGAAAACTCCCAAAATAAAGGTCTGCTTTCCCCTACAGGCTCAACAATCCCAGAAGTATGTATGAGACCATACGTGACTTCACAGACAAAGGACTCTGGTCTCTACCTTCTGTGGTGTCCACATGAGCAGAAGTCATTCCTCGAGTGAGATAACGGATGCTACCAGAGTTTGGAAAGAAACAAAGGAGAGAACATAAAACAATAGAAAATGAATGCATTGGTACCAATCAAAACTTGATTGCCGTACTTTAAAAGGGCAAAGGCATTCTTCTTCTCTGTTTCTTTGTTTGTTTGAGACAGAGTTTCCCTGTGTAGCCTTGGCTGTCCCATACTCTTGCTTTGTAGACCAGGCTGGCCTTGAACTCAGAGATATCCTCCTACCTGTGCCTACCTGAGTGCTGAGATTACAGGCATGTGCCACCTCCCAAAAGGCATTCTCCTTAAAGGATACATTTTGCTGGTTCAGGATACTATGGGACTTCAATGACCAGTTGATCAGTTCTGCGCTGAACACGGGCAGGAAGGATGGAAAGTGAAAACACAATAATAGAAATCATTCAAATGAGTGTGGTGGTCTTTTGAGTATACAAATTTTAGTAAGTGCTACTGAGGCTAAGTCTGTGAGGGTCAGGGAGACAGTTACGTTTCTGGAAAGCTGTGCTTTTTGTAAACTCAGAAATCTAAGCCTAAAAGTATTCAAAAGGTCAAGAGGTCATGTTCCATTAGGCAATATCATATTTCCATGTGTGTGTGTGTGTATATATATATATGTTTAAATATGTGTATGTAAAATAGTATTCTTACTGCTTTGCTAGCTATTTCACACAGCTGTAAATAAAAACATTTTAACAACTGAACAGTATTTATCAACATATAAATATGGGCTAGCACTTAAAACACTGGGATTCCATTTGCTGATTGAAAATGGAGTGTTCTGTATCTTTTGGTTTATACATAGTGAGGCAAAAGGCATTAAATAAGTATAGAACAGTGTTCATACATGAACACATGGCACTTCCTGGGATTGGAAAGAAGCATAACAGCCTCTCTACACTCTCGAAGTTTCTTGTAGGTAAGTTCACATTTTCTGAGAGTAAAACAATCACAAAATCTCAGACATGCAGAACAGATTCCCAGGTGTGAAGAGGCAGCTAGGATGCACTCATGACGTGTTCAGTCACTCTGGCTTCTTCAACACAACCTGCTCCAGCCTCACTCTGACCAACTCTGTCCCTCATTTCCTCTCAAGCTCAATTCTCTAGAGGCATGATGAGGACATCTTACTCTCTTCATAATGGCCGCAGAGGAAGGGATTCACAAAGTCTTCCTTCATGAGGGTGATCATACCCCAACCACACAAAGAACTGACTGTCCAATCCACTGGCATTCAGTCTAGTCCATGTTGTACACTATCTGAGGACAGAGGGCTCCAACTTCAGAACACAAAACCCCTTGTCTCATGAGCTTATTAAATTAGGAAATACCTGCCTCTTTTCTTTCCCAACCACTGAAAGGTAAATATTGAAGCAGATGGGAAACAGGAGAAGAGAGCAAGGCCCCTTCATCATTATCAGTGGGAAGGGAGGGCTGTCTCTGAACACACAGACCAACATCATGATGGAAGCTCTGAGGACAGAGGAACATCAAAGGGATCCTGAGGACAACAGTCTGTCCCAGTTCCCATCAATGAGAGACTTCTCTAATTGTGGGGATTGTCCCCACACCTTCTCATGACAGTCCTATAAATGCAGGCTGCCTCCTCATCTCTACACACTGAGCTCCTGCTCACCAATCCTCCAGGTGACCCTCAGCCATGAACACTTGTCCTCCTCTCTGCTGTTGTCCTGCTGGCCTTCCTGGCCCAGGCTGATCCTCTGCCAGCACCAAATGAGGAGACTAAAACTGAGGAGCAGCCAGGGGTAGAGGACCAGGATGTGACCATCTCCTTTGGAGGCCCAGCAGGGCTTTCTCTTCAGGATGCAGGTGAGTGGTGGTGCCCAGTATGATGCAGGCTTGGAGTCTCCTGAGAGAGGGTTGAAGGTGTGCCCTGGAATCCCAGCAAGAGTAGTCTAGTTCAGGTCATTGTTTCTTCTCATCTCTAGGAACTTCACTGTCATATTCATAGAAGTAACAGTGAGAGTAAAAAAGTTTACCTGATTTTCTTTTTAAGATTTTCGGTCTAAAAATTTATCTGTGGAATTGATTTAAAATATAGAATATATTGATCAGTACTTTTTTATATCTGATAATTTTGTTGTACAAATAAAATTCTTCTTTTCTTAAAAGAATAAATTTAGGAACCATTTACCAATGCATGAATGTGTTGGTTAGGAAATCACACAAAAATGTGAAGGACTGTGAAATGGGTGTTAAGTCCTGCATGGGATCAACACTTATTAAATGTCTTATTTTCAAGTGTTTGAAGTGATCATGGGGCTGGCTGTGATGTCACCAAAACAACAGACCTACTCTGTGCCCTGCACAGTGGGCACACTATCGCACAGGGCTGGCCTCCTTACTTAATGCCTGATGCTCTCCTTGTGTCCACAGGCTCAAGAAAGGTCTCAACATGTTACTGCAGAAGATCCTGCAGAAATTCAGAACGTCCCACTGGAGTCTGCTTCGGATTTCTAACACGCCGCATTTTCTGCTGCGACTGAGCATGGAGACCAGAGACAAGATGACCATGTATTCTGAAACCTTGTGACCTCTCATTCCCCTTGTACTTAGCCTCAATTGTTTTTCTTTCTCCAATAAATTTCTTGCAGAAAAAAAATATGTTTTTATATCTCTTTGATGTTTTCTATGTGGCTTAGTCAGGTCAGGACTCCTCCCATTTCCATAGCAGAATCTTCAGTGAATTACAAAACAAGTCTTGGTTACATTTTGACAGTCGAATCAAGGACAAACAGAAGGTCAGCTACAAAATGACAAGACACCAGAGAGATTAGCTCCAGCTGCTTCTCTTGTCTGTGAACTCTATTGTTCTTTAGATTAGACTGCAATCAAAAATGTGTCTCACATTTTTAGGATCCATTTTTAGCTGAAGGATATTAAGGTTGTTGCCATTTTCTACCTATTATGGACACAGCAGCAATGAACATGATTGAGAAAGTATCTGTGGAATAGGATACTGACTCCTTTGGGCATTTGCCAAGGTACAGCTGTGCCATGGAGAATTACTTAAAATCCCAGGAGAATTAGCCACAATGGTTTCCATGGTTTCTGCACCAGATTGTAATCCTACCAACAGTGAAGGAGGGTTCTGCTTTCCCCATACCCTTGCCTACATTTGTTATCAGTTGTTTTCTTGATCTTAACCATTCTGACTTGGTTTAAATGAAGCATTTGACCCACATTTAATTGGCATTTCTTAACTTAAGAATGTTGAAGATCCTTTCCCAGTCCATAGGCTGTTGGTTTTTTCTTAAGACAGTGTCCTTTGCATTAGAAAAGCTTTTCAGTTGCATGAGGTCTCATTTATTGATTGATCACCTTAGAGCATGTATTGTTGGTGTTCTGTTCAGGAAGTTTTCTCCTATGCCAATGAGTTCAGGACTCTTCCCCACTTTTTCTTCTAAGCGATTTAGTGTGTCTGGTTATATATTGAGGTCATAGATCCACTTGGACTCTAGTTTTGTGAGAAATATGGATCTATTGGCGTTTTCTACATGTAGATATCCAGTTAGACCAGCATCATTTGTTGAAGATGCTCTTTTTTCATCGTATGGTTTTGGCTACTTGGTCAATCGTCAAGTATCCGTAGGGGGTGGGTTTATTTCTGGGTCTTCTCTTTGATTCCATTGATCCACCATTCTGTTTCTATGCCACTACCATGGAGTTTTTATTGCTATTGCTCTGTAGAACAGCTTGAGATCAGGGATGGAGATACCTCCTGACCATCTGTTATTGTACAGAATTGTTTTGGTAATTCTGAGTTTTTGATTTTTCCATATGAAGTTGAGAATTATTCTTTCAAGTTCCATAAAGAATTGTGTTGGTTTTTTGATGGGAATTGCATTTCACCTGTAGATTAATTTTGGCAGGATGGCCATTTTCACTATGTTCATCCTACCCATCCATGAGCATGGGAGATCTTTCCAACTTCTGATACCTTCTTCAATTTCTTTCTTCAGAGACTTGAAGTTTACTTCAAAGAAGGCTTTCACTTGCTTCGTTAGAGTCACACCAAGGTACTTTATGTTTTCAGTGGCTATTGTGAAGAATGTTGTTTCCCTAATTTCTTTCCCAGCCCTTTTGTCTTTTGTATACAGGAGGGCTTCTGGGTTTTTTGTTTTTGTTGTTGTTTTTTGTTTTTTTGAGTTAATTTTTTATCCAGACACTTTGCTGAAGGTGTTTATCAGCTGAAGGATTTCTCTAGTTGAGTTTTTGGGGTTGTTCATGCATACTATCATATCATTTGCAAATAGTGATACTTTGACTTCTTCCTTTCCAGTTTGTATCCCCTTCATCTACTTTAATTGTTTTATTGCTCTAGCTAGGACTTCAAGTACTATGTTGAAGAGATAAGGAGAAAGTGGGCAGCCTTGTCTTGTCCCTGATTTCAGTGGGATTGATTTAAGTTTCTCGGTTTAGTTTGATGGTGGCTATATGCTTGCTGTACATTGTCTTTCCTATGTTTAGGTATTTGCTTTGTATTTCTGATCACGCCAAGACTTAAACATAAATGGTTGTTTGATTTTGTCAAATGCTTTTTTAGCATCTAAGGAAATGATCATGTGTTTTTTCTCCTTTAGTTTGTTTATATGGTGGATTACATTGATGGATTTCCATATATTGAACCACCCCTATATGGCTGGGATGAAGCCTACTTGGTCATGGTGGATGATATCTTTTATGTGTTCTTGGATTCAGTTTGCAAATATTTTATTGAGTATTTTTGTATCAATATTCATAAGAGAGATAGGTCTGAAGTTCTCTTTTTTTTGTTTGGGTCTTTGTGTGGTTTAGGTATCAAGGTGACTGTGGCTTCATAGAATGAGTTTGGTAATCTTCCTTTCTTCAACAAACCTATATCTGATAGAGGGATAATATCCAGAATATATAAAGAATTAAAGAAATTAAAAAAGCAACAAATCAGGTAATACAATTAAAAAATGGGGTACAGAGCTAAAGAGAGAATTCTCTGTAGACGAAAAGAGAATGGCAGAGAAACACTTAAAGAAATGCTCAATGTCCAAGGTCATCAGGAAGATGCAAATCAAAATGACCCTGAGATTTCCCATTACACACTTAAGAATAGCTAAGATTAAAAACTCAAGTGACAACACATTCTGGAGAGGATGTGGAGAAAGGGGACCTCCTCCATTGCTGGTACAACCACTTTGGAAATCAGTCTGGTGCTTTCTCAGACAATTGGAAATGGAGCATCCTCAAGATCCAGCTATACCACTCCTAGACATATATCAAAATATGCTCAAGTACACAATAAGGACATTTGTTCAACCATGTTTGTAGCAGCTTTATTTGTAATAGCCAGAACCTGGAAACTACCCAGATGTCCCTCAACTGAGGAATGGATACAGAAATTGTGGTACATTTACAAAATAGACTACTACTCAGCAATTAGAAAAAAAGGAAATCATGAAATTTGTAGACAAATGGTGGGATCTAGAAAAGATCATCCTGAGGGAGGTATCTCAGAAGCAGAAAGACACACACAGTATATACTCACTGTGTATATATCCACTTATAAGTGGTTACTAGACATGTAATATAGGATAAACCTACAAAAAGAGGTACACCTAAAAAAATCTAAGCAATCAATCCTCTCTCAGAAAGACAAATGGGATGGACATTGGAAGAAGGAGAAAACAGGACAGGATTCTACCACAGAGTGCCTCTGAAAGACTCCACCCAGCAGTGTATCAAAGCAGATGCTGAGACTCATAACCAAACTTTGCGCAGAATGCAGGGAATGTTATGAAAGAAGTGAGAGATAGCAAGACCTGGAGAGGACAGGATCTCCAGAAGAGGAACAATACCAAAATATCTTGGCACAGGAGTCTTTTCTGAGACTGAAACTCCAACAAGGACCATTCATGGATATAACCTAGAACCCCTGCTCAGATGTGGCCCATGGCAGCTCAGTATCCAACCGGGTTCCATAGTAAGGGGAACAGGGACTGTCTCTGCCATGAACTCAGTGGCTGACTCTTTGACCACTTCCCCCTGAGGGGGGAGCAGCCTTGCCAAGCCACAGAGGAGGACAATGCAGCCAGTCCTGATGAGACCTGATAAGCTAGGGTCAGAGGGAAGGGGAGGAAGAGGACCTCCTCTATCAGTGGACTTGGAGAGGAGCTTGGGAGGAGATAAGGGAGGGAGGGTGGGATTGGGAGGGAATGAGGAACGGGGCTACAGCTGGGATACGAAGTGAATTAACTGTAATTAACATATAAAATTTTTTAATTTAATTTAAAAAAAAGAATGTTGAACACTTTAAAATTTACTTCTTAGGTATTTCTACTAGTTCTCTGAAGTTTGCTAAAACCTGTAAACCCATTTGGAATATAATTATCAGACTCTTCTCAGATCTATGCCCAACTTTCCTACCCAAGGTTATTATTTTTTTCCTTTAAAAAACAATCTGTCTATTGAGAACTTGGGTGTAACCCAGATCCAAACATTAGGTGGTGCTTGGGGTGTTTTGTGGAGAAATGAGGGGAAAGATAGAAGGTCCAGGAGGGAAAGAAAACTCCGAAAGAAGACCAACAGAATCAAATAACCTGTTCCCAGAGACCCAGACAAAGAGCATTCATGGATTGGACCTTGATCCAAAACACATATGTTACTGATGGACAGCTTGGTCATCACGTGGTTCCGCTAGCAACAAGGGAAGGGGGAGTCATATCTGACATGGACTCAGTAGCCTGCTTTTGGATCACTTTCCCCTAGCTGGGCTGCCTTTCCTGGCCTCAATAGAAGAGGATGTACTAAGTCCTGATACAACTTGAAGACCTGCGGTGGGCTTGTAAAGGGAGGGAGAGGGGCTTTCCCCTTTTCTGAGGAGAAGGGGAGGGGGAAAGAAAGAAAATTGTGGGAAGGTGGGACTAGGAAGGGAGGATGGAGGTGCCTGTGATCAGGATGTTAAATGAATAAATGAATAAATTTAACAAAAAATATCTTTAAAAATCTATCTAGGAGCTAGAGAGATGGCTCAGAGGATAAGAGCACTGGCTGTTCTTCCAAGGTTCCTGAGTTCAATTCCCAGCAACCACATGGTGTCTCATAACCATCTAGAATGAGATCTGGAGTCCTCTTCTGGCATGCAAGCAGAACACTGTATACATAATAAATAAAATAAGTCTTTTAAAAAATATTTAGACTAATTCATGCTGCCCATATGTCTTTTTGGCCATCCTTAGGTTTTCCACTGGAACATGGTCAGTTTACCAGGGGATACACACAGAAAGAACTGTCTCCCACTTTCAACAGCTAATAATTGCAGTAACTCCATTGCAAGCATTCAGAACTACAATTTTTGAATCAAAGATCTTTAAATATCCAAACTTCAAAATTTAAATGCAGCCGATAGAGAGATTGGGAGTTTTATGAAACCATAAATACAGTTCCCAGAGAGATTAGAAACCTTATTTTCTTGGTTCTTTCATAGAACACGATTACAGAATATCACATATTTTTATACCACTTAGTTTATCCAAATAGCCAAACCTTAAAAAAAATTTAGAAAAGAGAAAGAAAATAGACATCCATGTTTAAGTCAGTTTCTGCCAACCTGAATAGCTTTTAGAAAATCTTTTTTGGTTTTGGTTTTTTTGTTTATTTGTTTTTTAGTGTTTTTGAGACAGAATTTTCTGTGTAGCTTTGGCTGTCCTGGACTCACTTTGTAGACCAGGCTGGCCCTAAAACTCACAGAGATCCACCTGTCTCTTGCCTTCCTGGGTGCTGGGATTACAGGTGTGTGCCACTGAGCCTGTATTCCAACTAATCTTATTACTATAATATATATCATTACTTGTTTAAAAATTTCTAGAAGCCTGGTGATGAATACAGTTAGATAAGTCATAAGTGGGTAGACATATTTCTCTAAGTTAGTTACTGTTAATCTAAGTAGAACTTCATAACCTTAAGAATTAATAAGTCTTCATTAGTCATATTTTATTTATTAGATGTTTGTTGTTTCTTTTTTAAAATATAAAAATTTACTCTCAGTGTTTTAATATATTAAAATATGCCACATAACAGATCTGGTATGAAGAGTTTTATTGTACAGAGGTGGAGAGACAGAGAGAGAGAGAGAGATGGGGAGGGTCTCACAGACACAGGGAAGAGGAGAGAAACTGAAGCAGAGAGAGAGCATGTAGTGATGGGTTGTTTCTTTAGATCTGGTGTGCAGCTAGAGCAAGTCTGGAACACACCTGGTAGCAGCAGGTGAAGATGTCATGTTGCTAGGCAACCTAGGAGTGGGCTAGTGCATCAGCTTGTGAGCCTACATTCCTCCTTTTTCCTATAATTAAAAAAACGTGAAGATCTAGAGGGGGATGGTAAGGTGGGAATGAGGAATAAATATCAAAACTTCAAAATTTAAATGCAGCTGATAGTAAGATTGGGAGTTTTATGAAACCATAAATACAGTTCCCAGAGAGATTAGAAACCTTATTTTCTTGATTCTTCCATAGAACACAATTACAGAATATCACATATTTTTATATGACTTAGTTTATCCAAACAGCTAATCCTTTAAAAAAGTTAGGATGATGCAGGGCAAGTTAAAGGATATATATGTGCATTCGTTGGAAGCAGCTCTTGGACACCATGCACGGGGGTAAAAGACATAGAGAAAAAAGTAAGAGCACCAAAATGTCTGGATTATATAGGGAAGGGAAAGTCCCTGCCCTGGAAAGTTCAGGGTAGGGCTCAGGGCATGCCAGATGATGCCCAGCAGCACGTAGGGACTGAGGAATCCTGGGAGAACCTGGAGCTCTTTATCCCATGTCTGAAGCACACCATTCCAGCCTTTTCTTGATAGTAAATGGATAAGGGGCAAAGGAATCAAATTGTCACTGGCTACTTCTGGCTGACATGAGGACATTGAAGGGGGAAGCAAAAGGCTGAAATATTGACCAGATTACGGAAGAGGAGGCTATCTTGTTGATGTCAGGATCTGTGAGAACATCTATGGCAAAGAGGGAAAGTGCAGGTCCAGCTTGATACAGTCTGCAAGGTTAGACTGGCACTGTCTTGGGTATAGAAAATCTAGAAGTATACTGGAATGTATATTCCAGAAGACAAAGTTAAATAGGTTTAGAGAAAATTCTTCTAAGTTGGTTTGGAGCAAAGGAGTGAAAACGCTTCAACATAGGGAACCCAGTCGGTGGCAGTAATTGAAGAAGGTCCTGTTTTGGATCTGTCATCTAAGAGATATTGAGGCTGATTTTAGTTGCAGAGACGTGTAAGCTTAGAAGCCCTTAAAGCAGGTGGAAGACAAAGGGATCTGAACTTCTCCAGAAGGCATCTCAGAGGGGAACCTGGAGGGATGGGCAAATGGACTTCCCATGAGGAGAATAGAAGTCAGTGACTTTTCAGAGGAGTCCCCAGAGCAAGGTCTGACTAGGGGAAATTGGGGCAAGCTGTCACAGCATGAGCACAGGTCAGAGACAGAACAAGGACATAGCCAGTCCTTGGATTACCTAGTGCTAGGATTTTCAGCAGTGTGTTAGAGGAGGAGGGATAGATGAAGTCATGCTGGTATAGAGAAAAGCTCACCCAAGGGAGAAGGTCCTAGATGTAGGGTTTGGATGTAGGTAGGTGAGAATGGTAGGAATCCTTTAAGTCAACCAGAAGGGAAGACTCACCAAAAAGGCAGAGTCAGGTGCAGGAATGTAGAAATCAGGTAGCCAGAAAGTTGGGAGAAGGGAGTCCCAAAGCCAGGGAAAGGGGGAGGAATCCCACACTCTAAAATAGGCAATGGGTGAGAAAGTTAGGTTGCTGATTGGCAGTACTTATCTGGAATCCATTTGACCTGAAACATGGATTCAGGTAGATTTCCAGAACCGTACAAGAATATCTTTTAAATTTACAGAAGAGATAAACTTTAGACATGTTAGCATCATCATTGTAATCTTTAGTAAAATATACATGTAGAAAAGGACAGAAGATATACACCTTTTTGTTAACAGCTTAAACACCCTTTAAGGTGGCTCTGGGAAGGCAGCAGCCTTCTGTGAAATAGAAGGGGCAGAAGCTCACTTGATCTTGACTTTTAGTATGATTACACACCATGGACGAAAGGCTTCTTCCCTCCCTCCCTCTATAAACATCCCTCTATCTGGATGTATATACGTCCAACACAATGGCATACATGTTAAGTACTTAAAAGACAAAGCAAAGAAAATTTAAAGGATTGAGCTTGGAACTGTGGTAGTGGCTCATGTAGTGGAATGTTTCTATCAGGATTTGAGTCATACATCAGAGATTCAGTGATTAGTGTCAAAGCGTTAGACAGTCTTAACCCAAAGGCAGCGTAGCAGCAGGAAGAAATCTGAAACTTTTTTTTTTATTTTCCTATTTTGAATACCTTAACTTACCTTTTTAGACCGCCCCCAACCATCATACCTGGCATTTGCCAATCTTAAAACACCATTTTAGACCCTCAAAACACTTTCTTAAAAGCTTTTCTTCAGAACTTTCGTTTACTAACATTGAAACCTCTTCTTAGACCCTCAAACATTCATAACTTTCAGTTACCCACCTGAAAACATCTCCTTAGACCCTCAAATACTTCTTAGGAGCTTTCTCTCATAACTCTCATTTGCCAACCTTGAAACATCTTTTTAAGACCCTCAAATATTTTCTTGGATCCTCATAACTTAAACTTCTGTATCATTGTATTCAATTATTTTCTACGAGACATGGGTGAAATTTCGGGGAGCAGTGAATGTAAATTTGGCTTAAGGAATAGTAAATATGAGACCTGTTTTTGAGTCTGGTAACAAAGCAGACTGTATCTAGACCTGACAGTAACAGCTCTAGGAGTGAGGCTTAAGGCCTGGTCCCCTGCTTATGAAGGGGACTGAGAAGGCATCTGAAGCCTGTTTATCTTTAACATGAGGTCTGTGAGTAAGGCAAACCTGTTTGCCTTTTGAAATAAGAGATCTAGTATCTAGTAGTTTTAACTAGTTAATGAATTGATTAATAGAATAACGTGGTAGATTACCTTGGAGTAAGGACCTAATCGCCTGTTCTCTAACTATTAAACTACCATTAGCTTAGATGTCAACACCTTCGGAGACCAGAGAAGGTTAAATCTAAATGATTCTTTGTATTCATCAAAATGACAGAGATGACTAGTCAGTCATAGTCCTTTATCTGGACAGTTGTCCCAGGTCCCCATGGCAACATGGGCAGACAGTCTGTTCATCAAGCAGTAAGACCTGGGCTTTTTCTGTAGAAGGAGAACATGCGAGAGAGTGGCCTCACCTCTTTTTCTGCAAGATGAGACAGTAGCTATCCAGGTGTCCAGTTTGTTGACAAGTTCAGGCTAAGGCCTAGCAAAGGGCAAGGCATTGGGGGGCAGTCTTGTTGCCCTAGTTAGCATACCACAATCCAGAGCTGAAGTAGTCTGTCATGTCCAAATCTTCTTGGAGACCTTGGGGAGCTACTGCTAGAATTTGGGACTCTCTGTCTGTCCCCATGCACTTAGATATGTCAAAATGCCATATTCAGCAAGTCTCTAATAGGTTTGAAGTCTAGCGTATTTGAGTTACGCAGGCTATGTCTGTATTTAGTCATCTGCTGTAAACTACACCTTGCAAACATTAAACAGAATGCTATGATCTGGAGTTATGTCCTATTCTGTAGGTGAGTGTTTGAGGACCATGTCTATCTCAAGTATATCTAAATATTAAATATAGCTTACAGTGCAATCAATATAAGGTCTACAGCTTATCTTAATCATTAGAGACTAAGATTTTAGGTTTCATCCTTAAGTTAGAGCCTCAGAAAACATGAACATAGTCCATAGAGAAAGAGCATAACAGCTTTTTGTGTGAGTTAGTTTATAAAAAGTCCATAGCTGATGAAAGCCTAAGGCTATATTATACATTAATAACATTACCATATTCAGAAAACAACACATTTCCAAGGCAGTGATTTTTAACCTTTTTGAGAGTGAAGATAGAGCATAATGACCAAATTTTAACATTGTAAACAAACGAGTATCTCTAAAATTAATAAACCCCAAATTAGAAGTATCTTTGGAATTATGTTATGTGGTTTAATTGTTGACTCTGTATTGTAAAAAAATTACTGGGTGAAAAAAAATTACTGGGTGAACAGTAACCTATTTCTAGAGTCAGCGAAACAGCAGAATAATATAAAACAATTTAAAAATAACATTTTAATTTATTATACCAAATCCGTTGGCTGGAAAGTCTAATGCTGAACCCAGAGCACAGGCAGCTGGTGGCAGGAAAAACAATATTCATTCACACGTCCAAGAACTAGTAAACGCATAGGTGGTTAGACATACATTTTAAATTAGCTTGTTAATCTGAATAGACCTTTGTAACCTTGAAAGTTTACCATCATACTAAGAACATTTTGGACCAGGACACAACATACAGTATATTGTAAAAACCCATACCAAAATTTAAGATGAGATTTCTTAGTCTAAAAAGAAGATGAAATAATAAATAGAGAGTTAGTTGTAACTAAGAAGTTTTAAAATTGTTTTTATACCATGTGTTTAGACTTTTGGGAAAGGGAGCTACTTAATGAGGAGAGGGGAAGCACACAAGCTTTTGGAACCCTGCAGGGCTGCTGTAGGATGGGGGAGGGTGGGGAAAGCAGGGGGCAAGGAAAAGAGTGGATGTACAGGGAGAGGCAGAAAGGCAGGGAGACTCTCTAAGGAGAATTTAGGATGTCATTTACAGACAAATGTTTCACAAAGGTCTAGGAGCGGTCAGGCTCGCAGAGGGAGCAGGCGGGTATTTGTCCTTTCTAGCCCACTGGAGCAGGTGCTGCAGCGGGGTCTCTGCCTCCTCCAGCCTAGGTTCTCATCCAAGTCACCGGCATCGATGTTATCGTATGTTGACATATTCCACACACCACATCTGGTATAAAAGTTTGATTGTATGGAGGTGGGAAGAAACAAAGATAGATGGAGGTGGGGGGCTCCCTGACACAGGAAAGAGGAGAGAAACCGAGGTGGAGAGAGAGCACACAGTGACTGGTCAGTCTTCTATATCTGGTGTGCCGCTGAGAAGCACTTAGCACACACTTGGTGATGGCAGATGATGATGTCAGGTTGCTAGGCAACCTAGGAGCAGGCTAGTGCATTGGCTTGTGAACTAACACTCTGGACAAAAAATCATCATGTGATTTTCATCCTATTCCAAAATAGCTTGGAGGCCTAATGTTGCCTCCTTAGCTGGTTTATACAACAAGATCACCACAGAGTGAGATGCCCTGCTCTTCTTCCTACCCATTCTGTCCTGTACTAACTTTTTCTAATATTGGTAAAAGTTGTCTCCTTGCAGCCAACAGCAACCCAATGCTTAGAAGGCAGAGACATTATCCAGACCTGTTTATTGAAATTCAATGCTATTTAAGTATATAGTAGCTCTCTGAGAAATTATATATATGAGACCTCTATCAACTCGAAGCCCAAAGTCAAAGTTCTTAATACAAAGCAAAGTCTTTGAGAGCGAGTTGAATCTACATGAAGGCAGAGCCGAAAGTCAAGAGAGGTATGTAACAAGATCATCAGTGCTCTGAACTTTCCTTACACTTTGTGCTCAAACCCTGGGATCATCCTTAAATTGCTAGTATTTGGAGCCAGTATTTTGTAAGTAAAAATGGAATTATTTATTCATTTGCAAAAAGTTTTCCTGAAGGTTTTGATATTTGATATCCAGATTATGAACTGAGCCTTGTAGCCAACATGGAAAGAATATGAACACACAGGGAGCCTAGGCAAGCAATTTATTGGAGACCAAGAAGAAACACAAGCGCAATGGTCATCAGAGGTCTCCCTTGGGCCTCAGAGTACACAGTCATCTTGGTGTCTCTGCCTTAAGCTCAGCGGCAGCAGAACACATAGCTTTTGCCACCCCGGGTGCAGATCCCACTGATGCGTTCCAGGAATTTGCAGGCTCTTGGTCTACAGTGGCATGTCGTCCAGAGAGCTCTTGAGGCTGGAGACACACAAAGAGAAGCAGGCATTAAGTTTTGAGGGTGTATGGGACTGCCTATGATCCTATGAAGATGTGTGAGACAGCATGAGTGTGCTGCCTTGGCCGCATTACAGCCATCAGCTCGGTCAACTCAACAAATAACATACTTAAGGAGTGCTGCTAAAGCACTTGAGACCCACGCTCGTGTGACTTTAATGTTGGTCTCCTTTTCTCCCACCATACATGTGAGTACACCCTTACACTGATTTCAAGTTCCTGCAGGCAAAGAAAACTTTCTCCTTGTACTTAAGACTACTTATTTTTTCTACAAGGATCTACTCAGTATTTTACTCCTTATTTTAGTAAAATTCACAAGTGAAATTTTGTAGCAAAAACCTTATGAAAAAGAAATTCAATTAAACTTACTTTACTCTTACTGTTTACTGCAATAAATAAAAAGTAAAAATAGAGTTATTAAGGGAGCCAGCCTAATCTTGGTGGGATTCCAGGGCACACCTGCAACCCTCTCTCAGGAGACTCCAAGCCTGCATCATACTGGGCACCACCACTCACCTGCATCCTGAAGAGAAAGCCCTGCTGGGCCTCCAAAGGAGATGGTCACATCCTGGTCCTCTAGCCCTGGCTGCTCCTCAGTTTTAGTCTCCTCAGTTGGTTCTGGGAGAGGATCAGCCTGGGCCAGGAAGGCCAGCAGGACAACAGCAGAGAGAAGGACAAGTGTCTTCATGGCTGAGGGTCACTTGGAGTATTGGTGAGCAGTAGCTCAGTGTGTAGAGATGAGGAGGCAGCCTGCATATATAGGACTGTCACGAGAAGGTGTGGGGACAATCCCCACAGTTAGAGAAGTCTCTCATTGATGGGAACTGGGACAGACTGTTGTCCTCAGGATCCCTTTGATGTTCCTCTGTCCTCAAAGCTTCCCTCATGATGTTGGTCTGTGTGTTCAGAGACAGCCCTCCCTTCCCACTGATAATGATGAAGGGGCCTTGCTCTCTTCTCCTGTTTCCCATCTGCTTCAATATTTACCTTTCAGTGGTCGGGAAAGAAATGAGGCGGGTATTTCCTAATTTAATAAGCTCATGAGACAAGGGGTTTTGTGTTCTGAAGTTGGAGCCCTCTGTCCTCAGATAATGTACAACCTGGACTAGACTGAATGCCAGTGGATTGGACAGTCAGTTCTTTCTTTGGTTCGGGGTATGATCACCCTCATGAAGGAAGACTTTGTGAATCCCTTCCTCTGCGGCCATTATGAAGAGAGTAAGATGTCCTCATCATGCCTCTAGGGAATTGAGCTAAGAGGAGATGAGGGACAGAGTTGGTCAGAGTGAGGCTGGAGCAGGTTGTGTTGAAAAATCCAGAGTGACTGAACACATGTCAGGAATGCTGCCTCATCCTAGCTTCCTCTTCATACTTGGGAAACATGAAGTGATGTGCCATAACTCATGTACATGATCTTGTACTTTTTCTTTTGAGGCGATATGAGTTAAGGAACAATAAACAACCATATCAGGTTTTCTCTTACCTTAAATTATTCCTTATATATGCTATCTCTGAGTTTATTTCTAGAAGTTGAGATCCTCTTCCACTTGGGAGAATTTAGTTATTTTGAACTTTTCTAATAAGTACGAAGACACCAATGTATATCATTAGAAGGATACATGCATAAATTACATACAACTGTACTATATAGCTGAAAAGCAATGGTAATTTTGAATACATTTCTGGAAGCAGAAATGCTGAGTGTGTTACTGCAGTACCCTACATGCAAAATCATCCATGCTCCACTATTTCCCTGCATAGCACACTTATGATTGATCATGATGCTGGCCTTCAGGAAGCAATTATGACAAGCAAACTCAATAGCTCAGCTGCTTTTCCAAGGCTGTATGCCACTCATTAGTGATTTTGTTGATCAGTGTGTTATGCTCTTTCTGCATCTATAGGCCTAACCGAGACTTGTCCAGCCTTTGTGGGAGCAGTCCTATAGTTGACAGTCCTACTTGACAGAATCTGAGTCTTTTGGATATATAAGAGGTGATACAAGCTGTTCATTCTGTGTACCAAGAAGAAAGAGAAATTAAATTACTGCTCACTTTGAAATTACATGACATTTACACATGATGCTGTGAGGCTTAGTCAAGAATCTTTGGAATGCAAGTGTCAGACTCTGCAATGAATCTATTTTAAATAAATCCCTGACTCCAGAAAGTAGCAATGGTAAAAATGAGCACAGATTCTAAGTGAAATGAGCACAGAAAAAAGGTGGGGGGGAAATAGCTCAAATGATGGTGCTATCCCCACTACATACCTTTATTTTCTTACTTTTGCTTTAATGTACATTGCACACAGCCACAAAGGAATCTTTCATGGAACATACAGGCTTCTCTAGTGTTCTGCAACAACCTCATTCAGAGAGAATGACAAGACAATTCAAGAAGGACTATCAGTGAATTCCTGTAGTGAGAACTAGAGTGAAAACAAAGAGAAAGACAATTCAAAGGATAAAATGTGAAGAAAAAAATTGTGCACAATGAAAGCCACTTGATAACTGAAATGAAACTGATGAGGAGCAAGAAGATGGGTTGATGGGAGAGATGCTAGCACCATGCCTGAAAGCTTGAGTTTCAATTTTCAGGATCCACATAGTGGAAGGAGCAAACAGACTGATGCTGGCAGTCCTCTGACCTCCACATGAATTCAGAGGCATGTGAGATCTCCCTACAAATGCAGTAAGTATGTGTATGTAAAACAAATTTGGAGAAGATTATAACTTTCATGAGACAGGCTCCCCGGGCTTAGTTACAGACAGCATGCTTCATGTCTCACAGAAAGCTCTCCTAGTTTAGCCTGACCCAAAGTATCTCAAACACTTAATTTCATTTGGCCTTGGACAAAGGTTGAGGAACTGCCAGTTGGTGGACTAACTGAGAGTCATTGTGGTTTGTGATGCTCAGAAGACATGTTCCTATTGAAATCACATCTTCTCCAGCAACATGGCTTGGTCAACATGTCCCACCAACAGAGCCAGATGCCATCACTCATCAAGACAATGAACCTCTGAAGAAATTTCAAGGAGAAACTGATGGTTGCATAGTGGATAAAAAGAAAAAAGAAAAACCACTCTCTACATGGACAAGATCTTAAAAAAATGTCCCACTGATCATTGAAATTTCCAATGGACCACACACATTTCCTGGCTCATACCAGGGAACTCTGTGGCAGGCCCATGCTATGGCTTCTGACTGTCACTCTGGACTCCCTATAGAGAGCAAGCAAATGTGTGTAAACCAGGGCAGGTATCAGAAGCCTTGTGTTGACTTCATAATTAAAATTTCACTAGGCTTCATTGGTTGCTAAGCCCAAGCATGAAGATATTCCTCAGCCTAGTCTGAATCACAACTCACTTTCCATCGACACTCCTAACATCATAGTCTTCTGGTCAGAGACATCTGCACATTATTCTGTTTTTCTTTTTCCTGCCATCAACATTCATCACTTCTCAGCTTATCCAGGTCTCACTCATCCTCAGGTGAGACTTGATGCCTCACTCCTCTGAACTTGTACATATCCTCTTTTACTCTTAACTTGGAGAACTGCTTATTTCATGTAATCACTCCTTAACAATAATATTATTAATGCCATAAAGTCCTTGAGGTGTTTAAAAGTAGAAAATATGATTCCCCATCGTTAGTTTAACAAAATGAGTCATTAACTATTGGAAAAAACATTTAAATGCTGTTGAACTCAACAGCTTCTTATGTATAGAGAGAATGCTTAATTTTCATTTACTGTAGAGTTTGGACAGCTTTGTGTGACTTCACAGAAATTGTGATAATTTGAAACTTACGGTAAGCCAGGTAACATTCTCAAAGTATATAATATATGCAGTGTATTCATATTAGCTTATATTTACTGATTGCTAAGGTCTTTTTATCAATTCTGATAAGAGGTTTACACAGCAACCCAATAAAGCAGCTGCTTTTATTGGCCGATATTTGTGGGTTTGTAAAGGAACTTTGAAGAGGTTAATTGCCTCATAGAGGTTAATTGCCTTCCTCAGAGACACTGAAGGTTAGGCAAGTGGGCTGTGGCTAAATCCCTTGGAGTTCACCACTACCCTATAGTCCACCTTGACTTCTGCATTTTAGAGTGCTAACTCCTTTATTGGGAGAATTGATTTATCGCTTAGAACCTGATAGTAGGTTGAAAGGCATCTGATAACAGATGGTCTTTCCACAGCTCTCTCCTTGGCCTCTACCTCTTCTAATTCCCTCCTCTGGGATTTGATGGGAAACCACCAGGAAATAACATATTCTCTCCAGAAGTAACTGAAGGAAACGTTTTGCCAGTTATCACAAGTCATAATTCACAGGTATGATCATTGCTAAAGATACAGAGTTGATTATTGAGAGTAACTGTGAGTCCTGTTGAGTTTTGCATGCTTTCTTGCAGCACAAAACAAGTGCAGGGGTGATCAGCCCACCCATCTTAGAGTCCAGGATACAGTACAGGAGAACAGAAGAAGAAACAACCCCTTAAGGCCACACGGCCTGTCTCACCGGTAAGACTCAGTGTGCCTGTGAGGAGAGAAGAGTGCACAAGTGGGTCAGGAAGGGGTTCTGAGGATTCAGAGGCCATGTGTGCTTAGCTTCCATTCTATGGAGGCAACGTATGATTATGGGATGGTTCTTGGACCCGATTTAGTACAAGGAGAAACAGAAGTGAACTTCAATTCCCCAACAACCGCCTCTAACCTGCCAGCGCCATCCACAGCCCTATTTCCTGACTGCTTGTTGGACATTCACATGTGATATTGTATGTTGGAACATTAAAGATCCTAATCACCCTCCACAAGAAGGTGGAACTTCCTCAGTTGTGGCAGTGCATAAGAAGGACAGCTCTGTCTCAAACACAGGATGTGGCAGGAGTTTTGTTAATGCCACTAAGTCACGAAAGGACACAAATTAGAGTTTTCACAAATTTATGTTGAAAGAAAAAACACTCATAAATATTATTTGAAAAAATTTAAATACCAGGTTGTTTGACGCAGAAAAAAAAAGGAGAAAGAAAAGCAACAATGTTTAAGGAGATTTGTTGTTTTTTTTTTTTCCACTCATTAGCATTCTTTTTTTTTTTTTGATTTTTATCCCTTTTTTATTTTTCTTTTTTTTTTTTTTGACTTTTTTTTTTATTTTTTTTTCAGTTACATTTTATTAACTCTGTATCCCAGCCATGTCCCGATCCCTCATTCCCTCCCTCCCTCCTTCCCTCCCTCATCTCCACCGTGCCCCTTTCCAAGTCCACTGATGGGGGGGACCTCCTCCCCATTCATCTGATCCTGTTTTATCAGGTATTTTCAGGACTGGCTGCAAAGGCCATCTCTCCAGCCCCGTTTAAGGAGATTTGTAATAAATGGTACCAAGAGAACACTTCCAGAATTTATGAACAGCAGCTAAAGATTAATTAGAGAAAACGTGGGGCTGGATGGATAGCACAGTGGTTAGGAACACCTGGCACTCTTGTAGAGGACCCAAGTTTGGTTCCAGCACCCACAGCATCTGATAGCATCCTGTAGTTCAAGTCCTACGGGATTTGGCTCCTATTCTGGTCTCCACAGGCAAAAGTATCTCACATATACTATATGTCCAGGCAAATCACTTATACTAATAAAATAAAAACAAGCCCATCTTTTTCTTAATTTTTCTTCAAAGAAAAAAATAAACTAAATATGCTAACCACTCCCTCAAGTGAGCATTTGACCAAATACAAGTGCACACCCTGTTTAGGCATGTGCACTTCTGCCATCATTTCAGGAGGAAAATGTAAGCTAGTATGATACTGAAATGTCAATCTTTACTGATCAGATTGGAGCAAGAATCTATGGGGAAAGCAGCACAGACAGTACCAGCCTGCACAGAGATGGTGAAACTCCAGCAGACTGAAAACTCCCAAAATAAAGGTCTGCTATCCCCTACAGGCTCAACAATCCCAGAAGTATGTATGAGACCATACGTGACTTCACAGACAAAGGACTCTGGTCTCTACCTTCTGTGGTGTCCACATGAGCAGAAGTCATTCCTCGAGTGAGATAACGGATGCTACCAGAGTTTGGAAAGAAACAAAGGAGAGAACATAAAACAATAGAAAATGAATGCATTGGTACCAATCAAAACTTGATTGCCGTACTTTAAAAGGGCAAAGGCATTCTTCTTCTCTGTTTCTTTGTTTGTTTGAGACAGAGTTTCCCTGTGTAGCCTTGGCTGTCCCATACTCTTGCTTTGTAGACCAGGCTGGCCTTGAACTCAGAGATATCCTCCTACCTGTGCCTACCTGAGTGCTGAGATTACAGGCATGTGCCACCTCCCAAAAGGCATTCTCCTTAAAGGATACATTTTGCTGGTTCAGGATACTATGGGACTTCAATGACCAGTTGATCAGTTCTGCGCTGAACACTGGCAGGAAGGATGGAAAGTGAAAACACAATAATAGAAATCATTCAAATGAGTGTGGTGGTCTTTTGAGTATACAAATTTTAGTAAGTGCTACTGAGGCTAAGTCTGTGAGGGTCAGGGAGACAGTTACGTTTCTGGAAAGCTGTGCTTTTTGTAAACTCAGAAATCTAAGCCTAAAAGTATTCAAAAGGTCAAGAGGTCATGTTCCATTAGGTAATACATACTTACGTGTATATATATGTTTAAATATGTGTATGTAAAATAGTATTCTTACTGCTTTGCTAGCTATTTCACACAGCTGTAAATAAAAACATTTTAACAACTGAACAGTATTTATCAACATATAAATATGGGCTAGCACTTAAAACACTGGGATTCCATGTGCTGATTGAAAATGGAGTGTTCTGTATCTTTTGGTTTATACATAGTGAGGCAAAAGGCATTAAATAAGTATAGAACAGTGTTCATACATGAACACATGGCACTTCCTGGGATTGGAAAGAAGTATAACAGCCTCTCTACACTCTCGAAGTTTCTTGTAGGTAAGTTCACATTTTCTGAGAGTAAAACAATCACAGAATCTCAGACATGCAGAACAGATTCCCAGGTGTGAAGAGGCAGCTAGGATGCACTCATGACGTGTTCAGTCACTCTGGCTTCTTCAACACAACCTGCTCCAGCCTCACTCTGACCAACTCTGTCCCTCATTTCCTCTCAAGCTCAATTCTCTAGAGGCATGATGAGGACATCTTACTCTCTTCATAATGGCCGCAGAGGAAGGGATTCACAAAGTCTTCCTTCATGAGGGTGATCATACCCCAACCACACAAAGAACTGACTGTCCAATCCACTGGCATTCAGTCTAGTCCAGGTTGTACACTATCTGAGGACAGAGGGCTCCAACTTCAGAACACAAAACCCCTTGTCTCATGAGCTTATTAAATTAGGAAATACCTGCCTCTTTTCTTTCCCAACCACTGAAAGGTAAATATTGAAGCAGATGGGAAACAGGAGAAGAGAGCAAGGCCCCTTCATCATTATCAGTGGGAAGGGAGGGCTGTCTCTGAACACACAGACCAACATCATGATGGAAGCTCTGAGGACAGAGGAACATCAAAGGGATCCTGAGGACAACAGTCTCTCCCAGTTCCCATCAATGAGAGACTTCTCTAACTGTGGGGATTGTCCCCACACCTTCTCATCACAGTCCTATAAATGCAGGCTGCCTCCTCATCTCTACACACTGAGCTCCTGCTCACCAATCCTCCAGGTGACCCTCAGCCATGAAGACACTTGTCCTCCTCTCTGCTGTTGTCCTGCTGGCCTTCCTGGCCCAGGCTGATCCTCTGCCAGCACCAAATGAGGAGACTAAAACTGAGGAGCAGCCAGGGGTAGAGGACCAGGATGTGACCATCTCGTTTGGAGGCCCAGCAGGGCTTTCTCTTCAGGATGCAGGTGAGTGGTGGTGCCCAGTATGATGCAGGCTTGGAGTCTCCTGAGAGAGGGTTGAAGGTGTGCCCTGGAATCCCAGCAAGAGTAGTCTAGTTCAGGTCATTGTTTCTTCTCATCTCTAGGAACTTCACTGTCATATTCATAGAAGTAACAGTGAGAGTAAAAAAGTTTACCTGATTTTCTTTTTAAGATTTTCGGTCTAAAAATTTATCTGTGGAATTGATTTAAAATATAGAATATATTGATCAGTACTTTTTTATATCTGATAATTTTGTTGTACAAATAAAATTCTTCTTTTCTTAAAAGAATAAATTTAGGAACCATTTACCAATGCATGAATGTGTTGGTTAGGAAATCACACAAAAATGTGAAGGACTGTGAAATGGGTGTTAAGTCCTGCATGGGATCAACACTTATTAAATGTCTTATTTTCAAGTGTTTGAAGTGATCATGGGGCTGGCTGTGATGTCACCAAAACAACAGACCTACTCTGTGCCCTGCACAGTGGGCACACTATCGCACAGGGCTGGCCTCCTTACTTAATGCCTGATGCTCTCCTTGTGTCCACAGGCTCAAGAAAGGTCTCAACATGCTACTGCAGAAGATCCTGCAGAAATTCAGAACGTCCCACTGGAGTCTGCTTCGGATTTCTAACACGCCGCATTTTCTGCTGCGACTGAGCATGGAGACCAGAGACAAGATGACCATGTATTCTGAAACCTTGTGACCTCTCATTCCCCTTGTACTTAGCCTCAATTGTTTTTCTTTCTCCAATAAATTTCTTGCAGAAAAAAAATATGTTTTTATATCTCTTTGATGTTTTCTATGTGGCTTAGTCAGGTCAGGACTCCTCCCATTTACATAGCAGAATCTTCAGTGAATTACAAAACAAGTCTTGGTTACATTTTGACAGTCGAATCAAGGACAAACAGAAGGTCAGCTACAAAATGACAAGACACCAGAGAGATTAGCTCCAGCTGCTTCTCTTGTCTGTGAACTCTATTGTTCTTTAGATTAGACTGCAATCAAAAATGTGTCTCACATTTTTAGGATCCATTTTTAGCGAAAGGATATTAAGGTTGTTGCCATTTTCTACCTATTATGGACACAGCAGCAATGAACATGATTGAGAAAGTATCTGTGGAATAGGATACTGACTCCTTTGGGCATTTGCCAAGGTACAGCTGTGCCATGGAGAATTACTTAAAATCCCCGGAGAATTAGCCACAATGGTTTCCATGGTTTCTGCACCAGATTGTAATCCTACCAACAGTGAAGGAGGGTTCTGCTTTCCCCATACCCTTGCCTACATTTGTTATCAGTTTTTTTCTTGATCTTAACCATTCTGACTTGGTTTAAATGAAGCATTTGACCCACATTTAATTGGCATTTCTTAACTTAAGAATGTTGAAGATCCTTTCCCAGTCCATAGGCTGTTGTTTTTTCCTTAAGACAGTGTCCTTTGCATTAGAAAAGCTTTTCAGTTGCATGAGGTCTCATTTATTGATTGATCACCTTAGAGCATGTATTGTTGGTGTTCTGTTCAGGAAGTTTTCTCCTATGCCAATGAGTTCAGGACTCTTCCCCACTTTTTCTTCTAAGCTATTTAGTGTGTCTGGTTATATATTGAGGTCATAGATCCACTTGGACTCTAGTTTTGTGAGAAATATGGATCTATTGGCGTTTTCTACATGTAGATATCCAGTTAGACCAGCATCATTTGTTGAAGATGCTCTTTTTTCATCGTATGGTTTTGGCTACTTGGTCAAACGTCAAGTATCCGTAGGGGGTGGGTTTATTTCTGGGTCTTCTCTTTGATTCCATTGATCCACCATTCTGTTTCTATGCCACTACCATGGAGTTTTTATTGCTATTGCTCTGTAGAACAGCTTGAGATCAGGGATGGAGATACCTCCTGACCATCTGTTATTGTACAGAATTGTTTTGGTAATTCTGAGTTTTTGATTTTTCCATATGAAGTTGAGAATTATTCTTTCAAGTTCCATAAAGAATTGTGTTGGTATTTTGATGGGAATTGCATTTCACCTGTAGATTAATTTTGGCAGGGTGGCCATTTTCACTATGTTCATCCTACCCATCCATGAGCATGGGAGATCTTTCCAACTTCTGATACCTTCTTCAATTTCTTTCTTCAGAGACTTGAAGTTTACTTCAAAGAAGGCTTTCACTTGCTTCGTTAGAGTCACACCAAGGTACTTTATGTTTTCAGTGGCTATTGTGAAGAATGTTGTTTCCCTAATTTCTTTCTCAGCCCTTTTGTCTTTTGTATACAGGAGGGCTTCTGGGTTTTTTGTTTTTGTTGTTGTTTTTTGTTTTTTTGAGTTAATTTTTTATCCAGACACTTTGCTGAAGGTGTTTATCAGCTGAAGGATTTCTCTAGTTGAGTTTTTGGGGTTGTTCATGCATACTATCATATCATTTGCAAATAGTGATACTTTGACTTCTTCCTTTCCAGTTTGTATCCCCTTCATCTACTTTAATTGTTTTATTGCTCTAGCTAGGACTTCAAGTACTATGTTGAAGAGATAAGGAGAAAGTGGGCAACCTTGTCTTGTCCCTGATTTCAGTGGGATTGATTTAAGTTTCTCGGTTTAGTTTGATGGTGGCTATATGCTTGCTGTACATTGTCTTTCCTATGTTTAGGTATTTGCTTTGTATTCCTGATCACGCCAAGACTTAAACATAAATGGTTGTTTGATTTTGTCAAATGCTTTTTTAGCATCTAAGGAAATGATCATGTGTTTTTTCTCCTTTAGTTTGTTTATATGGTGGATTACATTGATGGATTTCCATATATTGAACCACCCCTATATGGCTGGGATGAAGACTACTTGGTCATGGTGGATGATATCTTTTATGTGTTCTTGGATTCAGTTTGCAAATATTTTATTGAGTATTTTTCTATCAATATTCATAAGAGAGATAGGTCTGAAGTTCTCTTTTTTTTGTTTGGGTCTTTGTGTGGTTTAGGTATCAAGGTGACTGTGGCTTCATAGAATGAGTTTGGTAATCTTCCTTTCTTCAACAAACCTATATCTGATAGAGGGATAATATCCAGAATATATAAAGAATTAAAGAAATTAAAAAAGCAACAAATCAGGTAATCCAATTAAAAAATGGGGTACAGAGCTAAAGAGAGAATTCTCTGTAGACGAAAAGAGAATGGCAGAGAAACACTTAAAGAAATGCTCAATGTCCAAGGTCATCAGGAAGATGCAAATCAAAATGACCCTGAGATTTCCCATTACACCCTTAAGAATAGCTAAGATTAAAAACTCAAGTGACAACACATTCTGGAGAGGATGTGGAGAAAGGGGACCTCCTCCATTGCTGGTACAACCACTTTGGAAATCAGTCTGGTGCTTTCTCAGACAATTGGAAATGGAGCATCCTCAAGATCCAGCTATACCACTCCTAGACATATATCAAAATATGCTCAAGTACACAATAATGACATTTGTTCAACCATATTTGTAGCAGCTTTATTTGTAATAGCCAGAACCTGGAAACTACCCAGATGTCCCTCAACTGAGGAATGGATACAGAAATTGTGGTACATTTACAAAATAGACTACTACTCAGCAATTAGAAAAAAAGGAAATCATGAAATTTGTAGACAAATGGTGGGATCTAGAAAAGATCATCCTGAGGGAGGTATCTCAGAAGCAGAAAGACATACACAGTATATATTCACTGTGTATATATCCACTTATAAGTGGTTACTAGACATGTAATATAGGATAAACCTACAAAAAGAGGTACACCTAAAAAAGGCTAAGCAATCAATCCTCTTTCAGAAAGACAAATGGAATGGACATTGGAAGAAGGAGAAAACAGGACAGGATTCTACCACAGAGTGCCTCTGAAAGACTCCACCCAGCAGTGTATCAAAGCAGATGCTGAGACTTATAACCAAACTTTGCGCAGAATGCAGGGAATGTTATGAAAGAAGTGGGAGATAGCAAGACCTGGAGAGGACAGGATCTCCAGAAGAGGAACAATACCAAAATATCTTGGCACAGGAGTCTTTTCTGAGACTGAAACTCCAACAAGGACCATTCATGGATATAACCTAGAACCCCTGCTCAGATGTGGCCCATGGCAGCTCAGTATCCAACCGGGTTCCATAGTAAGGGGAACAGGGACTGTCTCTGCCATGAACTCAGTGGCTGACTCTTTGACCACTTCCCCCTGAGGGGGGAGCAGCCTTGCCAAGCCACAGAGGAGGACAATGCAGCCAGTCCTGATGAGACCTGATAAGCTAGGGTCAGATGGAAGGGGAGGAAGAGGACCTCCTCTATCAGTGGACTTGGAGAAGAGCTTGGGAGGAGATAAGGGAGGGAGGGTGGGATTGGGAGGGAATGAGGAACGGGGCTACAGCTGGGATACAAAGTGAATTAACTGTAATTAACATATAAAATTTTTTAATTTAATTTTAAAAAAAGAATGTTGAACACTTTAAAATTTACTTCTTAGGTATTTCTACTAGTTCTCTGAAGTTTGCTAAAACCTGTAAACCCATTTGGAATATAATTATCAGACTCCTCTCAGATCTATGCCCAACTTTCCTACCCAAGGTTAATATTTTTTTCCTTTAAAAAACAATCTGTCTATTGAGAACTTGGGTGTAACCCAGATCCAAACATTAGGTGGTGCTTGGGGTGTTTTGTGGAGAAATGAGGGGAAAGATAGAAGGTCCAGGAGGGAAAGAAAACTCCGAAAGAAGACCAACAGAATCAAATAACCTGTTCCCAGAGACCCAGACAAAGAGCATTCATGGATTGGACCTAGATCCAAAACACATATGTTACTGATGGACAGCTTGGTCATCACGTGGTTCCCCTAGCAACAAGGGAAGGGGGAGTCATATCTGACATGGACTCAGTAGCCTGCTTTTGGATCACTTTCCCCTAGCTGGGCTGCCTTTCCTGGCCTCAATAGAAGAGGATGTACTAAGTCCTGATACAACTTGAAGACCTGGGGTGGGCTTGTAAAGGGAGGGAGAGGGGCTTTCCCCTTTTCTGAGGAGAAGGGGAGGGGGAAAGAAAGAAAATTGTGGGAAGGTGGGACTAGGAAGGGAGGATGGAGGTGCCTGTGATCAGGATGTTAAATGAATAATGAATAAAGGAATAAATTTAACATAAAAATCTTTAAAAATCTATCTAGGAGCTTGAGAGATGGCTCAGAGGATAAGAGCACTGGCTGTTCTTCCAAGGTTCCTGAGTTCAATTCCCAGCAACCACATGGTGTCTCATAACCATCTAGAATGAGATCTGGAGTCCTCTTCTGGCATGCAAGCAGAACACTGTATACATAATAAATAAAATAAATCTTTTTTAAAATCTATTTAGACCAATTCGTGCTGCCCATATGTTTTTATGGCCATCCTTAGGTTTTCCCTGGACTTGGTCAGTTTACCAGGGGATACACAAAGAAAGAATTGATCCCGCTTTCAACAGCTAATAAGTGCAATACCTCCATTGCAAGCCTTAAGAACTACAATTTTTGAATCAAAGTTCTTTAAATATCCAAACTTCAAAATTTAAATGCATCCGATAGAGAGATTGGGAGTTTTATGAAACCATAAATACAGTTCCCAGAGAGATTAGAAACTTTATTTTCTTGATTCTTTCATAGAACACGATTACAAAATATCACATATTATATATGACTTAGTTTATCCAAATAGCCAATCCTTAAAAAAAAAGTTAGAAAAGAGAAAGAAAATAGACATCCATCTTTTTAGTCAGTTTCTGCCAACCTGAATAGCTTTTAGAAAATCTTTTTTGGTTTTGGTTTTTTGTTTATTTGGTGTTTAGTGTTTTTGAGGCAGGGTTTCTCTGTGTAGCTTTAGCTGTCTCGGACTCACTTTGTAGACCAGGCTGGCCCTAAAACTCACAGAGATCCACCTGTCTCTTGCCTTCCTGGGTGCTGGGATTACAGGTGTGTGCCACTGAGCCTGTATTCCAACTAATCTTATTAGTCAATATATATCATTACTTGTTTAAAAATTTCTAGAAGCCTGGTGATGAATAAAGTTAGCTAAGTCATAAGTGGGTAGACATATTTCTCTAAGTTAATTACTGTTAATCTAAGTAGAACTTTATAACCTTAAGAATTAATAAGTCTTCATTAGTCATATTCTATTTATTAGATGTTTGTTGTTTTTTTAAAATATAAAAATTTACTCTCAGTGTTTTAATATATTAAAATATGCCACATAACAGATCTGGTATGAAGAGTTTTATTGAACAGAGGTGAAGAGAGACAGAGAGAAAGAGAGAGATGAGGGAGGGGCTCACAGACAAAGGGAAGAGGAGAGAAACTAAAGCAGAGAGAGAGAGCATGTAGTGAAGGGTTGTTTCTTTAGATCTGGTGTGCAGCTAGAAGAAGTCTGAAACACACATGGTAGCAGCACGTGATGATGTCATGTTGCTAGGCAACCTAGGAGTGGGCTAGTGCATCAGCTTGTGAGCCAACATTCCTCCCTTTTCCTATAATTAAAAAAGTGCAGAGCTAGAGAGGGATGGTAAGGTGGGAATGAGGAAGTTGGACTGCTACTCAGGCAGGGCAAATTAAAGGATATAAATGTGGGTTCATTGGAAGCAGCGCTTGGACACCATGCACAGGAGTAAGAAACAGAGAAAAAAAGTAAGAGCACCAAAATATCTGTATTATATAGTGAAGGAAAAGTCCCTGTCCTGAAAAGTTCAGGATAGGACTCAGGGCATGCCAGCTGATGCCCAGCAGCATGTAGGGACTGAGGAATCCTGGGAGAACCTGGAGCTCTTTATCCCAGGTCTGAAGCACACCATTCCAGCCTTTTCTTGATAGTAAATGGATAAGGGGCAAAGGAATCAAATTGTCACTGGCTACTTCTGGCTGACATGAGGACATTGAAGCGGGGAGCAAAAGGCTGAAATATTGACCAGTTTACGGAAGAGGAGGCTATCTTGTTGATGTCAGGATCTGTGAGAACATCTATGGCAAAGAGGGAAAGTACAGGTCCAGCTTGACACATCTGCAAGGTTAGACTGGCACTGTCTTGGGTATAGAAATTCCCGCAGGATACTAGAATACATATTCCAGAAGACAAAGTTAAATAGGTCAGAATATATATTCCAGAAGACAAAGTTGAATAGGTTAGAGAGAAAATTCTTCTAAGTTGGTTTGGAGCAAAGGAGAGAAAAGTCTTAAACACAGGGAACCCAGTCGGTGGCAGTAATTGAAGAAGGTCCTGTTTGGGTCTGTCATCTAAGGGATATTGAGGCTGATTTTGGTTGCAGAGACGTGTAAGCTTAGAAGCTCTTAAAGCAGGTGGAAGGCACAGGGATCTGAACTTCTCCAGAAGGCATCCCAGAGGGGAACCTGGAGGGATGGGCAAATGGACTTCCCATGAGGAGAATAGAAGTCAGTGACTTTTCAGAGGAGTCCCCAGAGCAAGGTCTGACTAGGAGAAATTGGGGCAAGCTGTCACAGCATGAGCACAGGTCAGAGACAGAACAAGGACATAGCCAGTCCTTGGATTACCTAGTGCTAGGATTTTCAGCAGTGTGTTAGAGGAGGAGGGATAGATGAAGTCATGCTGGTATAGAGAAAAGCTCACCCAAGGGAGAAGGTCCTAGATGTAGGGTTTGGATGTAGGTAGGTGAGAATGGTAGGAATCCTTTAAGTCAACCAGAAGGGAAGACTCACCAAAAAGGCAGAGTCGGGTGCAGGAATGTAGAAATCAGGTAGCCAGAAAGTTGGGAGAAGGGAGTCCCAAAGCCAGGGAAAGGGGGAGGAATCCCACACTCTAAAATAGGCAATGGGTGAGAAAGTTAGGTTGCTGATTGGCAGTACTTATCTGGAATCCATTTGACCTGAAACATGGATTCAGGTAGATTTCCAGAACCGTACAAGAATATCTTTTAAATTTACAGAAGAGATAAACTTTAGACATGTTAGCATCATCATTGTAATCTGTAGTAAAATATACATGTAGAAAAGGACAGAAGATATACACCTTTGTGTTAACAGCTTAAACACCCTTTAAGGTGGCTCTGGGAAGGCAGCAGCCTTCTGTGAAATAGAAGGGGCAGAAGCTCACTTGATCTTGACTTTTAGTATGATTACACACCATGGACGAAAGGCTTCTTCCCTCCCTCCCTCTATAAACATCCCTCTATCTGGATGTATATACATCCAACACAATGGCAAACATGTTAAGTACTTAAAAGACAAAGCAAAGAAAATTTAAAGGATTGAGCTTGGAACTGTGGTAGTGGCTCATGTAGTGGAATGTTTCTATCAGGATTTGAGTCATACATCAGAGTTTCAGCGATTAGTGTCAAAGCGTTGGACAGTCTTAATCCAAAGCCAGCATAGCAGCAGGAAGAAATCTGAAGCATTTTTTTTTTATTTTCCTATTTTGAATACCTTAACTTACCTTTTTAGACCCCCCCCCCAACCATCATACCTGGCATTTGCCAATCTTAAAACACCATTTTAGACCCTCAAAACACTTTCTTAAAAGCTTTTATTCATAACTTTCGTTTACTAACATTGAAACCTCTTCTTAGACCCTCAAACATTCATAACTTTCATTTACCCACCTGAAAACATCTCCTTAGACCCTCAAATACTTCTTAGGAGCTTTCTCTCATAACTCTCATTTGCCAACCTTGAAACATCTTTTTAAGACCCTCAAATATTTTCTTGGATCCTCATAACTTAAACTTCTGTATCATTGTATTCAATTATTTTCTACGAGACATGGGTGAAATTTCGGGGAGCAGTGAATGTAAATTTGGCGTAAGGAATAGTAAATATGAGACCTGTTTTTGAGTCTGGTAACAAAGCAGACTGTATCTAGACCTGACAGTAACAGCTCTAGGAGTGAGGCTTAAGGCCTGGTCCCCTGCTTATGAAGGGGACTGAGAAGGCATCTGAAGCCTGTTTATCTTTAACATGAGGTCTGTGAGTAAGGCAAACCTGTTTGCCTTTTGAAATAAGAGATCTAGTATCTAGTAGTTTTAACTAGTTAATGAATTGATTAATAGAATAACGTGGTAGATTACCTTGGAGTAAGGACCTAATCGCCTGTTCTCTAACTATTAAACTACCATTAGCTTAGATGTCAACAACATCGGAGACCAGAGAAGGTTAAATCTAAATGATTCTTTGTATTCATCAAAATGACAGAGATGACTAGTCAGTCATAGTCCTTTACCTGGACAGTTGTCCCAGGTCCCCATGGCAACATGAGCAGACAGTCTGTTCATCAAGCACTAAGACCTGGGCTTTTTCTGTAGAAGGAGAACATGCGAGAGAGTGGCCTCACCTCTTTTTCTGCAAGATGAGACAGTAGCTATCCAGGTGTCCAGTTTGTTGACAAGTTCAGGCTAAGGCCTAGCAAAGGGCAAGGCATTGGGGGGCAGTCTTGTTGCCCTAGTTAGCATACCACAATCCAGAGCTGAAGTAGTCTGTCATGTCCAAATCTTCTTGGAGACCTTGGGGAGCTACTGCTAGAATTTGGGACTCTCTGTCTGTCCCCATGCACTTAGACATGTCAAAATGCCATATTCAGCAAGTCTCTAATAGGTTTGAAGTCTAGCGTATTTAAGTTATGCCGGCTATGTCTGTATTTAGTCATCTGCTGTAAACTACACCTTGCAAACATTAAACAGAATGCTATGATCTGGAGTTATGTCTTATTCTGTAGGTGAGTGTTTGAGGACCATGTCTATCTCAAGTACATCTAAATATTAAATATAGCTTACACTGCAATCAATATAAGGTCTACAGCTTATCTTAATCATTAGAGACTAAGATTTTAGGTTTCATCCTTAAGTTAGAGCCTCAGAAAACATGAACATAGTCCATAGAGAAAGAGCATAACAGCTTTTTGTGTGTTAGTTTATAAAAAGTCCATAGCTGATGAAAGCCTAAGGCTATATTATACATTAATAACATTACCATATTCAGAAAACAACACATTTCCAAGGCAGTGATTTTTAACCTTTTTGAGAGTGAAGATAGAGCATAATGACCAAATTTTAACATTGTAAACAAACGAGTATCTCTAAAATTAATAAACCCCAAATTAGAAGTATCTTTGGAATTATGTTATGTGGTTTAATTGTTGACTCTGTATTGTAAAAAAATTACTGGGTGAAAAAAAATTACTGGGTGAACAGTAACCTATTTCTAGAGTCAGCGAAACAGCAGAATAATATAAAACAATTTAAAAATAACATTTTAATTTATTATACCAAATCCGTTGGCTGGAAAGTCTAATGCTGAACCCAGAGCACAGGCAGCTGGTGGCAGGAAAAACAATATTCATTCACACGTCCAAGAGCTAGTAAACGCATGGGTTGTTAGACATACATTTTAAATTAGCTTGTTAATCTGAATAGACCTTTGTAACCTTCAAAGTTTACCATCATACTAAGAACATTTTGGACCAGGACACAACATACAGTATATTGTAAAAACCCATACCAAAATTTAAGATGAGATTTCTTAGTCTAAAAAGAAGATGAAATAATAAATAGAGAGTTAGTTGTAACTAAGAAGTTTTAAAATTGTTTTTATACCATGTGTTTAGACTTTTGGGAAAGGGAGCTACTTAATGAGGAGAGGGGAAGCACACAAGCTTTTGGAACCCGGCAGGGCTGCTGTAGGATGGGGGAGGGTGGGGAAAGCAGGGGGCAAGGAAAAGAGTGGATGTACAGGGAGAGGCAGAAAGGCAGGGAGACTCTCTAAGGAGAATTTAGGATGTCATTTACAGACAAATGTTTCACAAAGGTCTAGGAGCGGTCAGGCTCGCAGAGGGAGCAGGCGGGTATTTGTCCTTTCTAGCCCACTGGAGCAGGTGCTGCAGCGGGGTCTCTGCCTCCTCCAGCCTTGGTTCTCATCCAAGTCACCGGCATCGATGTTATCGTATGTTGACATATTCCACACACCACATCTGGTATAAAAGTTTGATTGTATGGAGGTGGGAAGAAACAAAGATAGATGGAGGTGGGGGCTCGCCTGACACAGGAAAGAGGAGAGAAACCGAGGTGGAGAGAGAGCACACAGTGACTGGTCAGTCTTCTATATCTGGTGTGCCGCTGAGAAGCACGTAGCACACACTTGGCGATGGCAGATGATGATGTCAGGTTGCTAGGCAACCTAGGAGCAGGCTAGTGCATTGGCTTGTGAACTAACACTCTGGACAAAAAATCATCATGTGATTTTCATCCTAATCCAAAATAGCTTGGAGGCCTAATGTTGCCTCCTTAGCTGGTTTATACAACAAGATCACCACAGAGTGAGATGCCCTGCTCTTCTTCCTACCCATTCTGTCCTGTACTAACTTTTTCTAATATTGGTAAAAGTTGTCTCCTTGCAGCCAACAGCAACCCAATGCTTAGAAGGCAGAGACATTATCCAGACCTGTTTATTGAAATTCAATGCTATTTAAGTATATAGTAGCTCTCTGAGAAATTATATATATATATATATATATGAGACCTCTATCAACTCGAAGCCCAAAGTCATAGTTCTTAATACAAAGCAAAGTCTTTGAGAGTGAGTTGAATCTACATGAAGGCAGAGCCGAAAGTCAAGAGAGGTATGTAACAAGATCATCAGCGCTCTGAACTTTCCTTACACTTTGTGCTTGAACCCTGGGATCATCCTTAAATTGCTAGTATTTGGAGCCAGAATTTTGTAAGTAAAAATGGAATTATTTATTCATTTGCAAAAGTTTTCCTGAAGGTTCTGATACTTGATATCCAGATTCTGGACTGAGCCTTATAGCCAACATGGAAAGAAATGAACACACAGGGAGCCTAGGCAAGCAATTTATTGGAGACCAAGAAGAAACACAAGCGCAGTGGTCATCAGAGGTCTCCCTTGGGCCTCAGAGTACACAGTCATCTTGGTGTCTCTGCCTTAAGCTCAGCGGCAGCAGAACACATAGCTTTTGCCACCCCGGGTGCAGATCCCACTGATGCGTTCCAGGAATTTGCAGGCTCTTGGTCTACAGTGGCATGTCGTCCAGAGAGCTCTTGAGGCTGGAGACACACAAAGAGAAGCAGGCATTAAGTTTTGAGGGTGTATGGGACTGCCTATGATCCTATGAAGATGTGTGAGACAGCATGAGTGTGCTGCATTGGCCACATTACAGCCATCAGCTCGGTCAACTCAACAAATAACATACTTAAGGAGTGTTGCTAAAGCACTTGAGACCCATGCTGGTGTGACTTTAATGTTGGTCTCCTTTTCTCCCACCATACATGTGAGTACACCCTTACACTGATTTCAAGTTCCTGCAGGCAAAGAAAACTTTCTCCTTGTACTTAAGACTACTTATTTTTTCTACAAGGATCTACTCAGTATTTTACTCCTTATTTTAGTAAAATTCACAAGTGAAATTTTGTAGCAAAAACCTTATGAAAAATAAATTCAATTAAACTTACTTTACTCTTACTGTTTACTGCAATAAATAAAAAGTAAAAATAGAGTTATTAAGGGAGCCAGCCTAATCTTGATGGGATTCCAGGGCACACCTTCAACCCTCTCTCAGGAGTCTCCAAGCCTGCATCATACTGGGCACCCCCACTCACCTGCATCCTGAAGAGAAAGCCCTGCTGGGCCTCCAAAGGAGATGGTCACATCCTGGTCCTCTAGCCCTGGCTGCTCCTCAGTTTTAGTCTCCTCAGTTGGTTCTGGGAGAGGATCAGCCTGGGCCAGGAAGGCCAGCAGGACAACAGCAGAGAGAAGGACAAGTGTCTTCATAGCTGAGGGTCACCTGGAGGATTGGTGAGCAGGAGCTCAGTGTGTAGAGATGAGGAGGCAGCATGCATTTATAGGACTGTCAAGAGAAGGTGTGGGGACAATCCCCACAGTTAGAGAAGTCTCTCATTGATGGGAAGTGGGAGAGACTGTTGTCCTCAGGATCCCTTTGATGTTCCTCTGTCCTCAGAGCTTCCATCATGATGTTGGTCTGTGTGTTCAGAGACAGCCCTCCCTTCCCACTGATAATGATGAAGGGGCCTTGGTCTCTTCTCCTGTTTCCCATCTGCTTCAATATTTACCTTTCAGTGGTCGGCAAAGTAAAGAGGCCTCTATTTCCTAATTTAATAAGCTCATGAGACAAGGGGTTTTGTGTTCTGAAGTTGGAGCCCTCTGTCCTCAGATAGTGTACAACCTGGACTAGACTGAATGCAGTGGATTGGACAGTCAGTTCTTCCTTTGGTTCGGGGTATGATCACCCTCATGAAGGAAGACTTTGTGAATCCCTTCCTCTGCGGCCATTATGAAGAGAGTAAGATGTCCTCATCATGCCTCTGGGGATTTGAGCTAAGAGTAGATGAGGGACAGAGTTGGTCAGAGTGAGGCTGGAGCAGGTTGTGTTGAAGAAGCCAGAGTGACTGAACACATGTCAGGAATGCTGCCTCATCCTAGCTTCCTCTTCATACTTGGGAAACATCAAGTGATGTGCCATAACTCGTGTACATGATCTTGTACTTTTTCTTTTGAGGCGATATGAGTTAAGGAACAATAAACAACCATATCAGGTTTTCTCTTACCTTAACTTATTCCTTATATATGCTATCTCTGAGTTTATTTCTAGAAGTTGAGATCCTCTTCCAATTGGGAGAATTTAGTTATTTTGAAATTTTCTAATAAGTAGGAAGACACCAATGTATATCATTAGAAGGATACATGCATAAATTACATACAACTGTATTATATAGCTGAAAAGCAATGGTAATTTTGAATACATTTCTGGAAGCAGAAATGCTGAGTGTGTTACTGCAGTACCCTACATGCAAAATCATCCATGCTCCACTATTTCCCTGCATAGCACACTTATGGTTGATCATGATGCTGGCCTTCAGGAAGCAATTATGACAAGCAAACTCAATAGCTCAGCTGCTTTTCCAAGGCTGTATGCCACTCATTAGTGATTTTGTTGATCAGTGTGTTATGCTCTTTCTGCATCTACAGGCCTAACCGAGACTTGTCCAGCCTTTGTTGGTGCAGACCTACAGTTGACAGTCCTACTTGACAGAATCTGAGTCTTTTGGACATATAAGAGGTGATACAAGCTGTTCATTCTGTGTACCAAGAAGAAAGAGAAATTAAATTACTGCTCACTTTGAAATTACATGACATTTACACATGATGCTGTGAGGCTTAGTCAAGAATCTTTGGAATGCAAGTGTCAGACTCTGCAATGAATCTATTTTAAATAAATCCCTGACTCCAGAAAGTAGCAATGGTAAAAATGAGCACAGATTCTAAGTGAAATGAGCACAGAAAAAAGGTGGGGGGAAATAGCTCAAATGATGGTGCTATCCCCACTACATACCTTTATTTTCTTACTTTTGCTTTAATGTACATTGCACACAGCCACAAAGGAATCTTTCATGGAACAGACAGGCTTCTCTAGTGTTCTGCAACAACCTCATTCAGAGAGAATGACAAGACAATTCAAGAAGGACTATCAGTGAATTCCTGTAGTGAGAACTAGAGTGAAAACAAAGAGAAAGACAATTCAAAGGATAAAATGTGAAGAAAAAAATTGTGCACAATGAAAGCCACTTGATAACTGAAATGAAACTGATGAGGAGCAAGAAGATGGATTGATGGGAGAGATGCTAGCACCATGCCTGAAAGCTTGAGTTTCAATTTTCAGGATCCACATAGTGGAAGGAGCAAACAGACTGATGCTGGCAGTCCTCTGACCTCCACATGAATTCAGAGGCATGTGAGATCTCCCTACAAATGCAGTAAGTATGTGTATGTAAAACAAATTTGGAGAAGATTATAACTTTCATGAGACAGGCTCCCCGGGCTTAGTTACAGACAGCATGCTTCATGTCTCACAGAAAGCTCTCCTAGTTTAGCCTGACCCAAAGTATCTCAAACACTTAATTTCATTTGGCCTTGGACAAAGGTTGAGGAACTGCCAGTTGGTGGACTAACTGAGAGTCATTGTGGTTTGTGATGCTCAGAAGACATGTTCCTATTGAAATCACATCTTCTCCAGCAACATGGCTTGGTCAACATGTCCCACCAACAGAGCCAGATGCCATCACTCATCAAGACAATGAACCTCTGAAGAAATTTCAAGGAGAAACTGATGGTTGCATAGTGGATAAAAAGAAAAAAGAAAAACCACTCTCTACATGGACAAGATCTTAAAAAAATATCCCACTGATCATCGAAATTTCCAGTGGACCACACACATTTCCTGGCTCATACCAGGGAACTCTGTGGCAGGCCCATGCTATGGCTTCTGACTGTCACTCTGGACTCCTTATAGAGAGCAAGCAAATGTGTGTAAACCAGGGCAGGTATCAGAAGCCTTGTGTTGACTTCATAATTAAAATTTCACTAGGCTTCATTGGTTCCTAAGCCCAAGCATGAAGATATTCCTCAGCCTAGTCTGAATCACAACTCACTTTCCATCGACACTCCTAACATCATAGTCTTCTGGTCAGAGACATCTGCACATTATTCTGTTTTTCTTTTTCCTGCCATCAACATTCATCACTTCTCAGCTTATCCAGGTCTCACTCATCCTCAGGTGAGACTTGATGCCTCACTCCTCTGAACTTGTACATATCCTCTTTTACTCTTAACTTGGAGAACTGCTTATTTCATGTAATCACTCCTTAACAATAATATTATTAATGCCATAAAGTCCTTGAGGTGTTTAAAAGTAGAAAATATGATTCCCCATCGTTAGTTTAACAAAATGAGTCATTAACTATTGGATAAAACATTTAAATGCTGTTGAACTCAACAGCTTCTTATGTATAGAGAGAATGCTTAATTTTCAGTTACTGTAGAGTTTGGACAGCTTTGTGTGACTTCACAGAAATTGTGATAATTTGAAACTTACGGTAAGCCAGGTAACATTCTCAAAGTATATAATATATGCAGTGTATTCATATTAGCTTATATTTACTGATTGCTAAGGTCTTTTTATCAATTCTGATAAGAGGTTTACACAGCAACCCAATAAAGCAGCTGCTTTTATTGGCTGATATTTGTGGGTTTGTAAAGGAACTTTGAAGAGGTTAATTGCCTCATAGAGGTTAATTGCCTTCCTCAGAGAAACTAAAGGTTAGGCAAGTGGGCTGTGGCTAAATCCCTTGGAGTTCACCACTAACCTATAGTCCACCTTGACTTCTGCATTTTAGAGTGCTAACTCCTTTATTGGGAGAATTGATTTATCGCTTAGAACCTGATAGTAGATGAAGGTTGAAAGGCATCTGATAACAGATGGTCTTTCCACAGCTCTCTCCTTGGCCTCTACCTCTTCTAATTCCCTCCTCTGGGATTTGATGGGAAACCACCAGGAAATAACATATTCTCTCCAGAAGTAACTGAAGGAAACGTTTTGCCAGTTATCACAAGTCATAATTCACAGGTATGATCATTGCTAAAGATACAGAGTTGATTATTGAGAGTATCTGTGAGTCCTGTTGAGTTTTGCATGCTTTCTTGCAGCACAAAACAAGTGCAGGGGTGATCAGCCCACCCATCTTAGAGTCCAGGATACAGTACAGGAGAACACAAGAAGAAACAACTCCTTAAGGCCACACGGCCTGTCTCACCGGTCAGACTCAGGTGCCTGTGAGGAGAGAAGAGTGCACAAGTGGGTCAGGAAGGGGTTCTGAGGATTCAGAGGCCATGTGTGCTTAGCTTCTATTCTATGGAGGCAACGTATGATTATGGGATGGTTCTTGGACCCGATTTAGTACAAGGAGAAACAGAAGTGAACTTCATTTCCCCAACAACCTCCTCTAACCTGCCAGCGCCATCCACAGCCCTATTTCCTGACTGCTTGTTGGACATTCACATGTGATATTGTATGTTGGAACATTAAAGATCCTAATCACCCTCCACAAGAAGGTGGAACTTCCTCAGTTGTGGCAGTGCATAAGAAGGACAGCTCTGTCTCAAACACAGGATGTGGCAGGAGTTTTGTTAATGCCACTAAGTCACGAAAGGACACAAATTAGAGTTTTCACAAATTTATGTTGAAAGAAAAAACACTCAGAAATATTATTTGAAAAAATTTAAATACCAGGTTGTTTGACGCAGAAAAAAAAAGGAGAAAGAAAAGCAACAATGTTTAAGGAGATTTGTAATAAATGGTACCAAGAGAACACTTCCAGAATTTATGAACAGCAGCTAAAGATTAATTAGAGAAAACGTGGGGCTGGATGGATAGCTCAGTGGTTAGGAACACCTGGCAGTCTTGTAGAGGACCCAAGTTTGGTTCCAGCACCCACAGCATCTGATAGCATCCTGTAGTTCAAGTCCTACGGGATTTGGCTCCTATTCTGGTCTCCACAGGCAACAGGATCTCACATATACTATATGTCCAGGCAAATCACTTATACTAATAAAATAAAAACAAGCCCATCTTTTTCTTAATTTTTCTTCAAAGAAAAAAATAAACTAAATATGCTAACCACTCCCTCAAGTGAGCATTTGACCAAATACAAGTGCACACCCTGTTTAGGCATGTGCACTTCTGCCATCATTTCAGGAGGAAAATGTAAGCTAGTATGATACTGAAATGTCAATCTTTACTGATCAGATTGGAGCTAGAATCTATGGGGAAAGCAGCACAGACAGTACCAGACTGCACAGAGATGGTGAAACTGCAGCAGACTGAAAACTCCCAAAATAAAGGTCTGCTTTCCCCTACAGGTTCAACAATCCCAGAAGTATGTATGAGACCATACGTGACTTCACAGACAAAGGACTCTGGTCTCTACCTTCTGTGGTGTCCACATGAGCAGAAGTCATTCCTCGAGTGAGATAACGGATGCTACCAGAGTTTGGAAAGAAACAAAGGAGAGAACATAAAACAATAGAAAATGAATGCATTGGTACCAATCAAAACTTGATTGCCGTACTTTAAAAGGGCAAAGGCATTCTTCTTCTCTGTTTCTTTGTTTGTTTGAGACAGAGCTTCCCTGTGTAGCCTTGGCTGTCCCATACTCTTGCTTTGTAGACCAGGCTGGCCTTGAACTCAGAGATATCCTCCTACCTGTGCCTACCTGAGTGCTGAGATTACAGGCATGTGCCACCTCCCAAAAGGCATTCTCCTTAAAGGATACATTTTGCTGGTTCAGGATACTATGGGACTTCAATGACCAGTTGATCAGTTCTGCGCTGAACACTGGCAGGAAGGATGGAAAGTGAAAACACAATAATAGAAATCATTCAAATGAGTGTGGTGGTCTTTTGAGTATACAAATTTTAGTAAGTGCTACTGAGGCTAAGTCTGTGAGGGTCAGGGAGACAGTTACGTTTCTGGAAAGCTGTGCTTTTTGCAAACTCAGAAATCTAAACCTAAAAGTATTCAAAAGGTCAAGAGGTCATGTTCCATTAGGTAATACATACTTACGTGTATATATATGTATATATATGTTTAAATATGTGTATGTAAAATAGTATTCTTACTGCTTTGCTAGCTATTTCACACAGCTGTAAATAAAAACATTTTAACAACTGAACAGTATTTATCAACATATAAATATGGGCTAGAACTTGAAACACTGTGATTCCATGTGCTGATTGAAAATGGAGTGTTCTGTATCTTTTGGTTTTTACATAGTGAGGCAAAAGGCATTAAATAAGTATAGAACAGTGTTCATACATGAACACATGGCACTTCCTGGGATTGGAAAGAAGCATAACAGCCTCTCTACACTCTCGAAGTTTCTTGTAGGTAAGTTCACATTTTCTGAGAGTAAAACAATCACAGAATCTCAGACATGCAGAACAGATTCCCAGGTGTGAAGAGGCAGCTAGGATGCACTCATGACGTGTTCAGTCACTCTGGCTTCTTCAACACAACCTGCTCCAGCCTCACTCTGACCAACTCTGTCCCTCATTTCCTCTCAAGCTCAATTCTCTAGAGGCATGATGAGGACATCTTACTCTCTTCATAATGGCCGCAGAGGAAGGGATTCACAAAGTCTTCCTTCATGAGGGTGATCATACCCCAACCACACAAAGAACTGACTGTCCAATCCACTGGCATTCAGTCTAGTCCAGGTTGTACACTATCTGAGGACAGAGGGCTCCAACTTCAGAACACAAAACCCCTTGTCTCATGAGCTTATTAAATTAGGAAATACCTGCCTCTTTTCTTTCCCAACCACTGAAAGGTAAATATTGAAGCAGATGGGAAACAGGAGAAGAGAGCAAGGCCCCTTCATCATTATCAGTGGGAAGGGAGGGCTGTCTCTGAACACACAGACCAACATCATGATGGAAGCTCTGAGGACAGAGGAACATCAAAGGGATCCTGAGGACAACAGTCTCTCCCACTTCCCATCAATGAGAGACTTCTCTAACTGTGGGGATTGTCCCCACACCTTCTCATCACAGTCCTATAAATGCAGGCTGCCTCCTCATCTCTACACACTGAGCTCCTGCTCACCAATCCTCCAGGTGACCCTCAGCCATGAAGACACTTGTCCTCCTCTCTGCTGTTGTCCTGCTGGCCTTCCTGGCCCAGGCTGATCCTCTGCCAGCACCAAATGAGGAGACTAAAACTGAGGAGCAGTCAGGGGTAGAGGACCAGGATGTGACCATCTCCTTTGGAGGCCCAGCAGGGCTTTCTCTTCAGGATGCAGGTGAGTGGTGGTGCCCAGTATGATGCAGGCTTGGAGTCTCCTGAGAGAGGGTTGAAGGTGTGCCCTGGAATCCCAGCAAGAGTAGTCTAGTTCAGGTCATTGTTTCTTCTCATCTCTAGGAACTTCACTGTCATATTCATAGAAGTAACAGTGAGAGTAAAAAATTTTACCTGATTTTCTTTTTAAGATTTTCGGTCTAAAAATTTATCTGTGGAATTGATTTAAAATATAGAATATATTGATCAGTACTTTTTTATATCTGATAATTTTGTTGTACAAATAAAATTCTTCTTTTCTTAAAAGAATAAATTTAGGAACCATTTACCAATGCATGAATGTGTTGGTTTGGAAATCACACAAAAATGTGAAGGACTGTGAAATGGGTGTTAAGTCCTGCATGGGATCAACTCTTGTTAAATGTCTTATTTTCAAGTGTTTGAAGTGATCATGGGACTGGCTGTGATGTCACCAAAACAACAGACCTACTCTGTGCCCTGCACAGTGGGCACACTATCGCACAGGGCTGGCCTCCTTACTTAATGCCTGATGCTCTCCTTGTGTCCACAGGCTCAAGAAAGGTCTCAACATGCTACTGCAGAAGATCCTGCAGAAATTCAGAACGTCCCACTGGAGTCTGCTTCGGATTTCTAACACGCCGAATTTTCTGCTGCGACTGAGCATGGAGACCAGAGATAAGATGACCATGTATTCTGAAACCTTGTGACCTCTCATTCCCCTTGTACTTAGCCTCAATTGTTTTTCTTTCTCCAATAAATTTCTTGCAGAAAAAAAATATGTTTTTATATCTCTTTGATGTTTTCTATGTGGCTTAGTCAGGTCAGGACTCCTCCCATTAACATAGCAGAATCTTCAGTGAATTACAAAACAAGTCTTGGTTACATTTTGACAGTCGAATCAAGGACAAACAGAAGGTCAGCTACAAAATGACAAGACACCAGAGAGATTAGCTCCAGCTGCTTCTCTTGTCTGTGAACTCTATTGTTCTTTAGATTAGACTGCAATCAAAAATGTGTCTCACATTTTTAGGATCCATTTTTAGCTGAAGGATATTAAGGTTGTTGCCATTTTCTACCTATTATGGACACAGCAGCACTGAACATGATTGAGAAAGTATCTGTGGAGTAGGATACCTACTCCTTTGGTCATTTTCCAAGGTACAGCTGTGCCATGGAGAATTACTTAAAATCCCCGGAGAATTAGCCACAATGGTTTCCATGGTTTCTGCACCAGATTGTAATCCTACCAACAGTGAAGGAGGGTTCTGCTTTCCCCATACCCTTGCCTACATTTGTTATCAGTTTTTTTCTTGATCTTAACCATTCTGACTTGGTTTAAATGAAGCATTTGACCCACATTTAATTGGCATTTCTTAACTTAAGAATGTTGAAGATCCTTTCCCAGTCCATAGGCTGTTGGTTTTTTCTTAAGACAGTGTCCTTTGCATTAGAAAAGCTTTTCAGTTGCATGAGATCTCATTTATTGATTGATCACCTTAGAGCATGTATTGTTGGTGTTCTGTTCAGGAAGTTTTCTCCTATGCCAATGAGTTCAGGACTCTTCCCCACTTTTTCTTCTAAGCGATTTAGTGTGTCTGGTTATATATTGAGGTCATAGATCCACTTGGACTCTAGTTTTGTGAGAAATATGGATCTATTGGCGTTTTCTACATGTAGATATCCAGTTAGACCAGCATCATTTGTTGAAGATGCTCTTTTTTCATCGTATGGTTTTGGCTACTTGGTCAAACGTCAAGTATCCGTAGGGGGTGGGTTTATTTCTGGGTCTTCTCTTTGATTCCATTGATCCACCATTCTGTTTCTATGCCACTACCATGGAGTTTTTATTGCTATTGCTCTGTAGAACAGCTTGAGATCAGGGATGGAGATACCTCCTGACAATCTGTTATTGTACAGGATTGTTTTGGTAATTCTGGGTTTTTGGTTTTTCCATATGAAGTTGAGAATTATTCTTTCAAGTTCCATAAAAAATTGTGTTGGTTTTTTTGATTGGAATTGCATTTCACCTGTAGATTAATTTTGGCAGGATGGCCATTTTCACTATGTTCATCCTACCCATCCATGAGCATGGGAGATCTTTCCAGCTTCTGATACCTTCTTCAATTTCTTTCTTCAGAGACTTGAAGTTTACTTCAAAGAAGGCTTTCACTTGCTTGGTTAGAGTCACACCAAGGTACTTTATGTTTCAGTGGCTATTGTGAAGAATGTTGTTTCCCTAATTTCTTTCTCAGCCCTTTTGTCTTTTGTATACAGGAGGGCTTCTGGGTTTTTTGTTTTTGTTGTTGTTTTTTGTTTTTTTGAGTTAATTTTTTATCCAGACACTTTGCTGAAGGTGTTTATCAGCTGAAGGATTTCTCTAGTTGAGTTTTTGGGGTTGTTCATGCATACTATCATATCATTTGCAAATAGTGATACTTTGACTTCTTCCTTTCCAGTTTGTATCCCCTTCATCTACTTTAATTGTTTTATTGCTCTAGCTAGGACTTCAAGTACTATGTTGAAGAGATAAGGAGAAAGTGGGCAGCCTTGTCTTGTCCCTGATTTCAGTGGGATTGATTTAAGTTTCTCTGTTTAGTTTGATGGTGGCTATATGCTTGTTGTACATTGTCTTTCCTATGTTTAGGTATTTGCTTTGTATTCCTGATCACGCCAAGACTTAAACATAAATGGATGTTTGATTTTGTCAAATGCTTTTTTAGCATGTAAGGAAATGATCATGTGTTTTTTCTCCTTTAGTTTGTTTATATGGTGGATTACATTGATGGATTTCCATATATTGAACCACCCCTATATGGCTGGGATGAAGCCTACTTGGTCATGGTGGATGATATCTTTTATGTGTTCTTGGATTCAGTTTGCAAATATTTTATTGAGTATTTTTGTATCAATATTCATAAGAGAGATAAGTCTGAAGTTCTCTTTTTTTTTTTTTGTTTGGGTCTTTGTGGGGTTTAGGTATCAAGGTGACTGTGGCCTCTTAGAATGAGTTTGGTAATCTTCCTTTCTTCAACAAACCTATATCTGATAGAGGGATAATATCCAGAATATATAAAGAATTAAAGAAATTAAAAAAGCAACAAATCAGGTAATCCAATTAAAAAATGGGGTACAGAGCTAAAGAGAGAATTCTCTGTAGACGAATAGAAAATGGTGTCCATCAATGGTGGAATGGGTACAGAAATTGTGGTATTTTTATACAATGGAATACTACTCAGCAATCAAAAAGGAGGAAATCATGAAATTTGCAGGCAAATGGTGGGATCTAGAAAAGATCATTCTGAGTGAAATATCCCAGAAGGAGAAAGACAAACATGGGATATACTCACTTATATAGACCTATAAGATATGATAAACATAATGAAATCTATACACCTAAAAAAAGATAATCAATTGAGCGGACATGGGGTAAGATGATCAATCCTCGTTTAGAAAGACAGATGGGATGTGCATTGAACGTATGACAGGAGTCTACTGAGCGCATCTGAAAGACTCTAACTAGCAGTGTTTTCAAAGCAAAGACTCATGACCAAACCTTTGGCAGAGTACAGGGAATCATAAGAAAGAAGGGGAGTTAGTCTGATGGGGAAAGGATAGGAGCTCCACAAGGACCAAATATATCTGGGCACAGGGTCTTTTCTGAGACTGACATTCAACCAAGGACCATGTATGGATATAACCTAGAACCTCCACTCAGATGTAGCCTGTGGTAGCTCAGTAACCAATTGGTTTCCCAAAGTGAGGGGAACAGGGACTATTTCTAACAGGAACTCGATGACTGACTCTTTGGTCTCCCCACCCCCGAAGGGAGGAGCAGTCCTGTTAGGCCACAGAGGAGGGCTTTGCAGCCAGTCCTGAAGATACCTGATAAAACAGGATCAGATGAATGGGGAGGAGGTCCCCCCATCAATGGACTTGGAAAGGGGCACGGTGGAGATGAGGGAGGGAGGGAGGGAGGGACTGGGAGGGAATGAGGGATCGGGACACGGCTGGGATACAGAGTTAATAAAATGTAACTGATAAAAAAAAATAAAATAATAAAAAAAAAGAAAAACAAACAAAAAAAAAAGAAAATGGCAGAGAAACACTTAAAGAAGTGCTCAATGTCCAAGGTCATCAGGAAGATGCAAATCAAAATGACCCTGAGATTTCCCATTACACCCTTAAGAATGGCTAAGATTAAAAACTCAAGTGACAACACATTCTGGAGAGGATGTGGAGAAAGGCAAACTCCTCCATTGCTGGTGGGAATGTAAACTGGTACAACCACTTTGGAAATCAGTCTGGTGCTTTCTCAGACAATTGGGAATGGAGCATCCTCAAGAACAGCTATACCACTCCTAGACATATATCAAAATATGCTCAAGTACACAATAATGACATTTGTTCAACCATGTTTGTAGCAGCTTTATTTGTAATAGCCAGAACCTGGAAACAACCCAGGTGCCCCTCAACAGAGGAATGGATACAGGAATTGTGGTACATTTACATAATGGACTACTACTCAGCAATTAAAAAAAAAAGGAAATCATGAAATTTGTAGACAAATGATGGGATCTAGAAAAGATCATCCTGAGGGAGGTATCTCAGAAGCAGAAAGACACACACAGTATATACTCACTGTGTATATATCCACTTATATATATAAGTGGTTACTAGACATGTAATATAGGATAAACCTACAAAAAGAGGTACACCTAAAAAAAGCTAAGCAATCAATCCTCTCTCAGAAAGACAAATGGAATGGACATTGGAAGAAGGAGAAAACAGGACAGGATTCTACCACAGCGTACGTCTGAAAGACTCCACCCAGTAGTGTATCAAAGCAGATGCTGAGACTTATAACCAAACTTTGCGCAGAATGCAGGGAATGTTATGAAAGAAGTGGGAGATAGCAAGACCTGGAGAGGACAGGATCTCCAGAAGAGGAACAATACCAAAATATCTTGGCACAGGAGTCTTTTCTGAGACTGAAACTCCAACAAGGACCATTCATGGATATAACCTAGAACCCCTGCTCAGATGTGGCCCATGGCAGCTCAGTATCCAACCGGGTTCCATAGTAAGGGGAACAGGGACTGTCTCTGCCATGAACTCAGTAGCTGACTCTTTGACCACTTCCCCCTGAGGGGGGAGCAGCCTTGCCAAGCCACAGAGGAGGACAATGCAGCCAGTCCTGATGAGACCTGATAAGCTAGGGTCAGATGGAAGGGGAGGAAGAGGACCTCCTCTATCAGTGGACTTGGAGAGGAGCTTGGGAGGAGATAAGGGAGGGAGGGTGGGATTGGGAGGGAATGAGGAACGGGGCTACAGCTGGGATACGAAGTGAATTAACTGTAATTAACATATAAAATTTTTTAATTTAATTTTAAAAAAAGAATGTTGAACACTTTAAAATTTACTTCTTAGGTATTTCTACTAGTTCTCTGAAGTTTGCTAAAACCTGTAAACCCATTTGGAATATAATTATCAGACTCTTCTCAGATCTATGCCCAACTTTCCTACCCAAGGTTATTATTTTTTTCCTTTAAAAAACAATCTGTCTATTGAGAACTTGGGTGTAACCCAGATCCAAACATTAGGTGGTGCTTGGGGTGTTTTGTGGAGAAATGAGGGGAAAGATAGAAGGTCCAGGAGGGAAAGAAAACTCCGAAAGAAGACCAACAGAATCAAATAACCTGTTCCCAGAGACCCAGACAAAGAGCATTCATGGATTGGACCTAGATCCAAAACACATATGTTACTGATGGACAGCTTGGTCATCACGTGGTTCCCCTAGCAACAAGGGAAGGGGGAGTCATATCTGACATGGACTCAGTAGCCTGCTTTTGGATCACTTTCCCCTAGCTGGGCTGCCTTTCCTGGCCTCAATAGAAGAGGATGTACTAAGTCCTGATACAACTTGAAGACCTGCGGTGGGCTTGTAAAGGGAGGGAGAGGGGCTTTCCCCTTTTCTGAGGAGAAGGGGAGGGGGAAAGAAAGAAAATTGTGGGAAGGTGGGACTAGGAAGGGAGGATGGAGGTGCCTGTGATCAGGATGTTAAATGAATAATGAATAAAGGAATAAATTTAACATAAAAATCTTTAAAAATCTATCTAGGAGCTTGAGAGATGGCTCAGAGGATAAGAGCACTGGCTGTTCTTCCAAGGTTCCTGAGTTCAATTCCCAGCAACCACATTGTGTCTCATAACCATCTAGAATGAGATCTGGAGTCCTCTTCTGGCATGCAAGCAGAACACTGTTTACATAATAAATAAAATAAATCTTTTTTAAAATCTATTTAGACCAATTCGTGCTGCCCATATGTTTTTATGGCCATCCTTAGGTTTTCCCTGGACTTGGTCAGTTTATCAGGGGATACACAAAGAAAGAATTGATCCCGCTTTCAACAGCTAATAAGTGCAATACCTCCATTGCAAGCCTTAAGAACTACAATTTTTGAATCAAAGATCTTTAAATATCCAAACTTCAAAATTTAAATGCATCCGATAGAGAGATTGGGAGTTTTATGAAACCATAAATACAGTTCCCAGAGAGATTAGAAACTTTATTTTCTTGATTCTTTCATAGAACACGATTACAGAATATCACATATTATATATGACTTAGTTTATCCAAATAGCCAATCCTTAAAAAAAAAGTTAGAAAAGAGAAAGAAAATAGACATCCATCTTTTTAGTCAGTTTCTGCCAACCTGAATAGCTTTTAGAAAATCTTTTTTGGTTTTGGTTTTTTGTTTATTTGGTGTTTAGTGTTTTTGAGGCAGGGTTTCTCTGTGTAGCTTTAGCTGTCTTGGACTCACTTTGTAGACCAGGCTGGCCCTAAAACTCACAGAGATCCACCTGTCTCTTGCCTTCCTGGGTGCTGGGATTACAGGTGTGTGCCACTGAGCCTGTATTCCAACATTCCAACTAATCTTATTAGTCAATATATATCATTACTTGTTTAAAAATTTCTAGAAGCCTGGTGATGAATAAAGTTAGCTAAGTCATAAGTGGGTAGACATATTTCTCTAAGTTAATTACTGTTAATCTAAGTAGAACTTTATAACCTTAAGAATTAATAAGTCTTCATTAGTCATATTCTATTTATTAGATGTTTGTTGTTTTTTTAAAATATAAAAATTTACTCTCAGTGTTTTAATATATTAAAATATGCCACATAACAGATCTGGTATGAAGAGTTTTATTGAACCGAGGTGAAGAGAGACAGAGAGAAAGAGAGAGATGAGGGAGGGGCTCACAGACAAAGGGAAGAGGAGAGAAACTAAAGCAGAGAGAGAGAGCATGTAGTGAAGGGTTGTTTCTTTAGATCTGGTGTGCAGCTAGAGCAAGTCTGAAACACACATGGTAGCAGCACGTGATGATGTCATGTTGCTAGGCAACCTAGGAGTGGGCTAGTGCATCAGCTTGTGAGCCAACATTCCTCCCTTTTCCTATAATTAAAAAAGTGCAGAGCTAGAGAGGGATGGTAAGGTGGGAATGAGGAAGTTGGACTGCTACTCAGGCAGGGCAAATTAAAGGATATAAATGTGGGTTCATTGGAAGCAGCGCTTGGACACCATGCACAGGAGTAAGAAACAGAGAAAAAAAGTAAGAGGACCAAAATGTCTGGATTATACAGGGAAGGGAAAGTCCCTGCCCTGGAAAGTTCAGGGTAGGGCCCAGGGCATGCCAGCTGATGCCCAGCAGCACGTAGGGACTGAGGAATCCTGGGAGAACCTGGAGCTCTTTATCCCAGGTCTGAAGCACACCATTCCAGCCTTTTCTTGATAGTAAATGGATAAGGGGCAAAGGAATCAAATTGTCACTGGCTACTTCTGGCTGACATGAGGACATTGAAGGGGGGAGCAAAAGGCTGAAATATTGACCAGATTAGGGATGAGCAGGCTCTCTTGTTGATGTCAGGATCTGTGAGAACATCTATGGCAAAGAGGGAAAGTGCAGGTCCAGCTTGACACAGTCTGCAAGGTTAGACTGGCACTGTCTTGGGTATAGAAAATCTGGAAGGATACTGGAATGTATATTCCAGAAGACAAAGTTAAATAGGTTTAGAGAAAATTCTTCTAAGTTGGTTTGGAGCAAAGGAGAGAAAACGCTTCAACATGGGGAACCCAGTTGGTGGCAGTAATTGAAGAAGGTCCTGTTTTGGATCTGTCATCTAAGAGATATTGAGGCTGATTTTGGTTGCAGAGACGTGTAAGCTTAGAAGCCCTTAAAGCAGGTGGAAGGCACAGGGATCTGAACTTCTCCAGAAGGCATCCCAGAGGGGAACCTGGAGGGATGGGCAAATGGACTTCCCATGGGGAGAATAGAAGTCAGTGACTTTTCAGAGGAGTCCCCAGAGCAAGGTCTGACTAGGGGAAATTGGGGCAAGCTGTCACAGCATGAGCACAGGTCAGAGACAGAACAAGGACATAGCCAGTCCTTGGATTACCTAGTGCTAGGATTTTCAGCAGTGTGTTAGAGGAGGAGGGATAGATGAAGTCATGCTGGTATAGAGAAAAGCTCACCCAAGGGAGAAGGTCCTAGATGTAGGGTTTGGATGTAGGTAGGTGAGAATGGTAGGAATCCTTTAAGTCAACCAGAAGGGAAGACTCACCAAAAAGGCAGAGTCTGGTGCAGGAATGTAGAAATCAGGTAGCCAGAAAGTTGGGAGAAGGGAGTCCCAAAGCCAGGGAAAGGGGGAGGAATCCCACACTCTAAAATAGGCAATGGGTGAGAAAGTTAGGTTGCTGATTGGCAGTACTTATCTGGAATCCATTTGACCTGAAACATGGATTCAGGTAGATTTCCAGAACCGTACAAGAATATCTTTTAAATTTACAGAAGAGATAAACTTTAGACATGTTAGCATCATCATTGTAATCTGTAGTAAAATATACATGTAGAAAAGGACAGAAGATATACACCTTTGTGTTAACAGCTTAAACACCCTTTAAGGTGGCTCTGGGAAGGCAGCAGCCTTCTGTGAAATAGAAGGGGCAGAAGCTCACTTGATCTTGACTTTTAGTATGATTACACACCATGGACGAAAGGCTTCTTCCCTCCCTCCCTCTATAAACATCCCTCTATCTGGATGTATATACATCCAACACAATGGCAAACATGTTAAGTACTTAAAAGACAAAGCAAAGAAAATTTAAAGGATTGAGCTTGGAACTGTGGTAGTGGTTCATGTAGTGGAATGTTTCTATCAGGATTTGAGTCATACATCAGAGTTTCAGGGATTAGTGTCAAAGCTTTGGACAGTCTTAATCCAAAGCCAACATAGCAGCAGGAAGAAATCTGAAGCATTTTTTTTTTTATTTTCCTATTTTGAATACCTTAACTTACCTTTTTAGACCCCCCCCCAACCATCATACCTGGCATTTGCCAATCTTAAAACACCATTTTAGACCCTCAAAACACTTTCTTAAAAGCTTTTCTTCATAACTTTCGTTTACTAACATTGAAACCTCTTCTTAGACCCTCAAACATTCATAACTTTCAGTTACCCACCTGAAAACATCTCCTTAGACCCTCAAATACTTCTTAGGAGCTTTCTCTCATAACTCTCATTTGCCAACCTTGAAACATCTTTTTAAGACCCTCAAATATTTTCTTGGATCCTCATAACTTAAACTTCTGTATCATTGTATTCAATTATTTTCTACGAGACATGGGTGAAATTTCAGGGAGCAGTGAATGTACATTTGGCGTAAGGAATAGTAAATATGAGACCTGTTTTGAGTCTGGTAACAAAGCAGACTGTATCTAGACCTGACAGTAACAGCTCTAGGAGTGAGGCTTAAGGCCTGGTCCCCTGCTTATGAAGGGGACTGAGAAGGCATCTGAAGCCTGTTTATCTTTAACATGAGGTCTGTGAGTAAGGCAAACCTGTTTGCCTTTTGAAATAAGAGATCTAGTATCTAGTAGTTTTAACTAGTTAATGAATTGATTAATAGAATAACGTGGTAGATTACCTTGGAGTAAGGACCTAATCGCCTGTTCTCTAACTATTAAACTACCATTAGCTTAGATGTCAACACCATCGGAGACCAGAGAAGGTTAAATCTAAATGATTTTTTGTATTCATCAAAATGACAGAGATGACTAGTCAGTCATAGTCCTTTACCTGGACAGTTGTCCCAGGTCCCCATGGCAACATGGGCAGACAGTCTGTACATCAAGCACTAAGACCTGGGCTTTTTCTGTAGAAGGAGAACATGCGAGAGAGTGGCCTCACCTCTTTTTCTGCAAGATGAGACAGTAGCTATCCAGGTGTCCAGTTTGTTGACAAGTTCAGGCTAAGCCCTAGCAAAGGGCAAGGCATTGGAGGGCAGTCTTGTTGCCCTAGTTAGCATACCACAATCCAGAGCTGAAGTAGTCTGTCATGTCCAAATCTTCTTGGAGACCTTGGGGAGCTACTGCTAGAATTTGGGACTCTCTGTCTGTCCCAATGCACTTAGACATGTCAAAATGCCATATTCAGCAAGTCTCTAATAGGTTTGAAGTCTAGCGTATTTGAGTTACGCAGGCTATGTCTGTATTTAGTCATCTGCTGTAAACTACACCTTGCAAACATTAAACAGAATGCTATGATCTGGAGTTATGTCCTATTCTGTAGGTGAGTGTTTGAGGACCATGTCTATCTCAAGTACATCTAAATATTAAATATAGCTTACACTGCAATCAATATAAGGTCTACAGCTTATCTTAATCATTAGAGACTAAGAGTTTAGGTTTCATCCTTAAGTTAGAGCCTCAGAAACATGAACATAGTCCATAGAGAAAGAGCATAACAGCTTTTTGTGTGAGTTAGTTTATAAAAAGTCCATAGCTTATGAAAGCCTAAGGCTATATTATACATTAATAACATTATCATATTCAGAAAACAACACATTTCCAAGGCAGTGATTTTTAACCTTTTTGAGAATGAAGATAGAGCATAATGACCAAATTTTAACATTGTAAACAAATGAGTATCTCTAAAATTAATAAACCCCAAATTAGAAGTATCTTTGGAATTATGTTATGTGGTTTAATTGTTGACTCTGTATTGTAAAAAAATTACTGGGTGAAAAAAAATTACTGGGTGAACAGTAACCTATTTCTAGAGTCAGCAAAACAGTAGAATAATATAAAACAATTTAAAAATAACATTTTAATTTATTATACCAAATCCGTTGGCTGGAAAGTCTTATGCTGAACCCAGAGCACAGGCAGCTGGTGGCAGGAAAAACAATATTCATTCACACGTCCAAGAGCTAGTAAACGCATAGGTGGTTAGACATACATTTTAAATTAGCTTGTTAATCTGAATAGACCTTTGTAACCTTGAAAGTTTACCATCATACTAAGAACATTTTGGACCAGGACACAACATACAGTATATTGGTTTTTTGTTGTTGTTGTTGTTGTTTTTTTAGCTTACAAATAATTAGGTTTATTTGTAGAATTTTTTTTTTCTATGCAGTTTATTCAGGAACCTTGAACAATCCTCGGACCCTGGGGAAAGCCAGCCCACAGCTTAAATAGCCTCTGGGTAGCCAACCCAGGCGTGCCACGTGGGTAATGCAGATAGGTCCACATACATGGAAGCAAGCCAGATCCTCAGCCTTAGCCAAATGTGGAATTGTTCATGACAGAGAGCACTCACCACCGGGAAGGTGGAAGGAGGAAACCAGCTCCATCTTTAAGGCATAGCATTCTGCAGCTCTCTACAGTTTCCCCTTTTTGTTTTAGATGCATCAGGCAAGAGTAGAGGTCTGATCTCTGATATTAGAAATAAATTGGGACTTTGTACCGATGTTCATTTAGGTGTCATCCACCCAAAGAGCATCAGACCCGTCAAAACCCATACCAAAATTTAAGATGAGATTTCTTAGTCTAAAAAGAAGATGAAATAATAAATAGAGAGTTAGTTGTAACTAAGAAGTTTTAAAATTGTTTTTATACCATGTGTTTAGACTTTTGGGAAAGGGAGCTACTTAATGAGGAGAGGGGAAGCACACAAGCTTTTGGAACCCTGCAGGGCTGCTGTAGGATGGGGGAGGGTGGGGAAAGCAGGGGGCAAGGAAAAGAGTGGATCTACAGGGAGAGGCAGAAAGGCAGGGAGACTCTCTAAGGAGAATTTAGGATGTCATTTACAGACAAATGTTTCACAAAGGTCTAGGAGCGGTCAGGCTCGCAGAGGGAGCAGGCGGGTATTTGTCCTTTCTAGCCCACTGGAGCAGGTGCTGCAGCGGGGTCTCTGCCTCCTCCAGCCTTGGTTCTCATCCAAGTCACCGGCATCGATGTTATCGTATGTTGACATATTCCACACACCACATCTGGTATAAAAGTTTGATTGTATGGAGGTGGGAAGAAACAAAGATAGATGGAGGTGGGGGGCTCCCTGACACAGGAAAGAGGAGAGAAACCGAGGTGGAGAGAGAGCACACAGTGACTGGTCAGTCTTCTATATCTGGTGTGCCGCTGAGAAGCACGTAGCACACACTTGGCGATGGCAGATGATGATGTCAGGTTGCTAGGCAACCTAGGAGCAGGCTAGTGCATTGGCTTGTGAACTAACACTCTGGACAAAAAATCATCATGTGATTTTCATCCTATTCCAAAATAGCTTGGAGGCCTAATGTTGCCTCCTTAGCTGGTTTATACAACAAGATCACCACAGAGTGAGATGCCCTGCTCTTCTTCCTACCCATTCTGTCCTGTACTAACTTTTTCTAATATTGGTAAAAGTTGTCTCCTTGCAGCCAACAGCAACCCAATGCTTAGAAGGCAGAGGCATTATCAAGACCTGTTTATTGAAATTCAATGCTATTTAAGTATATAGTAGCTCTCTGAGAAATTATATATATGAGACCTCTATCAACTCGAAGCCCAAAGTCAAAGTTCTTAATACAAAGCAAAGTCTTTGAGAGCGAGTTGAATCTACATGAAGGCAGAGCCGAAAGTCAAGAGAGGTATGTAACAAGATCATCAGTGCTCTGAACTTTCCTTACACTTTGTGCTTGAACCCTGGGATCATCCTTAAATTGCTAGTATTTGGAGCCAGTATTTTGTAAGTAAAAATGGAATTATTTATTCATTTGCAAAAAGTTTTCCTGAAGGTTTTGATATTTGATATCCAGATTATGAACTGAGCCTTGTAGCCAACATGGAAAGAATATGAACACACAGGGAGCCTAGGCAAGCAATTTATTGGAGACCAAGAAGAAACACAAGCGCAGTGGTCATCAGAGGTCTCCCTTGGGCCTCAGAGTACACAGTCATCTTGGTGTCTCTGCCTTAAGCTCAGCGGCAGCAGAACACATAGCTTTTGCCACCCCGGGTGCAGATCCCACTGATGCGTTCCAGGAATTTGCAGGCTCTTGGTCTACAGTGGCATGTCGTCCAGAGAGCTCTTGAGGCTGGAGACACACAAAGAGAAGCAGGCATTAAGTTTTGAGGGTGTATGGGACTGCCTATGATCCTATGAAGATGTGTGAGACAGCATGAGTGTGATGCCTTGGCCGCATTACAGCCATCAGCTCGGTCAACTCAACAAATAACATACTTAAGGAGTGCTGCTAAAGCACTTGAGACCCACGCTCGTGTGACTTTAATGTTGGTCTCCTTTTCTCCCACCATACATGTGAGTACACCCTTACACTGATTTCAAGTTCCTGCAGGCAAAGAAAACTTTCTCCTTGTACTTAAGACTACTTATTTTTTCTACAAGGATCTACTCAGTATTTTACTCCTTATTTTAGTAAAATTCACAAGTGAAATTTTGTAGCAAAAACCTTATGAAAAAGAAATTCAATTAAACTTACTTTACTCTTACTGTTTACTGCAATAAATAAAAAGTAAAAATAGAGTTATTAAGGGAGCCAGCCTAATCTTGGTGGGATTCCAGGGCACACCTGCAACCCTCTCTCAGGAGACTCCAAGCCTGCATCATACTGGGCACCACCACTCACCTGCATCCTGAAGAGAAAGCCCTGCTGGGCCTCCAAAGGAGATGGTCACATCCTGGTCCTCTACCCCTGGCTGCTCCTCAGTTTTAGTCTCCTCAGTTGGTTCTGGGAGAGGATCAGCCTGGGCCAGGAAGGCCAGCAGGACAACAGCAGAGAGAAGGACAAGTGTCTTCATGGCTGAGGGTCACTTGGAGTATTGGTGAGCAGTAGCTCAGTGTGTAGAGATGAGGAGGCAGCCTGCATATATAGGACTGTCACGAGAAGGTGTGGGGACAATCCCCACAGTTAGAGAAGTCTCTCATTGATGGGAACTGGGACAGACTGTTGTCCTCAGGATCCCTTTGATGTTCCTCTGTCCTCAAAGCTTCCCTCATGATGTTGGTCTGTGTGTTCAGAGACAGCCCTCCCTTCCCACTGATAATGATGAAGGGGCCTTGCTCTCTTCTCCTGTTTCCCATCTGCTTCAATATTTACCTTTCAGTGGTCGGGAAAGAAATGAGGCGGGTATTTCCTAATTTAATAAGCTCATGAGACAAGGGGTTTTGTGTTCTGAAGTTGGAGCCCTCTGTCCTCAGATAATGTACAACCTGGACTAGACTGAATGCCAGTGGATTGGACAGTCAGTTCTTTCTTTGGTTCGGGGTATGATCACCCTCATGAAGGAAGACTTTGTGAATCCCTTCCTCTGCGGCCATTATGAAGAGAGTAAGATGTCCTCATCATGCCTCTAGGGAATTGAGCTAAGAGTAGATGAGGGACAGAGTTGGTCAGAGTGAGGCTGGAGCAGGTTGTGTTGAAAAATCCAGAGTGACTGAACACATGTCAGGAATGCTGCCTCATCCTAGCTTCCTCTTCATACTTGGGAAACATCAAGTGATGTGCCATAACTCATGTACATGATCTTGTACTTTTTCTTTTGAGGCGATATGAGTTAAGGAACAATAAACAACCATATCAGGTTTTCTCTTACCTTAAATTATTCCTTATATATGCTATCTCTGAGTTTATTTCTAGAAGTTGAGATCCTCTTCCAATTGGGAGAATTTAGTTATTTTGAACTTTTCTAATAAGTAGGAAGACACCAATGTATATCATTAGAAGGATACATGCATAAATTACATACAACTGTACTATATAGCTGAAAAGCAATGGTAATTTTGAATACATTTCTGGAAGCAGAAATGCTGAGTGTGTTACTGCAGTACCCTACATGCAAAATCATCCATGCTCCACTATTTCCCTGCATAGCACACTTATGATTGATCATGATGCTGGCCTTCAGGAAGCAATTATGACAAGCAAACTCAATAGCTCAGCTGCTTTTCCAAGGCTGTATGCCACTCATTAGTGATTTTGTTGATCAGTGTGTTATGCCCTTTCTGCATCTATAGGCCTAACCAAGACTTGTCCAGCCTTTGTGGGAGCAGTCCTACAGTTGACAGTCCTACTTGACAGAATCTGAGTCTTTTGGATATATAAGAGGTGATACAAGCTGTTCATTCTGTGTACCAAGAAGAAAGAGAAATTAAATTACTGCTCACTTTGAAATTACATGACATTTACACATGATGCTGTGAGGCTTAGTCAAGAATCTTTGGAATGCAAGTGTCAGACTCTGCAATGAATCTATTTTAAATAAATCCCTGACTCCAGAAAGTAGCAATGGTAAAAATGAGCACAGATTCTAAGTGAAATGAGCACAGAAAAAAGGTGGGGGGGGGGGGGAATAGCTCAAATGATGGTGCTATCCCCACTACATACCTTTATTTTCTTACTTTTGCTTTAACGTACATTGCACACAGCCACAAAGGAATCTTTCATGGAACAGACAGGCTTCTCTAGTGTTCTGCAACAACCTCATTCAGAGAGAATGACAAGACAATTCAAGAAGGACTATCAGTGAATTCCTGTAGTGAGAACTAGAGTGAAAACAAAGAGAAAGACAATTCAAAGGATAAAATGTGAAGAAAAAAATTGTGCACAATGAAAGCCACTTGATAACTGAAATGAAACTGATGAGGAGCAAGAAGATGGGTTGATGGGAGAGATGCTAGCACCATGCCTGAAAGCTTGAGTTTCAATTTTCAGGATCCACATAGTGGAAGGAGCAAACAGACTGATGCTGGCAGTCCTCTGACCTCCACATGAATTCAGAGGCATGTGAGATCTCCCTACAAATGCAGTAAGTATGTGTATGTAAAACAAATTTGGAGAAGATTATAACTTTCATGAGACAGGCTCCCCCGGCTTAGTTACAGACAGCATGCTTCATGTCTCACAGAAAGCTCTCCTAGTTTAGCTGACCTAAAGAATCTCAAACACTTAATTTCATTTGGCCTTGGACAAAGGTTGAGGAACTGCCAGTTGGTGGCCTAACTGAGAGTCATTGTGGTTTGTGATGCTCAGAAGACATGTTCCTATTGAAATCACATCTTCTCCAGCAACATGGCTTGGTCAACATGTCCCACCAACAGAGCCAGATGCCATCACTCATCAAGACAATGAACCTCTGAAGAAATTTCAAGGAGAAACTGATGGTTGCATAGTGGATAAAAAGAAAAAAGAAAAACCACTCTCTACATGGACAAGATCTTAAAAAAATATCCCACTGATCATCGAAATTTCCAATGGACCACACACATTTCCTGGCTCATACCAGGGAACTCTGTGGCAGGCCCATGCTATGGCTTCTGACTGTCACTCTGAACTCCCTGTAGAGAGCAAGCAAATGTGTGTAAACCAGGGCAGGTATCAGAAGCCTTGTGTTGACTTCATAATTAAAATTTCACTAGGCTTCATTGGTTCCTAAGCCCAAGCATGAAGATATTCCTCAGCCTAGTCTGAATCACAACTCACTTTCCATCGACACTCCTAACATCATAGTCTTCTGGTCAGAGACATCTGCACATTATTCTCTTTTTCTTCTTCCTGCCATCAACATTCATCACTTCTCAGCTTATCCAGGTCTCACTCATCCTCAGGTGAGACTTGATGCCTCACTCCTCTGAACTTGTACATATCCTCTTTTACTCTTAACTTGGAGAACTGCTTATTTCATGTAATCACTCCTTAACAATAATATTATTAATGCCATAAAGTCCTTGAGGTGTTTAAAAGTAGAAAATATGATTCCCCATCGTTAGTTTAACAAAATGAGTCATTAACTATTGGATAAAACATTTAAATGCTGTTGAACTCAACAGCTTCTTATGTATAGAGAGAATGCTTAATTTTCATTTACTGTAGAGTTTGGACAGCTTTGTGTGACTTCACAGAAATTGTGATAATTTGAAACTTACGGTAAGCCAGGTAACATTCTCAAAGTATATAATATATGCAGTGTATTCATATTAGCTTATATTTACTGATTGCTAAGGTCTTTTTATCAATTCTGATAAGAGGTTTACACAGCAACCCAATAAAGCAGCTGCTTTTATTGGCCGATATTTGTGGGTTTGTAAAGGAACTTTGAAGAGGTTAATTGCCTCATAGAGGTTAATTGCCTTCCTCAGAGACACTAAAGGTTAGGCAAGAGGGCTGTGGCTAAATCCCTTGGAGTTCACCACTACCCTATAGTCCACCTTGACTTCTGCATTTTAGAGTGCTAACTCCTTTATTGGGAGAATTGATTTATCGCTTAGAACCTGATAGTAGATGAAGGTTGAAAGGCATCTGATAACAGATGGTCTTTCCACAGCTCTCTCCTTGGCCTCTACCTCTTCTAATTCCCTCCTCTGGGATTTGATGGGAAACCACCAGGAAATAACATATTCTCTCCAGAAGTAACTGAAGGAAACGTTTTGCCAGTTATCACAAGTCATAATTCACAGGTATGATCATTGCTAAAGATACAGAGTTGATTATTGAGAGTATCTGTGAGTCCTGTTGAGTTTTGCATGCTTTCTTGCAGCACAAAACAAGTGCAGGGGTGATCAGCCCACCCATCTTAGAGTCCAGGATGTAGTACAGGAGAACACAAGAAGAAACAACCCCTTAAGGCCACACGGCCTGTCTCACCGGTCAGACTCAGGTGCCTGTGAGGAGAGAAGAGTTCACAAGTCGGTCAGGAAGGGGTTCTGAGGATTCAGACGCCATGTGTGCTTAGCTTCCATTCTATGGAGGCAACGTATGATTATGGGATGGTTCTTGGACCCGATTTAGTACAAGGAGAAACAGAAGTGAACTTCATTTCCCCAACAACTGCCTCTAACCTGCCAGCGCCATCCACAGCCCTATTTCCTGACTGCTTGTTGGACATTCACACGTGATATTGTATGTTGGAACATTAAAGATCCTAATCACCCTCCATAAGAAGGTGGAACTTCCTCAGTTGTGGCAGTGCATAAGAAGGACAGCTCTGTCTCAAACACAGGATGTGGCAGGAGTTTTGTTAATGCCACTAAGTCACGAAAGGACACAAATTAGAGTTTTTACAAATTTATGTTGAAAGAAAAAAACACTCAGAAATATTATTTGAAAAAATTTAAATACCAGGTTGTTTGACGCAGAAAAAAAAAAAGGAGAAAGAAAAGCAACAATGTTTAAGGAGATTTGTAATAAATGGTACCAAGAGAACACTTCCAGAATTTATGAACAGCATCTAAAGATTAATTAGAGAAAACGTGGGGCTGGATGGATAGCTTAATGGTTAGGAACACCTGGCACTCTTGTAGAGGACCCAAGTTTGGTTCCAGCACCCACAGCATCTGATAGCATCCTGTAGTTCAAGTCCTACGGGATTTGGCTCCTATTCTGGTCTTCACAGGCAACAGGATCTCACATATACTATATGTCCAGGCAAATCACTTATACTAATAAAATAAAAACAAGCCCATCTTTTTCTTAATTTTTCTTCAAAGAAAAAAAATAAACTAAATATGCTAACCACTCCCTCAAGTGAGCATTTGACCAAATACAAGTGCACACCCTGTTTAGGCATGTGCACTTCTGCCATCATTTCAGGAGGAAAATGTAAGCTAGTATGATACTGAAATGTCAATCTTTACTGATCAGATTGGAGCTAGAATCTATGGGGAAAGCAGCACAGACAGTACCAGACTGCACAGAGATGGTGAAACTCCAGCAGACTGAAAACTCCCAAAATAAAGGTCTGCTTTCCCCTACAGGCTCAACAATCCCAGAAGTATGTATGAGACCATACGTGACTTCACAGACAAAGGACTCTGGTCTCTACCTTCTGTGGTGTCCACATGAGCAGAAGTCATTCCTCGAGTGAGATAACGGATGCTACCAGAGTTTGGAAAGAAACAAAGGAGAGAACACAAAACAATAGAAAATGAATGCATTGGTACCAATCAAAACTTGATTGCCGTACTTTAAAAGGGCAAAGGCATTCTTCTTCTCTTTGTTTCTTTGTTTGTTTGAGACAGAGTTTCCCTGTGTAGCCTTGGCTGTCCCATACTCTTGCTTTGTAGACCAGGCTGGCCTTGAACTCAGAGATATCCTCCTACCTGTGCCTACCTGAGTGCTGAGATTACAGGCATGTGCCACCTCCCAAAAGGCATTCTCCTTAAAGGATACATTTTGCTGGTTCAGGATACTATGGGACTTCAATGACCAGTTGATCAGTTCTGCGCTGAACACTGGCAGGAAGGATGGAAAGTGAAAACACAATAATAGAAATCATTCAAATGAGTGTGGTGGTCTTTTGAGTATACAAATTTTAGTAAGTGCTACTGAGGCTAAGTCTGTGAGGGTCAGGGAGACAGTTACGTTTCTAGAAAGCTGTGCTTTTTGTAAACTCAGAAATCTAAGCCTAAAAGTATTCAAAAGGTCAAGAGGTCATGTTCCATTAGGTAATACATACTTACGTGTATATATATGTATATATATGTTTAAATATGTGTATGTAAAATAGTATTCTTACTGCTTTGCTAGCTATTGCACACAGCTGTAAATAAAAACATTTTAACAACTGAACAGTATTTATCAACATATAAATATGGGCTAGCACTTAAAACACTGGGATTCCATGTGCTGATTGAAAATGGAGTGTTCTGTATCTTTTGGTTTATACATAGTGAGGGAAAAGGCATTAAATAAGTATAGAACAGTGTTCATACATGAACACATGGCACTTTCTGGGATTGGAAAGAAGCATAACAGCCTCTCTACACTCTCGAAGTTTCTTGTAGGTAAGTTCACATTTTCTGAGAGTAAAACAATCACAGAATCTCAGACATGCAGAACAGTGCATCACTTGAGGGTTCCCAGGTGTGAAGAGGCAGCTAGGATGCACTCATGACGTGTTCAGTCACTCTGGCTTCTTCAACACAACCCGCTCCAGCCTCACTCTGACCAACTCTGTCCCTCATCTCCTCTCAAGCTCAATTCTCTAGAGGCATGATGAGGACATCTTACTCTCTTCATAATGGCCCCAAAGGAAATGACTCAAAAAGTCTTCCTTCATGAAGGTGATCATGCCCCAACCACACAAAGAACTGACTGTCCAATCCCCTGCATTCAGTCTAGTCCAGGTTGTACACTATCTGAGGACAGAGGGCTCCAACTTCAGAACACAAAACCCCTTGTCTCATGAGCTTGTTAAATTAGGAAATACCTGCCTCTTTTCTTTCCCAACCACTGAAAGGTAAATATTGAAGCAGATGGGAAACAGGAGAAGACAGCAAGGCCCCTTCATCATTATCAGTGGGAAGGGAGGGCTGTCTCTGAACACACAGACCAACATCATGATGGAAGCTCTGAGGACAGAGGAACATCAAAGGGATCCTGAGGACAACAGTCTGTCCCACTTCCCATCAATGAGAGACTTCTCTAACTGTGGGGATTGTCCCCACACCTTCTCATGACAGTCCTATAAATGCATGCTGCCTCCTCATCTCTACACACTGAGCTCCTGCTCACCAATCCTCCAGGTGACCCTCAGCCATGAAGATACTTGTCCTTCTCTCTGCTGTTGTCCTGCTGGTCTTCCTGGCCCAGGCTGATCCTCTCCCAGAACCAACTGAGGAGACTAAAACTGAGGAGCAGCCAGGGGTAGAGGACCAGGATGTGACCATCTCCTTTGGAGGCCCAGCAGGGCTTTCTCTTCAGGATGCAGGTGAGTGGTGGTGCCCAGTATGATGCAGGCTTGGAGTCTCCTGAGAGAGGGTTGCAGGTGTGCCCTGGAATCCCATCAAGATTAGGCTGGCTCCCTTAATAACACTATTTTTACTTTTTATTTATTGCAGTAAACAGTAAGAGTAAAGTAAGTTTAATTGAATTTCTTTTTCATAAGGTTTTTGCTACAAAATTTCACTTGTGAATTTTACTATAAGGAGTAAATAAGGAGTAAAATACTGAGTAGATCCTTGTAGAAAAAATAAGTAGTCTTAAGTACAAGGAGAAAGTTTTCTTTGCCTGCAGGAACTTGAAATCAGTGTAAGGGTGCACTCCCATGTATGTATGTGAGAAAAGGAGACCAACATTAAAGTCACACCAGCGTAGGTCTCAAGTGCTTTAGCAACACTCCTTAAGTATGTTATTTGTTGAGTTGACTGAGCTGCTGGCTGTAATGTGGCCAAGGCAGCACACTCATGCTGTCTCACACATCTTCATAGGATCATAGGCAGTCCCATTCACCCTCAAAACTTAATGTCTGCTTCTCTTTGTGTGTCTCCAGCCTCAAGAGATCGCTGGAGGACGTGCCACTGTAGACCAAGAGCCTGCAAATTCCTGGAACGCATCAGTGGGATCTGCACCTGGGTTGGCAAAAGCTATGTGTTCTGCTGCCGCTGAGCTTAAGGCAGAGACACCAAGATGACTGTGTACTCTGAGGCCCAAGGGAGACCTCTGATGACCACTGTGCTTGTGTTTCTTCTTTGTCTCCAATAAATTGCTTGCCTAGGCTCCCTGTGTGTTCATATTCTTTCCATGTTGGCTATAAGGCTCAGTCCAGAATCTGGATATCAAGTATCAGAACCTTCAGGAAAACTTTTTGCAAATGAATAAATAATTCCGTTTTTACTTACAAAATTCTGGCTCCAAATACTAGCAATTTAAGGATGATCCCAGGGTTCAAGCACAAAGTGTAAGGAAAGTTCAGAGCGCTGATGATCTTGTTACATACCTCTCTTGACTTTTGGCTCTGCCTTCATGTAGATTCAACTCACTCTCAAAGATTTTGTTTGCATATTAAGAACTATGACTTTGGGCTTCTGGTTCATAGAAGTCTCATATTTTTAATTTTTCAGAGAGGTACTGTATCCTTAAATAGCATTGACGTTTCAATAAACAAGTCTGGATAATGTCTCTGCCCTCTAAGCATTGGGTTGCTATTGGCTGCAAGGAGATAACTTTTATCAATATTAGAAAAAGTTAGTACAGGACAGAATGGGTAGGAAGAAGAGCAGGGCATCTCAGTCTGTGGTGTCATGTTATCTGCAGCACCTGCACTTGTGTATGACCAAATGCACGTTCTATACTGTTCTTCACATACAGAATGTGCACGTGTTTTGTGACTCGAGTGTACTCTGTGATGTACACTCAAGTGACTTACCTTATAGCTGGGCTGAGCTTACTGCAGCTGGGAAATGACATTCACGATAAAGAAATCAGCAGACAGGTCTCCTTGTGGCCTGGAGTCTCCAGTGATGCCACAGGGTGCTAAGACTCCTAAACGTTGAGGGAGAAACCCGGTCTGAGGAAAGGACCACAGTGCTGGTGGCCTCTTAGACTGGAGACTCTAGCAGCATGGATTCACAGCAGAGAAGGTCGGGGGCATTCAGTAGGGATGTCATGCTGGGGACTAGAATACCCCATCACTCCTTGAGGAAGAAAGGATGCTAGAAGTATCTCACTTGGTGTGTTGGATGTGACAGACACCAGCTCCACTGACTCAATCAGTAGAGAAAGCCTAACTCCAGCCTGTAAACTCCCTTATCCTCAAATATTGCTTTAAGGCATCTCTGTCTTAAATAAGCCATCTGTGACCTGAGCAAAATAAATTTAATGGTTCAATCAAATGTGGGATTACCCTATTGAAGTGTGATTGCCAAGGACATGGGTTCTTTGTTTCAGGGGCAGTTAGGGTAACTCCAGTAAATGTCAATCAGCAAGCCCGTGACACAGTCACACTGATCAACCTCCCCACTAATGTCCTCCAGAGCCTCTCCACTAAGCTCACAGGGCTAAAGGCCTCTCTTATGTCTGTCTCCAGAGAGTATGTTCCAACACATCTCCCTATTGCAAATTCTTGAGCCTGGATGCAATCATCTCTTGTATTCTTCCTTCCCGCTTTTGAAGTTTATGGTGAAATTTTCTTGTAAGACGCCAAGAGTTCATTGTTTTTAAACTGACCTATCATAATGGTGAAAATTTTCAGGTGCACAATGGTAAAGGCTAATACGTGTGTGTGCACATTGTGAAATGATTAAATTGGGGAATCAGCCTATCTGTTGCCTTGAATATTTATAGTTTATGATGAAACACTGCAATTCCACTGTCCTAGCTGTTTTGAAATTCATAATCCATTATTATTTACAGCCATCTTATTGTGCAATAGTTCACCAGGACTCATTGCTCCTATGTAAATGTAACACTACTTACTGACCAACCTTGGTCAGCATGCCCTTGACCTTGCCAGTCTCCAGGAGCAAGTACTGGAGTACTTGCTCACCTTCCGTTACATTGCTTTTTATCTTGGATATGTTGGATATGTGAGAACAAGGAGAACTCTCCTTGTGAGTCTGGATATTACTCAGTAAGTGTCTTCCAGGATCATCTCAGTTATTGCAAAGTCCATCTTTTTATGTTTGAATAGCATCCCACTGAACACACACACACACACACACACACACACACACACACACTGTTTATGCACACCACATTCTCTTTATCCCTCATCCGCTGAGGGACATGGCGGTTGATGCCATCTCTTGGTAAGAATGTGCAGTGTACAGAGCTACATTACACAAAGGTATCTCTCCAGCACAGAGAATTCATTTGCATTTCAAAGCTTGCTTTTCCGAACCCTTTCGACAACCAAAAACAAAAGATAAGGGATTAAGAAAACATATATATATATTTTTCCTGTGCTTTTGCATCTTTCCCTTGCCACAGGTCATTTCAGAAACGTGCAGGTTGGAGGAAAGGATTCTCTGGTCTCATGTGGTCCAGATGTCACCTTCCCAACCTCTTAATACTTTGAACCCCTAGGTGACGGTGACCCCCTCCCCACTCACTAGCCCTCCAGCCAATGACCACATGCCCACACACTTGCCCTTGCCTAGATTCACCCTCGTTTGAGTGTCAGCCTAAAACTCCTGGTTTGTGACCTGTGCCACTGCCTGTTGGCCCTGTGGCATGGGCAACCCTGGTTTGTTGATAATTACCCTAAATAAAGCTGTGCTTCAGGGTCACCTGGGAACTCTGATGCCCAGGCTGGACCCAGAACATTTGTAGCCAGCTCTTTTGTGTCAGATGCCCTGCATTAGGACTGATTCTTCCCCGTGTGTCTTAATTGGAGTCTTGGATTCAAGGTCCAGGAACCACCTCAGGTCCAGAATTTTCACTCAGATTCTTGAGAACTGTAAGAAGGAATAGTGACTAGAGAAACTGCTTGGTTCAAGAAATAAGAGTGTTACCCTTAGCCTTTCTTTCTCTTTCCTTCTCTGGTGGCAGAGGGAATGAAGGGCAGATCTATGGAGCTTTTGTAGTTCAAATCCTAGGGGGAAAACATTTGCTAGTTTTTTTCATGTTCTAGCAGTCACTGAGGCCATACCTTTCCCCTCCCCCCCACATTATATCTCTCCCCAAGGAGAGAGACCTGAATCACACTTGGGTTGCGCTCTAATCCTGCATCCCCACTGCAGAAATTTAGAAGAAAAATGGTTAAGCAGTTGTTTATCAAAACATCTGGAAGAGTACAGGAGACTTTATGCCACTTACCTATGATGTGTTCTGGGTTATTCTTCAGAAATTAAGTGAAAAGATGAAGCCCCACATCAGCAATACATTGACAAAGCAAGAGCTAGCTCGTGTGCAAAACAATCCACACAAGCTACTCATTCTCTTACTATTTATAGGTGCATGAGCACACTCTGCTCTGCTTCTGCTGTGGAAGGAAGCATTACAACGAGAAATTGATCTCAAACAACACACACATGCTGTAACTCATATTTACCACTTAGACGTTGGTCAGTGCCATGGGTAGAAGAATCTGGAGAGTTTACTGCAGGAGAGCTCTCCAGCATGTGGAGAAAGAGCTCAGCGGGTTGTGAGCTGAGACCAGAAATGCAGAATACAGCCATCCATCCTGGGCCAGGAGGGCGATCCATCAAACAGTTGTCCCTGTCTGAAGATGAGTGGGTTTTGATGACAAATATTTGTAAACATTATAAATCAAAATGAAAATGTTTTTCCTATGAAAACTTGGCTATACATATTTCTGGTCTTCCACTCTAAGAGACCTCAATTCTTCCCCTGTGGTCTCCCCTACAAGGCTTGGGGTTGCTCAAGGGATGGCAGATGGGTTCTAATGTGAGCATCTGCCTTGGACCACTTTGACAAGTATCAGGTCACATGATGATTGTATTATATACAGCAGATGGTACCAACTTCCTGCCGTTCTGGAGGAGATGAAGTCTAAGGTGAAAGTCAAAACTTTTACTCGGTTATTTCCTGGTCTATAAATGATACTTTCAGGGAATGGTCCCCCCTGGAAAAAGGGACAAGGCTGTTCCCTGAGCCGATTTTGTAAGAGAACTACCCCATCATGGTGGTTCTTCCCTTTCTCCACAATTCCCTGGCAGAATACCACACTTATGAATGTCACAGTTTTTGGAAACAAAATTTTTACACATTATAGTAAGACTGAAGTATGCAGACCACAGCATCACCCAGCAAGGAGAAAGAGAAAATATTAATATTTCTAGTCACAGAGACAATACAGCATGGTGGTATGTGTGAGATTCTTCTACTGGTCAAGAAACTACCAAGTATATGTTCAAGAGGAGTGGGAACAAGCCTGCATTCTAAAAGCCAGTGTCAAAGGATTTGAGGCCATCACAAAGCACCATTTTCCCTCTTAGGGGCTGTATGACAGGAAGCTAGTCCATCTCCAGAATGCAATGTCCATTCTGGTCATGGTGGGTCTAACATGGTCCTTCTACATGGCCAGTATTGGTTCAGGCACAATGCCTCTGAGAGCACATATGCTTGGTAAGACCAGCCAGTGCCAATTGCTCTGCCATCTGTCCAGCCTGTGGGAGGGACATCCAGAAGGCGTTGTGCCTCAAAGAACAATGTCATGAGTGTTTTGCCCGTGTGGCTCTAGATAACTGTTTAACCTTATTCAGTGGCCAAGAAAGGTTGCATCTCGCCCCTCCAGAGATTGTCTTGATGTATATACACTGTGATCACATGAGAGAGTCCAATCGAACCTGCACAGGCACACAGCAGAACTAAAGCACAGTTTCACATTAGTGCAATGTCCTACTCCACTGGTGCCTTAACTAGTCCTAATGGTTGTGACCTCGGTCCTGGGGATGCTTGCTGAGAAGTAGCTTTCAAATCCTTCTGTACCTGTTCACTGAATATTTATTCTAGTCATTTTCACAAAGCATAAGCCATGATTTGTAAGCCACACATTTCGTGTGTGCACTTTCATACCTTCTGGCATAAGCCTCAGCTACTAGGTCATGCGGCACCGGCTCCACTGTGTTGGCAGTAATGGACAAATAAATGCTGTCTAGCCCTGGACAAGGTAGATAAGAAGTCCTTCTGGGAAGCCCTGCTTTGACCTCAGCTTTTCCAAATTGCCTAACCATCTTTGCACCACAGGTGTTTGGGTATCCAATAGAAATTAACCACAAAAATGTTAGGACATCAGAAGTGACCATTAAATAGGGGAAGTCTGTTCCAAGATGTTTCAGCTGCTGTTGTATTCCAAGATCTAGACAGAGCAGCGCTGTCTCTCCTGCTTCTCTCTCCCCGCAGAGCCCAAGGATCTGTAGGTAATGAAAGTCCCTTAACTTTCAAAGTATGGGTGTGTCCCTGAGGCCTAGCTGCATCTGACTTCCTAAAGGCAAGGCTGCTCTGGAAGAGCCTGCATCATCAGACATGCTTCTCAGGCTCTTCTGTGTGGGCCTCGGGGAGCTGATAAGGACAATAGTTACTAGTAAAGGAGAAACTCACAAAACTTTTTTTTTTTTAAACAGATGTCTTACCTGTCAGTCCAGTAGGGACAATAATATAATCTTTAAAATGTCTTTCTATTTTAAGAAATAGCTCTTGGTATGGTTTGATTTTGGCTATTGAGTTGCACATACTGCTTATATCCTTTGGATATTAGTTTCTTATCAGATGTATGCTTTTCCAACCTTTCCCACCATGTTCTAGCTTGCCATTTCTGATGTTTAGTTCCTGTCTTGTGTAGGAGCTGTAAAGTTCCATACAACCTACTTGCCCACCTTTGCTTTGTTCCCAGCACCTTTGGTGCCATGTGAGAAATCACTGACCAGACCCAGATCTGAATTTTCTTCTAGTAGTTTTATGTTTTTAAGTCTTATGCCCAGGTCTTTAATCCATTTTATTTGAGATAAAGATTCAATTATGCATCAAGTCATTGGGTTGTACGCTTTAATACTTACTGGCTTAATTGCCAAACATACTTGCATAGAAGTAGGAAGGATAAACCCTCTTCTTTCTTAGATCAGTGCTGTACCTAGAGTCACAGCTCATTTCATCCACAGTTTGGTAATGTGGTCATCACATGTGATGCAATGCAACCAACCCTAGTAAGCTAGGCTCTCTACATCATCAGGATCCAGTTCTGACCCCAGAGTGAACAACTTCAGATGGCATTCATCTTCAGAGATTGAGAGGCATTGCTTCCTTGGGCTTAACGCATGAAAGTGCTTCTTCTTCTTCTTCTTCTTCTTCTTCTTCTTCTAACATTAAAAAGTAAAGACTCATTCAAGTGGTAAGTACAAAATCCAAGTGGTGACAGGAAACAATAGCAGAGCCCTCCTCATCCTCACCACCTTAAACTAAAGACAGTCACTACCCACACAGACTGAGGCATGTCATGAGGGAAGCTGTGAGAACAAGACTATCAAGAAGACTCTGAGGACAAATCCCCCTTCTTATCAGTGTAGACTCTTTCTAACTTAGGAGCCTGTGTCAGATCTTTCTCGTCACATACACCCCGAACACTTAGTTCCTGATTTCTTTTTTCATCATCTGGAAACCCACGGCCATGAGGACACTCTGTCTACTCACCACTCTTTTCCTGCTGGCCCTCCAGACCCGGGCAGAACCTGTCCACAGAATAGCTGATGAGGCTCCAGTCCAAGACTGGCTGGGAGAGGAGGACCAGGATATGTCCATATCCTTTGCAGGGGATAAAAGCACTTCTCTTCAAGATGAAGGTGGGAAACAACATTATGCTGGGGATAGGGAGTAGAGAGAAAGGTGGAGACGGCTCTGAAACGGAGTCACCTGGATGACTTTATTACGTCTCTATTTTTCTCATTGAACAGCAAGAGTCAAATAAATAAATTTCTTTCTGCAAAGATTTTTTTGTGTGTGTTCCAAGATATGTTCATGATCATAACAGGGTTTAATATATAAAGAGACTTAGGAACTAGTTTTTTTTTTTTTTCCCCTAGATCTAAATAGCTAGACTTTGTCAAAGGGAGAACATTTTATTGTGTCTATTATATTTTAGACACTGGAGATGTGTGTTTAAAATGTGTGATAGCAGGAGCTTTGTGCTTACTATGTATGTTTATTCACACTGATTGTGGCTGCTCACGCTGCTGCCGGGAATGATGAATGTGGGGAACCCACTTCACTCAGTGTATATCCTGCCCAGGATCTCTTCCATTCCACTGACCCAGGCTCTGAGTGTCTCATGCGATCTCTCTAACCCCAGATGTGAAGCCAGGCTTGACCTGCTACTGTAGAAGAAGAGGCTGTGGTTTCCTCGAACGCCTCTATGGGGCCTGCAGTTACAGAGCTACGTCTTCTCATTCTGCTGCCATTGAGCACTGAGAACAAGAACAGTTTGCCCTGTGACTTGAAATCTTGAAGGATACTGTATTTGTGCCATGCTGTGTCCTCAAGCTTCTTCCTCAGTTATACCTAAATAAATCTTCATAGCAAGTTCTCTATGGATGTGCCTGATTGTTATCTCCAAGCAAGGCTCTGAGAACCAGGTTCCAGTATACTATAATGAAATTCTTGGTTCCGGCTTGTAGGAATATCAAGGCTAGCACACAGGCTTCTGATAAATAATAATAAGAAAGGTCAATGCTGTTGTAATCATTCTAATCCTGCAGTTTATCGCTCTGCCTCATTTAGATTAGAACAACTCTCAAAGCCATTGGCAATGTGGGAGGTAAACACTCACACACACACACACACACACACACACACACACACACCAAAAACATGATGATTATCTTCAATTTTCCATTGTCACAGTGACCTAACTTCTCAAAGAAACCGACATCCTTAATCTAAATGTTAGGGTTTGATTGAACAGGCCAAGATCATAAAGCCCTAAGTGTGTGTCAGCGCCACAGACAAAATTTTAAATAGCATTATAGCAAAGGCAGAAACGTGAAGCAAAGCAGGAAGTCCCGCCCAGATATACTCATTCCCGGAAGTGTCTGTGCACATCTGGGGAAACTGGCTTTTTAAGAACACACACAAACAAAATCCACGTGTCTTTGTCTGTGCGTCTCAGTTTGTGCCGAGCTGTAACGTGACTGATCACCTGAAACACAAGAAGTGTCTCGACCCACACAGAGGTACAGCGGCAGGAGGGACCAGGTGGCAGAGAACCGGATCCTCAGCCACCACACCCGCTCACGCCACCTGCACAGGTGCGTGGATCCCGGGCCGCGCGTGGTGCACTGCAGAGGGCGTTGGAGGCCTCGAGCCCCCAATTCTTAACCACCACCCGCCAAATTCAACAGGCATATTTAGACATGGGTATACCCGAGGCTGCTCCAAAACTTATTCTCCCCCTCCCTATTTAAGCCACTCTAAGGTACTGGTTTAACTCCGGTAAAATAAAAAGTCATCCCTACGCCTTCCAAATTTCAAAGCGCCAACAGGAGTTACAGTTGCTTTCGTGAACTCACACCCTCACTTGGTGCTGGGAAGATCTGTGAACTCATAGATTGCAGAGTCTCCTTCGTTTTCTTTGGAATGCTTGCTTTTGAAGCTAACGTGGTAGCGTTTAGAGTTCAGAAGGCTACAGGTGGATGCGCAACCATCGCTGCGCAAGAGCCCTCCTCCGAAGACTCTCAGGGAAAAGAGGAACCTTTGGGACCTCTGCGCCACCTGCCGGCCAGTGCCATCTGTCAGCTTCTCTGTGGGAGCTGGTCCCCTTTTAATGGAATAGTGTGGACATTTGGTCAGCGTCTCACACAGAAAGACATTTCAGTATGGAAGTACACCAGGGCAGCTGGGAAGAATAGACAAACAGAGCTGGGTCTCAACAGGCTGCATTTCAGCGCACGCTCCTAGATACGAGGGCTACTGAACTGGCTTAGCTGTGGGTGTAGGTATGGGGTGAAGAGATAAGGGCAGATCAGACTGTCATCCTGGAGACCTTCTCCTGGGCTGCAGGGCTGCAGGCGCCTGGTAATTAGGGAGGGGGAGTGATGTTTACGTTGTTTGTATTTGGTCACTATGAGGTGGATCACAGAAAGACGAGTCCGTTGAATTAGGCCTAGAGTTTAGTGTTTACATATGTGTAAGGGGAAGGCATGGAAATGTATACCGGAACCAGACAAAGCTCCCTTATCCTCCCTGACCCTTTGATGTTCCTCTGATCTCGGATCTCTGCTTATACCACATGCTGTATCTATTTGATGTCTGATTGTGGTGATTTCGTGAGCAATGAGAAGGAACATTACGAACTTCCTTGATCCCCAGCTGCTTAAATATTTATCAACAACCATGTGTATTGCCCTCTGTTGTAATCTATTGCTTTTGGAATGCACCAGGAACATTTATCGATCCTCAAAATACGTCACACACTTCCATTAATCTATATCCGTGTAATTTAAAGGGATACCTTATGGAATGGCTACAGAGCCTCGTATGCTTACTAAAACCAAAACGCACCATAAGCCAATTCTCTTAACCTTATGATGCCCTGTCCACTCTACACACCAGGGTCTTATGAGCTTTGAAAACTCCTCCTGCATCTATACCACATCTATTTTTTTTTTTTTTTTTTTTTTTTTTTTTTTTTTGCAATGCTGGGCTTCTTACAACCCCATGCAACTTTTAGACTGCTTATAGATCTCCACCAGGAAAGTCCCAGAGCATGATGGCTTTGCTTGCCAAATTCTACAAAATGTCTGAAATGGAATTAATATGATTTTTCAAACTGTTCCAAAATAGAGAAGGTATACTTTTGTGGGGTTTTTCCTTTTTCAAATATTAATGAGTGAATACTGACACAGATGATGGGAAATGATAACAATGTCTTTGTGATCATGCCCTTCATCAAGCCGAGACTGAACACAGAACAATGTTCTGGAAGCCATGAGTATCGGGGGGGGGGGGGGGACACCATCTCTGAGCTCATCCTCTTCTTTCCTAAGAGTCATTCTCAGGCATGACCCAGGACTCTGAGGGGCCAGTCTGACATCTTGGTGAACTAAGATGGGGTTCTTCTGTCTGATCTGTTCCTCTTCTAGGAAGCCCACGGAGCTACAGATGCTTTCTTAGTGTTTCCTTCAAATATCTATCAGAAAGTGAGCAGAAAGCCCTGCTGAGATCCCCAGCATTGGGCCCCAGTCTCCTCATGGCTCCGTGCCTAGAGGACTTCTTGGCTAGGACTCCACATCATGTGTTTGGGAAAAGAGTATAGCGGATCCGTCCACGGCTGCTCTTACGGGGGAGGTAATTGGTGGACTGTCCCAGGAAGTCCAAGCATGTCAGTGACAGTTTGCATAGGAACAGACAGTAGTTCAAGGACGATGATTCCCCATTTGTCCAATCTGTTCCACCTAGAAATGAACTGCCCAGTAGCAGAAACAATGCCAAGGATGCCCGTGGAAGCAAACTTCTGCCCCAGTGTCTACTATACTCTGACTCTGGGTAGGGTCTCTTTTGAATGAGGGTAACTCAGACCCAGGACAAGAGGCTGAGGTGCATATTTAACATACTAGAGTAGACCAGGTTCTTTCAGTATCCTTCAGGCTCTACCTGTTACAGGACATGGCCGGCATACCCCACCCTCTACCCTGAACTTTCCAGCCCAGTGACTGGGCTTCCCTATATTATCCAGAAATTTGATTCCCTCCCTCTCTCTGCATTTTCTCTCTCCCTGTGTGCACAGGCTCTTTCTCTCTTTCTCTTCCCCCTTCTCTCTGTCTCCCTCCTCATGGCGACTTCCCTGGCCTCATCTCTTGGGACCAGTGAACCCACCCAAGAGAGGCACCCAATAAACCCACCTGTATGCTTTAATCTGACTTGAACTGGCTCATTCATCAGCCGATAAAACATATTAGAAGGCAGTGCAGTTGTCCAGAGCTGCCCCATCTTGGGCTTCAGAACCACAGCAGAGTTGCCAGGAAGACAACAGTTTTAAGTAAATCTTTCATATATGGAGCAGCTCTTCCACCTTGCGCAGATACTGAAATTCCAAGATTGGGATTCTGGAAGGAAGGTGGGGCGGCTTACCCTGGGTTCCTGCAGCCACCATAGAAGTGAAGGTATCATCTTAAGATGCCAAAAGAGTCACGAGTCACATTCAAAGGTTGGGTTCCTAAATCAGTACAATGTGCACCCTCATTGTTTTTCCCTCTGTGTGTTTCCACCAGTGGATCTGCAAAACACCTAATGCCTGCTACCATTAATTCACCAATTAAAGACAATACATAGCCAAACTCTTCCAAATAACGAAGTAATAATAAAAAAGTACTGACATGGAAAAATGAACATCTACTGGTTGATCAAGGCTCTGGGAAACCATCCAAACCAACCAGTTCTCCGAAGAGCTTACAGTTGGTCTGTTCTTACCTGTGATGATGCCTCCAAGAAAACTACCAAATGTGTGTCTTTAACCTGTGGCTACCCTTTCTACTGCAGGCAAAAAAGCAGGTGTTGAGTGTGACTTCTCTGGCCTCATCTTCATCTGAGGGAGGAAGACATGGAGGAGAGCCCAGTTCTTGCCTTTTGTTGTCATTAGTTCATAGAGCTGCACACGTCTATCCTGCCTTCTCTTGTGACTTGACCCCATTCTCCCATTCTCATGCCCAAGTTGTAGCTTGCTTCCTGATTTAAGATTCTGCACAGTAGACAACTCAAATTCCTTCCAACATTCAAAATATCATAGTAAAAAAATGACTAGAAACTTAGCATTTGATATGAGGCATTCAGTCTCAATTTTTCAATGTTACAAACTCTGAAGAGTTGGATTCAAAAGGAGTGTGTTGCAGTGTTGTTTCTAACACATGACAGGTACATCCCCTCACGAAAATATACTTTGCCGCATGGCAGCTATGTAGAGACATGGCTTACCACATATTTGTAGCTATCAGAGCTATATGCAATGTTGAGGGTGGAGAAATATTTATGGTGAGAATACTGGGAAGCTCTGTGCATGTGTTACCCCAAACCTTCCACACAACCTCTGTAGAAACTGGGGATGTTATTCACACTATAGGGTTAACAGCTGGCTGTGTGTGTGCGTGTGTGTGTTGGGGGTGACCCACATTTGATCAACAGCTGTCTTTCATGTTCTCTAAATTCTGACATGATGAAAGAGGCCTGTGCCTGTTTTTGTAAACTCACAGCTTCATGAACCCAGTAATTCATATTCCTTTGTTCATGCCTACTTGATACTACCACCGTATTTTGGGTGCAGAGAGCCACAAATTGATGTTTAATCCTACTCTGCAGAGAATGTTCCCTTCTGTCTGCAGACACTGTAGAAAGTAAGCTTACTCTGTGGAAAGCAGGACTTTCAGGTCAGCAGTGCCACTGTCTGTCCATGAAGTGCCATTGCAGTGTGGACACTGGATCAGTGTGACTGAGGAGAGTGCTTAGTCTCAACAGAAGTGCGAAGCAGTGGCTGGACTCCTTGGCTGTCAATCAGTCTTAGCTTTGGAGTTAAGAATACAGCAAATGAAAGAGACGACAATAACTGCTCCTTGTTGTTGGAGCAGTCTAGAAATGGAGTCCTGTGAAAAGAATTCTGAGTGCTTGTGTTGGCATAATATTCTCTTGAAATGTATGTACCTTACCCTTGTTCATTCAGACGCTGATTTCTCTCCGCCATTCTCTGGTTTCAATCCGGACATTGCATTGTGATCATCACATGCCAAAAAAAACAACCAGCCACGTTGTTGAGCAACGGAGGGGAAGGAGTAGGCGGGAGGGGGGAGGAGCCAGAGGACAGGAAGGAATGGGAGGCAGAGGAGGAGGAAGAGCAGAATCTGGGAGAGACAGGCTGGAGGACAAGTCTTGGAACAACGTAGAGAGATGAACCAGACCTAAGATATCACTAAAAGCAAGTATAATGTGGAAAATCTAAATAGTAGGAAACTATGCGGGCTTAGAGGTTTAGTATGAATAACTATTGCCCAGCATTGTGTTCTAGGTTAATTAAATAAATCATAGTCTCTGTGTGGTGATTTGGTTATACAGCTGTTTGGGATTAACAGCAGCGTTACTAAAAGATAGATCAATAGTAAATATTTAAACACGTAATACAACATGCTTGTGAGAAAACTCCAAGAAAGCAAGACAAGAGTCTTGTGACCTCAGTTTCTTTAAAACACAGAATTGTTCTTCGAATGTGTTTTCATGTTCCTCCCAGGTGGAGCGGATAGGAGTGAGTTTACTTTGGATTGTTCATTATTGTTTGCTGTTGCTTTTCAATTAAATGTTTAAACTATCCTTTATATGCCTGCTGCTGGAGATGTGGCAACAGGAAACTATGCACTGCTGGTGGGGTGCAAAGTAGCACATCTACCGATGGAACTGACAATGGCTCCTGAGAAGACTACACGTTGAGTGATCATATCACCTACCTATCCTTTTTCTGACTATGAATCATAGGGCAATTTCAATCCAGCAACGTGGCTGCTCTGGCAAGGGATCACATCTATAGACTTTCTAGGTTTATGTGATCTGGCTGGAATGCAGACAAGCCGTACACCTCTAATCCCTCTGGCTGGAATACATACATTTAATCACTCTGGATGGAATATAGACACTCCCTTAGTACACACCCTTAATCCCAAACAATAAAATCTAATTGAGGGACAGACAAAGTGATGAATCAGAGAAAGATTTGACAGAATAGGATATGCCCAACTCAAGCACAGGAAAGAGAGGCAATCAATTTAAGACAGGATGGGGAGAGGCAGTTCAGGTGAATGGAGGTCAGTCAGTTGGGAGTCAGATTAGAAGCAATGCAGTAGCGTGGAGAGGCAGTTTTTATCAAAACAGTTTTACAGAGACAGGTTTCAGAGAGAACAAGCCAGATGCAGGTGAAGACAGAGCAAGCCAGAGAATGAGACAGAAGATTAGAACAGATACCTGGAGTCAGCATGAGACCAAGCAGAACAATTCAGTCAGAAGCTGAGAGAAGCCAGTTTGGAGAGAAGTTTGAGCTTGGGTATCACTCAGTTGTCAGAGAAGCTTAAGCTAGAACAGCTGAGTTGAACCAGCCACCCAGAGTTCAGAAAGAACTAGAAAGGGTGAGCTTATTCAGCAGTAAGCCCCAAGATGACAATTGCATCAAGTGAATAAAAGATACATTTACAATAAACCCAAGCATATCAAATCCCCAAAGGTACCTGTAAATCCATGTTTACTAAGCATCCGTCACAATACTAAGATACATATTCAATCTTCATATCTGTAAGAAAATGAGAAGATTAAGAAAAATTGTTGTTTATGTACAATGTAATTTTATTAATATAAAATATTGTTTAAATAGCATATATTATTCATATATACATTAAGAAAGAATTATATTCTTTCTTTTTAGCAAAGTGGATAATATTGAAAATTGTATTAAATGAAGTAAATCAGACAGAAAGTTAAATGCCATATGTTAACACATGCAAAAATTGTCATTCTGAATTTTTTTAGTGATTTCCTAGAATCTGGGAAGAGGGGAAGTAAGGGGAGAATGAATACTGGGTATAAAAACATGGGTAGAAGGAGGAAAATCTATTGTTCTATAGCATAACAGGGTAACTGTAGTTTCTGTAAATTTGTATTTTCTACAGAAGAGTGTTGTTTTTAACAAAAAAATCTCAATCATTTGATTTTACTAAAAAGACCCAGGAGCCAGATGCTGGGGTGAAAGTCTGTTAGCTCAGAGAGGTGGAGAAAGCACCCAGCTGACCTTCTTCAGCCAATGTCCCAAAGACAAAGCTCCTTCCCCATGCCATCTCCAAAACACCTCCAAACTGAATGTTCCTCCCTTCTACTTCCTGTGCGTCTATCTATCCTTCTGACTTTCTCTTACTATCTATGTATTTTTTCCTATGTTCACTCCCTGTCAACTGGTTGCTTATTCTGCCTCTTGACCTACAAAATTAAAATTAACAGGATTACAAAATTAAAATTAAACAGGGTTAATTTTAGTTAACCCTGTTTACAATACTCAAGCAGAAAGCTCTTGGATTAAAGGTGTGTGTTAGGGCTGAGCCACACCACAGCTAGAAACAGGTTTTCCCAGTAAGCAACACAGTCTGGGGCACATCGTGATCAAATATCCTGCAACAGAAGAGAGACGATCTAGGGCTCCAGACGCAAGCCAAAAGGATACGTGAACAGTAATTTCTCTGCTATGGTGAGTACATGTTGTATGCACGTATTAAAAGGCTGTCTTGTGCCTCATAACTAAGTACAGTTATTATATTAATGAAAGTTTTAAGTGTTTGACTTGAAAACGTTAACCACCCTGATTTAACCATTACACAGAGCACATACAAATCAGATTATCATTCTGTACCTCTTGAATATTTACAATTAAAATAGAAATTTGTAAAAATAAAAACTGATGTGAATGTGACATTTATTAGTGCCCTTGTTTTGCTTGACAGGACAACCAGTCTAGTCAATGGGATCATCTGTGCTGTCTTTCCTTTAGTCTCCTCAGCTGCATATGGCATAAGGAGAGGGTCCAATCTTGTTTCACATTCTTATTTAAGGGGGTATGAAGTCAAGCCACACGCAGGTCCAGGTGCCTGGGGAGGGCATAACACAGCCACCAGGTCGCAGGTACACTCAGAGTGCAGCTAAAGGTGGATCTAGGCTGGAAGGGGAGTGGTGAATGTCCCTCCCCAAGGGGTGGGCAGCAGACTCCCAGCCTGTCCCTAGGACAGGCCTTGAGAAGCAAACACAGCTTCTTTTTCTCTACCCATCTGTAGAAAAGCCCCTCTGTCTGAAACCCTGGTCCTTTGTTGTCCTGTCTTTTCTAATGTGTCTCTGTGACCTCCTCTGGACCACCAGAAATCAGAGAAACCCACTCCAGTAAGGATCTGGGTGTTCTACCATTTGCTGCACTCTGCCCTATCCTCCATCATTTCCTTCTTAGGTCTGTTAGAGGATAAAGCCACTGAGTCTCAGTTAACCCAGCAGGTTGAAACCAGGACCCAAGGTATATGGAATATACCAGCCTATGATTAACTTTTAAAATCTGGACTTTCTGGAAACATCCTTTAAGGAAAAGGAGTAGTGTAATCTGGACTTTCTGGAAACATCCTTTAAGGAAAAGGAGTAGTGTAGTTTTGGGAGTTAGAGATTCAAAGTATTCACACCCATGTGATAGCTAATTGTTAGTGTCAGGGTTTGGAGGGCCACGGTGCCCAGATCTTTGCATCAACACTGTACTGAGGGTAAGTTTTGTTAAATGAAATTAATCTTTAGTTGATGAGGTTTGAGAAAAAAAATATTTTCCTCTACAGTGTGAATTGGCTGTATCCAACACCTAAAGCCAGTGTAGTCCCAAGGCTTCCTGGAGTAAGAGGGGATTCTGTTAGCAGACATCTTTACACATTGATTTACACTAAGTTCCTTTAATCCCAGGCCAAAGAGCCTTGAATTCTTTGTATTTTTTAAAAAAAAAAATGCCTAGCCATTTATTCCTGAGCTTAAATGGAGAAATTAAAGATACAAGGGAGAAAGAAGCCTTAATCAATATGGCTGTATCAAGAAGACAAGGGGGATTGTGCATGCCTGGCTCATGTCTAGACACTGACACTAGCTCTGGTCTTTCATGGAGGAAGGGTTGGGAAAGAAGTAAGAGGTGTGCATAATGTTAGTTTTGGACTAACTGTGGTCCATTTGATCACTGTCTCCATCCTCATTGTAGATGCTAGAATCTAGAAGGTTCTGGAAGGTGTGTCTGGAGAAGTGATTGTCATAGTTACTGTATGTTGGGGCAATGTTTCTTGGAGATCCATTTTCTTGTAGCATTAGGTGAAGGGGAAGCCTCATTATATGGTTATCTGACTATAAAACTTGCTGTTTCTCAAATCCAAGGTGATGTTGATTTACAACAATGACTGGAGGCTTCTATGTACCTTGAAGGGCTGGTTGTAAAACCTGACAGTAAAATCCTTTACTTAATCTTGGTTCAGTGTCTTTGGTCTTCAATGGAAAGATTACCTACTTTAGATGAATATTTCTTAGATTATTAACATGCCTATATAAAGAACATAAAAGAGACAGATAACAAACAAAGGCATAGATGCCTGAGAGGTCCAAAATTTTGACATATAATTCCTGGGGCAACATGACTGTGGTCCTGGGTATAAGTTTAGACAAAGAAGTGGGCAAGTTGATACAGATCTGTCCTGCTGTAGAAAAGTAACCAGGATTGTGCTTGGGAGATACTGTTGCCTGGCAACCCACCCAGATAGCCCCTAGCTGGTGACCAAGGTCACATAGCCCTGCTTCTAAGAAAAACCACAAGATGTGCTAATCGCTTCCCTTCCCTAACAGGACATTCCAAGCATTGCTTGTGATCAGATATCCTCCAGATGGTGGGTCCAGTACTGTTATGGCCTTGGCACCTAAAATAGACCAAGGCTTAGAAATTCCCCACTTGTGGTTTTGCCCTTTAAAAACCCTGTTCCCCCAGACCTCAGGGCCACATATGCTCTGTTTCTACAGAGAGCTTGTGACCCAGGCTGTAGCTTGTATCCAATAAACCCTCATGTGTTTGCAGTGGAGTTGTTTCCTGGTGGTCTTTGGGGGGTCTCATGAACTAGGCATAACAGCCCAGCTTCATCTTGCTTTTAGCTACCCACTAAAATCTGCAGGCCCAAGTGAAGAGTGTGTGCCTTGCAGGAAACTTCTTAGTCCCTGTTATGCAGCTTTCCCCTGGGTCTCGGCCTACTAGTCTCCCACTCCACCCCCAGCAGATCTTAGACCTTTTACTCTCCATGCTCCCATGGTCTCATGGCTCAACTCCCCCAAATAAAGGAACCGGTTTACTTTCTCCGGAGAACCCTGACTGATGTACACCTAGTCCCAAGCAAATGACACAAGGACACTGTGATGGAGCACATCCACAGGGCTGAACTGCTGGTGTGTGACTCTGCAGAACTCTTGGCCCTCTGAACAGTCCAGGGGATTCTTTAAGCTTCCTTCCCAGAAATGTGATAAAAATCTATAGTCCGGTCCGATGATAACAACAGATCACACCGGCCTGAATTTCACTTCAGACTCACATAGAGCCATGCTGACCAAAGAATGGACACAAGCTGAGGTGTGCATGCTAAAAACCAAAGTACCAAGTCCCTGAAACCCTGGGTATTGAGAAGGTGAGCTGTGGTTAGGAGCAGAGAGACAGGAGGGGATTTTTGGGAGGCAGCAAATTGTGAGAAATGACTTGGGAGACAGCCCCAACTATCACTTCTGAAAAGCCCTAGAATGAGGTGATGAGCGTGTGTGTGTCAGAATGTCTCTGAAGCTTTGGCTAGCTGGTGGCTTGGTGGTCTCCCTTGCCTCCATCCCAGGATACCCTCCATTACTTGACTTTCCCCATGTGGAGTGAACACACTTCTCTTTACTCAGCACTCACCTCCCATCTGAGGTTGGAGGATGAGCTAAGTAGAATGATGGATGAGACTTACCTGGAGCTAGGCTCTACCATGCTCAGTTTGGCACCATCATTAATTTTATCAAAAAGGGATGAGATGAGGGCAAGAGATGTAAAGAGAGATAATCAAGGAGAGGGCCAAGAAAGGTTGAGAAATGAAGGAGGTTAGTGAGAGATACCTGCTTTCCAGAAGCCCAGGTCACCTTGATAGATTGCGCATCTAATTAAAAATAATGAGAAGAATGTAAGTCCGTTTGGTCTTCAGCATGGAACAAAGCAGTGGGTAGTAGCCAGGAATATGAGCACCATGCTAGGGAGATTACGAAAGTGAAGGCAGTGTTGAGCATACTGAAAATATTATATGTGTCAAATAGATGTAGGTGGAAGAATATTGATTATATTTCACAAGCTTCAGAAAAAAGTTGGGTCAAATTTACCTAATCAAATTATGCAGCAAATTCAATGATTCCAAGACAGGAACCTCTAAGAGTACCTGAATATTAGAGAGAGAAAAAGGAGGAAAGTGCATAGTTTGTGTTAATCAAACAGGACAGAGGTGAGTTTGAAGCATAAGGATGAAGGACACCTAGGAGGCTGGGACTGTGCTCTGGTCTACCAACAGAGGACAGCAAAACACCTCAGCATGTTCTCAGGACTTTGGTTAGCTAGGGTTATTCATCTGCTGAAATGGCTTTTCTGTACACTGTTCAAGTATTTTATCCAAATACCACAGACTTCACTGAAGACCAGATACTTTTAGAGAAAACAGTGGGATTCAAGTCTCAAGAGAACCAGTCAGCTTGGTGGTACTCACTAGTCCTTGTTGCTATCAGGCCCCATTTTTCATCCTCCTTTGTTCTGCCCCTCTTGTTTGCTAAGCTATACACTTTATTTAATTGCATACAAATAATCTTGTTCTATTGTTCTATTCAATAAACATAAGATTATAGTTCAATAGATATGGTCAGAAAAAATGTAACAAAGAGAAAGGAAAACAATATCTGTACAAATATCTGTTCTATTCTTTGTTTAGTTTTAACTTTTATTTTATTTATTATTAGTGTTGGAGAAGGAATCACATGGAGATCAAAGAACAACTCTGTAGAGTCAGTTTTCTCCTTCCATTTTGTGTGTTTTCCAGGAGTCAAACCTGAACCACTAGGATTGCATGGAAAGTACATTTACCCACTTTAAACAGAGAATTTCCATTCTGTTTGCTTCCTTCCCCCATTGTAACTAAGCCACTCCTAAGCACTACTCAAAAACTTTTGACATCTTTTGACAAATCACTCAATAGAGTTATGTTATTATCTTTATATTGGGTTAAAAATAAATAGCACAAATTTTACTTCACTGGCTCAATAATGTTAAAATATTAAGTTTAAAGAAGAAATTTAATAAATATTAAAATTATAAACATAACTAGTTCTTTCAAAAATAAATTCTTACTTTATAAATGCTGTTTGACAAACCTCAATGTCATACCACCTATGACCTATAAACAGCCTGTGTTATGTATGACTCAAATTAACAGCTCTGGCATTAGTCATAATGAACTCACACATTATGGACCAGAGGCAGAGACTTCACAAGACAAATTTGGCCCACATCCCAGCATAGGATGTCACTGCCTCCAAAGATGACCCCCGAGTAGCTGATCATTGAATTGACTCTCCTGTGATGCTCCACATGAACTGCTTTCTCTTCAACTTGGGTTTGTAACAGTCAGCTAGAGCTGCTGCAACAAAACACACCATATGCTAAATGTCTTAACAGTATTTATTTCTCACAGTTCTGGAGAAATCCACAATCAAGGAACTTTCCAGGTTGATTTGCCAAAGAAGCCTGCCTCCTGGCTTTACATTAGGACCTTCCCATATCCTCACATGGTCTTTTGTGTCTTCCTCTTCATCATGACGCTGTGCCATCAGGACTTCCTGGAGTCCTAATCATCCCCTCAAAGGTCCCATCTCCAGTGCCATCATGTTGAGAGTAAGAGCTTCAACATTTGGAGTGAAGAGAAGATAATCTAGCCCATAGCAGCATCCCTTGAGATCCCTTCACAGGAACCTGGAGAGACTGGAAAAAGAATTGTCTGGGGACCAACATGGAGAGCATCTGGAGAGAAGACAGTTGATGAATTTCCTCCTGGAGACAACACTGTGAATCCACCAGGAAGACAGGAACTCCTCCAGAATTTGCAGCACGGGGTCAGAGAAGAGCTGCTCCTGCTCTGTTTCCCTTTGACTCTGGAGGCATCCTGGGACCGAGCCTTCTCTCTCCCTCCATCTGGGCTGAGGTTGTTTTACAAACACATGGAGAGGCAGGCTCCATTTCAGAAGCTGGAGTTCCTCTGTAAATAAATTTCCCCTGATTACTATTTCCTATCCCATCTCGTTTAGAAAATAGAGATCAGTGATCCTACGACATTTTTAGTTTATGTATTGATATGCCATAGTACCCAGAGTCCTTGTGTCACCCAGCTCATCTTAATCCCTCAGAAGGAAAAATGAGAGAAAATACTTCTCTTGAGTATTAATCAATCTCTACAGTGGTAAACAAACTACCAAGCTCCTTGGCAACTGTGCAGCTGCAGACAATGAGTTTCCTTTTTGGTTATGCTGCATTCCAGTGCAGAACCCAAGTTCCTTCCACCTGGGCAGTCCAAACTCTCCATATGTGACTTCGATGTGGTCCTGATGGCACTCAGACAGGCAGCACAGATGGAGGTGGAGGCACAGATCCCAAAGCACATATCCCTTATAATAAGGCTTACTGTGAATGAAATGTCCCATTGTCACATTTCACCCGTAAGAACTAACAACACAGACAATATGGAAACTGTGTGGCAAAGGAAGCTTGCTTTGTGCTAAAGAACAGGAAGCAGGTTACTGAGCAGTCAGCTGACCTATGACTTTCTGACCACCAAATATCCTCCTTTTGACAAAGATCATTCTTGTCCCTTTCCCTAGAGATAAAAATCTAAGTTTCATCTACCCTTGTGTCTAGGGCAGTGTTTCTCAACCTGTGTGTCTTGACCCTCTTGGGGGTTGCATATCAGATGTTTACCTTATGATTCATAACAGAAGCAAAAATACAATTATGAAGTCACAACAAAATAATTTTATGGTTGGGGGTCACCAAAATACAAGGAGCTGTATTAAAGGGTCCCAGCATTAGGAAGGTTGAGAATCACTGGTCTAAGGGATGCCCACTCATCTTCATTAGGTCTGCAGGTGGGTGATGGTCATTCAGGGGTGCAGAAGTAAAACACAGTTGGTGCGAGAGAATGGACTGCCAAGGTTTGTGGTCTGTCCTGCAAGCTCCTGTTGGGGTGTCTTTTTCCCTGGTAGGTCTGACTCTCATTCCATTCTCCCAACCCCTTCTGGCACTCCCCTGAGAGCACCTCCATTCTCTAACTTAATAATAATGGAGGTAATGATCACTAAGGCTTAGGTCATGCTCAGGTGTGCCAGGTTTCAGTTGGCACATTATCGATCTATTCCTCAGGACAGTTCTACAGTGCAGGCTCTGGGAGTACTTTGTTTTATAGATTTTTTTAAAGCCTGACTCATACAGTAAGTAGGTGAATTGCCTGTGTTTTCTAGGACTGGGGCCTGAAACTCACTTGGCCTGCTTCTAAGGTTTATTTACCAAGAAGTGCAGCCTTGTTTGGGTCCATCGGCTCAGGATCTGTGGATTTTTAAGTATCCCCAGGACCAAACAAACGATAAAGCATATTTCTCAGATACACTTCTTCCTTCCCGCTCCCACCCCCTGCCACCCGCAGAACAACAACAACAACAAAAAACCATGCATGAAGTCACCTTTCCTGGTCATACTATAGCCAGCAGGCCCTGACGAGCTGGTTAGGGAGTGTGCATAAATGACTCCCTCCTCTCCCCAGAGCCTTGCCTTGCCCACCTGTCCAGTTTGTATCAGTTAAGAACGGGACAAGACTCTGCATCTCTTGTCGCTGGAATGTGAGCTCTGAGACTGATGTTTGATCTGGTATTTGATATCTCACTAGCCAGGACATGTACCTCATTTTTTCCTAAAGCCAAGATCTGAAATAGTAACCTCTTCACTCTGTGAGGCATAGGTCTTCTTGGTTCTGGGAATAAAAAAATGAGCAAAGAAGCTCTATAGAAATATTCGTACAATTTCTCCCTCAGCTTTCCTGACCCTTTCCGAAACCATTTCCACATATTTATTAAAGACAAAACAAAACAAAGCTAAACAACATTGGACCATATCCTTCTTGGAACACCAGCCGGCATCCCATTGTCCTTAGGAAATATTCCACACTCCTTAAATGGTTTGAAGTGGCTCCTACACTGCAGGTCTCAGTCCCCTCTGGTCCCGCATGTGTGATGTCCTTCTAGTTTACTCCCTGTCTTTCAGTTTTTCCCCAGATATTGCTCAGCCAGGTTTCTGTAGGACAACACTCACACACCTCTGTGGACAATTTCTTCAAAGTTTGAAGAAAGACAACATAGTCGCTGTGGATGTCAAGGCCCGTTTTCATGAAGATGAGTGAGGGCTGCTCCTGTCTCCTGCATCAGCTGAGCGGAGCCTGTTACCCATTGTGGGCCTTTTCAGTGCTCCATTTGCAAAGGCACCATGTCTCTGGGAAGGGACTATCAAAGTGTTATCAAGCAGTCATGTGGGTGCTTCTTGTCTCCTAATTCCATGCCTAAAAATATGTGATGGATGGGCAAGACTCTGTCTGGAGTCTTAACCATTGTCCCTGCAGAAACTCTGTAGAGATCAAATGCCCTCAGCCACTACTTCTCCATCAACAAGCCCTGTTTTATTCCTGACCACATGGAAAACATAGCAAGTACATTCCTCTTTTCTCTACTATATTTCCATAGACTTGTTTAAAACTTTCCTTGTGATTCTGAACTTCATCAGCACCAGATACCTTTCTGACTTGTTTGTTGTACTTCCCCAAGTTTATGGGGAAGATGTTAATGGAGAAGTGTGTTTCTGACTGAGCACACTTCTGTAATTACTTACAAAACTGTCTAGAATAGCATGGTCAATCATGATTGGTTTTGTTGTTTGTTTGGTTCTATTTTTGGCGTTATATATTTTTTTTCTGGCAACTGAACTTCTAAAACTGTAACAGCAGTGTTTTAGCTTTATTTTTAAGTTCTTATACCCAAAGCATACTTGCTCAGTAAATCCTGGAGTAGTACATTAAAACAAACAAACACACAAACAAAAACCTGAATTGATTCAAGATCATATCTCCCTCCTAGGCCTTCTCTGTGAAATGAAATACAGGAGAAGACCTTTGCTATGGTTTCCACTATACTCTGTAGTGTCTTCATACCAGACACAGGTGGCCATGCTTCCGTGTCTTTGGAGATGGAGTCTTGGCTTCAGATTTTATTTATGTAACAATTACCGGAACAGAAGGACACATAGAGGGACACAGCTAGGAGTTCCAGCTAGTGCATGCCTAGAATTTTATGAATCTCAGAATCTTCAAAGAGAATTTAGTATCCAGAAGCTATTGGTAAATATTATGGAACAGGTCACCTGACTCAAGTGATAAGAAAGAGCTTTGCCTTAATGTTCTGGAGCCAAGACTGGTCTCAGACATAGCAGGTGAGAAAATGCGGCCAGGTCTTTACTCACACACTTGAAGTTACGTGTTTGATAATTGTCCAGGCAGTATCTCGAATTCACCGTACTAGACACAGAAGCTGGATTTTCTGAACTTCTGTGTACATGGGCCTGGCCAAACAAAAGCAGACCCCAGACATAGTTGGCCTTAGTTTATCACATCTGCACCACAACACACCAGTGAGCCACTGATACTGTCACCTATCCAGGAGGAATCAGAGACATGTGGACACAAGGTTCTGCTGTCTGTAGGCTCCTTCTTCAGCCACCTGAGGACATGTAACTGGCCCAGACACTACCCTAGGCTGTTCATTATGGACCATTGGCTAGAGGTAACTGGCATGTCTCTCTCTCTCTTACTGTGTGTGAATGCTTGTGAACACACACATTATTATGCTTGTAAACACTGTAGACATGTATGTTTTCATGTGCCCACATGTATGTCTGTGCATGCATGTGGACATTTATGTATTTATAATTGTTGGTGGCTGATGACTAATTAGTCCTGGTCAGTCCTATACAAGGCCCTTCCTCATTGCTAAATTCTCAGTTCAAATACCTTTCTTAGATCCATCCTTTTAGAACGCTTCCATTTCAGACTAAGTTCTTTTTTTTTATTGTTTAATTTGATCACTTTACACCCCGAATGCAGCCCCCTTACTTCTCTCCTCCTAGTCTCACTCTTCCATCCTCTTTCCCTTTCTCCCTTTCTCCTTTCTCCCCTTCTTCTCAGGAAAAGAGAGCCTCCCTTCCCCTGTATCAACCCTCCTCAGAACATCAAGTCACATCAGGACTAAACTCATCCTTATCCGCTGAATCCAGGCAAAGTGGCCAGCTAAGGGGAAGTGATCAAAAAACAGGCAACAGAGGCCATATCAGAGACAGCTCTTGTTCCATGTGCTGGGGGACTCACATGAATACTAAGCTGCCCATTGATTACATATGTGTAGGGATCCTAGGTCTTAGGTCCTAGTTGGTGCTTCAGTCTCTGTAAGGTCAGATTAAGTTTGAGAGGTCCAAGGTTTAAAATTAGAGTCATAGGGCAGCATGACCGAGGTCCTGGATAAAAGTTTAGACAAAGGACCGGGTTAATTGGGACATGCCCAGCCCACTGCCAGGAGTAATCAGGCTCACCACATTCCTTCCTGCACTTAAAAGATATCATTTCCTGGTGGAAATTTCCCTTGATGACTATGAAGTACATTTGGGTACACATATAGTTTGGGGGTTTGTAGTCCCTCCCATTAGCTTACTATCTTCCAATAAAATAGTAAAAGGGCAGCAAGATGGCTCAAAAGGGAGAGGCGCTTGTATATAGGCTCGACAACATGAGTTCAATTCCTAGATTCCACATGGTGTTAGGAGAAAATCTACTCCTTAAGGTTGTCCTCTGACTTCCCATGCACAGCACTACATGTGTGCACCACTCTCACACAGTGTAGCATGTCCGTACCAGCATCCATCTCCTCATAGAAAAAATAAATAAATTTAAAATGTGTATTTATAAAAGCCATAGGGAGATAGGATAGGACTGCCCCACGGTAGCTGATCTCATTCTGAAAGGGAGCCGGGGTAGAGCAGGCCTCAAGCCATACCTAGATTGCCACAATAAAGTACTGCCTTGGCCTGGAGTTCTGCATGGTAGGACACCAAGCTTACAAGAGGGCTGAGAAACTTCATCCACTTTTGCTAACCTTTCTGAATTTCTCAAATGCTCACTATGTAAACTGACAATGTGACCACTCCATGGTATGGTTAAGGGGAAGGTTTTTGTTATTGTTGTTGTTTTTATTATTATTTTTTCACTGTAGATATGAGACAGAGAAGAGCCAAGGCATCTTAAGAGTCCAGAGCAGAGACAGACAGTAGTAGACTGAATACAGCCAGCTAGCCAGGAGAGAAGCAGGAGCAGAGATAGAGAGAGACAGAGACAGAGAAACACACACACACACACACACACACACACAAAGACACAAAGAGAGACAGAGAGAGACAGAGCAGAAGGAGAAGGAGAGGGAAACAGGGAAAGGAAGATAAAGAGAGGGAGAATAGCTAAAATAGTAGGGTTATAAGGAGGATTAGTAGCTGGGGAAAGGGAAGGCCATGGGCTGGAGAACTTTAGGGTAGGGAGGAGGTGAAAAAAGTTTGTGTTCTACACGGACTGGGAAATGTGTAACAGGTACTTCCAATACTGAGGGAGCTTGGTGGTCAGCATGCACTTTGGTATGCTAATAAGCACCACAGGCAGCCATTTGTCCCTTCCACCAGGAATAAGGGAAATGAGATCTTTGTTAGAAGAGAACTGGCTTCGCAAGTCCCTGAGGAATGCTGGCTTTTGTCTAAACACCCCAGAATTTGGGGAAATGGAGTTTCCTTTGGATCTGATGTTCCCCACATTGGCAACCTCTCTCAACATGGGCAGAGGAACTAGATAACACCAGCAAGGGGTGACTAATGGATATTTCTGGTTGAATAGGCACAGAAGTACTTGGATCGACAGAATGTAACAGAAACATTAAAGTCTTTGATGTTCAACATCTAATCACTGTTTCGACATGTACAGTACAGCTCTCACATGCCTGTTTTTAACAGTTTGCATATTTCCTCAGTTAATAGGATATTTAAATGCATAAAGTTTGCCGTGTACTTTTCTTTCTTTCTCTTTCTTTCTTTCTTTCTTTCTTTCTTTCTTTCTTTCTTTCCTCCTTCCTTCCTTTCTTTCTTTCTTTCTTCCTTCCTTCCTTCCTTCCTTCCTTCCTTCCTTCCTTCCTTTCTTTCTTTCCTTCCTTCCTTCTTTCTTTCTCTCTCTCTCTTTCCTTTTTTTTAATGGTGGCTGTTCTTATCTCCAAAAGAAAGGCAGCAACCCTGTGCTGTGACCTTGAACCTGCTCTTATCTCTCTGTGTGGTGGGCAGGCTTCTGTTTTTGTTCTCAGGCACTTGAGGGTTTCAGCTGCTTGTGGGCAGGGACCAAAGCTTTTTATCTCTGAAATCCTCAAGCGATGTGCCTGTGGTTGTCTGTTGAGTGAGTAATAAGACTATAAGCTATGCACAGCTGGTTGCATTATTAACCCTCTTTGATAAGATAAAGCTACAGACTCCATTGTTTCCAACTGAGACACACAGTGTGTGTAATACACTATTGTAGAATCCAGGCTTGTCGTGACACAGGTGGCAGGTGATGTGGCTGTCACACCCATTGAAACAGGATGACACCCTACAGCATGCCAGAAGGGACAACCTATCTTCTCAGCCGAGGTCCCCAGACCTCAGCTACAGGGACACGTCAGGTCAGATAATCCTCTTCGGTGGGAAGCTGCCCTGTACCTCATAAGATGTTTGACAGCACCCCTATCCTCAGGCTTCCAGGTGCCATTGGCATTGGCTTACCATACGGTATACCAAAAATTCCTCCAGACATTGCCAGAGAGAGAATGAGAGGGGAAAAGACAAAAAAATAAGAAAGGAAAGGAAAAAATAATGCACTATTCTAACTCTATGTAAGAATTTGGGGGATCTTGAGAACAGGTATAGGTCTCATCCCTCAACAACAACAACAAAAACACTTCTCTGTGCAAGAGAAAGGGACCATTACAGAAAACCACCCCTGATCAGAATGCAGAGAACAAGTGACCTTATGATACCTAGCACAAAGATCCATCACAGCACAAGGCCTTGCACCCTAGCGCTCTCATGTGGCCTCCACCCTTAATAAAGAGCTACAGTTACTAACGAATACTGAGAGTGTGAAGTTAGTAGGAGGATAAGTTCAGGAGATCTACGGTAAAACATGGACACCAGCTAGAAACTCTGAAAACTGCCTAAAGAATGATCTTAAATGTTTTTATGACAAAGAAGAAGGCTCTAAAATGATGGGCACATCAATTAGGTTGAGGTGGCTGCTCCTTGAGAAGCTTACTCTAGACAACTCTGAGCCCAATGTTAGACTCCTGAGGCAGCGTAAGACAGAAAAGAGACAGGAGTCTGACCTACAACAGATGGGAGTTTGCTTGCTGCACACCATGAAGGAGGAGCCTTTTTCTTGAAGGAAGTTGAGCAGTCTGCCAAGGGAAAAAGCTGGCTGTGACCCTTTATAGGGGTGGGGTGATGGGGCTTGAGAATGGGACACTGTTGTAATCATGGGGGCTTTGTGCAGTTTTGCAGCCTCTCCTTCTTGGAATTTTCTGCTGCAAGCAAGACAGATTATCTTCGAGATAGGTTGTTTCTCTAAACATTCCTTTCTGGCTGACCCAGCAAGGTCATCTGTAATCTTGGAGTAATCCAGTTTTACACAGTCTTCCAGCAGCCTCCATAAACATGTACCATTTTCACTTGTCCATTTAAGAAAGCATTTTCTTTTGAAAATAAATTAAGCTAAATGTTTTTTAATTTAATTTAATTTTTTATTATTAGTTACATTTTATTAACTCTGTATCCCAGCTGTATCCCGGTCCCTCATCCCCTCCCTTATCTCCTCCCTGCCCCTTTCCAACTCCACTGATTGGGGAGGACCTCATCCCCTTTCATCTGACCCTGTTTTATCAGGTATCTTCAGGACTGGCTGCAAAGTCTTCCCCTGTGGCCTAGTAGGACTGTTCCTCCCTTAGGGGGTGGGGAGGTCAAAGAGCCTGCCATTGAGTTCATGCCAGAAATAGTCCCTGTTCCCCTTACTATGGGAAACCAATTGGTTACTGAGCTACCACGGGCTACAACTGAGCAGATGTTCTAGATTATATCCATACATGATCCTTGGTTGAATGTCAATCTCAGAAAAGACCCCTGTGCCAAGATATATGTGGTCCTTGTGGAGCTCCTATCCTTTCGATGTCATACTAACTCCCCCTTCTTTCATATGATTCCCTGCACTCTGCTGAAGGTTTGGTTATGAGTCTTAGTATCTGCTTTGAAACACTGCTAGGTAGAGTCTTTCAGATGCCTTCTGCGGTAGACTTCTATCATATGTCCAATGTACATCCCATTTGTCCTTCTAAGTGAGGATTGATCATCTTACCCTGGGTCTTCTTTCTTGTTTATCTTCTTTAGGTGTATAGATATCATTATGTTTGTCATATCTTGTAGGTTTATATAAGCGAGTATATACCATGTTTGTCTTTCTCCTTCTGGGATAATTCACTCAGAATGATCTTTTCTAGATCCCACCATTTGCCTGTAAATTTCATGATTTCCTCATTTTTGATTGCTGAGTAGTATTCCATTGTGTAAAAATACCACAATTTCTGTATCCATTCCTTCGTTGATGGACATCTGCGTTGTTTCCAGGTTCTGGCTATTACAAATAAAGCTGCTACAAATATGGTTGAGCAAATGTCCTTGTTGTGTACTTGAGCAAATTTTGGGTCTATACCTAGCAGTGGTATAGCTGTGTCTTGAGGAAGCACTATTCCTAATTGTCTGAGAAAGCGCCAGATTGACTTCCAAGTGGTTGTACCAGTTTACATTCCCACCAGCAATGGAGGAGGGTTCCCCTTTCTCCACAACCTCTCCAGCATGTGTTGTCACTTGAGTTTTTGATCTTGGCCATTCTGATGGGTGTAAAGTTAAATCTCTGGGTCATTTTGATTTGCATTTCCTTAATGGCTAATGAGGTTGAGCATTTCTTTAAGTGTTTCTCTGCCATTCAATATTCCTCTATTGAGAATTCTCTGTTTAGCTCTGTTCCCCATGTTTTAACTGGATTACTTGGTTTGTTGCTTTTCAGCTTCTTTAGTTATTTATATATACTGGATATTAGTCCCCTGTCAGATAAAGGGTTGATGAAGGTTCTTTCCTAATCTGTAGGCAGTCGTTTTGTTTTGATGACGGTGTCCTTTGCTTTACAGAAGCTTTTCAGTTTCATAAGGTCCCATTCATTGATTGTTGCTCTTAGAGCCTGTGCTGTTGGTGTTCTGTTCAGAAAGTTGTCTCCTGTGCCAATGAGTTCTAGGCTGTTCCCCACTTTTTCTTCTAACCAGTTTAGAGTATCTGGTTTTATGTTGAGGTCTTTGATTACCAAACTCACTCTATGGAGCTACAGTCACCTTGATATCTAAACCACACAAAGACCCAACAAAAAAAGAGAACTTTAGACTTATCTCTCTTATGAACATTGATGCAAAAATACTCATAAAATACTTGCAAACCAAATCCAAGAACACATCAAAGATATCATCCACCATGACCAAGTAGGCTTTATCCCAGGCATGCAAGGGATGAAACATACAGAAATCCATGAATGTAATCCACCACATAAACAAACTGAAAGAGAAAAACCACACGATCATCTCCTTAGATGCCAAAAAAGCATTTGACAAAGTCCAACACCATTCATATTTAAAGTCTTGAAGAGATCAGGGATACAAGGCATACACCTAAACATAGTAAAGGCAATATACAGCAAGCCTATAGCCAACATCAAACTCAATGGAGAGAAACTTAAATCAATCCCACTGAAATCAGGGACAAGACAAGGCTGCCCACTCTCTCCATATCTCTTCAACATAGTACTTGAAGTCCTAGCAGAGCAATAAGACAACTAAAGGAGATCAAGGGGATACAAATCGGAAAGGAAGAGGTCAAAGTGTCACTATTTGCAGATGATATGATAGTATACATGAGTGACCCCAAAAACTCAACCAGAGAACTCTCTAAGCTGATAAACACCTTCAGCAAAGTGGCAGGATACAAAATCAACTAAAAAAAAAAAATCAGTAGCCTTCCTGTATACCAAAGACAAAAGGGCCGAGAAAGAAATCAGGAAAACAACACCCTTCACAATAGCCACTGCATGGTATTGGCATAGAAACAGAAAAGAGGATCAATGGAACCAAATAGAAGACCCAGAAATAAACCTGCACACCTATGAATACTTGATTTTTTACAACGAAGCCAAAACTATCCAATGGAAAAAAGACAGCATCTTCAACAAATGGTGCTGGTCCAACTGGATATCTACATGCAGAAAAATGAAAATAGATCCATATTTATCACCCTGCACAAAACTAAAGTCCAAGTGTATCTAAGCTAAATGTTTTAAAAATAGATTTTTGATATGGCTTCTCTCCAGGACTATTTGGTAGCAACTTTCCAGAGAACAAATTCATTGAGCTAATCTGCTCATCCCATGAACTGCGCTGGAAGCCTTTCTAGCAGCAAGTCTTTGAGTAGGCACCATCACCACTTTCCACCTGCAGTATGAGGTGACCAAGGGATAAGCAGTCAGTGCCAGTTAATCAGTGAGCTGAGAAGCACGGCTCCCTTGGCTGGCAGGGCCTGTTCTCCTTAGACTCTTAGCGTTTGTTTCTCTGTTTTCCTGCATGTGTTTCTGCATCAGGAACAAAAAATCAGAAGCAGCCATCATTCACCATCCTGAAAACAAGAATCTTTCTGTTGAAATGAGGGATATTTTCTATCTCTGGGAAAATCCTCTCTTACCTTTGTGCTGCGTGTAGAGATTACAATATCCTTTCTGCTCAGAACTGTGAAATGGTCTTCATCATTCTGCACACTATTTGTCTGCTGACTTAGTGACGGGCCAAGAGACTGCTCCTACCCCACTGATGAGACAGTCAATTAAATGAGAAACTTAGTTTGGATAGACAGAATTCATGTAACATTTGTATCCAGTTTAGAATCTTTTGGAGGAACAATGCGGTAGGATGGAAAGGGTATGCCTTAGAGGCTAAAAGCTCAAGTCTAAAGGCTGGCTGCTCTTCTCTCAGCTGGCTCAGAAGGTTTGGGCTAACTTTGGAAGCAGGCAATATGACTTGTGTTGTTGTGTTGCTTGGCTGTTGTAAGGATGAAATGAAGTGTGTGTAGAGCGATATCGTCAGCAAGAATGTGAAGAAACTAGGATTCTTTTGTACTCTTAGTGAACACATGAAATAGTGTAGCCACTGTGCAGTTCTTCAAAAATCACTAAGCAAATAGTTACCACATAGTTCAGCAACTCTAGTTCTGAGTATATACCCCAAAGAACTGAAATCAGGGACATAAACATAAAATTCATACACTCATGCTTCTGGCACAATTATTCACATAGCCAACTCAAGCAAATTGGTTTGATCGAGAGATAAACAAAATAGGGTCTGCGTGTGTTATAGAATTTCACTGAACCCTGATAAGGAAGAAATTCCTGGCGCATGTGACAACATTAGCAAACCTTATCTATATGAGGTATCTAGAGTTGGTCATATTCATAAAGATTAAAAATAGAATGGAGGCTGCCTGGGGCTGAGTGGAGAGGGAATGGAGAAATAGCGTTTAGTGGGTACTCAGTTACATAAGAGGGAAAATATATGAGGAAGCCTGGGCATGGTGGCCTAATGCCTGTTAAAATACTAACTGCACACTGAAAAAATGCTTAGGGAAAACTCAATTATACATCTTTTAAATCTAAAAACAGAAGAGTATACAACACAGTAAGCGTTGGATACATTGGTGTCTGCTTTTATGAATTATCTGCTTTTGGAAGAGAGAGCTCAACTAAGCTTCCACAAACAAGTGCAAACATAGATGTATCTGAGAATGATAGAGCCTGTCTTTAAGGAACCAGGGCCTGAGGGAAGAAAGTTTCTTTTCTCAGGTGAAATTGAAACCAAGTCTGTGTCTCAGCCTTTGTTTAAAGGCTGTCATTTCCCCCTAAGGTCCTAAGGGGACAATTAGAGAGGACTCTCCCGCCAACACTTCCTCTCCAGTACGCTTGCTCAGAGGATCCCTACGAACTCTGGAAGCTCTGGAAGCGTTAGGTACCTTTCCTCTTTCATGAGCCTCACCCAGCCCAGGCATCAGAATACCTGGCATCTCTTGGCTGGGTTTTGTGATGGAGGATGCTACTGGCACCTGGTGGTTAGAGAGCAGGGAAGGTGGTTATTACCCTGCTTTACAGTGCTCAGGCAGCCTCCACGTCCAGTAATTACACAGTCCAGGATGTAAGTAGTACTGCCCATCAAACTCCTCCTGGAAAAAAATGCTTTGAAGTCTTCTTATTAGCTCAATAACCCTCCATTGGATCTATTCCTGCTTGTCAAAATCCCTTTCAAAGATGAGGCCAACAGAGGACTCATCTACCCAAAGAAGCATGGGACTGCCTTGCTTGGAAGTGTAGAAGTAAAAGGACAGGAAAAGCCTTTCTGGATTTCTGGGAGGTGCACCCAATCTATCCAGCATTTTCTGGGAGCCAAACACTGAAGCACCAGACAGGAAGTGAAAACCTCAGGATGCTTGGAGAAAGGTCAAAGTCAGCCCACTTCAGTTTCAAAAGCGACACCAAACTTAGGGCTGGGCAGACAGATTTATTGGGGAAGTGTTTGCTGCACACACCTGAGAGCTCCAGAGCTCAATCAAAAAGCCAGATGGCGAGAAATCCAGTACTGGGGGCTCAGAGATGGCATGCAGGAAACTAATTGGTACCTGCCTGCCCAAACGGAGGAGCCTCAGGGTTAGTGAGAGAAGATGACCTTGTCTCAAGAACCAAGAGTGGATGGCCCGGTGACATAGCTCGGTGGTGACAAAGCACGAGCTGCTGAGACTGATAACCTGAGAGCCCTGGAATCCACATGGAGAGAACCGACTGGCCAAAAATTGTCCTGTGATCCTCACACATGTGCTATGCATACTCACAAAATGAAGACACAAAATGTAATCTTAAAGAGTCACTCATTTAATAAATAGAATGAAATAAGAGTGAGGGACAACTGAGGAAAGAGGTCTAACTGCTGGTCCTTGTCTACATGTGTATATGCACCCTACACACACACACACACACACACACACACACAGAGAGAGAGAGAGACAACCAAGGAGAATCCATGCTTAACTTCTCCGAAGGGAAGGGTTCAAAATAGGTTCTCCTCTACAAGTCAGAATTTTTTTTTGCTTAATTGTCTTGCATGAAAAATAGTAATTATAACAGCATGATCTTTTAGGTACGAACCGCTAGGTTGGGAAGGCCTTGGAATGCAGCATCATAGTCTGCAAAACTATTTCTACCTGTCAACTTTGCTGGTCCTCTCCGCTAGTGCTCCCATAGCCAGAGTCCCTCTGGAAACTCCAACCTTTCCTGAGCTGTCCTGAGCAAATGAATGTTCAAATTGAGAGTCAGGGCAGGTAGTGGAGGAGTGTACTAGGTCCCTTCCTCAGATGTCAGAGGGAAAACTTGGTGAGAGAGAGTCAATGAAAGCTCTCCACAGCACAGGTCACATGATAGCTGTGGATCACTGATTCAGCTGTGGCCTAGCACATTCACATGGAAAACAAACAAAGAAAACATAACAGAGAGAAAAAAAAAAGTCCAGGTCAGTGCACAACCCTATATAAATGAAGAACAAACAGCCTGGGACCTGAGAAAGAAAAGTAGTCAATTTAACTATCAATACCCTGCCTCACCTCTCCCAGAAAAGGGGTGTGGCATTCAAGAACAGAGAAGGAATGAAAACCTACCTGGGTTTCCTCAGTAAGAATTCATTTCCTTAACTATTGAAAGTACAATGGCATGCATTACTCTAAAAGTTTTAATGTTATATCAGTTTTATAAGTTTGGCTATGCTCAATTAGACACATGTTCATGTTAGAAAATTCCATAGCTACGTACAATTGGAAAACAATCTGCATCGGGTAGTTATATGTAATATATTAATTTGTTCAATGAGAATTAAAAAAAAAAACTCACCGAAGCCCAAAGCCAGTGATGTGTTCAGTTAACTGACACCTGCACCAGCCCCAATGCTGTTGTCACCTTCTGAGCACAAGGCCAGGGAACTCAGGTTTCCCATGTAGAATGGAGAGCCATGGACCTCAGGTCAGAGCACGTCACTGGAAACCCATGTAGACCACACAACATGCAGGTGAGAGGCATACCACGTGGATTCATAAAGAGTTCCCCTTTTAAGGTGACATGAAGTCAGGTACCTGCAGAAAGCACAGAAACAACCTATAAGCACTTCCTGTGCCAGCATGGTTATGACTCCATAATACAATCAATCCCAACAATGATCTGACTCATTTGGCACTCAGGTAGACTGAGTCATAGGGAGTTAAGCACCTTTCCTGAAGCTGCTGAGTTCCTCAGGAAGGACTCAAGTTAGCAGGCCAAGCCTTTCATACAGCCAGATCTAACACCGTAACCCAAGTCAGAATGGGAAATGTCTATGATAGCGCTCTCCTGAAAGGAGGTCATCCATCCTGGGTCCCAGATTCAAGCATAGGTCAGTATGTAAGGTCTCAGGGATCACGTGGTGCAAACAACACATTTGAGAACATGACGGACAGACCACATCACAGCACTGGGGAGACTGAGCCAGAAGGTTCTGGTTCAAGACAAGCCTGGAATACATGCAGGAGATTCATGTAGGAAGATGGACACACACACACACACACACACACACACACACACACGGGGGAGGGGCAGGCGGGAAAAGGGGCTGGAAAGGTTGATGGCTAGAAAATGGCTTGCTGAAGATTCTAGCTGTGCCCATGTTGGAGACAAACAGCTCCTCTCAGAGAATGGCCATCGTATCTGGAAGTATTCTTACAGAAGCAGCACTAGCACTCTGCCCTGACTAGAAGGATTGGCTCAGTACCAGGGTACCAGAGTGAGTGCAGCAGGCATCTGTCTGATCCCTTGCCAAGCTCCACCGAGCCCTGGATTCCAGCCCCTAGTCTGCTGGGGCTTAATTGGAGGCAGTTGTGAGCTAGAGTGAGGTATGCTAGGAGAGGGAGCCGAGGGTTACAAAAGACAATACCTTCCCCGTTTCCTGTCCTCTCCTGCTGGGCTGATTCTCCACTGCCATCCAGAAACTTGATTATTTAAAAAGTAAAATGTGCTTTGATTCTGAACACGTTTGGTGGAGGCTATAGTGTAGAATTCTTCAGCAATGCGGAGCAAGACTTGTCTCCTGCCTGTGCTACCTGGCAAGACCTGCCCCTCCAAGTGTCGCTCGTGGTGCTTGAAGCTGTGTTTGCTTTCAGCCAGGTGAGGTGGCTACACTTTGCCACTTCTCCTTTTCCTTCTAGACTTATGTAAGCATCTAAATAGAGCCAGGAACCAAGACTGGTGTCATCTGTAGACCCAGGAACTGCCAGACACCAAAAAAATGTCCAGCCACATTTCTAGGCCTCAGTTTCCTTTTGTAGATAGTGGGAAAGCATTGAGGGAAAGTCTACTATACTGACCTCACAGAGGTCATAGGAGGGCACAAGTTCAGCATAGGTTTTACACGCTCTGCAGACATAGCAAGCTGAGAGCCACGACAGAGATCGCTGCTACTGGGCACTCCAGATGTCTTCACTATGCTGAAGTCAGTACAGCGCCTTGCATGTTGTGACATCACGCCTAGCCGAGGACTTAGCACAGGCGCCAACAGTCAACTGCTCACACAGGGACCACATGAATAAGCCCAAGAGCAGTGCAGGATGGGTGTGTGTGTCATCAGCAGGAAGCCCCCCTCAAGCTGTTGTGCTGTGCCAACAGTCCTTCCAGGTTTAGTCTAAACACTGGCCTACAAAGACGATAGGAGACAGGTGCCCGTGATTCAAAAGAGCGACAGAGAAGACCTGGAAAATGAGTGCAAAATGCAGCATTCAAAATTGGCTGGTGTGTGTGTGTGTGTGTGTGTGTGTGTGTGTGTTGGGAGTTCAGAAAGAGTCACAGGCCCGAGGTGGGCAGGTTTTCAATGCAGTGATGAGGGAACTGTGTCCGGGCTGGGGAAGCAGTCACACAAAGGTGGAAAGCAGGGGAGGAGACCTGAGCTGTCATGGATGGAGGCTGGTGGAAAGTGAAAGCCTGGCTAGAGCTAAAGAATGACACTCACTCTCAGAATGAGAAAGCTTACCAGAGTTCCCTCCAGACACACCAGCACAATCTATTCATTTCCCAGGAGGGGAAGGTGGCTATTGCGGTCTACAAATGAATGAGTCCTGCTGAACATAGCTGAGTGCTACCCAAGGCAAGCCCCTGCCTGCTTTGTCACTGAGCAAGTCCTCAGACTTTCCAGCCAAATGTCATCAGGTATTAAACCAGATTAACAGTACCCAGAGCACACAGTTGCTTTGGGAACTGATGGTTACAATAGGCATGCTGAGCATCTGACCCGGAGACGGGTGTCTCTGTCTGAGGAATGATAGCAACCATCTCTGCTAGGGACTTTCTTTGGTGTTGCTGTACGGCTGCATTGTATGGGATCAGACTCAGAGAGAGATAAAATGAGATAGGTGGTGTTGGGGGCAATGGAGAGAAAGAACTTCATGGGTTCAGGGTTTGGGGTTGAAATGTGTTAGTGATTTGGGGATGGTTAGTGGGGATGGGATCATAGTAACAAGAATTTACTTAGTGATACTGAACTGGCTAAATGGTGACACATATTCTTCGACAGTATAAATGACAAAGTTCTCCTAATGATTTTCAGTTGCCCCTGGAAGAAAGTCTCAAATCTTTGGCAAGGTGTCTGAGGTATGTATGACAGGTACTCCTTCTAAAAACTGTTATTTCCCTTCGTCTACCCTTTGCCTTCCAGTTTTCCTTCCATCAGCCCCCGAAATGCAGCCACTGGGGGTTCTGCTACTCTGCTGAGGACACCCAAATCTTTCCCCCTGCATCTTACTCCTTTGCCTAAACAGGCTATCTCATCACTTACCTCCCAGCTTTAAAACTTCCACACCTGCTGCTGGAGAGATGGCCTGGCCTGTGAAAGCCCCTGATGACTTCAGTTTGATCCCAGGAATACACATGGTGGAAGGAAGATACAAGCTCCTGAGAGTTTTCCTCTGACATCCAAATGTCTCTGCGTGTGCGTTGTGGCACATACACCCACAAGCACACCATCACAAGCACACTCTCTCTCTCTCTCTCTCTCTCTCTCTCTCTCACACACACACACACACACACACACACACACTAATAAATAATGTAAAATTTACAATGTTTTAGACTCTGAAGGAACTTCCCTGCATTTATATAGGTTAATCCCTGTCCTGTATAAGGAGCTATGAATGTTCCTTTACCATGGAATTTAGCACTTGACACTTACATACTATTTCAGTGTTATACTAAGAATGAGAACTCCCATCTGTCCTGCCCACAGTCAGCCTCTCCAAGTCTCTCTGATGCAAACTTTATACCCTAAGACGACTATTTAGCATTGGGATACAGATCAAGAGCAAACCCCGGGACAAAGGGCAGAATCTCCAAGGTGCTGTGACCCAAAGAATGATCCCAAGACAACCTTCACTCAAGCCTCTCCTTTCCTGTAGATAATTTATATCCTAGATTTGAAAGCATCTTCCCCAAGTAGACAGTCAATCTGAACCAGCTCTTGTCTGCAGCATCCTCCCATTCTTCAGGGGGAAGATAGAGACTCAAGAAGCTTAGCAAGTCCTTCAAGGTAAGGCTGGGGGTACAGATCCCCAGAGCCATGCTGTGTCTACAGTGTGCTCTTTTGCTTTTTTGGCTCTTAAGACAGGCACTCAGGGACCTCCTACTCACCATCTTATGAATGAGGCTTCCCCCACAATGCTCTGCTCGGCCCCCACAAGAGCAAATTTCTCGTCTCCTCCAGGTCTCCCACAGAAAGCCAAGAGTGGGCTCAAACCCTGATTGTAAGCTGCTTCTCATTTAACTGATACCTCAAGCCTATGAGTTCTGGAGGACAGGACTAGGACTGTATTCCTCTTTATATCCCTTAGATCCAGGCCAGCACTTCATAAAGAACGTGCCCACTTTTGATATTAGTTGAGTAAATAAATCAAGGGAAAATGTGTGTATGTATGCATGCATACATGTATACCAGTGGAGCCTACTACTCCCATGAAGACACAGTAAAGTGTTTCTTTCATAATCACTACTGGTGATAAGGTTTACAGTGTTATGGTTTGGGAAAGGGAGCAATGGAGGGGCCTGCATCACAGCAGTTAGATTGTCCGATCCACCTTAACTTCCAAATGCTAAAACTGAAAATGTTCGCTTTCAGAAACACAGTATAAGATGTGTATAAACTTCAAACCGGTGGTGTGGTCATTTGGAGAATGTGTCAAAAGGGTTGGTGCTGCTGCTGACTCTCCTCCAGAGGCTGCTTCAGGAAGGGCTGCTGGCCTGAACACTGATTCTGAAAATAGCAAAGAACTGAAATTGAACCTGAGGATGACAGGTGACCCATGACTGTGTAACATCCTGTTCAGCCAGTTCTGTCCAAGCCCTGCCTCTCTGAGTTGGCCTTCTACCTCTTCACTCTGGGATTCTCACCCGGCCACTGCCTCCCCTTCCCTCTTCTCTCTATCACTCTCTCCCCCCCATCCCTGTGCTGACAACTATAGCAGCTCCAGACTCCTGGTATCTACCCCTTTCTGTAAATTTAATCGACAAAAGCTTCGGCAGAGAAGACTGGATTGCAGCAGACTTGGGAGGACTCCGGCAGGACTGATGAAACCCACGGGGCAAGTTTGCTTCTTCACCGAAGGCTTGCAGCCATCTCCTCCATGCTCAAAATAAACTGAATGAAGACAGATTCATTCCTTGAATTCCTGAAATGCTTCCAAACGTTTCTGTTTTCAACAGTGTTAACATCAAGAAACACCCCAGAGGCTCAGGCAGCCTAATGGCCAAGTGAGTGTACTCAGTCCCCAACATAAAAGAGGCCATCACAGATGTAGATATAGATAATATGCACACATACCCAAAGAATACCTTAGCAATAACCTTAAAATAGTTTTAATGATGGGAAAAAAATGCAGATCTTAGTAAGTCAAGAGCTCTCGAGAGAGCCGTAGGTATATCCAGATTCCTTGACCCTGAGAAACTAGAGTCAAGGTTGAGGGTGAAGAGTAGCTTAAAGACTCTCTGGGTGTCATCATTCAGCCTTAGTCCAGGTGGAATAGCCCACTCTTAGGTCTTGAATAGGTGAATCATGGACTGTTGGCCTGGAAAGTTCAATGAGACCTTCCAACCTCCCTCCCCTGCCACCATTCATGATGTGACCTTGAACCAATCTCTTCTTCCTGGAATTATTTTCTGTATCCACAAAACATCTGTTCCTCTGGAATGAAATTCACTTTCTCTTTCCTTCCCTAACTACCAGAAGGCCTTTCTTATACAAAAGCTCATCCGTGAGGGCTGACAAATGACATAAATGTATCACAGTTGTTCAGGGCTTGATGGGGAAAGGTTACAGCCCTGCTTGATGCAGCCCTGGGCCCTTATAGAAACGGGAAGACCTCGGAATAGCTGCTGGTTAAGTCCCCTCCAGCTTAGATATTGTGAGTCTGTGGCAATTCTAGACAGAACTGAGCACTGATGATATCCACATTATCAGACAAACAAGGGTCTATTCTTGGCCCCACCTGCCAGGTCACAGTTAGGAGCTGAGGTCACAGACCAGTTCTGAGTACTGATAATATCCTCTTTGGAGTATGACATCAAGAGATAGTTCCAAACTAGAAACACTGTAGAAAATGGGTGATTCCTGGGGAGAAGGACAAGATGGATGTCTCCTTTCTTATATCCCCCTGACAGGGACTTCTGATAGCCAAAGCCTTGCCTTGGTGATCTCTAATGGAGAAGGGCTGGAACCCTACCCTATGTGAAGCCACTGTGATGCTTTCTGCTGAAGCAGATGCTGCACTGGGTTCTGTACGCTGGGATAGGCCTCCAACCCTCTTCTCCTAGCCTTTGGACTAGTCATGGCTTCTCAGTCTTATGGAGGTACCAAGAAAAGGCCATACACTCCTCACAAGCACCACTGAGGAAATGTGGGGAAATAGAGAGGGTTCCATGCCGGAATGAAGGTTCCTTCCGAGAAATAAACTAGAAAAATAATCACAGGATGGCTAAGGTTCTGTAAGCACAGCTTTAAAAACGAAGTGTCGCCAAAGTTCATTAGAGAACTTAACTTCATGTTATCTTCAGTCACCTATACCCTGAGTGAAAACTTTTCAAAGAAACTTTTCTGTCATCATGCACAGAGCCACTGAATATTTCCTGACGCATACATGAGAATCAAGTAAATGTGCCTATGTGAGTGAATGTGACCTGGATCTTTATGTAATACATACTTAGTAGTTCTTATGATACAGCCAGCATCTTACATTCTTTGGGCATCTGAGGGATTCTCCATTTCAGAAAACTGATGGGGAGATATAATCAGCCCTCCAAGCTGTTGAATAAGCACCAAACGGCCTTGCTTTCCCAGAATCTCTTGTAGCCAACCTTACGACTGGGTCTCCAGCAGCCGAGGAAGCATACAGCTTTGGAGCATGGCTACAGGGAGAGAAGGGCCAAGGTTGGCTTGAGAGAGAAACAAATCTCTCTGTGTAAACCTCTCACAGTCTGTCTCCCTCTGTGCTTGTCTTGCTCTATTTCTCTTTCTCTCTGATGCTGGATTTCTCCTCTCCGACCTGCATCTGTCTCTGTCTTTGCCATTCTCAATTTCTCTTCATCTCTGATTCTCCTCTAGTCCTTCTTTCTCTGTCTCCCTCTATCTCTGCCTCTTTCTCTCTCATGTATATGATATATATATATATGGAGAGATAAATGGATGCTTTGTGTGAATATGTGTGTGTGTCTGTATATGTGTGCTTGTGTGCATATACTTCTGTATGTATGTTTGTGCATGTTATTGTGCATATACACACTTGTGTGTATTTGTGTGTGTGCCTGTGTGTGTACTCACCTATGTGTACTTGTGTAGGCTTCTCCATATATGTTTGTATGTGTGATCATGTGTGTGCGTGTGTGTATACACTTGTGTGTATGTTTGTGTTTGTATTTGTATATGTGTGCTTGTGTGTATGTATACTTCTATATATATGTTTGTGTGTGCTCATGTGTGTGTGCTTGTGTGTGTGTGTGTGTGTGTGTGTAGGGGAGTGGGTATCTGGAAGGTGTATGTCTTGGTATATGTTCTGTTGCTGGTGGCAGTAGTTTCTGTAGAGTCTGTGCTGGTGTCTCCTACAAAGTGGCTGCAGCCTAGGCTTCTCATTAGGTCAATGACTAGACCTTGTCTAGACTCAGCCACAAGCTCAGCCCTCCATCCCCAACAATGGTTCTACGAGCTTCTCAGCATCCCCCTAATAAACTCCACTCTTGCATGTTGGGTAGAGCCATTTACTGCTTCCTGTGATTAAGATCCTTCATAATATTCTAGGAAACCTGCTCACAGATTAGCACTGGAAATTCAATGCAAAATAAGATATTTAAAAACAGTACAATAACTACATTCTTAAGAGCCTGACTAAGGCCATGTACCAAGTGGACAGTTGCACCTCCCTGAACTTAGCTCAGATGCTAGCTGCAGAGACAGAGTTGGAACACCCCAAAACAGGTGCCCAGTGGAAGCAGTAGATGGTTTGAGACCCTCAGGAAGGAAGGTCTGAATACAGAGACAAGAAATCAGCCCCCACTGCTGCTTTCATCCCTTTAATCAATTCACCATTATGAAAAGAGGAGATGAGTCCTCAGCACTGTAAAGGAAACAGCTAAACAGAAGGGAACCATAGCAGCCTGGGGCCAGAACCTGTTTGGGATGTTGGACTATTTATAGGCTCTGTGAACCTACCTAACCCAAGAGGTCTTGGTGGGGTTGCTTAGAATTCCAACCTGTGAACCAGAGCAGGCTGGACAAGAGATGCCTATTTCTGCTTTCCAGGCTGAAATTAAAATCCAGCTAAAGCTGGAAAGAGGTAACATGCCCACAGGACTTGGACTCTCCTCAGGCTGAAGAACATGAGTTGTCATTAGAACTTCGCTGTGGTTTGCAACGCCTCCTGTCAGCTCGTTATGAGGTTATGCAACCAGGGTTCTTATTAAAAACAAGCTCATTCAGGCCTCACATGTCAGTTCAGGTACCCGGGAGTCTCGCGTCCTCTCTGCACTCTGGACCGACTGCCACCGCCATGAAAACTTACTACTTTCTTCTGGTGATATTTTTTCTCTTCTCCCAGATGGAACCAGGTAAGCCTTGGGAACTCGTTGATGGCTCTGATTGGGACTGCGGACACAGAGGCCAAGGGGGAACAGAAAATAGCTGCCTCTTGGTCTTGCAAGCCAAGTGACAGAGCATCCTGTGTGGCCTGTGGTCAACAACCCTCGGTAGCAGCAGAATGAGCTGGCAGAGATTCAGAGAGAGTAGTCAGTATCTCCATGCTGTGGTGGTCTCTAGAATATAGGATATCTCATGTGTAGGAGTCTGCTTTGTCTGTGGTAAGATTCTTCACAGGGAGAGACTAGCTTTTTGATCCAGAGACAGACGCTAGCCTCAACTGGGTCTCTGGGTGGGGCCTCCCTGAGAATCCTGCTGCAGGCAGAGCGACACCGAATGCCCTTCACCCGGCCAGCTCAGCCAGTTGTATATGCCTGGAAACACCGGGTACGCAGTCAAGAGATGACAGGTGACCTTTCACATTCCCCAGCAGTCACGTTCTTATGGCAAGGAGATCTTACCAGTCAAATGGAGGGCTTCCTGTCTGTCCAAAAGATGCCCACATTCTCTGGGCCAAAGCGGCCTGTCCCTGACATAGGAGCCAGCAGGACCCTGAAGCAGTGATTAAGGATAGATTTCTTTCCACAGCCATCTCTCAAGGTAATGTTGAGAAAGTCATATATTTCTGAGTTTTAGTTTCCATATTTGTGTCAGGAGGGTCCCGAGGAAAGAGTTTTAGTTGTGAAACTCTCTGGAAAATCCTGTTTTGTTTGTTTGTTTGTTTGTTTGTTTTGCAGGCTAGCATGCTAGCCTCTGGAGGTATGAGTTTGAAAATAGTTATGCCCTAATTTAACCTAGTGAAATCTGAGACCAGGTGCATTTTCAACATTCTGCTTTTCATAATGAGGTAATGGCCCATTAGAGAGGCGAAGAGATGTGTTTAATAAGTTACACTTTTTTAGGGTCTAGAAAATGCCAGCACACACCGACAACAGAGCACACTGATACACCTGTCCTGGTGTGTGTTGTGGGTGGGAGTAGAAATGCTTTCACTGAGTAAGAAGGAGAAATTTCCTTCCTGTGGCCTAAATTCAAGAAAATTTAAAAGCATAATTTTCAAGATAAAGACTTTTTTTGTTGTTGTTGTTTGTTTGTTTGTTTTGTGAGACAGAGTTTCTCTGTGAGCCCTGGTCATCTTGGATCTTGCTCTGTAGACCAGGCTTACCTCCAACTCAAAGATCAGCCTGCCTCTGTCTCTGAGTGCCAGGATTAAAGGTGTGTACCACTAACCATCCAGCTAATTTTCTCTCTTCTCTTCTCTTCTCTTCTCTTCTCTTCTCTTCTCTTCTCTTCTCTTCTCTTCTCTTCTCTTCTTTCTCTTTCTTCTCTTCTTTTTGCCTAGTACTCTAAATGTGATCCTAGTCAACTCATTCATAGCATAGACTCAGACATAGTTCCTGATCCTTCATCATAAGAACGAAGCTGAGATCTAGAGCCACTTACCAAAATTACTAGAAATTCCTAGGTAGAGATACTCTACTGTATTCTTTTAGGATACAAATATTCTATCTGTGTAACCTGCTGGTATAAGAATTCTCCAGCCACTTGTCTGGAAATAGCAATGAGCAGAGCCCATCTCACCCCCAAAAGCCAGTCTTATGCAGTTCAGATCACCCTGAGTCCCAAGGGCCAAGGAAGACCATTACAGAGTTCCTGCCATACTGCTAGGTTCCATTGACCACAGGGAAAGGTGCTGTTTGGTAAAAGTATTTTCCTCTGGGATTGATACCCTGCTCTGGCCTGGATGCTCTAGATGGGGAGGAAGAATGAAATCCCCCAGGTGTCTTCTGCATTAAACCTGCAGACTCCCCGGAGTCTCCAGAGCCAGGCTGCTGGTGGACCTTGCATGTGCACGGCCTAGGCTTGGTGTGTGAATTTTGACAGTTCTTGATTTGCTTTGTTTGGATACAGTCATAGATTGTAGGTAAAAATCACATAGGTCTGTGACATACCGGTTGCTTTATGGAGGAATGCGTACACTGTGAAACAGTTATGTCTAGCTAGACACTGTGCCCATCAGTCCTTGCATTCGCCATTGCCAATGAGGCTGCTTTGTTCCGTCCACCCTCACTGTGTCTGAGCCTATACTGCCCGCTAAACTCACGGTTCCGTGTGGAGAGGACTGGCTTCTGTTTCTGGGAGGCTATATGAGTGTGGCCTGATTTCACATCCTGTTTGAGCTCTCACAGGCACCAGTGCCCTACCCTATCCCCATTTCTGGCAGGGTCCTTCGACCTTGCCTCATCTGTCTGCTCCACAGGACTCCACAAGACAGGACCATCTAGTTGACCAGCTTTTCTTCCTGGCAGATAAAGAAATGGGCTTTCCGCTATCTCCCTGTACAAATGGTCTGCGGAAACAGAATGAGGTTAACATAACAAGATCTCAGCCTAGGTCTTTGGAAACCAAGGGTGCTTGAGGCTGCCACTGAGCAAATACTTAGTGAGCTGTGAACATGAACAGATACTGCAAAAGGAGGGGACACCAGGGAGAGATCTCAGGCTCTCTATAAACTCAAAGATAAAACACAGCACAAAAAGCTGATTATACTTCAGTCAGTCCTGATGAGATCTGATAAACTAGAGTCAGATGAAGGGGAGGAGGACCTAACCTATCAGTGGACTTAGAGAGGGGCAGGGATTGAGAGAGAACGAGGGAGGGGGCTATAGCTAGGATACAAAGTAAAAAAAAACAAAACAGTAATTAATATAAAAAATAAGCTGATTATACAAGCAAGTAGCTCTGACTAGCCTGGAAACGGCTGCAGAGACTGTGTGAAAAGATGCTGTTCTCCGAGACATCAAGCAAGGCTTCTTTGAAGAGGCTGAGATGGAAGGAGAGACAGAGCTCGTTCTGGCTGGCCTGGTGTTTAAAACCTTCCCTCTTTCTGGACATTTAACACTGGCAACATGCCACACAAATTTAGGCTCCTGTCTTTGTGTTGCAACCACAAAAGATGTGGCTCTATTCTTACTTTGCCACAGTGGGCTGGGACTGCACAGGGGTCCTGACCTCTGCAGGCCCCATCACTCCCTACTGCCTTCCTTCAGACCGCTGGACATGCAACCCTGTGATGCCTGGCTACTGAGGACATTGCATGTGTCAGTCAAGAGGCTAGGCAGCGTGTGTTAAAAGATGGAGAGAAAGAAACCAATAGGACATTTACACCGAGTCCTCACAATATTCCTAAGAGGAGCAGAGTGTCAATGTCCATAACTACATCTTATGAGTAAGCGAAGACAGTCAGGGCTTCAGTTCCAGACCTCAGCTCTCCTATGACTTCGTAGGAACGATCAAGGCTTGGAGGTATAGCAGGGCTATGCAAGGAAGCATTGTTGTGGTTGGGGGGGGGGGGGGAGGGGAAGCATAGAAATCCTATGCGCAAATCCAGGAATGGTCAGGGCCAGATCAAGTGATGCCTTGTGAAGCAGGCATCAATGATGGGTTGAGGCAGTGACAAAATGGAAAATGGCTTTTTGAGAATGGAGGCTCACAACAGACCAATCCAAGGTGACATGAGCCAGTTCCTGGGAACTGCAACCACCAACATCACGTATCCCCCGTTGCACTGTCCATAAACCCTGCAGGACAGAGAATTAATCCAGCCCACAGATACAGGCATTCACAGCTCCACAAACTCCTACCTTCCTTACCTGCATGCTCTACACACAGCCCTGCTAGGCTGAGCCTATTCCCTGCTGTGAAACAGGTAAATGACTCCGGGCGCTAGCACTGTGTGACCCCAGCCGCCGCCCTTTCCTCCTCAGCGCCCCAGCCAGGAATCCCCACCCTGACCTGACTGTCCTAATTCTTTCTGCCCCTTCCACTTCCTGAAAAAGCTTTTGGTGATAGAAAGCCACCTGCTATAGTCTCCAGATCCGGTCTAGAAACCACACATCCTGTTGAAAAAAACCAGTGGTGCAGCCTCCCTCTGTCTGGTTGGAGAGGGCGCCGACCAGCAGGGTGTAGTGTTCAACAGACGTGCTCCAAAGCAACATCCAAACAGGGACAGCTCTGTGAGCGTGACCGGAGTGTCCCAGGACTTCTTCCACATGGGGGCTACGCCACGACTGTTCTACAGTTCTTTCCATGACTCAATCAGGTTGACGATCCACTCAGATCCCCGAAGAGATCAGCAGCCACACATTCTCGCTCAGCAAGCTCCATGAAGTTAAACAGAGGACTGAAGCCAGCCTCGGTTTCCTGCTGAACTAGGGTACTGCGAGCTACTTGAATTGAGAAGAGAGCCTTACTTCTTCCGTCCCTGAGCTGGTCTGCCCTTTGGTTGTTTTTTTCTGGGAGTGGCAAGTGTAGCTGATGGCCTCTCCCCCCGCCCCCCGTGGCTTACACAGATGGAATAGACACAGCCCGCCCCCTCTCAAGCCTCAGTTAGGACTACACAAACACGCCACCTCCAAGTTGACTCTTAACACCTCCGGTTGGAGGAACCGGCTTCCTCCTGGCCACTCCCAAGCACGCTGGCAGCACATTTCCTTGTCCTGGCAGACTTTCTCTCAACAGAAAGATAGCAAGGACTCGGCAAGTTACTGCTTACGGCTGCTGACGTTCAGGCTCTGCTCCCTGGGAGGCCCAAGGTGTGGGTCTACAGTCACTATTAAGAAACTCTAGACGCTTCCTCTGCGTCTGAGGTTCTCTCCCACGCTTCGTATCCACTCTCTCTCCCACGGCTCTGAGCTCTCCGCAAGTGCGAGTTCCAACGCCAAGTCTACCTGTGCGTCCCGTGGGAGAAATGGGTGAACAGGAACCTCGGATTTCCTCAAAATATTGTCCTCGAGCAATCCATTCTATTTAAACTGGAAGGTCTTTTACTCTAAATACTTTATCTTTTCATCGGAAATTCTTTAATCTTCCCTTGCAATGTTTACTTTAAGACTTCACATTTGTCTATAATTCCGTCATACAATCTGAGTCCCACCCACGGGGCTCAGGGTGGATTTAAAATGGAGAAACGGAGGACTCAAAGTACCAGCATCGGCAGCCTGATCTGCACGTGTTTATTCTCAGACCCCGCCTCCATCCCGTATCTTAGTTCTGAAAGGCTACTTAAGAAATTTTGTTTTCACAGATCTCTTATATATAAAGATCAAATATTGCACTCAGTCTTTTAGTAACCTTCTTCGTTAGTATTTTTTTTTTTTTTTTTGTTATTCTTCCTTAAATCCTTAAGCATCTGCCCTATGCCAGGTCATGTTAAATTGACCAAGTCCTATGCCAGGTTAGTTAAGGTGGGAGTGGAGAGATGAATGCCGCTAGAATGTATTATTCAAAAATATGAAAATTTCAAAGAATAAATTAGTAAGTAAGGAATAATTACAGGGTAGATTATTCTACCTGTATGTGCCTGGTATGAAAATCAGGCTTGCAAATCATATTTACATAAAATTAAATTATTATGAATTTATGACAATAAAGTCAGTTTTCCTGTCTGCAAGTTAGGTGAGGCACTGCATTCTTTGGATAACTAAGAACAACTATAAATTCATTAGCCAGCCATAAAGGAGAAATGAGCGGCCTTGGGGTAGGAGAACTGGGGATACAGGACAATCTTGGCTCCTCGGTTCTCAATTTGAGGGGAGAGGTGCTCAGGGACAGGTCATACAGGAGATTTGTTCTAGAGCACAGTGTGGCTACAACGCTGACATCACACTACACAAAGTAGCTGCGTTTGCTGTAGCATTTCCCAAACAATACCTTGTGGTTGTACTTAAAGCCCCATTGCTCCTCCTAATTCTCCTTTTTCCTTTTCTACAGCTTCAATAGCATCACTCTTAGACCCAGGGCAACTTCATCCCTGTATGAGAGACAACATTCAACACTTAAGCTCTGTAACACTGGTTTTTCTTATTCAACATGACATACACTGGCTCCACACACCCAAGGCTTGAGTCCAGCTCTTCAAAAATATCTGTTTTATAAAGTTGGGTTGTTTTCTAGTTTATAGTTCCTAGAATAAATTATAATTGTGTAGCTAGGTCTGCATATGAACTGTTCATAAATTTAACATGATAATATAAAGATGAGAGATTTCTAACACTTAGAGGTTGAGTCACATGACTGAGAAGTACTTGGAGTATTTCCCTGGCCCATCAGACTTCAGGAGAAATCACAGATAAAATACTCTGGACAGTGGAAACATCTCTGTCCTTAAAACAAATGTAGACAAACCAAGGAGACCAACACCAGAAGGTCTGCTAACGCTCCCATGCCCGCCCATTCCTTCAGATGATTCATGGCTGCAGCAATCCATGATGATAATCCTGTGGCTAGTCCTGCGTCCACTCTGGTAGAATTTACTGTGACAATGGCCACTCTCAGCTGCTCCATCGTAGTATCGAATTCTCCAGTCCAATTACCTAAAATATAGCTCGACAATTGTTTAGACAGATTTGCAGCCTTCCACCTTCCTGATGGTGAGTGCTCTCTGTCACAAACAATTCCACATTTGGCTAAGGCTGAGGATCTGGCTTGCTTCCATGTATGTGGACCTATCTGCATTGCCCACGTGGCACGCCTGGGTTGGCTACCCAGAGGCTATTTAAGCTGTGGGCTGGCTTTCCCCAGGGTCCGAGGATTGTTCAAGGTTCCTGAATAAACTGCATTGAAAAAAAAAAAAAAACAAATGTAGAGAGCTTAATTCCACTAACACAATAGAAAATCTCTATGGAGTTCAATAATTTTGATGATGTAAAATGAAGCAAAATAAAGCTTTTTGAGAAAACAAAAAACAAACAAACAAACAAAAACACTGACACTGAGTCCATAGCTGTTTGTACCCTTAATGGAAGAGATTATTGAAACCTATGAGCTTATTAGTTCCTGCCTTTTCAAACTAGTACATATTTAATATACAATACAGTGTGGTTCAAGTTCTATTTTCATTCATGAGTATCATGGACTTTGAACAAATTCATCTCTTTATTACCCCATCCCTACCCTGTTTCTCTTATCATACTTCTATTTCCCTTTCTTCTGTGTGCACTCATTCACACCCTTAGGTTCCATGTGTGAGGGAACATCCGTGCTACTCGTCTCTCTGAGACCATCCTATCCTCTTGCCTGATGCTCCTCACTTCCATCACTTTCCTTCAAATGGCACACACTCCCTTCCCTGTGGCAGAAGAGAACTTTACATGTGCACTCATCTGCTTAAGGGCATCTGAGTAGGTTCCATGCCTTGGCTGCTATGACTAGTGACTGAAGTGGCTTGGATCTGTGGGTACCACTGTGGTGTGCTAACTTACATCCTTTTGGGCGCACACCTCAGGCTAGTGGTCTGGATCACAGAGTAGTTCTACTGTTAGCTGGCATCTAGGTTTTGTAAAGACAGAGAGGCAGGAATCAACTCTGTCTCCTACAATGTGGATCCTCAGCAAGGCCAGCATCCGTCATTGGGGCAGCTGTGTTTCGTCCAGGCTATGTAGATGATCATCACTGATACAACACAGTTTTTTTCTTCACAGCTTCAGGAAAATCCATACGGATTGCTGTAGGGGCAGCACTACTTCACATTCCTCCTGGAAATACATGCTGTTCCTCTTTCTCGGTGTCCTCACCATCATGGCTTGTTATTGTTTTCTTGGTGAATGTGATTGTAGAGAGATGAAAACTCAGTGTTGTTTTGATTGGCATTTCCCTGGAGAATGAAGAGGCTTACTAGCTTTTCACGCAATCATTGGTATTCAAATTTTCCATTTGAAGAGAATCTGTTTAGTTCATTGTCCTTTTAATTGTGAGATGATTTTCTCTTTTGGCATTTAACTTTTGGTGTTGAATTTGGTGTCACATTTCCAAGATATTAACCCTCTGCAAGATGAACAGTTGGCAAGGAGTTTCTCCGATTTGGTTGCTGTTTCTTAATTCTGTTGTTTTCTTTGTTTTGCAAAAGCTTTATAATTCATGAAATCTCACTTTTCAATCATCACTACTATTTCCTGAGCTACTGGGGTTTGTGTTGAGAGACCAAAAGATAAGCAGCGATCGTTAAGACTATGTAGAGTAGGCGCGGTATAGCAGTAAGTTCCCTGAGGGGAGAGCTACCTCGCTGCGATCTTTCCCCACCCACTAGAGATACAGTTGCTAGGAAACTGGACCCTCCCCCTAGGGAGGGACACCTGGTCATTAATGGTCTGGGGACCTTCTATAGCCAATCGATTCAAAATGTAGCACCTTGACCAATAGATGCTTGCCAGGCAGGAATTGCCCCTGCCTTGGGCATGCTGGGATGGACCAGAATCTATAAATCACCCAACTAACCTGGGGCAGGGCGCTCAGCTCCCACCGCTTTGGTGGTGGGGCTGTGTAGGCCCGAGCTGCAGCTTATAATTAACAATAAAAAGACCCTCATGTGTTTTGCAACGGAGTCGATTCCTGGAGATCTTTTGGGGGCTCGCGAACTGGGTATAACAGTGTTGATTGCTTTTATGTCATTGTGACCAAATATATGACATGAACAGTGTGAGAAGAAGAAACACCCATTATGAGTGAGAGGGTCAGAACTCTCAGCCCATGGTTGATGGGCCCCATGCACTCCTGATGAACACAGTTTTGGGGTATGTGGTGAAGATGCTCCTTTACCTCAAGGCAGTAGGAGCCAAGAGATACGGAGGAGGGCATCAGAGAAAAGATGCCATAAGGATTTTTCCTGCAGAACTCTTTCCCTTAGATATATCTCCACTTGTAAACAATGCAGAACTTATCCAAATTAACCAGGAGCTAATTAGAAAACAGGTCCTTAAAACGTGAGCTTTTTGACACATATTTGGTAGCCAAACATCACCAAGTACTATTCAGAAAATCTGTGTTTTATCTTCTCACATGTCTATCTACTCACTTCAAAATTTTGTCTAGTATGTCTAAAATGTCTTTGTTGCAATCCGGGGTCAATTTTTGTCACGACTGAGAGATTCAGAAGTGTGCATCTGCTGTGGTGAAGGGGTGTGGCAGAACAGTGCTGTGCACATAGGATCAGAGATGTCAACTCTGTGGACTTTCTTCTTTTCCCCTGTTATTCCAGCTGGCCCCGGGCTATGGGGTGTTGCTGCTCACAGAGCATGTTTCCTCTCTTTATTAATCCTCTGGAAATCCATCACAGACACTAGAGCTCTGTTATTCTCCTCTGCTAGTCACTCCCTGATCTAATCAAATTCATAATAAAAATTAATTAGCATAGCAACTTTGACAAGAACCAAATAACTGTAACAGTGTGAGGTATGTCTATGCCTCCTGCTCCACTGCTTTATGTGTCTTTTCCCATGCAAATACCATGTTATTTTTGTTACTATGCTTCTGTAGTGCAATTTAAAAAAAATTTTTTTTTTTGGCTGTGTGTATGTCTGTGCACCACTTGCACCCTTGATACTCACAGAAATCAGAAGAGGGCATTTGACTTCCTGGCACTGGAGTTAGACACGGATTTTGTATCATTGTATGGGTGCTGGAAATTAAACGCCATTTGAAGGAAAAGGACAGAGCTATGAGTATAGAAGATCAGCCAGTGCTTATAACCTCCAAGCCCTCTTTCCAGGCCTCTTTGGTATAACTTGAAGCCAGGTATGTTGTGATCCCACCAACATTGCTCTTTCTGTTCAGGAATGCTTGGGTTGTTTTAGAGTTCTTCATGTTTCTCTATATTAAGGATTGTGTTTTCTTCTATTCTGTGATGAATGGCATAGAATTCTGTTAGGAAATGCCCTGACTCTCTAGACCACTTGCAGTGAAATGACCCATAAGCCTAGAATGTCTTTCTATTTTCTAGAGTCATTTTTCTTTCTGTGGTGCTTTGGAGAGTTAATTGTGGAGGTCTCTAACGTCTTTGTTATGCATGTGTAAAAAATAACCGTATATAATTATGCATGTGTATGAAGTTTTAGGCCATCGTGAATGGACTTGCTTTCCTGATTTCTTGTCTAGCAAGTTATTTACTGGTGTTAAAGGAAGGTACTTATTCTTCTATATTGATTATATAGGTCACACTTTGCTGAAAAAAATGTTTTTTTTTTATATCTAGAAGTCTTTTGGTGGATTCTTTCTAGTTTTTGTTTTGTTTTTACTTTTGTTTTTTATTTTTTTATACAGTCATATCATTTGCAACTAGCTATATTTCTTTCCTACTTGTATCCCTTCTGTTTCTTTCATTTGCCTTATTTCTCTAGTTAAGTACTTGAGCATTGTTGTAGTTTGAACAAGAAATGTCTCCCATTGGCTCGTGTATTTGAATCCTAGTTCACTAGTTGGTTGTGCTGTTTGGTTATGGAATTTTTAGAGGTAGAACCTTCCTGGAGGAAGTATTTAGCTGGGGGGTAGGCTTTAAGAGTTTGTAGCTTTGTTCCACTTCCTGTTCTTGCTCTGCTTCCTGTATGTAGATGAAATGTGACCAGTCAGCTCCCTGCTCTTCCGCCTTGTTTATAGGTTCTGTTGCTATTGGTATGTGTGTGTGTAGGGGTGTTGAATAAGAATGGCTTCCATATCTTTCAATACTTGGTCTCCAGTTGGTGGAACTGTTTGGAAAGAATTAGGAGCCATGTCCTTGTCAGAAGAGGTATGACATGTGGACGGGATGTGAGACTTCAAAAACCTGATCCCCAGCATGCTTTTCTCTCTGCTTCTTGTCTGTGGATCAAGATGTGAGCTCTCAGCTGTCCCTGCTTACATGCTCTTGTTCCGGTATCACAGACTTTGTATCTGTTAGCCCAATTTAATGCTTTTCTTTTATACGTTGCTTTGTTCATGGTGTTTTGTCATGTAATAGAAAAGTAACCAAGACATCATGCCTTCCCCACCATGATGTCTGTCTGAAACATTAAGAAAAATAAGCCCTTCCTCTCCTAAATTGCTTTGGTCTTGGTGCTGGATCACAGCCACAAATGAGCAACCAACAGTGAAACTGGTACCAGAGAAGTGGAGTTGTGCTGTGAAGAGCAAGATCATGCTGTTTTTCTGAGAAATGTGGGAGAATTTGGAGCTTTAGACTAGAAGAGCCATCGAATTATGTAAACAGAGATAAATGAGCTATTCTAGTGGGATCCTTGAAGACAGTAATTCTGAAAGAATTTCAGACAATGGAGGCCTGGCTCATGAGGTTTCAGAGGAGAAAGTGATTCAAATTTTACCTGAGCTAGAGGCCATTCATGAAATTTTGCCAAAGAATCTGGCTGCTTTCTGCCCATGACCTGAGAATTTGTGTAAGGCTAAATTAAAAGGTACTGAATTGATTTTTGTTTTTGTTGTTGAGGAGTAAATTTTCATACAGCATAGGATTGAGTTTGTGGCATGGCTATTAGTGATTATGGTTATGCAGCTCAAAGGCTAACAAATGTGGTAGGAAGAAATAAAGAAATGTTCAGTTTGGAAAGAAAAGGTCGCTAAGAAACTTAAGACTTCAGTCACATGCTACAAAAGAGTTCATAACTGTTGGAGAAGCTGCATAATCTGCACAAGAACAACAGGAAATACGCTGTGAGGCCCCATTGGGATGGGCCTCCAAGTAATGAGAGAGCTGTATATAGAAGCTTCTACAACCGAGTTCCAAGTAGCCAGGGGCCATCTCAGGTAGAGATGACAAAGCTGACAAAGTACTTTTTTCTTTTTGAAGAAGAGAACATGCAAGATTAAGGGGGTCGTGGGATTTTCCTCTGCAGTTACAGAGAGCTGTGGGAGGCAGATAATGTGTAGCAGGGAACACCTTCAAGGAATCCCCATGGGGCCATTGCATGAGGCTGTCATGGCCAGGCCTGGGTTGTGGAGATCCCTAGATGTTTGAGATGCCAGAGGCATGAGACATTGCCAAGGAGAATTGTATGCAGGAAATGGAATCAGGAATCAGCCTAAGAGATAAATGTATGTTGCAGTCAGCAAAGCTAGAACATCAGTGCTAACTAAACCTATTGAAGCTCAGGCTTCAGACACTATACATGACGGTACAGATTTTTTTTTTTTTTCATGATTGATTTCAGTTTTGCTTTGGTCTAATCTTTCCTTCCTGTGCCCATAGTCCTTTATTTTTGAATGGCAACGTATATCCTGCTTAACGTTGAAAGTGTGTGCTTTATTTATTTTGTAATTTTACTAAGGGTTACCATTAAGAGATTGACTTGGGTCTCAGAAGAGACTTTGGGTATTGAAACAGGGTTAGGACTGTTAAAAACTGAGTACATTTGAAGTTGGACTAAATCATTCTCATCATGAGATGGACACGCTCCTTAGGAAGCCAAGGGGAAAATGTTGTGGTTTGAGTAAAAAATACCCCAAGAGTGAATCTATTTCTTCTGCATTATACAATTCACATCAATATAATTTCTCAGGTATTTTGTAGTATCTAATGTAATAGTCCCTCATTCATCTCCAATATTATTGGCTTCAGTTTTTACTTTTAATTCATGTTCTAATTAATGCGACTATGATGTCATGCTTATCTTTTCAAAGTAACAATCCTTTGTTTCATTGATCCCTTGCAGTGTTTCTTGGTTTCCATTTCATTATTTTCAGCTCTGACTGGCATATACTGTTTTATTTCCTTGTTACTTATTTGGGGGTTGGATTGGTATTGCTTTTTTAATACCTCAAGGTGTGTCCTTATCTTACTTGAGATCTTATATTTTATTATAAGCACTGATAGCTACTTATGTGCTTCTTAGACTGTTTATTGACATACCCACAGGTTGCAGTAATTAGTAATTGTTTAAGTTGGTTGGGTTTTTTTTTTTTGTTGTTGTTGTTGTTTTGTTTTTGTTTTTCAAGATAGAGTTTCTCTGTCTACCTTTGGTTGTCCTGAAACTCACTATGTAGACCAGGCTGTCCTTGAATTCATAATATCCATCTTCTTCTGCCTCCCAAGTGCTGGGATTTAAAGGCATGTACGACCACCACCCAGCTTTTATGGAATTTTTAATCCCTTTCCTTCAGTGACCTACTGATTTTTCAAAAACAAACTATATTTTTTCAATATACTAATATGTTTGTATACTTTCTCTTGTGATTAATTCTTAATTTTATTTTATTGTAATCTGATAAGATACAAAATATTTCAGCATTTATTTATTAGAACTTATTTTAGAGCCTTGGAATGGAATAGTATATGGTTGTCCTTACAACCATTTGATCTATGTTACAATTGCTCTAAAGTTTCTGTGTTCATTTTTGTTTGGGTTATTATTTACTGGCAATAAAGTACTGTTATCATTCATTAGCACTGAAGCTTGACCTCTCTCTCTCTTTATCTATTACAGTCATTACATCTTCACCTTTTCTTGAAGTTTTTGTACTGTATTTATTACATTTCCACCCTACTCTCTTCCCTTCCAACCCTTCCTACATTCCCCTACTCCCTCTCAAACTTCTTTCTTCTTCTTTGATTGTTAGTGTTAAACGTGCAGGTACGTATGCGTATGCGAACACAATCTGCTCTGTCCATTTAGTGTTGTTTATGTGTATACGTGTTTAGGGGTAGATAACCCATCCTGGGCTCATCCCTGGAACAGACTCTCTGTCCCTTTCTCAGCAACTTAATCTAGGAGTTACTATGTTTAGGTGTGTGCCTTGTATCCCTGATCTCTCTAAGACTTTAAAGATGAATGGGTGTTGGATTTTGTCTATTGCTTTTTCATCATTTAAGGAGATGATCATGTGGTTTTTCTCCTATAGTTTGTTTATGTTGGATTACATTGATGGATTTCCATAATTTGAACCACCACTGCATACCTGGGATGAAGCCTACTTGGTCATGGTGGATGATATCTTTTCTGTGTTCTTGGATTTGGTTTGCAAGTATTTTATTGAGTATTTTTGCAACAATGTTCATAAAAGAGAGATAGGTCTGAAGTTTTCTTTTTTTGTTGGGTCTTTGTGTGGTTTAGGTATCAAGGTCACTGTGGCTTCATAGAATGAGTTTGGTAATGTTCCTTCTGTTTCTATTTTTGTGAAATAGTTTGAAGAGAATTGCAGTTAGCTCTTCTTTGAAGGTTTGGTAGAATTCTGCACTGAACCCATCTGGCCCTGGGCTTTTTATGGATGGGAGAATTTTGAGACAGCTTCTATTTCTTTGGGGGATATAGTACTATTTAATCTATTTACCTGATCTTGATTTAATTTTGGTAAATGGAATCTATCAAGAAAATTGTCCATTTCATTTAGATTTTCAAATGTTGTGGCTTATAGTCTTTTATAGTAACACCTAATGATTGTTTAGATTTCTTCAGTGTCTGTTGTTATGTCCCCCTTTCCATTTCTGATTTTTGTTGATTTGAATAGTTTCTCTGTGCCTTTTAGTTAGTTTTGCTAAGGGTTTGTCTATCTTGTTGATTTTTTCAAAGAACCAGCTCTTGGTCTCATTGATTCTTTGACTTGTTTTCTTTGTTTCAAATCCACCGATTTCAGCTGTGAGTTTGATTATTTCCAGTCCTCTACTACTCTCAGGTATGTCTGCTTCTTTTTTCCCAGGGCTCTTAGGTGTGCCGTTAAGTTGCTGTATGAGAGGTCTCCAACTTCTTTCTGGAGGCACTTAGTGTTATGAATTTTCCTTTTAGCAGTGCTTTCATTGTATCCCATACGTTTGAGTAAGTTGTACCTTCATTTTCATTGAATTTTAGGAATTCTCTAATTTCTTTTTTCATTTCTTCCCTGACCAAGATGTCATTGAGTAGAGTGTTGTTTAGTTTCCATGTGTATGTAGGCTTTTTGTTATTTCTGTGGTAGTTGAGGGTTGTGGGCCATGGTGGTCTGATAGGATAAAGGGATTATTTCAATCTTCTTGTATCTGTTGAGGCTTGCTTTGTCCCTGACTATATGGTCAATTTTTGAGGAGGTTTTACGAGATGCTGAAAAGAAGGCATACTCTTTTGAGTTTTGGTGAAAAGTTCTGTGGACATCTATTAGGCCCATTTGATTTAGTAAGTGTCATTATTTCCCTATTTAGTTTCTGTGTAGATGATTTGTCCCTTGGTGAGAGTGGAGTCTTGAAGTCTCCCACTATTAAGCTTTTGAGATTAATGTGTGATTTAAGCTTTGAAAACGGTTCATTTACAAATGAATGGGCTCTTGTATTTGGGGCATAGATGTTCAGAATTGTGATATCCTCCTGGTTAACTCTGATGAGAATGAAGTGCCCCTCCTCATCTTCTTTGATTAATTTTGGTGAAAGTCTATTTTATTCGATATTAGGATAGCTACCCCAGCTTGTTTTCTGGGTCCATTTGTTTGAAAAACTTTTTTTCTAGCCCTTTACTATGAGGTAGTGTTTATCTTTGTTGCAGATGTGTGTTTCTTGGATGCAGAAGAATGTTGGATCTTGTTTCTGCAACCATTCTGTTAGTCTGTGTCTTTTTCCTGGAGAGTTGAGTCCATTGATGTTGATAGATAACAGTGACCCATGAATGTTAGTTCCTTTTATTGTGGAGTTGGTGGTGTTACTGTGATTCATTTAATTTTTTTAATTAAATGATTCTTTTAAATTTTTGTTGTGAAGTTATCTATATCCTATGTAGTTGTTTACATTGGATTGGAGTTTTCCTTCTAGCATGTTCTGTTGGTCTGGGTTGCTGTGTAGATATTGTTTAAGTTTAGTTTTGTCATGGAATATTTTGTTTTCTCCATCTATGTTGATTGAAAGCTTTGCTGGGTATAGTAGTCTGGGTTGGCATCTGGTCCCTTAGAGTCTGCATGACATCTGCCCAGGCCCTTCTGGCTTTCATAGTTTCTGTTGAGAAGTGTGGTGTGATTCTGATAGGTCTATCTTTATATGTTATTTGGCCTTTTTCCCTTGCTGCTTTTAATATTTTTCTTTGTTCTATAGATTTAGTGTTTTGACTATTTTGTAACATGAGGAGTTTCTTTTCTGGTCTAGTCTATTTGGTGTTCTCTAGGCCTCTTATATGGACATCTTTTTCTTTAAGTTGGAAAAATTTTCTTCTATGATTTTCTTGAAAATATTTTCTGGACCTTGGAATCTTCTTTTTTGTCTATTCCTATTATTCTTTTTTTAAAACTTTTATTAGTTACACTTTATTCACTTTGTATCCCCCCATAAAACCCTCCCTCCTCCCCTCCTAATCCCACCTTCTCTTCTCTTCTCTCATGCCCCTCCCCAAGTCCACTGATAGGGGAGGTCCCCCTCTCCTTCCTTTTGATCTTAGTCTATCAAATCTCATCAGGAGTGGCTGCACTGTCATCTTCTGTGGTCTGGTAAGGCTGCTCCCCCCTCAGAGGGAGGTGATCAAACAGCAGGCCAATGAGTTTATGTCAGAGGCTGTCCCTCTTCCTATTACTATCTAACCCACTTTGACACTGAACTGTCATGGGCTACATCTGTGCAGGGGTTCTCGGTTATCTCCATGCATGGTACTTGGTTGGAGTATGAGTCTCTGGAAAGACCCCTGTGTTCAAATTTTCTGGTTCTGTTGTTCTCCTTGTGGAGCTCCTGTCCTCTCCAGCTCTTACTATTTCCCACTACTTTCATAAGATTCCATGCACTCTGCCCAATAGTTGGCCATATGTCTCAGCATCTGCTTTGATAGTCTGCAGGGCAGAGCCTTTCAGAGGCCCCATATGGCAGGTTCCTAACTTGTTCCCTGTTTTCTTCTTCTAATGTCCATCGTCATTGCCTTTTGGGATGGGGATTGAACATTTTAGTCAGAGTCCTTCCTCTTGGTTAGTTTCTTTAGATATACAGATTTTAGTAGGTTTATCCTATATTATAGCTCTATATGAGTGAATATATACCATGTGTATCTTTCTGTTTCTGGGACAGCTCACTCAGGATGATCCTTTCCAGATCCCACCATTTACCTGAAAATTTCATGATTTCATTGTTTTTCATTGCTGAGTAATATTCCATTGTGTAGATGTACCACAATTTCTGCATCCATTCATCAGTTGAGGGGCATCTGGGTTGTTTCCAGCTTCTGGCTATTACAAATAAAGCTGCTACAAACATGTTTGAGCAAATGTCCTTTTTGTGTACTTGAGCCTCTTTTGGATATATGCTTAGGAGTGGTATGGCTGGATCTTGAGGAAGCACTATTCCTAGTTGTTTGAGAATGCGCCAGATTGCTTTCTAGAGTGGTTGTACAAGTTTACATTCCCACCAGCAGTGGAGGATGGTTCCCCTTTCTTCACAACCTCTCCAGCATGGTTATCACTTGAGTTTTTGATATTGGGTGTAAGGTGAAATCTCAGGATCATTTTGATTTGCCTTTCCCTGATGGCTAATGAGGTTGAGCATTTCTTTAAGTGTATCTCTCCCATTTGATATTCCTCTACAGAGAGTTCTCTGTTTAGCTCTGTTCCCCATTTTTTAATTGGATTACTTGGTTTGCTGCTTTTCAGCTTCTTTAGTTCTTTATATATACTGCATATTAGCCCTCTGTCAGATAAAGGGTTGGTGAAGATTCTTTCCCAATCTGTAGGCAGTCGCTTTGTTTTGATGATGGTGTCCTTTGCTATACAGAAGTTTTTCAGTTTCATGAGGTCCCATTTATTGATTGTTGCTCTTAGAGCCTATGCTGTTGGTGTTCTGTTCAGGAAGTTGTCTCCTGTACCAATGAGTTCTAGAGTCTTCCCCACTTTTTCTTCTAACCGATTTAATGTGTCTGATTTTATGTTGAGGTCTTTGATCCACTTGGACTTTAGTTTTGTGCAGGGTGATAAATATGTATCTATTTGCATTTTTCTACAGGTAGACATCCAGTTAGACCAGCACCATTTGTTGAAGGTATTATCTTTTTTCCATTGTATGATTTTGGCATCTTTGTCAAAGATCAGGTGTCCATAAGTGTGTGGGTTTATTTCTGGGTCTTCTGTTCAGTTCCATTGATCCACCATTCAGTTTCTATGCCAGTACTATGCAGTTTTTATTACTGTTGCTCTATAGTACAGCTTAAGATCAGGGATGGACCTATTATTCTTAAATTTCGTCTTTTCGTGGTGTCTTTGATTGCTTAGACATTTTGTGTTTGGAACTTTTCCAATTTTACTTTTCCTTTGAGAGATATATCAATTTCTGTAAGTGTATATCCATCACCTGAGATTCTCTCTTCCATCTCTTCCATCTATTGGTGCTGCTTACCTTTGTGGTTCCTGATCTTTTCTCTAAGTTCTCCAGCTCCAGGTTTTTTTCTGTTTGTGTTTTCTTTATTGATTCTAATTCTGTTTTCATGTCTTGCATCATTTCCTTCATCTGTTTGAATGTGGATTCCTGTCCTTCCATGATGGCCTCTATTTTTTTGTTTGTTTCTTTTCTATATGCCACTAATTGTGCCTCTGCTTGAACCTTTATTTGTTTAGCTGTATTTCTTTGAGAGTTTTGTTTATTTCCTCTTTATGTGCCTCTAATATCTGGATAAGTCTGGAATTGAGATCATTTTCCTGTGTTTCCAACGAATTAGCATGTCCATTGATATTTGGAGTTGCTGGTGAAGCCATGATGTCCTGATTCTTTTTTTTTTTTTTTTTTTTTTTTTGATGTGTTCCTACGCTGACCTCTAGCCATCTGCTTATCCATAACCTTCTCAATTTTTTCCTGGAGTCTGTAGTTCTGACTGGGTCCATCTTTCTCTGGTGTCTGGAGTATTCTTCAGGAAGATGAGAGAGGTCTTCTGGTTTGAGATGAATGTTGGTGTTTCAGCTGTAGCTAAGGGAGGAAGTTTGCAGGAGCAGGTGGACAAGTTTAGGGAAGGAAGCATGGTTGTGTGTGTGGAAGCGTACCTTTTAGGACAGGGTGCTAGAGTGTGTAGATGCCTGGAATGTGGGACTTAAGAGCAGGAAGGGGTACAGGAGGTTGTACAGGAGCAATGTGCATGCACAGGTACCCTGAATACCTCATTGGCCTACAGGCCTGCTGTACTGTCCTCCTGGTATTCAGATTTGTCTGGGATCCAGAAATTGTTTGCCTGGACTCCACTGGTATATCCTCAGAACAGAGCTTCAGTGTCGAGAACACTGTCCCAAGAATCCCTATGTTGCCCACAGTGGGTGTGTGGGTGGGAAAGATGCGATGTCTGGCTGCTAGTGTAGAGGTACCCTGGATTTGGGTTTTGTCTGCACTCACTGGAAGGTGCACTCACTTGCTCACAGGCCTAATCTGAAAGCACAGGTTTTCCCACTGTTCTCTACTCTCAGATTTGGGCCTGCAGGGGCAAATGAAAGTTCAGGAGATCCATCGGCTCAGAGATGTCCACTGTTTGCGTACTGGCCAGGGAGGCCCTTACTTGGGGTAGCCACTTCTGTTGTCTCAGTCTGTGAGCATGAAAGCTCCTGTGAGGGCTAGCTGCTACCCTGCAGCCACTGCTACAGACCTAGGAGGCCTATACAAGTGCCCACTGAGGCCTGCACAGCCACCTGTCACTGCCTCAGAACTGGAAGGCCCACCTTTGCTGTCTCAGTTACTGTGCAGGGAGGCCCATGCTTGGGTCAATGGGAAGTGCAGGGGAGTTGAATATTCACCACTCTCACTCCCCAGAGATGTCTGGGGGTGATCTGGATTCAAATGGTCTCATCTCACAGGTTGTCCCCTCCAACCCAGGACGCCTCATTGTCAATGTTCTGGCTTAAGCTGCCCCTCCACACATCAGTTTCAGAGTTTCAGATCATGTGTCCTCAGGTGTGCGCTGGTTGCCACCATCTTGGATCTCTGCTGTATATATTTTTGATATGATGTTTTATTAAATCCTAATTAATACAATTTATTTTAGTTATATTCACCCTCCCATGATTTCCCCCAACTCCTCTTAGAGCCACCTTCACATTTTGATCTTTCCTAACTTCTTAACCCTCATCTCTTTTATATAATGCACTGAATTCCATTCATGCTGCCATAGATGGTTTAGTTCCATGTACTAAAGCATAGTTGACTACCAGGCGTTATATTTTAAAAGAAAACTGAACCTTTTTATTGCTAGAAATTATCAACTATCAATAGCTTTTGGCTGGGGGTGGGGGCTTGTGATCCCCTCTTCATACTGGAATATTGAGGTGTGGCTTCCTTAGTAGCCTCAAGATCAATTCCGTGGCAATTCCCTGTAAGAGAGGATTCTCTTATGTGCTACCAGCTTGTCCGTCTTGCATTTTCCAAATGTTCTCAAATCTTTGGGGTTACAGCTAAGAGTCTAAACATGTCTGTTCTCCCCTTGTAGGTGCTGGTGTTCTCACAAGTCTTGGACACAGAACGGATCAATACCGATGCCTCAAAAATGGAGGATTCTGTCTCCGCTCCAGCTGCCCTTTGAATACCAGGCTACAGGGAACCTGTAAGCCAGATAAGCCCAACTGTTGTTATGAGCTGACAACCTGAAGAATGAACTGAAAAGACAAGTCAGGGATTGTAAAATTAGTATTTTAATAAATAAAATGTAAGCCTACTTGCATCAGATAAAAATGAAGCTTATGTCTCAGGTTAGAAGAGCTTTGAGGTTTAAGGTGCAAGGCTGAAGTACAGGGCTTAGAACAAGGCAGATCACCTGCCTGACCCTGAGCAATGATGATCACAATTTGAGTGACATCACTGTTATGTACACTTGTATATACACACATATTCACACACACAATCAGTTAATAGACAGAAGTCAATATATAGATTGAATTTGGTCTATTAACTGATACAAAACCATATATTTCTGTTTATTAAAACTCAAGGAAGACTTTTCCATTTGACTTAGAAATTATCTGCTTATACATATGTCAAATGATATTAAAAAACAAAGAACAGGCCTTCAAGAATACTTACATTGACAAAAAAAAGTCAAAGCAGACCATTACGATGGACAGCATTACGATGGACAGACAAGGTACAGCAAACTTTGGCATGTTAAAGGGTAAAGCAGAGGGAAGTATCTACAAATAAAAATGATGATGATGATTACATCAAACATTTGGAACAATACACCTTGGTGACTACAGCTAGCAAGAGTGGTCACAAGCCAGCCTTGAACACAGACTGCTGGCAGATTTTCTTGCAGATGTCCCTCTGAGTAAGGTTGTGGTGGCCTCCATTTCAGCTGGACCTTGGCAGAGTCTAGTGTGATCCTGAAAAGCAGGTTTTGTGGCTAAGAACTTTCTTATAACCTTCTGGTCTCACTTGTACTTTTTTGAAGGATTGACAGAAGTGACATTAGTTTTACTCTAAAAACTTTCACCATTTTCCAAAATACAATTAGAGCAAGAATTGTGACACCTTCCTTTTTACATCACTTCCAAAACTCCACAGATGGTCCCTATTGAGGCTGTCCTAAGTTTTACACTAATTTTGTTTTTCCTTTCAGGAGCCAACCCACCTCCCCTCTGGAGGTTATATTTCTATATTTGGTTTCTTACACTCTAGATCCAGTCACTGTCATCACATATTAGTTTCCAAATTTGATGACCACAGTTCCCATTATGGATTCTGACCTACAACAAAGGAAATTGCTTTGTTGGCTGAGGATACTCTGCTAACCTTCACAAACGTATTTCTCACAGCCATGATGAAGAGAGTGTCCTCTGGAACCTTCTAGGGTGGGTATGCAGAGTGAGTAGGGAAGTATGGGTACACTTATGTGGCTCATCTGTGTTCACATTACCATAACCCTAAACCTCTCAACACCTACCCTCCCATTCAACCAGGAAAAATCATGTGTCCAGTTTGCTTTTACTTTATCTTCTAAACTACATCTGGAACATTGGGGAGAATTTTCCCAACAGATTCTCATTGATTATTGTCAGGGAGATTGTCTCTATTTTCTATAAAGTATTTATTCTGTGATATTTCCTAGAGGCTGTTGCTAGGAGAGTTAACTTTGTTTTCTGCCAAGTGCATATTCTGTGATATTTCCTGGTACTTGAGTTCAGGTCCCAGTCAAGATGGCTCCTCATTTCAAAATGGGAGTACACAGGCTAACTTAAACTCTTCACAAGATTTGCTCCTGTCATATAGATCATCAGGATTTTTTCAGGCTCTCTAGCTTCTTCAGGGTGTTGGTACAAACCTGTATTATGTCTATAAGAAAAATATCCATTCCCTATTGGCTTTCTGACAATAACAGTAGATTCCCTGTGAGTCTGTAAATCCAACTTGTATTGTCCTGTGGATCCTCACAGGACAACATTTTTCATCTCAGTTTCAGAAACTACAGACTAAAACATATCAGATACAAAATCCACCTGAAGTGGATTAAGTACTTAAGTATGAAATATAAAGCTCTAAATTTATTTTTAAATGCTCATACCATGAGTCTGAATAATGTTTTTTTTTCTTTTCTTTTTTCTTTTTTTTTTTGAGTAATGTTTTTTTTTTTATGCATGACCTTCAGATACAGATTGTGATAACAAAAATAGTAAAGAGTTATTTTAAAGGTCCTTCTGCATAATTGGAATAGTAAAAGAAAAGACAGTGTCAGAGAACACAAAGTAATTGGACACATTTCCAAATTACACATAATGGTGGGCTAATAACCAAATCTCATTGGTAGCTACAATAACTGGGTAGAACAACAACAAATGCCAGTTTAAAATTGGTTTAAGAGATGGTCAGTAGTTGAGAGCACTCCAAGAAGACCTGCGCTCATGTTGCAGACCCTACATGGCACTCACAACTGTTTGCAACCACATTTCCACAGTTCCGGGATGGGAGCCAATGCCCGCTTCTGACCTCCTAGGGGATGAGGCACCACATGTGGTGCACAAACATGTATCCAGGAAAAACACTCATGGGCAGAACATAAAATAAATAAATATTTAAAAAATCAGCAAAGCAAGGCTTGGATGATAGCCAGGACATAAGATTTTTCTATGCAAAAATGGGGGAGGGCAGCCTTACCAGGCCACAGAGGAAGACAATACAGACAGACCTGATGAGATCTGATAGGCTAGGGTCAGGTGGAAGGGGAGGAGGACCTCCCCTATCAGTGGTCTGGGAAGGGGCATGGGAGGAAAGAGGGAAGAATGGAGGTACTGGGAGAGGATGAGGAAGGGGGCTACAGCTGGGATACAAAGTGAACAAAATAAAATAAATAAAACATTAAAAACAAAAACAGTGTGTCTGCATACATTCTTATAGCCACAGGATTGTGGGTTGGAGACAGAAGGATTTCGGAGGATTTCTAGCTGTCTTGATTACTTTTCTATCTATGTGGTAAGACACTATGACCATTGCAACATATAAAAGAAATTAATATGGGACTTATAGTTTCACAAAGTTAGAGTCCATGGCTGTCATGGCAGGGAGCATGGCAACATGCAGGCAGGCATGGCGCTGGAGCAGTAGCTCACATCTTGAGACTCAACCATTAGGCAGAAAGAGAGAGAGAGAGAGAGAGAGAGAGAGAGAGAGAGAGAGAGAGAGAGAGAGAGACTGGGGATGGCATGAATCATTTAAAACTTCAATCCTTTTCCAGTGACATACTTCCTCCAGCAAGGCTACACTTCCTAATCCTTCCCAAATAGTTCTAACCCTGGAGAACAAGGGCTCAAATGTGGGAGCCATCTTCATTCAAACCAGTGCACTAGCTGCACTCAGCCAGCTCTAGGTTCAGTGAGACTGTCCCAGAGGAATAAGACCCATAATGAATGACTGTGGGGGTATCATACCATGATGCACATGTAGTGCAAAGGTCAACTTTGTGGACTCTTTCTGCTTCCACATGGGTTCTAGGCAGAGATCTCAGGTTGCCAAGCTTGTGTGACAACTGGTTTTACCATCTCAGCCATCTTGTCTACCCTCGTATAACTTTTATAAGAAATTCTCAATAAACTGCTGGCAAATTCAACTACTATGGTACCCTCTCACTTTTGTCTATTCATGAAAACTAATGAAGGATATGTCTACATGTGAATATTTTGCTGCAATATTCACAATGACAGAAACACAGAATCAGCATAGGTTTGCATCAAGGAAGAATGAATTAAGACAATTAAAATGTATGCACCAACTGGGCCTGCCTCCACCGTCTCCATATTCTCGGGCATATCTCTGGTCCCACAGATCCTACACATGCTTTTCTTCCAGAACCAAGGCTGCCCAAACCATTTTAAAGTCCAGGCCCAGCTTGGATATGCAGTTTGTGAAATGATAGCCTGGAGAGTTCCCTCAGGAACCTGGCTCAGGCTCCCAGGCCCAGCTCCTGCTGTGCAGTGTGAGGCCTGCAGTGCCTAGATATTTCCAGAACTCCAATCACCAGCACCATCAGTGCATCCTCAGGGCTAACACTGGGTGCCCAGTTCCTATACAGGTCCAGCCATGCTAGGGTCTCACATCAGACACACTACCAATGAAAAAAGTCCCTATGCTCAGGCCACTTCATAAAAATACAGCAGTATGAAAGACCAAGGCACTACGCACCCCAAAGTCTACGAGTCTGTAGGACTATAGGTCCATAGGAAGGTCTGTAATAATTATGTAGGTGATTCCAATGACACAGAATTTAAAAGAACAGTAACAAACCTGATCAGAGAACAAATACCTCAATGAACTTAAAGAGAGAGAGAAAGAGAGATAAAGAGAAGCCTGAATGATGACCAAAAATTACAAACATATGACTGAATGAAATGGTGAAAACATTTCAGGATTTAAAAACTGAACTGAATAAAGGTATAGGAATATTGAAGGGAACTCAAGCCTAAATTAAGATGGAGTTGAAAGAATCAATAACCCAATTACAAAACTCAGGGGAAAGCTTTAAGCTTGAATGAATCAAGCAAAGGGCAAAATATCAGGACTTGATAAAGCAGAGAAATAGGACCATTCAAGCACCTGCCCCCCTGAGTGCTGATATTACAGGCATGCATCATGGTGCCCATCTAAGAATACAATTTTTTTTAATCATGAAAGAAACAGATAAGAACTTTGGGACATTACAAAAAGAGCAAATTTAAATTATATGCATGATGAAAGAAAAGAATCTCAGATTAGATCTGGCATAGGCTAGATCTCCAACAGGATCATAGAAGAAAATGTCCCCAAATTCAAGAAATACCCCTACAGAAGCAAGCAGAACCACAAGTAGGCAAGATAATACAAAAAACCCTTATGAAATATTATAGTTAAAATACTAAATATGCTAACAAAGAGGAAATTGAAAAACTGCAAAAGAAAAAGAGGAAAAACCAAAAGTCACAAATAAAGGAAAACCCATTAGAATTGCACTTACTCCTAATGAAAATTTAAATTAGAGAAAACCTGAAACAATGTGCTTCAAATTCTAAAAGACTGCAGATGCCAACTCAGACGACTGTGCAATCAAAAATATTTGCAATAGTTGAAGGAGAAAGAAAACCTTCCCGTGGTATAAACAGTCTAAAAGAATTCATGTCCACCAAACCATTACTACAGAAAATATGGGAAGCAATACTTTAGATTGAAGAGAGGAATAAGCATATCCAGTAGACTATGGGGGGGAAACCCAAAGTTATAACTACTGAAACAAAAAGTAGGACTAGGAACACAAATAGCAAACAACAAAACCAAAATGACAGCAATCAACCCACACTTTTCAATCTGTAAGTGGGAATGGACCCTAAACCTCCAATCAAAAGGTGCATATTTGTTGAATCAATTAATAAACAAAATCCAATTTTTCTGTTTCATACATAAGAAACCTATCTTGCCTTCAAAGACAGATACTAACTTTAAGTAGAAGAATGGGAGAAAATTATTCTAAGAAAACAAGAACAAGAAGCAAACATATGTTGCTATCCTAATATCTAACAAAATAGATGTCAAGCTAAAAATCAGAAGAAATAGAGAATTTAAATTATAACTAAGAGAAAACATAGCCAAGAAGATATTACAAACCTAAACATATTCACTAAATCCTGGCTTACTCAAGCCCATAAAACGGAAATTACACGGCTCTTTTCCAACTATGTAATATTAAATTACTTTAATAATCTCTTTCTCCTATATGGAGACAATCTGGAAAAAATGAACAGACATCTAGTTCTTTGAGAATATAAATAAGATCCAAAAGCAAATAACCTTGGTGAACATACATGTAAAAATTCCTCATTAGATACTTGCAAACATATGAACACAGGCATATATAAAAAAATTACCCATCATGACCAAGGTGGTTTTCTCCCAGATATGTAAGCATTGGTCAAAATATAAGTGTCAAAGTCCTGCTTCAACACCAACAGGGTAAACTGAGACAGGGCATAGATCTGTGGCTGCAGCCTGGCTGGTGACCCAGCAGACTTTTTCCAGGGCAGAACAGATGGTTACTGACCATGGCTTTCACTGATAGTGGCAAATTGAGGGGACAGAATTAAATTGCTGGCATTGGCCAGTGCTGGTAGCTTTCTGGTGTGGGCTTACACCTATTATGGTAAGCATTGGCTAGGGCTATTGGCTCTAGCATTGGCTTTCCACTGGTAGTGGCAAAGCATCTAAAAAAGAAAAGAAAGAAGATAAAAAAGATCATACACACACACACACACACACACACACACATACACACCCCCCTACACTTACATTTGATGATGAAGTAAGACAGACTCCAGCAGGTAGGTTCCAACAAGCTTCCTTTCTCTATTTAACTTCACTTCATTTAGCTTCTCTTACAGGCCTCTTCTACTATTCACATACATACATACATACATACATACATACATACATGGGAACATACATGCATGCAAAGATGCACATTCACATATTGGATGGATGGAGCAAACTCCAGAGAGCATGTTTTCAACCCAGTCTTACACCCATACATATACACAAACATACAACTTGGTATATAGAACAAACTCCGAAGAGCGAGCTCCAAACCAGACTTTTACTCTTTCTCCCTACAGCATATGTATCTGAGCAAAATCTTTCAAGCAGTACAAAAATCACAAAGTGGTCACATCCTATTTCCTTTAACTGAATGGTTACAATGAGTATACTTAAGAAAAACATGTTCCCCAATAACTTCAACATGTTCCCCAAAACATGATCAAGTGTTTTATCTATGAGTGAAAACACTTCAGAAGCTGGAAACAGCCCAGATGCCTCTCAACTGAAGAATGGATACAGAAATTGTGGTACATCTACACAATGGAGTATTACTCAGCAATAAAAAATAAGGAAATCATGAAATTTGCAGGTAAATGGTGGGACCTGGAAAGGATCATCCTGAGTGAGCTGTCCCAGAAACAGAAAGACACACACAGTATATACTCACTCATATAGACATATAACATAAGATAAACCTACTAAAATCTGTACATCTAAAGAAACTAATGAAGAGAGAAGACCCTGACTAAAATGCTCAATCCCTATCCGGAAAGGCAAAGAGGATGGACATCAGAAGAAGAAGAGCACCGGAAACAACCTAGAAACCTGCCACAGAGGGCCTCTGAAAGGCTCTGCCCTACAGACTATCAAAGCAGATGCTGAGACTTATGGCCAACTGTTGGGCAGAGTGCATGGAATCTTATGAAAGAAATGGGAAATAGTAAGATCTGGAGAGGACAGGAACCCCATAAGGAAAGAAACAGAACCAGAAAATTGGAACACAGGGGTCTTCTCAGAGACTCATACTCCAACCAAGGACTATTCATGGAGATAACCTAGAACCCCTGCACAGATGTAACCCATGGCAGTTTAGTGTCCAAGTGAGTTACATAGTAATGGGAAGAGGGACTGCCTCTGACATGATCTGATTGGCCTCTCTTTGATCACCTCCCCCTGAGGGGGGAGCAGCCTTACCAGGCCACAGAAGACTCTAAGATCTAACACTCTCACATAGACATACACGCAGGCAAACACCAATGCATATAAAAATGAAAATAAGTAAATTAAAAAAAAGAAATTGGAGAAATCTCATACATAACAGAACTTGAGTTATCCATTTTTCTACATAAGTGTCACACTTATGGCTGACAATTCTCAGTATCTTACTCTCTATACCTTGGCCAGTTGTGGGCCTCTATGATAATCACTATCTACTGAAAAATAGAAGCTTCTCTGATGAGGGCCAACAGATACATTAATCTATGGGTATAACAATAAGTCATTAGGCATTGACTTAATTATATGTTTAATTAGCAGAATAAAAGCAGTAGGTTCTCCCCTAGGGCCTAGGGCCTGTCTAAGAATGGGTTCTTGACTCCGTAATAGTGCCCAGTATGTGTTTCACCCCGTGGAGCGAGCCTTCTGTCCAATCAGAAAGCAGTTGTTATTCACATGATGCTCATGCCACTATTGCACCAGATGGCATTTCTTGTTAGGCCATTCATTAATGTGGCTCCCAGAATTCACAGATGGGTATAACTGATGATTACCCCCCAATAGCATGCATAGCATTTTCTAGCACTATGGAAGCTGGCTATGTCAGTACTACCTTCATTTCTCCATGGTCCATGAGTCAAGGATATGGTGTCTTCAGTACTGCACCTTTAATATCTGGTGGATGAACAAGAGCAATGGCAATAGTCTGTAATTTACAGTGTGGAGATTTGGGGGATCTCACTGGCCAATTACTCCAAAAAAAAATAATAAGCCATTCCTGGCACTTGCACTGGCATTGGCCTCTTTTAATTATTAACGTGGGGTGTATAGCAGGGGCATTGTCACTACATATAAAGTAGCTCCCTTCCCACCCAGTTTTATAATTTGATTATTCTTGTTCCATAATATCACTTTTGCCCTTTATAGTACCACATTCTGTCTCAATGTGACTCTGTCCCTATATCAATATGATCTCTCTGTCTCTGTTTCTCTGTTTTTCTCTTCCCTCCCTCTTTTGTATATCTAGTGCTGTGAAGGTAGTACCATGAATTCTCTTTAGCTCATAATGATGTTCTGCTGTTGGTAGCAGTGGATGTTATTAGCTTTCAAGTATGGTAGCTAGAACCTTGGCTCCTGATCAAACCATTTCTGTAACACAGGTCAGATGTTCTCCCTGGCCTCTGAGCTCCATCCAAGTCCTGTTCTCTAGCCTCCTGGTCACATATTTAATTCTGTGAGTTAATGAATGCCCTCTTAATAATCAGATCCCTTGTTTAAGGTTTATGAGCAGTTACTGCTACTTATACTTGGGTCTTCCATTGAGATACTGAGACTGTTCTCAAAGAATGATGAAATGATTAAAAAATAACTTTAATGAACATATACAGGACGTGAAATATTAATAAACACCAAACTCAGCCACAGTTCCTCATATTTGACCCTTCAGTCCCCTGGGAAACATGCTAGGGGCTGACCTCTGGGAAAACAGTAGCAAAAGTCTCAGAAATACATGGCCAGTTGGAAAACCAAACTTCTATTTGTTCCCAAACAGAAAAGTTCTGCACATAGAGATGAGAAAATAGCCTTTCCTAGAGTATTGTCCATTACCTCAGTCTGGTCACCTTTATAACAGGAGTGGATGAATTTTGGGTCATTGATACACAGGAAGATTAACACCAGCCTAGAGACAGGAGGACAACTGCTTGGGATGCTGGGCTTTCTCTCATGGACTATAGGAACCATTGCAACAGAAGGGATAATGGGATACTGGCAAGAGTACCTTACCAAGAACTCTTCAGAACCTCCTAACAAGGAAAATATATCAGACTTCACAAGATGTGCCGATTTCCACTAACCAGGATGAAAAAAAAATTATCTGGAGCACATGGTATTCAGAGACTACTCAAGGCAAACAATAGTAAATTGGTTACTGGAACTTTACCCCATTGAGACATCTCCCTTCAGTTTGTAAATGGGACTGCACAATCCCCAAAACTCCTTTATATAATATCTGTCTGGAAGCTTCTGTCCACTTATCCCAGGGTGTCTTTTGTCCTCTCTGCACTCTGGCCTTAGCCTGCTGTGACCATGAAGATTTTCTACTCTCTGATTGTGATGTTCTGCTTTTGCTCCCCACTGATGGCCCATGGTAAGTTTCAGGAACTAAGAGAAACCTCCCCAGGCCTGGGGTAAAGAGCTGTGGGAATTTGAGGGAAGCTAGTTTTGGCTTGTAGTAACAGCAAGAGCATATTTTATTGTTGACTGACCTGAATCAGTATCCTTCCAAGTGTATAAGGTATCCACTGGAGAACAATGCTAGCTACAGGCAGGTATTGGAATCATCTGCTGCCCATCTTTCTTCCAGACGTTGAGAACATATACTGTGTGGCGAGGAGTTTGCATAGTCCAGATCGTCCTGTCCAGGACTGCCCTGTCGCCATCATCAATGTGCTCACCAGACGGTGGCCCTTTGGTTACCCTGAGGCAGGTCTAACAGACTGTGTTAAGTAGGACTTGCTCTTAAATCCAGTCAAGAGAGTGACTGGTTACTCCCACAATCAGCTTTGCCACTATTGCACCAGCTGAGCACATCTTGCCTGATAGGTATTTGTTGTAGCCTGCAATGCCCAACACTCAGTAAGACCACTGATGTCTTTTCCCTTCCAGAAGCCTGCGCAGCATTTGGTAGCACCAGTAAATATAGCCATCAGGAAAGAATTTTCATAATCAGTTCAAAATTGATTGATTTTCCATTGTGTTGAGATCAAAATTAGTGGAGCCATCAGCAACAGAGTCTTACTATCTAGTCACGATGGGCATGCAGGAACAATGGCCATAGCCTGTTTAGATCGGGCTACATCTGGGGCTGCCCTGTCTTTTCAGGCCTAGAAAGTACCAACGGTTGTTAAGTAGTACAGCACTTGCTGTTTGATTTTATTCTTTCTTCAGTCTCTCTCTCTTTCCTCTCTCTCCCTTTCTGTGTTATGTATGTGTGTTTTTACTGAGTAGAGATAAGTTTGTTTTCACTCTCCAAGAGTAAGAGTTTAAAAGCATATTTTACAATACAAATAATTGCTCAACCATGATTTTGCATATTTAATACAATCAAGTAACAATTATAAAGAACACTGATGTCTTTGCTTTCTGGTAGAATCCTTGGATCTTACCTCATCTAACTTGGATGTTTTAAGACGCCATAACTACAAAAGCACAAGATTAGACCATCTAACTGAACAATTTTACTCCCATTTAGATAAAGTCATGCATTTCCCACCATCATCTCACACACACACTCCTTCTATAAGTACAGAAAAGGGTCATGTTGGCAAAGCCACTAAGTTAGTGTGGTTTGTGGATATTAAGGGGTTTTGAGGCTTGAGGATATTGAGGACTGCCCACAATCAGACTGAGGAACTGCCGAGTTAACAACAATCATATGAAAGCATTACCCTGGGAGGGAGGAAATTTCCCAAAGAGTGAGAAAACAAAACAAAACAAAACAAAAAAAAAACAGTCCCTCAATCTCCAGATACTATAACAACAACAACAAAAGAATGCTGTAGGCCACCAAACAGTGCAGTGCATTCAGCTCTATTCCAAAGTTACCATAGAGAAGAGAAAAAGAAGAAAAAGAAAAAAAAAAGAATAGGGTGAGCATGGAATCTGGCTTATGGCTATCTTGCAAGTCAGGACAGATCCACTGTGAGCACAGAGAGGAACAGTGAGCTTTTCTTTCCCTCTGTGCTAGCATGCAGCTAAGATACTCTAGGCCTCAACAAACACCTAAGACCAGGACCCTCTATAAAGGAGACATTAAGGACAATGAAGGGTTTCTAAAAGAAAAAAAAAGGCTGTCTTCTTAGCAATTATTATACCCATATCAGAGAAACAAAAAGGTCCCTGGTTCTCAGTTTCTAAGAGGAACCTTTCAGTAAACATGGAAACTGTCCTTCCAGCCAGTAGATACATAACTCCATGGGGTGCTGTCTTCTAGGATGAGGATTGCTGGCAGCAAGGTCTGTTCCTGGCCACCACAACAAATGCCACATTGTGCAGAACTTCCTCAACAGGAACTTATTTTCTCACATGTAGTTCTTCATTTGTTTTAGAAAATCTTACTTTATTTTATTTTTTAGATTTGCACAGGTAATAATATGAACTATCTTTATATGGTTCATTAGCCCATGTAAATCATAGATTATCATGAAACAAACAGATAATCAATTAAAATGAGAAATTTTTTGTAAATTTGATATTGGACTAAAAGAAAATACCCAACCTTTCTCTCAACTCAGTGCTCACAGAAGTAATTTGAGAACAGTTCAAACAAACAAACAAACAAATGTGTTTTCTTATCCTCTTGGATAACACTGACTGTCCAGACCAGGTGTTTTTAAACCTTCCTAATGCTGCAACCCTTTAATACAGAACCTCATATTGTGGTGACCCTTCAGCCATAGAATTGTTTTCATTGCTTTCTGCTTCTGGGATATCTGAAAAACACACATGGTATATACTCACTCATATAGACATATAATATAGGATAAACCTACTACAATCTGTACACTTAAAGAAACTCATCAAGAGGGAGGACTCTGGCTATAATGCTCAATCCCAAAAGGCAAAGAGGATGGACATCAGAAGAAGAAGAAAACAGGAAACACCCTAGGAACCTGCCACAGAGGGCCTCTGAAAGCCTCTGCCCTACAGACTATCAAACAGATGCTGAGACTTATGGCCAACTTCTGGGCAGAGTGCATGGAATCTTATGAAAGAAATGGGAAATAGTAAGATCTGGAGAGGACAGGAACTCCATAAGGAGAGCAACAGAACCAAAAAAAATCTGAGCACGGGAATCTTTCCTGAGACTCATACTCCAACCAAGAATCATGCATGGAGATAACCTAGAACCCCTGCACAGATGTAGCCCATGGCAGTTCAGTGTCCAAATGGGTTCCATAGTAATGGAAAGAGGGACTGCCTCTGACATAAACTCATTGGCCTGCTCTTTGATCACCTCCCCCTGAGAAGGGAGCAGCCTTACCAGGCCACAGAGGAAGACAATGCAGCCACTCCTGATGAGACCTAATAGACTAGGATCAGAAGGAAGGAAAAGTAGACCTCCCCTATCAGTGGACTTGGGGAGGGCCATGTGTGGAGAAGGGGAAGGACAGGGGAGGAGAGAGGGGGTTATGGGGGATACAAAGTGAATAAAGTGTAATTAATAAAAATTTAAAAATATTCATCAAAAATTATTTTTGTTGCTACTTCATAACTGTAATTTTGCTACTGTTGTGAATCATATGAGTGACCCCTGTGGAAGGGTTGGTCCATCCCCAGAGAAGACACGACCCACAGGTTGAGAACCATAGCTCTGGATGGCAGCTGTGTTGTTGCTTACACTTGTAGCTTCATTTTTTGGCTGACACTTATAAAGGCAGAAGATTTCTTGTCCCTAGTCACCTTTCTTGTGTAGGTGTCTACCTTGTGTTTTAATTCTTCCCATGAGGAACCCCCTGCAATCTCTCTAGATTAGGGCATACACGAATAACTCAATTCAAATTTAATAATCTTTAAAGGCCTTATCTCCAAACACTGTCACATTCTCAGAAAGTTTTGGCTAGGGCTCACTTGGGAATTTAGGGAGGAAAACAGTGCATTTGTCAGCCAGTGTTTGATTTTTGAAGAAATTCCTGGTTAAAAAAAAATAAAAAGGAAAGACTTATTTATGCTCAGGGTGTGAGAGGCTTGGGTTCATGTCAGTCTGGCTCCATCTCCATCTCAGCAGAGGCAGTACACCCTGGCAGTGAAGGCATATGATGGATGAGGCTGTTCAAATCATAACCGATATGAGACGGAGGAGACGATATGGCTAAGATGTAGCCACCAAAGACACACCAGTATGCATTTGCTCCCTCCCACTAAGTTCTTGTCAGCTTCAAGCAGCGCATTTAATTTTGAAGCCCTCCTCCCTCCCCCCACTATGCCCGGCACAGACATCAGTTCACTATCACCCAAACTTTCAGTACTTGGGAATGGGGTGGAGTCCAGACCCAAACCACAGCAACTGTAATGTTATACAATTAGGCTGGGGAAATGGCGTGGAGGTTGCTTTCCACGAAGCCATGCAAGCGCAAAGGATTTGTCGCTCACTGGACTCAGGACAGGGTTGATACTAATTACTTTCTAACTGTAAGGTCCTGTCAAATGGGGCAGCAGGCAAAACAAATCTCAACTGGAGATGCCTGTGGCATTTACACGGGGCAGCCACAGAGCCTGCCTGGCAGGAAAGGGTCAGAGGATTCTGCAGAAGTAGCATTTGGGGATACGTGGAGCTATGCTGAAGTGAGAAAGATCCATTTAACGGAAGGGAGGGAAATGGTAGAGCGCACAGCGTGCTTAAGGCAGCGTGCCCACTGCGGCATTCTGAGGGCATGGCTTCTGGACCGAGAGATTGGGAGGTCAGATACTTAGCTTATTTGGTGAATAAATGAAATTCGTTTTGCAAGCGAATGTGTATCAAAGCAAGAAAACTCCACTCAGCACTCTTCCATTCATTTTTGGTGGTGGAGCTGCAAGCATGTCAACCTTCCTTAGTGGCCCCACCATCTGTATACACAGATCTGAAGACTGTCTTGTGAGCTCACACAAGGGATGGCTCTGCCTCTGAAAATGGGCGAGCATCGTTCTGGTCGCAGGTCAAGAGTCTCAGGATAACTGCTCTCTCCCTGCAGGTTAGAATAAAGAAATAGACTTCAAAGTTTCAGGAAGCAAATTTATACTTGTTTCAGTCATGGAGGCAGATATGCCACTCAGTGCAGCAAGCCTGAGCTGCAGATTGGCATCTGTTATGAGGGACTGACGGTTTGCTGCAGAGAAAGTCAGAAAAAATGACAGGACCCAGAAGCCAACTGGATAACCTAGAAGCACTGCTCTAATGAAGAATTCTCTGAAACATTTCTTCTTCCAACTAGAGAAGTCTTTTTTCCCCAAATAAATGCCTTAGAATGGTTAGAAGTGAACATTCCAAAGGAAATTTTGAATAGTTTTGCTAGACAAAAGTTTAGTGCTTGAAGTCAGTAGTCTGAGTGCTCAGTAGCATTGTGGGCTTCTTAGACAGGTTTGCATTACTTCTGAGGCTGCACACTGTACTTCACTGCAGCCTGTTTCATCATCACTCCCATCTCTACATACTTGTTCTCTGTCATTCTTCTGTTCTCCCCTCATGATCTTTCTTGAGACGATATGCACAGACTCCTACTGTTCATCTAATATCCAGTGTATGTTGTTTAGCACCTCCTGTTTATGTCTAGCCGTTTATTAACATTAAATAATTGAAGGCATAATCAACTACACAAAATCTTTACCCCCTATGGAATAAAAGTTCCAAGGATTATGAACATTGGTTTTCTTTTTTTTTAATTAATTACTGTTTATTCATTTTGTATCCCAGCTGTAGCCACCCTCACTCATCCTCTCCCAATCCCACCATACCTCCCTCATCTCTTCCCATGACCCTCTCCAAGTCCACTGATAGGGGAGGTCCTCCTCCCCTTCCACCTGACACTGGCCCATCAGGTCTCATCAGGACTGGCTGCATTGTCTTCCTCTGTGGCCTGGTAAGGCTGCTCCCCTTCAGGGGGAGGTGATTCATGTCAGAGACAGTCCCTGTTCTCCTTACTAGGGAGTTCATTTGGAGACTAAGCTGCCATGGACTAGATCTGTGCAGAAGTTCTAGGTTATCTCCATGCATGGCCCTTGGTTGGAGTAGCAGTCTCAGAGAGACCTCTGTGCCCAGATTTTTGGGTTTGTTGTTCTCACTGTGGAGCTCCTGTCACTCCAGATCTTTTTTTTAATTTTTTTAATTTAATTTTATTTTTTTATTATTAGTTACATCTTATTAACTATGTATCTCAGCTGTATCCCGCTCCCTTATTCCCTCCCAATCCCACCCTCCCTCCCTCATCTCCTTCCTGCCCCTTTCCAAGTCCACTGATTGTGGAGGACCTCCTCCCCTTTCATCTGACCCTGTTTTATCAGGTATCTTCAGGACTGGCTGCAAAGTCCTCCTCTGTGGCCTAGTAGAACCGCTCCTCCCTTGGAGGGTAGGGAGGTCAAAGAGCCTGCCTTTGAGTTCCTGTCAGAAATAGTCCCTGTTCCCCTTACTATAGGAAACCAATTGGTTACTGAGCTACCACGGGCTATATCCAAGCATAGAGAAGTCTTTTGATTCAGCTCATAAGAGGGTGACAAATGTGAGGTTCAGATGTGAACATGGTCAAAAGCAATGATAAAAGTGCTTGAGCAACATGGTAACCACTGGACTTTTATAACCCACATAAGAGTGAAGAGAGTCCAGGTGACACCTGAAACCTGATGTGGCCAGTGGAACAAAACTCCAGGGCCTCTTGGGGCCTGGCAGAAAATAGTTCCACTAATGTGGTATCAGTAGTAAGCTCACAGATGGGGATCAGCTGAGGACCATAACTGCCACCTCTTCTCCTGGGACTTAAGGTGGGGTGCTTAGTCCTAGAACTGGTCTCTGTTTATACACATTAAAGCTATCCTGCCTGGTTCTCTAGAGACAATGCCTGGGTTCTCAGATCAGCATTGCTCACTGTCATAACACCATAGCTTAGGTACATAGCACACATTCTTGTAAGGACACAGTCCCATCAGGTGTCAGCCCCTCCTCATTAGTCCTGCAGACACCCATGAGAAGGTGAAAACAGATCCCACACCCGTTCTTCACATGAATTTTCTAAAGCGCTTGATGATGCACACAACCCTGCTGTCTCCTGAATCTGCCACAGCAACCTTATCCTTCACCTCTACTGACTGTAAGACGAAGTCAAAGTGCCCATTTAAAGAATTTCTCACAAGGCTGCAGTGATAGACTTCACTAAAAGTCCACACCTGCAGGGAGAACAGAAGGTACTGGATCTGAGAACAACTGGAGCCAGGCATTCTGAGTAACACACACAGAGTAGGTTGACTCGCATGCATACAAGCTCTTGGTTCACCTGAAAATATAAGGAACAATCTAGGTTCATTGAACCCAACAGGAATTACAGATGCCAGGGGAAAGGACCTATGGCTTTGAGGACTCCTGCATGATAAGTTACCCATGCCTTTAGGATCTGCTCAAGCCTGACCATCCTTCCACTGAGGATGATCTACTCTGTGTATGGCTGGCTTAATGGCCTGGTCTGTTTGATAACATCCAACACATGATAGCAGCTCAGAGCACATGGCAGTGTGTTAGTACAAAGTTGGGAAAGATTAACAGTAAAACTTTTCAATAGTTATAGGGTCTTTCCTCTGGGAGACTTGATTTTCCCTTTCAAGAGATTTTTCAAGTATTATATAAATTGGTCTTGTTCTGAAATTCACTTAGAGTACGCTACTGTGTTTTATGATTCATATAAGGTTTTATTTATTTAGCATACACATTTTCTCTTTAAATACATATCAGTATAAATAGTTTTTAAATCAGAAAGTGGATCTCGAAAGACTGATATTAATTTTTGAAATAACAGGGTACCACTAGGGAGCATACTTGTATATAAACAGGAAATAATCGGAGTATTCAAGAGACTGAGGAAAGAGAATGTTTTATGGACAAAATGAAGCAAGATTACATCCAATATCTGAAAACAATATTCCTTAGTCAAAGTGATTAGTAAAAGCCTGTATTACACTAAGCTAGAAAACCTAAAAGAGGAGAATGAAGTTCTAGATTTAGCTAAACCACCAATTAAACCGAGAATAGATAAACAACAAAAACGGGTTCAGAAGTAAAGAGATTAAAACAGTGTCTTAGTTAGGGTTTTTATTGCTGTGATAAAATACCATGACTAAGAGGAACATGGTGAGGAAAAGATTTGTTTAATCTAGTGGCTATTAGTTCACCATCCAGACAAGTCAAGGCAGGAACTCAAGCTGGGCAGAAACCAGGAGACAAAAACTGATAAAGAAGCCATAGAGGAGTGCTGTTCACTGGCTAGTTCCCCATGTCTTGCTCTTCCTGCTCTCTTACAGCACCCAGAACTAGCAGCCCAGGGCTGACATCACCCAGAGTGACCAAGGCCTTCTACATTAACCATAAATAAAGAAAATGCATGACAGACTTGCCCACAAGCCAATATGGTTTTTTATCCACTGAAGTCCCATCTTCCAAAATGGTTCTAGCTTGTGTTGAACTGAGATAAAACTAGCCAGAGAAACCACAATAAAAATACTCCCAACCTAAAAAAGTTTAGGGCAAAATGGATTCATAGCTATCCAATGAGACTTTCAAAGAGGATCTACAGCCAACCTATCTTAAACTACTGAAAGAGGGGTGGGGAAGAGTATCAGAAGGTACACTCCCAAACGCTTCCTATGAAGCCAATATCACTATAATACCCAAATTAGATTACACACACACACACACACACACACACAAACACATGTGGGGTAGAGAAAATAGAGAGAGAGAGAAAACTGCTAGCCAATATTTCTAATGAATGTAGATAAAAATATTCAAAATGTATTTACAAACAGAATACAGACATATATCAAAAAGGTTATTCATCATGATCAGATGGGCTTAATCCCTGAGGTGCAGGGACAGTTCACCATATGCAAGCCAATAAATATAATAAGCCATACAAATGGACTTAAAGACAAAAATCCCATGATTACCCAAACAGATGCCAAAAAGGTTCTCTGCACGAAACATAGCATATTGCCAGGCGTGGTAGCACATGCCTTTAATCCAGCACTCAAGGAAGCAGAGGTAGGTGGATCTCAGTAAGTTTAAAAACAGCCTGGTCTACAACATGAATCCAGGACAGCTAAGGCTACACAGAGAACCCTGTCTTCAAAACAAAACAAAACAACAACAAAAACCCAGCATGTCTTAATGATAAAAGTTATACAGTAGGACTAGAGGTAACATATCTCAAAATATAAAACCTATATGTAAGAAACCCACAGCCAACATCATCAAACATGGAGAAAAACGGGGAGACATCTTACTCAAGACAGGAATAAGACAGAGATGTCCACTATCCCTACTCCATTTAAATATTGTTCCTGAAGCACTTGCCGGAGCAATAAGGCAAGAGAAGAAAATGAAGGGGATACAAATGCATAAAGAAGTCAAACCATCCCTATTTGCAGTTGACATGATACTATATATTAGAGATTCCCAAAACTCTACCAGAAAACCTCTAAGTTAAGCAAACTCAGTAATTTGGCAAGAAACAAAATCAACTTACACAAATCAATAGCTTTTCTACACACCACCAACAAACACATAGAGGAGGTAATGGACAAAATGCCATTCACAATAGCCTCAAAGAAAACAAAACATCTATGAATGAGCCTAATGAACAGGATAAAGCATCTCTGTTTCTTGTGCCTTCTTGCTGGGAGCCAAAGCTATTTACTGAAGCCAGAGCCAAATAGTGAGCAAAGGTCATTTAGTGGAGACAAAGCCAATTAGTGGAAAAGTTATCAACAGCTGCACTAGGACCCTAGGTCATGGATGATAGATTCGTGTGAGAACATCCGCTTGTTAGTCTTAGAGCATCCTTGAGATATCTTAAGTAAACACCCTTACAGTATCTTGCAGGTGCAATATTCAAGCCATGAAAGCACTCTTGCTATCTTCTGCAGCAGTAAATTAGCCTCCCCCTTTCCTGTCTTCTCCCTATATAAGTTGTGTAAAAATTTCAAATAAATGAGGCCTTGATCAGACAAACTGACTTGGTCTCCATTCTTCACATCTCTGTCCTACCTCATTCTTTTCGCCCCTCCTTAGGAACCCTTTGAACTCCCGCTGGAAGGGACACCTTCTCTTGGATTTTTCCTTCTATTGGTTTGTTTGGTCCAAATCCAAGTTTTTGTTTTATCACATATATTTTATTTTATATTATTACCCCTGAAAAGCCTGTTTATTTTCTGAGAGATAGAGAGAAAATGCAGATGTTAGGGGAGCAGGGAGGACCTGGGAGAATTAGAACTGGGGAACCATAGTCAGGATACTGTGAGGAAAATAAATGTGTTTGTAATGAAAGAAAAAAATTTAAAAGGATAAAGGACCTCTACAATGAAAATGTTAAATGTCTGAAGAGACAAAGAAAGATACTAGAAAATTGAAAGAAATCTGTGTTCATGGATGGATAGAATTATTTTATTGGAATGGCCATTTTACCAAAAGTTATTTAAAGATTCATTGAAATTTTAATCAAAATTCCTATCTAGTTCTTCACAGAAATAAAAAAAAAATTCTAAAGGGCTCTTGGGATTCATTTGTTTTTGGTTCATGTGGAACTACAAAGGCACCCAGATAGCCAAAAAAAAAAAAAAAATCCTAACGAAAACAAACATTGCTAGAGGGATTTCCATTTCAGATCTTAAGATACATTACAGAGCCACAACCATAAGAACAATATAGCACTGAATCAAAAACAGACATTTAGACCAATGGAGCAAAATCAAGGACCCAAACATAAACATACATAATTATAGCTACTTAATATTAACAAATTGGGAATTCTATCCTAATTTCTGTCACCTCCCAACTGTACACGAACTTCTGAATTTCTAATGGGATTAATGTATATTTGAGGTTGGAGTCCTCCTGATCCAATCAGATCAGAGCTTTCTGCCAAATGGTGGTGGTGAGGTGCACACCTGGGAAATAAAAGGGGTCTATTTGAAAGAGGCAGGATGTAAGGGCATCCCAGGGTACTTACGGTGCGATGCCCACCACAGCGTTTAAATATAGAAGATCTGAACTGCAGGGGTGGTAATATGAGGGAGCAAACTTTTTGGGTGAATAACTTGATTCTTCTGCACCACTGAAAGAATCTTAGCAATAGGAACTCCATGCACAGATCTGCTGTCCATTCCTGGAGACAGGCATCCATACTTCTCTATATTCCTCAGCATACTCTCAAATTAACATATTCAGATTCATTTAAAAATGTCCTGTCATATGCTTTTCGAGATTGAGGGTCCTGATCACTGAATACGATAAAGTCACCATGGTCATAAGTGAGGACTCTGAGCATTATCTGTTCTCTTGTAATGCCAGATTCACGGGACCCTCAGAGACCACCAGGAGGCGACTTGAGGCAATAGCAAGAGCTTTATTACAAGAGCAGTCGACCTTGGGACCCAAGTCTCTCTGACACAGCAGTAGAGAAGTGGGACCCTGAGCTCTGAGTGAACAGGATTTTTAAAGGGAAAGTCTGTGAGCAGAAGGTTTCCATGGCAGCAAGCAGTGGGGCATAAGCCTTGGCCTTACAGAATTGGGTGAAGTTTGGCAGGGCGGGCTGACCTTTTCTGAGGCACACAATCACAATGGCTAAGGCATATAATCACAATAGCTATTTTTATAAACCACATCTGAAACATTGGGGAGAATTTTCCTACCCGATTCTCAACAGATTCCCATTGATTACTGCCAGGGAGTTTGTCTCTATTTTCTATGAAGCATTTATTCTGTTATATTTCCTGGAGGTTGTTGCTAGGATGGTTAACTTTGTTTTCTGCCAAGTGTACATTCTGTGATATTTCCTGGTACCTGAATTCAGTTCCCAGTCAAGATCTTTATTTCAAGATGAAATTATATTCAGGCTAACTTAAACTCTTTACTCTCTGCAGGGGTCCGACAGGGCACAGTTACTCCTTGGGTAACTGAGCAATTCAGTTCTGTCACAAGTGGAGGCCTGATATTTCAGGATGTTCCTGAAGATAGAGCCTGGCATCTGTTATCATAGGTTGACCATTTGGTGCAAATGAGATGAGAGAAGGAGCAGAACCCAGAAGCCAATTGAACAACTTGGACCTGCTGCTCTAATAAAGGAAAATGCAAACTTCTTCAGGTCAAATAAGTGTCTTGATTCAGTTCAAGAGAAACTAACGAATGTGAGGTTCAAGTGTAGAGCTGGAAATAAAGGGCCACTGTAAATGCCCTAGTCAAAGCTGCTGAGGACTTGAAAATGTCGTGCTCATTGCATCCTATCAACAAACCCACAAACCTAATAGAATATAACAATGAGCAAACTATTTAAGACGTTAACATGACTCAATACCAAGAAAACGAGAAAGCAAATAAAAAATGAACAAAGTGTCTGAACAGACATTCTTTTTTTTAAAAAGCCATACAATACATTCACATCTTATCACATGTAGGTTTCTAGACTCAGTGGGTCCAGTTCCCAGTGTAAGTTTTCATGTGTCAAAAATGGTGGGGGGCTATCCCATTCTATTTAAGTGTGCTGGTAACCTGCTCATCATTTCTCACAATTGTACAACGAGGCTAACCTCAAGATCTTTCACTCACTGTCACTAAAAGAAAATATGCTAGGCACAGTTAACACATAAAAAATTCAAATTGAAACAATATGCAGATCTCATTTCAATGTTGTTCAGATGGTTCTTATCAGCTTCAAATGAACAATAAGTGTCAGTGCAGATGGGAGAGTACATGGACCTCTGTGTATTGTTGCCAGGGATGTAAAAAACTAAAAGCTATGGAACTATTTATTGCATAAAAATTCTTCCAAAAGCTATTGAGCAATACAACCCAAACACCTCAAATACCCCAAAGAGGTGCACACACACACTCTCTCTCTCTCTCTCTCTCTCTCTCTCTCTCTCTTACACACACACACACACACAAATGCACGCACACAAGTATCCTTACAAGCCAGAACACTAAAAAAGGGCTCTAAGGGGGTTTTCAAGGGAGGGGAGAAAATGCAGGTGATTGAAGGGAGGTAAAGAAGCAGGAAGTCTTAAATGGGGTAGAAATGGGAGGCCGGAGTGTATTCAGTAGTGTGTGTGTGTGTGTGTGTGTGTGTAAAGCTACTACCATAAAAGCTTCCTAAGATATATGCAAATACATATAGAAAATGAGTTTAAATATAGTTACCCTATTACGGAGACAACGCCTCTCCTAGGAATTGTAGGCAATCAAAGAAAAACATATTATCAAGTATAGGTTGCCTCTTTTCAAGTTAATGGTCATTGAGGTCCTACCCACCCGCACATAGGACAAGCTGTTGACACTGCTCTCTGTTACTCTCCAGAGCTTGATGGTAAGACCCTAGCATTGAACGAAATATGGCATCACATACTGGAGTCATAGAACATGGAGAAATCAAGCTGGAACCAAGCAGAAGCTTCAGCCCCACTGGTGTGTTTCACACTGAGACACCTCACACACCAGAGAAAAGTAACCAGCAGTTACCCAGCTGTGAACCCTAGCAATTACAATAAAGCCTGGCCTGGGAAGGTGCACTATTGTTTTCCCAGAAACACTTTTCTGCCAAGGATTTCTCCCATAATGCTTTAAAGACTTGGTGAGCCAAAACTCTAGTGGAAGGCCTGACAAGTTAGAGACTGAGGACAGAATTGCATTTTAGATCAGGAGCCCACTCCTGGCAGGACTCCTGTTCTGGGCCAACGGGTAATTTCTTCTTCTTCTTCTTCTTCTTCTTCTTCTTCTTCTTCTTCTTCTTCTTCTTCTTCTTCTTCTTCTTCTTCCTCTTCTAATAATGTTTTCCTACAGACCTGGTGCTTTGCAAGCATGTATGGAAAGAAACTGCAAAATTTATCAACTTGCACGCTATATTAACTTTATTTCAATGCATATATTAATATTACAATATTTTGGCATTGTAAAAATTAAATAAGGAAAGGGTTCTGGAGGAAATTAACCAATTCTTGGGGACAGGTAATGCCTTTCATTCCTGTGACATAAAATCCAGGACCACTTTCCTTTCTCTGGCTTAACTATCACAGAAGGCACTGCTGCCTTTACACCAAACACACAGCAAAGATTCTGTCTCCATTCTCCTGGCTTCCCTCCCCAGTTTCTCATCATCTTCCTTCTAGTCACATGCCCTGTGTGGTCCACGATTGTGACATTCTTTCTATCTCTGGGAAGATGAGATAACTTAGAGGAGCATCAATTTGTTAAAATCTGTCCTCCATAGGCCTTTACTGTGTCTTGCTCTTCTCAAGCCTGAGTCATCAAGGCATAGAAAGAACTAAAGCATGTGTTTATCTCATCTTAATAGAGGGTCCTCTAAAAGGCTCCGCCCAACAGAGCATTGAAGCAGATGCTGAGACTCACAGTCAAACTTTGGGCAGAACACAGGGAGTCTTATGGAAGAAGAATGGATGATAGAAGGACACAGAGGGGGCAGGAGCCCCACAAGGAGACCAACAAAGCTAAAATATCTGAGCCCAAAAGGTCCTGCAGAGACTGATGCACCAACGAAGGACCATGCAAGGAGAGGACCTAGATGCTCTGCTCAGATGTAGCCAATTGGCAACTCAGTTTCCATGTGGGTTCTCAAGTAAGGGGAGCAGGGGCTGTCTCTGTCATAAACTCAGTTGCCTGTTCTTTGGTCACTTGCCCCTGGCAATATGGTCTTGCCAAGTCACAGAGGAAGAAGATCCAGGCAGTCCTAATGAGACTTGATAAGCTATGGGCAGATGGCAGAGGAGAACCCCCTCCCTTTCAGTAGACTAGGCGAAGTGGATAGAGGGGAAAAGGGAGGGATGGTGGGACTGGGAGGAGTTGAGGGAGGGGGCTTCAATCCGGATATATAGTAAATAAATTGTGGAAAAAAATTAAAAATTAAAAAACCCTTTCCAAGAAACATCTAGAACATTGTGTAAATAAATAGATGGACACTGTGGCCCAGTAGCCAGGGAGCATGCTTGCTTCCCACATTCACCCTGGTACCAAAATTTAAGGCTGTACCTTTGAATGACAAGATCTTTTTTTTAATTTTCATTTATTTATTACAATTTATTAATTTATATCTCAGCTATAGTCCCCTTCCTCTAACCCTCCCAATCCTGCCCTCCCTTTCTCTTCTGCTCCCATGCCCCTTTTCCATTCCACTGATAGGGGAGGTCCTCATCCCCTTCCATCTGACTCGAGTCTATTGGGTCTCATCAAGACTGGGTATATTGTCTTTCTCTGTGGCCTGGTAGTTACCCTAAACCCTCAGGGGGAGTTGATCAGAGAGCCAGCCAGTGAGTTCATGTCAGAGACAGTCCCTGTTCCCCTTACTAGGGTACCCACTTGGACTATGAGCTGCCATGCTCTACATATGTTCAGGGGTTCTAGGTTATCTCCATGACTGGTCCTTAGTTGGAGTATCAGTCTCAGAAAAGAACCCCAAGACTCGGATTCTTTGGTTGTGTTACTCTTCTTGTGGAGCTCCAGTCCCCTCCAGGGCTTTCTATCTCCACATTGTTTTATAAGATTCCCTGCACTCTGCCCAAAGTTTGGCTATGAGTCTCAGCATCTGCTTTGATACACTGCTGGGTAGAGTCTCTCAGAGGCTCTCTGTGGTAGGCTCCTGTCCTGTTCCCTGTTTTCTCCCTCTTCCAATATCTATCCTATTTGCCTTATCATCTTACCCAGGGTTCTACTTCTTGATTAGTTTCTTTAGATGTACATATTTATTATAATTAACCTATATTATATGTCTAATACCCACTTATAAGTGAGTATTTACCATGTGTGTCTTTATGCTTCTGGGATACCTCACTCAGGATATTTTCTAGTTCAGAAATTGTGGTACAATTATACATTGGGATACTACTCAGCAGGGAAATCATGAAAATTGCAGACAAATAGTGGGAACTAGAAAAGAAAGACAAGATTTTATTGGCATGCTCACCGTATGAAAAATTTCCAAATGGCTTTCTCTGTCAATAAAAAGATCAGCAGGGAAAGAGATGTTCTGGTAGATTAGGTTAAGAAGGACGTGCTGAACTTCATACTCCCTGAGCCACCTCTCCAGCCCTGAAAAAAGAAAAACACTTTATACTAAAACCTGAAAGATGAAATTGAGTGAGAGTCTGAAGGCCAACAAGTAGAGGGCATGAGAACAGAAAAATAAAATAAATTCAGAGTACAACCAAGAAACCTCTCCCCCAAAAAAGGAGAAAAAATATGGAAGAAATTATCAATAAATATAGGACTTTTTTTTCCAAACGAAAAAACATCTAATTTCTATATTTAAAGAGCCTATCTAAAGCTCAATAAATGTTTGAATGAAAAGGCCAATTGTGTAGACCAATCAGAAAATTCAGTACATGAACTAAATCAGGAGGGTCTTAAATGATATGGGTTGTTCTGTGAAAGTGCTATAATCAATCTCTCCTTTGGGAAAGACTTCCAGAATTTTCTGAAGGAATAAATTTAAATTCATCAATGAAAAGGTTGTTCAAATCAGGATCTATAAAAGCAAATGGAAGTCTCAAAGTGCAAAAAGTAGATTCTTTTATTTTTAAACAGCATAAATTTATTTCTCATGGTTTTAGGAAATATAAATCTAAAATTTGGTAGAAAGTATGAAGATTCAGATCATAGCAGACCACCTATGCCTTTAAGTGTAATTGCTTCCTTAAATGCACATCATATGCAGTCCTAATGAGGAGAGTCAAGACTTCAAGACTTCAGCATACACATTTGAGGATGAGGGAGATAACAATGTGATTTTAATACAAGTCTGACAAAGAAGAAAGCATTTGTGTTCAAAACCCTTAATGTTAATAACATGGAAAAGGGAGATCATTTTTTAAGGTTCTGTGAGCACAGATGGATAGCCCAAACATTGCAAACTGTAGATTCACTTCTATATACTGATTATACACATTATAGCCAAAACTGCCCCAAAGCTGAACACTCGTGTTATACACAACATAGAACCACACTCTGAGAGAGTGAAGGATAAGGCTATTTTCAGTACAGACAGACCAGAAGTGATTAGTATATCTTCACTACGGAAGTGTCTACCTGGTGTCTGTTTGCCATATTAAAAATAAGTGTAAACAAGAACAACATTGTGTAGATCAGCGACTAACCGGATATTCACATCGTAAGGCAGTTTCCCCAGTTGACCCGAATGGAGTTCATAAACTCTGGAATCCAACTCTTGTCTTTTCTGCCAATGCCAAAGGAGCAGAAAAAAATATATTCTCTCATGCAAGAAAACACACATCTCAACACTTTTTTTCTAGCCTAAAGCAAGACTGAGTTTCCTATATCATATAACTTATGGAACGAAGAGACAGGAAGGAGATCCAAGATAGCAATGCCGGGAGGACACTGTGTCACAGGAGCAAGATGGCCGTGTTGGCACAGTGACCAAGAGACTGAACTCTGGGCCCTAAAACACCAGTGATTGTGTTGCCCAGGTGAGAGGAAACCCCACGGTGTGGGACTCAATGGGGTCCATTCTCAGGTCACCCAGCTAAGACCTTAAGAGTTACCAGGTCCCAGCACGCACTTGGTCTCAAGCCCAGAGCCACATGCCTGCATGTCCTGATCACCTTCCTTGCCTGAACTATGGGCACCAAAACACCAGAGGCTGGGATTTCCAGTTGCAAGAAAAACACACAGTGAAGGAAGCAAACGGGACCGACCTCAGGTCACCCAGTCAATCCCTGGAAAAGATCTGAGGACCAGTGGGTGCACAGCCACCAGAGACCTGCTGGGCACAGGACTCACTGTCCCAGACAGAACTATGGGCCCCAGGGCACCAGAGACAGGGTTTCCCTGTCAGGAGAAAACACCACAGGGAGGGAAACAGCAGGTCTGAGCTTAGAGCACTCAGCTAACACCCCCCCCACACACACACACACACGGGAAAGTTCTCAGGAGAAGTTCCTAGGTTCCTGCAGGCGCCCAGGCGCCAACTTGGAACCCCACTCACCTGCATCTGCATGCTCTCTGCGCCATCCCAGATGGAACTGTGAACTTCAAAACACCAGAGAATGAGTCTCCCAGTTGGGAGGAAATCCCTTGGTGGAGGGAATCATCTGGTCCCGACCTCAGGACCACCAGCTCCAGAAAAGTTTCTAGCGCCCCCCTCCCGCCCCAGGCTCCAGCCTCCTGCTGCAGGCATCAGAGCTGTGCTCACCTGCCACTGATTACAGCTTGGTACTGGGGCACAGAGCTCCAACCTCAGACCTACAGAAGCCTGGGATCCCCAGGATCAGCCCCAGACACTGCTCCAAGGGGCAACCAGTTATCCCTAACTAAACTGGGAAAAATGTGGGGCTCCCAGGTTCTTCAAGAGGGATGTGCCTAGAAAACAGTGTTAGAACAACAGCAGCAGCTCACTAAATTCATAGCAAGAAACCCATCAACAGAGCAGCTGTCTCCAGGACTTCTCTGGGTGAGAGGAGAGCCCCCTGACTAACAAAGACCACAATTGCCACTCTGGTCTATACACCTGAGGTGAGCTGTGGCAATTCCTGAGAAACACCAGCCATTCAGTCACCTTACCCAAAAAACTGAGGAGGCCTCCTTCACAAAAAATCCTCTTCCTGCCAAGGGGATTCTTCCCACCCCGGGATTCCAGGAAGCAGCAGAAACTAACAGCCAACACCTAAGATAGCCCAATGGGTACAGGCCAGTGTAAAAGCTCAACCAAGAAAATAGAGAGCAAGATGGCATCTCCAGAACCCAGTTATCCAGGGGCAAGCAGCCCTGGACACCCCAGTATGAATGAAATTCAAGACGATGACCTTGCATGTATGCTTATGAAGAGAATAATAGAGAAAACAAATAAAATGTGTAAAGAATTAGAGGAAGATAAAGTCAAACAGATTATGGCCATCCATAAAGAAATGGAAGAAGATAGAGACAAACAAATCATGGTTATCCTTAAAGAAATACAGGAAGATAAAGAGACAGGCAAAGCTTGAATGCTAAGAGCTCCTATGGCCAAAAATTCCCTTACTGACTAGATCTCCTTAGTGTGCCATTATATGAAAAGAACCAAGCCTCCAGCATGAGTCACACCACTGTCAGGGTTTATGATGTCTCCTGCCTTGAATTGCTCTGGCTCACTCTCTCTAACTCTGGAGCATGGCATTGAATTACCCAGGAGATAATTCCAGAAGAGAAAACCAACAGAAGAGAGTGAAACAAGATATCAGACTTCTGGAATGGAGCAAGGTAGATCTCCTTATCTGTAGGTTTCAACATCCACAGATTTGCAATTTGTGCACACATAAAATAAACAAACAAACAAACAAATAAATAAATACAGAAGCAAACTGCTGTTTATCAATCTTGCTTACTTTTAAGAACCAAATGATCCATTCATTGATTTTTTTTAATTCTTGGAAGTTCTCAGTGTAGAGGTCCTTTACTTTCTTAGTTAGGTTTATTCCATAGGTTCTATTTTCCTTGAGGCTATTGAAAATGGGGTGTGTCCGTGATCTCCTTCTCTGTATGATTCTTGGTGTATAGAAAAGCTATTGATTTGTGAATGGTGATTGTGTTTCCTGCCATATTCCTGAATTGTTTATCATTTCTAGACTCTGGTAGAATTTTTGCAAACTCTTATGTCTAATATGTCATCTGCAAATAGAAATTCTCAACAGAGGAATATTGAATGACAGAGAAACACTTAAAGAAATGTTCAACATCCTTAGTCATTTGGGAAATGCAAACAAAACGACCATGAGATGCTACCTCACACCCATCATAATGCCTAAGATAAAAAACTCAGAGATGATGCATGCTGGAGAGGGTGTGGAGAAAGGGGAACCCTCCTCCATTGTTGGTGGGAATGTAACCTTGCACAACCACTTTGAGAATCAATCTGACACTTTCTCAGAAAATTAGGAATAATGCTACCTCAAGATCCAGCGATACCGCTCCTGGACATATACCAAAAGATGCCCCACTATTCAATAAGGACATTTGCTCAACTATGCAGCTTTATTCGTAATACCCAGAATCTGGAAACAACCTAGATGTCCCTCAATGGAGGAATGGATACAGAAAGTGTGGTACATTTTCACAATGGAACACTACTCAGCAGTTAAAAACGAGGAAATCATGAAATTTCCAGGCAAATGGTGGGAACTAGAAAAGATCATCCCGAGTGAGGTAACCCCGAAGCAAAAAGATGCATATGTGATATACTCACTTGTGAGTACTATTCATATAATATAGGATAAACATACTAAAATCTAGAGTCCTAAAGAAGCTAAACAAGGAGGACCCTAGGGAAGATGCTTAGTACTCATTCAGAAGGGCAAAGAGGATAGACACCAGCAGTAGAAGACAAGGAAAGGACAGGAGCCCTCCACAGAGGACCTCTGAATGACTCTACCCACCAGGGTATTGAAGGAGATACTGAGACTCGTAGCCAAATTTTGGGCAGAGTGCCAGAATCCTTATGGAAGAAGAAGGAGATAGAAAGACCTGGAGGGGACAGGAACTCCACCAGGGGAACAAAAGAGCCAAAATACGTGGGCCCTTGGGGGCCTGTAGAGACTGATACTACAACCAAGGGGTATGCATGGAGAGGACTAGACCACCTGTTCAAAGGCCCACTGGCTGCTCAGTTTCTATGTGGTTTCCCTATTAAGGGGTACAGGAGCTGTCTCTGACCTGAACTCAGTGGCTGGCTCATTGATCAACTCCCTCTGGTTGTTGTAGCCTTGTCAGGCCACAGAGGAAGACAATGCAGCTAGCCAGATTAGACCTCATAGGCTAGGGAGACATAGAAGGAGGACCTCTCCTTCCAGGAGACTAAGGAAAAGGCATAGAAGAGTGAGGGTGAGTGGGACTGGGAGGAGATGAGGGAGAGGGCTGCTGAGGAGATACAAAGTAAATGGATTGTAATAAATAAATATGTAAATAAAATTCAATTAAAAATGATGACACTCACATAGCACGTTGAAAATAATTTAATCTATGATAGCATTAAATATTGGAATATACGGTATCTTTTATTAAAAAAAGGAAATAGTTTGGCTTCTTCTTTCCCTATTGTTATTATTCCTTTATTATTATTCTTTGCCTTATTGCTCTAGCTAGTACTTGAACCACAAAATTGTTTCATTCCAGACTTCAATTGAATTGCTTCTAGCTTTTCTCCATTTAGGATGATGTTGTCTGTGAATTTCTCATTTAATTTTTAGTATGTTTACATATTCTTACTCTAGTCCTACATTCTCTAGAATTTTTATCATGAAGGCATGTTGGATTTTTTTTTCCAAAAGCCTTTTCTGCATATATTGAGATGATTGTAGGTTTGTTTGTTTTTTAACTTTTGGTCTACTTATAAGGTTTCTTTATGTTTTTTGACTTGCGTGTATTGAACCATCCCTGCATCTCAGGAATGAAGCTGGCTTGGCCATGGTGGATAATCTTTTTTAAATATTCTGTTCGTAAGCAGTTTATTGAGCATTTTTATTCTGTGTTCATTGGTGATATTAGCCTGTAGTTTGTGTTGTTGTGTCTTTACCTGGTTTGAGTGTTACAGTGATATGGGCTTCATAGAAAGTTTGGAATTGTCCCTTCTGGTTTTTTAATAGTTTAAGAAGGATTAGCTGTATATCTTTAAAAGTGTGGTAGAATTCTCCTATGAATCCATCTGGATCTGCACTTTTTTTTTTAATTGGAAAGGCTTTCATGATTGTTATGATATTGTCATTTGTGATGGGTCTGTTTAAGTTGTTGACAACTTCTTAGTGTAACTTTTGCTAGTTTGGCTAAATCTAGAAATCCATCCATTAAAAAAAATATTTTCCAGAGTCACGGAGTAGAGTATTTAAAAAAAACTGAGTAAGAGTCTGAATGTCTTTGTTATCTGTTATTCTGCTTCCCTGTTCGTTTCTGATTCTGTTAATTTGGTCCTCTCTTCTTTCTCTTGGTTAGTTGGGCCAAGGGACTGTTAATTTTGTTCCTATTTTCTTTTTTAAAAATTTAATTATTTTTTAAATTAATTACAGTTTGTATCCCAGCTGTATCCCAGTTGTAGTCCCCTTCCTCATCCCATTCCAATCCCACTCTCTCTCCCTCTTATTCTCTAATGCCCCTCCCTCAGTCCACTGATAGGGAAGGTCCTCCTCTTCCCTCTGACCCTAACCTATCAGGTCTCATCAGAACTGGCTGCATTGTCTTCTTCTGTGACTGGTAAGGCTGCTCCCCCCTCAGGGGGAGGTGATCTAAAAACCAGTCACTGTATTCATATCAGAGACAATCCCTGATCCCCTTACTCCCAGGGAACCTACTTAGACACATCTGTCTGCCATGGTCTACATCTGTGCAGCTGTTCTAGGTTATCTCCATCCATGGTCCTTGGTCAGAGTATCAGTCTCAGAAAAGATCCCTATGCCAAATTTTTTTGGTTCTGTTGCTCTCCTTGTGGAGCTACTGTTCCTTCCATGTCTTTCTATTGTCTTCTTTCATCATCGTCTCAAAGAACTAGCTCTTAGATTACTTCATTCTTTATATTATTTTCTCTGTTTAAATTTCACTGATTTCTGTCATGATTTTTATTATTTTATGAAATTGGCTGAGCTTAGATTTACGCTGTTCTTCTTTAAACTTTCTTTTGAGTTGCATCAGGACGATATTTATTTGTGTTCTTTCTTCTTTTTAATATAGGTAGTTAGTTCTATAAATTTTTATGTTATGAGTGCTTTCATTGTGTCCTAGAGGTTTTGTTGTGATGTGTTCTCATGTTTATTTAGTTCCAAGAATTTTCTTAATTTTTCCTTGATTGCATCTTTGAACTATTCTTCATTAAATGAGTTGTTTAATCTCCATGAGTTTGTGTGTTTACTAGAGGGTTTTTTCCTCAGTCAATGTAAGTTTTATAGCATTGTAATCAGAAAAGACACAAGGAAGTATTTCAATTTGTAAATATTTGTTTTGTGTCACAGGATGTGTTCCGTTTGAGAAATGCTTCTCTGTGCATCTGAGCAAAATGGATATTCTTTGTTGTTTTTGGGGAATATCCTCTATACATCTTTCAAGTTCATTTAATGCTTGATTCATTCTGCTTGTAAGGATTTCCTTTGGGTTTATAGGTGAGTTATTGGATTTTTCAATTTCATCTTCATTTCTGCATGTGTCCTCATCAAATGTTTCTATCTCTTCACTGAATCCCTTTCTCAAGTCCTGGATTGTCTCTGTCATTTCCATCAACCTTGTATTTGTTTTTCCTTGGGCATTGCTCAGGCATTTATTCTTCTTCTTAAGATTTTTTTCTTAAATTTATTAAATTTATTTATTGTGTGTGTGTCATTTTTAAACTCTTTGAATTATTTGCTAAAGTTTATTATCATTTTTAAAAAATTCTGTGTCCTGGGTTTCATCTTGGTGATTCTCTCAGGCAAACACTTCTATAGACTGATATGTTTCAGAAAGAATATACTGTCTTGATCATTCATGTTGTTGATATTTTTGCAATGAGATCTGGGCATGTGCACTTTTTTGTTACTTCTGTGTCTGACATGAACAGAGCGGGGAGAGGCAGAAGACAGGTTGTATTGAGCTTACAGTTTGAAGGTGAGGGTGAGAGGGAATGTGTTGGTTATGTGTAAATATATATCTATTCTTCCTAATTCAGAAAAATATCGTTGTAATGATTAATAGTTATATCTTGCTATTTTCATTTATGGCAACGGTGTTTACTAAGGAACCATTTTTTTCTGATGTTTGAAAATAAAGTACTGGCTTTAGTGAAAACAAACAAACAAACAAATAGCTTTGGTGGATTGAAGTCAAGTAGACAGAAGGGAATGAGCCTAGAGTGTGGGATACATCTGGCTGAGTGGAGAAGTTAGCAGCATCATGAGAGAGGTCCGGGGTTGCTGACTATCAAACCTGGGTCTTCTGCAGCAAAAGCAACAAGTATTCTTAGCCACAGAGTGATCTCTACACCCAACTGAATCATATTTCTTATGGCTCAAAGTCCATGCAAAGTTGATGGAAGCTTGTGTTCAGACCTTAGCCCAGTGAGAAAACAGCAGAAGCAATTCCAGGCTCATATTCTGGGCAACTTACAAGTTTATCTGTCCTCTGTTCTGGCCTTCATCAGGGATTCCTCTGGCTTGAGTGCAGGTTTGTTTTCTTATTTAGTTATTTTGTGCTCTTTATGTATTCTAGACCCTTGGTCGCATGTACAGCTGTTAAAGGTTTTTCATCATTCTGCACGCTGCGTCTTCACTCATATGGTGTGCATACATTTGTTTGTATTTTTAGTTTAATTAGGTCCCAGATTTCAACCGTTGTTCATGATACCTGTGGTTACTGGGATACAGCTATTCAGAAATGTATTTCCTGTCCCTATAATTTGAACCATATTTTCTGCTTTCTCTACCAAGATTTGTGCTGGGTGAGACACAAAGATTTAGTTTCATTTTCTACAAATTTCTATCCAATTTGCCCAGATCCACTTGTTGAAGATTCTGTCATTCTGGATTTTGGCTCCTCCCTTTGCCTCATTTATGAGATTATGCAATCATGCCTCTCTATAAATCTATCAGCGCTCTGTCTTCAGGATAGTTTTTTCTCCCCAACCTCCTAGGAGTTTCTAGTTCTCTCTGTTCCCTGTCCCCAGCCTACAACCACCATGAAGACTTTCTGCACTCTGCTGCTGAAATTCGCCCTCCTCTCCCTGATGGTCAAAGGTAAACTTTATCACCTGCTAGAGCAACTGCCCTAGGTATGGGAAATACAGACTAGAGAGAGCTGGAGAATGATGCTCTGAAGGAGAAAGATGCTCTGTAGGCTGTTGGGAGCCGCGTGATAGTCTCTCCGGCAGAAACCCACGCGGACACAGAATCCTCTCGCAACGATATCTTTATTACAGTCACGCGATGGAAAACGGAGAGGAGAGAGGGAGCCCCCGATGTGGCGCTGTTTGTATAAGCCCGGGTCGCACCTGAGTGACGTGTGAATACCCTGACTGGCTGCTCACTTTTACCCCGCCTGATGACTTGGGCCCATCACGCTTAGTGGGCCCAGCGTGCTTAGCGTGCTTGTGACGTGTCAATACCCTGATTGGCTGCTCACTCTTACCCGGCGTGCTTATGCAATCCTTAGCGTGCTTACGCAATCCTTAGCGTGCTTATGCAATCCGCGCATGCGCACTGGACGTTTACAGTTTTGAGGGCGAGATGTCAGCGCCACCTAGTGGCGTCTGAGTCTCGGCTCTCCACATCCCCCTTTTGTTTTAAATAAACGAAAACTGCCTAAAAGCCTATAAGCATGGTACAAGAGGGCCCTAAGCTCGATCAAGCGAACTCCTTCTTTGGGGAGTAAGCGATCAAGAGCTTTAGATTACTCTCTTACCCCACCAGGTGCAATGGAAATGAGTCCTCTGGGTGCAGGGGCTAGGGGAGATTTAAAAAGGAGGTGACACTCATTCCCGTGCAATGGAATAAAATTCCAGGGAGTGCAAGAGCTGTCATCCTCCTATCTAGGTACCAAAACCGCTTAGGCAAAGGCAACATTAACCTGGATCACTCATCGACTCAGTGCAATGGGTAAAACCCCTGAGGTACATCGACTGAGTGTCACAGTCTGTTTTAATTTTTTAACATGGATAACCAAATTTTTGGGAGACGATCCTTGTTCCAAGGGTGCTAGTGCTTGTGCGATTGCGACCTAGTCACGTTTGTTTTGGGTATTGAGTTTGCAGAACAACCAGAGTAAAAACAGTAAGCCACAACACAATGCTACACCAAACTTTCCAACCCCCACCCAATCTTAAAGTAAGAAAAGGCAGAAGAAACCCAGGGTAAAGCCAGTCTGTGGGCAATGAATCCACTCGAGTAGAATTAGTGGTCCTCCTCACCGTCCTTGGCTCTTTAAGCAGTAGCAGGTGTATCTGTTGAAAGATCATCTTCAGCTGTCACGAGCTTTCGCGTGAGGTGCTCTGGTACCCAGAATGGATTGTTTTCTTCCTGTGGAAAAACACAGACAGCTCCCCTGGATCTTATTAAAATAGGATCCGGGCCTTTCCACTGTCCAGTTAAGACATCCTTCCATATAATCATTTCCTTGGGCCTGTTAGGCCCTGAGCAGTGGCGATCAGCAGCCGAATGGCCTTGACTGTCCAAATTTTAAAAATTGAGAGTGAAGAGTGCCAATGAAACGGTCACTCGTGGCACTGAGGGCAGAGCCTCCTGGACTCCTCCCTTTTGTTTTATTAAATAGGATTTTAGGGTGCGGTGAGCACGTTCAATGATACCCTGACTCTGAGGGTTATAGGGGAGACCTGTGAGATGGGTTATTTCCATCTGATGACAAAACTGTCTAAATTTTTGAGAAGTGTAGGCTGGCCCATTGTCAGTTTTTAGAATTTTGGGCTTTCTCCAGGCACTCCATGCCTCTAGGCAATGTTGAATAACATAGGCTGCCTTTTCTCCAGTCAGGGGAGAAGCAAACATGACTCCAGAGCAAGTATCAACAGAAACATGCAAATATTGAAGTTTACCAAAAAATGAAATGTGGGTAACATCCATCTGCCACACTTGTAGTGGACAGATTTTTCTGGGATTAATCCCAACATGAGGCATAGGTAAGAACTGACAGCAATTTTGACATTGGGTAACAATATCTCTAGCTTCCTTTCTAGTTATGTTAAATCGATTACACAATGTCTCAGCTGTAACATGAAATCTTTTATGAAACTCCTTAGCCAATTTTAAATTTGAAAGGAGGGCAAATGTAATCATCTTTGTGGCTCGATCTGCCAGGTCGTTTCCATGGGACATGGACCCCAGTAGACCGGAATGAGCCCTAATGTGTGTAATAAAAACAGGGGATCTTCTGGTAATTAAGGCAAACTGAATCTTTTGAAAAATTTTTGCAAGCTTGCTAGATGCTTTAATTAATCCAGCAGCCTCTAAGATTTTGGTTGCATTTACCACATAACTAGAATCAGAAACAATATTTAAAGGACCTGGAAATTTTTAAAAAACTTTTAGCACTACTAAACATTCCACAATTTGAGGCGAGGTCTCATGATATTGTTTAGAAATAACTTTATTATTAACCACATAAGCTCCTATTCCTGTTTTTGACCCATCTGTATAGACTACCAGTCCATCCCGAAGTGGTTTTTGGGACGTTACATGCGGGAAGACTACCTCCTGAGTTAAAGCAAATTGCAAAATAGGATGTTTTGGGTAATGATTATCAATTGAACCACTAAAAGAGGTAACCAGCACCGCCCAAATATCAGAGGTAGCAGTTAATACCTGAACTTGGTGAGCCGTATAAGGCACTATTAAAGACTTTGGCTCCTTCCCAAAGTATGTAACGGCTGTTTTTAACCCACGAAGTGTGAGCTGAGCGACTGCATCCGGATACCATTCAATAATTTTTGTAGGAGAAGCACTGGGATGAACCCACACTAAGGGTTCATCTTGCCATAATACAGCAATTGGTAAATGTTTAGTTTTAATGACACACAGGTCAAAGGCCTTAGTTTTATCTACACGTTTTAATTGGGCATCCTGTAAAGTGTTTTCTACCACTCGCAGGGCGTGGCTTGCAGCCGGTGTTAAGGCTCTGGGTGAAGAAATATGAACATCCCCTTCCAAAATATCAAATAGGGGCTTTAATTCAGCAGAAGGAATCTTTAAAAAGGGCCTAAGCCAATTTATATCACCTAATAATTTTTGAAAATCATTTAAGGTATGTAAATGAACCCTGCGAATTTCTATTTTTTGAGGAACTATTTGTTCCGAATAAATAACAGTCCCTAGAAAGGAGCCCACTTCTGAAATTTGGACTTTTTCAGTGGCAATATGCAATCCCCATTGTTTCAGGGTTTTTTGCAACAAAGGATACGCATCTTGTAAGATGGCTAACTCCTCATGGCACAAGAGAATATCATCCATATAATGAATCAGCAACAAGGAAGGAAATTGCTGTCTAACTGGTTCAAGAGCCATCTGCACATACAATTGACACATGGTGGGGCTATTAGCCATGCCTTGAGGTAGGACGGTCTACTGATATCTCTGGTCTGGCTCATGGTGATTAACAGCAGATAGGGTAAAGGCAAATCTCTGTCTGTCTCGTGGGCACAATGGAATAGAGAAAAAACAATCCTTGATGTCTATTATTATAATTCTCCATTGCTTAGGCAGGGCTGAAAGCAGAGGCAAGCCTCGTTGCACTGTTCCAAATAATTGCATCTGTGTATTAATAGCCCTCAGGTCATGGAGAAGCCTCCACTTTCCTGATTTCTTTTTTATAACAAAAATGGGGGTATTTCAGGGGGAAGTAGATGGTTCCAAATGACCAAGCTGTACCTGTTCTTTAACCAGCCTTGTAGCGGCTTCTAGCTTTTCAGAGGAAAGGGGCCATTGAGGAACCCATACGGCTTCCTCTGTGAGCCAAGATATGGGCATGGAACCCTCAATGGCAGTTAATGAAAACCCAGGCCTTGTTTTCCTGTATTATTTTCCTGTGAAATCGGATGTAATCTCCCTTGTTTCTGTTTTCCAAGGCCTCTTCCTTCCTTATAACCCATCCTTTTTATTATATCAATTGCCTGTTGAGAGTACTCATTGGTCAATGTTAATCCTAAATCCTGCAAAATATCTCTTCCCCAGAGATTGACAGGGAGAGGAAGAACATATGGTATGAAACTTCCTGTTTGACCTTCCGGTGCTTGCCACCTCAAAGAACGTGAACTAACTGCAGGGCTGGCCTCATATCCCAACCCTTGTAAGGAGTGGGATGATTGTGTAACAGGCCACACCTTAGGCCACCAGGTGGAAGAAATAATGCTTTTATCAGCCCCGGTGTCCAAAATACCAGTAAAACCTTTTCCTTCTATCTGTAATTGTAAGGTAGGTCTGGTCTTAAGATCAACTACCAAATGAGCAAAATCTGTTCCTGTGGAACCGAGTCCTCTTGTGCCCCTTGGTGTTTTGGTAGATGGGAAACAGTCATGAAGACTTGGGAGGAGGACTAATTGAGCAATCCTATCTCCAGGAGAAATAGAAAATACGCCTTGGGGGCAGGAACAAAGCACCTGGAGCTGTCCCATAAAATCCTGATCTAAAATTCCAGGATGGACCATAAGTCCTTTTAAAGTGAGAAAGGAGCAACCCAGAATCAGAATAAGACCGACACTTCCTTCAGGCAGGGGACCTTCAAACTCCACTGGGACAGGTTGCACCCCCATGTGTGGCATTAATAAGAATTAGGAGGTGGAATGGAGGTCCAGGCCTGCTGATCCTCTGGTTGCTCTATAGCTGGATAAGCCCTCCTGTTGTCTGTGTCCCATTTTTGGGGGGCCCTTGGACTTGGGGCCCTGAAATCCGTTTTTTGGAATATTTTCATTCCTCTCATCAGGGGGGGGTTTCATGGTGGATAAGCTTTCCCTGAATATCTCTAATTGAACGGCATTCATTAGCCCAGTGATTGCCTTTTTTACACTTAGGGCAAAGCCCAGGAACTTTCTTTTGCACAGACACATGACAATCTCTCTTAAAATGACCCATTTTGCCACAATTAAAACAAACTTTATTGTTTTTAGAACTTGGGCGGTTATTGCTCTGTAATATAGCTGCCGCCAGCCCGGTGTTGGTAAGCAGGCCTCCGAGTCCTTGGCAAACCTTTATCCAATCTGTCAGTCCTTTGTTCCTTCTGGGGGTAATGACTGCCTTGCATTCTGGTGAAGCATTTTCATACACCAGCTGTTCTATCATTGGCCGGACCCTTTCCAGGTCTCCAAATATCCTGCCTGCTGCATCCGTCATTCTGGCCACAAATTCTGGGAATGACTCCTGAGGACCCTGGATAATTTTTGTTAAATGGCCCTCGGTCCCACCCTTCTTTGAAAGGGCCTTCCATGCTTTAATTGCAGCAGCAGATATTTGGCCATACGCTCCCCAATCATAATCTGTCTGATGCTGGACATGCAGACCTTGTCCTGTTAGTAGCTCAAATGTCCAGCGTCGTTGATTGTCTTCTGCATTGGCATTAGCCCTAGCTTGGGATTGACAGGCATCATACCATAGGGCTTTCCATTCCAAATATACTCCCATATTAGGGAGGGCAGCTTTCACTACAGTCTGTCAATCATTTGGGGTCATTGCTGTAGAGCCTAGCCTCTCAAGCTGCATAATTGTGAAATTAGCATCCACCCCGTACTTATTAACTGACTCTGCCAGTTCCTTGACTAGAGGGTAATCTACAGGCACGTGGACATGGCCTCCCTCCACATCTTCAAATACTGGAAAAGTCTGAAAAATCCTGTGTCTATCTTCTGTTGAAAAGAAGGAATCAGGACAGTGCCTCCCGGCGTAGGATGGGGGAGCACTGGAGACAACGGGAGCGGCCGACTGAGAAAGTGCTCCCTTCCTGTTCCTCATACTACCTTGCTTTTGATATAATAGTGACGGCCGCTCATCCGGATGGTATCGTTTTTCCTCATAGCAGGCTGCTTCCCCCTCCAAATCCTCTTTGCCAGAGGGATATAGCTGCTCAAATCCCAGGGTGTTCTTCCCCTGACCTCTCTCTTCCGTGGCTTTAAGGTCCACAGAAGGGTCTTTTTTCTTAGAGACGTCTCTATTTCTATCCATTGGGGCCCCTAATCTCTTCTCACGTCCTGATTCTGGCATGTCGTCTCGCATCTCCCCTACCCTTAGCCTTTTGCTAATCCTGTTTCTTCCGAGGCAGCCCTCGAGTTTGCACGAGACCAAAAAAAGGAGAGCTATGGCAGCTATCACAGCAGGGAAGGCCATAAGGGCTTCTGCTAGCCGAAATGAGAAACGGGATAAGTCAAGATCGAACATGTCTTTCAGGACAAGCCTTAATGTTGTGGTTCTGAATTCCTCCCCGCTAACGGGGGCTCTCCTTACCCAGCACTGGCGGTAGCAGGCTCCCTGCTTCCGGGTTTCGGCACCAGATGTTGGGAGCCACGTGATAGTCTCTCCGGCAGAAACCCACGTGGACACAGAATCCTCTCGCAACGATATCTTTATTACAGTCATGCAATGGAAAACGGAGGGGAGAGAGGGAGCCCCCGATGTGGCGCTGTTTGTATAAGCCCGGGTCGCACCTGAGTGACGTGTGAATACCCTGACTGGCTGCTCACTTTTACCCCGCCTGATGACTTGGGCCCATCATGCTTAGCGGGCCTAGCGTGCTTAGCATGCTTGTGACGTATCAATACCCTGATTGGCTGCTCACTCTTACCCGGTGTGCTTACGCAATCCATAGCGTGCTTACGCAATCCGCACATGTGCACTGGAGGTTTACAGTTTTGAGGGCGAGATGTCAGCGCCACCTAGTGGCATCTGAGTCTCGGCTCTCCACAGTAGGCCTGAGAGAGAAGGAGGAGAGTGACCCTGGATGTAATGGCCTGCACTAATGTCCTTCAAGTGGTGGACACAGCAGGATGCTAAGAGGTCATGTTGTCCACCATATACATGAAGAACTCAGAGTATGGTGAACTCTCAACATCTCAAAGCCAGCCGCCAGTGACATACTTCTTCCAGCAAGTCAGGATAAAACTCCTCAAACAGAGCTACCATAGAGACTGAGTGTTGAAATGCAGGAGACCTGGGGGGTGTTGGTGAGGGGAATGATACATCTCCAGTTCTAATAACCATGAGTCACAAAAGGAAGGGCTTGGTGGTCACTCACCAAGAACATGGAGATTTATTAGGACACCTATCTGTTGTGAGACTTCATGGCACCAAGCACAAGCAACAATAAATTCCAACTGTAGAAAATTATGATATCATCATAGAGTAAACACATATCAGCCTCACAGGAGAAGATGCCAAGTTCCAGAAGCAGGGTTAGAGACACTGGAGAGCTGGTACTGAAGTGGAAAGGACCAGAGAGTCAGGAGACTGGTCAACAAGGGCTCACAGCCACAAATCCTATGGCAGCGTTTTGTGTTTTTTTTTCTTTTCTCATTAATGTATCTATTTATTCATTTTTACACTCTATCACAAGCCCCTCCTCTCCTCCCAGTCCCACCCTCTTCTTCCTTCCCTCTCCACTTTCCAGAGGAAAAGAGGAGCCCCTCCTCAACTCACCCTAGCACATCAAGTTGCATCAGAATTAAGCACATCCTAGGGCCAGACAAGGCAGCCCCCCAGGGGCAAGTGATCCTAAAGTAGGCAACAGAGTCCATGTCAAATGTGACCCCTGCTCCATTTGTTAGGCAACTCACATGAAGACGAAGCTGCCCTTCACCTACATATGTGTAGGAGGCACAGGTCCAGTCTATGCATGCTCTTTGGTTGGTGCTTTAGTCTCTGTGAGACCCCACGGGCCTCAGTTATTTGCCTCTGTTAGTCTTCTAGTTCGATTTGTGTCCTGCTGTCCTTCTCCTAACTCTGCCACAAGACTCCCCAAATTCAGCCTAATGTTTGGCTGTGGGTCTTTGAATCTGTTTCATTCACTGCTGGGTGGAGCCTCTCAGAGGACAGTTATGCTAGGCTCCTGTTGACATCATAAAAGAGTATTATTAATGGTGTCAGGGGCTGGCTCTCTCCTGAAGAAAATCACTTTTTTCTTGTGGTAGACTGAGTTTAAATTGACCAGGGGGCATCATTTGAGCTCCCTGCACATCTCAAGGACTCTCAGTGAAAGAAAGCCATGTTAAGAGCTTTGCTGTTCTGTGTGGCCATGAGTCTGCTTCTGTTAGTTCCCTCCTAGATTAGTTACTTGGCTTAGAAGGGAAAATTCTCCCACGAGCTTTGCAGGTCAGTGTCTTTCATCTTCAACAAAGTACTCATTAAAGCTACAGGAAAAGTGTGACAATATATATATATGTTCTCTCCTTTCAGGTGCTGGCCATCAACCTAATACAACCCATGTCAGATCCAAATGTATACCAAAATTAGGAATCATTTTCAGTGATAACTGTCCTTTCTATGGCAACTTGGATGGCATCTGTAATAACTGCATGCTGCATGGTGCCTGTGAGAATGACTAATATATAAAGCACCGAAGCCACACAAAGAACATTTTACCATTATTTCAATAAAGCAAAACTTCCTTTGAAAAATGTTTTTTCAGGACCAAGTGAGTCTTGTGTCTTTACTTGAAATAAGTTAGTATATATGTGGGGGTGGAATATGAATCTTGGACCTAAGTAAGAGCCAGTGTACTCACCCTTCTCAGACCAGGGGAAGATGACCAGGCATTAAATAAGGTCATTTCCAATTCGGGTTATCTGTAAACCAACATGGGGCAACAATGGGGTGGCATTGACTCTGGGTGGTGGGGGTCACCTCACGGGATGGAGACTCAGAAAAAGTGTACTTTGAGTCCAAGGGACAAAGTATCACCAAAATACATTCTCTTCAAATATAATTTTTAATCAACTCTTTCACCTGATGCACATAATAGAGAGCAGTCTGCTTTGTTCAGTGTCTACAGACATATAGAGTATATTTTATATAATATATATTTTGTATATATATATTTACTTGCTATTTGTTATGATGTTCAGGTACTCTACAAAGTAAACCAGAAATGTATATACAGTGGGGAAGAAAGTCCCACGCCGCATACACACTCATCGCATAAAGACTGTACAGAGTCCCCCAATAGGATGCCTGGGATATGCAAACTTTAGAGACCAAAGCTGCCCCCTCCCTCAAGCATGTACAGTTCAGTAGACAATACTCTGCTTTTTTTCCTTTTTTATAAATTTTTATTTTTATATTAATTACAGTTTATTTACTTTGTATCCCAGCTGTACCCCTTCCTTCATTCCCTCCCAATACCACCCTACCTCTCTCATCTCCTCCTGCCCCTCTCTAAGTCCACTGATAGGGGACAACCTCCTATCCTTCCATCTGACCCTAGGTTATAAGGTCTTATCAGGACTGACTGCAATGTCCTCCTCTATATCCTAGCTAGGCTGCTCCTCCACGGAGGGTCAGGAAGTCAAAGAGCCAGGCATTAAGTTCATGTCAGAGGCAGTCCCTGTTCTTCTCACTAAGGTACCAACGTGGACACTGCAGTGCCACGGGCTGTGTCAGAGCAGGGGTTCTAGGTTATATCCACGCATGGTCCTTGGTTGGAGAATCAGTCTCAGAAAAGACCCCTGTGTCCAGATATATTTGGTTCTCTTCTTGTTTGGACAAAACAAGGACAGCTCTCAAGTGACTAGGGCTTAACAGGTACCAATATAAAACAAAACAATCCCCAGAATTTATCCAAAGGAGCCCATCTAAGCTAAAGACCACGTATAGCCCTCACTTTTCAAAGGAGCCCCGAATGTTCTGTTCATTTCCTTGCCTCCTTATATCCTCAGTGGGGCCTTGTACACCTGAAATGGGATCTGCCTCTGCTTCGGGATCTTCTGGAACTAACAAGCATGCTTTCCTTATCTCAGACAATATTCCAGCAGAGATGTTTGGGTAGGCATGTACTCCCACTATCAGCAGAGGAGATGTTGGGAGTTGATCACATCTGGTAAAGGCAGAGTCAGTTTTCTGTAATAGTGCGACCAGTAACATATAAAGCACACTCCAGAGAATGGCCCACCCTGAAGAACAGTTGACAGACATGGGCTGGTTTAACAGAGAGAAGAGGACTGAGTGAATGGGAAGGTTGTTGTAGATCTGCAGAGAGCTGGTGAAAGAGATGGATATGTTCAGAATACATTGCATGAAATTATCAAAGAAATAATATTATTGAAAATTATTAATGCATTTGTTTATTTGTTTGTTTGACATTTCAACCACAGTTTCCTCTCCCTCATTCCTTCCCCAACTGCCCTTTCTCCCCGGCTCATCCATTCCTCCTCTATTTGTCCTCAGAAATGGCAGTTCTCTACGGATATCAACTGGCCAAGGTATAACAAGTTTAAAATGCAATTTCTTAACACACAAAAATATGAAGCTGGCTTCCCATACATCTATGTGTTCCACATTAGCACACCTAACTGACCATTACCCAAACACACAAGGAGTTTTATCTAAAACATCCTCTCTCAGAAACATCCAGAATCATGCTTGAGCCAAGACCTGACACTATCATGCAGCCAAGTTAATAAACAATCTTAAATATCAAACCATCTTGACTGCTGCCTTGCCAGCTACACATTCTCCTGTGCGGCCTGAACACTCAGCTCATTAAAAAAACAACTTGTCATCTATGAGTGCCCCAACTCCCCCCTTTGTAACCCCAGGTGGTTTTGTGTAGCAAAGAAAAGCCAATCAGGGAAACATCTCCAGTGAAACCACTTGCAAGGACATTCTGCTTCCAAAAAACAGAGCTTACATCTTCATCATTAATCTTGAATGCACAAACAAACACTACAGCAAGTCAGTATAAATGTGAACCTGAAGAACAAAGCCACATGAAGCTGGCACAAACTGCCCCTGAGATGTTGCATTCTAAGACAGTAATAAAATGTTCTAGGGTAAGATCAGAGACTAGAAAGAAGATTCTTGACATCTCAGAATTGCTGGCATGTGAGAAACGAATATGAAAGGATTTTTTGAGTAAATGGGTAAAAATATAAGAAGAGGAAAGGAAAAAGAGATAAATTACATTCTGTACATACTCAAGAAATTCTCTGGCAAAATGACATAGGGAGAATTCAGAAAATGAGTAGTACCATATCAAAGAATTTTGTTGGAAATCTTTTTATATATAAAGAAGTAAATATTTTCTAAACTGAAAGAGAATTAAACACCGCAGGCAAAGACCAGCAGACAGCCACATCTTGACAAAATGACAAACAGGGCTAGAGTCCAGCTGGTAAAGTGCTTGCCCAGCATCTGTGAAGCCCTGGCTTTGGTCCCCAGCTCCACAGTGACCCACCATCATGGTACACGCCATCAAGAGGAACTGAAGCAGGAGGATGGCAAGCTGAGGGTCACCCCCAACTACACAGGAAATTTAGGGTCTTTCTGAATGACAAAAACCCTTGTCAAAAAAAAAAAAAAAACAGCATAAACTAATAAACACAGGCTAAACGAAAAGGTCCTTTACTTTCTGAAGAAAAATTTAAAATGGAGTCTAATTGGATTTAAGGCTGCCTGAGAGGAGGGAAACCACACCTAGTTCTATAAACCTAGTCAGCTACCCATGACTGGGGAATCCATAGACCCCAGAAGAGAACTACTACAACCACATTCTAACACCAGCGTAATTTGCAGTTATGCATGTTTCCTAGTAACTAACTCCTCTGTGTTGATGGGAGACAGTGTCGGTGTCAGCTGGCACAGGGCTGTTTCATGAAATCACATGGACAAGGACAGCCACAAGGCAGACATGCAAAGACTCACAGTTTGGGGGCTCCAGTGTATTGAGGAAGCTTAAGCTGTGCAGAATTCAGAGCAAGATCTTCCCTGAAAGTGGAAGTCTATAGTGAATTCTCATTTCATTTTTTTTCTGAGAATATGCAAAGTGTCCAAAGGATTAAAATAATAGTAATATTTAATTCAAAATAATCTGAAGGCTTGGAGAGGATAACTGACACCCCAACCCTCTCTCCTCAGGTGGCTGCAGGTGCTGTAATTAGTGAACAATAACACCTAAAGAGCTGTGACTGGGTGAGAGATCTGGGAAGGACTGAAACTCTTCTCAGAAAGTGCAGGTCTCACGGAGTGCACAAGTGTCCTGCCCCAGGCAAGTGTCAGAGGAAAATTGCAAGTTCTTCCCTGGTAAACTTTGGTCAGGTATTTTGCTCTAACAAACCCTGAATAATGAGAAACAGAAAGCATCAACGACACCTCCAAAAGGTATTTATTTTCCAACGTAGCAAACGACAAGACCATTGTAATAAAGAAATCTCTCTCCCAGTCAATTCTCCCATTGAGCTGATTACCCTCCATCCTATCCCTCATTCTTCACCACACCAGGGTTTGTGGTTCTTGACATTTTGGAGTATATAGCATCATTTTGATCCTGCCTGTTTTTTATCTCACATGTCTCCTGTGGCTTTATTCCTTCATGCTCACTTCAGAACCTCAGAGCCGCCCTGATCCAGAACACGTGGACTCTGACAGATGTTTCGTTCCAGGTGCTCTTTCTGCAGAAATGACCAGTAACTAAGAAAGTGTGACACAGAGCTGTGCACCAGGTAAAGATGTCCCTGTCTGTTGGAAAACATAGCCAATTGCTGCACTGTGTGAAGAGTGACCTCAGCCTGCACTGACAATAGACAGCATGGCTCCAAGCAATTCCGGGAACTGCCCTGGCCATAACACAATCCCTCCTGAGCTACAAGGGGAACATGATCACTGGAGGGTGTTCTTCTCTGCACAAGTCTATAGGGTAACGCTAAGTTTGGCTCACTATTGTTTCCAACCAGAAGCCAGAAGAGGAGAAATGGAGAGTGTAGAGTTCTCCTGGAAGGGATGAGATCTTGGCAAAGGGTTTTCCTTTGATCAAAACCTCCTAAAGCTTTCTCGTTGTCTAAGGAAGGACCACAGCTGTTCCTTAGAGCATGTGGGTACCTGAAAGCACACAGGCATGGAGAGTTCCTTCGTTCTATCTGCCTCCCCTCTCTGCTCTTGCATGCTATTGGCTTGGTCCAAGCTGCACATCAAACACATATTCCATGTATTTCTGGTCAGAGCTTCTCAACCTTCAGCAGTTTCAGATACATGACTCTACTCTTCCCCAGTCAGGACTCCCTGCCTTCGGAATGGTGTCACCCACAGTGGGCTGTATCATCATTATATATCAATAACAAGACAGTCACATAGCCACAGACAAACCTACTGTAAACAAAGTAGTCTTAAGACTCTTTACAGACAAAACTACATTGTGTCAAGTCCAAAATTAAAACTTGAGTTATTAGGTACAGTCAGTGGTGGAGGGCTGTCTTCTCTGGGCTCTATTGTCCATGCAAGCACTGGGAAACACGGGGTAACCGGATGACACACGAAGCAGAATGAGGGTTCCCACTGAGAAACAAAGTTGGTAATCAGCAGGAAGCCGAGTCTATGGTCACAGTCTTAAAAAACAAGAGTCTCCAAATTTCAGGGCAGAACCTAAGCTAGAGTTGGGCTCACCTTTCCTGAGTATAGATTGTGTTTACTCCCTGAATCACTAAATTAAATAGAGATAGATGGATGGATAGATAGATAGACAAATAGATACATAGATACATAGTTACATAAATACATAGATAGAGATGCATTATATATAAAAACACATAACAGCAGGTTTACTTCCCTGCTGCTGATATTTTGAAATTTTAAAATTGCAGAATCTGTATTTCACAACAATTGTATGAGTACTGGAAATTATCTCTATTTTAAAGGAAAGAATCCTAGAATTCAAAAAGCTTAAATATCATTACTTGAAGTTTAACACAAGTAGCAAATGGAAAATATGGTGTAATCAATCTAATTCTCTATGACCTATATGAACTGTCTCCCAGAGTTCTTAGGATACCCACAAAGAACAGGAGAAAGAAGGTGATATGAGGCTGGGAATCCTTTCTTTTTAATTTAATTTTAATTTTAATTTTTTATTAATTATAATTTATTTATTTTGTACCCAGCTGTAGACCCTTCCTTTGTCCCCCTCCCAATCCCACTCTCCCTCCCTCTTCTCCTCCCTTTCCCTCCCCCAGTCTACTGATAGGGGTTGTCCTCCTCTCCCTTCTATTGCATCTGCGCTCAACTTTTCTGACAGTCTCTTAGCCTCCCCCTACATCCTATTTCCCCCATGGGTGCATGTTTCTACGTTGTGAAGCAGATGCTGGCTAAATTCTAGTGCTCCAGGATACCTGGCTGACTGTGGCCTGTCACCTCCAAAGATCCCAGAGTTGTCCCTGCAGGCACTTACAGGACTTTATACTTAGTCCTAAATAGAAGCTTACAGAGTGCTCTAAGTGAGCAGTCACATGAACCCATGTCAGGAAGCAGCATTTCTGTGTATCAGTAAATGTCTTGGAACACTGGCCCAGTTTGAGGGAGAGCTGCAGAGAAGGACAGAGTTCTTTATAAACGGCATAGAGGAGCGGGGAGAGACAAGTGCTGCTGAGAAAGAACTTTCATCCCTCAATCAGCTCAGCTTCTGTTCAGGGAGGGGTGACTTCTGAGCTACCCTCTAGGAATGCTAGGTTGCAGGGCCTCCTCCTGTAGGCTCTCTTGAGCGGTTTTTGCCCGGAAAGATACTAGCAGGGGCAAAGAACATTCAGACCCTCTGACCTGAAAGACAGCAACCCAACCACGATGCCAGTTTTGGGATTCTAGAATGAAAACAAAACCAGTTCAGAGCTAAACATGAACACCTATGACCAGCATCACGAATGCCCCAGGGCACACGGCAGGAGGGCAGGTTAATGGAGCTTCACTCTCAGCTCATGAGTGAAATTATGCAGTCCTTGGTCCCTATAAATCCAGCAGCAGGCAACCCTCAGGCTCCATGCAACACAGCCTGGCAGGAGTACCTGGTCCTCCAGGAAGTCTGAGCATTCATTCTCCCCACCATGAAGACTCTCTGCACTCTGCTGCTGATAAGCTGCCTCCTTTTCTTCTGTACCATCCCAGGTAAGCCTGAGGACTTGCAGCACCCCCCCCCAGAACGGGGGACATGGAGGCAGAAAACTGGAGTGATTACACACAATCCTGGCTGGGATTCAGACATACACACAGACAGTTCCAGTCCTATGTAGAGCATGGAGGAACTGTCTTGCAGGAAAGTGATTCTACTTCACCTGCAAAGAGGGTCCACACACACAGAGGAGCTTCAGATACATGGACAGGCATTTCCATACTCATCCAAGTCATTGAGAGGTGTACACTAGGTGCCCTGACTCAGGGACGTGCCACCACCCCTCCAACAGGGGCTGGAACTTTCCCAAAATGCTCAAGCAGTCAGATAACCACAAGTGGTATTCTATTGCATGACACATGCCAGATCATCCCCTGAGGGAATACTTCCATTCTTGGACAGGTGTTTCTTGTCTGGGTATAGAAGATCCCACATACCCTGAGACAAAGCAACCTATCTCTGACTCTGGAGGAAGCAGGTTTAGCACAAAAAAAATTAAAGCATATTTTCCCAGTCTGTCACTTCTGTTGATTCAGATCAAGTGAAGTTTCTGGTCCTTATTTTCCTCATCTCAACAATGAAGTGATTATAGAAATTGAAGGTAGAAAAAAAAAACTCTAAAAAACATCAGTATCCTTTCCTGAAAGCTATCATCTATCTATCTATCTATCTATCTATCTATCTATCTATCTATCTCTATCTCTATCTCTATCTCTCTATCTCTATCTCTCTATCTCTCTCCCAGAGATGGATCTCAGTGGCTTATGGCTCTGCCTCATATATGCACAGCCATCTCAGAATTTCTCCCTCTGTGTTCCTCAATGTCAGAAAGCTATACAGGAAATTTAATTTTCATGGATATTGGCAGGAGTATATTGTTTTAACAAGTCATCTAGAAGGTTTGGGAAAGTTTCAAACCTTTAAAACAAGGATCTGGAAATTCTCAGGTTTCCCCGACACATCAGTCAGCTATTTATTTTGATGAAATTATACCCAAAAACTGAATTGACTTTTCTGGAGCCTCTCAGCAGATCTGAGATGTACACATAGTAAAGAAATGCCCAAGTTCAGAGTCCACCTGATGCACCTGGCACTTTGGTATAAATCCTTGACAGTCTCTAGGTCCCTGTGTTGTAAGATGCCCAGGAACATGGCTGGTGCATACGAATAAGCACTGGGTCAGTCCTGCTGTTTCAGTTCCTGTCTGTGTCCCCAACACAGTAACTGACAGAACATTCAAATGGGGGGACAGGCTGCTGGGCTTGTAGTTTCAGAGGTGTCACACACACTGTGGCAGCAAGGGCATGTCAGAGAAAGTAGAGAATTAACTCAGCTGGCTTTCTTCTTCCCTTCTATACACAGGCACCCACGGTCAGGGTGGAGCATATACAGTTGCGTTATTTTCTAGTTTATAGTTCCTAGAATAAATTATACTTCTGTAGCTAGGACTGGATATGAACTCTTCATAAATTTAACATGATAATATATAGATAAGAGATTTCTAACACATACAGGTTGAGTCACATGACTGAGAAGTACTTGGAGTATTTCCCTGGCCCATTAGACTTCAGGAGAAATAACAGATAAAATACTCTGGACAGTCGAAACATCACAGCTTCCTTTTTTGTTTGTTTGTTTGTTTGTTTGTTTGTTTGTTTGGTTGGTTGGTAAGACATCTTTTGCCATCAGGGAAATTCAAATCAAAACAACCCTGAGATTTCACCTTACAACCATCAGAATGGCTAAGATAAAGAACTCAAGTAACAACAAATTTTGGAGAGGATGTGGAGAAAGCGGACCTCTCCTTCTTTGTTGATGAGATATAGTCTTGTTCAACCACTTTGGATAAAATCTGGCATATACTCAGACAATTAGGAATAGTGCTACCTCACGATCCAGCTACCCCACTCCTGGGCATATAACCAAAAGATGCTCAAGTACACAACAGGAAAATTTGTTCAACCATATTCATATCAGCTTTATTCGTAATAGCCAGAATATGGAAACAACCCAGATGTCCCTCAGCAGAGTAATGGAAACAGAAATTCTGGTACATTTACACAATGGAATACTACTCAGCAATAAAAACAAAGAAATCATTAAATTTGCAGGCAAATGATGGGAACTAGAGAAGATCATCCTGAGTGAGGTATCCCAGAAGCAGAAAGATACACATGATATATACTCACTTATAAGTGGATATTAGACATATAATATGAGATAATCATACTAAAATCTGTACACCTAAAGCAGTTAATGAAGAATGAGGCACCTGGGTAAGATGCTCAATCCTCATTCAGAAAGGCAAACAGGAGAGAAATCAGAAGAGGGATAAAATAGGGAACAGAATAGGAGCCTTCGTCAGAGGGCCCCTGAAAGACTCTACCCAGATGCTGAGACTCATAGCTAAACATTGGGTAGAGTGCAGGAATCTTATGATAGAAGGGGGAGATAGAAAGACCTGGAGGGGACAGGAGCTCCACAAGGAGAGAAAAAAAAACTCTGGGCACAGCGATCTTTTGTGAGACTGATAATCCAACCAAGGAACAGTCATGGAGATAATATAGCACCCCCGCACAGATGTTGCCATGGCTGCACGGTGTCCAAGTGGGTTCCTAATAAGGGGAACAGGGACTGTCTGGACATGAACTCAGTGGCTGGCCCTTTGATCACCTCCACCTGAGAGGGCAGCAGCCTTACCAGGCCACAAGGAAGACAAAGCATCCAGTCCTGATTAGACGTGATAAATTAGGGTAAGATGGAAGGGTAGGAGGACCTCCCCTATCTGGGGTAGGAGCATAGGAGAGAAAGAAAGGGAGGGATAGTAGGATTGGGATGACATGAGGGAGGCTGCTACGGTTGGGATACAAAGTGAATAAACCATAATTATTTAAAAAATAAATAAATTTTAAAAGTAAAATAAAAAAGAGATAATAAAAATAAATAATTAATGGTGCAGAAAAAAACTATATTTTTTCAATATACTAATATGTTTTTAACCATTCTCTTGTCCTTAATTCCTAATTTTATTTTATTTTAATCTGATAAGATACAAACTATTTCAGCATTTATTTATTAGAACTTATTTTGTGTAATTTAGAGCCTTGGAGTGAAATAGAATATGGCTGTCCTTACAACCATTTGGTCTATGTTACCATTGCTCTAAAGTTTCTGGGTTCAGTTTTGTTTAGGTTATTATTTATTGGCAACAGAGTACTGATATCATTCATTATCACTGAAGCTTTGACTCTCTCTCTCTGCACAATAGTTTTTGTTTTATGAAACTAGTTCCACCAAACTAGTGAGTATATATATTACAGTCATTACATCTTCTTTCTTTCACATTTTCTTGAGGTTTTCGTCCACAAGTCCTGTATTTATTACATCTCCACCCTACTCTCTTCCCTTCCAATCCTTCCTACATTCCCCTACTCCCTCTCAAACTTCTTTCTTCTTCTTTGATTGTTAGTGTTAAACATGCAGGTACGTATGCGTTTGCGAACACAATCTGCTCTGTCCATTTAGTGTTGTTTATGTGTATACGTGTTTAGAGGTAGATAACCCATCCTGGGCTCATCCCTGGAACAGACTCTCTGTCCCTCTCTCAGCAACTTCCTCTAGGACTTAGGCCTTATGGGCTTTCCCAAATCCAACAGCTGATGTTGCTGCTGGGCAGGTCTTGTTCAGGCAAGACACTGTTAAGATTTCACAGGTGCAGCACACTGTCATATACTGAATAAACTCTCCCTCAAAAATGGTCCTATTCATCCATTCCTGCATCCCTTCCATCTCCCTTCTTTACATCTTCTCGATTGATTGCTTTTGTTTTGCTTTGTTTTGTTGTTGTTGTTGTTGTTACTGTGACATTCTTCATCACTTATGGCTAATTTTTTGTTTAAAGTCTACCTGGTTGCATATGAATATAGTTACTCTTGCTCCTTTTTAAGTTACATTTATTCAGAAAATTCATCCTTTCACGTTCAGGTTGTGCCTTTTCCAGTGCAATTGGACTTTAAAGACAACAAACATTTGGGTCTTGTCTTGTCTAATCAGCCATCATGTCCTTTATTGAATTATTACATTAAGGCCAATGGGGTCTAGGACTACTGTTGAAAGTTATGCTTAATTCCTGATTGTTTTAAGTACTTGTTCTCTCTCTCTCTCTCTCTCTCTCTCTCTCTCTCTCTCTCTCCTCCATCCTTCCCTTATTCATTGTAGCAATTTGCTGGGTTATTGAGTTGAAATGCTGATATTTTCATAATTCTCATTTTTTAGTCTTATGGTTTCATGATTGTCACCAACTTTATTGATCATCTAGCACAGGATGTTTTTAATTATCTTCTGCAATCCTACTATACCAGTCATGAACTATTTTAGCTGGTATTTACCTCATTTATTTTTCTTTCTTTTCTATTCACTTTAGCCCCATTCCTCCTACCCTCCTAACCCAACCCTCTCTTCCCCTTCCCTTTTTCCTCAGTAAAGGAAAGAGGAGCTTCCTCTCCCATCAACCCCAGCTCATCAAGTCTCATAAGGACTAAGCATGTCCTCTTCCCCTGTGGCCTGGCAAGGCAGTCTCACCGGAAGGGAGTGGTCAAAAAGCTGACAAGGAAGTCAGTGTCCAATGAGGTTCCCACTTCCCTTACTAGAGGACCCACATGAGCCTAAGCTGCTCATCTGCTACATCTCTGTAGGGGCCCAGTCCAGACCAAGCATGGGCCTTGGTTGATTCTTCAGTCTCAGTAAGGCCCTCTGCATGCCTGTTAGTTGGCTCTGTTGGTCTTCTTGTGGAGTTCCTGTCACTTCCAGGTCCATTTCTCTTTCCTTCCACTTTTCCACAAGTCTCCCTATGCATCCACCAGTGTATAGCTGTGAGTATCAGCATCTGCTTTGAGACACTGCTGGGTACTCAGAGGACAACTCTGTCAGGCTCCTGTCTGCAAGCTTAGCTGAGTATCCTTGATAGTGTCAGGGTTGGGAATCTCCCATAGGGTGGGTCTTTGGCTGGGCCAGGCATTGGTTGGGTATTCTCCCAATCTCTGCTCTATCTTTATCCCTGCACATGTTATAGGCAGGGAAATTGTTTCTGGGTAGGTTGGTATTCCCCTCCCTCTACTAGAAGACTAGTCTAGTGAGAGGGTGTTCTCTTCAGTCTCTATGGCCTCTGCTACTAGGAGTCTCTGCTTGAGTCCCTCTCATATACTCCCAGGTGCCTACCCTGACTTAGGTCTCAGCTTGTGACAGCCATGTCCCCATCCTCAGTTTCTCTTTTCTCTACAGGCATTCCATCCTCTGGACCTCACTCTCCCCAGAATTAATTTCAACCCTTTTAACTCTATTCACCCCTTCTCCTACCTTATTCCCTCTCTTCTGTCTATTCTACCTGTCTATTCTATATCCCCTTTCAAAAGAGATTTATGTATCCTCCCTTGGGTCCTCCTTGTTACTTATAAGGCCTTTACTCTCCAGCATTCAGAAAAGTTTTGTGGGGTATAGTAATATTAGTTGAATATTGGTTAGGTCTATTTTCTCTAGTAGCTGGAAATGTATACCACTCTGTGCTCTCTCTTGATTTTTAAGGTTTGCATGAAAGCTATTGCTGAAACTCTGAAGAATGGGCCTTCATAATTAACCTGTCACTGTGTCTGCAGCTGTCAGCAGTCTTTCTTTGGTTTATGCAAATCCATCTTAACTATTATTTGGCATGGACAATCTTTTCACTAATCATGTCTCTTTTAATTGCCTGCTCCTCTGAAGTAGTCACTCTTTCTCTAAATTTGGCAACTTTCAACTACAGTTCATGGGTTTCCAATTACTTTAGAATCTATTCTATTGAAAAAGAAACTTTGTGGAAGGTAACTTTAAGTTCTTATAGTCTGTCTTGTGGTTGACGTAGACTGCAGTGATGACCTCCCCTGAGTCCTTGACACTCGCTGTGCTCTCATGTTGTACCTTTAGAAGAGTCCTTGACACTTGCTGTGCTCTCATGTTGTACCTTTAGAAGCCTGTCCTGGAAGTTTCTTCCAACTTGTTCAATGTCTCCTCTAAGTCTCACACTGACCTTTTATGTCACTTATCTTTAGATCATTCCTGATTTCATAGATCATTTAACAGCCAGGTTTTGAATGACTTCTCTGGAGGTTCAGACGTTCCAACCTTTTGGATTCACTTTATTGAAGTGTTAAGAAAACTTGGAGTCCTTGAGCTTTTATTTCTTATCTTTCTCCTCTCTCTACATTGTAATCTGTGCTTCTCCCTTTCCTACTCTCATAGTTTTGCAATTTAATTGATTCGAGGTTCAGGGATACTGAGTCATTCATCTCTGATGTATAAACTAATTAGAGCAGAGAGGTCTGCATGCCAAGCTCTGACCTACCATGGTGCTCACTGTGACTGCTACTGGCCTGAATTTCTGTCAGTGTCTCCATGTGCAGGCCTGTCAATGCAGTAAGTACTGAAACTGGCTTTGGACCGATCAGCTGGTGAGCTGATTCTGTGAACCATTTAGATGAACATTCCCTTATATCAATGGTGCCCTCTCACTGCAAATGAAGGGCCTGAGGGTATTGAAAATACTCAATCCACATCAATTCACACCCACTTCCATCTTTACCCAAGTTTTTTTGTTGTATTTTTTGTTGTTGTTGTTGTTTTGTTTTTTTGTTTTTTGTTTTTTGTTTTTAATCCTGTTAGGGTCACCTATCATTGAGTGTGTGTCCATCCACTAGAGTATAGGTGATGTTCTGGGGACACACCCTTAAAAAAAACTAACTCTCCCTCTCCTGAAAGCTGTAAACCACCAACAGCTTCCTCAGCTAGGGATAAAACCTCATGGCCACACCTACCACCCCACTGCAAGTGTATGTCACACAAGTATGTATATATTTTTATATGATATTTTATTAATTCCTAGAATTAATACAATGTATTTTGTTTATATTCACCTCTCACAATTTCCCCCGACTCCTCTTAGATCCATCTTCACATTTTGATCTTTCCTAACTTCTTAACCTTCACCTCTTTTAAATAATGAATTCCATTCATGCTGCCACAGATGGTTTAGGTCCACCCAATGGAGCATGGTTGACTACCAGGGGCTATATATTTAAAGAAAACTGAACCTTTTTCTTCCTGGAAATTATCAACTATCAATAGCTTTTGGGTTGGGGTGGGGGGTTGTGATCCCCTCTTCATACTGGAATATTGAGGTGTGGCTTCCTTAGTAGCCTCAAGATCAATCCATGGCAATTGCCTGTAAGTGAGGATTCTCTTATGTGCTACCAGCTTGTCTGTCTTGCATTTACCAAATGTTCTCAAATCTTTGGGGTTACAGCTAAGAGTCTAAACATGTCTATTCTCTCCTTGTAGATTCTGGTGTTCTCGCAAAATTTATTGAGAGATACAATGAATACAGATGCATCAAAGGTGGAGGATTCTGTCTTGATGCCCCCTGCCCTAAGTATACTGATCTATTTGGATTCTGTCACCGAGATGAGCCCAACTGTTGTAGGAATAAAAAATTCTGAAGAATTAACAGAAAAGACAAGTGAGGTATTGTAAAATTAGTATTTTAATAAATAAAATGTAAGCCTATTTGCATCAGATAAAAATGAAGTTTATCTCTGTACCTGGTACTTGGTGGGAGTATGAGTCTCTGGGAAGACCCCTGTGTTCAAATTTTCTGGTTCTGTTGCTCTCCTTGTGGGGTTCCTGTCCTCTCCAGATCTTACCATTTCCCACTTCTTACATAAGATTCCATGTACTCTGCCCAACAGTTGGCCATAAGTCTCAGCATCTGCTTTGATAGTCTGTAGGGCAGAACCTTTCAGGCGCCCTCTGTGGCAGGTTCCTAGCTTGTTTCCTGTTTTCTTCTTCTTCTGATGTCCATCCTCTTTGCCTTTCCGGATGGGGATTGAGCATTTTAGTCAGTCCTTCTTCTTGGTTAGTTACTTTAGATGTACAGATTTAGTAGGTTTATCCTATATTATAGCTCTATATGAGTGAGTATATACCGTGTGTCTCTTTCTGCTTTGGGACAGCTCACTCAGGATGATCCTTTCCAGGTCCCACCATTTACCTGCAAATTTCATGATTTCCTTATTTTTCATTGCAGAGTAATATAATACTCCATTGTGTAGATTACCACAATTTCTGCATCCATTCTTCACTTGAGGGACATTTGGGCTGTTTCCAGCTTCTGGCTATTACAAGTAAAGCTGCTACAAACATGGTTGAGCAAATGTCCTTCTTGTATATTTGCTTCTTTTGGATATATGTCTAGGTGGAATGGCTGGATCTTGAGGAAGCACTATTCCTAGTTGTCTGAGGAAGCACCAGATTGATTTCCAGGCAGCAAGGTTACATTCCCACCATTCACAATAGCCTCAAAGAAAACAAAACATCTATGAATGAGCCTAATGAAAAAGACAAAGCATCTTTCTTTCTTGTGTCTTCTCTTAGGTTTTTCCTTCTATTGGTTTGTTTGGTCCAAGTCCAATGTGTTAGTTCTTGTTTTATCACATATATTTTATTTTATATTATTATTCCTGAAAAGCCTGTTTATTTTCTGAGAGACAGAAAGAGAGTAAATGTGGAGAGTGAATGCAGATGTTAGGAGAACAGGAGAAACTGGGAGAATTAGAACTGGGGGACCATAGTCAGGATATTGTGAGGAAAAAATGTATTTTCAATAAAAGAAAAAAAATTAAAGAATAAAGGACCTCTACAATGAAAATGTTAAATGTCTGAAGAGACAAAGAAAGGTACTAGAAAATGGAAAGATCTCTGTGCTCATGGATGTATAGAATTATTTTATGAGAATGGCCATTTTACCAGAAGTTATTTAGAGATTCAGTAAAATTTTTATCAAAATTCCTATCTCGTTCTTCGCAGAAATAAAAACAAATTCTAAAGGGCTTTGGGAGTTACTTGTTTTTGGTTCATAGAGAACTACAAAGGAGCCCAGATAGCCAAAACAATCCTAAACAAAACAATGCTAGAGGGATTTCCATTTCAGATCTTAAGATACATTACAGAGCCACAACCATAAGAACAATATAGCACTGAATCAAAAACAGACATTTAGACCAATGGAGCAAAATCAAGGACCCAAACATAAACATACATAATTATAGCTACTTAATATTAACAAATTGGGAATTCCATCCTAATTTCTGTCACCTCCCAACTGTACACGAACTTCTGAATTTCTAATGGGATTAATGTATATTTGAGGTTGGAGTCCTCCTGATCCAATCAGATCAGAGCTTTCTGCCAAATGGTGGTGGTGAGGTGCACACCTGGGAAATAAAAGGGGTCTATTTGAAAGAGGCAGGATGTAAGGGCATCCCAGGGTACTTACGGTGCGATGCCCACCACAGCGTTTAAATATAGAAGATCTGAACTGCAGGGGTGGTAATATGAGGGAGCAAACTTTTTGGGTGAATAACTTGATTCTTCTGCACCACTGAAAGAATCTTAGCAATAGGAACTCCATGCACAGATCTGCTGTCCATTCCTGGAGACAGGCATCCATACTTCTCTATATTCCTCAGCATACTCTCAAATTAACATATTCAGATTCATTTAAAAATGTCCTGTCATATGCTTTTCGAGATTGAGGGTCCTGATCACTGAATACGATAAAGTCACCATGGTCATAAGTGAGGACTCTGAGCATTATCTGTTCTCTTGTAATGCCAGATTCACGGGACCCTCAGAGACCACCAGGAGGCGACTTGAGGCAATAGCAAGAGCTTTATTACAAGAGCAGTCGACCTTGGGACCCAAGTCTCTCTGACACAGCAGTAGAGAAGTGGGACCCTGAGCTCTGAGTGAACAGGATTTTTAAAGGGAAAGTCTGTGAGCAGAAGGTTTCCATGGCAGCAAGCAGTGGGGCATAAGCCTTGGCCTTACAGAATTGGGTGAAGTTTGGCAGGGCGGGCTGACCTTTTCTGAGGCACACAATCACAATGGCTAAGGCATATAATCACAATAGCTATTTTTATAAACCACATCTGAAACATTGGGGAGAATTTTCCTACCCGATTCTCAACAGATTCCCATTGATTACTGCCAGGGAGTTTGTCTCTATTTTCTATGAAGCATTTATTCTGTTATATTTCCTGGAGGTTGTTGCTAGGATGGTTAACTTTGTTTTCTGCCAAGTGTACATTCTGTGATATTTCCTGGTACCTGAATTCAGTTCCCAGTCAAGATCTTTATTTCAAGATGGAATTATATTCAGGCTAACTTAAACTCTTTACTCTCTGCAGGGGTCCGACAGGGCACAGTTACTCCTTGGGTAACTGAGCAATTCAGTTCTGTCACAAGTGGAGGCCTGATACTTCAGGATGTTCCTGAAGATAGAGTCTGGCATCTGTTATCATAGGTTGACCATTTGGTGCAAATGAGATGAGAGAAGGAGCAGAACCCAGAAGCCAATTGAACAACTTGGACCTGCTGCTCTAATAAAGGAAAATGCAAACTTCTTCAGGTCAAATAAGTGTCTTGATTCAGTTCAAGAGAAACTAACGAATGTGAGGTTCAAGTGTAGAGCTGGAAATAAAGGGCCACTGTAAATGCCCTAGTCAAAGCTGCTGAGGGCTTGAAAATGTCATGTTCATTGCATTCTTATCAACAAACCCACATACCTAATATAATATAATAATGAACAAACTATTTAAGATGTTAACATGACTCAATAACAAGAAAACGAGAAAGCAAATAAAAAATGGACAAAGTGTCTGAACAGACATTCTTTTTTTATAAAAAAGCCATACAATACATTCACATCTTATCACATGTAGGTTTCTAGACTCAGTGGGTCCAGTTCCCAGTGTAAGTTTTCATGTATCAAAAATGGTGGGGGGATATCCCATTCTATTTAAGTGTGCTGGTAACCTGCTCATCATTTCTCACAATTGTACAACGAGGCTAACCTCAAGATCTTTCACTCACTATCACTAAGAGAAAATATGCTAGGCACAGTTAACACATAAAATAATTCAAATTGAAACAATATGCAGATCTCATTTCAATGTTTTTCAGATGGTTCTTATCAGCTTCAAATGAACAATAAGTGTCAGTGCAGATGGGAGAGTTAATGGACCTCTGTGTATTGTTGCCAGGGATGTAAAAAACCAAAAGCTATGGAACTATTTATTGCATAAAAATTCTTCCAAAAGCTATTGAGCAATACAACCCAAACACCTCAAATACCCCAAAGAGGTGCACACACACACACTCTCTCTCTCTCTCTCTCTCTCTCTCTCTCTCTCTCTCACACACACACACACACAAATGCACGCACACAAGTATCCTTACAAGCCAGAACACTAAAAAAGGGCTCTAAGGGGGTTTTCAAGGGAGGGGAGAAAATGCAGGTGATTGAAGGGAGGTAAAGAAGCAGGAAGTCTTAAATGGGGTAGAAATGGGAGGCCGGAGTGTATTCAGTAGTGTGTGTGTGTGTGTGTGTGTGTGTGTGTGTGTAAAGCTACTACCATAAAAGCTTCCTAATATATATGCAAATACATATAGAAAATGAGTTTAAATATAGTTACCCTATTACGGAGACAACGCCTGTCCTAGGAATTGTAGGCAATCAAAGAAAAACATATTATCAAATATAGGTTGCCTCTTTTCAAGTTAATGGTCATTGAGGTCCTACCCACCCCCACATAGGACAAGCTGTTGACACTGCTCTCTGTTACTCTCCAGAGCTTGATGGTAAGACCCTAGCATTGAACGAAATATGTCATCACATACTGGAGTCATAGAACATGGAGAAATCAAGCTGGAACAAAGCAGAAGCTTCAGCCCCACTGGTGTGTTTCACACTGAGACGCCTCACACACCAGAGAAGAAGAGGAAAAAACAGTTATCCGGCTGTGAACCCTAGAAATTACAACAAAGCCTGGCCTGGGGAGGTGCAATAGTGTTTTTGCCAAGGATTTGTCCCATAATGCTTTAGAGACTTGGTGAACCAAAACTCTAGAGGAAGGCCTGACAAGTTAGAGACTGAGGACAGAATTTCATTTTAGATCAGAAGCCCATTCCTGGCAGGACTCCTGTACTGGGCCAACAGTTAAGTTATTTTGTTTTGTTTTGTTTTTTTCCTTCCTGTAATAATAATGTTTTCCTACAGATCTGGTGCTTTGCAAGCATGTATGGAAAGAAACTGCAAAATCTATCAACTTGCACACTGTATTAACTTTATTTCAATGCATATATTAATATGACAATATTTTGGCATTGTAAAAATTAAATAAGGAAAGGGTTCTGGAGGAAATTAACCAGTTCTTGGGGACAAGGAATGCCTTTCATTCCTGTGACATAAAATCCAGGACCACTTTCCTTTCTCTGGCTTAACTATCACAGAAGGCACTGCTGCCTTTACACCAAACACACAGCAAAGATTCTGTCTCCATTCTCCTGGCTTCCCTCCCCAGTTTCTCATCATCTTCCTTCTAGTCACATGCCCTGTGTGGTCCACAATTGTGACATTCTTTCTATCTCTGGGAAGATGAGATAACTTAGAGGAACATCAATTTGTTAAAATCTGTCCTCCATAGGCCTTTACTGTGTCTTGCTCTTCTCAAGCCTGAGTCATCAAGGCATAGAAAGAACTAAAGCATGTGTTTATCTCATCTTAATAGAGGGTCCTCTAAAAGGCTCCGCCCAACAGAGCATTGAAGCAGATGCTGAGACTCACAGTCAAACTTTGGGCAGAACACAGGGAGTCTTATGGAAGAAGAATGGATGATAGAAGGACACAGAGGGGGCAGGAGCCCCACAAGGAGACCAACAAAGCTAAAATATCTGAGCCCAAAAGGTCCTGCAGAGACTGATGCACCAACGAAGGACCATGCAAGGAGAGGACCTAGATGCTCTGCTCAGATGTAGCCAATTGGCAACTCAGTTTCCATGTGGGTTCTCAAGTAAGGGGAGCAGGGGCTGTCTCTGTCATAAACTCAGTTGCCTGTTCTTTGGTCACTTGCCCCTGGCAATATGGTCTTGCCAAGTCACAGAGGAAGAAGATCCAGGCAGTCCTAATGAGACTTGATAAGCTATGGGCAGATGGCAGAGGAGAACCCCCTCCCTTTCAGTAGACTAGGGGAAGTGGATAGAGGGGAAAAGGGAGGGATGGTGGTACTGGAAGGAGTTGAGGGAAGGGGCTTCAATTGGGATATATAATGAATAAATTATTAAAAAATTAAAAATTAAAAAACCCTTTCTAAGGAACATCTAGAACACTGTGTGAATAAATAGATGGACACTGTGGCCCAGTAGCCAGGGAGCATGCTTACTTCCCACATTCACCCTGGTACCAAAATTTAAGGCTGTACCTTTGAATGACAAGATCTTTTTTTATTTTCATTTATTCATTACAATTTATTACTTTATATCCCAGCTATAGTCCCCTTCCTCCAACCCTCCCAATCCTGCCCTCCCTTTCTCTTCTCCTCCCATGCCCCTTTTCCATTTTACTGATAGGGGAGGTCCTCATCCCCTTCCATCTGATTCGAGTCTTTAGGCCTCATCAAGACTGGGTACCTTGTCTTTCTCTGTGGCCTGGTAGCTACCCTAAACCCTCAGGGAGAGGTGATCAAAGAGCCAGGCAGTGAGTTCATGTCAGAGACAGTCCCTGTTCCCCTTACTAGGGTACCCACTTGGACTATGAGCTGCCATGGTCGATATATGTGCAGGGGTTCTAGGTTATCTCCATGAATGGTCCTTAGTTGGAGTATCAGTCTCAGAAAAGAACCCGAAGTCTCAGAGGCATTGATTGTGTTACTATTCTTGTGGAGCTCCAGTCCCCTCACCCAGGTCTTTCTATCTCCCCATTCTTTTATAAGATTTCCTGCACTCTGCCCAAAGTTTGGCTATGAGTCTCAGCATCTACTTTGATACATTGCAGGGTAGAGTTTTTCAGGGGCCCTTTGTGGTAGGCTCCTGTCCTGTTCCCTGTTTTCTCCCTCTTCCAATATCTATCCTATTTGCCTTATCATCTTACCCAAGGTCCTGCTTCTTGATTAGCTTCTTTAGATGTACATATTTATTATAATTAACCTATATTATATGTCTAATACCCACTTATAAGTGAGTATTTACCACGTGTGTCTTTATGCTTCTGGGATACGTCACTCAGGATGATATTTTCTAGTTCAGAAATTGTGGTACAATTATACATTGGGATACTACTCAGCAGGGAAATCATGAAATTTGCAGTCAAATAGTGGGAACTAGAAAAGAAAGACAAGATCTTATTGGCATGTTCTTCCTATGAAAAATTTCCAAATGGCTTTCTCTGTCAATAAAAAGATCAGCAGGGAAAGAGATGTTCTGGTAGATTAGGTTAAGAAGGACACGCTGACCTTCTAGATCAAAACTATTCTTCCCCTGTAAATGCAAACACACCACCAAGAATACCAAGAAACTGAGGGACGATCAAAACAGGGTGGAAACTGGACACCAAATGATAACCTGCCCCTGTGATGTTTCATCCACATGACAATAAGTAAATAATTTAGAAAACAACAGAGAATGGAAGGAAAATATTCTCAAGATTGCCTAGGTTTTTTTAAAATTTTTATCATTTCACGTGTTTGTGTGTTTAGGGTACACATATGTCTGTGCACCATGCATGTGCAAGGCCCACAGACACCAGGAGAAGTTATTGGATCCCTTTAAACTAGGGTTACAGAGGATTGTGAGCAGGTCAGTGGGTGCTGAGAATTGAACCCAGGTACTTTAGAAGAGCAACAAGCACTCATAGTCCCTGAGCCATCTCTCCAAGCCTGAAAAAAGAAAAACACTTTATACTAAAACCTGAAAGATGAAATTGAGTAAGTGTCTGAAGGCCAACAAGTAGAGGGTATGAGAACAGAAAAATAAAATAAATTCAGAGTACAACCAAGAAACCTCTCCAAAAAAATGAGAAAAAATATGGAAAAAAATTATCAATAAATATCGGACTTTTTCTCCAAATGAACAAACATCTAATTTCTATATTTAAAGAGCCTATCTAATGCTCAATAAATATTTGAATGAAAAGGCCAATTGTGTAGACCAATCAGAAAATTCAGTACATGAACTAAATCAGGAGGGTCTTAAATGATATGGGTTGTTCTGTGAAAGTGCTATAATCAATCTATCCTTTGGGAAAGACTTCCAGAATTTTCTGAAGGAATTAATTTTAATTCATCAATGAAAAGGTTGTTCAAATCAGGATCTATAGAAGCAAATTGAAGTCTCAAAGTGCAAAAAATTGATTTTTTTAACCAACATAAATTTATTTCTCATGGTTTTGGAATATATAAATCTAAAATTTGGTGGAAAGAAGGAAGACTCAGATCATAGCAGACCACGTATGACTTTAAGTGTAATTGCTTCCCTAAATGCACCATATCATATGCAGTCCTAATGGGGAGAGTCAAGACTTCAGCATACACATTTGAGGATGAGGGAGATTGTTGGGAGCCGCCGCGTGAATGTTTCGCCGGCAGAAACGCACGCGACCACAGGAATCCTTCCGCAGTAAACTTTATTAGTCACGCGATGAAGAGGGGAGAGGGGCCACCCGGCCACCTCGTGGGCGCGGGCGGCTTCCCGAGGGCCGCGGCCCCGGGCGGGGAAACAGGGAAGGAAGAGAGCGAAAGAGAAAAAGCGGGCCCCGGAGTAGCGCTGTTTATATAAGCCCGGGTCGCACCCGAGTGACGTGTCAATACCCTGATTGGCTGCTCACTCTTACCGGCGTGCCTACGCAATTCTTAGCGTGCTTACGCAATCTTTAGCGTGTATACGCATCTACGCATGCACCCTGGAGGTTTATAGTTTTGAGGGCGAGATGTCAGCGCCACCAAGTAGCATCTGAGTCTCGGCTCTCCACAGGAGATAACAATGTGATTTTAATACAAGTCTGACAAAGAAGAAAGCATTTGTGTTCAAAACCCTTAATGTTAATAACATGGAAAAGGGAGATCATTTTTTAAGGTTCTGTGAGCACTGATGGATAGCCCAAACATTGCAAACTGCAGATTCACTTCTATATACTGATTATACACATTATAGCCAAAACTGCCCCAAAGCTGAACACTCGTGTTATACACAACATAGAACCACACTCTGAGAGAGTGAAGGATAAGGCTATTTTCAGTACAGATGGACCAGAAGTGATTAGTATATCTTCACTACGGAAGTGTCTACCTGGTGTCTGTTTGCCATATTAAAAATAAGTGTAAACAAGAACAACAACTAACCGGATATTCACAGTGTAAGGCAGTTTCCCCAGTTGACCTGAATGGAGTTCATAAACCCTGGAATCCAACTCTTGTCTTTTCTGCCAATGCCAAAGGAGCAGAAAAAAATATATTCTCTCATGCAAGAAAACACACATCTCAACACTTTTTTTCTAGCCTAAAGCAAGACTGAGTTTCCTATATCATATAACTTATGGAACGAAGAGACAGGAAGGAGATCCAAGATAGCAATGCCGGGAGGACACTGTGTCACAGGAGCAAGACGGCCGTGTTGGCACAGTGACCAAGAGACTGAACTCTGGGCCCTAAAACACCAGTGATTGTGTTGCCCAGGTGAGAGGAAACCCCACAGTGTGGGACTCAATGGGGTCCATTCTCAGGTCACCCAGCTAAGACCTTAAGAGTTACCAGGTCCCAGCACGCACTTGGTCTCCAGCCCAAAGCCACATGCCTGCATGTCCTGATCACCTTCCTTGCCTGAACTATGGGCACCAAAACACCAGAGGCTGGGATTTCCAGTTGCAAGAAAAACACACAGTGAAGGAAGCAAACGGGACCGACCTCAGGTCACCCAGTCAATCCCTGGAAAAGGTCTGAGGACCAGTGGGTGCACAGCCACCAGAGACCTGCTGGGCACAGGACTCACTGTTCCAGACAGAACTATGGGCCCCAGGGCACCAGAGACAGGGTTTCCCTGTCAGGAGAAAACACCACAGGGAGGGAAACAGCAGGTCTGAGCTTAGAGCACTCAGCTAACACCCCCACCCCAACACACACACACACACACACACACACACACACACACACACACACGGGAAAGTTCTTAGGAGGAGTTCCTAGGTTCCTGCAGGCGCCCAGGCGCCAACTTGTAACCACCACTCACCTGCATCTGCGTGCTCTCTGCGCCATCCCAGATGGAACTGTGAACTTCAAAACACCAGAGACTGAGTCTCCCAGTTGGGAGGAAATCCCTTGGTGGAGGGAATCATCTGGTCCTGACCTCAGGACCACCAGCTCCAGAAAAGTTTCTAGCCACCTCCCCCCGCCCCAGGCTCCAGCCTCCTGCTGCAGGCATCAGAACTGTGCTCACCTGCCACTGATTACAGCTTGGTACTGGGGCACAGAGCTCCAACCTCAGACCTACAGAAGCCTGGGATCTCCAGGATCAGCCCCAGACACTGCTCCAAGGGGCAACCAGTTATCGCTAACTAAACTGGGGAAAATGTGGGGCTCCCAGGTTCTTCAAGAGGGATGTGCCTAGAAAACAGTGTTAGAACAACAGCAGCAGCTCACTAAATTCATAGCAAGAAACCCATCAACAGAGCAGCTGTCTCCAGGACTTCTCTGGGTGAGAGGAGAGCTCCCTGACTAACAAAGACCACAATTGCCACTCAGGTCTATACACCTGAGGTGAGCTGTGGCAATTCCTGAGAAATACTGGCCATTCAGTCACTTTACCCAAAGAACTGAGGAGGCCTCCTTCACGAAAAATCCTCTTCCTGCCAAGGGGATTCTTCCCACCCCGGGATTCCAGGAAGCACTGGAACCTAACAGCCAACACCTAAGATAGCCCAATGGGTAGAGGCAAGTGTAAAAGCTCAACCAAGAAAATAGAGAGCAAGATGGCATCTCCAGAACCCAGTTATCCAGGGGCAAGCAGCCCTGGACACCCCGGCATGAATGAAATTCAAGAAGATGACCTTGCATCTATTCTTATGAAGAGAATAATAGAGGAAACAAATAAAATGTGTAAAGAATTAGAGGAAGATAAAGTCAAACAGATTATGGTCATCCATAAAGAAATACAGGAAGATAAAGAGACAGGCAAAGCTTGAATGCTAAAGGCTCCTATGGCCAAAAATTCCCTTACTGACTAGATCTCTTTAACTACATAAAAGGAACCAAGCTTCCATCATAAGTCATGCCACAGTCAGGGTTTATGATGTCTCCTGCCTAGAATTGCTCTGGCTCACTCTCTCTAACTCTGGAGCAATGGGCATTGAATTACCCAGGAGATAATTACAGAAAGAGAAAACCAACAGAAGAGAGTAAAACAAGATATCAGGCTTCTGGAATGGAGCAAGGTAGATCTCCTTATCCCCAGGTTTCAACATCCACAGATTTGCAACTTGTGCACACATAAAATAAATAAATAAACAAATACACAAGAAAACTGCTGTTTATCAATCTTGCTTATTTTTAAGAACCAAATGATCCATTCATTGATTTTTTTTAATTCTTGGAAGTTCTCAGTGTAGAGGTCCTTTACTTTCTTAGTTAGGTTTATTCCAGAGATTCTATTTTCTTTGGGGCTATTGAAAATGGGGTGTGTCCATGATCTCCTTCTCTGTATGTTTCTTGGTGGAAAGAAAAGCTATTGATTTGTGAAAGGTGATTGTGCTTCCTGTCATATTTCTGAATTGTTTATCATTTCCAAACTCTTTCTGGTAGAATTTTTGCAAACTCTTATGTCTAATATGTCATCTGCAAAGAGAAATTCTCAACAGAGGAATATTGAATGACAGAGAAACACTTAAAGAAATGTTCAACATCCTTAGTCATTTGGGAAATGCAAACAAAACGACCATGAGATTCTAAAATGGTCAATCCCCATCCTGAAAGGCAAAGAGAATGGACATCAGAAGAAGAAGAAGAAAACAGGAAACAACCTAGGAACCTTCTACAGAGGGCTTCTGAAAGCCAGAAGAAGAAAACAGGAAACAAACTAGGAACCTACCACAGAGGGCCTCTGAAAGCCTCTGCCCTACAGACTATCAAAGCAGATGCTGAGCCTGATGGTCAACTGTTGGGCAGAGTGAATGGAATTTTTTTTTCAATGCAGTTTATTCAGGAACCTTGAACAATCATCGGACCCTGGGGAAAGCCAGCCCACAGCTTAAATAGCCTCTGGGTAGCCAACGCCAGCATGCCACGTGGGCAATGCAGATAGGTCCACATTCATGGAAGCAAGCCAGATCCTCAGCCTTAGCCAAATGTGGAGTTGTTTGTGACAGAGAGCACTCACCATCAGGAAGGTGGAAGGCAGAAACCAGCTCCATCCATGACCTCTGTTAGAGATATTGTTTCTTTGTTTAATTTCTGTTTAGTTAACCTGTCCTTTGCTGAGAGTGGGGTGTTGAAGTCTCCCACTATTAGTGTGTGGGGATCTATGTGTGTTTTAAGTTTTATCAATGTTTCTTTCACAAATGTGGGTGCCCTTGTATTTGGGGCATAGATGTTCAGGATTGTGATGTCTTCTTGGTGGAATTTTCCCTTGATGAGTATGAAGTGTCCTTCCCCCATCTCTTTTTATTAATTTTGGTTGAAAGTCTATTTTATTCTATTTATTTAGAATGGCTACTTCTGCTTGCTTCTGGGATCCGTTTGCTTGGAAAGATGTCTTCCAACCCTTTACCCTCAGGTAATGTCTATCTTTGTGTCTTAGGTGTGTTTCTTGTATGCAACAGATTGCTGGGTTTTGTTTATGTATCCATTCTGTTAATCTGTGTCTTTATTGGAGAGTTGAGTCCATTGATGTTGAGAGAGATTAATGACCAGTGGCTGTTAGATCCCTTGATTTTGATGTTGGCTGTGGTCATCAGGTTGTGTGCTTGGTTGCTTTTTGTTTTACTGAAGTGAGGTTATTTATTTCCTGTGTTTTCTTGGATGTAGCTAGTTTTCCTGGGTTGTATTTTCCCTTCTAGTGTCTTCTGTAATGCTGGATTTGTTTGTAGGTATTGTTGAAATTTGTTTTTGTCATTGAATATCTTGTTTTCTCCATCTATGAGGACTGAGAGTTTTGCGGGGTATAGTAGCCTGGGCTGACATCTGTGTTCTCTCAGGGTCTGCATAATATCCGTCCAGGCCCTTCTGGCTTTCATAGTCTCTGTTGAAAAGTCAGGTGTGATTCTAATGGGTTTGCCATTATATGTTACTTGGCCTTTTTCCCTTGCAGCTTTTAGTATTTTTTCTTTGTTCTGTATACTTACTGTTTTGATTATTATGTGGCGGGAGGATTTTCTTTTCTGGTCAAATTTGTTGGGTGTTCTGTAGGCCTCATGTATTCTAATTGGCCTCTCCTTTAGCTTGGGGAAATTTTCTTCAATGATTTTGTTGAAAATATTTTCTGGGCCTTGGAGAAGGGAGTCTTTTTTTTCCTCTATACCTATTATTCTTAGGTTTTGTCTTTTCATATTGTCTTGCATTTCTTGGATGGTCTGTGACAGGAATTTTTCGGATTTAACATTTTCTTTGACAGATACATCGATTTCTTCCATTGTATCTTCTACACCTGAGATTCTTTCTTCCATCTCTTGAAGTCTGTTGGTTATGCTTACCTCTGTAGTTCCTGTTTTCTTCCCTAGATTCTTCCTTTCCATTATTTCTTCCATTTGTGTTTTCTTTAATTTTTCCAATTCTATCTTCAGGTCTTGAGTTGTTTTGTTTACTTCCTTCACCTGTCTGATTGTACTTTCCTGTTTTTCTTTTAGTTCCTTCAACTCTGTTTCTTTTATTTCATTCAGTGCTTTAAGCATTTCCTTTCTAATGGCCATAAACTGTTTGGCTGCAGCTTCCTCTATTTCTTTATGGATGGCAATATTCTGTTTGAGTTTATCTTCTTCTATGTCTTTACGTATCTTATTTGTTTCCTCTGTTATCATCTTCATGAGCAAAGTTGTTAGGTCATCTTCTCGGATTTCAGTTATGCTGGGGTGTCCAGGGCTACTTGCCCCTGGGTAACTGGGTTCTGGAGATGCCATATTGCTCTGTCTTTTGTTGCTTGAGCTTTTATGCTGGCCTCTACCCATTGTGCTATCTTAGGTGTTTGGGGTTATTTTCTGTTGGTTCCTGGGGATCCTGTGGTGGAGAGAATCCCCTTTGCAGAAAGCTGGTTTTTCCTGAAGGATGTCTTCTCAGCTTTTTGGGTATAGTCCCTGGATGGCTGGTGTTTTTTCAGGAGTTGCTCACCTCAGGGATATAGACCTGAGTGGTAACTGTGGTCTTTGTTAGTCGAGAGGGTTCTCCTCTCACCCAGGGAAGTCCTGAGGGCAGATGCCCTGTTTCTGGGTTTCTTGTTGTATATTTAATGATCAGCTGCTGTGACCCAGTTGGACATCAGGCGCGCAGCAACTGTTTGTGCCTGTGTCTGGAGCACAGCTGAGTGATGGCACCTTGGCCCCACTAGTCTGCTAGACTTTTTCTAGGGAAGGATTGGGTGATTTATGTCAGTACAGTTTCCTTCCTTCCCTGTGGATTCTCTGGAGACACGGACTCCCAGTGTCTTTTTTTGCCCTGGTGCACACTGCTCAGTGTCTGCCAGCTGGCTGGCCGCGGAAACTGCCTGTGCCTGGAGCACAGCTGAGTGTTGGCGGCTCAGTCTCCGCCAGCTGTCTGGTGCGCAGAAACTGCCTGTGTCTGCCTTTGCGGCCTTTGAGAGCCTGGGTGCCTCCCTAAGCTGGGTAATTTTCCGGGGACCTTTACAGGCTGGGGGTGTCGGCTGAGTGCTCTGAGATCAGACCAGCCGTTTCCCTCCCTGTGTGTTTGCACCGGACAGTGAAACTCATTCGCTGGTGCCCTGGTGCCCACAGTTCTATCTCAGGCGGCGAATCAGGCACGCAGGCAGGCAGAGCTCTGTGGTGCCGGAGCCTGGGTCCCTGGCTCTGGCCCCGGGCTGGCTCCTGGGGTGCCCATGGAACCCCAGTCTTTTCCAGGGGATGTCTGGGTGACCTAAGGCCGGTCCCAATCGTTTCCTGTACCCTGGGGTTATCTCTCAACTGAAAATTCCAGTCTCTGATAGTGTGGTGCGCATGGTTCAGTCTGGGACCGTGACCAGAGACACTGGCTTGTGGCTCTGGGCTGGGGCTGGGGCTGGCGGCCGGCAGCCAGCAGCCAAAGCGTCTGGCAGAACCGGGATCTCTTCCGCGGTTTAGCCGGGTGAGTTAAAAGCTGATTGAATCCCCCACCGTGGGGTATCCTCTCACCTGGGAAACACAATGACTGTGTTTTATGGCTGCGAGTTTTGATTACTGATCACTGTGCTGATCCTGCTGCTGCTGCTCAGAATTAGAGTCCTCCCAGCGCCGCCATCTTGCCCCTCCCCCCGTGGATAATCTTTTTTAAATATTCTGTTTGTAAGCAGTTTATTGACAATTTTTATTCTGTGTTCATTGGTGATATTGGCCTGTAGTTTGTGTTGTTGTGTCTTTACCTGGTTTGAGTGTTACAGTGATATGGGCTTCATAGAAAGTTTGGAATTGTCCCTTCTGGTTTTTTAATAGTTTAAGAAGGATTAGCTGTATATCTTTAAAAGTGTGGTAGAATTCTCCTATGAATCCATCTGGATCTGCACTTTTTTTTTTAATTGGAAAGGCTTTCATGATTGTTATGATATTGTCATTTGTGATGGGTCTGTTTAAGTTGTTGACAACTTCTTAATTTAACTTTTGCTAGTTTGGCTAAATCTAGAAATCCATCCATTAAAAAAAAATATTTTCCAGAGTCACGGAGTAGAGTATTTTAAAAAAAGCTGAGTAAGAGTCTGAATGTCTTTGTTATCTGTTATAATGCTTCCCTGTTCGTTTCTGATTCTGTTAATTTGGTCCTCTCTTCTTTCTCTTGGTTAGTTGGGCCAAGGGACTGTTAATTTTGTTCCTATTTTCTTTTTTAAAAATTTAATTATTTTTTAAATTAATTACAGTTTGTATCCCAGCTGTATCCCAGTTGTAGTCCCCTTCCTCATCCCATTCCAAGCCCACTCTCTCTCCCTCTTATTCTCTAATGCCCCTCCCTCAGTCCACTGATAGGGAAGGTCCTCCTCTTCCCTCTGATCCTAACCTATCAGGTCTCATCAGAACTGGCTGTATTGTCTTCTTCTGTGACTGGTAAGGCTGCTCCCCCCTCAGGGGGAGGTGATCAAAGAGCCAGTCACTGTATTCATATCAGAGACAATCCCTGATCCCCTTACTCCCAGGGAACCTACTTAGACACATCTGTATGCCATGGTCTACATCTGTACAGTGGTTCTAGGTTATCTCCATCCATAGTCCTTGGTCGGAGTATCAGTCTCAGAAAAGATCCCTGGGCCAAGATTTTTTGGTTCTGTTGTTCTTGTGAAGCTACTTTTCCCTCCAGGTCTTTCTATTGTTTTCTTCTTTCAACATCTTTTCAAAGAAATAGCCCTTAGATTACTTGATTCTTTATATTATTTTCTCTGTTTCTATTTCACTGATTCCTGCCATGATTTTTATTATGTTATGAAATTGGCTGAGCATAGATTTACTTTCTTCTTCTTTAAATTATTTTTGAATTGCATCAGGAAGTCATTTATTTTTGCTTTCTTGTTTTTAATGTAGGTAATTAGGTCTATAACTTTGTCTCTTATGAGTGCTTTCAATGTGTCCTAGAGGTTTTGTTGTGATGTGTTCTCATTTTTATTTAGTTCCAAGAATTTTCTTAATTTTTCCTTGATTGCTTCTTTGACCCATTCTTCATTAAATGAGTTGTTTAATCTCCCTGTATTTGTGTGTTTACTAGAGGGATTTTTCCTCAGTCAGTGTAAGTTTTATAGCATTGTAATCAGAAAAGACACAAGGAAATATTTCAATTTGTAAATATTTGTTTTGTGTCACAGGATGTATTTCATTTTAGAAACGCTTCTGTGTGCATCTGAGTAGAATGTGTATTCTTCGTTGTTTGGGGGAATATCCTCTATATATCTTTCAAGTTCATTTAATGCTTGATTTATTGTGCTTGTAAGGATTTCCTTTAGGTTTATAGTTGAGTTATTGGATTTTTCAATTTCAAGTATTCATTAATCTATTATAATATCATCTTTTCCATCTCATTTTATGAAAATGAAATTCATTCGTTTGTTTTTTTGGTGTTGTTACCTGAAAATATGTAAACATTGATTATCTTTTAAAAACACCAAACTTATGTTTTATTGCTTTTTCTATATTTCTCATTACTCTTCCATTCATTAAATCTTAAACCTGTTTCAGAGCTAATAATTCCTTTCCATCTCTTGATTCATGTTTGGATCATTCTCATTTTTCTAAGATGTTGAGGTACATGATCTGATTGTTTATTTTAGGTTTATCTGCTTTTTAAATGCAAGTATTCATATATAATTTCCTATAGTTGTCTTAGCTCTATTCCAAAGATTTTAGTATGTTTTTTACATCTTCATTTGCTTTAAGAATTTCTAAATTTCGACTTTCATTTGTTTACCTGTTATGAAAAAAAGATGTGGGATTTATTTATTTATTTATGGATTTTTATTTTTGGTTTATGAAGACAGGATTTCTCTATGTAGCTTTAGTTGCCCTGGACTCACTCTGTAAACCAGGCTGACTGTGAACTCACAGAGATCTCCTTGCCTCTGCTTTTCTGAGTGCTAGGATTACAGGTGCATGCCACTGAGCCCAGCTGAAAAATGTATTATTCTAATTCAGTGTATTAATATGTTTTATTGATTTTCTTGCTATAGATTTCTGCTTTTGCTTCCTTCTAAGGTAAAAATATTATTTAGGTCCTTACTTATTTTCATAGGCTGGCTTTTTTTAAATAGTTTTACTTAGTACTGAACCCCCGCCCCCCCCCCCCCCCGTCTCCAGACTTGGAGCCTGGTGCTTTACAAATTGAGCCACTTAGGGCTCCCTCATAGACTTGCTTTTATTATAAAAATATGATAGCTTTTTTGAGAAAACTAGATGGGATGCATGAGTATACTGTAATACCAGAAATAATATTCAGTACATATGTGCTGAGAATGTCTATGTCAGTTCAACTCTGAAGGTTTTTGTTGACTTCACGCAGACAGAAGTGGTATACTGAAGTTACCTACTGTTATTTTATCTATACCTACATATCCTTTTATGTCCATTAATGTTGTTTTATGAAATCAGGATACCTGTTAATCAATAAATGTATAATTAAACTATTATTTATTCTTGATATATTAATCTATTTATTAATATGTAGTGGTCTTCCTGATCTCTGACTAATTTTAAATTGAATTCAGCTTTGTCAGATATTAGAATGGTTGACCCAACCTCCATTTGCTTAATACCTTCCCCTCCATCTGTACTTTTTCTTCACTGTGTGTGTTTGCTAATGAGGTGTTTTTCTTATGACCTTAGATCATTCTGATGGTGAACATAAATACGCAATATTGAAAGAACTGGAAGAATTCATCCAAAGAACATAAAAAAAATAATCAAGGGGACTGATAGATGTTCTGAAGTTAGGACACTCAGATGAACAAAATGTTCATAGGAAAATTCTCACCCTCAATTATGATTACGGAACTATACATTGAGACATCAATGAGATATCCCTTCATTCCTATGAGAATGTCTTTTTAAAAAATATAAAATGGAACAATGTTGCTGAGATATGAAAAAATGAATATGTCATGAACTATGTAGAGAACAAATTAGTGTGAGTCTTATAGAAAACAGTTCGTTGGAGTTTTCTATAAAATTTCCGATGCAATCCAAATACATGGGTAGCAATCCAAAGTACTTTCAATGTAAGAGAAACCAAATTGATATGCCAAAGATACATCAGCATTATAATACTCATAATTTATACTACTGAGAAACTCCTATGATGAGAGGTAGAGCTGGAACATGCATGGAAGGTAGATTTGACATCATATTGATGCTATTGCCACATAGGACCATCATGGAAAACATAAGCAGGAACCACAGTGACAGAGATAATGACTAAGGGCTGGAAATAGTCAGATTAGCAACCAAATGGCTTTACATAAGGTGCTTCTCTAAGCAGAGGATAAGATGGGATGGGATTATCAGAACATCTGTTCATCCTCTTCTATCTCTATGGAAACACAGTCCAAGGCAAGCTTCTGTGTGATCCATGTATTCTATATATGCCCTGTGCCACCTAGTAACCACAAGCCCCATTTGGAAACTGTGAACTGACATTATTGCTGATGAAACTTCAGTTAAGCTGAACTCAAGTAGCTCTATCCAGCTAATGGCTCCGATGCTGGCAAGAACAGACGAGGAGCAAAGAAGAGAAGACCAGTGAGAAGCTTCTTTTATTCTTGGATGATAGGACACAACTATGGTGATATGTTTTTGTTCCTAGGGCTCAAATTTGGAATTCAACAACATGATCAACTACACATGGGAAGGACAGTCCTAGAAATAAGGACATAACATCGAGGTATATTTTAGTGTGAATCATTAAAATCATGTTACTTGCTTAGACCAGAGTCACAGGAAAAAGCTTCACCATGGGACACTGTGTAGAAGTGACTATGAGAGCAACTTTCATCCCTCTGGAAATATCTTCCCACACAGGGTCACACAGTGTTGTGATGCAGTGTCTCCCAGGTGGACTTGTTTTCATCTGCTCAGGTTCCTATCACAAAAAGTCACAGACTAAGGGTCTTCAACAGCAGATAGTCGGTTTTTAATAGTACCATAAAGTTGAAAGTTTGGGGATTGGGGCTCCAAGGTTAGCTGGTCATATGGTCCCACTCTTTGGTTTGGGGATGATACTCTCCCAGTATCCAAACTCAGCTTTCTTCCTTCGCAGCTGTAGTTCCATGCTTTCCTTAAGGGTAAAGCCTATCTTATATTTCTTCCCAGGATGGCCTTATTTAACTGCAATGAGCTGTTTCAAAATGCTAGGCCAATTAATGCGACGTGCTGAGGCACTGGGTTTCAGCACAAGATGTTTCAGGTACGTAAGCTATAATACTACCATATTATTTACTTTCCTAATGATGAGACAACTGAAGAAGAGTTTATTTGAGCTTATGGTACTGGAAAGATAAGAGCCTGTCCTGGAGGGGAGCAGGGTGCCTCACAGTAAGCAGCAGAGGTGGTGGACACAGCAGGATGCTAAGAGGTCATTTTGTTCACCATATGCATGAAGAACTCAGAGTATGGTGAAATCTCAACATCTCAAAGCCAGCCTCCAGTGGCATACTTCTTCCAGCAAGTCAGGATAAAACTCCTCAAACAGAGCTACCATACAGACCAAGTGTTGAAATGCAGGACATCTGGCGGGGTGGAGGTGAGGGTATGACACATATCCAGTTCTAATAACCATGAGTCACAAAAGAAAGGGCTTGGTGGTACTCACCAAGAACATGGAGATCTATTAGGACACCTATCTGTTGTGAGACTTCATGGCACCAAGCATAAGGCAGAATAAATTCCAACTGAAGGAAACTATGATATCACAGAGTAAACACTTCTGGCAAGTTCCAGAAGTAGGGTTAGAGACATTGGAGGACTGGTACTCAAGTGGAAAGGACTAGTCAGGAGACTGTTCAACAAGGGATCATAACCATAGATCCTACTACAGCATTTTCCTGTTTTTTTTTCTTTTCTCACTAATTTATTTATTTACTTTACACCCCTATTGCAGTCCCCTCCTCTCCTCCCAGCCCCAACCACTTCTCCATTCCCTGTTCTAATGCTGTTAATATTTACTATTGATCTATCTTTTGCTAACTCTGCTGTTAATGCTAAACAACTGTATAACAAATCACCACACAGAGACTATGATTTATTTAATTAACCTAGAACACAATGCTGGGCCATAGTTACTGCATCCTGAACCTCCAAACCCTTATAGTCTCCTAACATTCAGATTCATCCTTTATACTTGCTCTTTGTGAAATCTTAGGTCTGGTTCATCTCTCCATGTCATTCTAAGACCTCTCCTCCTGCCTCTGCTCTCCCAGCCTCTCTCCTCTCCTTCTCTGCCTCCCACTCCTTCCTGTCCTCTGGCTCCTCCCCTCTCCCGCCTACTCCTTCCTCTCCATTGCTCAACATTCTGGCTGGTTGTTTTATTTTGGCATGTTTACACAAAGTTGAGTCAGGTGATGCTTAGAATAAGTATCACTGTGCAATGTCCAGATTAAAACCAGAGAGTGGGGGAGAGAGAAATCAGCATTTGAATGAACAGGGTAAAGTGTATATATTTTAAAAGAACACTATACCAACAATTCCCTCTCCGCCTCTCCCCTTTTCCTCAGAAAAAGGGACCCCACTCCAACCCACCCCAGCACATCAAGTTATATCAGAATGAAGCACATTCTAAGACCAGACAAGGCAGCCCCCCTAGGAGCAAGTGATCCAAAAGCAGGCAAGAGGATCCATGTCAGATATGGCCCCTACTCTGCTTGCTAGGGAACCCACAGGAAGACCAGGCTGCCCATCAGCTGCATATGTGTAGGAGGCCTAGGTCTAGCCTATGCATGCTCTTTGGTTGGTGCTTCAGTCTCTGTGAGTCAGCCTCGGTTAGTTGGCTCTGTTGGTCTTCTAGTAGAGTACTTGTCCTATTTGGGTCCCACTATCCTTCCCCCCCACTCTTCCACATGATTCCCCAAATTCAGCCTAATGTTTGGCTGTGGGTCTTTGCATCTGTTTTATTCACTGCTGGGTGGAGCCTTTCAGAGGATAGTTATGTCCCTTGGGCCGACCCAGCTGGGAGTCCCTCACCCGAGGGAGAATCAGGCATTCAGATATCAGGTTAGGCACAGGTAGGCGAAATGACAGAGACCACACCAAGGAATGTTGGTTTGGATCAGCTGTGATTTACTGAAGTCAAGATAACACTTATATAGTGATTACATAAAGAAGCATCTTGAGGTTGACATACTTCCTGGAGCATTCAGACTTTTTACCAACAATAAAAATTTTACATTTCAACTGAAAGAGTAACCTGGTACAAGCAGCGTCTACTAATTCTTGGCCTAAAAGCTTTTAATGAAAGCAAATACAAAACCTTAAACTAGTGGTGTTTACACAATTTACTGCTACTAATTAGTGAGTGGAAGGCCAGGGGCTGTCATTGCTCTCCAAACCAAGTCTGCTAAAGAGATACAAGCCCCCTAGAGTTAAGCATTGAGGGGAATTCCTCCTGTTTGTCTTGCTGACCTCTACTCTTGCCTGATGCATCCAAAACAAAAAGGGGGAACTGTAGAGAGCTGCGTAATGCTGCGCCTGAAAGATAGAGCTGGTTTCTGCCTTCCACCTTCCCGATGGTGAGTGCTCTCTGTCACAAACAACTCCACATTTGGCTAAGGCTGAGGATCTGGCTTGCTTCCATGTATGTGGACCTATCTGCATTGCCCACGTAGCATGCTGAGGTTGGCTATCCAGAGGCTATTTAAAGTGGGCTGGCTTTACCCAGGGTCAGATGATTGTTCAAGGTTCCTGAATAAACTGCATTGAAAAAAAAAAAAAAACAGGGTAGAGAAGAACTGTAGAGACACAGAATGCCAGAGTAAAAGGACTGACCATTCATATGTGCTGGTCAGAAGTCCTGTGTATATCCTCTTAGAAGCCAATAAAACCAAAATCAGACAGGTTAAAAAAAAAAAAAGAATTTACAATCTTTCCTTAGAGATAAGATCCTTGAGCTAGCCTGTCCGTAAACTCATAGTATAATATAAAACTCTCTGACCTCCTATGTTTGCCTATCTTCTTTTTGCCTCATCATAAACATCTGTGTTTGGCAATGGTTTGTAGTAGTTTTACTGCAGTGGAAATACTCAGAGCATTTATCCTAACAGATCCTGACTAAACATTTTCTTTAGAAAGCCCTAAAACTCTTGTCCATTTACTACCTACAATGTTTGGTTTTTCCACAAGCAATTCCTGACCCTGAATCTGATTTATTAGCCCTCCTAAAATTTTATTTTCCTTCTACTCTTATTTGCTAAAGCTTTTAGTAATCTATTAGAAATGTTTCCTTGAATAATTAATTGTACTGTTCCAAGAATCACAGAGAAACAGCAAAAAAGTTCAATCCAATCTTTCAATTGAGTAAGCATGGGACTTTCAGAATCTTGTGGCTTAGATGGCCATGTTAGGGTTCTTCCTAGGGACCTCCACTGAGCATATTTCTGAAGAAAATGTATCTCCCGTCTAGTAGCACATTCTATTGATATGCTATACTGACGACACTGGAGAGGGTGTAGCAGTTAAGCTAGGCTCCTGTCAACAAGCATAACACAGTATCAATAACAGTGTCAGGAGTTGGCTCTCTCCTGAAGAAAATCACTTTTGCCTTGTAGTAGACTGAGTTTAAAAGTGACCAGGGAGCATCATTTGAGCTCCCTGCACAACTCAAGGACTCTCAGTGAAAGAAAGCCATGTTAAGAGCTTTGCTGTTCTGTCTGGCCATGGGTCTGCTTCTGTTAGTTCCCTCCTAGATTAGTTACTTGGCTGAAAAGAGAAAATTCTCCCACGAGCTTTCAGGTAAGTGTCTCTTATCTTCAACAAAAGTACTAAAGTCTTTGCAAGTACAGCAAAAGTGTGACAATATATGTGTTCTCTCCTTTCAGGTGCTTGCCGTCAACCTAATACAACCCATGTCAGATTCAAATGTATACCAAAATTAGGAATCATTTTCAATGATAACTGTCCTTTCTATGGCAACTTGGATGGCATCTATAATAACAGGAACTCTGCATGCTGCATGGTGCCTGTGAGAATGACTAATATATAAAGCACTGAAGCCACACAAAGAACATTTTACCATTATTTCAATAAAGCAAAACTTCCTTTGAAAAATGTTTTTTCAGAACCAAGTGAGTCTGTGTCTTTACTTGAAATAAGTTAGGATATATGTGGGGGTGGTATTTGAATCTTGGACCCAAGTAAGAGCCAGTGTACTCACCCTTCTCAGACCAGGGGAAGATGACCAGGCATTAAATAAGGTCATTTCCAATTCAGGTTATCTGTAAACCAACATGGGGCAACAATGGGGTGGCATTGACTCTGGGTGGTAGGGGTTACCTCATGGGATGGAGACTCAGAAAAAGTATACTTTGAGTCCAAGGGACAAAGTATCACCAAAATACATTCTCTTCAAATATAATTTTTAATCAACTCTTTCACCTGATGCATGTAATAGAGAGCAGTCTGCTTTGTTCATTGTCTACAGACATATAGAGTATATATATATATATATATATATATATATATATATATATATATATATATATGCTAAACTTGCTGCTTGTTATGATGTTCAGGTACTCTACAAAGTAAACCAGAAATGTATATACAGTGGGGAAGAAAGTCCCACGCCACATACGCACTCATCACATAAAGACTGTACAGAGTCCCCAGGAGGATGACTGGGATATGCAAACTTTAGAGACCAAAGCTGCCCCCTCTCTCAAGCATGTACAGTTCAGTAGACCATACTCTGCTTTTTTAAAATAAATTTTTATTTTTTATATTAATTACAGTTTATTTACTTTGTATTCCAGCTGTAGCCCTTCCTTCATTCCCTCCCAATCCCACCCTACCTCTCTCATCTCCTCCATGCCCCTCTCTAAGTCCACTGATATGGGACATCCTACTCTCCTTCCATCTGACCCTAGGTTATAAGGTCTCATCAGGACTGGCCGTATTGTCCTCCTCTATATCCTAGCTAGGCTGCTCCTCCACGGAGGGTCAGGAGGTCAAAGAGCCAGGCATTGAGTTCATGTCAGAGGCAGTCCCTGTTCCCCTTACTAGGGTACCAACTTGGACCCTGCAGTGCCACGGGCTGCGTCAGAGCAGGGGTTCTAGGTTATATCCATGCATGGTCCTTGGTTGGAGAATCAGTCTCAGAAAAGACCCCTGTGTCCAAATATATTTGGTTCTCTTCTTGTTTGGACAAAATAAGTACAGCTCTCAAGTGACTAGGGCTTAACAGGTACCAGTATAAAACAAAACAATCCCCAGAATTTATCCAAAGAAGCCCATCTAAGCTAAAGACCATCTAAGCTAGCCCTCACTTTTCAAAGGAGCCTCAAATGTTCTGTTCCTTTCCTTGAAGCCCTACATCCTCAGTGGGGTCTTATACACCTGAAATGGGATCTACCTCTGCTTCGGGATCTTCTGGAACTAACAAAGCATGCTTTCCTTATATCAGACAATATTCCAGCATAGATGTTTGGGTAGGCATGTACTCCCACTATCAGCAGAGGAGATGTTGGGAGTTGATCACGTCTGGTAAAGGCAGAGTCAGTTTTCTGTAATAGTGCGACCAGTAACATATAGCGCACACTCCAGAGAATGGCCCACCTTGACATTTCAACCACAGTTTCCTTTCCCTCATTCCTTCCCCAAATAACCTCTTTCTCCCTGGCTCATCCATTCCTCCTCTATTTTTCCTCAGAAAATGGCAGTTCTCCATGGATATCAACTGGCCAAGGTATATCAAGGTTAAAATGCAATTTCTTAACACACAAAAATATGAAGCTGGCTTCCCATACATCTTATGTGTTCCACATTAGCACACCTAACTGACCATTACCCAAACACACAAGGAGTTTTATCTAAAACATCCTCTCTCAGAAACATCCAGAATCATGCTTGAGCCGAGACCTGACACTATCATGCAGCCAAGTTAATAAACAATCTTAAATATCAAACCATCTTGACTACTGCCTTGCCAGCTACACATTCTCCTGTGCGGCCTGAACACTCAGCTCATTAAAAAAAAAATAACTTGTCATCTATGAGTGCCCCAACTCCCCCCCCCACCAATGACCCCAGGTGGTTTTGTGTAGTAAAGAATAGCTTATCAGGAAAACATCTCCCAGTAAAACCACTTGCAAGGACACTCTGCTTCCACAAAACAGAGCTTACATCTTCATCATTAATCTTGATTGCACAAGCAAACACTACAGCAAGTCAGTATAAATGTGAACCTGAAGAACAAAGCCACATGAAGCTGGCACAAACTGCCCCTGAGATGTTGCATTCTAAGACAGTAATAAAATGTTCTAGAGTAAGATCAGAGACTAGAAAGAAGATTCTGGACATCTCAGAATTGCTGGCATGTGAGAAACAAATATGAAATTAATTTTTGAGTAAATGGGTGAAAATATGAAGAGAGGGAAGGAAAAAGAGATAAATTACATTCTGCACATACTCAAGAAATTCTCTGGTAAAATGACATAGGGAAAATTCAGAAAATGAGTAGTACCATATCAAAGAATTTTGTTGGAAATGTTTTTATATATAAAGAAATAAATATTTTCTAAACTGAAAGAAAATTAAACACCACAGGCAAAACAGCCACATCTTGACAAAGTAACAAACAGGGCTAGAGTCCAGCTGGTAGAGTGCTTGCTCAGCATCTGTGAAGCCCTGGCTTTGGTCCCCAGCTCCACAGTGACCCACCATCATGGTACACAACATCAAGAGGAAGTGAAGCAGGAGGATGGCAAGCTGAGGGTCACTCCAACTACACAGGAAGTTTAGGTTCTTTCTGAATGACATAAACCCTTGTCAAAAAAAACAAAACCAACAAACAAAAAAAAAAACCAGCATAAACTAACAAACACAGGCTGAAAGAAAAGGTCCTTTACTTTCTGAAGAAAAATGTAAAATGGAGTCTAATTGGATTTAAGGCTGCCTGGCAGGAGGGAAATCACGCCCAGTCCTCTAAACCTAGTCAGCTCCCCATGACTGGGGAATCCATAGACCCCAGAAGAGAACTACTACCACCAGCGAAAAACCTCTGTAATTTGCAGTCATGCATGTTACCTAGTAACTAACTCCTCTGTGTTGATGGGAGACAGTGTCCATGTCAGCTGGCACAGGGCTGTTTCATGAAATCACATGGACAAGGACAGCCACAAGGCAGACATGCAAAGATTCACAGTTTGGGGGCTCCAGTGTATTGAGGAAGCTTAAGCTGTGCAGAATTCAGAGTAAGGTCTCCTGAAAGTGGATGTCTATAGTGAATTCTCATCTCATTTTTTTTCTGAGAATATGCAAAGTGTCCAAAGGATTAAAATAATAGTGATATTTAATTCTAATACTCTGAAGGCTTGGGGAGGATAACTGACACCCCAACCCTCTCTCCTCAGGTGGCTGCAGGTGATGTAATTAGTGAACAATAACACCTAAAGAGCTGTGACTGGGTGAGAGATCTGGGAAGGACTGAAACTCTTCTCAGAAAGTGCGGGTCTCACAGAGTGCACAAGTGTCCTGCCCCAGGCAAGTGTCAGAGGAAAATTGCAAGTTCTTCGCTGGTAAACTTTGGTCAGGTATTTTGCTCTAACAAACCCTGAATAATGAGTAACAGAAAGCAGCAACGAAACCTCCAGAAAGGTATTCATTTTCCAATGTAGCAAATGACAAGACCATTGTTGTTTTTTTGTTTTGTTTTGTTTTGTTTTGTTTTGTTTTGTTTGTTTTTCAATGTAGTTTATTCAGGAACTTTGAACAATCCTCGGACCCTGGGGAAAGCCAGCCCACAGCTTAAATAGCCTCTGGGTAGCCAACCCAGGCGTGCCACGTGGGCAATGCAGATAGGTCCACATACATGGAAGCAAGCCAGATCCTCAGCCTTAGCCAAATGTGGAATTGTTCCTGACAGAGAGCACTCACCATCGGGAAGGTGGAAGGCGGAAACCAGCTCCATCTTTAAGGCATAGCATTCCGCAGCTCTCTACAGTTCCCCCTTTTTGTTTTAGACGCATCAGGCAAGAGTAGCGGTCTGATCTCTGATATTAGAAATAAATTGGGACTTTGTACCGATGTTCATTTGGGTGTCATCCACCCAAAGAGCATCAGACCCGTCCGATACCTTTTTCTCAGAGGCGGGACCTGGGGTATCAACGCGCATGCAATCAGACATGCTCTTCTCTGGGTCGAAAGCGGCTGACCCTGAGTGCAGTGCTTAGCCTCGCATCCTGAGCGTATCATTTTAGCTTTTTATGGTATCCAACCATGCTTGGGGAGAATGTCCTGCTTCAATGGCTGTAAAGGCCTGAATGATCATGGCTGCATCACACTGTTGTGAGACTCTAATCTTGCATATATACCACAGGCAAACCAAGGAGACCAACACCAGAAGGCCTGCTAATGCTCCCATGCCCGCCCATTCCTTCAGATGATTCATGGCTGCAGCAATCCATGTTGATAATCCTGTGGCTAGTCCTGCGTCCACTCTGGTAGAATTTACTGTGACAATGGCCACTCTCAGCTGCTCCATCGTAGTATCGAATTCTCCAGTCCAATTACCTAAAATATAGCTCGACAATTGTTTAGACAGATTTGCAGCACAGGAAAAATTCTCATGTTGTATGCTAGTGACACAAAGTCCAGCATACTTTCATTGACAGCCAGGTTGAGCGATTTGCCATAGGGTATCAATTTGCTCCTGCAAGAGGTCCATCCTCTGATTGACCACCATCAAGCTTCCTTTTAGTTGAGCATTAATTCCTTTATGTACAACTAAGGCATGAGCTACATTGGCTAAATGATTATTCAGGGTCTGAGCAGTCTGCCTAGTATGACTCATGGCTAATGCCCTGGTGGTAGCTCCAACAGCCGCCAATGAGATGGTAGTAACAATGGTGGCTGTAGTTCCAAGATCCCTTTTCTGTCTGAAGAGAGTCATAGTGTGAGGGGCATCAATGGGCACAGGCATCCAGTGAGGCATGCAAGTAACCAAGGCATACCTAAATTTACTAGCATTCCAGCATTGGGCAAAAAAGCAAGTATCATTACCACAATTACTTGGCTCTATCTGGCTAATAATGAATAAAAATGGGGGATATAGACAAACAGGTGTGGGCTTATAGGAAATATTATGAGAAGCCTTAACCCCTCGTTGGAACATCCTGTGTCAGTTCTAGAACTAGCAGTGGTGGTATCCGAGGTCTGAGTAGGTTCAGGAGACCATTGCCCCCAGGGGCGAGACGTGCTCCATGCCAATTGACTAACTCCATGTTTTCCTCCAATTTTGGTCATTTAAGGTTCTTAAATTATTTTTTCCCTTTTTTTTTAATTTTTCATCAATTACACTTCATTCATTCTGCATCCCCCCATAAGCCCCTCCCTCCTCCCCTCCCAATCCCACCCTCCCTCCTCCCTCTGCTTGCATGCCACTCCCCAAGTCCACTAATAGGGGAGGTTCTCCTCTCCTTTCTGATCTTAGTCTGTCAGTTCACATCAAAAGTGGCTGTATTGTCCTCTACTATGGCCTGGTAAGGCTGCTCCCCCCCAGAGGGAAGTGATCAAAGAGCAGGCCAATCAGATTATGTCAGAGGCAGTCCCTCTTCACATTACTATGTAACCCAATTGGACTCTGAACTGCCCTGGGCTACATCTGTGCAGGGGTTCTGGGTTATCTCTATGAATGATCCTTGGTTGGAGTATGAGTCTCTGGGAAGTTCCCTGTGTTCAATTTTTCTTGTTCTGTTGCTCTCCTTGTGGAAACCCTGTCCTCTCCAGCTCTTACTATTTCCCACTTCTTACATAAAATTCCATTCACTCTGCCCAACAGTTGCCCATGAGGCTCAGCATCTGCTTTGATAGTCTGTAGGGCAGAGGCTTTCAGAGGCCCTCTGTGGTAGGTTCCTAGGTTGTTTCCTGTTTGCTTCTTCTTCTGATGTCCATCCTCTTTGCGTTTCCAGATGGGGATTGGACATTTTAGTTAGGGTCCTCTCTCCTGCTTCTCCACTGCTGGTGGGAATGTAAACTTGTACAACCACTCTGGAAATCAATCTGGCGCTTTCTCATACAACTAGGAATAGCGCTTCCTCAAGATCCAGCCATACCACTCCTGGGCATATATCCAAAAGAGGCTCAAGTACACAAAAAGGACATTTGCTCAACCATGTTTGTAGCAACTTTATTTGTAATAGCCAGAAGCTGGAAACAACCCAGATGCCCCTCAACTGAAGAATGGATGCAGAAATTGTGGTACATCTACACAATGGAATATTACTCAGCAATGAAAAACAAGGAAATCATGAAATTTGCAGGTAAATGGTGGGATCTGAAAAGGATCATCCTGAGTGAGTTGTCCCAGAAGCAAACAGACACACATGGTATATACTCACTCATATAGACATACAACATAGGACAAACCCACTATAACCTGTGCATCTAAAGACAAGACCATTGTAATAAAGAAATCTCTCTCCCAGTCAATTCTCCCATTGAGCTGATTACCCTCCATTCCTATCCCGCATTCTTCACCACACCAGGGTTTGTGGTTATTGACATTTTGGAGTATGTAGCATCATTTTGATCCTGCCTGTTTTTAACCTCACATGTCCCCTGTGGCTTTATTCCTTCATCTGCACCTCAGAAACTCAGGGCAGCCGTGGTCCAGAACACGTGGACTCTGACAGATGTTTCCTTCCAGCTGCTCCCTCTGAGAAATGACCAGTAACTAAGGATGTGTGACAAAGAGTTGTGCACCAGCTGACAATGTCCTTGTCTGTTGGAAATTGTAGAGAATTGCTGCACTGTGTGAAGAGTGATCTCAGCCTGCACTGCAGGGTGGACATCTTGGCTCCAAGCAATTCTATGAACTGCCCTGGCCATAACACAGTCCCTCCCGAGCTACAAGGGGAACATGATCACTGGAGTGTATTCTTCTCTGCACAAGTCTATAGGGTAACGCTAAGTTTGGCTCACTATTGTTTCCAACCAGAAGCCAGAAGAGGAGAAATGGAGAGTGCAGAGTTCTCCTGGAAGGGATGAGATCTTGGCAAAGGGTTTTCCTTTGATCAAAACCTCCTAAAGCTTTCTCGTTGTCTAAGGAAGGACCATAGCTGTTCCTTAGAGCATGTGGGTACCTGAAAGCACACAGGCATGGAGAGTTCCTTCGTTCTATCTGCCTCCCCTCTCTGCTCTTGCATGCTATTGGCTTGGTCTAAGCTGCACATCAAACACATATTCCATGTATTTCTGGTCAGAGCTTCTCAACCTTCACAGTTTCAGATACATGACTCTACTCTTCCACAGTGGGGACTCCCTGCCTTGGGAATGGTGTCACCCACAGTGGGCTGTATCGTCATCATATATCAATAATAAGACAGTCACATAGCCACAGACAAATCTACTGTAAACAGACTAGTCTTAAGACTCTTTACAGACAAAACTACATTGTGTCAAGTTGAAAATTAAAACTCGAGTCATTAGGTACAGTCAGTGGTGGAGGGCTGTCTTCTCTGGGCTCTATTGTCCATGCAAGCACTGGGAAACACGGGGTAACCGGATGACACACGAAGCAGAATGAGGGTTCCCACTGAGAAACAAAGTTGATAATCAGCAGGAAGCCGAGTCCATGGCCACAGTCTTAAAAAACAAGAGTCTCCAATTCAGGGCAGAATCTAAGCTAGAGTTGGGCTCACCTTTCCTGAGCACAGATTGTGTCTACCCCCTGAATCACTAAATTAAATAGAGATAGATGGATAGATAGATAGATAGATAGATACAGAGATACAGAGATACAGAGAAACTTAGTTTCATAAATACATAGATAGAGATGCATTATATATAAAAACTCATATAAGAGCAGACTTACTTCCCTGCTGCTGATATTTTGAGATTTTAATATTGCAGAATCTGTATTTCAAAACAATTGTATGAGTACTGGAAATTATCTCTATTTTAAAGGAAAAAACCTAGAATGCAAAAAGCTTAAATATCATTACTTGAAGTTTAACACAAGTAGCAAATGGAAAATATGGTGTAGTCAATCTAATTCTTTATGACCCATGCTGTCTCCCAGAGTTCTTAGGATAACCACAAAGAACAGGAGAAAGGAGGTGATGTGATGCTGGGACTCCTTTCTTTTTTTCTTTTTATTTTTTAAATAATGATAATTTTTTCACTTTGTACCCAGCTGTAGACCCCTTCCATGTCTGTTCCCTATCCCACTCTCCCTCCCTCTTCTCCTCCCTTGCCACTCCCCCAGTCTACTGATAGGGGTGGTCCTCCTCTCCCTTCTATTGCATCTGCACTCAACTTTTCTGACAGTCTCTTAGCCTCCCCCTACATCTTATTCCCTCCATGTGTGCATGTCTCCACTCTGTGAGGAGATGCTAGATAAATTCTAGTGCTCCAGGATACCTGGCTGCCTGTGGCCTGTCACCTCCAAAGATCCCAAAGCTGTCCCTGCAGGCACTTACAGGACTTTATCCTTAGTCCCAAATAGAAGCTTACAGAGTGCTCTAAGTGAGCAGTCACATGAATCCCCATCAGGCAGCAGCATTTCTGTGTATCAGTAAATATCTTAGAACACTGTCCCAGTTTGAGGGAGAGCTGCAGAAAAGAACAGAGTTCTTTTTAAACGGGATAGAGGAAGGGAAAGAGAGAAAAGTGCTGCTGAGATAGAACTTTCATCCCTCAATCTGTTGAGGGAGGGGTGACTTCTGAGCTACCCTTTAGGAGCACTAAGTTCCAGGGCCTCCTCCTGTTGGCTCTCTGAGCACTTTTGGCCCGGAGACATACTAGCATGGGCTACCTGGCGAAAGAACATTCAGACCCTCTAACCTGAAAGACACAGCAACCCAACCATGATGCCAGTTTTGGGATTCCAGAATGAAAACAAAACCAGTTCAGAGCTAAACATGAACACCTATGACCAGCATCACGAATGCCTCAGGGTACACGGCAGGAGGGCAGGTTAATAGAGCTTGACTCGCAGGCCATGAGTGAAATTATGCAGTTCCTGGTCCCTATAAATCCAGCAGCAGGCAACCCTCAGGCTCCATGCAACACAGCCTGGCAGGAGTACCTGGTCCTCCAGGAAGTCTGAGCATTCATTCTCCCCACCATGAAGACTCTCTGCACTCTGCTGCTGATAAGCTGCCTCCTTTTCTTCCGTACCATCCCAGGTAAGCCTGAGGACTTGCAGCACCCCCCAGGACAGTGGACATGGAGGCAGAAAACTGGAGTGTTTACACACAATCCTGGCTGGGACTCTGACATACACAGACAGTTCCAGTCCTATGTAGAGCATGGAGGAACTGTCTTGCAGGAAAGGGATTCTACTTCACCTGCAAAGAGGGTCCACACACACAGAGGAGTTTCTAATCCACAGACAGGCATTTCCATACTCATCCAAGTCATTAAGAGGTATTCCCCAGGCGCCCTGACTCAGGGATGTGCCACCACCCCTCCAACAGGGGCTGGAACTTTCCCAAAATGCTCAAGCAGTCAGATAACCACAGGAGGCATTCTATTGCCTGACACTTGCCAGATTATCCCCTGAGGGAATGCCTCCATTCTTGGACAGGTGTTTCTTGTCTGGGTATAGAAGATACCACATACCCTGAACCAAAGCAACTTATCTCTGACTCTGGAGGAAGCAGGTTTAGCACAAAAAAATTAAAGCATATTTTCCCAGTCTGTCACTTCTGTTGATTCAGATCAAGTGAAGTTTCTGGTCCTTATTTTCCTCATCTCAACAATGAAGTGATTATAGAAATTGAAGGTGAAAAAAAAATCTCTGAAAAACATCAGTATCCTTTCCTGAAAGCTATCATATCTCTCTCTCTCTCTCTCTCTCTCTCTCTCTCTCTCTCTCTCTCTCTCTCTCTCTCTCTCCCTCTCCCAGAGATGGATCTCATTGGCTTATGGCTCTGCCTAATATATGCACAGCCACTCTCAGAATTTCTCCCTCTGTGTTCATCAATGTCAGAAAGCTACACAGGAAATTTTATTTTCATGGATATTGGCAGGAGTATATTGTTTTAACAAGTCATCTAGAAGGCTTGGGAAAGTTTCAAACTTGGAAATCAAGGATCTGGAAATTCTCAGGTTTCCCTGACACATCAGTCAGCTATTTATTTTGATGAAATTATACCCAAAAACTGAACTGACTTTTCTGGAGCCTCTCAGCAGATCTGAGATGTACACATAGTAGAGAAATGCCCAACTTCAGAGTCCACCTGATGCACCTGGCACTTTGGTATAAATCCTTGACAGTCTCTAGGTCCCTGTGTTGTAAGATGCCCAGGAACATGGCTGGTGCATACGAATAAGCACTGGGTCAGTCCTGCTGTTTCAGTTCCTGTCTGTGTCCCCAACACAGTAACTGACAGAACATTCAAATAGGGGGACAGGCTGTTGGGCTTGTAGTTTCAGAGATGTCACACACTTTGAGGCTGCAAGGGCATGTCAGAGAAAGTAGAGAATTAACTCAGCTGGCTTTCTTCTTCTTCCCTTCTATACACAGGCACCCATGGTCAGGGTGGAGCATATACAGTTGCGTTATTTTCTAGTTTATAGTTCCTAGACTAAATTATACTTCTGTAGCTAGGTCTAGATATGAACTCTTCATAATTTTTTTTCTTTATTAATTACACTTTATTCACTTTGTATCCCCCCCCCATCATTCCTTCCCTCCTCCCGTCCCAATCCCTCCCTTCCTCCACCCTCTGCATGCATGCCCCTCCCCAAGTCCACTGATAGGGGAGGACTTCTTTTCCTTCCTTCTGATCCTAGTCAATTAGGTCTCATCAGGAGTGGCTGAGTTGTCTTCTTCTGTGGCCTGGTAATGCTGCTTCCCCCTCAGGGGAAGGTAATTAAAGAGCAGGCCAATCAGTTCATGTCAGAGACAGTCCCTGTTCCTATTACAATGGAACCCACTTGGATACTGAACTGCCATGGGCTACATCTGTGCAGAGGTCTTAGGTTATCTCCATGCATAGTCCTTGGTTGGATTAGCAGTCTCAGGAAAGACCCCTGTGCTCAGATTTTTTGGTTCTGTTGCTCTTCTTGTGGAGTTCCTGTCCTCTCCAGATCTTATTGTTTCCCACTTTTTCCTAAGATTCCTTGTATTCTGCCCAAAGGTTGCTCATAAGTCTCAGCATCTACATTGATAGTCTGCAGGGTAGAGCTTTTCAGAGGTCCTCTGTGTCAAGGTCCTGACTTGATCCCTCTTTTCTCCTTCTTCTGATATCCAGCCTCTTTGCCTTTCTGGATAGGAATTGAGCATTTTAGCAAGAGTCCTCCCTCTTAATTAGTTTATTTCGGTGTACCGATTTTAGTAGGTTCATCTTATATTATATGTTTATATGAGTGAGTATATACCGTGTGCATCTTTCTGTTTCTGGGACAGCTCACTCAGGATGATCTTTTCCAGATCCCACCACTTACCTGCAAATTTCATGATTTCCTCGTTTTTTTTATTGCTGTGTAATATTCCATTGTGTAGATATACCACAATTTGTGCATCCATTCTTCCACTGAGGGGCATCTGGGCTGTTTCCAGCTTCTGGCTATTTCAAATAAGGCTGCTACAAACATGGTTGAGCAAATGTCCTTATTGTGTACTCAAGAAACTTTTGAATATATGCCTAGGAGTGGTATAGCTGGATCTTGAGGAAGCGCTATTCCTAGTTGTCTGAGAAAGCGCCGGATTGATTTCCAGAGTGGTTGTACAAGTTTACATTCCCACCAGCAATGGAGGAGGGTTCCCCCTTCTCCACAACCTCTCCAGCATGTGTTGTCTCTTGAGTTTTTGATCTTAGCCATTCTGAGGGGTGTAAGGTGAAATCTTAGGGTCGTTTTGATTTGCATTTCCTTGATGACTAATGAGGTTGAGCATTTCTTTAAGTGTTTCTCTGCCATTCGATATTCCTCTACAGAGAATTATCTGTTTAGGTCTACACCGCATTTTTCAATTGGATTACTTGTATTTTTGCTGTTTAACTTCTTTAGTTCTTTATATATACTGGATATTAGCCCTCGGTCAGATATAGAGTTGGTGAAGATCTTTTCCCAATCTGTAGGCTGTCGTTTTGTTCTGAGGACAGTGTCCTTTGCTTTACAGAAGCTTTTCCGTTTCATGAGGTCCCATTTATTGATTGTTGCTCTTAGAGCCTGTGCTGTTGGTGTTCTGTTCAGAAAGTTGTTTTCTGTGCCAATGGAACACTTCATAAATTTTACATAATAATATATAGATAAGAGATTTCTAACACATACAGGTTGAGTCACATGACTGAGAAGTACTTGGAGTATTTCCTTGGGCCATCAGACTACAGGAGAAATCACAGATAAAATACTCTGGACAGTGGAAACATCACAGCTTCCGTTTCTTTGTTTGGTTGGTTGGTTGGTTGGTAGGTTGGTTGGTTGGTAAGACAGCGTTTCTCTGTGTAACACAGCCCTGGCTCTCCTGGATTTGTTGAACAGGCTGGCCTTGAACTTACAGAGCTGCACCTGCCTCTGCCTCCTACATGCTGGGATTAAAGGCATGAGCCACCATGCTCAGCTCAGTGGAAACATCTCTGTCCTTAAAACATATGTAGAGAGTATAATTCCACAAATTCAATAGAAAATCTCTATGGAGTTCAATAATTTTGATGATGTAGAGTGAACTAAAATAACGCTTTTTTAGAAAAAAACAAACAAACAAACAAAAACACTGACACTGAGTCCATAGCTGTTTGTACCCTTAATGTAAGAGATTATTGAAACCTATGAGCTTATTAGTTCCTGCCTTTTCAAACTAGTACATATTTAATATACAATACAGTGTGGTTCGAGTTCTATTTTCATTCATGAGTATCATGGACTTTGAACAAATTCATCTCTTTATTACCCCATCCCTACCCTGTTTCTCTTATCATACTTCTATTTCCCTTTCTTCTGTATGCACTCATTCACACCCTTAGGTTCCATGTGTGAGGGAACATCCGTGCTACTCGTCTCTCTGAGACCATCCTATCCTCTTGCCTGATGCTCCTCACTTCCATCACTTTCCTTCAAATGGCACACACTCCCTTCCCTGTGGCAGAAGAGAACTTTACATGTGCACTCATCTGCTTAAGGGCATCTGAGTAGGTTCCATGCCTTGGCTGCTGTGACTAGTGACTGAAGTGGCTTGGATCTGTGGGTACCACTGTGGTGTGCTAACTTACATCCTTTTGGGCGCACACCTCGGGCTAGTGGTCTGGATCACAGAGTAGTTCTACTGTTAGCTGGCATCTAGGTTTTGTAAAGACAGAGAGGCAGGAATCAACTCTGTCTCCTACAATGTGGATCCTCAGCAAGGCCAGCATCCATCATTGGGGCAGCTGTGTTTCGTCCAGGCTATGTAGATGATCATCACTGATACAACACAGGTTTTTTTTCTGCACAGTTTCAGGAAAATCCATACGGAGTGTTGTGGGAGCAGCACTACTTTACATTCCCCCTGGAAATACATGCTGTTCCTCTTTTTCGGTGTCCTCACCATCATGGCTTGTTATTGTTTTCTTGGTGAATGTGATTGTAGAGAGATGAAAACTCAGTGTTGATTTGATTGGCATTTCCCTGGAGACTGAAGAGGCTTACTAGCTTTTCATGAACTTCTAGGTTACTTCACTCAGGATGATCTTCTCTAGCTCCCACCATTTACCTGCTAATTTCATTATTTCCTTGTTTTTAACTGCTGAGTAATACTCCATTGTATAAATGCACCACAATTTCTGCAACCATTCCTCTGTTGTGGGACGTCTGGGTGTTTTCCAGCTCTGGCTATTACAAATAAAGCTGAGCAAATGTCCTTGTTGTGTACTTGAGCATATTTTGGATATATTTCTAAAAGTGGTATAGCTGGATCTTGAGGAAGCACTATTCCTAATTGTCTGAGAAAGTGCCAGATTGATTTCCAAAGTGGTTGTAAAAATTTACATTCCCAGCAGCAGTGGAGTAATATTTCCTTTTCTCCACATTCTCTCCAGCATGTGTTGTCACTTGAGTTTTTGATCTTAGCCATTCTGATGGGTGTAAGGTGAAATTTCAGGGTCATTTTGATGTGCATTTTCCTAATAACTAAGGACATTGAACATTTCTTTACATATAATAAAGGATAGACATACTAAAATCTGTACCCCTAAAGAAGCTAAGCAAGAAGGAGAACCCTGGGTAAGATGATCAATCCTCATCCAGAAAGGCAAATGCCATGGACATCGGAAAAGTGAGAAAACAGGGAATGGGACAGAAGCCTACCACAGCCCTGAAAATTCTACCCTGCAGGGTTTCAAAGGAGATGCTGAGACACATACCCAAATTTTGGGAAGAGTATAGGGAATCTTATGAAAGAAGAGGAAGATGAAAGACCTGGAGGAGACTGGAGCTCTACATGGAGATCAACAGAACCAAGAAATCTGGGCCCAGAGACTGATACTCCAAATAAGGACCATGCATGGAGATAATCTAGAACCCCTGCACAATGTATCCCATGGCAGCTCAGTGTCCAAGAGGATTCCCTAGTAATAGGAACAGAGACTGTCTCTGATATGAACTCAATGGCTGGCTCTGATCACCTCTCCCGAGGGGGGAGTAGCCTTACCAGACCACAGAGGAAGACAATACAGCCAGTCTTAATGAGACCTGATAGCCTAGGGTCAGAGGGAATGTGAGGTGGACCTCTCCTATCAGTGGACTAGGGGAGGGGTATGGGAGAAGAAAAGGGAGGGAGGGTTCAATTGGGAGGGGCTGAGGGAGGGTGCTACAGCTGGCATAGAAAGTGAATAAATTATAATTAATAATAAATAAATTTTTAAAAACTGGAAAAAAGATAGTGTGTAGAGAAGTGACTAAATTGCTAGTCATCAAGAGATACTAAAAATAAATAAGTGAGGGGGGGATCCAAGATGGCTGCCCAGGGAGGCTACTATGTCTGAGGAGCAGGAGAGCAGTGACTGCACAGGCACCAAGAGACCAAACTTTGGGCCATAAAACACAAGTGATTGTGTTTTCCAGGTGAGAGGAAACCCCACAGTGTTGGAAGCATTCAGGTTCATACCACCCAGCTAAACCGCAGAAGTATTTCCAGGTCCCGGCAGGCACTATGTCACTGGCCCAGAGCCACATGCCTAAGTGCTCTGATCACCAACCCAGACTGAACTATGGGCACCAAAACTCCAGAGACTGGAATTTCCAGTCAAGAGAAAACCACACAGTGATGGAAGGAATCAGCACTGACCTTAGGTAACTCAGACAATCCCTGGAAAAGGTTGTGGGCTCTGGCAGGTGCTCAGATGCCAGTCCAGAGACTTGCCTGTAAGCTGAACTCACCATCGCAGACAGAACTGTGGGATTTCCCTGTTGGGGGAAGACCACACAGTGAGGGAAACATCAGGTCTGATCTCAAGGCACTCAGTTGACTGCCCCCCCCCCAGAAACATTCTCAGAGAACAGTTCTGGGGTTGGTGCAGGCACCCCCACCAGCTTGGAGTCACTCACCTGTGCCTTATGCACCACATCAGACAGAATTGTGGACCCAAAAACACCACAGACTGGGTCTCCCTGTTGGGAGGAAACCCCATGATGGGGAAAACATCAGGTCCAACCTCAGGACACCCAGCTCCAGAAAAGTTTCTGGGTTCTGGAAGGCTCTAGGCTCCAGTCTCCTGCTGCACACATGAGTGCTGCACTCACCTGCCACTGATTATCGCTTGGGTCCTGGGGCACAGAGCTCCAACCTCAGACCTACAGAATCCTGAGAGCCACTAGATCAGCCTCCAGATACTGCTCCAAGTGCAACCAGTTATCCCTAGCTAAACTGACCAAACCTCAGAGCTCCCTGGTTCGTCAAGAGGACAGGGCCCAGCAAACACAGTGTAAGAGCACCAGCAGCAGTTCAATAAATTCAGAGCAAGAAACCGGCAGCAGGGCAGCTGTCTCCAGGACTTCTCCTGGTGAGAGGACACACCCCCTGACTACCAACAACTACAGTTACCATACAGATCCATACACCTGAGGTGAGCTGTGGCAATTCCTGAGAAGCACCACCATTCTGTTGACCATACCCCAAAATCTGAAGAGGCCTCCTTCAGTACCCTGCCAAGAGGATTCTCCCCACCCCAGGATTCCAGCAGACACCAGAAATGAATAGACAACACCTGAGGCAGCCAGATCGGTAGAGACCAGTATAAAAGTACAACCAAAGAAAGGCAAAGCAATATGGCATCTTCAGAACCCAGTTATCCAGGGGCAAGTAGCCTTGAACCACCTAATGTAAATGAAATTCAAGAAGATGACCTTACATCTATGCTTATGAAGAGGCTAATGGAGGAAACAAATAAAATGCATAAAGAAATAGAGGAAGATAAAGTCAAAAAGACTACGGCATCAGTAAAGAAATACAGGAGGAGGCATCCAATAGTGTGTGGCCTTCAGGGAGGAAATAATTAAATCACTGAAAGAAATAAAAGAAACAGAGGAATGTTCAAACAAACACCTGAAGGAATTGAAGGGAACAGGAAAATATAGCCAGACAGGTGAAGGAAATCAACAAAATGGTTCAAGATCTGAAGATAGAATTGGAACAATTAAAGAAAACACAAATGGAGGAAATCATGGAGAGGAAGAACTTAGGGAAAAAAAACAGGAACTACAGAGGTAAGCATGACCTACAGACTACAAGAAATGGAGAAAGAATCTCTGGTATGGAAGATAAAAAGTAAGAAATCAATGTATCTGCCAAAGAAAATGATAAAAAATTCCTGACACCAACCATCCAAGAAATCCAAGACAACATGAAAAGACAAAACCTAAGTATAATAAGAATAGAGGAAGAAGATTGCCTCCTCAAAGGCCTAGAAAGTATTTTCAACAAAATTAAAAAGAAAATTTCCCCAACATAAAGGAGAGGCCTAAAAGAATACAAGAGGCCTACAAAAACCTAATAAATTAGATCAGAAAAAGAAAATCTTTTTACCACATAATAATTAAAAAAGTAAGTATACAGAACAAAAAAAAAAATACTAAAAGCTGCAAGGGAAAAAGGCCAAGTAACTTATAATGGCAAACCTAACAGAGTCACACCTGGCTTCTCAACAGAGACTACGAAAGCCAGAAGGGCCTAGATGGATATCATGCAGACCCTAAGAGAACACAGATGTCAGCCCAGGCTACTATACCCTGCAAAACTCTCAGTCATCATAGATGGAGAAAACAAGATATTCAATGACAAAAACAAATTTAAACAATCCCTACCCACATAGCCAGGATTACAGAAGATACTAGAAGGAAAAATACAACCCCCAAAAACTAACTGCTTCAGGAAAACACAGGGAATGAATAACCACAATATAGCAAAACTAAAAGTAGCCAACCACACAAACACACTCCCACAGCCAACATCAAAATCAAAGGATCTAACACTAATTATTCTCTCTAAGCATCAATGGACTCAACTCACCAATAAAAAGACACAGACTAACACAATGGATGCATAAACAAGACCCAAAAATCTGCTGCATACAAGAAACACACCTAAGTCACATAAATAGACATAACCTGAGAGTAAAGGGCTGGAAGACAGTTTTCCAAGCAAATGGACCCAAGAAGCAAGCAGGAGTAGCCATTCTAATATCTAATAAAATAGACTTTCAACCAAAATTAATCAAAATAGATGGGAAAGGACACTTCATACTCTTCAAAGGAAAATTCCAGCTGGAGGACATCACAATCTGTAACATCTATGCACAAAAGACAATGGCAACCACATTTGAAAAACATTAATAAAACTTAACCCACACATAGATCCCCACCCGTTAATAGTGGGAGACTTCAACACCCTACTCTCAACAAAGGACAGGTCAACAAAACAGAAATTCAACAAAGAAACAATGACTTTAACAGAAGTCATGAATCATATGGGACCTAACAGATGTCTACAGAACCTTTCACAAAAACACAAAAGATTTTAACTTCTCAGCACCTCATGGGACTTTCTCCCATATAGACAATATGGTTGGTCACAAAGCAAGCATCAACAGATACAAGAAAATTGAAACAATCTCCTGTATCCTATCTGACTACCATGGACTAAAGCTGGACCTCATCGACAACAGAAATAGCAAAAAGCCTACACACACATGAAAAACTTGCCACTCAAGGATAGCTGGGTCAAGGAAGAAAGAAATTAAATTCTTCCTAAAATTCAATGAAAATTAAGGCACAACATATCCAAACTTATGGGCCACAAGGAAAGCAGTGGTAAGAGGAAAGATCATAGCACTAAGTGCTTTCAAGAAGAAATTCAAAATATCTCATTTAAGCAACTTAATGGCTCACCTTAAAGCCCTAGGAAAAAAAGAAGCAGACACACCAAAGAGGAGTAGGTGGCTGGCAACAATCAAACTCAGGCTGAAAACAATAAATTAGAAACAAAGAGAATTCAAACAATCAATGAAACCAAGAGCTGGCTTTTTGAGAAAATCAACAAGATAGGCAAACCCTTAGCCAAACTAACTAAAAGGCAGAGGGACACTATCCAAATTAACAATATCAGAAATGAAAAGGGGGACATAAAAACAGACACTGAGGAAATCCAAAGAATTATTAGGTCCTACTTCAAACCCTTATATGCAACAAAATTGAAAATCTAAATGAAATGGACAACTTACTTGATAGATTCTATTTACCAAAGCTGAATCAAGACCAAGTAAAAAAGTTAATTAATCCTACATCTCCTAAGGAAATAGAAGCTGCCATTAAAAGTCTTCAATCCCAAAAAAGCCCATGGCCAGAAGGTTGCAACACAGAATTCTACCAGATTTTCAAAGAAGAGCTAACACCAATACTCTTCAAACTCTTCCACAAAATAGAAAGAGCAGGAACATAACCAAACTCATTCTCTGAAGCCACAGTCACCTTGGTAACTAAACCTCACAAAGATCCAACAAAGAAAGAGAAAGAAAGAGAATTTCAGGTCAATCTCTCTTATGAACATTTATGCAAATATACTCAATAAAATACTCACAAAGCGAATCCAAGCGAACACATCAAAGATATCATCCACTATGACAAAGTAGGCTTCATCACAGGTATTCAGGGGTGGTTCACTATACCAAAATCCATCAATGCAATCCACCATATAAACAAACTGAAAGAAAAAAAGAACCACATAATAATCTCCTTAGATGCTGAAAAAGCATTTGATAAAACCCAGCATTCATTTATGTTTAAAGTCCTGGAGAGATCAGGGATAGAAGGCACATACCTCAACTTAGTAAACAACATACAGCAAGCCTATAGTCATCATCAAACCTACCCACTGAACTCAGGACCAGGCCAGGCTGACCACTCTCTCCATACCTCTTTAATATAGTACTTGAAGTCCTTGATATAGCAATAAGACAATTAAAGGAGATCAAGGAGATTCAGTTTGGAAAGAAAGAAGTCAAAATATCACTTTTTGCAGAAGATATGATAGTTTACATGAGTGACCCCAAAAATCCTACAGCTGATAAACACCTTCAGCCACGTGGCTGGATACATTATTAACTCTAAAAACTCAGTAGCCCTCATGTATTCAAAAGATAAAAGGGCTGAGAAAGAAATTAGGGAAACAACTCCCTTCACAATTGCCACAAAGGATATAAAGTACCTTGGTGTAACTCTAACCAAGCAAGTCAAAAACTTGTTTGAAAAAAATTTCCAGTATCTGAAAAAAAAATGGAAGAAGATATTAGAAGATGGAAAGATCTCCCATGGTCATGGCTTGGCACAATTAACATACTGAAAATGGCCATCTTACCAAAAGCAATCTACAGATTCATTGCAATTCCCATCAAATTACCAACACAATTCTTTAGAGACTGTGAAAGAAGAATTCTCAACTTCATATGGAATGAAAAGAAACGCAGGATCAGCAACAGAACAAGAAAATTTGAACACAGGGAAATTCCCAGAGACTCATACTCCAACCAAGGACTATTCATGGAGATAACCTAGAACCCCTGCACAGATGTAGCCCATGGCAGGTCAGTGTCCAAGTAGGTTACATAGTAATGAGAAGAGGGACTGCCTCTGACATAATCTGATTGGCCTGCTCTTTGATCACCTCCCCCTGAGGGGGGAGCAGCTCTACCAGGCCACAGAAGAGGACAATGCAGCCACTTTTGATGAGAACTGATAGACTAAGATCAGAAAAGAGAGGAGAACCTCCCCTATCAGTGGACTTGGGGAGGGGTATGCATGCAGAAAGGGGAGGGAAGGTGGGATTGGGAGGGGAGGAGGGAGAGGCTTATGGGGGGATACAAAATTAATTAAGTGTAATTAATAATAATAAAAAAAGAGTAAAAAAAATAAAAAAAGAAACCCAGGATCACTAAAACAGTTCTCTAAATAAAAGATTTTCAAGAGGTATCTCCATTCCTGATCTCAAGCTGTACTACAGAATAACAGTAGTAAAAACTGCATGGTACTGGCATAGAAACTGGCTGGTGGGTCAATGCAATCAAATAGAAGACCCAGAAATGAACCCATACACTATGGACACCTGATTTTTTACAAAGATGCCAAAAAGATACAATGGAAAAAAGATAGCATCTTCAACAAATGGTGCTGATCTAACTGAATATCTACATGTAGAAAAATGCAAATAGATCCATACTTTTCACCCTGCACAAAACTAAAGTCCAAGTGGATCAAAGGCCTCAATATAAAAACCAGACATACTAAACCTGTTAGAATAAAAAGTGGGGAAGAGCCTTGAACTCTTTGTCACAGGAGACAACTTCCTGAACAGAACACCATCAACAAAGGCTCTCAGATCAACAATCAATAAATAGGACCTCATGAAAATGAAAAACTTCTCTAAAGCAAAGGACTCTGTAGTCAGAACAAAATGACAGCCTAGACATTGGGAAAGGGTCTTCACCAACCCTGTATCTGACAGCAGGCTAATATTCCGAATATATAAAGAACTCAAGAAGTTAAATATCAACAAATCAAGTAATCCAATGCTTAGAAAGATAAATGGGATGGACATTGGCTGTAGGAGCAAACAAGTAACAGCACAGGAGCCTGCCACAGAGGGCCTCTGAAAGAATCTACCTAGCAGTGTATCAAAGCAGATATTAAGACTCATAACCAAACCATGCCAGAATGCAGGGAATCAAAAAAAGGGATGGGAGTTAATACGACCTGGAGAGGACAGGGGTTCCACAAGGACCAAATATATCTGGGCACAGGGGTATTTTATGAGACTGTTTCTCCAAACAAGGACCATGTATGGATGCAACCTAGAGCCCCTGCTCAGATATAGGCCTTGGTAGCTCAGTATCCAAGTGGGTACCCTAATAAGGGGAATAGGGACTTTTTCTGACATGAACTCAATGGCGGGCTATTCCCACCCCCTATGGAGGAACAGCTTTGCTAGGCCACAGAGGAGGACTTTGCAGCCTGTCATGAAGATATGAAGATACCTGATAAACCAGTGTCAGATGAAAGGGGAGGAGGACCTCCCCATCAGTGGACTTGGAAAGGGGCAGGGAGGAGATGAGGGTGGGAGGGTGTGATTGGGAGGGAAAGAGGGAGTGGGATATAGGAAGGATACAAAATTAACAAACCGTAACTAATATTAAAAAAATAAAAATTAAAAAAAGAAGTTAAACATCAACAAAATAAGTAATCCAATTTAAAAATGGGGTACATATCTAAACAGAATTCTCAATAGAGGAATATCGACATTAGAGAAACACTTAAAGAAATGCTCAACATCTTTAGCCATCAGGAAATTCAAATCAAAACAACGCTGAGATTTCACCTTACAACCATCAATTGCTAAGATAAAAAAAAAAACTCAAGTAACAACAAATTTTGGAGAGGATGTGGAGAAAGAGGAACTCTCCTTCTTTGCTGATGGGAATATAGTCTTGTTCAGCCACTTTGGATAAAATCTGGCACATTCTCAGACAATTAGGAATAGTGCTACCTCACGATCCAGCTACACCACTCCTGGACATATAACCAAAAGATGCTCAAGTACACAACAGGGACATTTGTTCAACCATGTTCATATCAGCTTTATTCGTAATAGCCAGAATATGGAAACAACCCAGATGTCCCTCAGCAGACAGGAAATTCTGTCTACTGTCTAATGGAAACAGATATTCTGGTACATTTACAAAATGGAATATTACTCAGCAATAAAAACAAAGAAATCATTAAATTTTCAGGCAAATGATGGGAACTAGAGATCATCCTGAGTGAGGTATCCCAGAAGCAGAAAGATACACATGATATATACTCACTTATAAGTGGATATTAGACATATAATATGAAATAATCATACTAAAATCTGTACACCTAAAGAAGTTAATGAAGAATGAGGAGCCTTGGTAAGATGCTCAATCCTCATTCAGAAAGGCAAACAGGAGAGAAATCAGAAGAGGGATAAAATAGGGAACAGAATAGGAGCCTTCGTCAGAGGGCCTCTGAAAGACTCTACCCAGCAGGGTTTCATGGTAGATGCTGAGACTCATAGCTAAACATTGGGTAGAGTGCAGGAATCTTATGATAGAAGGGGGAGATAGAAAGACCTGGAGGGGACAGGAGCTCCACAAGGAGAGAAAAAAACTCTGGGCACAGCGATCTTTTGTGAGACTGATAATCCAACCAAGGAACAGTGGTGAAGATAACCTAGAACCCCCACACAGATGTTGCCATGGCTGCACGGTGTCCAAGTGGGTTCCTAATAAGGGGAACAGGAACTGTCTGGGACATGAACTCAGTGGCTGGCTCTTTGATCACTTTCACCTGATGGGGCAGCAGCCTTACCAGGCCACAAGGAAGACAAAGCAGCCAATCCTGATTAGGCCTGATAGATTAGGGTCAAATGGAAGGGTAGGAGGACCTCCCCTATCTGTGGACTGGGGTAGGAGCATAGGAGAGAAAAAAAGGGAGGGAGGATTGGGAGGATGGGAGGGAGGCTACTACAGTTGGGATACAAAGTGAATAAACCATAATTATTTAAAAAATAAATAAATTTTAAAAGTAAAATAAAAAAGAGATAATAAAAATAAATAATTAATGGTGCAGAAAAAACTATATATTTTTTCAATATACTAATATGTTTTTAACCATTCTCTTGTCCTTAATTCCTAATTTTATTTTATTTTAATCTGATAAGATACAAACTATTTCAGCATTTATTTATTAGAACTTATTTTGTGTAATTTAGAGCCTTGGAGTGAAATAGAATATGGCTAGCCTTACAACCATTTGGTCTATGTTACCATTGCTCTAAAGTTTCTGGGTTCAGTTTTGTTTAGGTTATTATTTATTGGTAATAGAGTACTGATATCATTCATTATCACTGAAGCTTTGACTCTCTCTCTGCACAATAGTTTTTGTTTTATGAAATTAGATCCACCAAACTAGTGAATATATATATTACAGTCATTACATCTTCTTTCTTTCACATTTTCTTGAGGTTTTCGTCCACAAGTCCTGTATTTATTACATTTCCACCCTACTCTCTTCCCTTCCAACCCTTCCTACATTCCCCTACTCCCTCTCAAACTTCTTTCTTCTTCTTTGATTGTTAGTGTTAAACGTGCAGGTACGTATGCGTATGCGAACACAATCTGCTCTGTCCATTTAGTGTTGCTTATGTGTATACGTGTTTAGGGGTAGATAACCCATCCTGGGCTCATCCCTGGAACAGACTCTCTGTCCCTCTCTCAGCAACTTCCTCTAGGAGTCAGGCCTTATGAGCTTTCCCAAATCCAACAGCTGATGTTGCTGCTGGGCAGGTCTTGTTCAGGCAAGACACTGTTAAGATTTCACAGGTGCAGCACACTGTCATATACTGAATAAACTCTCCCTCAAAAACGGTCCTATTCATCCATTCCTGCATCCCTTCCATCCCCCTTTTTTGCATCTTCTCAATCAGTTGCTTTTGTTTTTTGTTGTTGTTGTTACTGTGACATTCTTCATCACTGACAGCTAATTTTTTTGTTTAAAGTCTACCTGGTTGGATATGGATATAGTTACTCTTGCTCCTTTTTAAGTTACATTTATTCAGAAAATTCATCCTTTCACGTTCAGGTTGTGCCTTTTCCAGTGCAATTAGATTTTAAAGACAACAAAGATTTGGGCCTTGTCTTGTCTAATCAGCCATCATGTCCTTTATTGAATTATTACATTAAGGCCATTGGGGTCTAGGACTACTGTTGAAAGTTATGCTTAATTCCTGATTGTTTTAAGTACTTGTTCTCATTCTCTCTCTCTCTCTCTCTCTCTCTCTCTCTCTCTCTCTCTCTCTCTCTCTCTCTCTCTCTCCTCCATCCTTCCCTTATTCATTATAGCAATTTGCTGAGTTATTGAGTTGAAATGTTTAATATTTTCCTAGTTCTCAATTTTTAGTCTTATGGTTTCATGATTGTCACCAACTTTATTGATCATCTAGCACAGGATGTTTTTAATTATCTTCTGCAATCCTACTATACCAGTCATGAACTATTTTAGCTGGTGTTTACCTCATTTATTTTTCTTTCTTTTCTATTCACTTTAGCCCCATTCCTCCTACCCTCCTAACCCAACCCTCTCTCCCCCATCCCCTTTTCCTCAGTAAAGTAAAGAGGAGCTTCCTTTCCCATCCACCCCAGCTCATCAAGTCTCATAAGGACTAAGCATGTCCTCTTCCCCTGTGGCCTGGCAAGGCAGTCTCTCCGGAAGGAAGTGGTCAAAAAGCTGGCAAGGAAGTCAGTGCCCAATGAGCTTCCCACTTCCCTTACTAGAGGACCCACATGAGCCTAAGCTGCTCATCTGCTACATCTTTGTAGGGGCAAAGGTCCAGTCCAAGCATGGGCCCTGGTTGATGCTTCAGTCTCAGTAAGCCCCTCTGGGCTCCAGGTAGTTGACTCTGTTGGTCTTCTTGTGGAGTTCCTGTCACCTGCAGGTCCATTTCTCTTTCCTCCCACTTTTCTACAAGACTCCCTATGCATCCACCAATGTTTGGCAGTGAGTATCAGCATCAGCTTTGAGGCACTGCTGGGTAGAGTCTCTCAGAAGAAAACTCTGTCAGGCTCCTGTCTGAAAGCTTAGCTGAGTATCATTCATACTGTCAGGGTTGGGACTCTCCCATAGGGTGGGTCTTTGGCTGGGCCAGGCATTGCTTGGGTATTCTCCCAATCTCTGCTCTATCTTTATCCCTGCACATATTATAGGCAGGGTAAATTTTGGGTTGAAGTGTTTGTGGGTAGGTTGGTATTCCCCTCATTCTACTAGAAGTTTAGTCTAGTTAGAGGGTGTTCTCTTTAGTCACTATGGCCTCTGCTACTAGGAGTCTCTGCTTGAGTCCCTCTCATAGATTCCCAGGTGCCTACCCTGACTTAGGTCTCAACTTCTGACAGCCATGTCCCCATCCTCAGTTTCTCTTTTCTCTACAAGCATTCCATCCTCTGGACCTCACTCTCCCCAGAATTAATTTCAACCCTTTTAACTGTATTCACCCCTTCTCCTACCTTATTCCCTCTCTTCTGTCTATTCTACCTGTCTATTCTATTTCCCCTTTCAAAAGAGATTTATGTATACTCCCTTGGGTTCTCCTTGTTACTTATCTTATAAGGCCTTTACTCTCCAGCATTCAGAAAAGTTTGTGGGGTATAGTAATATTAGTTGAATATTGGTTAGGTCTATTTTCTCTAGTAGCTGGTAATGTATACCACTCTGTGCTCTCTCTTGATTTTTAAGGTTTGCATGAAAGCTATTGCTGAAACTCTGAAGAATGGGCCTTCATAATTAACCTGTCACTGTGTCTGCAACTGTCAGCAGTCTTTCTTTGTTTTATACAAATCCATCTTAACTGTTATTTGGCATGGACAATATTTTCACTACTCATGTCTTTTTTAATTGCCTGCTCCTCTGAAGTAGTCACTCTTTCTCTAAATTTGGCAACTTTCAACTACAGTTCATCGGTTTCCAATTACTTTAGAATCTATTTCTATTGAAAAAGAAACTTTGTCGAAGGTAACTTTAAGTTCTTATAGTCTATCTTGTGATTGCTCTAGACTGTGGTGATGATCTCCACTGAGTCCTTGATATTTGCTTTACTCTCATGTTGTACATTTAGAAGCCTTTCCTGGAAGTTTCTCCTAACTTGTTGAATGTCTTATCTAAATCTCACACTGACCTTTTTATTTAACTTATCTTTAAATTATTCCTGATTTCATAGATCATTTAACAGCCAGGTTTTGAATGACTTCTCTGGAGTTTCAGCCATTCCAACCTTTTGGATTCACTTTATTGAAGAGTTAAGAAAACTTAACTCTCTTAAGTCCTCGAGCTTTTATTTCTTTTCTTTCTCCTCTCTACAGTGTAATCTGTGCTTCTCCCTTTCCTACTCTCATAGTTTTGCAATTTAATTAATTCAAGGGTCAGGGATATTGAGTCATTTATCTCTGATGTCTAAACCAATTAGAGCAGAGAGGTCTCCATGCCAAGCTCTAACCTACCATGGTGCTCACTGTGACTGCTACTGGCCTGAATTTCTGTCAGTGTCTCCATGTGCAGGCCTGTCAATGCAGTAAGCACAGAAACTGGCTTTGGACCGATCATCTGGTGAGCTGATTCTGTGAACCATTTAGATGGACATTCCCTTATATCAATGGTGCCCTCTCACTGCAAATGAAGGGACTGAGGGTATAGAAAATACTCAGTCCACATCAATTAATTTGTTGACAGTTCCAGGCATTGTGTTTTGATTATGTTTACCTCTCTGCAATTCCTTTCAGATTCACACCCACTTCCATCTTTACCCAAGTTTTATTTTTTTAAGCTTGAATCCTATTAGGGTCACCTATAGTTGAGTGTGTGTCCATCCACTAGAGTATAGGTGATGTTCTGGGGACACACCCTTAAAAAAACTAACTCTCCCTCTCCTGAAAGCTGTAAACCACCAACAGCTTCCTCAGCTAGGGATAAAACCTCATGGCCACACCTACCACCCCACTGCAAGTGTATGTCACACAAGTATGTATATATTTTTATATGATATTTTATTAATTCCTAGAATTAATACAATGTATTTTGTTTATATTCACCTCTCACGATTTCCCCCGACTCCTCTTAGATCCATCTTCACATTTTGATCTTTCCTAACTTCTTAACCTTCACCTCTTTTAAATAATGAATTCCATTCATGCTGCCACAGATGGTTTAGGTCCACCTAGTGGAGCATGGTTGACTATCAGGGGCTATATATTTAAAGAAAACTGAACCTTTTTCTTCCTGGAAATTATCAACTATCAATAGCTTTTGGGTTGGGGTGGGGGGTTGTGATCCCCTCTTCATACTGGAATATTGAGGTGTGGCTTCCTTAGTAGCCTCAAGATCAATCCATGGCAATTGCCTGTAAGTGAGGATTCTCTTATGTGCTACCAGCTTGTCTGTCTTGCATTTACCAAATATTCTCAAATCTTTGGGGTTACAGCTAAGAGTCTAAACATGTCTATTCTCCCCTTGTAGATGCTGGTGTTCTCGCAAATGTTGGTCGCAGAATCAGTCAATATCGATGCCTCAAAGGTGGAGGATTCTGTCTCCGCTCCAGCTGCCCTAAGTTTACCAATCTAGTGGGAACCTGTAAGTCAGATAAGCCCAACTGTTGTAAGGAGATAGGAGCCTGAAGAATTAACAGAAAAGACAAGTGAGGTATTGTAAAATTAGTATTTTAATAAATAAAATAAGTAAGCCTATTTGCATCAGATAAAAATGAAGTTTATCTCCATACCTGGTACTTGGTTGGAGTTTGAGTCTCTTGGAAGACCCCTGTGTTCAAATTTTCTGGTTCTGTTGCTCTCCTTGCAGAGTTCCTGTCCTCTCCATATATTACCATTTCCCACTTCTTACATAGGATTCCATGTACTCTGCCCAACAGTTGGCCATAAGTCTCAGCATCTGCTTTGATAGTCTGTAGGGCAGAGCCTTTCAGGCCCCCTCTGTGGCAGGTTCCTAGCTTGTTTCCTGTTTTCTTCTTCTTCTGATGTCCATCCTCTTTGCCTTTCCGGATGGGGATTGAGCTTTTCAGTCAGGGTCCTCTCTTGATTACTTTCTTTAGATGTACAGATATTAGTAAGTTTATCCTATGTTATATGTCTATGTGAGTGAGTATATACCGTGTGTGTCTTTCTGCTTTGGGACAGCTCACTCAGGATGATCCTTTCCAGGTCCCACCATTTACCTGCAAATTTCATGATTTCCTTATTTTTCATTGCAGAGTAATAATCCATTGTGTAGATGTACCACAATTTGTGCATTCATTCTTCAGTTGAGGGACATTTGGGCTGTTTCCAGCTTCTGGCTATTACAAGTAAAGCTGCTACAAACATGGTTGAGCAAATGTCCTTTTTGTGTACTTGAGCTTCTTTTGGATATATGCCTATGAGTGGAATGGCTGGTACTTGAGGAAGCGTTATTCCTAGTTGTCTGAGGAAGCACCAGATTGATTTCCAGAGAGGTTTACAGGTTTACATTCCCGCCATTCACAATAGCCTCAAAGAAAACAAAACATCTATGAATGAGCCTAATGAACAAGATAAAGCATCTCTCTTTCTTCTGTCTTCTCTTAGATTTTTCCTTCTATTGGTTTGTTTGGTCCAAGTCCAATGTGTTAGTTCTTGTTTTATCACATATATTTTATTTTATATTATTATTCCTGAAAAGCCTGTTTAAATTTCTGAGAGACAAAAAGAGAGTGAATACAGAGAGTGAATGCAGATGTTGGGGGAGCAGGAGAAACTGGGAGAATTAGAACTGGGGAACCATAGTCAGGATATTGTGAGGAAAAAATGTATTTTCAATAAAAGAAAAACTTTTAAAGAATAAAGGACCTCTACAATGAAAATGTTAAATGTCTGAAGAGACAAAGAAAGGTACTAGAAAATGGAAAGATCTCTGTGCTCATGGATGGATAGAATTATTTTATGAGAATGGCCATTTTACCAAAAGTTATTTAGAGATTCAGTAAAATTTTTATCAAAATTCCTATCTCGTTCTTCACAGAAATAAACACAAATTCTAAAGGGCTTTTTGGAGTTATTTGTTTTTGGTTCATAGAGAACTACAAAGGAGCCCAGATAGCCAAAACAATCCTAAACAATACAATGCTAGAGGGATTTCCATTTCAGATCTTAAGATACATTACAGAGCCACAACCATAAGAACAATATAGCACTGAATCAAAAACAGACATTTAGACCAATGGAGCAAAATCAAGGACCCAAACATAAACATACATAATTATAGCTACTTAATATTGACAAATTGGGAATTCCATCCTAATTTCTGTCACCTCCCAACTGTACACGAACTTCTGAATTTCTAATGGGATTAATGTATATTTGAGGTTGGAGTCCTCCTGATCCAATCAGATCAGAGCTTTCTGCCAAATGGTGGTGGTGAGGTGCACACCTGGGAAATAAAAGGGGTCCATTTGAAAGAGGCAGGATGTAAGGGCATCCCAGGGTACTTACGGTGCGATGCCCACCACAGTGTTTAAATATAGAAGATGTGAACTGCAGGGGTGGTAATATGAGGGAGCAAACTTTTTGGGTGAATGACTTGATTCTTCTGCACCACTGAAAGAATCTTAGCAATAGGAACTCCATGCACAGATCTGCTGTCTATTCTTGGAGACGGACATCCATACTTCTCTATATTCCTCAGCATACTCTCAAATTAACCTATTCAGATTCATTTAAAAATGTCCTGTCATATATCGAATGGCAGAAAAACACTTAAAGAAATGCTCATCCTCATTAGCCATCAGGGAAATGCAAATCAAAACGACCCTGAGATATCACCTTACACCCATCAGAATGGCCAAGATGAAAAACTCAAGCGATAACACATGCTGGAGAGGTTGTGGAGAAAGGGGAACCCTGCTCCACTGCTGGTGGGAATGTAAACTGGTACAACCACTCTGGAAAGCTATCTGGCGCTTTCTAAGACAAATAGGAATAGTGCTTCCTCCAGACCCAGCTATACCACTGCTAGGTATATACCCAAAGTTTGTTCAAGTACACAAAAAGGACACTTGCTCAACCATGTTTATAGCAGCTCTATTTGTAATAGCCAGAACCTGGAAACAACCCAGATGTCCATCAACGGTGGAATGGGTACAGAAATTGTGGTATTTTTATACAATGGAATACTACTCAGCAATCAAAAAGGAGGAAATCATGAAATTTGCAGGCAAATGGTGGGATCTAGAAAAGATCATTCTGAGTGAAATATCCCAGAAGGAGAAAGACAAACATGGGATATACTCACTTATATAGACCTATAAGATATGATAAACATAATGAAATCTATACACCTAAAAAAGATAATCAATTGAGCAGACATGGGGTAAGATGGTCAATCCTCATTTAGAAAGACAGATGGGATGTGCATTGAACGTATGACAGGAGTCTACTGAGCGCATCTGAAAGACTCTAACTAGCAGTGTTTTCAAAGCAAAGACTCATGACCAAACCTTTGGCAGAGTACAGGGAATCATAAGAAAGAAGGGGAGTTAGTCTGATGGGGAAAGGATAGGAGCTCCACAAGGACCAAATATATCTGGGCACAGGGTCTTTTCTGAGACTGACATTCAACCAAGGACCATGTATGGACATAACCTAGAACCTCCACTCAGATGTAGCCTGTGGTAGCTCAGTAACCAATTGGTTTCCCAAAGTGAGGGGAACAGGGACTATTTCTAACAGGAACTCGATGACTGGCTCTTTGGTCTCCCCACCCCCGAAGGGAGGAGCAGTCCTGTTAGGCCACAGAGGAGGGCTTTGCAGCCAGTCCTGAAGATACCTGATAAAACAGGATCAGATGAATGGGGAGGAGGTCCCCCCCATCAGTGGACTTGGAAAGGGGCACGGTGGAGATGAGGGAGGGAGGGAGGGAGGGAGGGACTGGGAGGGAATGAGGGATCGGGACACGGCTGGGATACAGAGTTAATAAAATGTAACTGATAAAAAAAAATAAAAAAAATAAAAATGTCCTGTCATATGCTTTTCGAGATTGAGGGTCATGATCACTGAATACGATAAAGTCACTATGGTCATAAGTGAGGACTCTGAGCATTATCTGTTCTCTTGTAATGCCAGATTCACGGGACCCTCAGAGGCCACCAGGAGGCGACTTGAGGCAATAGCAAGAGCTTTATTACAAGAGCAATCGACCTTGGGACCCAAGTCTCTCTGACACAGCAGTAGAGAAGTGGGACCCTGAGCTCTGAGTGAACAGGATTTTTAAAGGGAAAGTCTGTGAGCAGAAGGTTTCCATGGCAGCAAGCAGTGGGGCATAAGCCTTGGCCTTACAGAATTGGGTGAAGTTTAGCAGGGTGGGCTGTCCTTTTCTGAGGCACACAATCACAATGGCTAAGGCATATAATCACAATGGCTATTTTTCTAAACCACATCTGAAACATTGGGGAGAATTTTCCTACCCGATTCTCAACAGATTCCCATTGATTACTGCCAGGGAGTTTGTCTCTATTTTCTATGAAGCATTTATTCTGTTATATTTCCTGGAGGCTGTTGCTAGGAGAGTTGACTTTGTTTTCTGCCAGGTGTACATTGTGTGATATTTCCTGGTACTTGAATTCAGTTCTCAGTCAAGATCTTTATTTCAAAATGAGGTTATAGTCAGGCTAACTTCAACTCTTTACTCTCTGCAGGGGTCTAAAAGGAAGGGCTTGGTAGTCACTCACCAAGAACATGGAAATCTATTAAGACACCCCTCTGTTGTAAGACCTCATGGCACTAAGCATAAGCCACAATAAATTCCAACTGTAGAAAACTATGATATCATCACAGAGTAAACAAACACTTCTGGCAAGCTCCAGAAGTAGGGATAGAAACATTGGAGGACTGGTACTCAAGTGGAAAGGACTAGTCAGGAGACTGTTCAACAAGAGATGATAGCCACAGATCCTACTGCAGCATTTTCCTGTTTTTTTTTTCTTTTCTCACTAATTTATTTATTTACTTCACACCCCTATTGCAGTCCCCTCCCCTCTCCGCGCCCCAACCAATTCTCCATTCCCTGTTGTAATGCCGTTAATATTTACTATTGATCTATCTTTTGCTAACTCTGCTGTTAATGCTAAATAGCTGTATAACAAATCACCACACAGAGACTATGATTTATTTAATTAACCTAGAACATAATGCTGGGCAATAGTTACACCATCCTAAACCTCCAAACCCTTGTAGTCTCCTACCATTCAGATTCATCCTTTATACTTGCTCTTTGTGAAATCTTAGGTCTGGTTCATCTCTCCATGTCATTCTAAGACCTCTCCTCCTGCCTCTGCTCTCCCAGCCTCTCTCCTCTCCTCCTCTGCCTCCCACTCCTTCCTGTCCTCTGGCTCCTCCCCTCTCCCGCCTACTCCTTCCTCTCCATTGCTCAACATTCTAGCTGGTTGTTTTATTTTGGCATGTTTACACAAAGTTGAGTCAGGTGATGCTTAGAATAAGTATCACAATGCAATGTCCAAATTGAAACCAGAGAGTGGGGGAGAGAAATCAGCATTTGAATGAACAGGGTAAAGTGTATATATTTTAAAAGAACACTATACCAACAATTCCCTCTCCCCTTTTCCTCAGAAAAAGGGACCCCACTCCAACCCACCCCAGCACATCAAGTTATATCAGAATGAAGGACATCCTAAGGACAGACAAGGCAGCCCCCCTAGGAGCAAGTAATCCAAAAGCAGGCAAGAGGATCCATGTCAGATATGGCCCCTGCTCCACTTGCTGGGGAACCCACAGGAAGACCAAGCTGCCTATCAGCTGCATATGTGTAGGAGGCCTAGGTCTAGCCTATGCATGCTCTTTGGTTGGTGCTTCAGTCTCTGTGAGTCAGCCTCGGTTAGTTGGCTCTGTTGGTCTTCTAGTAGGGTACTTGTCCTATTTGGGTCCCGCTATCCTTCCCCCAACTCTTCCACATGATTCCCCAAATTCAGCCTAATGTTTGGCTGTGGGTCATTGCATCTGTTACATTCACTGCTGGGTGGAGCCTTTCAGAGGATAGTTATGTCCCTTGGGCCGACCCAGCTGGGAGTCCCTCACCCGAGGGAGAATCAGGCATTCAGATATCAGGTTAGGCACAGGTAGGTGAAATGACAGAGACCACACCAAGGAATGTTGGTTTGGATCAGCTGTGATTTACTGAAGTCAAGCTAACACTTAGATAGTGATTTCATAAAGAAGCATCTTGAGGTTGACATACTTCCCGGAATATTCAGACTTTTTACCAACAATACAAATTTTACATTTCAACTGAAAGAGTAACCTGGTACAAGCAGTGTCTACTAATTCTTGGCCCGAAAAGCTTTTAATCAAAACAAATACAAAACCTTAAACTAGTGGTGTTTACACAATTAACTGCTACTAGTTAGTGAGTGGAAGGCCAGGGGCTGTCATTGCTCTCCAAACCAAGTCTGCTAAAGATTTACAAGCCCCCTAGAGTTAAGCATTGAGGGGAATTCCTCCTGTTTGTCTTGCTAAGAATTTACAATCTTTCCTTAGAGATAAGATGCTTAAGCTAGCCTGTCCGTAAACTCATAGTATAATATAAAACTCTCTGACCTCCTATGTTTGCCTATCTTCTTTTTGCCTCATCATAAACATCTGTGTTTGGTAATGGTTTTGTAGTAGTTTTACTGCAGTGGAAATACCCAGAGCATTTATCCTAACAGATCCTGATTAAACATTTACTTTAGAAAGCCTTAAAACTCTTGTCCATTTACTACCGCCACTGTTTGATTTTTCCACAAGCAATTCCTGATGCTGAATCTGATTTATTACCTCTCCTAAAATTTTATTTTCCTTTTACTCTTATTTGCTAGAGCTTTTAGTAATCTATTAGAAATGTTTCCTTGAATAGTTAATTGTACTGTTCCAAGAATCATAGAGAAACAGCAAAAAACCTCATCAATCCAATCTTTCAATTGAGTAAGCATGGGACTTTCAGAATCTTTTGGCTTAGATGGCCATGTTAGGGTTCTTCCTATGTTAGGGACCTCCAGAGAGCATATTTCCAAAGGAAACTTATCTCCCGTCTAGTAGCACAATCTATTGATATGCTACACTGACAACACTGGAGAGGGTGTAGCAGTTATGCTAGGCTCCTATGGGCAATCATAGCAGAATATCAATAACTGTATCAGGAGTTGGCTCTCTCCTGAAGAAAATCACTTTTGCCTTGTAGTAGACTGAGTTTAAAAGTGACCAGGGGGCATTATTTGATCTTTCTGCACATCTCAAGGACTCTCAGTGAAAGAAAGCCATGTTAAGAGCTTTGCTGTTCTGTCTGGCCATGGGTCTGCTTCTGTTAGTTCCCTCCTAGATTAGTTACTTGGCTTAGAAGAGAAAATTCTCCCACGAGCTTTCAGGTAAGTGTCTCTTATCTTCAACAAAAGTACTAAAGTCTTTGCAAGTACAGCAAAAGTGTGACAATATATGTGTTCTCTCCTTTCAGGTGCTTGCCGTCAACCTAATACAATCCATGTCAGATTCAAATGTATACCGAAATTAGGAATCATTTTCAGTGATAACTGTCCTTTCTATGGCAACTTGGATGGCATCTGTAATAACAGGAACTCTGCATGCTGCATGGTGCCTATGAGAATGACTAATATATAAAGCACTGAAGCCACACGAAGAACATTTTACCATTATTTCAATAAAGCAAAACTTCCTTTGAAAAATGTTTTTTCAGAACCAAGTGAGTCTTGTGTCTTTACTTGAAATAAGTTAGTATTTATGTGGGGGTGGTATTTGAATCTTGGACCCAAGTAAGAGCCAGTGTACTCACCCTTCTCAGACCAGGGGAAGATGACCAGGCATTAAATAAGGTCATTTCCAATTCGGGTTATCTGTAAACCAACATGGGGCAACAATGGGGTGGCATTGACTCGGGGTGGTGGGGGTCACCTCACGGGATGGAGACTCAGAAAAAGTGTACTTTGAGTCCAAGGGACAAACTATCACCAAAATACATTCTCTTCAAATATAATTTTTAATCAACTCTTTCACCTGATGCACATATATATATGCTAAACTTGCTGTTTGTTATGATGTTCAGGTACTCTACAAAGTAAACCAGAAATGTATATACAGTGGGGAAGAAAGTTCCACACCGCAAACACACTCATCGCATAAAGACTGTACAGAGTCCCCAGGAGGATGCCTAGGATATGCAAATTTTAGAGACCAAAGCTGCCCCCTCCCTCAAGCATGTACAGTTCAGTAGACCATACTCTGCTTTTAAAATAAATTTTTATTTTTTATATTAATTACAGTTTATTTACTTTGTATTCCAGCTGTAGCCCTTCCTTCATTCCCTCCCAATCCCACCCTACCTCTCTCATCTCCTCCCTTCCCCTCTCTAAGTCCACTGACATCCTCCTCTCCTTCCATCTGACCCTAGCTTATAAGGTCTCATCAGGACTGGCCATGTTGTCCTCCTCTATATCCTAGCTAGGCTGCTCCTCCATGGAGGGTCAGGAGGTCAAAGAGCCAGGCATTGAGTTCATGTCAGAGGCAGTCCCTGTTCCCCTTACTAGGGTACCAACTTGGACCCTGCAGTGCCACGGGCTGTGTCAGAGCAGGGGTTCTAGGTTATATCCATGCATGGTCCTTGGTTGGAGAATCAGTCTCAGAAAAGACCCCTGTGTCCAGATATATTTGGTTCTCTTCTTGTTTGGACAAAATAAGTACAGCTCTCAAGTGACTAGGGCTTAACAGGTACCAGTATAAAACAAAACAATCCCCAGAATTTATCCAAAGGAGCCCATCTAAGCTAAAGACCATCTAAGCTAGCCCTCACTTTTCAAAGGAGCCTCAAATGTTCTGTTCCTTTCCTTGAAGCCCTACATCCTCAGTGGGGTCTTATACACCTGAAATGGGATCTGCCTCTGCTCCGGGATCTTCTGGAACTAACAAAGCATGCTTTCCTTATATCAGACAATATTCCAGCATAGATGTTTGGATAGGCATGTACTCCCACTATCAGCAGAGGAGATGTTGGGAGTTGATCACGTCTGGTAAAGGCAGAGTCAGTTTTCTGTAATAATGTGACCAGTAACATATAAAGCACACTCCAGAGAATGGCCCACCTTGACATTTCAACCACAGTTTCCTCTCCCTCATTCCTTCCCCAAATAACCTCTTTCTCCCTGGCTCATCCATTCCTCCTCTATTTGTCCTCAGAAAATGGCAGTTCTCTATGGATATCAACTGGCCAAGGTATATCAAGGTTAAAATGCAATTTCTTAACACACAAAAATATGAAGCTGGCTTCCCATACATCTTATGTGTTCCACATTAGCACACCTAACTGACCATTACCCAAACACACAAGGAGTTTTATCTAAAACATCCTCTCTCAGAAACATCCAGAATCATGCTTGAGCCGAGACCTGACACTATCATGCAGCCAAGTTAATAAACAATCTTAAATATCAAACCATCTTGACTGCTGCCTTGCCAGCTACACATTCTCCTGTGCGGCCTGAACACTCAGCTCATTAAAAAAACAACTTGTCATCTATGAGTGCCCCAACTCCTGCCCCCCACCAATGACCCCAGGTGGTTTTGTATAGCAAAGAAAGCTTATCAGGGAAACATCTCCCAGTAAAACCACTTGCAAGGACACTCTGCTTCCACAAAATAGAGCTTACATCTTCATTATTAATCTTGATTGCACGAGCAAACACTACAGCAAGTCAGTATAAATGTGAACCTGAAGAACAAAGCCACAGAAAGCTGGCACACACTGCCCCTGAGATGTTGCATTCTAAGACAGTAATAAAATGTTTTCTAGGGTAAGATCAGAGACTGGAAAGAAGATTCTGGACATCTCAGAATTACTGGCATGTGAGAAACGAATATGAAAGAAATTTTTGAGTAAATGGGTGAAAGTATAAAAAGAAGGAAGGAAAAAGAGATAAATTACATTCTGCACATACTCAAGAAATTCTCTGGTAAAATGACATAGGGAAAATGCAGAAAATGAGTAGTACCATATCAAAGAATTTTGTTGGAAATCTTTTTATATATAAAGAAGTAAATATTTTCTAAACTGAAAGAGAATTAAACACAACAGGCAAATACCAGCAAACAGCCACATATTGACAAAGTAACAAACATGGCTAGAGTCCAGCTGGTAGAGTGCTTGCCCAGCATCTGTGAAGCCCTGGCTTTGGTCCCCAGATCCACAGTGACCCACCATCATGGTACACGCCATCAAGAGGAACTGAAGCAGGAGGATGACAAGCTGAGGGTCACCCCCAACTACACAGGAAGTTTGGGGTCTTCCTGAATGACATAAAGCCTTGTCCAAAAACAAACAAACAAACAAAAAAACCAGCATAAACTAACAAACACAGGCTAAAAGAAAAGGTCCTTTACTTTCTGAAGAAAAACTTAAAATGGAGTCTCATTGGATGTAAGGCTGCCCGGCAGGAGGGAAACCACACCTAGTTCTATAAACCTAGTCAGCTACCCATGACTGGGGAATCCATAGACCCCAGAAGAGAACTACTACAACCACATTCTAACACCAACGTAATTTGCAGTCATGCATGTTACCTAGTAACTAACTCCTCTGTGTTGATGGGAAACACTGTCCATGTCAGCTGGTGCAGGGCTGTTTCATGAAATCACATGGACAAGGACAGCCACAAGGCAGACATGCAAAGACTCACAGTTTGGAGGCTCCAGTGTATTGAGGAAGCTTAAGCTGTGCAGAATTCAGAGCAAGATCTTCCCTGCAGGTGAAATTCTATAGTGAATTCGCATCTTGTTTTTCTTTTCTGAGAATATGTAAATTGTCCAAAGGATTAAAATAATAGTAATATTTAATTCAAAATAATCTGAAGGCTTTGGGAGGACAACTGACACCCCAACCCTCTCTCCTCAGGTGGCTGCAGGTGATGTAATTAATGAACAATAACACCTAAAGAGCTGTGACTGGGTGAGAGATCTGGGAAGGACTGAAACTCTTCTCAGAAAGTGCAGGTCTCACGGAGTGCACAAGTGTCCTGCCCCAGGCAAGTGTCAGAGGAAAATTGCAAGTTCTTCCCTGGTAAACTTTGGTCAGGTATTTTACTCTAACAAACCCTGAATAATGAGTAACAGAAAGCAGCAACGAAACCTCCAGAAAGGTATTCATTTTCCAATGTAGCAAACGACAAGACCATTGTAATAAAGAAATCTCTCTCCCAGTCAATTCTCCCATTGAGCTGATTACCCTCCATTCCTATCCCGCATTCTTCACCACACCAGGGTTTGTGGTTATTGACATTTTGGAGTATGTAGCATCGTATGTATGTAGTATGTAACAGGATCCTGCCTGTTTTTTTACCTCACATGTCCCCTGTGGGTTTATTCCTTCAACCCCACTTCAGAACCTCAGAGCAGCGCTGGTCCAGAACACGTGGACTCTGACAGATGTTTCCTTCCAGCTGCTCCCTCTGAGAAATAACCAGTAACTAAAAAAGTGTGACACAGAGCTGTGCACCAGGTAAAGATGTCCCTGTCTGTTGGAAAACGTAGCCAATTGCTGCACTGTGTGAAGAGTGACCTCAGCAAGCACTGACAATATACAGCATGGCTCCAAGCAATTCTGTGAACTTCCCTGACCACAACACAGACCCTCATGAGCTGCCACAGACCGGCCCAGTCAGGCTCCTGTCGTCAGAGGGAGAACAAGGCTTTGGACAGGTGGACACGGATTCGGGGATGAATTGACAGACAGAGACACCTTGATGGTTTTGACTCTGCTGCACTTTACTGTAATCAAGTTAGTATTTTTATAATGATTTCACAAAAGGCACCTTAAAGTTGGCATACTTCCCAGAACATTTAGACTTTTACCAAGAATACAAAGTTAACATTTTAACTCAAAATGTAGTCAAACATAAAGCAGTGTCCACAAGAAATCAAATGCAGTTTTTTTTCCAAATCTTCCTATTTTTTTTAATTTTTCATCAATTACACTTTATTCATTCTGCATCCCCCCCATAAGCCCCTCCCTCCTCCCCTACCAATCCCACCCTCCCTCCTCCCTCTGCTTGCATGCCACTCCCCAAGTCCACTGATAGGGGAGGTTCTCCTCTCCTTTCTGATCTTAGTCTATCAGTTCACATCAAAAGTGGCTGCATTGTCCTCTACTATGGCCTGGTAAGGCTGCTCCCCTCCAGGGGGAGGTGATCAAAGAGCAGGCCAATCAGATTATGTCAGAGGCAGTCCCTCTTCACATTACTATGTAACCCACTTGGACACTGAACTGCCCTGGGCTACATCTGTGCAGGGGTTCTGGGTTATCTCCATGAATAGTCTTTGGTTGGAGTATGAGTCTCTGAGAAGTTCCCTGTGTTCAAATTTTCTTGTTCTGTTGCTCTCCTTGTGGAGACCCTGTCCTCTCCAGCTCTTACTTTTTCCCAGTTCTTACATAGAATTCCATTCACTCTGCCCAACAGTTGACCATCAGGCTCAGCATCTGCTTTGATAGTCTGTAGGGCAGAGGCTTTCAGAGGCCCTCTGTGGTAGGCTCCTAGGTTGTTTCCTGTTTTCTTCTTCTGATGTCCATCCTCTTTGCCTAAATGCAGTTTTACTATTGCTAACCAGTGAAGAGGAAAGTCAGGAGCTAAGTCAGATGCCTGCCAAAATCTTTCTCTGAATCAAAATCTAATTACACCTTTGTTAACCATCCTCCCATATGTCCTGCTAAAGATTTATGATCTTCCCTAGGAACAAGGCACTGTAGGGAGGGGAAACTCCAACCAGCTGCACCTCTCATGCTATTTTTTCTTAAGAAGGAGCCTATTATTTTTTTACTATTCTTAATGCCTATTAATACTAAATCTAATTCATTACTTTTCTTAAACTTATTTCTTTTACATTTTATTTTTATTAAAGCCTTTAATAATCTACTAATAATAAATTTCTTTATAAAATTAGTTGTGCTATTTCAGGAGTCACAGAGAAAGATCAAAGAACTCATTAATCCAGCCCCAGAGCCACAGCTGAAAAAGCGTAGAAATCTCAGAACACGTCTCTTTTCCAAGTGGGATGAGTCTGCCAGGGACCTTCCAGGGAGCGAATTTCTGAAGAAAGCGTGTCTCCCGCCCTGTGGCATATGCTACTATGGCGACACTGGTGTGGGTGTGGCAATGAGCTACATGGGGAACATGTCCACTGGAAGGTGTTCTTCTATGCACAAGTATATATGGTAATGCTAAGTTTGACTCACTATTGTTTCCAACCAGAAGCCAGAAAAGGAGAAAGGGAGAGTGCATAGTTCTCCTGGAAGGGATGAGATCTTGGCACAGGGTTTTCCTTTGATCAAAACCTCCTAAAGCTTTCTCATTGTCTAAGGGAGGACCACAGCTGTTGTCTAGAGCATTTCTATACACACACAGAAAGAGAGAGAGAGAGAAGAGAGAGAAAGAGAGAAAGAGAGAGAGTTCATTCTTTCTATCTGCCTCCTTCTCTCTCCTCTTGCATGGCATTGCCTTGGTCTAAGTGCTCATCTGAGCAGTCACATGAATTCCTGTCAGGCAGCAGCATTTCTGTGTATCTTGGAAAACTGGCCCAGTTTGAGGGGAGGAGCAGAGAAGGACAGAGTTCTTTTTAAAAGGGATAGAGGAGCGGGGAGACACAAGTGCTACTGAGAAAGAACTTTCATCCCTCAATCAGCTTAGCTTCTGTTGAGGGAGGGTTGATTTCTGAGCTACCCTTTAGGAGGACTAATTTCCAGGGCCTCCTCCTGTTGGCTCTTTGAGCACTTTTGGCCCAGAGAGATACTAGCTTGGGCTATCTTGCCAAAGAACTTTCAGACCCTTGACCTGAAAGACACAGCAACCCATCCCTGAGGCCACAGTTTTGGGCTTCCAGAATGAAAACAAAACCAGTTCAGAGCTAAACATGAACACCTATGACCAGCATCACGAATGCCTGAGGGCACACGGCAGGAGGCAGGTTAATGGAGCTTCACTCTCAGCTCATGAGTGAAATTATGCAGTCCCTGGTCCCTATAAATCCAGCAGCAGGCAACCCTCAGGCTCCATGCAACACAGCCTGGCAGGAGTACCTGGTCCTCCAGGAAGTCTGAGCATTCATTCTCCCCACCATGAAGACTCTCTGCACTCTGCTGCTGATAAGCTGCCTCCTTTTCTTCTGTACCATCCCAGGTAAGCCTGAGGACTTGCAGCACACCCCCCCCAGAACGGGGGACATGGAGGCAGAAAACTGGAGTGATTACACACAATCCTGGCTGGGATTCAGACATACACACAGACAGTTCCAGTCCTATGTAGAGCATGGAGGAAATGTCTTGTAGGAAAGGGATTCTACTTCACCTGCAAAGAGGGTCCACACACACAGAGGAGCTTCAGATCCACGTACAGGCTTTTCCATACTCATCCAAGTCATTGAGAGGTCCCTGACTCAGGGACATGCCACCACTCCTCCAACAGGGGCTGGAACTTTCCCAAAATGCTCAAGCAGTCAGATAACCACAAGTGGTATTCTATTGCCTGACACACACCAGATTATCCCCTGAGGGAATTCCTCCATTCTTGGACAGGTGCTTCTTGTCCAGCTATAGAAGATCCCACATACCCTGGGCCAAAGCAACCTGTCTCTGATATGGAGCAAGTGGGTTCCAGCACAAAAAATTAAAGTGTATTTTCCCAGTCTGTCACTTCTGCTGATTCAGATCAAGTGAAGTTTCTGGTCCTTATTTTCCTCATCTCAACAATGAAGTCATTATAGAAACTGAAGGTGAAAAAAAAAAAACAAAAACAAAAACAAACTCTGAAAAACATTAGTATGCTTTCCTGAAAGTTATCATATCTGTGTGTGTGTGTGTGTCTGTCTGTCTGTCTGTCTGTCTCTCTCTCTCTCTCTCTAGCTCTCTCTCCCAGAGATGTATCTAATTGGCTTATGGCTCAGCCTCATATATGCACATCCACTCTCAGAATTTCTCCCTCTGTGTTCCTCAATATCAGAAAGCTACTCAGGAAATTTCATTTTCACAGATGTTTAATAAAGTTTGCCCCAGTGTCTTAACATAGTTTTCCATTAGTCTGCTTAGTCATTTCTCCTTAATCCCCAAGGTCTAAACTCTGCCACTTCATGTTTGACCTCAACAGCCTGACAGTTCTTGTCAGTTCTTCCTTGTGCAGTTCTCTTTTGATGGACACAACACACACATCTCTACCCCGTGCCCACTGCCATAGTCTACTCTTACTCTTGTTCTCAACTGTAGCTCCCTGGTCAGCATTCCCTTCTTCATTTCTGGCCATATAGTCAGTTATCTACATGCACTTGGTTCATCATTTGGGCGTAGAGAATAAATACATTCAGAAGAGACAGGACAATATGTCACTCAGAAGACAGCTATAAACTGTCTCCCTAATGTCCATGACTAAGTAGTAAGACAGACCTTTCATCTTCACTCAGAATTGTTGGTATAAAATTGACCCATTAGTTTGAACTTTTCTACAAACATTGTTTAAGGCCAACTCAACTTCTTAGAACCTTTGTGACAAAAACACAAATTTTAGAATTCAACAAAAGTGAGCTGATTGTGGGGAGGGGGATGATGGAAAACTCATTGAATCCCACTGAGCTCTGGCACCCATATTAAATTTAAAGGGAAAAGACATTCCTCTGAGGAATAAGTGCAAAGGTGAGCAGTCAAATCATCTATTGAGGGGAAAGACCAGCATCATACTGAATATGGAATCGATTGTACAATCAAATCTCACCAATTAAAATGAAGAACCATAACTCATACCATGGATTGTACTATAGTCAACTTGAGATACAGTATGTATGGTACCTAATATTCTCTTCACTACCTTTGACACTTTTTACATTTCTATTGTGACTTAGTGTTTCTTTCCTGCAGTTGTCAAATCACTTGTCTTCTTTCAGTTTGTTTATATGCTGGATTACGCTGATGCATTTTTTGTGTGTTGAACCCCCTGCATGCCTGGGATGAAGCCTACTTGGTCATGGTTGATGACATCTTTAATATGTTCTTGGATTTGGTTTGTGAGTATTTTGTTGAGAATTTTTGTGTCAGTGTTCACAAGTGAGACTGGTCTGAAGTTCTTTTTCTTTGTTGGGTCTTTGTGTGGTTTAGCTATCAAGGTGACTGTGGCCTCATAGAATGAGGTTGGGAATGTTCCTTCTGTTTCTATTTTGTGGAATAGTTTCAAGAGTATTGGTATTAGCTCTTCTCTGAAGGACTGGTAGCATTCTGTACTGAAACCATCTGGCCCTGGGCTTTTTCTGGATGGGAGACTTTTGATGACAGCTTCCATTTCCTTAGGGGTTATAGGACTATTTAATTTATTTACCCAATCTTGATTTAGCTTTGGTAAATGGAATCTATCAAGAAAATTGTCCATTTCATTTACATTTTTAAGTTTTGTTGCATATAGGCTTTTGAAGTGAGACCTAATGATTCTTTGGATTTCCTCAGTGTCTGTTGTTATGCCTCCTTTTTTCATTTCTGATTTTGTTGATTTGGATAGTGTCCCCTGCATTTTTAGACTTGCTAAGAGTTTGTTTATCTTGTTGATTTTCTCAAAGAATCAGCTCTTGGATTTGTTCATTCTTTGAATTGTTCTCTTTGTTTCTAATTTATTGATTTCATCCCTGAGTTTGTTTATTCCCAGCTGTCTACTCCCCTTGGGAATGTCTGCTTCTTTTCCTAGTGCTTCCAGGTGTGCTGCTGAGTAAATGAGATGCCTCGAATTTCTTTATAAAGGCACTTTGTGCAATGAACTCTCCTGTCAACAATGCTCTCATTGTGTCCCATAAGTTAGGGTAAGTTGTATGTTCATTTTCATTGAATTCTAGGAAGTCTTTAATTTCATTCTTTATTTCCTCCCTGACCCAGTTGTCATTGAGTAGAGAGTTGCTCAGTTTCCATGTGTTTATAGGCTTTTGTTATTTCTGTTATGGTTGAGGTCTAGTTTTAGACCATGATGCCCTGATATGATACAACTGATTATTTCAATCTTCTTGTATCTGCTGAGGTTAGCTTTGTGCCCAACTCTATGGTCATTTTCGGAGAAGGTTCCCTTTAGGTGCTGAGAAGAAGATGTACTTTTTTGTATTTGAGTGTAAAGTTCTGTAGATCTCTATTAGGTCCATTTGATTTAAGACTCTCTGTAAGTGTTATTATTTCTCTGTTTAGCTTTGATCATCTCATTATGTGCTGAAAAAGAATTAATCAAAATCTAATATCAATTCATGTTTAAAGTTTTGGAGATATTAGGGATACAAGGCACATACTTAAACATAGTAAAAGCAATATACAGTAAACTTATAGACAACATCAAATAAAATGGAGAGAAACATCAATCAATCCCCCTGAAATCAGGAACAAGGCAAGGCTGCCCACTCTCTCCTTATCTCTTCAACATAGTTCTTGAAGTCCTAGCTAGAGCAATAAGACAACTAAAGGAGATCAAGGGGCTACAAATCTGAAAGGAAGAAGTCAAATTACCACTCTTCTCAGATGATATGATAGTATACATAGTGACTCCAAAAATTCTACCAGAGAACCCCTTCAGCTGATGAACACCTTCAGCAAAGTGGCTGGATAGAAAATTAACTCAAAAAAATCTGAAGCCCTCCTGTATACAAAAGACAAATGCACTGAGAAAGAAATTAAGGAAATACAGCCTTCACAATAGCCACAAATAATATAAAGTACCTTGGTGTGACTCTAACAAAGCAAGTGAAAGACCTATATTATCACTGGCCAGCACTGGATACCACCTGATCGAGGGCTGGGGGAAGAGAGACATGGCAATACAAAGAAGGACACCAGGTCTAGGCTCTGATCAAGGTGTCATTTACTGAAAGTCTAGTTAACACTTAAATAGTAGGAAAGTACAAGCAGTTTCTCACAGAGAAAATTTTTACATAGCCAAAACATATGAGGGCTCACTCAAGGTTACACAGAACCTGCTGTCTGGTTACCATGGTTGCACAGAGTTTCTCAGGGTCAGAGCCCTTTACTGTAGAATTGCCAGGGTCAATCTCTGATCCACCAAGCTTTAGATAGTAACCAGGGCTGAGAGGCCAAATTCCACTGCTGAGATGCACTCCAACTTGCCATTAACTCCAAATGGGCTGCAACACTGTATGAAAAAAACTTCAAGTCTCTGAAGAAAGAAATTGAAGAAGATATCAAACATTTGCCTAAGTCAGTGTTTCAACTATATGCCATGAGGCTTTCTCTTCTGAATCTGTCTATTTGCTGTTCTAAGGGCCTGTTGTCCCTGGATGCATGTCTCTCTGGAAATAAGAAATTTCTACTATGATTTCATTGCAATATTATCTGTGCTTTGGCCTAGAAATCTTCCTTTTCTTTTCTGCCTATAATTCATTAACTTGGTAATTTCTGTTACTTTTCTTGGAGAGACATGAACAACTGTCCATTCACTCTGGATAGGGCACCAGTGACAATCCAAAGAAAGAAATCAACACAACTCCAAACTGATGAAACAGTAAGTTAATTTCACTTACCTACACTGAAAAAAAAAAATTCCTAGCCAACCATGGGTGACAACCTCACAGACACTACTTTATGGAATCTCACATTCACGAAATCTTCAAATCATATATAATCTAGAATGTCTTTACCACCATCTGCTGCTGGAGGGCAGATGGGTGACAGTACATGTGAGGGTCTCATGATATTATTGATGTCCTACTGAGGTGTGTCACGGGCCCATTTCCAATAGCACACACCTCTATCTGTTTGATTCCTTCATTGCCATGGCAAGCACTTTTGGTTGTCAATCCTACCAAGATGACAGAGAATCAGGACATGCCCAGAAGAAATTATTCTATATCACTACGCAAATATACTTGTATTTCAGGTCTACATCACCATGGGCCTGCATGCATCTGGTGGGAAAAAGGCAGTCTTTCTCAATATTTCTCAATAAACTCTGACAATTTCTGGAGTTGTCTCTAAGACCATCGCCTCCTGAATCTGAAACAATTTCACTTTTCAACTCTATATGTTATAAATATAATGAAAGTCACTGATGATAGAAACTCTTCCACAGTATTAAATCATGTAGTTGGTTATAAGGTCCTCTGGAGGGAACGGTTGACAGAAGAAGATGATAGTTACAAGGGAGCATTAACTGGCCTACCCATTCCAGCTGCCCAGACAAGTTGGTTTGAACTATATTCATTCAGGCAATTCATTCATCTGAAAACTAAGGAATAACTTAGGAGAAGAAATCTCAGGCAGCAGGCACAACCAAGTGTATAGAGCTCTCTTCTCCCTGTAGCTAGCATATGCCTTTGGGGCATAGGACCTACTACAGGTGAACTCATTTCACGGTGATGGGCTCTTCTTCTAAATGCATGTCTTACACCTAATGGCTCAGGCAACAGCTCCCCATGATGGGCAGCCCAAGCCACATATTATATAACAGCCTATGATGGTGAGAAAAATCATTAGTTGAGTAAGTTTGCTGCAGAAAGCAAGGTCCTTCTGTTTGCCAGGCAGTTGATCAACTGCATGCTTGGAGCTGTGTATCTGGAACACTGTAACTTCTTTTCTCTGGATAGAAATTGTTATGAGAATGGTTCTACCTTGCCCACCAGTGTGTCCAACTGGCAGGAGTATATTGTGTTAACAAGTCATCTAGAAGGCTTGGGAAAGTTTCAAACTTGGAAATCAAGGATCTGGAAATTCTCAGGTTTTCTTTATACATCAGAGTCAGCTATTTATTTTGATGACATTATACCCAAAAACTGAATTGACTTTTCTGGAGCATCTCAACAGATATAATATGTACACAAAGTAGAGAAATGCCCAAGTTCAGAGTCCACTTAATGCACCTGGCACATGGTATGAATCCTTGACCATCTGTAGGTCCCTGTGTTGTAAGATGCCCAGGAACATGGCTGATGCATACGAATAAGCCCTGGGTCAGTCCTGCTCTTTCAGTCTCCAACACAGTAACTGACAGAACATTCAAATGGGGGGACAGGCTGCTGGGCTTGTAGTTTCAGGGGTGTCACGCACATTGTGGTAGCAAGGGCATGTCAGAGAAAGTAGAGAATTAACTCAGCTGGCTTTCTTCTTCTTCCCTTCTATACACAGGCACCCAAGGTCAGGGTGGAGCTTATACAGTTGCGTTATTTTCTAGTTTATAGTTCCTAGAATAAATTATACTTGTGTAGCTAGGTCTGGATATGAGCTCTTCATAAATTTAACATGATAATATATAGATAAGAGATTTCTAACACATACAAGTTGAGTCACATGACTGAGAAGTACTTAGAGTATTTCCCTGGTCCATCAGACTTTAGGAGAAATCACAGATAAAATATTCTGGACAGTCAAAACATCACAGCTTCCTTTTTGTTTTTTTCTTTGTTTGTTTGTTTGTTTGGTTGGTTGGTTGGTTGATTGGTTAGCACATGGTTTCTCTGTGTAACACAACCCTGACTCTCCTAGATTTGTTGAACAGGCTGGCCTTGAACTCACAGAGCTGCACCTGCTTCTGCCTCCTTCATGCTGGGATTAAAGGCATGAGCCACCATGCTCAGCTCAGTGGAAATATCTCTGTACTTAAATGTACAGAATATGTACAGAGTACATGTAGAGAGTATAATTGCACAAATTCAATAGAAAATCTCTATGAGGTTCAATAATTTTGATGATGTAGAATGAACCAAAATAATGCTTTTTAAGAAAATGAAAAACAAACAAACAAAAACACTGACACCGAGTCCATAGCTGTTTGTACCCTTAATGTAAGAGATTATTGAAACCTATGAGCTTATTAGTTCCTGCCTTTTCAAACTAGTACATATTTAATATACAATACAGTGTGGTTCAAGTTCTATTTTCATTCATGAGTATCATGGACTTTGAACAAATTCATCTCTTTATTACCCCATCCCTACCCTGTTTCTCTTATCATACTTCTATTTCCCTTTCTTCTGTATGCACTCATTCACACCCTTAGGTTCCATGTGTGAGGGAACATCCGTGCTACTCGTCTCTCTGAGACCATCCTATCCTCTTGCCTGATGCTCCTCACTTCCATCACTTTCCTTCAAATGGCACACGCTCCTTTCCCTGTGGCAGAAGAGAACTTTACATGTGCACTCATCTGCTTAAGGGCATCTGAGTAGGTTCCATGCCTTGGCTGCTGTGACTAGTGACTGAAGTGGCTTGGATCTGTGGGTACCACTGTGGTGTGCTAACTTACATCCTTTTGGGCGCACACCTCGGGCTAGTGGTCTGGATCACAGAGTAGTTCTACTGTTAGCTGGCATCTAGGTTTTGTAAAGACAGAGAGGCAGGAATCAACTCTGTCTCCTACAATGTGGATCCTCAGCAAGGCCAGCATCCGTCATTGGGGCAGCTGTGTTTCGTCCAGGCTATGTAGATGATCATCACTGATACAACACAGTTTTTTTCTTCACAGCTTCAGGAAAATCCATATGGATTGTTGTGGGAGCAGCACTACTTTACGTTCCCCCTGGAAATACATGCTGTTCCTCTTTTTCGGTGTCCTCACCATCATTGCTTGTTATTGTTTTCTTGGTGAATGTGATTGTAGAGAGATGAAAACTCAGTGTTGTTTTGATTGGCATTTCCCTGGAGAATGAAGAGGCTTACTAACTTTTCATGTGCTTCTGGGTTACCTCACTAAGGATGATCTCCTCTAGCTCCCACCATTTGCCTGCAAATTTCATGATTTCCTTGTTTTTAATTGCTAAGTAGTATTCCATTGTCTAAATGTACCACAATTTCTGCAGCCATTCCTCTATTGTGGGACATCTGTGTTTTTTTCCAGATTCTACCTATTACAAATAAAGCTGCTACAAACATGGCTGAGCAAATGTCCTTGTTGTATACTTTAGCATATTTTGGATATATTTCTAAAAGTGGTATATCTGGATCTTGAGGAAGCACTATTCCTAATTGTCTGAGAAAGTGCCAGATTGATTTCCAAAGTGGTTGTAAAATTTTACATTCCCAGCAGCAGTGGAGTAGTATTTCCTTTTCTCCACATTCTCTCCAGCATGTGTTGTCACTTGAGTTTTTGATCTTAGCCATTCTGATGGGTGTAAGGTGAAATCTCAGGGTCATTTTGATTTGTATTTTCCTGATAACTAAGGACATTGAGTATTTCTTTACATATAATACAGGATAGACATACTAAAATCTATACACCTAAAGAAGCTAAGCAAAGAGAACCTTTGGGTAAGATGATCAATCCTCATCCAGAAAGGCAAATGCCATGGAAATCTGAAGATTGAGAAAACAGGGAACAGGACAGGAGCCTACCTCTGCCTCTGAAAGATTCTGCCCTGCAGGGTTTCAAAGGAGATGCTGAGACACATACCTAAATTTTGGGCAGAGTGCAGGAAATCTCATGAAAGAAGAGGAAGAAAAAAGACCCAGAGGAGACTGGAGCTCCACATGAAGATCAACAGAACCAACACATCAAGGCCCAAGGGTCTTTTTTTGAGACAAGGACCATGCATGGAGATAATCTAGAACCCCTGCACAGATGTAGCCCATGGAAGCTCAGTATCCAAGAGGATTCCCTAGTAATGGGAAGAGGGACTGACTCTGACATGAACTCAGTGGCTGGCTCTGATCACCTCCCCCCTGAGCAGGGAATAGCCTTACCAGGCCACAGTGGAAGACAATACAGCCAGTCCTAATGAGTCCAGATAGCCTAGGGTCAGAGGGAATGTGAGTTGGACCTCTCCTATCAGTGGACTAGGGGAGGGGTGTGGGAGGAGAAAAGGGAGGGAAGATTCAATTGAGAGGGGCTAAGAGAGGGTGCCACAGCTGGGATAGAAAGTGAATAAATTATAATTAATAATAAATAAATTTTTAAAAACTGGAAAAAAGATAGTGTGTGGAGAAGTGACCAAATTGCTGGTCATTAAAAGATAATAAAAATAAATAAGTGAGGGGAGAATCCAAGATGGCTGCCCAGGGGAGGCTACTATGTCTGAGGAGCAGGAAAGCAGTGACTGCACAGGCACCAAAAGACCGAACTCTGGGCCGTAAAACACAAGTGATTGTGTTTTCCAGGTGAGAGGAAACCCCACAGTGTTGGAAGCATTCAGGTTCACACCACCCAGCTAAACCGCAGAAGTATTTCCAGGTCCCAGCAGGCACTATGTCACTGGCCCAGAGCCACATGCCTAAGTGCTCTGATCACCATCCCAGACTGAACTATGGGCACAACTCCAGAGACTGTGATTTCCAGTCAAGAGAAAACCACATGGTGAAGCAAGAAATCTGGACCAATCTCAGGTCACCCAGACAATCCCTGGAAAAGATCATGAGCTCTGGCAGGTGCTCAGATGCCAGCCCACAGACCTGCCTGCAAGCCCAACTCACCATCCCACACAGAACTGTGGGATTTCCCTGTTGGGGGGAAACCCCACAATGAGGGAAACAGTAGGTCTGACCTCAAGGAACTCAGTTGACTCCCCCCCACACACAGAAATGTTCTCAGAGAACAGTTCTGGGGTTGGTGCAGGCACCCCCACCAGCTTGGAGTCACTCACCTGTGCTTCATGCTACACACCAGACAGAACTGTGGACCTCAAAAACACCACAGACTGGATTTCCCTGTTGGGAGGAAACCCCATGGTGGGGAAAACATCAGGTCCAACCTCAGGAAACTGAGATCCAGAAAAGTTTCTGGGTTCTGGAAGGCTCTAGGCTCCAGTCTCCTGCTGCACACATGAGTGCTGCACTCACCTGCCACTGATTATCGCTTGGGTCCTGGGGTACAGAGCTCCAACCTCAGACCTACAGAATCCTGAGAGCCACTAGATCAGCCTCCAGATACTGCTCCAAGGTGCAACCAGTTATCCCTAGCTAAACTGACCAAACCTCAGAGCTCCCTGGTTCATCAAGAGGACAGGGCCCAGCAAACACAGTGTAAGAGCACCAGCAGCAGTTCAATAAATTCAGAGCAAGAAACCGGCAGCAGGGCAACTGTCTCCAGGACTTCTCCTGGTGAGAGGACACACCCCCTGACTACCAACAACTGCAGTTACCATACAGGTCCATACACCTGAGGTGAGCTGTGGCAATTCCTGAGAAGCACCACCATTCTGTTGACCATACCCCAAAACCTGAAGAGGCCTCCTTCAGCATCCTGCCAAGGGGATTCTCCCCACCCCAGGATTCCAGCAGACACCAGAAATGAATAGACAACACCTGAGGCAGCCAGATCGGTAGAGACCAGTGTAAAAGCACAACCAAAGAAAGGCAAAGCAATATGGCATCTCCAGAACCCAGTTATCCAGAGGCAAGTAACCCTGGACCCCCTAACGTAAGTGAAATTCAAGAAGATGACCTTACATCTATGCTTATGAAGAGGCTAATGGAGGAAACAAATAAAATGCATAAAGAAATAGAGGAAGATAAAGTCAAACAGACTATGGCCATCAGTAAAGAAATACAGGAAGACGCATCCAACAGTTTGTGACCTTTAGGGAGGAAACAATTAAATCACTGAAAGAAATAAAAGAAACAGAGGAATGTTCAAACAAACAGGTGGAGGAATTGAAGGGAACAGGAAAATGCAGCCAGGCAGGTTAAAGAAATCAACAAAAAAGTTCAAGATCTGAAGATAGAATTGGAAAAATTAAAGAAAACACAAATGGAGGAAATCATGGAGAAGAAGAACTTAGGGAAGAAAACAGGAACTACAGAGGTAAGCATAACCTACAGACTACAAGAAGTGGAAGAAAGAATCTCAGGTGTGGAAGATAAAAAGTAAGAAATCGATGTATCTGTCAAAGAAAATGATAAAAAGATAACAAGAAGATGGCGGCGCTGGATGAGCACTGTGTCTGAGAAGTGGGACAGCACTCTCCATGCAGCGACCAGGAGACTGAACTCTGGGCCCTAAAACTGCAGCGATCCTGTTTCCCAGGTGAGGGGAGGCGTGGGAATCGGTCGGGTCCACTCTCGGATGCCCAGCCAGAACCCGGCAGAAATCCCAGGTAACGCGGGCTTTGGGTCTCCGGGCTGGAGCCGCAAGTCTGCGTGTCCCAATCACTTTCCCAGGCTGATCGGTGGGCACAAGGGTGCCTGAGACTGGGAGGCCCAGTCGCAAGAAAACCCCACAGCGAAGCAAAGTTGCAAGTCTGATCACGGGTCACCCAGTCTTTCCCTGGAAGGTCTCACGGACCTCAGGTACCCACCGTCATAGCAACTAAGCTCCCGCCTCACTGAGAGCTGCATGCCCAGCTCACCCATACAGACGAGCTGCGCACCCCAGTGCAACAGGGACTGGGAATCCCTGCCCGGAGAGGGCCCCACAGGGAAGGAAGAAACCTTGCTGCTGGGGCCACCTAGGCTGTGCCTGGGGAAAGTCTAGCAGACTGCAGATTGCAAACAGGTGAGTACACCTAACCATCACAGATCCGGGCCCAAGCAGGGAGCAGAGAGATATTGGGAACCCAGCCCCCACAGACTAGTGCACGCTCCACCAGCCCAGAGGCCTGATCTGTACCAACTACTCCTTACAGACAGAACTGTGTGCCCCAAGACACCAGAGTCTTAGAGTCACTGTCTGGAGAAACCCTCACAAGGAACAAGGAATGATGCAAAGGGGACGGACTTAGGCAACCCAGTATATCCCCGGAAAAGGTCCCACAAACTGGCCCAACCCAGGGAACTGCTGTGCCCCAGATAGCCTGCTGTTACCAGGAGAGCAGTACTCACCCGCCACAGATTACCTTTTGGGTTCTGGGGCACAGAGCCCCAACCACAGACCTACAAAAGACCGGGAACCCTGAGATAAACCCCCAGATACTGCTCCAAGGGGCAACCAGTTATCCCAACAAAACCGACCAAACCACAGGACACACAGGTTACAGTAGCTGATCACTAAATTTACAGCAAGAAACCCAGAAGGAGAGCGGCTGTCTCCAGGACTTCTCCCGGTGAGAGGAGAGCCCTCTTGACTAATCAGGACCACAGTTACCACCCAAGTCTCTATGCCTGAGGTGAGCTGTAGCAACTCCTAAAAAACACCGGTCATCCAGTGACTATACCCAAAAAGCTGAGAAGGCTTCCTTCAGGAAAAACCATCTTCCTGCCAAAGGGATTCTCTCCACTACAAGAGTCCAGGAACAACCAGAAACTAAATTCAAACAACTAAGATAGCCCAATGGGTAGAGGACAGAATAAAAGTTCAACCAACAAAAGCCAGAGCAATATGGCATCTCCAGAACCCAGTTATCTATCCAGGAGCAAATAGCCCTAGACACCCCAGCATAAATTGAAATTCAAGGAGATGACCTAACATCTATGCTCATGAAGAAGATAACAGAGGAAACAAACAAAATACGAAAAGAAATAGAGGAAGCTGCAGCCAAACAGTCTGTGGCCTTTAGAGAAAAAATGCTTAAATCACTGAATGAAATAAAAGAAACAGTGGATTGTTCAAACAAACACTTGAAGGAATTCACGGAAAAACATGAAAATACAGTCAGACAGGTGAAGGAAACCAACAAAATAGCTCAAGACCTGAAGATAGAATTGGAAAAATTAAAAACAAAACACACACATAAAAGAAATTGTGGAGAGAAAGAACTTAGGGAAGAAAGCAGGAACTACAGAGGTTAGCATAACCAATAGGCTACAAGAAATGGAAGAAAGAATCTCAGGTGTGGAAGATACAACGGAAGAAATAGATGTTTCAGTCAAAGAAAGTGTTAAATCTAAAAAATTCCTGACACAGACCGTCCAAGAAATTCAAGACAAAATAAAAAGACATAACCTAAGAATAATAGGTAGAGAGGAAAAAGAAGATTCCCTGCTCCAAGGCCCAGAAAATATCTTCAATAAAATCATTGAAGAAAATTTCCCCAACTTAAAGGAGAGGCCAGTAAGAATACAAGAGGCCTATAGAACACCAAATAAATTAGACCAGAAAAGAAAATCCTCCCGCCACATAATAATCAAAACAGTAAGTATACAGAACAAAGAAAAAATACTAAAAGCTGCAAGAGAAAAAGGCCAAGTAACATATAATGGCAAACCCATTAGAATCACATCTGACTTTTCAACAGAGACTATGAAAGCCATAAGGGCCTGGACGGATATCATGCAGACCCTGAGAGAACACAGATGTCAGCCCAGGCTACTATACCCAGCAAAACTCTCAGTCCTCATAGATGGAGAAAACAAGATATTCAATGTCAAAAACAAATTTCAACAATACCTACAAACAAATCCAGCATTACAGAAGACACTAGAAGTAAAAATACAATCCAAGAAAACTAGTTACATCCAAGAAAACACAGGAAATAAATAACCCCACTACAGTAAAACAAAAAGCAACCAAGCACACAATCCTATGACCACAACCAACATCAACGTCAAAGGATTTAACAGCCACTGGTCATTAATCTCTCTCAATATCAATAGACTTAATTCTCCAATAAAAAGACACAGACTAACAGAATGGATGCGTAAACAAAACCTAGCAATCTGTTGTATACAAGAAACACACCTAAGTCACAAAGATAGACATTACCTGAGGGTAAAGGGATGGAAGACGGCTTTCCAAGCAAATGGATGCAAGAAGCAAGCAGGAGTAGCCATTCTAATATCTGATAAAATAGACTTTCAACCAAAATTAATCAAAAGAGATGGGGAAGGACACTTCATACTCATCAAGGGAAAATTCCACCAAGAAGACATCAAAATCCTGAACATCTATGCCCCAAATACAAGGGCACCCACATTTGTGCAAGAAACATTGATAAAACTTAAACCACACATAGATCCCCATGATCACCATGGAATAAAGCTGGACCTCAATAACAACAGAAATAGCAAAAAGCCTACACATACATGGAAACTGAACCACTTGCTACTAAAAGACAGCTGGGTCAGGGAAGAAATAAAGAAATTAAAATCTTCCTAGAACTCAATGAAAATGAAGACACAACATACCCAAACTTGTGGGACACAATGAAGGCAGTGCTAAGAGGAAAGTTCATAGCACTAAGTGCCTTCAAGAAGAAATTTGAGACAGCGCATTCAAGCAACTTAATGGCTCACTTAAAAACCCTAGAAAAAGAAGAAGCAGACACACCAAGAAGGAGTAGACGGCTGGAAATAATCAAACTCAGGGCTGAAATCAATGAATTAGAAACAAATAAAACAATTCAAAGAATCAATGAAACCAAGAGCTGGTTCTTTGAGAAAATCAACAAGATAGACAAACCCTTAGCCAAGCTAACTAAAAGGCAGAGAGACACCATCCAAATCAACAAAATCAGAAATGAAAAGGGGGACATAACTACAGACACTGAGGAAATTCAAACAATAATTAGGAATTACTTCAAAAGTCTATATGCAAAAAATTTTGAAAATTTAAATGAAATGGACAATTTTCTTGATTGATTCCACTTACCAAAGCTAAATCAGGATCAGGTAAATCAGTTAAATAGTCCTATATCCCCCAAGGAAATAGAAGCAGTCATCGAAAGTCTCGCATCCAAAAAAAGCCCAGGACCTGATGGTTTCAGCGCAGAATTCTAGCAAACATTCAAAAACGAGCTAACTTCAGTTCTCTTCAAACTATTCCACAAAATCGAAACAGAAGCAACATTACCAAACTCATTCTATGAAGCCACAGTCACCTTGGTACCTAAACCTCACAAAGACCCAACAAAAAAAGAGAACTTCAAGCCAATCTCCCTTATGAACATTGATGCAAAAATACTCAACAAAATACTCGCAAACCGAATACAAGAACACATCAAAGATATCATCCACCATGACCAAGTAGGCTTCATCCCAGGTATGCAGGGGTGGTTCAATATACGGAAATCCATCAATGTGATCCACCATATTAACAAACTGAAAGAAAAAAACCACATGATAATCTCCCTAGATGCTGAAAAAGCATTTGACAAAATCCAACATCCATTCATGTTCAAAGTATTGGAGAGATCAGGGATACAAGGCACATATCTAAACATAGTAAAGGCGATATACAGCAAACCTATAGCCAACATCAAACTGAATGGAGAGAAACTTAAAGCAATCCCACTGAAATCAGGGACATGACAAGGCTGCCCACTCTCTCCATATCTCTTCAACATAGTTCTGGAAGTCCTTGCTAGAGCAATAAGACAGTTGAAGGAGATCAAGGGGATACAAATTGGAAAGGAAGAAGTCAAATTATCACTATTTGCAGATGATATGATAGTATACGTGAGTGACCCCAAAAACAATACCAGGGAACTCCTACAGCTGATAAACACTTTCAGCAAAGTGGCCAGATACAAAATTAACTCAAAAAAATCAGTAGCCCTCCTGTATACAAAAGACAAAAGGGCTGAGAAAGAAATTAGGGAAACAACACCCTTCACAATAGCCACAAATGACATAAGGTACCTCGGAGTAACCCTAACCAAGGAAGTCAATGACTTGTATGAAAAAAATTTCAAGTCTCTGAAGAAAGAATTAGAAGAAGATATCAGAAGATGGAAAGATCTCCCATGCCCAGGGCTTGGCAGGACTAACATAGTAAAAATGGCCATCTTACCAAAAGCAATCTACAGATTCAATGCAATGCCCATCAAATAACCAACACAATTCTTTACAGACCTGGAAAGAAAAATTCTCAACTTCATATGGAATAACAGGTAACCCAGAATTGCTAAAACAATCCTCTACAATAAAAGATCTTCTGGAGGTATCTCCATCCCTGATCTTAAGTTGTACTATAGAGCAACAGTTTTAAAAACTGTGTGGTACTGGCATAGAAACAGAATGGTGGATCAATGGAACGAGCAGAGGACCCAGAAATAAACACACACACACATGGACACCTGATCTTTGACAAAGATGACAAAACCATACAATGGAAAAGAGATAGCATCTTCAACAAATGGTGCTGGTCCAACTGGATGTCTACATGTAGAAAAATGAAAATAGATCCATACTTATCACCCTGCACAAAACTGAAGTCCAAGTGGATCAAAGACCTCAACATAAAACCAGATACATTAAATCGGCTAGAAAAAAAAAAGTGTGGAATACCCTAGAACTCATTGGTACAGGAGAAAACTTCCTGAACAGAAAACCAACAGCACAGGCTCTAAGAGCAACAATCAATAAATGGGACCTCATGAAACTGAAAAGCTTCTGCAAAGCAAAAGACACCATCATCAAAACAAAGTGACTGCCTACAGATTGGGAAAGAATTTTCACCAACCCTTTATCTGATAGAGGACTCATATCCAGTATATATAAAGAACTAAAGAAGCTGAAAAGCAGCAAACCAAGTAATCCACTTAAAAAATGGGGAAATGAGCTAAACAGAGAATTCTCTGGAGAGGAATATCAAATGGCAGAGAAGCACTTAAAGAAATGCTCAATCTCATTAGCCATTAGGGAAATGCAAATAAAAACAACCCTGAGATTTCACCTTACACCCATGAGAATGGCCAAGATCAAAAAACTCAAGTGACAACACATGCTGGAGAGGTTGTGGAGAAAGGGGAACCTTTCTCCACTGCTGGTGGGAATGTAAACTTGTACAACCACTCTGGAAATCAATCTGGCGCTTTCTCAGACAACTAACAATAGCGCTTCCCCAAGATCCAGCCATACCACTCCTGGGCATATATCCAAAAGAGGCTCAAATACACAAAAAGGACATTTACTCAACCATGTTTGTAGCAGCTTTATTTGTAATAGCCAGAAGCTGGAAACAGCCCAGATGCCCCTCAACTGAAGAATGGATGCAGAAACTGTGGTACATCCATACAATGGAGTATTACTCAGCAATGAAAAATAAGGAAATCATGAAATTTGCAGGTAAATGGTGGGACCTGGAATGGATCATCCTGAGTGAGTTGTCCCAGAAGCAAAAAGACACACACACAGTATATACTCACTCATATAGACATACAACATAGGACAAACCCACTAAAATCTGTGCATCTAAAGAAACTAAGCAATAGAGAGGACCCTAACTAAAACGGTCAATCCCCATCCTGAAAGGCAAAGAGGATGGACATCAGAAGAAGAAGAAAACAGGAAACAACCTAGGAACCTTCTCCAGAGGTCTTCTGAAAGCCAGAAGAAGAAAACAGGAAACAAACTAGGAACCTACCACAGAGGGCCTCTGAAAGCCTCTGCCCTACAGACTATCAAAGCAGATGCTGAGCCTGATGGTCAACTGTTGGGCAGGGTAAATGAAATTTTATGTAAGAAGTGGGAAATAGTAAGAGCTGGAGAGGACAGGGTCTCCACAAGGAGAGCAACAGAACAAGAAAACTTGAACACAGGGAACTTCCCAGAGACTCATACTCCAACCAAGAACTATTCATGGAGATAACCTAGAATCCCTGCACAGATGTAGCCCATGGCAGTTCAGTGTCCAAGTGGGTTACATAGTAATGGGAAGAGGGACTGCCTCTGACATAATCTGATTGGCCTGCTCTTTGATCACCTCCCCCTGAGGGGGGAGCAGCCATACCAGGCCACAGAAGAGGACAAAGCAGCCACTTTTGATGTGAACTGATAGACTTAAGATCAGAAAGGAGAGGAGAACCTCCCCTATCAGTGGACTTGGGGAGTGGCATGCATGCAGAAAGGGGAGGGAGGGTGAGATCGGGAGGGGAGGAGGGAGGAGCTTATGGGGTGATACAAAATGAATAAAGTGTAATTAATAAAATAAAAGAAAAGAAAATTATAAAAAATTCCTGACACAAACCATCCAAGAAATCCAAGATAACATGAAAAGAAAAAACCTAAGAATAATAGGAACAGAGGAAAAAGAAGATTGCCTCCTCCAAGGCCCAGAAAGTATTTTCAACAAAATCAAAGAAGAAAATTTCCCCAACATAAAGGAGAGGCCTATAAGAATACAGAGGCCTATAGAAACCTAATAAATTAGATCAGAAAAAGAAAATCTTACCACCACATAATAATCAAAACAGTAAGTGTACAGAACAAAGAAAAAAATACTAAAAGCTAAAAGGGGAAAAGATCAAGCAACATATAATTGCAAATCTAACAGAGTCACACCTGACTTCTCAGCAAAGACTGCAAAAGCCAGAATGGCCTGGACTGATATCATGCAGACCCTAAGAGAACACAGATGTCAGCCCAGGCTACTATACCCTGCAAAACTCTGTCGTCATAGATGTAAAAAACAAGATATTCAATGACAAAAAGGAATTTAAACAATACCTACCCACATAGCCAGGATTACAGAAGATACTAGAAGGAAAAATACAACTCAAAAAAAAAAAAACAAAAACAAAACTAACTGCTTCAGGAAAACATAGGGAATGAATAACCTCACTATAGCAAAACTAAAAACACGCTCCCACAGCCAACATCAAAATCAAAGGATCTAACACTCATTAATCTCTCTAAACATCAATGGACTCAACTCACCAATAAAAAGACACAGACTAACAGAATGGATGTATAAACAAGACCCAACAATCTGTTGCATACAAGAAGCAAACCTAAGTCACATAGATAGACATAACCTGAGAGTAAAAGGCTGGAAGACAGTTTTCCAAGCAAATGGACCCAAGAAGCAAGCAGGAGTAGCCATTCTAATATCTAATAAAATAGACTTTCAATCAAAATTAATCAATATAGATGAGAAAGGACACTTCATACTCTTCAAAGGAAAATTCCAGGTGGAAGACATCACAATCTATAACATCTATGCCCAAAATACAATGGTAACCACATTTGTAAAACATTAATAAAACTTAACCCACACATAGATCCCCACCCGTTAATAGTGGGAGACTTCAACACCCTACTCTCAACAAAGGACAGGTCAACAAAACAGAAATTCAACAAAGAAACAATGACTCTAATAGAAGTCATGAATCAAATGGGACCTAACAGACGTCTACAGAACCTTTCACCCAGACACAAAAGAATTTAATTTCTCAGCACCTCATGGAACCTTCTCCAATATAAACCATATGGTTCGTCACAAAGCAAGCGTCAACAGATACAAGAAGATTGAAACAATCCCTTGTATCCTATCTGACTACCATGGACTAAAGCTGGACATCATCAACAACAGAAATAGCAAAAATGCTACCCTCAAATGGAAACTGAACAACTTGCCACTCAAGGACAGCTGAGTCAGTGAAGAAATAAAGAAAAAAATTAAAGTCTTCCTAGAATTCAATGAAAATTAAGGCACAATATATCCCAACTTATGGTCCACAAGGAAAGCAAGGGCCCTAATCATCCATTCCTGCATCCCTTCCATCCCCCTTCTTTGCATCTTCTCGATCTCTCTCTCTCTCTCTCTCTCTCTCTCTCTCTCTCTCTCTCTCTCTCTCTCTCTCCTCCATCCTTCCCTTATTCATTGTAGCAATTTCCTGGGTTATTGATCCTAGTTCTCAATTTTTAGTCTTATGGTTTCATGACTGTCACCAACTTTATTGATCATCTAGCACAGGATGTTTTTAATTATCTTCTGCAATCCTACTATACCAGTCACGACCTGTTTTAGCTGGTGTTTACCTCATTTATTTATTTTTCTTTCTTTTCCATTCACTTTAGCCCCATTCCTCCTCCTAACCCAACCCTCCCTCCCCCATCCCCTTTTCCTCAGTAAAGGAAAGAGGAGCTTCCTTTCCCATCCACCCCAGCTCATCAAGTCTCATCAGGACTAAGCATATACTCTTCCCCTGTGGCCTGGCAAGGCAGTCTCACCAGGAGAAAGTGGTCAAAAAGCTGGCAAGGAAGTCAGTGTCCAATGAGCTTCCCACTTCCCTTACTAGAGGACCCACATGAGCCTAAGCTGCTCATCTGCTACATCTTTGTAGGGGCAAAGGTCCATTCCAAGCATGGGCCTTGGTTGATGCTTCAGTCTCAGTAAGCCCCTCTGGGCTCCAGGTAGTTGACTCTGTTGGTCTTCTTGTGGAGTTCCTGTCACCTCCAGGTCCATTTCTCTTTCCTTCCACTTTTCCACAAGACTCCCTATGCATCCACCAATGTATGACTGTGAGTATCAGCATCTGCTTTGAGACACTGCTGGGTACTCAGAGGACAACTCTGTCAGGCTCCTGTCTGCAAGCTTAGCTGAGTATCCTTCATACTGTCAGGGTTGGGAATCTCCCATAGGGTGGGTCTTTGGCTGGGCCAGGCATTGGTTGGGTATTCTCCCAATCTCTGTTCTATCTTTATCCCTGCACATGTTATAGGCAGGGAAATTGTGGGCTTGAGCTGTTTGTGTGTGGGTTGGTATTCCCCTCCCTCTACTAGAAGACTAGTCTAGTTAGAGGGTGTTCTCTTCAGTCTCTATGGCCTCTGCTACTAGGAGTCTCTGCTTGAGTCCCTCTCATAGACTCCCAGGTGCCTACCCTGACTTAGGTCTCAGCTTGTTACAGCCATGTCCCATCCTCAGTTTCTCTTTTCTCTACAGGCATTCCATCCTCTGGACCTCACTCTCCCCAGAATTAATTTCAACCCTTTTAACTCTATTCACCCCTTCTCCTACCTTATTCCCTCTCTTCTGTCTATTCTACCTGTCTATTCTATATCCCCTTTCAAAAGAGATTTATGTATCCTCCCTTGGGTTCTCCTTGTTACTTATAAGGCCTTTACTCTCCAGCATTCAGAAAAGTTTTGTGAGGTATAGTAATATTAGTTGAATATTGGTTAGGTCTATTTTCTCTAGTGGCTGGAAATGTCTACCACTCTGTGCTCTCTCTTGACTTTTAAGGTTTGCATGAAAGCTATTGCTGAAACTCTGAAGAATGGGCCTTCATAAATAACCTGTCACTGTGTCTGCAACTGGTTTATGCAAATCCATCTTAACTGTTATTTGGCATGGACAATATTTTCACTACTCATGTCTTTTTTTAATTGCCTGCTCCTCTGACGTAGTCACTCTTTCTCTAAATTTGGCAATTTTCAACTACAGTTCATCGGTTTCCAATTACTTTAGAATCTATTTCTATTGAAAAAGAAACTTTGTCGAAGGTAACTTTAAGTTCTTATAGTCTATCTTGTGATTTCTCTAGACTGTGGTGATGATCTCCACTGAGTCCTTGATATTTGCTTTACTCTCGTGTTGTACATTTAGAAGCCTTTCCTGGAAGTTCCTCCTAACTTGTTGAATGTCTTATCTAAATCTCACACTGACCTTTTTATTTAACTTATCTTTAAATTATTCCTGATTTCATAGATCATTTAACAGCCAGGTTTTGAATGACTTCTCTGGAGGTTCAGCTGTTCCAACCTTTTGGATTCACTTTATTGAAGAGTTAAGAAAACTTGGAGTCCTTGAGCTTTTATCTTTCTCTTCTCTCTACAGTGTAATCTGTGCTTCTCCCTTTCCTACTCTCATAGTTTTGCAATTTAATTGATACGAGGTTCAGAGAAATTGAGTCATTTATCTCTGATGTCTAAACCAATTAGAGCAGAGAGGTCTGCATGCCAAGCTCTGACCTACCATGGTGCTCACTGTGACTGCTACTGGCCTGAATTTCTGTCAGTGTCTCCATGTGCAGGCCTGTCAATGCAGTAAGCACTGAAACTGGCTTTGGACCGATCAGCTGGTGAGCTGATTCTGTGAACCATTTAGATGGACATGCCCTCTCACTGCAAATGAAGGGCCTGAGGGTGTTGAAAATACTCAGTCCACATCAATTAATTTGTTGACAGTTCCAGGCATTGTGTTTTTATTACATTTACCTCTCTGTAATTCCTTTCAGACTCACACCCATTACATCTTTATCCAAGTTTTTTTTTTTTAAGCTTGAATCCTATTAGGGTCATCTGTAGTTGAGTGTGTGTCCATCCACTAGTGTATAGGTGATGTTCTGGGGACACACCCTTAAAAAAACTAACTCTCCCTCTCCTGAAAGCTGTAAGCCACCAACAGCTTCCTCAGCTAGGGATAAAACCTCATGGCCACACTTACCACCCCACTGCAAGTGTATGTCACACAAGTATGTATATATTTTTATATGATATTTTATTAATTCCTAGAATTAATACAATGTATTTTGTTTATATTCACCTCTCACAATTTGCCCCGACTCCTCTTAGATCCATCTTCACATTTTGATCTTTCCTAACTTCTTAACGTTCACCTCTTTTAAATAATGAATTCCATTCATGCTGCCACAGATGGTTTAGGTCCACCTAGTGGAGCATGGTTGACTACCAGGGGCTATATATTTAAAGAAAACTGAACCTTTTTCTTCCTGGAAATTATCAACTATCAATAGCTTTTGGGTTGGGGTGGGGGGTTGTGATCCCCTCTTCATACTGGAATATTGAGGTGTGGCTTCCTTAGTAGCCTCAAGATCAATCCATGGCAATTGCCTGTAAGTGAGGATTCTCTTATGTGCTACCAGCTTGTCTGTCTTGCATTTACCAAATGTTCTCAAATCTTTAGGGTTACAGCTAAGAGTCTAAACATGTCTATTCTCCCCTTGTAGATGCTGGTGTTCTAGCAAATGTTGGCCGCAGAACTGATCAATACCGATGCCTCAAAAGTGGAGGATTCTGTCTCCGCTCCACCTGCCCTATGTTTACCAATCTAGTGGGAACCTGTAAGCCAGATAAGCCCAACTGTTGTAAGGAGATGGGAGCCTGAAGAATTAACAGAAAAGACAAGTGAGGTATTGTAAAATTAGTATTTTAATAAATAAAATGTAAGCCTATTTGCATCAGATAAAAATGAAGTTTATGTCTCAGGTTAAAAGAACTTTGAGGTTTAAGATGGAAGGCTGAAGTACAGGGCTTAGAATGACACAGATCACCTAACTGACCCTGAGCAATGATGATCACAATTTGAGTGACATTATTTTATTTAATTTTATCACCAAACTACATGTACCCAGTGCATGAGGGTCACACAGACCTGGACAGTGAACACAGCTCTCAGGCCTCCTCGGGTATCCCAGAGAAAGGCCTCAGCAGTGCGTTAGATGAAGCCCCATCTTCAGATCCAGGGCTGCTGTATCTTCTTACAGGGTTTGGGATAATGGATGGATTGACCTTCGTATTAGAAACCCATTTACAACTGCAAGTTGTCCCCCAAAGCTCATCCTCCATGGGGAATGACTGGATTTCCAGGTCAGGACTTTGTTAAGATTCAGCCACAACTTGCAAACCTAGCTGTGCATCACATATCTGTGTTAGGACTGGGATGTCTGTGTCAAGGAAGACTTTTTCCATTTGACTGAGAAATTATCTGCTTATACCAATGTCAAATGAATTTAAAAGTCAAAAAACAGGCCTTCAAGAATATATACATTGACAAAAAAATAAATATCAAAGCAGATCATTACAGTGGGCAGCATTTTAATGGAAACAGACAAGGTGCAGCAAACTTTGGCATTTTAAAGAGTAAAGCAGAGGGAAGTATCTACAAATAAAAATGATGATGATGATTACATCAAACATTTGGGAACAATACACCTTGGTGACTACAGCTAGCAAGAGTGGTCACAAGCCAGCCTTGAACACAGACTGTTGGCAGATTTTCTTGCAGATGTCCCTCTGAGTAAGGTTGTGGTGGCCTCCATTTCAGCTGGACCTTGGCAGAGTCTAGTGTGATCCTAAAAAGCAGGTTTTGTAGCTAAGAACTTTCTTATAACATTCTGATCTCACTTGTACTTTTTTGTAGGGTTGACAGGAGGGACATTAGTTTTACTCTAAAAACTATCGCCATTTTCCAAAATACAATTAAAGCAAGAATTGTGACACCTTCCTTTTTATATCACTTCCAGAACTCCACAGATGGTCCCTATTGAGGCCGTCCTAAGTTTTACACTGATTTTGTTTTTCCTTTCAGGAGCCAACCCACCTCCCCTCTGGAGGTTATATATCTATATTTGGTTTCTTACACTCTAGATCCAGTCACCATCCTCACATATTAGTTTCCAAATTTGATGACCACAGTTCCCATTATGGGTTCTGACCTACAACAAAGGAAATTGCTTTGTTGGCTGAGGATACTTTGGTAACCTTCACAAACATGTTTCTCACAGCCATGATGAAGAGAGTGTCCTCTGGAACCTTCTAGGGTGGGTATGCAGAGTGAGTAGGAAAGTATGGGTACACTTATGTGGCTCATCTGTGTTCACAGTATCATAACCCTAAGCCTCTCAACACCTACCCTCCCATTCAACCAGGAAAAATCATGTTTCCAGTTTGCTTTTACTTTATCTACAAGTTTCACACAATTAAAGCCCTTTCAGCGTCCTAAATTATGTTCAGTGAAAAACCTGTTTAGTAGGCCACGCTAAATATATCCAGGTTGATCTAACACTGTGTTTCCTCCATGATCCTATTCCTCCAGCACCCATTTTGACACATATTTCCTACATATTTGTTTGTATAAATTATGAAACTGAAGTAACTCATTGGATGGTACTCTTATCGTGGGTAATATATTCTGTCTTTCCTTTAGAGTTCCGTGATAACCATAGTCTCACAATATGTCTCGTGGTGATGATAGTCACATAATATGTCTAGTGGTAACTATGGTCTCACAATAGATCTAGGATAAAAAGGAGGGATGAAACATGCCTGGGACATGAGAAGAATCTCACACAGTATCTGACTTAGGAGGTTTAGTTGACATTTCCTCAAGAACTGCACTGACGATTTTTCTTCAGCTGGGCTCCAAGATCTGCTCCTGTCATATAGATCATCAGAATTTTTTTCAGAGTCTCACCTTCTTCAGGGTGTTGGTACAAACCTGTATTGTGAATTTAAGAAAAATATCCCTTCCCTATGTCTCTCTGACAATAACAGTAGATTCCCTGTGAGTCTGTAAATCCAACTTGCATTATCCTGTGGACCTTCACAGGAAAAAATTCATCATCTCTGTCTCAGAAATCACAGACTAAAACATATCAGATACAAAAATTCATCTAACAATTGGATTAAATACTTAAATATGAAATATCAAGATCAAAATTTATTTTTAAATGCTCGTGCCATGAGTCTGAGTAATGGTTTCTTTTTTTAAAATTTCTTTTCTTTTTTTTTTTTTTTAGTAATGGTTTCTTATGCATGATCTTCAGATATAGATTGTGATAATGAAAGCAGTTAGAGGAATCTTAAAGATCCTTCTGCATAATTGGAATAGTAAAAGAAAAGACAGTGTCAGAGAACACAAAGTAATAGGACACATTTCCAAATTACACATAATGGTGGGCTAATAACCAAATCTCATTGGTAGCTACAATAACTGGGTAGAACAACAACAAATGCCAGTTTAAAATTGGTTTAAGAGATGGTCAGTAGTTGAGAGCACTCCAAGAAGACCTGCGCTCATGTTGCAGACCCTACATGGCACTCACAACTGTTTGCAACCACATTTCCACAGTTCCGGGATGGGAGCCAATGCCCGCTTCTGACCTCCTAGGGGATGAGGCACCACATGTGGTGCACAAACATGTATCCAGGAAAAACACTCATGGGCAGAACATTAAATAAATAAATATTTAAAAATCAGCAAAGCAGGGCTTGGATGATAGCCAGGACATAAGACTTTTCTATGCAAAAATGAGGGGGAGGCAGCCTTACCAGGCCACAGAGGAAGACAACGCAGACAGACCTGATGAGACCTGATAGGCTAGGGTCAGCTGGAAGGGGAGGAAGCCCTCTCCTATCAGTGAAATGTGGAAGGGGCACAAGAGGAGAAGAGGGAAGAGGGGCAGTACTGGGAGAGGATGTGGAAGGGGGCTACAGCTGGGATACAAAGTGAACAAATTGTGACAAATTTTAAAAAATTTAAAAAACAGTCTATCTGCATACATTCTTCTAACCACAGGATTGTGAGTTGGAGACAGAAGGATTTCGGGGGATTTCTAGCTGTCTTGGTTATTTTTATATCTCTGTGATAAGACACTATGACCATTGCAAGTTATAAAAGAAATTAATATGGGACTTACAGTTCACAAAGTTAGAGTCCATGGCTGTCATGGCAGGGAGCATGGCAACATGCAGGCAGGCATGGTGCTGGAGCAGTAGCTCACATCTTGAGACTCAATCATAAGGCAGAAAGAGAGAGAGAGACAGAGAAAGAGAGACTAAGGCTGGCTTTGAAACTTCAATCCTTTTCCAGTGACATACTTCCTCCAGCAAGGCTACACTTCCTAATCCTTCCCAAATAGTTCTAACCCTGGAGAACAAGGGCTCAAATGTGGGAGCCATCTTCATTCAAACCAGTGCACTAGCTGCACTCGGCCAGCTCTAGGTTCAGTGAGACTGTCCCAGAGGAATAAGACCCACAATGAATGACTGTGGGGGTATCATACCATGATGCACATGTAGTGCAAAGGTCAACTTTGTGGACTCTTTCTGCTTCCACATGGGTTCTAGGCAGAGATCTCAGGTTGCCTGTGTGACAAATGGCTTTACCATCTCAGCCATCTTGTCTACCCTCATATAACTTTTATAAGAAATTATCTGAAGCCTTTGCAATAAACTGCTGGTAAATTCAACTACTATGGTACCCTCTCACTTTTGTCTATTCATGAAAACTAATGAAGGATATGTCAACATGTGAATATTTTGCTGCATTATTCGCAATGGCAGAAACACAGAATCAGCATAGGTTTGCATCAAGGAAAAATTAATTCAGACAATAAAAATGTATACACCAACTGGGCCTGCCTCCACCGTCTCCATATCTTCAGGCATATCTCTGGTCCCACAGATCCTACACATGCTTTCTTTGGTAAGTTCTTCCAGAACCAAGGCTGCCCAAACTGTTTTAAAGTCTAAGCCTAGCTTTGGATATGCAGTTTGTGCAATGATGGCCTGGAGAGTTCCCTCAAAAACAGGCCAAATCTCACCTGGTCCACGCTCCCAGGCCCAGCTCCAGACATGCAGTGTGAGGCTTGCTGTGCCTAGATATTTCCAGAACGCCAATCACCAGCACCATCAGTGCATCCTCAGGGCTAACACTGGGTGCCCAGTTCCTATACAGGTCCAGCCATGCTAGGGTCTCACATCAGACACGCAACCAATGAAAAAAGTCCCTATGCTCAGGCCACTTCATAAAAACACAGCAGTATGAAAGACCAAGGCACTATGAAACCCAAATTCCACCAGTCTGTAGAACTATAGGTCCATAGGAAGGTCTCTAATAAGTACCTAGGTGATTCCAGTGACACAGAATTTAGAAGAACAGTAACAAGCCTGATCAGAGAATTGAAGTTTAAAGAAAATATGAACAAACATCACAATGAACTTAAAGAGGGGGCAGAGAGAGAGAGAAGCCTGAATGATGACCAAAAATTACAAACATATGACTGAATGAAATGGCGAAAACATTTCAGGATTTAAAAACTGATTTGAAGAAAGGCATAGGAATACTGAAGGGAACTCAAGTTGAAATTGAGATGGAATTGAAAGAATCAATAACCCAATTACAAAACTCAGGGGAAATCTTTAAAAGTAGAATGAATCAAGTAAAGGACAAAATATCAAGACTTGATAAGGCAGAGAAATAGGACCATTCTAGCCTCTGCCTCCCTGAGTGCTGGGATTACAGCCATGCACCATGGCACCTGCCTAAGAATATGGGATTTTTTAATCATTGAAAGAAACAGACAAGAACTGTGGGATATTATAAAAAGAGCAAATTTGAATTATAGGCATGGATGAAAGAAAAGAATCTCAGATCAGATCTGGCATGGGCCAGATCTCCAACAGGATCATAAAAGAAAATGTCCCCAAATTCAAGAAATACCCATACAGTAGCAATCATAACTACAAATTGGCAAGATAATACAAGAAAATCCTCATGGAATATTATAGTTAAAATGCTAAATATGCTAACAAAGAGGACATTGAAAACTGCAAGAGGAAAAAATAAGAGGAAAAATCAAACGTAACATATAAAGGAAAACCCATTAGACAGATGACAACTCAGACGACTGTACAATCAAAAATATCTGCCATAGTTGAAGGAGAAAGAAAACCTTCCCATGATATAAATAGTCTAAAAGAATTCATGTCCACCAAACCATTACTACAGAATATATGGGAAGCAATACTTTAGATTGAAGAGAGGAATAAGCATACCCACTAGACTATGGAAAAAAAAAGTTATAATTACTGAAACCTAAAGTAGGACTAGGAACACAAATAGCAAACAACAAAACCAAAATGACAGCAATCAACCCACACCTTTCAATAATATCTGCAATCAATAGGCTCATGTTTGTTGAATCAATTAATAAAATCCATTTTTTTTCCTGTTGCGTACATAAGAAATCTCTCTTGCCTTCAGATAGATACTAACTTTAAGTAAAAGAATGGGGGGAAGTATTCTAAAAAAAAAAAAACAAGAACAAGAAGCAAACGTAGGCTGTTATCTTAATATCTAACAAAGTAGAAGTCATGCTAAAAATCAGAAGAAATAAAGAAGTTAAATTACAACTAAGAGAAGACATAGCCAAGAAGACATTACAAACCTAAACATATTCACTACATCCTGGCTTACTCAATCCCATAAGAGTAAATTCCAGGACTTTTTTCCAACTATGTAATATTAAAATACTTTAACACTCTCTTTCTCCTATACACAGATAATCTGGAAACAAATGAACAGAGATCTAGTTCTTTGAGAAGATAAATAAGATCCAAAAGCAAATAACTTTGGTGAACATACATGCAAAAATTCCTCATAAGATACTTGTAAACATATGAACACAGGTATAGATAGATAGATAGATAGATACAGATACATATAGATAGAGAGATCTAGATAGATGGATGGATAGATAGATAGATAGATAGATAGATAGATAGATAGATAGATAAAATTACCCATCATGACCAAGGTAGTTTTATCCCAGATATTGTAAGCATGTAAGCATTGGTCAAAATATAAGTGTCAAAGTCCTGCTTCAACACCAACAGGGTAACGTGAGGCAAGGCATAGATCTGTGGCTGCAGCCTGGCTGGTGACCCAGCAGACTTTTTCCAGGGCAGAACAGATGGTTACTGACCATGGCTTCCACTGATAGTGGCAAATTGAGGGGCCAGAATTAAATTGCTATTAAATCGGCCAGTGCTGGTAGCTTCCTGATGTGGGCTTACACCTATTATGGTAAGCATTGGCTAGGGCTGTTGACTCTAGCAGTGGCTTTCCACTGGTAGTGGCAAAGCATCTAAAAAGAAAAAGAGAAAAAAGATCATACACACACACACACACACACAGAGACACACATACACACACACACACACTTAATGATTAAGTAAGACAGGCTCCAGCAGGTAGGTTCTAACAAGCTTCTTCTCTTCATTTAGCTTCTTTTACAGGCTTCTTCTACTTTACACATACACACATACATACATACATATTTACATATATACATACATGCATACATGCACATTCACATATTGGATGGATGGAGTAAACTTCAGAGAACATGTTTCAACCCAATCTTACACACATACGTATACTCATACATATACCGCGGTAATGGAACAAACTCTGAAGAGGGGAGCTCCAAACCACACTTTAACTCTTTCTCCCTACAGCTTATATATCCCAGCAAAATCTTTTAAGCAGTACAAAAATCACAAAGTGGTCACATTCTATTTTTCTTTAACTGAATGATTACAATGATTATACTTAAGAAAAACATGTTCCCCAACACCTTCAGATGATCAAGTGTTTTACATATTATGGGTGAGAAACAAATATGAAAAACAAGTTATTCCCAAGAACCCTATACTTTTGTAAGTAAGCAATTTGTTATCTATTAACAGACTATGCACCAGCAAGGTAATATCTCAGCCAGCTTTTCTGTACTGGCAGGGTGCAATTTGCAGTTACAAAGAAAGAATCAATTATCTTTAAAAGTAATCTTATAAAAATATTAAAAGAGTCACAAATCTGAACTTTTCTATAAAAATAATCAGCCATCTCTACTCTAAATCTTCAAGGTACACATCTACTCTTTAACAATTTTTATTAGATCATATCGGGAAATTGAGGACAAAAACAAGTATAAGAAATCAGTTGTCATCTCAGTCACTGGCTGTGAGAGGGTCATTTCAGCAAGTGCCATTCTGGACTATTTTTTCTGTTAACCAATCTTAAAAAGTCTCTGGCTTTCCTATTAAGAGTATAATTTTCTGAACTTTAAACTGTTCTCTAAGATTTTTACCTCAGAGCCACTAGCAAAAACATCTTTTTTTAACCTTGCTAAACAATATTGTTTTTTTTTTTAATTCTCTATGTCAGAGCCACTAGTAGAAACATCTCTACCTAACCTTGTTAAACAATTTGTTTTTCCAACTCTTTCTAAGGTTAGTAGCCATTGCTAACAATCTACATCTGTACATTCTACATTCTTTTTTTTTTTTTTCAGAATCCTTCTTTAATCATAACAAAAACAATTTCTCAAAAATCCAGCTTACTCCCTGTTCTGCATAACGAAATTCATACTGGAAAAGGCAAAATCTTGTAAAAGCAACTTTTATTCACCTGAAGTAATTGTCATCTCTGAGGCTTTCTGCCTCCATCTGCTAACCTAGGCCTAGTCCTGGAAGCTTCTAGCCTCCTTATAATCTAATCAAAGGAGAGAGAGAGAGAGAGAGAGAGAGAGAGAGAGAGAGAGAGAGAGCAGTGGAGAAAAGGGGGGAGAGAGAAAGAGAGGCAGGCAGGCATTTTTTGGGGGAGAGTTTTACTGAGACAAGTTGTAGACACAGATGAAGACAGAACAAGCCAGAGAATGAGGAGCCAGAAGGTTAGAACATATTACCAATGTTAGTATGAGGCCAAGCAGAGCAATTCAATGAGAAGTGAGAGAAGCCAGTTTGAATCAATCACCTTGAAGAGGTGTTTGAACCAGAGCAGCTGAATTGAACCAGCCAGCCAGAGTTCAGAAAGAACTAGAAAGGGTGAGCTTATTCAACAGTAAGTCTACATTCTTTTTAAGGGAGGTGTTTAAATCATGCTCCAGCAACAATGCCTGAAAGAGATCAAGCATTGTCATTTGTAAGTGCCATATAGACTGCCCAGTCAGGGGCTGGAGTTTCTGCACACTTCACATATTAGGAGGATTTTGAGGCCTGCAAGGATAACAAGCAGAGCTATGCTCCATAACAGTATGAAGTCCTCAGGACACCTAGTTCCTAGGGCTGTGCTATGCCCAGACACACCCACTGTGGCTATGCTAACTATGGGCTGCATTCTGTGAGTTCTAGAGCTGTTTTGCTGTTGCTTCCTGCATGGCTCCCAACCTATAAGTCAACTGAGAAAAATACAAACAAAAAAAAATGGAGGAAATTAATAAATTACTTCAAGAATGCTATGGAAGCCAAGAAAAAAACAAACAGTTGAAGGAAAATGTTCAAGACCTGAAAATGGAAATAGAAGCAATAAAGAAAACACAAACTGAGGGAATTTGGAGATGGAAAACAGGAACTACAGATGCAAGCATCATCAACAGAATACAAGAGATAGAAGAAAGAATCTGAAACAAAGAAAATGTTAAATCTAAAAAACTCTGAACACCAAATATCCAAGAAATCTGGAACACTATGAAGACATGGAATCTAAAACTAATAGGAATAAAAAAAGAAGAGTTCCCAGGTCAAAAACCCAGAAAATATATTTAACAAAATCATAGAAGAAAATATTTCTAACATAAAGACATGCCTATAAAGGTACAAAACAAAATAGACTGGACCAGAAAATAAAGTCCCCATGCCACATGATAATCAAAACACTAGACACACAGAACAGAGAAAGAAAAAAGAAAGCTGAAAAGGAGAGAAGAGGGAGTAGGTAACATATAAAGACAGATCTATTAGAATTATACCTCCCTTCTCAACAGAGACTTTAAAACCCAGAAGGGCCTGGGCAGATTTCTTGAAGATGCTAAGAGACCACTGATGCTAGCCCAGATTATTATACCCAGCAAACAATGGAGAAAACAACATATTTCATGACAAAGTCAAATTTAAAAATTAACTATTTAAAAATTCAGCCCTACAGAAGGTACCAGAAAGAAAAATTAAGCCCAAGGCCAGAAGAGCCTGGGCAGATGTCTTAAAGATATTTAGAGACCACTGATGCCAGCCCAGAGTATCACATCCAGAAAAACTTTTAAACACCATAGATGGAGAAAACAAGTTTTGTCCATGACAAAATCAAACTTTAACAGTAGTTAACCACAAATCCAGCCCTACAGAAGGTACTAGATGGAAAACCGCAACCAAAGAAGTTAACTAAACTTATAAGAATACAGGCAATAAATAATCTCATACAAGCAAAACCCAAAGAAGGGACACACACACACACACACACACACACACAACTACTACCACCAACAACAAAAAATGACAGGAATTAATGGTCATTGGTTAATAATACCTCTCAATGGACTCAGTTCCTCAATAAAAAGACAGGCAAAAAAAGAGAAAAAAAAACAGGCTGACAAAATGGATATGAAAACAGAATCCACCATTCTGCTGAATAGAAGAAACATATCTCAACATCAAAGATACAGTCAGCCGAAGGAGTTCTGTAGTTGAATTTTTGGGGTTGCTCATGTATACTATCATATCATCTGTGAATAATGAAAGTTTGACCTCTTCCTTTCCAATTTATATCTCCTTGATCTCCTTTAGTTGTCTTATTGCTCTAGCTAGGACTTCAAGTACTATGTTGAAGAGATATGGAGACAGTGGACAGCCCTGCCTTTCCCCTGAGTTCAGTGGGGTTGATTTGTTTCTCTCCATTGAGTTTGATGTTGGCTATTCACAGATGATATGATAGTATACATGAGTGACCCCAAAAATTCAACCAGAGAATTCCTTCAGCTGATAAACACCTTCAGCAAAGTGGCTGGATACAAAATTAACTCAAAATAATCAGAAGCACTCCTGTATACCAAAGACAAAAGGACCGAAAAAGAAATCAGAGAAACAACACCCTCGACAATAGCCACAAATAAAATAAAGTACCTTGGAGTGACTTTAACCAAGCAAGTGAGAGACCTGTTTGAAAAAACTTCAAGTCTCTGAAGAAAGAAATTGAAGAAGATATCAGAAAGATCTCCCATTGTGCAAGGATCGATAGGATTAACATAGTGAAAATGGCCATTCTGCCAAAAGCAATCTACAGATAAAATGCACTTCCCATCAAAATATCAACACAATTCTTTACAGACCTTGAAAGAAAAATTCTCAACTCCATATGGAGGGAAAAAAAAACCCAGAATTCCCAAAACAATCCTGTACAACTTGAATTTTGACAAAGACGCCAAAAACATTCAATGGAAAAAAGACAGCATCTTCAGCAAATGGTGATGGTCCAACTGGATGTCTACATGCAGAAAATATGAAAATAGATCCATATTTATTATCCTGCACAAAATTAAAGTCCAAGTGAATCAAAGACCTCAACATAAAACCAGACACACTAAACCTGTTAGAAGAAACAGTGAGGAAGAGCCTAGAACTCATTGGCACAGGAGACAACTTCCTGAACAGAACACCAACAGCACAGGCTCTAAGAGGAACAATCAATAAATGAGACCTCATGAAACTGAAAAGCTTCTGTAAAGCAAAAGTCATTGTCATCAGAACAAAACGATAGCCTACAGACTGGGAAAGGATCTTCACCAATCCTATATCTGACAGAGGACTGATATCTAGAATATATAAAGAATTAAAGAAGTTAAAAAGCAAGAAGTCAAGCAATCTGATTAAAAAATGGGGTACAGAGCTAAACAGAGAATTCTCAATAGAGGAATACAGAATGGCAGAGAAACACGTAAAGAGATGTTCAACATCCTTAGCCATCAGAGAGATGCAAATCAAAACAACCCTGAGATTTCACCTTATACCCATCAGAATGGCTAAGATCAAAAACTCAAGTGATAATACCTGCTGGAGAAGTTATGGAGAAAGGGGAACCCTCCTCCCTTGCTGGTGAAAATGTAAAGTGGTACAACTACTTTGGAAATCAATCTGGCTCTTTCTCAAACAATTAGGAATAGTGCTTTCTCAAGATCCTGCCATACCACTCCTAGCCATATATCCAAAAGATGCTCAAGTACACCACAAGGACATTTGCTCAACCATGTTTGTAGCAGCTTTATTCGTAATATCTAGAACCCGGAAACAACCCACATGTCCATCAATGGAGGAATGGATACAGAAATTGTGGTACATTTACACAATGAAATACTACTCAGCAATTAAAACAAGGAAATCATAAAGTTTGCAGGCAAATGGTGGGAACTAGAAAAGATCATCCTGAGTGAGGTGACCCAGAAGCAGAAAGACACACATGGTATATATATTCACTTATAAGTGGGTACTAGACCTATAAGATAGGATAAACATACTGAAATCTGTACACCTAAAGAAGATAAACAAGAAGGAGGACAGGAGTAAGATGATCAATCCTCACTTAGACAAAGGGGATGGACACTGGAAGCAGGAGAAAACAAGTAACAGGACAGGAGCCTACCACAGAGGGCCTCTGAAAGACCCTACCTAGCAGTGTATCAAAGCAGATGCTGAGATTCATAACCAAACCTTTGGCAGAGTGCAGGGAATCATATGAAAGAAGGGGGAGTTAGTATGACATGGAGAGGACAGAAGCTCCACAAGGACCAAATATATCAGGGCACAGGGGTCTTTCATGAGACTGTTTCTCCAACAAAGGACCATGCATGGATATAACCTAGAACCGCTGCTGGGATGTAGCCCATGGTAGCTCAGTATCCAAGTGGGTTCCCTAGTAAGGGGAACAGGGACTATTTCTGACAGGAACTAAATGGCTGGCTCTTTGACACCCCAAGGCTGCTCCCAAGGAAGGAGCAGCCTTGCGAAACCAAAGAGGAGGACATTGCAGCCAGTCCTGAAGTTACCTGATAAGCTAGAGACAGATTGAAGGGGAGGAGGACCTCCCCTATCAGTGTACTTGGAAAGGGACAGGGAGAAGATGAGGAAGGGAGGGTGGATTTGGGAGGGAATGAGGGAGTGGGCTACATCTGCGATACAAAGTTAATAAAATGCCTTTAATCCCAGCACTCAGGGAGGCAGAGGTAGGTGGATCTCTGAATGTTCAAGCCAGCCTGGTCTACAAAGCAAATCCAAGACAGCTAAGGCTACACAGAGAACCCTGTCTTCAAAACAAATCAAAAACCCAGCATGTCTTAATGATACAAGTTATACAGTAGGACTAGAGGTAACATGTCTCAACATAATAAAAGCTATATGTAAGAAACCCACAGGGAACATCATCAAACATGGAGAAAAACAGGGAGACATCTTACTCAAGATAGGAATGAGACAGAGATGTCCATTATCCCTACTCAATTTAAATATTGTTCCTGAAGCACTTGCCAGAGCAATAAGGCAAGAGAAGAAAATGAAAGGGATACAAATACATAAATGCCAGGTAAATATCCGGCAGGTGGAGCTGAGAGGAGGGTTGGCCAGTCCAGCTGGACACCTCCGTGGCTGACCGGGATGGTGAGTGTCGATGGCCCGGACCTCCCCAGATGACCCAGGGAATAAACCACCACTGAGCCGGGAGATCTATCGAAGCAGGAACTCCATTTATTGAATAAAACGGACATTTTTATAAGTTTGGATCAGGAGACAGGATCAATGAAGTGAGGTAAGATGACATAGAGAGCAAGGTTAGGTAGTGCAAGGAGAGGTGGGCCAGTGACAAAACTCCACATAACAGTTGCCAGGCAGGGTTGATTTTAAGGCAGATATGCCGAATCACTTTTGCCCAGAAGTGGCACCTCTTAAATCGGAAGCTAAAGACAGGTCTCCAAACTCTAGCCAGGCTCAGGTAGATGCCCAGCATTATCAGGACCAACACATAAAAAAAGCCAAACCATCCCTATTTGCAGTTGACATGATACTATATATTAGAGATTCCCAAAACTCTACCAGAAAACCTCTAAGTTAAGCCAACTCAGTAATTTGGCAAGATACAAAATGAACTTAAACAAGTCAATAGCTTACTACACACCAACAACAAATACACAGAGGAGGTAATGGACAAAATTCCATTCACAACAGCCTCAAAGAAAACAAAACATCTATGAATGAGCCTAATGAACAAGATAAAGCATCTTGGTTTCTTGTGCCTTCCCTTGGATTTTTCCTTCTATTGGTTTGTTTAGTCCAGGACCAATGTGTTAGTTTTTGTTTTATCGCATGTATTTTATTTGATATTATTATCACTGAAAAGCCTGTTTCTTTTCTGATATAGAAAGAGAATGAATGCAGATGTTAGGGGAGCAGGAGGAACTGGGAGAATTAGAACTGGGGAACCATAGTCAGAATAATGTGAGGAAAAAAATGTATTTGCAATGAAAGAAAAAAATTTAAAAGGACAAAGGACCTCTACAATGAAAATGTTAAATGTCTGAAGAGACAAAGAAAGGTACTAAAAAATGGAAAGATCTCTGTGCTCATGGATGGATAGAATTATTTTATGAGAATAGCCATTTTACCAGAAGTTATTTAGAGATTCAGTAAAATTTTTATCAAAATTCCTATCTCGTTCTTCACAGAAATAAAAAAAAAAAACCTATTTCAAAGGGCTTTGAGGGGGTTGTTTGTTTGGTTTTGGTCATGTGGAATTACAAAAGATCCCAGATGGCCAAAACAATCCTAAGCAAAACGAACAATGCTAGAGGGATTTCCATTTCAGATCTTACTATATATTACAGAGCCACAACCATAAGAACAACATGCTACCAATTCAAAAACAGACATTTAGACCAATGGAGCAAAATCAAAGACCCAAACATGAACACACATAATTATAGCTACTTAATATTAACAAATTGGGAATTCCATCCTAATTTCTGTCACCTCCCAACTATACATGAACTTCTGAATTTCTAATGGGATTAATGTATATTTGAGGTTGGAGTCCTCCTGATCCAATCAGATCAGAGCTTTCTGCCAAATGGTGGTGGTGAGGTGCACACCTGGGAAATAAAAGGCATCCATTTGAAAGAGGCAGGATGTAAGGGCATCCCAGGGTACTTACGGTGCGATGCCCACCACAGCGTTTAAATATAGAAGATCTGAACTGCAGGGGTGGTAATATGAGGGAGCAAACTTTTTGGGTGAATAATTTGATTCTTCTGCACCACTGAAAGAATCTTAGCAATAGGAACTCCATGCACAGATCTGCTGTCCATTCCTGGAGACGGACATCCATACTTCTCTATATTCCTCAGCATACTCTCAAATTAATATATTCAGATTCATTTAAAAAAAAATGTTCTGTCATATGCTTTTCGAGATTGAGGGTCATGATCACTGAATACGATGAAGTCACCATGGTCATAATTGAGGACTCTGAGCATTATCTGTTCTCTCTGCAGGGGACCAACAGGGCACAGTTACTCCTTGGGTAACTGAGCAATTCAGTTCTGTCACAAGTGGAGGCCTGATATTTCAGGATGTTCCTCAAGATAGAGGCTGGCATCTGTTATCATAGGTTGACCATTTGATGCAAATGAGATGAGAGAAGGAACAGAACCCAGAAGCCAATTGAACAACCTGGACCCACTGCTCTAATAAAGGAAAATGTTCATCAAAGTCTTGTAAGAGATTATTGATATTTACTTTTGGTTTATCTTCTAGTAAAGCATGCTGTTAATCTTAAACAGCTGTATAACCAAATCACCACACAGAGACTGGGTTTTTAGTTAACCTAGAACACAATGCTGGGCAATATTTACTCCCTCCTAAACCTCCAAGCCCTCAGTTTCCTAACATTTAGATTTCCCACATTATACTTGCTTTTTGTAATCTTAGGTTTGGTTCATGCTCCACGTCCTCCAATATCTCCCTCCAGCTCTGCTCTCCTCGCTCTCCTCTCATCCCTTCTTCTCCCACTCATCTCCTGCCTTCTGGCTTCTCCTCCCTTTCCTGTCCTCTGGCTCCTCCCATTGCACAACATTGTATCTAGTTGCTTTATTTTGTCCTGTTTACACAAGAGTTGAGACAGGATACTTATAATAAGTATCACAATGCAATATCCAGCTTGAAAGCAGAGAGTTGGGGGTGGGGAAATCAGCATTTGAATTAACAAGGGTAAGGCGTATACGTTTTAAAAGAACATTATACCAACATCAAAGCAAACTTCTTCAGGTCAAATAAGTCTCTTGACTCAATTCAAGAGAGACTAACGAATGTGAGCTCCAAGTGTGGGGCTGGAAATAAAGGGCCACTGTAAATGCCCTAGTCAAAGCTGCTGAGGACTTGAAAATGTCGTGCTCATTGCATCCTCATCAACAAACCCACATACCTAATATAATATAATAATGAGCAAACTATTTAAGACGTTAACATGACTCAATACCAAGAAAACGAGAAAGCAAATAAAAAATGGACAAAGTGTCTGAACAGACATTCTTTTTTTAAAAAAGCCATACAATACATTCACATCTTATCACATGTAGGTTTCTAGACTCAGTGGGTCCAGTTCCCAGTGTAAGTTTTCATGTGTCAAAAACGGTGGGGGGCTATCCCATTCCATTTAAGTGTGCTGGGAACCTGCTCATCATTTCTCACAACTGTACAACGAGGCTAACCTCAAGATCTTTCACTCACTGTCACTAAGAGAAAATATGCTAGGCACAGTTAACACATAAAAAATTCAAATTGAAACAATATGCAGATCTCATGTCAATGGTTTTCAGATGGTTCTTATCAGCTTCAAATGAACAATAAGTGTCAGTGCACACATCCGTGAGTGCACTGAGTGCACGCATCTGTGTGCACACATGGACCTCTGTGCATTGTTGCCGGGGATGTCAAAAAACAAAAGCTATGGAACTATTTATTGCATAAAATTCTTCCAAAAGCTATTGGGCAATACAACTCAAACACCTCAAATGCCCCAAAGATGCTCGTACACACACACACACACACACACACACGAGTATCCTTAGAAACCAGAAAACTAATAAAGGGCTCTAAGGGGGAGGGGAGAAAAAATGCAGGGAGATAATGAAGCAGGACATCTTCCTTTTTTCTTTTTCTTTTTTTATATTAATTACAGTTTATTGACTTAGTATCCCAGCTATAGCCCCCTCCCTCCCTCCCTCATCTCCTCCCATGCTCCTCTCCAAGTCCACTGATATGGGAGGTCCTTCTCCCCTTCCATCTGACCCTAGCCTATCAGGTCTCAACAAGACTGGCTGCATTGTCTTTCTCTGTAGCCTGTAAAGGAGAAAACAGGAAACAGGACAGGTGCCTACCACAGAGGACCTCTGAAAGACTCTACCTTGCAGTATATCAAAGCAGATGCTGAGACTCATAAGCAAACTTTGGGCGGAGTGCCAGGAATCTTATGAAAGAAGGGAGAGATAGTAAGACCTGTAGGAGACAGGAGCTCCACAAAGAGAGCAACAGAACCAAAAAATCTGGGCACAGGGGTCTTTTCTGAGACTGATACTCCAACCAAAGATCATTCATTGATAAAACCTAGAACCCCTGCTCAGATGTAGCCCATGGCAGCTCAGTATCCAAGTGGGTGTCCTACTAAGGGGAACAGGGACTGTCTCTGACATAAATTCAATGGCTGACTCTTTGATAACCTCCCCCTGAGGGGGAAGAAGGCAGTCTTAAATGGGTTAGGGATGGGAGGCCAGGATGCATTCAGTAGTGTGTATGTGTGTGTGTTTGTAAACCTTCTACCATAGAAGCTTCCTAATATATATGCAAATACATATAGAAAATTAGTTTAAATGTAGTTACCCTATTATGGAGACAACGCCTCTCCTAGGTATTGTAGGCAATCAAATAAAAAGTACACTATCAATTACAGTTTGCCTCTTTTCAAGTTGATGGTCATTGGGGTCCTATACACCCCCACATAGGACAAGCTGTTGACATTTGGTTTTGTTTAGTCTCCATAATTTGATGGTAAGACCCTAGTGTTGAACAAAATATGACATCCCACACTGGAGTCATAGAACATGGAGAAATCAAGCTGGTACCAATCAGAATCCTAAGCCCCACTGATTATATTTCATGCTGCATTCAGACACCTCACAGACCAGAGAAGAAAAGTAAGCAACAGTCTTACCCAGCTGTGATCCCTGGGTACTACAGTAAGGACTGGCCAGTAAAAACACCCACAGGTGGAACAGTGTTTTCTCAGAAAGACATTTTTGCCAAAGATTTGTCCCATAGTGCTTCAGAGTCTTGGTGAGCCAAAACTCTAATGGGAAGCTTGACAGGTTAGAGACTAAATTCACTCCTGGCAGGATTCCTGTTCTGAGCCAACAGGTAAGTTTTTCTTCTAATATGTTTTCCTACAGATTTGGTGCTTCCCAAGCATGTATGGAAAGAAACAGCAAAATCTACCAACTTACACTCTGTATTAAATTTAATTTAATGTAATTAATCTTACAATGTTTTAGTATTGTAAAAATTAAATTAGGAAAGGGTTCTGGAGGAAATTAACCAGAATTGGAGACAGTAAATACCTTTCATTCCTGTGACATAAAATCCAGGACCACTATTCTTACTCTGGCTTAACAATCACAGAAGGCACTGCTCCTTTACACCAAATGCACAAGCAAAGATTCTGTCTCCCTTCTCCTGGCTTCCCTCCCCAGTTTCTCCTCATCTTCTTCCTTGTCACATGTCTAGCCCTGTGTGGCCCACCATTGTGCCCATTGTTCTGTCTCTGGGAAGATGAGATAACTTGAAAGAGCATCAAGTTTTTTAAAATGTGTCCTCCATAGGCCTTTTCTGTGTCTTGCTTTTTTCAAGCATGAGTCATCAAGGCATAGAAACAACTAAAGCAAGTATTCCTCTGTAAAAAAAATTTTTTTTCAAGGAACATCTAGAACACTGTGTGAGTAAATAGATGGACACTGTGGCCATGGTAAAGTAAAGTCTACAAAGACTTTAAGTATCAGGGCACATACTGGCTTCTCACCGGGGTACCAAGCTTTAATGCTGTACCTTTGAATCAGAAGATCTTATCGGCATTCTCCCCCTATAAAAATATTCCAAATGGCTTTTTCTGTCAATAAAAAATTGCAGGGAAAGAGATGTTCTGGTAGATTAGGTTAAGAAGGACATGCTGACCCTCTAGATCAAAGGCTGGTCTTTCCCTTTAAATCATAAGAGACCACAGAGAATAGCAAGAAACTGAGGGACAACCAAAACAGGGTGGAAACTGGACACCAAATGATAACCTGCCCCTGTGATGTTTCATCCACATGACAATAAGTAAATATTTTAGAAAACAACAGAGAATGAAAGGAAAATATTCTCAAGATTGCCTAGGTTTTTTTTAATTTTTATTATTTCACATGTTTGTGTGTTTAGGCTACACATACATCTGTGCACCATGCATGTGCAAAGACCACAGACACCAGGAGAAGTTATTGGATCCCTTTAAACTGGGGTTACAGAGGATTGTGAGCAGGTCAGTGGGTGCTAAGAATTGAACCCAGGTACTTTAGAAGAGCAACACGCACTCATAGCTCCTGAGCCATCTCTCTAAGCCCTAAAAATAAATAAATAAATATTTTAAACTAAAAAAACCTGAAAGATAAATTTGAGTAAATATCTGAAGGCCAACAAGTAGAAGGTATGAGAACAGAAGGATAAAATAAATTCAGAGTACATTCAAGAAACCTCTCCTTAAAAAAGAGACTAGCAAAGAAATACGGAATAAGCTACCAAAAAATAAAGAAGGACTTTTTCTCAAAATAAGTAAATATATAATTTCTATATTTAAAGAGCCCATCTAGTGCTTAATAAATGTTTGAATGAAAAGGATTATTACATAGACATATCACAAAATTCCAATACATGAACTAAATCAGGAGGATCTTAAATGATATGGGTTGTACTGTGAAAGTGCTATAATCAATCTCTCCTTTGGGAAAGACTTCCAGAAGTTTCTGAAGGAATAAATTTAAATTCATCAATGAAAAGGTCGCTCAAATCAGAATCCATAACAGCAAATTGAAGACCCAAAGAGAAAAAAATACATATATTTTTTTTTTACTTTTTAGCAACACAGAGATTAATATTTACTATTGTTTTATCTTCTAGTAACGCTGCTGTTAATCCTCAGCAGCTGTAAAACCAAATCACCACACAGAGACTGGGTCTTTAGTTATCCTAGAACACAATGCTGGGCAATATTTACTCCCTCCTAAACCTCCAAGCCCTCAGTTTCCTAACATTTAGATTTCCCACATTATACTTGCTTTTTGTGAAATCTTAGGTCTGATTCATGCTCCAAGTCTCCCAAGCTCTCTCCTCCCTCTCTGCTCTCCATGTGCTCCCCTCTCCTCAAGCTCCTCCTCCTTCTTGCCCCTTCCTGTTCTCTAGCCCCTCCCCTCTTTCGGGTCCTCTGGCTCCTCCCATTGCACAACATTGTATCTAGTTGCTTTATTTGTGTCCTGTTTACACAAGAGTTGAAACAGGATGCTTATAGTGAGTATCACAATGCAATATCCAGATTGAAACCAGAGAGTTGGGGGTGGGGAAATCAGCATTTGAATTAACAAGGGTAAGGCATATACATTTTAAAAGAACATTATACCAACACTTTAATGCTGTACCTTTGAATCAGAAGATCTTATCGGCATTCTCCCCCTATAAAAATATTCCAAATGGCTTTTTCTGTCAATAAAAAATTGCAGGGAAAGAGATGTTCTGGTAGATTAGGTTAAGAAGGACATGCTGACCCTCTAGATCAAAGGCTGGTCTTTCCCTTTAAATGATAAGAGACCACAGAGAATAGCAAGAAACTGAGGGACAACCAAAACAGGGTGGAAACTGGACACCAAATGATAACCTGCCCCTGTGATGTTTCATCCACATGACAATAAGTAAATATTTTAGAAAACAACAGAGAATGAAAGGAAAATATTCTCAAGATTGCCTAGGTTTTTTTTTTAATTTTTATTATTTCACATGTTTGTGTGTTTAGTCTACACATACATCTGTGCACCATGCATGTGCAAAGACCACAGACACCAGGAGAAGTTATTGGCTTCTTTTTAGCTGGGGTTACAGAGGATTGTGAGCAGGTCAGTGGGTGCTGAGAATTGAACCCAGGTACTTTAGAAGAGCAACACGCACTCATAGCTCCTGAGCCATCTCTCTAAGCCCTAAAAATAAATAAATAAATATTTTTAACTAAAAAAACCTGAAAGATAAATTTGAGTAAATATCTGAAGGCCAACAAGTAGAAGGTATGAGAACAGAAGGATAAAATAAATTCAGAGTACATTCAAGAAACTTCTCCTTAAAAAAGAGACTAGAAAAGAAATACAGAATAAGCTACCAAAAAATAAAGAAGGACTTGTTCTCAAAATAAGTAAATATATAATTTCTATATTTAAAGAGCCCATCTAATGCTTAATAAACGTTTGAATGAAAAGGATTATTATGTAGACATATCACAAAATTCCAGTACATGAATTAAATCAGGAGGATCTTAAATGATATGGGTTGTACTGTGAAAGTGCTATAATCAATCTCTCCTTTGGGAAAGACTTCCAGAAGTTTCTGAAGGAATAAATTTAAATTCATCAATGAAAAGGTCGCTCAAATCAGAATCCATAACAGCAAATTGAACACCCAAAGAGAAAAAAATACATATTTTTTATTTTTTAGCAAAACAAATTTATTTCTTCCATTCTTGAAAAGTATAAATTTAAAAAATGGGGGAATAAATGAAGATTCAGATCATAGTAGGCCACCTATGACTTTAAGTGTAATTGCTTCTTTAAATGTCCCATATCATATGTAGTCCTAATGGGGAGAGTCAAGACTTCAGCATACACATTTGAGGATGAGGGAGATAACAATGTGATTTTAATACAAGTCTGACAAAGAAGAAAGCATTTAGTGTTCAAAACCTGTAATACTAATAACATGGAAATGGAAGAATCATTTTTTTAAGGTTCTGTAAGGACGGATGGATAGCCCAAGCATTGCAAAATGTAGATTCACACCTATATACTGATCATACACATTACATCGAAAACTCCCCAAAAGTTGAACACTCGTGTTATACACAGCATGGAACTTCACTCTTAGAGGGTCAAAGATATGGATATTTTCAATGCAGATGGACTAGAAGTGATTACTATATTATCTTCACTACGGAAGTATCTATATGGTGCCTGTTTGCCAAACTAAAAACAGGTGTAAACAAGAACAACATTGTGTAGATCAGCGACTAACCGGATATTCACATTGTAAGGCAGTTTCCCCAGTTGACCCGAATGGAGTTCATAAACCCTGGAATCCAACTCTTGTCTTTTCTCCCAATGCAAAAGAAGCAGAAAAAAAAATACATTCCTCTCAGGCAAGAAAACACACATGTCAACTCTCTTGTTCCAGCCTAAAGCTAGATGGAGTTTCCTACACCATATAGCTTATGCAACTAAAAGACAGGCAAATCTTGAATGCTAAAGGCTCCTATGGCCAAAAATTCCCTTACTGATTAGATCTCTTTTTTTTTTTTTCAATGCAGTTTATTCAGGAACCTTGAACAATCATCTGACCCTGGGGAAAGCCAGCCCACAGTTTAAATAGCCTCTGGGTAGCCAGCCCCAGCATGCCACGTGGGCAATGCAGATAGGTCCACCTACATGGAAGCAAGCCAGATCCTCAGCCTTAGCCAAATGTGGAGTTGTTCGTGACAGAGAGCACTCACCATTGGGAAGATGGAAGGCGGAAACCAGCTCCATCTTTAAGGCACGGCATTACGCAGCTCTCTGAAGTTCCCCCTTTTTGTTTTAGACACATCAGGCAAGAGTAGAGGTCTGATCTCTGATATTAGAAATAAATTGGGACTTTGTATTGATGTTCATTTAGGTGTCATCCACCCAAAGAACATCAGACCCGTCTGATACCTTTTTCTCAGAGGCGGGACCTGGGGCATCAACCCGCATGCAATCAGACATGCTCTTCTCTGGGTCCAAAGCAGCTGACCCTGAGTGCAGTGCTTAACCTCGCATCCTGAGCATAACATTTTAGCTTTTTATGGTAGCCAACCATGCTTGGGGAGACTGTCCTGCTTCAATGGCTGTAAAGGCCTGAATGGTCATGGCTGCATTACGCTGTTGTGAGACTCTAATCTTGCATATATACCACAGGCAAACCAAGGAGACCAACACCAGAAGGCCTGCTAATGCTCCCATGCCCGCCCATTCCTTCAGATGATTCATGGCTGCAGCAATCCATGATGATAATCCTGTGGCTAGTCCTGCGTCCACTCTGGTAGAATTTACCGTGACAATGGCCACTCTCAGCTGCTCCATCGTAGTATCAAATTCTCCAGTCCAATTACCTAAAATATAGCTAGACAATTGTTTAGACAGATTTGCAGCACAGGGAAAATTCTCATGTTGTATGCTAGTGACTCAAAGTCCAGCATACTTTCATTGACAGCCAAGTTGAGTGATTTGCCATAGGGTATCAATTTGCTCCTGTACGAGGTCAATCCTCTGATTGAACACCATCAAGCCTCCTTTTAGTTGAGCATTAATTCCTTTTTGTACATCTAAGGCATGAGCTACATTGGCTAAAAGGTTATTCAGGGTCTGAGCAGTCTGCACAGTATGACTCCTGGCTAATGCCGTGGTGGTAGCTCCAACAGCCGCCAATGAGATGGCAGTAACAATGGCGGCTGTAATTCCAAGATCCCTTTTCTGTCTGAAGAGAGTCATTGCGTGAGGGGCATCAACGGGCACAGGCACCCAACGAGGCATGCGAGTAACCAGCTAGTAAATTTACTAGCATTCCAGCATTGGGCAAAAAGGCAAGTATCATTACCACAATTACTTGGCTCTATCTGGCTAATAGTGAATAGAAATAGAAATATAAACAAACAGGTGTGGGCTTAGATCTCTTTTATGATATAAAAAGAACCAAGTTTCCAGCATGAGTCATGCCACTGTCAGGGTTTATGATGTCTCCTGCCTAGAATTGCTCTGGCTCACTCTCTCTAACTCTGGAGCAATGGGCATTGAATTACCCAGGAGATAATTACAGAAAGAGAAAACCAACAGAAGAGAGTAAAACAAGATATCAGGCTTCTGGAATGGAGTAAGGTAGATCTCCTTATCTGTGGGTTTTCACATCCACAGATTTGCAACTTGTGCACACATAAAATAAATAAATAAACAAATAAATAAACAAATACACAAGCAAACTGGTGTTTATCAATCTTGCTTATTTTTAAGAACCAAATGATCCATTCATTGATTTTTTTTTAATTCTTGGAAGTTCTCAGTGTAGAGGTCCTTTACTTTCTTAGTTAGGTTTATTCCAGAGGTTCTATTTTCTTTGAGGCTATTGAAAATGGAGTGTGTCCATGATCTCCTTCTCTGTATGTTTGTTGGTGTATAGAAAAGCTATTGATTTGTGAACGGTGATTGTGTTTCCTGCCATATTTCTGAATTGTTTATCATTTCTAGACTCTTTCTGGTAGAATTTTTGCAAACTCTTATGTCTAATATGTCATCTGCAAATAGAAATTCTCAACAGAGGAATATTGAATGACAGAGAAACACTTAAAGAAATGTTCAACATCCTTAGTCATTTGGGAAATGCAAACAAAACGACCATGAGATTCTATCTTACACCCATCATAATGGCTAAGATCAAAAACTCAAGGGATGATGCATGCTGGAGAGGGTGTGGAGAAAGGGGAACCCTCCTCCATTGTTGGTGGGAATGTAACCTTGCACAACCACTTTGGAAATCAATCTGACACTTTCTCAGAAAATTAGGAATAATTCTACCTCAAGATCCAGCTATACCACTCCTGGGCATATACCCAAAAGATGCCCCCACCATTCAATAAGGACATTTGCTCAATTATGTTCATAGCAGATTCATTTTGAATAGCCATAATCTGGAAACAACCTAGATGTCCCTCAACAGAGAAATGAATACAGAAAGTGTGCTACTTTTACACAATGGAATCCTACTCAGCAGTTAAAAACAAGAAAATCATGAAATTTGTAGGCAAATGGTGGGAACTAGAAAAGATCATCCAGAGTGAGGTAACCTAGAAGCAGAAAGACATATACAATATATACTCACTTGTAATTTGGTACTAGTCATATAATATAGGATAAACATACTAAAATCTATGGTCCTAAAGAAGCTAAACAATAAGGAGGACCCTAGGGAAGATGCGTAGTCCTCATTCAGAAGGGCAAACAGGATAGACACCAGCAGTAGAAGAGACAAGGAACAGGAGCCCTCCACAGAGGACCTCTGAATGACTCTAACTCACCAGGGGTATCAAAAGAGATACTGAGACTCAGAGTCAAACTTTATGCAGAGTGCCAGAATCCTTATGGAAGAAGAGGAAGAGAAAAACACCTGGAGGGGACAGGAACTCCACAAGGAGAACAACAGAGCTAAAATACCTGAAGCCAGGGGGTCCTGCAGAGACTGATACTACAGTGAAGTATGCATGGAGAGGACCTAGACCACCTGTTCAATGGAAACCCACTGGATGCTCAGTTTCCAAGTGGGTTCCCTAGTAAGGAGTACAGGTGCTGTCTCTAACATGAACTCAGTGACTGCTTATTTGATCACTTCCCCCTGGGTGATGTAACCTTGGTGATTACAACATCATCCCCTTGGTCATGTTTCCAAGTGGGTTCCCTACTAAGGAGTCTAACATGAACTCATGCTGTCTCTAACATGAACTCATTGACTGCCTATTTGATCACTTCCCCCTGGGTGATGTAACCTTGTCAGGCCACAGAGGAAGATGATCCAGACAGTCCTAACGAGACCTAATAGGCCATTGTCAGATAGAAGGAGAGGAGCACCTCTCCTATCAGGGGACATGGGCAAGAGCATAGGAGGACAAATACAAAGTGAATAAGACATAATAAATATATATAATTCAATTTAAAATGATGACACGTAGCAGTTTGCAAAGAATTTAAACTATGATACCATTAAATATTGGAAAATAAAGTATATTTAATTTTTAAAAAGAAATAGTTTGGCTTCTTCTTTCCCTATTAGTATCCATTTATTATTATTCTTTTGCCTTATTGCTCTAGCTAGTACTTCAAGCACAAAATTGTTTCATTCTTGACTTCAATTGAATTGCTTCTAGCTTTTCTCCATTTAGAATGATGTTGTCTGTGAATTTCTCATATTTAACTTTTATTATGTTGAGGTATGCTTACTCTAGTCCTACATACTCTAGAATTTTTATCATGAAGGCATGTTGGGTTTTTTTTTTTCAAAAGCCTTTTCTGCATCTATTGAGATGATTGTAGTTTTTTTTAAGTTTTGGTTTATTTATGAGGTTTCTTTATGTTTATTGGCTTGCATATATTGAACCATTCCTGCATCTCAGGAATGAAGCTGACCTGGCCATGGTAGATAATCTTTTTGATATATCCTGTTTGTAAGTAGTTTATTGAACATTTTTATTCTGTGTTCATTGATGATATTGGCTTGTAGTTATTATTGTGTCTTTACTTGGTTCGAGCATTACAGTTATATGAGCTTCCTAGAAAATTTGGAAGCTTTCGTTCTTTTTTTTTTAATATTTTAAGAAGGATTAGCTGTAGATCTTTAAAACTGTGGTAGAACTCTTCTGTGAATCCATCCAGATCTGAGCTTTAAAAAAAAAAAATCAGGTGAGATCCAAGATGGTGGCACCGGAAAGACACTGTGTCTGAGGAGCAGGACAGCAGTGTCAGCACAGCGACCAAGAGACTGAACTCTGAGTCCTAAAACACCAGCAATTGTGTTTCCCAGATGAGAGGAAACCCCACTCTACGGTATGAGAATCAATTGGGTCCATTCTCAGGCTACCCAGCTAAAACCTGGAAGAGTTCCCAGGTCAGGGCAGGCACTTGTTCTCCAGCCCAGAGCCACATGCTTGCATGTCCTGATCTCCTTCCTAGGCTGAACTATAGACACCAAAACAGCAGAGACTGGGATTTCAGGTTGTGAGAAAACCCCACAGTGAAGAAAGCAAACAGGACTGACCTCAGGTCACCCAGTCAATCCCTGGAAAAGGTCCCTGAGACCAGCGAGCTCATAGCCACCAACCCAGAGTGGGGCACTCAGCTGCCAACCCAGAGACCTGCTGAACGCCCAACTCACCATCCCAGACAGAAATGTGGGCTCCAGGGCACCAGACACTGGGTTTCCCTGTCAGCAGAAAACCACAGTGAAGGAAACAGCAGGTCTGAGCTTAGAGCACTCAGCCAACACCCCCCCCCTTCACACACACACACTCACACTAAAAATTTCCCGGGAAAAGTTCCCGGGTTCCTGCAGACACCCAGTTGCCAGCTTGGAGCCACCACTTCCTGCACCTGCATTCTCTATGCAACACCCTAGAAGGAACCGCCAAACACCACAGACTGGGTCTCCCTGTTTGGAGGAAACCCCATGGTGAGGGGAAACATCAGGTCTGACTTCAGGACACCCAGCTCCAGAAAAGTTTCTTGGTCCCCCCAGGCTCCAGGCTCAAGCCTCCTGCTACATGCATGAGAGCTGTGCTCACCTACCACTGATTATTGCTTGGGTACTGGGGCACAAAGCTCCAACCTCAGACCTACAGAAGCCTGGGTTCCCCAAGATCAGCCCCCAGATACTGTTCCAAGGGGCAACCAGTTATCCCTAACAAAAATTGACCAAACCTGGGGGCTCCCAGGTCCTTCAAGAGGGCTGTGCCTAGAAAAGAGTGTAACAACAGCAGCAGCTCACTAAATTCAGAGCAAGAAACCCATCAGCCGGACAGCAGTCTCCAGGACTTCTCTGTATGAGTAAAGAGCCCCCAGACTAACAAAGACCACAGTGATCACTCAGGTCTATAAGCCTGAAGTAAACTGTGGCAATTCCTGAGAAACACTGGCCATTCAGTGATCATACCAAAAAGCTGAGAAGGACTCCTTCAGGAAAAATCCTCTTTCTGCCAAATGGATTCTCCCCACCCAAGGATTCCAGGAAGTACCAGAAACTAACAGCCAACACCTAAGATAGCCCAATGAGTAGAGGCAAGCATAAAAGTTCAACCAGCAAAAGACAGAACAATATGGAATCTCCAGAACACAGTTACCCAGGGGCAAGCAGCCCTGGACACCCCAGCATAAAGGAAATTCAAGAAGATGACCTTACATCTATGCTTATGAAGAGGATAATAGAGGAAACAAATAAAATGTGTAAAGAATTGGAGGAAGATAAAGTCAAACAGATTATGGCCATCTGTAAAGAAATACAGGAAGATAAAGACAAATAGATTATGGCCATCCATAAAGAAATAAGGGAAGATACAACCAAACAGTTTGTGGCCTTTAGAGAGAAAATAATTAAATCACTGAAAGAAAAAAACAAACAAACAGAGGAATGTTCAAACAAACAGCTGAAGTAATTAAACAAAAAACATGAAAATACAGACAGACAGGTGAAGGAAATCAACAAAACAACTCAAGATCTGAAGATAAAATTGGAAATCTTAAAGAAAACACAAATGGAGGAGATCATGGTGAGGAAGAACTTAAAGAAGAAAACGGGAACTACAGAGGTAGCATAACCAATAGACTACAAGAGCTGAAAGAAAGAATCTCAGGTGTGGAAGATACAATGGAAGAAATCGATGTATCTGTTAAAATCAAAGAAAATATTAAATCTAAAAAATTCCTGACACAGACCATCCAAGAAATCCAAGACAACATGAAAAGACAAAAACTAAGGATAATAGGAATAGAGGAAAAAGAAGATTCCCTCCTCCAAAGCCCAGAAAATATTTTCAACAAAATCATAGATGAAATCTTTCCCTAATTTAAAGGAGAGGCCTGTAAGAATACAAGAGGTCTACAGAACACCTAATAAATTAGACCAGAAAAGAAAATCCTCCCACCACATAATAATCAAAACAGTAAGTATACAGAACAAAGAAAAAAAATACTAAAAGCTGCAAGGAAAAAAGGCCAAGTAACATATAATGGCAAACCCATCAGAATCACACCTGACTTCTCAACAGTGACTATGAAAGCCAGAGGTTATAATGCACACCCTAAGAGAATACAGATGTCATCCCAGCAAAACTGTCAGTCATCATAGATGCAGAAAACAAGATATTCAATCACAAAGCAAATTTAAACAATACCTACACACAAATCCAGTGTTACAGAAGATACCAGAAGGAAAAATACAACCCAGGAAAGCTAACTACATTCAGGAAAACACAGGGAATAAATAACCTCACTACAGCAAAACTAAAAGTAGCCATGCGCACAAACACATTACTACAACCAACAGCAAAATCAAAGTATCTAACAGCCACTGGTCATTAATCTCCCTCAACATTAATGGAGTCAACTCTCCAATAAAAATACACAGACTAACAGAATGGACCACAATCTGTTGCATACAAGAAACACACCTAAGTCAGAGAGATAGATATTACCTGAGAGTAAATGGCTGGAAGACAGTTTTCCAAGCAAATGGATCCAAGAGACAATCAGGAGTATCCATTCTAATATCTAATAAAATAGGTTTTCAACCAAAATTAATCAAAAGAGATGGGGAAGTTCATTTCATACTCATCAAAGGAAGATTTCACCAAGAAGACATCACAATTCTGAACATCTATGCCCCAAATACAAGAGCACCCACATTTGTAAAAGAAACATTAATAAAACTGAAACCACACATAGATCCACACACATTAATAGTGGGAGACTTCAACACCCCACTCTGAACAAAGGACAGGTCAACAAAACAGAAATTCAACAAAGAAACAATGACTCTGACAGAAGTCATGAATCAAATGGACCTAACAGACATCTACAGAATCTTTCACCCAAACACAAAAGAATTTACCTTCTTCTCAGCACTTCATGGAACCTTCTCCAAAATAGACCATATAGTTGGTCACAAAGCAAGACTCAACAGATACAAGAAAATTGAAATAATCCCTTGTATCCTATCTGACTACCATGGACTAAAGCTGGACCTCATCAACAACAGAAATAGCAAAAAGGCTATCCTCACATGGAAACTGAACAACTTGCTACTCAATCAAAAACCAACCAACCAAACAAACAAACAAAGAACACATTTCAATTTCTGTAGTTCCATATGTTGTATCTTGGACAAAGAACATGTTTTTTGCCTTTGTTAACTCATATCCAAAACAGGGGGCTCTAGGAATAATTAGGGCTGGCAAAGTCTACAAAAAAACAAACAAACAAACAAACAAAAACTTATCTTATCTGCAGGTAACATTTTAACTTGCAGATTGGCCTCATACTTATGCCTAAGTTTTTCTTTCTGAAGCCAGGACCAAACATTATTCTCAGGCAGGTTTTTCAGAGTGCTGGTGGTGGTTCATTAAAGAAGTGATCTGCTTACTAAGTCGAAATGTTTCGAAACTGACTAGCAAATGTGCTGTGTGTGCTGAGCAGTATAGTACATGCTGTTCAATTCATCTGGATTTGCAGTGTGTGTGTGTGTGTGTGTGAATGCGCGCTCACCCATGCACGTGCGTGCGTACATGTGTGTATGTGTGTGTGTGTGTATGTATTAGTTACACCGAGAAAAGAGTTGTTACTTATTTCATATGTTACAAAGTCAAGATAATTTAAAACCATCTTTCTTCTCATAGATGTTAAGGTACATGATCTGATTGTTTATCTTAGGTTTATCTGCTTTTTAAATGCAAAAGTACTCATACAAAATTTTCCTTTAGAGTTATCTTAGCTCTATTACAAAGATTTTAGTATGTTTTATTTACATGTTCATTTGATTCAAGAATTATTTCATCTTCAATTTCTTCAACTGTCATGAAGAAGGATGTATTATTCTCTTTTTTGGTTTTTGGTTTTTTGCTTTTACAAGACAGAATTTTTCTTTGTAGCCTTGGCTGCCCCTGGACTCACTCTGTAGACCAGGCTGGCTGCAAACTCATAGACTATGTGACTATGTCCATAGGTTTTTGGTTTTTTTGTTTTGTTTTGTTTTTTGTTTTTTCAAAAAACAAATAGCCTCCTCTGCCTCATTTACTATCATTACTTCTGAAGGGCCTAGTCCTAAACACAATCAAATTCTTGGGTACTATGGGTTAAGTATAATCACATAAGAATTTTAAGATGATGTTTATCATGACATAAACACCCAACAGTGTATGTGGTAAACTTATGTGATGTTCTTAGACCTGGTTTTATCAGGCAGCCCAAATGTAACCAATGCAGAGGGTCTATGGGACAACAAGTATACCCAAAGAGCCAACAGATACAGGTCCAGGACGTCCTGAAACCTAACAGATTTTGATATTAGTTCTGCGGTCTCAACAGTCAGCTCAATGAGATGGTCCATCTATAGAAACAAGGTTCTGTTTTGTTTTTGTTTCTGTGTAGTCTTGGTTGTCCTGTACTAACTTTGTAGACAAGCTGGCCTCAAATTCATATAGATCTGCCTGCCTCAACCTCCCAGAGTGCTGGTTCTTAATGCTTCTTCTGGGCTTAAGACAAGGGGTTGGTGAACCTTAACAATTGCTCCTCTTCTATAGTAGTTTAAAACATTTATTTCAAATTGTGTCTTTAAGGGCTAATAAGTGTATTTTCAGACAAACACTTCACTCAAATAACTCAACATAGCCACTTCACTTATGCCAGATCCAAATCACAGGCAATAAGAGACAAACAGGATTTTAAAAATGTCTAGACAGAAAAAAAAATGAGAAGAGAAAAAGATAACCCATTATTTGGAAGAAAATGGCCAGAGATCGTTGTAATGGTGAACAAAAAAAGCAATATTCAAGGAACTGGAAGAATTCATCAGAAGAACATAAAGAAAATAACCTAGGGGACTGATAGATGTTCTTAAGTTAAGATATTCAGATGAACAAAATGTCCATAGAAAAATGCTCACCCTCCATTATTATTAGGGAACTATACATCAGGACATCAATGAGGTATCCCTTCATGCCTATGAGAATGCCTTTTTAACAATATAAAATGGAACAATGTTGCAAAGATATGAAAAATGAATATGTCGTGAGCTATGTAGAGAACAAATTAGTGTGACTCTTATAGAAAACAGTTCGTTGGAGTTTCCTCTAAAATTTCCAATGCAATCCAAACACATGGATAGCAATCCTAGTACTTTACATGTAAGAGAAACCAAATTGATATGCCAAAGATACATCAGCATTATAATACTCATATTAATACTCAACTTTATACTACTGAGAAACTCCTATAATGAGAGGTAGAGCTGGAACATGCATGGAAGGTAGATTTGACATCATATTGATGCTATTACCACATAGGGCCATCATGGACAGCATAAGCAGGAACCACAGTGACAGAGATAATAACTAAGGGCTGGAAATCAGTCAGAGATTAGCAGCCAAATGGCTTTACCTAAGGTGCTTCTCTAAGCAGAGGATAAGATGGGATGGGATTATCAGAACATCTGTTCATCCTCTTCTATCTCTATGGAAACACAGTCCAAGGCAAGCTTCTGTGTGATCCATGTATTCTCTATATACCCTGAGCCACCTAGTAACCACAAGCCCCATTTGGAAACTGTGAACTGACATTATTGCTGGTGAAACTTCAATTAATCTGAACTCAAGTACCTCTATCCAGCTAATGGCTCCGATGCTGGCAGGAACAGATGAGGAGCAAAGAGGAGAAGACCAGTGAGAAGCTTCTTTTATTCTTGGATGATAGGACACAACTATGGTGATATGTTTTTGTTCCTAGGGCTCAAATTTGGAATTCAACAACATGATCAACTACACATGGGAAGGACAGTCCTAGAAATAAGGACATAACATCGAGGTATATTTTAGTGTGAATCATTAAAATCATGTTACTTGCTTAGACCAGAGTCACAGGAAAAAGCTTCACCATGGGACACTGTGTAGAAATGACCATGAGAGCAACTTTCATCCCTATGGAAACATCTTCCCACACAGTCACCCAGTGTTGTGATGCAGTGTCTCCCAGGTGGACTTGTTTTCATCTGCTCAGGTTCCTATCACAAAAAGTCACAGACTAAGGGTCTTCAACAGCAGATAGTCGGTTTTTAATAGTACCATAAAGTTGAAAGTTTGGGGATTGGGGCTCCAAGGTTAGCTGGTCATATTGTCCCACTCTTTGGTTTGGGGATGATACTCTCCCAGTATCCAAACTCAGCTTTCTTCCTTCGCAGCTGTAGTTCCATGCTTTCCTTAAGGGTAAAGCCTATCTTATATTTCTTCCCAGGATGGCCTTATTTAACTGCAATGAGCTGTTTCAAAATGCTAGGCCAATTATTGCGACATGCTGAGGCACTGGGTTTCAGCACAAGATGTTTCAGGCACGTAAGCTATAATACTACCGTATTATTTACTTTCCTAATGATGAGACAACTGAAGAAGAGTTTATTTGAGCTTATGGTACTGGAAAAATAAGAGTCTGTCCTGGAGGGGAGCAGGGTGCCTCACAGTAAGCAGCAGAGGTGGTGGACACAGCAGGATGCTAAGAGGTCATGTTGTCCACCATATACATGAAGAACTCAGAGTATGGTGAACTCTCAACATCTCAAAGCCAGCCGCCAGTGACATACTTCTTCCAGCAAGTCAGGATAAAACTCCTCAAACAGAGCTACCATACAGACCGAGTGTTGAAATGCAGGAGACCTGGCGGGATGGAGGTGAGGAAATGACACATCTCCCACTGAATAACCATGAGTCACAAAGCAAGGGCTTGGTGGTCACTCACCAAGAACATGGAGATCTATTAGGGCACCTATCTGTTGTGAGACTTCATGGCACCAAGCATAAGCCACAATAAATTCCAACTGTAGAAAACTATGATATCATCACAGAGTAAACACTTCTGGCAAGTTCCAGAAGTAGGGTTAAAGACATTGGAGAGCCAGTATTTAAGTGGAAAGGACCAGTTAGGAGACTGTTCAACAAAGGATCTTAACCACAGATCCTACTGCAGCATTTTTGTATTGTTGGTTTTTTTTTCTTTTCTCACTAATTTATTTATTTACTTTACACCCCTATTGCAGTCTCCTTCTCTCCACCCAGCCCCAACCTCTTCTCAATTCCCTGTTGTAATGCCGTTAATATTTACTATTGATCTATCTTTTGCTAACTCTGCTGTTAATGCTAAACAGCTGTATAACAAATCACCACACAGAGACTATGATTTATTTAATTAACCTAAAACACAATGCTGGGCCATAGTTACTGCATCCTGAACCTCCAAACCCTTATAGTCTCCTAACATTCAGATTCATCCTTTATACTTGCTCTTTGTGAAATCTTAGGTCTGGTTCATCTCTCCATGTCATTCTAAGACCTCTCCTCCTGCCTCTGCTCTCCCAGCCTCTCTCCTCTCCTCCTCTGCCTCCCACTCCTTCCTGTCCTCTGGCTCCTCCCCTCTCCCGCCTACTCCTTCCTCTCCATTGCTCAACATTCTGGCTGGTTGTTTTATTTTGGCATGTTTACACAAAGTTGAGACAGATGATGCTTAGAATAAGTATCACAATGCAATGTCCCCATTGAAACCAGAGTGGTGGAGAGAAATCAGCATTTGAATGAACAGGGTAAAGTGTATACATTTTAAAAGGACACTATACCAACAATTCCCTCTCCCCTTTTCCTCAGAAAAAGGGACCCCACTCCAACCCACCCCAGCACATCAAGTTATATCAGAATGAAGCACATCCTAAGGCCAGACAAGGCAGCCCCCCCCCTAGGAGCAAGTGATCCAAAAGCAGGCAACAGAATCCACGTCAGAGATGGCCCCTGCTCCACTTGCTAGGGAACCCACATGGAGACCAGGCTGCCCATCAGCTACATATGTGTAGGAAACCTAGGTCTAGTCTGTGCATGCTCTTTTGGTTGGTGCTTCAGTCACTGTGAGTCACCATACACCTCGGTTAGTTGGCTCTGTTGGTCTTCTAGTGTTGAGTTCTTGTCCTATCTGGGTCCTGCTATCCTTCCCCCCAATTCTTCCACATGATTCCCCAAATTCAGCCTAATGTTTGCATCTGTTTCATTCAATGCTGGGTGGAGCCTTTCAGAGGACAGTTATGCTAGGCTCCTGTCAACAAGCATAGCAGAGTATCTATAACGGTGTCAGGAGTTGGCTCTCTCCTAAAGAAAATCACTTTTGTCTTGTGGTAGACTGAGTTTAAAAGTGACCAGGGGGCATCATTTGATCTCCCTGCACATCTCAAGGGCTCTCAGTGAAAGAATAACACTTTGCTGTTCTGTCTGGCCACTGAGCTATTCACGGGTCTGCTTCTCTTAGTTCCCTCCTAGATTAGTTACTTGGCTTAGAAGGGAAAATTCTCCCATTAGCTTTCAGGTCAGTGTCTCTCATCTTCAACAAAAGTACTAAAGTCTTTGAAACTACAGCAAAAGTGTGACAATATATGTGTGCTCTCCTTTCAGGTGCTGGCCATCAACCTAATGCAACCCATGTCAGGTTCAAATGTATACCAAAATTAGGAATCATTTTCAATGATAACTGTCCTTTCTATGGCAACGTGGATGGCATCTGTAATAACAGGAACTCTGTATGCTACATGGTACCTGTGAGAATGACTAATATATAAAGCACTGAAGACACACGAAGAACATTTTACCATTATTGCAATAAAGCAAAGCTCCCTTTGAAAATGCTTTTTTCAGAACCAAGTGAGTCTTGTGTCTCTACTTGAAATAAGTTAGTATAAATCTGGGGGTGGAATTTGAATCTTAGACTCAAGTAAGAGCCAGTGTACTCACCCTTCTCAGACCAGAGGAAGATGACCAGGTATTAAATAAGGTCATTTCCAACTCAGGTTATCTGTAAACCAACATGGAACAACAATGGGGTGGCATTGACTCAAGGGGGGGCGGGGATCACCTCACTGGATGGACACTCAGGAAAAGTGTACTTTGAGTCCAAGGGACAAACTATCACCAAAAAAAAAAATGGTTTTTGTTCTATCAGCTTTCACCTGATGTTACCTACACATGACAGAGAGAAGTCTGCTTTGTTCAGTGTCAACCAAATTGTATATATATACATAATATAATATATATATGCTTTACTTGCTATAAGTCATGATGTTTGGCTACTCTAAAAAGTAAAATAGAAAAGTATACACAGTGGGGAAGAATGTTCCATACTGAAGAATGTTCCATACCGAATACACACTCATCCCATAAAGAGAGTACAGAGTCCCCCAGTGGGATGTCTACGTTATGCAAACTACTGAGTCCAAAGCTGCCCCCTCCATCAAGTATGCACAGTTCAGTAGACAATACTCTTCTTCCTTGGACAAATTAAGGACAGCTTTCAAGTGACTAGGGACTCACCAGGTAGAAAAAAAAAAAACATGCCAGAATTTATCAAAAGGAGCCCATCTAAGCCCTCACTTTTCAAAGGAGCCTCAAAAGTTCCCCCTCTTTTCTTGCAGCCTTACATCCTTAGTGGTGTCTTGTACACTTGCAACAGGATCTCCCTCTGCTTCGGGATTTTCTGGAACTAACAAACCGTGCCTTCCTCATACCAGACAATGTTCCAGCAGAGATGTGTGGGTAGGCATGTATGCCCACAATCAGCAGAGGTGATGGTGGGATTTGATCACGTCTGGTAAAGGCAGAGTCAGTTTTCTGTAATAGTGCGACCAATAACATATAGACTGCAGTCCAGAGAAAGACCCACCCTGAAGAACAGTTGACAGACACGGACTGGTCTAAGACAGGGATGAGGACTGGGTGAAAGGGGAGGTTGTTGTAGATCTGCAGAGAGCTGGTGAAAGATGAATATGATCAGCATGCATTGCATGAAATTATTAAAGAAATATTATTGAAAATTATTGATTATGTCTGTTTGTTTGCTGAACATTTCAACCACAGTTTCCTTTCCCTCTTTCCTTGCCTCCAACCACCATCTTTCTCCCCAGCTCATCCATTCCTCCTCTGTTTCCTCAGAAAATGGATAGCCACTGATATCAACTGGCCATGGTGTAACAAGGTTAAAATGCAATTTATTAACACACAAAAATATTAAGGTGGCTTCCCATACATCTTATGTGTTCCACATTAGCACACCTAACTGACCATTACACAAATACACAAGGAGTTTTATCCAAAACATCCTCTCTCAGAAACATCCAGAATCATGCTTGAGCCGAGACCTGACACTATCATGCAGCCAAGTTAATAAACAATCTTAAATATCAAACCAACTTGACTGCCGCCTTGCCAGCTACACATTCTCCTGTGCGGCCTGAACACTCAGCTCATTAAAAAAACAACTTGTCATCTATGAGTGCCCCAACACCCCCCCCCCCCAATGACCCAAGGTGGTTTTGGGTAGTAAAGAAAAGCTTATCAGGGAAACATCTCCCAGTGAAACCACTTGCAAGGACACTCTGCTGCCACAAAACAGAGCTTGCATCTTCATCATTAATCTTGAATGCGCAAACAAACACTACAGCAAGTCAGTATAAATGTGAACCTGAAGAACAAAGGCACAGGAAGCTGGCACAAACTGCCCCTGAAAAGTTGCATTCTAAGACAGTAATAAAACGTTCCAGGTGAAGATCAGAGACAGAAAGAAGATTCTTGGCATCTCAGAATTGCTGGCATGTGAGAAAAAATTAAATGAATATGGAAGAATATTTTGAGTAAATGAGTGAAAGTATAAAAAGAAAGAGGAAAAAAGATAAAATACATTCTGCACATACTCAAGAAATTCTCTACTAAAATGAAGTAGGGAAAGGTCAGAAAAAAGTAGTTTCATTTCCAAGAATTCTTGTTGGAAATGTTTCTATATATAAAGAAATGAGTATTTTCTAAACTGAAACACCACAGGCAAAGACCAGCAGACAGCCACATCTTGATAAAGTAACAAACAGGGCTAGAGTCCACCTGGTAAAGGGCTTGCACAGCATCTGTGAAGCCCTGGCTTTGGTCCCCAGCTCCACAGTGACCCACCATCACGGTACACGTCATCAAGAGGAACTGAAGCAGGAGGATGGCAAGCTGAGGGTCACCCCCAACTACACAGGAAGTTTGGGATCTTCCCGAATGACATAAAGCCTTGTCAAAAAAAAAAAAAAGGAAAGACAAAACAGCATAAACTAACAAACACAGGCTAAAAGAAAAGGTCCTATACTTTCTGAAGAAAAACTTAAAATGGAGTCTCATTGGATTTAAGGCTGCCTGGCAGGAGGGAAACCATACCTAGTTCTATAAACCTAGTCAGCTACCCATGACTGGGGAAATCCATAGACCCCAGAAGAGAACTACTACAACCACATTCTAACACCAGCATAATTTGCAGTTATGCATGTTACCTAGTAACTAACTCCTCTGTGTTGATGGGAGATAGTGTCCGTGTCAGCTGGTGCAGGGCTGTTTCATGAAATCACATGGACAAGGACAGCCACAAGGCAGACATGCAAAGACTCACAGTTTGGAGGCTCCAGTGTATTGAGGAAGCTTAAGCTGTGCAGATTTTAGAGTAAGATCTTCCCTGCAGGTGAAATTCTATAGTGAATTCGCATCTCATTTTTTTTCTGAGAATATGCAAAGTGTCCAAAGGATTAAAATAATAGTAATATTTAATTCAAAATAATCTGAAGGCTTGGGGAGGACAACTGACACCCCAACCCTCTTTCCTCAGGTGGCTGCAAGTGATGTAATTAATGAACAATAACACCTAAAGAGCTGTGACTGGGTGAGAGATCTGGGAAGGACTGAAACTCTTCTCAGAAAGTGCAGGTCTCACGGAGTGCACAAGTGTCCTGCCCCAGGCAAGTGTCAGAGGAAAATTGCAAGTTCTTTGCTGGTAAACTTTGGTCAGGTATTTTGCTCTAACAAACCCTGAATAATGAGTAACAGAAAGCAGCAACGAAACCTCCAGAAAGGTATTCATTTTCCAATGTAGCAAACGACAAGACCATTGTAATAAAGAAATCTCTCTCCCAGTCAATTCTCCCATTGAGCTGATTACCCTCCATTCCTATCCCGCATTCTTCACCACACCAGGGTTTGTGGTTCTTGACATTTTGGAGTATGTAGCATCGTTTTGATCCTGCCTGTTTTTTACCTCACATGTCCCCTGTGGGTTTATTCCTTCAACCCCACTTCAGAACCTCAGAGCAGCCTTGATCCAGAACACGTGGATTCTGACAGATGTTTCCTTCCAGCTGCTCCCTCTGAGAAATAACCAGTAACTAAGAAAGTGTGACACAGAGCTGTGCACCAGCTGACAATGTCCTTGTCTGTTGGAAAATGTAGCCAATTGCTGCACTGTGTGAAGAGTGACCTCAGCCTGCACTGCCAGGTAGACAACATGGCTCCAAGCAATTCCGGGAACTGCCCTGGCCATAACACAGTCCCTCCTGAGCTACAAGGGGAACATAATCACTGGAGGGTGTTCTTCTATGCACTAGTCTATAGGGTAACGCTAAGTTTGACTCACTATTGTTTCCAACTAGAAGCCAGAAGAGGAGAAGAGGAGAGTGCATAGCTCTCCTGGAAGGGATGAGATCTTAGCAAAGGGTTTTCCTTTGATCAAAACCTCCTAAAGCTTTCTCATTGTCTAAGGAAAGACCTTAGACAATGTTCCTTAGAGCATTTGTGTACCTGAAAGCACACACACACACACACACACACACACAGAGAGAGAGAGAGAGAGAGTTCCTTCTTTCTGTCTGCCTCCCCTCTCTCCTCTTGTGTGGTATTGGCATGGTATAAGCTGCATATCAAACACATATTCCACGCATTCCTGCTCTAAGCCACTCAAACTTTTGGTTTGCTCTTTCAACCTTTAGCAGTTTCAGATACATGACTCTACTCTTCCACAGTCAGGACTCCCTGCCTTGGGAATGGTGTCACCTACAGTGGGCTGTATTGTCATCATATAGCAAATCCACAGACAAACCCACTGTCTAGTCTTAAGACTTTACAGAAAAAAAAAAAAACTAGATTTTTGTCAAGTTGAAAAGTAAAGCTAATCAACCCCCCACTCCAGTCATTAGGTACAGTCAGTGGTGAAGGGCTGTCTTCTCTGGGCTCTATTGTCCATGCAAGCACTGGGAAACACGGGGTAACCGGAGAATACACGAAGTAGAATGAGGGTTCCCACTGAGAAACAAAGTTGGTAATCAGCAGGAAGCCGAGTCCATGGCCACAGTCTTAAAAAACAAGAGTCTAAATTTCAGGGCAGAATCGAAGCTAGAGTTGGGCTCACCTTTCCTGAGTATAGATTGTGTCTACCCCCTGAATCACTAAATTAAAAATAGATATGTAGATAGATACATACATATATACATACTTACATACATACACACATACATATAAACATACATACACACATACGTACATACATACATGATACATATGTAGATACATAAATACATAGATAGAGATGCATTATATAGAAGGACACACATGAATGCAGTTTTATTTTCCTGCTCTTGATATTCTCAGATTATAAAATTGCAGAATCTATATTTCACAATGATTGTATGAGTACTGAACTTTATCCCTCTTTTGAAAAAAAAAAAAAAAAAACCTAGAATGCAGAAAGCTTAGATATCATTACTTGAAGCTTTACCCAATTAGCGAAGGGAAAATATTGTCTAATCAACCTAATTCTCTATGACCCATGCTAACTGTCTCCCAGAGTTCTTAGGATACCCACAAAGAACAGGAGAAAGGAGGTGGTGTAAGGCTGGGACTCCTTTCTATTGCACCTGCCCTCACCTTTTCTGACAGTCTCTTAGCCTCCCCCTACATCCTATTCCCTCCATGGGTGCATGTTTCCACGTTGTGAAGCAGATGCTGGCTAAATTCTAGTGCTCCAGGATACCTGGCTGCCTGTGGCCTGTCACCTCCAAAGATCCCAGAGTTGTCCCTGCAGGCACTTACGTGACTTTATCCTTAGTCCCAAATAGAAGCTTACAGAGTGCTCTAAGTGAGCAGTCACATGAACCCATGTCAGGCAGCAGCATTTCTGTGTATCAGTAAATGTCTTGGAACACTGGCCCGGTTTGAGGGAGAGCTGCAGAGAAGGACAGAGTTCTTTTTAAACGGGATAGAGGAAGGGAAAGAGAGAAAAGTGCTGCTGAGAAAGAACTTTCATCCCTCAATCAGCTTAGCTTCTGTTCAGGGAGGGGTGACTTCTGAGCTACCCTCTAGGAATGCTAGGTTGCAGGGCCTCCTCCTGTAGGCTCTCTTGAACAGTTTTGGACAGAGAGATACTAGCAAGAACTACTTTGCTGAAAGACACAGCAACCCAGCCACGAAGACACCATTTCGGGCTTCCAGAATGAAAACAAAACCCGTTCAGAGCTAAACATGAACACCTATGATCAGCATCGCAAATGCCTCAGGGCACACGGCAGGAGGACAGGTTAATGGAGCTTGACTCGCAGGTCATGAGTGAAATTATGCAGTCCCTGGTCCCTATAAATCCAGCAGCAGGCAACCCTCAGGCTCCATGCAACACAGCCTGGCAGGAGTACCTGGTCCTCCAGGAAGTCTGAGCATTCATTCTCCCCACCATGAAGACTCTCTGCACGCTACTGCTGATAAGCTGCCTCCTTTTCTTCTGTACCATCCCAGGTAAGCCTGAGGACTTGCAGCACCCCCCAGGACAGGGGACATGGAGGCAGAAAACTGGAATGATTGCACACAATCCTGGCTGGGACTCTGACATACACAAAGACAGATCCGAGAAATGTCTTGCAGGAAAGGGATTCTACTTCACCTGCAAAGAGGGTCCACACACACAGAGGAGCTTCTAATCCACAGACAGGCATTTCCATACTCATCCAAGTCATTAAGAGGTGTTCCCCAGGCGCCCTGACTCAGGGACGTGCCACCACCCCTCCAACAGGGGCTGGAACTTTCCCAAAATGCTCAAGCAGTCAGATAACCACAGGAGGCATTCTATTGCCTGACACATGCCAGATTATTCCCTGAGGGAATGCCTCCATTCTTGGACAGGTGTTTCTTGTCCAAGTATAGAAGATCCCATATACCCTGAGCCAAAGCAACCTATCTCTGACTGTGGAGCAAGCAGGTTTAGCACAAAAAAATTAAAGCGTGTTTTCCCAGTCTGTCACTTCTGTTGATTCAGATCAAGTGAAATTTCTGGTCCTTATTTTCCTCATCTGAACAATGAAGTCATTATAGAAACTGAAGATGGGAAAAAAAAAAAAAAAACTCTGAAAAACATTAGTATGCTTTCCTGAACACTATCATCTCTCTCTCTCTCTCTCTCTCTCTCTCTCTCTCTCTCTCTCTGTGTGTGTGTGTGTGTCTGTCTGTCTGTCTGTCTGTCTGCCTGTCTGTCTCTCTCTCTCTCTCTCTAGCTCTCTCTCCCAGAGATGTATCTAATTGGCTTATGGCTCAGCCTCATATATGCACATCCACTCTCAGAATTTCTCCCTCTGTGTTCCTCAATATCAGAAAGCTACTCAGGAAATTTCATTTTCACAGATGTTTGATTAAAAAAAAAAAAAAAAAAAGCAAATTTCACCCCGGTGTTTTAACATAGTTTTCCATTAGTCTGCTTAGTCATTTCTCCTTAATCCCCAAGGTCTGACCTCTGCCACATCATGTTTGACCTCAACAGCCTGACAGTTCTTGTCAGTTCTTCCTTGTGCAGTTCTCTTTTGATGGACACAACACACACATCTCTACCCTGTGCCCACTGCCATAGTCTACTCTTACTCTTGTTCTCAACTGTAGCTCCCTGGTCAGCATTCCCTTCTTCATTTCTGGCCGTATAGTCAGTTATCTACACGCACTTGGTTCATCATTTGGGAGTAGAGAATAAATACATTCAGAAGAGACAGGACAATATGTCACTCAGAAGACAGCTATAAACTGTCTCCCTAATGTCCATGACTAAGTAGTAAGACAGACCTTTCATCTTCACTCAGAATTGTTGGTATAAAATTGACCCATTAGTTTGAACTTTTCTACAAACATGGCTTAAGGCCAACTCAACTTCCCAGAACCTTTGTGACAAAAACACAAATTTTAGAATTCAGCAGAATGTGAACTGATTGTGGGGAGGGGGATGATGGAAAACTCATTGAATCCCACTGAGCCCTGGCACCCATATTAAATTTAAAGGGAAAAAGCATTCCTCTGGGGAATAAGTGGAAAGATGAGCAGTCAAATCATCTATTGAGGGGGAAAAAACAGCATTACACTGAACACAGAGGAGATTGTACAATCACATCTCACCAGTTAAAATGAGAAACCATAACTGATGCTACAGATTGCACTGGAGTCCCCTTGAGATACAGTATGTATGGTACCTAATATCCCCTTCACTACTTTGACACTTTTGCATTTGTTTTGTTACTTAGTATTTCTTTCCTGCAGTTTTTAAACCACTTGCCTTCCTTCAGTTTGTTTATGTGCTGGATTATACTGATGGATTTTTGTATGTTGAACCCCCTGCATGCCTGGGATGAATCCTATTTGGTCATGGTTGATGACATCTTTAATGTGTTCTTGGATTCTGTTTGTAAGTATTTTGTTCAGTATTTTTGTGTTAGTGTTCATAAGCGAGACAGGTCTGAAGTTCTCTTTCTTTGTTGGGTCTTTCTGTGGTTTAGCTATCAAGGTGACTCTGGCCTCATAGAATGAGGTTGGGAATGTTCCTTCTGTTTCTATTTTGTAGAATAGTTTGAAGAGTACTGGTGTTAGCTCTTCTCTGAAGGACTGGAGAAATCTTCACTGAAACCACCTGGCCCTGGGCTTTTTTTTTGGATGGGAAACTTTTGATGACAGCTTCTATTTCCTTAGGAGTTATATTACTATTTAATTTATTTACCTGACCTTGATTCAGCATGGGTAAATGGAATCTATCAAGAAAATTGTCCATTTCAAATTTTGTTGCATATAGCCTTTTGAAGTAGGACCTAATGATTCTTTGCATTTTCTCAGTGTCTGCCATTGTGTCCCCCTTTTCATTTCTGATTTTGTTGGTTTGGATAATGTCCCCCAGCCACATATTATATAACAGCCTATGATGGTGGGAAAAATCATTAGTCATGTAAGTTTGCTGCAGAAAGCAAGGTCCTTTGTTTGCGAGGCACGTGACCAACTGCATGCTTGGAGCTGTGTATCTGGAATGCTATAACCTCTTTCCTCTGGATAGAAATTGTGATGAGAAAGACACACATGGTATATACTCACTTATAAGTGGATATGAGACATATAACATAGGATAAACATACTAAAATCGGTACACCTAAAGAAGCTAATCAAGAAGGATAACTCTTGCTAAGATGCTCAATCTTCATTCAGAAGGGGAAAGAGGATGGACAACAGAAGAGGAGGAAAACAGGGAACAGGACAGGAGCGTAGCACAGAGGGCCTCTGAAAGACTACCCTGCAGATTATCAAGCATATGCTGAGACTTATAGCCAAACTTTGGCCAGAGTGCAGGGAAACTTATGAATAAAGGGGAAGATAGAAAGACAGGAGCTCCATAAGGAGACAACAGAATCAAAAAAATCTGGACACTGGGGTGTTTTATGAAACTGATATTCAAACCATGGACCATTCATGGAGACAACCTAGAACCCCTGGACAGATATAACACATGTCAGCTCAGTATCCAAGTGGCCTCCATAACAATGGGAACAGGGACTCTCTCTGATATAAACTGATTGACCTGCTCTTTAATCACCTCCCTATCAGGTAGGTGTAGCCTTACAAGGCCACAGAGAAAAACAATGCAACCACTCATGATGAGACCTGATAGACTAGGATCAGATGAAAGGGGAGGAGGACCTCCTCTATCAGTGGACTGGGGGAGAGGCATGGGTGGAGAAGAGGGAGAAAGGGTGGAATTGGGAGGGGAAGAGAGAGGGAGCTACAGGTAGAATACAAAGGGAATAAAATGTAATAAATAAAAATAAAATATCATAATAATAAAAACAAAATAAAAAATTAATCCTTGACAGTCTCTAGGTCCCCTGTGTTGTAAGATGCCCAGGAATATGGCTGGTGCATACGAATAAGCCCTGGGTCAGTCCTGCTGTTTCAGTTCCTGTTTGTGTCTCCAACACAGTAACTGACAGAGCATTCAAATAGGGGGACAGGCTGTTGGGCTTGTAGTTTCAGAGATGTCACACACTTTGAGGCTGCAAGGGCATGTCAGAGAAAGTAGAGAAAAGAGGGTACTCAGCTGGCTGTCCTTTTCTTCCCTTCTATACACGGGCACCCAGATCACGGAATGGCGCTACCCACAGACAGGGTGGATCATGTGGCATCTCTTCATCCTCTCTGAAAACACCCAGAGTGCACCATCAGTGCCCTTAGCGCTTCTCAGGGCAGTCAAGGTGACAATGAAAACAAACTGCCCACCTGCTCAGCAGTGACAAACCCAGGTGTCTCCAGACAAAGCCAGTGTCTGCTCAGGGCACACATCCACAGTTCTGGAGTGCTGCAGCTTCTGATAGGAGAGTCATTCAGCCTCACCAGTCATTTCCTTGGATGGGGAAGATGAGAAGCAATAAGAGGAAACTCTGAGTCTCTTTGGGTGCAGAACTGTGAAGTGACTCATCAGCTTTGAGAGCTAAGCAGATGATAAAGCAGACTGCTAGACCACTTAACACTGCTCTCCAGGGTGTGAGTGTGGTGTGTGTGTGAGAGAGAGAAAGAGAGAGAGAGATACAATGCGTGTGTGCATGTGTGAGAGAATGTGTGTGGAAACGCCATTTGAATAGCAAGCCATCACCCTGGGAGGTGGGGTAACAGAAACACTGATTTTGGAATTTGGCTGAATTGCATTTGGTTGTGATGGAATATTGTCCAACTTACCTACTCTCTCTGAGCCTCAGTTTCGCTCTTCCAAGTTAGGGAAAGCAATGCTCTCCTTGGATAACTAAGAACCAACTATAAATGTATTAGCCAGCCATAAAGGAGAAATGAGTGGTCTTGGGGTACAAGAACTGGGGATACACAACAACCTGGGTTCCTCGGTTCTAAATTTGAGAGGTGCAGTGCTCTGGGACAGGTCATACAGGAGATTTATTCTGCAGCACAGTGTGGCTACAACACTGACATCACACTAACTATACAAAGTAGCTGTGTTTGCTGTAGCATTTCCATGCATGCAAGTAATATCTTGTGGTTGTACTCAAAGCACCATTGCTCTTTCTCATCCTCCCTCACTTTTTCCACTCCTACATCCTCTTACCCAAATGCCCCCTCATCCACATATAAGAGACAACATAATGCTTAACCTGGGTAAGACTGGCTTTTCTCCTTTGACAGGACAGTCTCTGGCTTCCTTCACCCTGGGTTTGATTCCATCACTTCAAAAACTGTATTTTTATAAAGTTGGGTGCTTTTCTAGTTTATAGTTCCAAGAATAAGTTAAAATTGTGTAGCTAAGTCTGGATACGGACTGGTCATATATATATATAACATGATAATATATAGATGAGAGATTTCTAACACTAACAATTTGAGTCACATAACTGAGAAGTACTTGGAATGTTTACACAGTCCATCAGACTACAGGAGAAATCACAGATAAAATACTCTGGACAGTGAAAACAGCCCTGCCCTTAAAACACATGTATAAAATATTTCCACAAATGCAAATAGTGAATCATTACATGGTTGAATAATTTTGATGAGGTAAAATGAATAAATAAATAAAACACTAACATTGAGTTCTTTCCTATTCCATTTGTGTCTTTAATGTATAAGATAACTGAAAAGTAACAAGAATAATTTATTCTTGCTTTTTCAAACTAGAGTGCATTATTGCAGTGGAATTAATGTGACAATTTCATTCATGGACTTTGATCAAATTCATCCTTCTATTATCCCATCCCTACACACCTTTCCCACATAACATTTCTAATCCCCTTTCTTCTTCAGGCAATAATTTATAGCCGTGGGTTCCTCGGAGGAGAGACACCCATAATGCCTGGCTCTGAGTCTGTCTCATTCCTCTGCTGTGATACTCATCGCTTCTATCCTTTCTTCTTCAGCTGATGCTTTCTCATTGTCGCAGAAGAGAAGTCCATGTACACACATCTGTTTAATACACTCATCTTTTTAGGGCATCTCGGTTGGTCCCATTCCTTGGCTACTGAGAATAGAGACTGGAGTAGCATGGATCTGTGGGTACAACTGCGGTGACCTGACTTACATGCTACATGATGTTCAGATCACGAGCTACTTCCAGGATTAGTTTCACAAGGAACCTGCATACTGAGTGCCATAGTGGCTGCACTACTTTGCATTCCCGATGGAAGTGTTCGCTGCTGTGTGTGTGTGTCCTGGCCAGCATTTCTCATTACCCTAGCAGATAAAGAGACTTCATGGCTTTTTGTGTGTTTGTTTGTCCTTTTCCATTTGAAAAGAATCTGTTTAATTCATTGTCCATTTACTTGCAGGCTGGTTTTTTCTTTTGGCATTTAACTTTTGGTGTCAAATTTGTTGTTACATTTTCTGGATATTACTCCCCTGCCAGATGAACAGTTGGCAAAGAGTTTCTCTGATTTGACAGCTGTCTCTTGATTCTGTTGATTTCCCTGTTGTGTCAAAACCTTGAAATTGCACAAAATCCCACTTTTCAATCATTGCCATTATTTCCAGAGCTACAAGAGCCTATGTTGGCTGCTTTTGTGTCACTGTGACCAAATTTATGTCATGAAGCTACCATAACTATAGAAATGACAGAGACAACTAGCTGACTGGATAATCACCCAAGTTTCCTCTATAACACTGGGGCATCACCTTTGGCCTTCTGGCCCAAAGACTTTATGAAGCAGGAATTACGAAGGACTTGCCTACCTTGTGACAAAGCTCAGCAATCAACTTCTGTGTCCTGCTTATCCACAGCTTGGACTGCATGCTGTCTGCAGTTGAATTAGCAGTTTTTGCCCAGTGACTATGTTGCCACTTTTGAAGCAAACTCCATGTAGAAGATCTATGATGCCCCCAATTTTTAAAGCAGAATAGGGGTTCTGTCAGGAAATGACATGTCTCACTATCAAAAAAGCCTTTTATTAATAAAGCATCTTAAGTGCCATAAAAAAAATTTATATCATGAACTGTGAAAGGAAGAAACACCCATTATGAGTGAGAGGTCAGAGCGCCCAACCCATGGTTGCTAGGCCCCACGCACTTCTGAAGAACACGGAAGTGGGGGCATATGGTGAAGATGCCCCTTTACCTCATGGCAGGGAAGAGCCAAGAGACACAGAAGAGGTGCCAAGGAGAGAGATGCCACCCACCCCTGTGACCTATTGCCCCAGATACTTCTTATCTCCTAAAGTTTCCAGAACTTCCCAAAGTCCAGCCAGAAACCAGATCTTCTAAATGTGAGCCCATTATGTTGGGGGACATTTAATATCCAAACTATTTCCAAGACCTAATCAGAATTTTTTGTATTTTACATCTTGCCATGATTTTCTTATGTTTCTCTAGTTGCTTCAAAGTTCTAAGTCTTGTGAAAAGGTCTTTAGCACAACTTAGGTTTGTTTTTAAATAATAAACCTAACAAATAGGTTTATGTGAGAGAAACCAAGCAAAATGCAGCCCCCTATATATGAGGACTCAGTTTCCTCAGCTTCCATCACTAAGTGATTGTGTTTTTGTTCAGTGTACATAAGATTTGATCACTGAGACAAAACACCTGTTATACATAACCTATGGGAGGACAGGTTGATGTGAGCTCATACTTTCAGAGGCATCTGACTGTTGAGGGGAGGAAACTGGCAAAGCAGTGACATTCACAGCACCATGGCCAGTAAGCAGCCAAAGCCCTATGGGCTTTCTTGTTCTTCCCCTGTTGTTCCACCTTGGACCCGGTCTATGGGATGTTTCTGTCCAGAGCACATTTTCTGCCTTTAGGTAATCCTCTCAGAAAATGCCACCACAAACACCCCAGAGGTTTATTGCTACCATACTGGCTGCTTCTCAATATAATCAAATTTACAATAAAAATGAAACACAGTACCTTTGACAAGAATCTATCTATCGGTAGCTGTGTGGGTTTTTTCAAGGCCTTCTACTATATTCTATTCATATTTTTGTCTCTGTGCTGATATTATACTATTGCTATAGACAATAGTATAGCTTTGGGGAATCAATTTGAAGCCAGATATCATGGTCCCTGCAACATTCTTCTTTCTGCTCAGAAATACTTTGGCTGTTTTGGAATCCTTTGTGTTGTCATATGAATTTAAGGATTGTATTTTTTTATTCTTATAAAAAAATTCATTGGAATTTTGGTGGGGACGGCTGTGACCCTGTAGATCTTTTTTATGCCATGGCAAGGTAACTTTCATAAGTCAGCTGACCCACATTCATGGAAGTCTTTCTGTCTTCTACTGTCTTTTTCATTTTCTTTCTTCAGTGCTTTAGACCTCTCATGGAAGTGGTCTTTAACATCTTTGATTGTATATACAAGTCTATACATATTCTAAAGACTATTGTTAGTGGGATTCATTTCCTGATTTCATTCTCAACAAGTTCTTTATTGATACATAAGAGAGTAAAACAAATCAGTTGATTATATATCATGCTATTTCGCTGAATATATGTATTATATGCAAGTGTCTTTCAATTCTTTCAAGTATAAAATCATATCATCTGTAAAGAGGGCTCATTTCTATGTTTTGTATGTATTTCCCCTATGTATTTTCCCTTATTGCTGTAGCTATAAACCCAAGCACTATATTGAATAAGAGTGATGAGAATGAATACAAGTGTCTCCTTATTAATTTTAAAGGAATTACTTTCAATGTTTCTCCATTAAGTATAATGTTGGCCATTGGCTTATCACACATAAACTTTATTATAATGACACAATCCTTCCTTCTACTCCTAGTCATTCAGGGCTTTTATCATAAATGTATGGTAAATTTTACCAAAGTCATATCCTGCATCTACTGACATGGTCATGTCATTTTTCTTTTGGTTGTATCTATGTGTTATATTATTTTTCTTATTCTGTAAGACTAAACCTAACTCCTGTGTCCTAGAATGCAACCAACTTTATAAGCATGGATGAACTTTTCAATGTGTTGTTTATTTTGGAAATTGAAACATATGTTCACCGTGGAACACTTGTATGTAACTTTCATCTCTCACTGTTCTGCCCTGTGCTGGTTTGAATGAAATCCCCCTCCCTTGGGCATGTGAGTACTTGGTTCCCAATTGGTAACCATTGGGGAAGGTTTAGGAGGTGCGACCTTGCTGGAGGAAGTGCATCACTAGGGGCAAGCTTTGAGGTTTCAAAGCCTTCCCCTATCCCAATTGACTCTTCCTGCTTCCTTGTGGCTTGAGCTGTGAGCTCTCAGTTGATTCTGTCACTACATCTGCCTGCTTCCATGCTTTCTGCCCTTAGGGTGATGGATTCTCATCTGCCTGGAAGTATAAGCCAACACCTCTTTCTATAAGCTGCCTAGGTTCTTCTGGTTTTTTCATCACAGCAATAGAAATGAAACATACACTCTTATTCAGTTTTGAATCTAGATAAAAATTACTTTGGAAGTATTCTTTTCCTTACTATTTTCTGGAATAATCTGAGAATTACTGATATTTGTGATTTAAGTACCTCATAGAATAACACGATGATACTCCAGTATTGAATTTCTCTTCATTGAAATTCTACTACTGGTTCGATATTATTGATTATTGTATTATAAAACTATTCAGGCTGCTTATATCCTTTCAATTCAGTTTTGACTTGTCAAATGTGTTTAGGAATTTATCCATTTCTCCTAGATTTCATAATTCATGGCAATTTAATTTTTCAAGTATTCTATAACAACCTTCTTGTGGTATCTTTGATAACGTCCCCTCTTTGATCTCTAATTTTAATTTTATTAGATTCCCATTATTCTTTGTTTTAATTAATGTGGCTAAGGATTTGTCTATTGTGTTTTTCTTTCCAAAGACTCAATTCTTTGTTTCATTGATCATTCACATTGTTTCCTTGGTTTAAATTTCATTAATATCACCTGTTGCTGATATTAATTTGCTACCTTGTCTATATTAGGGCCTCCTCTGCTTACTCAGAACCAAAAAAGAAAAGAGATAAATAAAATTTTACATATAACATATATATCTCTGAAGGGCTATGTAGATACCCATGGATTCTATATACTTCTACATTTTTAGATTAGCTTCCTAGTTAAAGATAATCATTTGAAATCATTCCACCATGAAGCTGGAGGTGTACTAAGAATTTTGTAAGATTCTTCTCTGCACTGAGAATCTTCCATGTCAGGAAATAAAAGCTTGAGGGGGACTTCTGCAGAGTCTGGTTGACTATGAGCCTATCTGATATCAACATTTCTTTGACACTATTGCAAGTTACAACAATCGTGGGCAATATGAGTAAGAATCAGGTTGATTTAGAAATAGGATCTGAGCTAGAGATCAAACAATGATGAGGCCTCTGTTATCTACTGGGTGACTTTGGTCCAAGATGCTTCTGCAAATGATGGATGAGGTTTAGGAAGCAGATTTGCTTCCCTTCCCTTTCTGTCTCACAGCATCACAGTCCACTTAGATTTATATGATGACAGAGAGGGTCTATAGATCCCTGTCTAATGCAGAATTCACAAGAAAAATATAGCTATTGAGCCCTGGCAATGTGCCTAGTGAAATTTCAATTTCTTTAAATGAGAATTGTTGAATTAAGGTGGTGGCTTCCATGTTGGACTCAGTAATTTCACAGAGAACAAACGTAAATGAACAAAGACTCTTTTGTTTTTGGCTGATGATACACACACACATTAAATATATATATATAATTATATGTATATATATTTATATATATATATGTATATATGTATGTATTGGCCAATCAAGTCATATTAGTGTCCAATCTAAATACCTCATTTAATGTCAATTAATTGTAAATGCTCTGTCTCAAAAAACTATCACAATCCAGGATAGTAGGGGATTGGGGCTTCTGAGCAGGAATTGTCAGAGAACTTGAGTCATTTCTGTAAGTTACCATAGGAGGTGCGTAATATTATGGTTTGATAGTTATAAGGATAATTGTGATATGTCCTGTATAATGCAGAAGAGTAATCTGGGATACATTCCATGTATTCTGTGATACCCCACAAACGATAGAATAAATACCAATTCCAGAAACATATGAAACTTTTACAAGGTAACCATAATATCAATATAACATTAATAACCATGCGTTTCAGTGGAAGTGGTGGAGGAAGTCTGGAAACTCGGACTGTAGTAAGAAGGACCAATCTTACTAAAAAGGAGAAATTTCAGGGTGTGTTCATGGCACAGTTACGCCTGTAGCATTAAGCAATACAGTATGTTGCATCCGGAGACAAGAGTAAGGTTGGGCAATTAAGTGTACTGGGAAAGAAACTTGAGTCTCAACATCGAAAATAAAATCTACACTCATAATCATTTAAATTTCATTAATATCACCTGTTATATTAATGAAATTAATATAACATAGTGCATCACTAGGGGCAAGCTTTGAGGTTGTATAATCTCCTGCTCATCTTTGGCAAGTGACCTATATGTTGGTGTGATTTCATTACCTGCCCCAAGGAATCAGCTCCATGACAATTGCTTGGAAGAGAAAATTATCACATGAAATTACTCAAATTATCTATCTTGCATCCACCAAATGTTCTGAAGTATTTGGCATTATAACCAAGAACCTAAATTGTATCTGCTATCTGCTTTCTCCTTGCAGTTGTTGGCGATATACTACGTCAGAAACTCAAATCTGAATACCACCGATGCATCGAACAAGGAGGATATTGTCAGTTTCCCAAATGTCCTCATTATAGTGTACATCTGGGCAGCTGTGTGCCAGTTAGGCCCCACTGCTGCAAGATAAAAGACTGATTGGAAGAAAGAACATGGAAGTCAAGGGACAAATGCATAAATGATGTTTTAATAAAAGAAACCTTTTTTAAGCCTATCTACTTTAGATCAAATTGAAACTTGTGTTTCAGGTTAGAAGAGGTTAAGAAAACACAAGGTTTGGGAAGAGACTTGGACCAGGAGATGGGACATTCCGGAAATCCTGTCTAGTCCTGAGTAATGATTTTGCAATGTCACTCTATTTGATTTTATTGTCAAACCACATGTGAGCAGTGCAGAGGAGCCATATAAGACTGGACCATGAACAGCTCTGAAGCCTTCTGAGGCCTGATCTAACAGAGGATGACACTTCATAGCCTTAGCCATTAATGAGGTTTCCTCTCCAAATCCAGGGCTAATGTCTTTTCTTACAGGGATTAGCACAAATGTTATAGGAGTATCCAACCACCTTTTTATTGGATTCAAAGCCTGCTCCATGATATGGAATCCATATTTGATAGTGATGATGAGGCCAAGAACATGAAACTAGATAGATCATGTGGCCTGGGGGAAACCTACTACAATTATTCTGTTGAATGAAGATAATAATAAAATGACACTGTGGTCATACTGCTATTCCCAAAGATCAATGTATCACTCAAGCCTCATCAACAAAGCTTCTTCTTGCAGTAGATAGTAATTAACACAGAGAACGCAATGAGTTTATAGCTCCCCTTCTTCTGGTTTGAATCCCTGGCCTTCTGGCCACCTGCTCCTCCCCAGTGTGTTCTTAGGTGGTATGCCTTGCCTCCTATTTCTGGACCAGTGAGGATAAATCTGTGGTTCATCTTCATGTCAAAATACATGACTGATATAAAAGAATAGAGGAAAAAATACATGAATCTCATCCAAAACATACTTTCCCATATATCCAGAGTTGTTCCAGAACAAATACTTGGCATTGTAATGGACAAATTTATAGCCAATACGAAGCAATATACAAGCTTAATAACATTTGAAAGGCACAAATCCTGCTAGACTTAAGATGTGCTTATACACTGAATCTCAAAATGACCATCTTTAGCAGTGTGACCTCTCGCCTGTCTAAAAATTCCCAGCTGGCTTGCTGTCAAACAAGGGACTATCTTTCAACTGAACACCTTGGAATGACAACCTCCTTCTCTAATCTACAGCTTCTTTTTTTTTCTAATAATGTTGATGTTCACAGATTTGGAGACACATTCTGTGCTCCAACAAGCCAGTTTAGGACACTTACCTGTGTGAGAAAATTGTAACAGTATAATTGATAGTGAAAATCAGAGAAAAGGAATGTATTTGATGTGGTTATATTAGGAAGGACAAATATCTCCAGTAATTCCCACCACACTCTGGTCTATCTTTGATACTCTATTTTGAGGACAAGTTTTAAACAGAAAGGGTGAGGCATTTTTGTATAAGTACTCAAACTAAGATCACTGACACATCTCAAGATCATCCAGCAAGATCTTTCTCCAGTAGGTAAGTACCTTCTCTGCCACATGTCAAGATCATCCAGCAAGATCTTTCTCCAATAGGAAAGTACCTTCTCTGGCTGCCCTCAGGGCTTTAAGCTTTTCTTCTTCTAGAAGGTGACTCCCAGGGGGATTTTAATTTATTTGTGATAACTGTCTCAATAGTCTGATAGCCCAAGATTGGGGCACAGACTGATTTTTTTGGAATATATTCAGTCCTGCCAGGCAGGCCTGTTATATACGCAGACAGTTAAAAATGGCAAGATATTGAAGACCAAATGCACAGGAAGAACACAGCCACGTAAGTTAAATACAAATGAGCTATGAAATATTATATTCATGGTATAATAGCATTCTATGTGAAAAGATGCAACAGAAAGAAGATATCAATAACATAAAAGTCAATCTTAAAATCATCACTGAAATATGAATGTTGGTGCCAAACAGCCAAAAGTGGGACAAAAAGAAAAAAATATATATAAAAAGTAGGGAGATGATGCACTCAAGATGCTCTCTTGTTAAAAGAATTTCAGAGAAGAAAACAGAAAAATGGGGATGTAAAATATCCAAGAAATGTATGAGAAAATTTCCCTAGTTCTTTGTATATTTGAGATATTAGCCCTCTCTCTGATGTACGGTTGATAAAGGTATTTTCCCAATCTTTAGCTTGCCATTTTATTCTATTGACAGTGTCCTTTGACTTACAGAGTTTCTCAGATTCCTGAGGTCCCATTTATTGTTGACCTTAGAGCCTGTTGGTGTTCTGTTCAAGACAGTTTCATATGCCACTGAGTTCTAGACTTTTCCCCACTTTGTCTTCTAATAGATTTAGAGTCTCTGATTTTTTTTATCAAGGATCAACTTGAACTTGAGTTTTGTGCAGGGTGATAAATTGGGGTCTATTTGCATTTTTTTCTATATGCAGGTATCCAGTTAGACCACCATTTGTTGAAGATGCTTTCTTTTACCCATTATATGGTTTTGGCTTCTTTGTCAAAAATCAAGTGCCTGTAGGAATGTGGGTTTATTTCTGGGTCTTCAATTTTATTCCATTGATCAACCTGTCTGTAAAGAACTGTGTTGGAATTTTGATGGGAATTGCAGCAGATCGAGACAGTTATTGGAACTTGCAAACAAGCATGGAGAGGAACTCCAGAGGTCCTGTGGAAGTGTTGGGAGAAAGATGGAAGGACCTGGAGGGGATAGGAAACTCACAAGAGGACCAACAGAGACAACTGCCCCAGTCCAATGGGGGTTTACAGAGACTGAGACATTAACTAAGGAGCATGCATGGTCTGGACCTAGGCCACCTGCATATATGTGGCCCATGGGTAGTTTGGTCTTCATATGGGGAGCCTGTCGAGTAGAGGAGTGGGAGGGGGTCCTTTCTCTAACATGTTCTATATTGCCTGCATTTGGATCATTCCTCCTGACAGTGTTGCCTTGTCTGGCCTCATAGGATGAGGATATTCTCAGTCCTGGTGTGACTTGATATGTTGGGAAGGGTTGATACAGAAGGAGGAGTCTCCTCTTTTCTGGGGGGAAAAGGGAGAGAAGAAAGGGAAGGAGAAGAAGGGGAGGTTGGCAAGAGAGGAGGGACAGGTACCCTTGGGATGTAAACTAAATAAACTGAAAAAAAAAAAGAAACTCTCTAAGTTAAAGACACAATGAATCTATTGAGTAATAAATAGACATTTGAGTGAAAAAGACTAATTTGTCAGTCTCATCTGCAAGAGCTTCCCTTGGAAGCTCAACTGTTCTCTTTTCAGAGACGTATCTCCATCCAAATTTACTTTATTCATGGCTCAGCCTCAACATCCATCCTCATGGTCTTACCTTCTCTGTCTCTCAGCATCATAAGGTCCCCAAGGAAATTTCATTTCCATGGATATTTCATATAAAAACCAAACATCACCCCTGTGTTCTAAATGTCATTAGTTGGTATATCAAATCATTTTTCCTTGAAACCCCAGCATCTGACCTGTGCTAAGTCATGTTTGGCCTTCATAGCCTGAAGGTCCTTGTCAATTCTTTCCTGTGCATGTTTTCTTTCTAAAGTGAGGAGGACAGTCAACCCTGACACATGCTCACTGCCATGCTACCTTTTCTTCCTCTGTACCTCCATTATGACACTTTAGCCAGCATGTCCTACTTCAGATCTGCCTATGTGAAGGACAGTTGTCCTCCTGAGCCAACATTTAGCTATTTCATTTGGGGACAGAGAAGAAAGAGAGTCAGGAGAAAGGACAGTTTGTCACTCATGAATGGCTATAAACAGTCTCTGGCACATTCACAACTGAACAAATAGGACGACAGATCATTCACTCGAAATTATTGGTATGGAGTTCATGACAATTTGAAGATCTCTAGCAATGATTTGTAAAATGGCCAACTCAGTTTCCCAGGAGCTGGTATGGCAAAACATGAATCTTGGAATGCAGCAGAGTGTGAGCTGTTTGTGAGGGATGATGGAAAACCTACTGGATTTCTGATTCTCAGGGTCTGTCTTCAAATTAAGGAAAAAGGAAGCATTCCACTGAAGAATAAGAGAGAATATGAACCTGTTGATAATCATCCAGCCAAGGAAAATAAAGAACAGTGTAAAAAGGTAAAGCACAGGATAGATCATTCAATCAACTGTCTTCTACTGAAGTCTGAGCAACTGTAACTCACAAGATCCCACTGCAATTCAGAACATGACATGTGTTGTATATGGCACTGAGTTCATAGCCATTATGTTTTTGTTTTAATCTCTGACTTTGCTGGCTACTTACTAATGTACAATCATTTTTAAATGAGCTTCATTACATTTCATTCAAGCCTAACATGTTTTATGACCAAGTCCACCACACATGACCCTCCCTTGTTATCACAACACCCGGTTGGACCCATTTCTCATCCCCAAAACTGTTCCTTCTACTTTCATTTCATATTGTCATATGTGAGTTACATATACATATATATATAATATATCCACGTATGTATAATTTTGATTCCATAATTGAGATGAAATATGTGGGGTTTATGAGTCTTTATGAGTCTTCCTCATTTGTCTTGACATGGTAATAGCTAGCTGTGTCTATTTTCTTGCAAATGCTGTAATGTCATTCCATTTTTCTGTTATTGTTTCAGCTCTTGAGATAGTTTCATGCATCTCAGAATTGCCTCCAATTCACTGTGTAGCCAAGATGACTTTGAACTTTGAATCTTCCTGACTTGGTCTCCCTAAGGCTTGATTAGAGGCACATGCCCTCATGCCTGGCTTATGTTGTGCTTAGGGTGGAAGCCTCAGCTTTGTGCATAGTATATAAGCACTCTATTAATATAACTACATCATTTTTCTTAATGGATAAATGAAAAATTAGTATGTATGCATATATACTGTTCTTTTTAGAAACCAGCATGATTTCTAACTATGTCCTAAATATTTGTCATTATGCCCACAGGTATACCTCCTGGGTCTATGACCTTTCCAGTTACAGGCAGTTAGCTAGGTTAGCAGTACCAGGAATGAATTCTCCCTTATTGAGCATGTCTGAAGTCCAATTCGACAACTGTTGATTACCTCCAAAAGCAATACTATTGCACCATTGAGGGTGTCTTGCTGGTCCATTTATTGTTGTGGTTTATGGGCTTCAGAGCTGGGTAAACCTACCAATTGTTCCTCTTCCTTAGAAGAATGCATTGCACCTTCCAATATTATGAGAGCTGGTGCTTGGAAAGGAGGCTTCAGCTCATTTCCAGCTCAATTTCTCCCTAAGTCCAAAGTATGTGGTGCCTGGGCTTAGGGCCATAAGTTGATTAACCTTAAAAGTTTATCTTCCTGTAGGACTGCATAAAGCATCTGGGTAACAATTCATCGTTCTTATGCTAATACCCTGATTTCTGGATCAACATTTTTTTTTCTCGCAACCATGCATGCACAGCGTAACTTCGTATCACAAACCAGTTCCTGTAGTGTTACTTGTCCTGGGAAGATGTGAACAAATGTTGGTTCACTTCAAATAGGGTACCATGGGCAGCTAAGAAACGATTCAACACACAACTCAAAGTTGGCGAGCCAGTAAGTTAATTTGGCTTTGTCATAGAAGTGTGTAATTGAGGGATTTCTTACAGGAGCATGGGTGACCCAAAAACAGTTGTGTTGCTGTATATCTTTTCTGTTGCTGTGATGAAACACCTTGGCCAAAGCAACTTAGAGAAGACAGAGCTTATTTTAGCTTAAAGTCCCATAATAAAAAGAACTCATCAGCACAGGGAAGCATGGCCAAAAGCTGCTGGTAGGGTGGCAGGAGCAGAAAGCTGAGCTGTAGTATCCTTTACACTGCTAGAACTGCAAACTGGAAGTGGCAGGGAGGTATAAATCTCTTAAGGCCCATCCCCAGTGATGCAGTTCCTTCAGCAAGGCCACGCCTCCCAAACCTCCCCAACCCACATCAGCAGCTGAAAACCAAGTGTTCAAATACCTGAGCCCATGAGGGACATTTCTCATTCCAACCACAAGAGTCACCTGCTAGTACAACCCCATCTTCTGTGACAGCTCCAAGCAAGCTTCTTCATAGTCTTTCTTTCAACTGCATGTCTACATTCTATGTAGGCTAGCCTGTCCCCAAAGATGACCTGCAGCCGGAGCACACAAGGAGTAATTGCTGAAATCCTGAGAGTCCTGCCATGCTATCTCTCTCCTTCTACCAGCACGTGTAACAGCCCATTGCAGTTACCATATAGCTAGCTGTCAATGTATCATTTTATCATAGGTTAGCACAACAATTTTTGCTCCATGGTGGCAGCGGATCAGGTCATTCCCAGAGGAAATTGCTTTACCCCAAAATCATCACACAAGCATATTTGCATTTCAGGTCTACATCACCATGAGCCTATTTACACCCAGATGTGTAAAAGTAGGTCATCACCATATTTTTCCTACAGCTCTCTGAGATTTGCTTAAGACTCTTCTCTCCTGAATCTGTAGCAGTATCACCTTTCAACCCCGTTAGTTATAAACATAAGTGAAAGTCAATAACAATTAAAAACAAAAGGTGTTGTCCCCAGGATCAAGTCATAGGAAAAGATTAACTAGCTCACCTATTTCAGTATTTGGACAAAGTGAAATGAATTACAGATATTTTCTCCATCAGAAATTTAAGAAACAATCTGGCTCTGGCCACACTAGCCTCGATCTCAGTAGGAAATCTACTGAGAACACTGGGACTCCTCCTTCACTGACTATCTTGAACCCTCAGGTTCTTCTCAGGGCTGACAAATAGGTATGATGATAGCAATGGTGAATGTCAGACTGATGATCTCATGGGTCAGTTAATAGCACATGGCTATTTTATTTTATGGAAAATAAAAAGTCCATAGCACATGGCTAAACAGTGGCTCAGGACCCAAAGACAACAATCGGCCCTCTGGGTTTTCAGTAGTATGTGACATCTTTAATTTTGCATCTAGTCAGCCTAGTGGGCTTAAAAGTCATTAAAGATGGTGCCCAACCTTGTAGTCATATTAGGGTATCATTTCCTGCTTCCTTAGACACTAATTTTAAGGAAAGGAAAGTATCATAAATTTTACTCCTTGGAAATTGAAATACTATATAAACATCAGAAGAACTCACAATTGCCTTCTTTAACATTTAACATTAGCAATGGAGGAAGGCATAGTTTTCAAGGCTTACTGAGTGAAGGTTATTACTTCCTGATAAAATACAGGTATTTTACATGTTGGTTTTTCAACTTTCTTAAATCCTATTTAATCAGATAGATAGATAGACAGACAGAGAGAAACAAAAACAGACAGACATATTGATAGCTCATAGATATACACAGATGATAGATAGATAGATAGATAGATAGATAGATAGATAGATAGATAGATAGATCATAAAGCCACATAGATTTATTATTGTTCTCCCACTTAAATGGGCCCATAAACCTGGAAAGAAAATCATCCTTCAGGAAACTGTCAGTTCCAGAAACCTCAGAAAAAAATAAAAAATATGTTAAGGAAATGGGATGAATAGCTATCTCCTTAAAGAGATATGCACTTACACACTTCTGAAGCCACTCCCTCCGTTCAGTCACTTGTCCTATCTGCTATGCCTGTCCACATTCTGAAATCTAAAAGCATAATTTTTCTTTTTTTGTTTTAATTTTGCTCTTTTACTTTTTTTAATTTTAATTTTTCTTTTTAGTTACATTTTGTTAACTCTGTGTCAAGTATAATTTTTCTATACCACTCCTGGTCATAAACCCAAAGGATGCTCCACCCTACCACAAGGACACTCGTTCAACTATGTTCATAGCAGCTTTATTCATAATAGCCAGAAACTGGAAACAGCCCAGATGTCCTTCAATCAAAGAATGAATAAAGGAAGTGTACCACATTTACACAATGAAACTACTCAGCTGTTTGAAAAATAAATTTGCTGGCATGAAATTTGCTGGCAAATGGATAATGGATGGAACTAGAAGAAATCATCCTGAATGACAAATGTGGTATTTACCCACTTTTAAGTGGATATTAGCTGTGAAGTAAAGGATAATTATGCTACAATCTATGGACCCAGAAAGGCTAAGGAACAAGGAAGTCTCAGTGGAAACACATGGATCACGGTGGGAAAGGGTTATGGAAGAGATTACCCAGGTGGACTGAGTACACAGGTGGGTGGCGGTCAGGGGGTGGTGGAACAGGAGAAAACAGGTGGATGGGGATGGAGAGAGTACTGGGAGAGACAACTAGAACAGGGGGTAGCTTTGGGGGGGGTTAGGTAGAACCCTGGGGAAAACCCCTAGTAATGGAAGATACGAAGCCTGAACAGGCCATCTTCTATAACCAGGCAAGGTTTCCAGCAGAGGGGCTGGGACAACAACCCAGCCACAAAGCCTTCCACCTACAGCGTATCCTGCCCAAAAGGTGTGCTGGGGGTAAAGTTGGCACAGTACGCGTGGGAGTGGCTAACAAATGAAGAGTCCAACTTGGGATCCATACCACGGGAGGGAACCCATACCTGATACTGCCTGGAGGATCAGAACCCAGAGGAAAGATAGCCCAGATACCTAGGGTAGAACCAAACATGACCAACGAAAAAAGTAATTAATTTTAATTAGTTAAAAATAAATAAAATGAAAATTTAAAAAGTCAATGAAATTAATCCTAACAATACTCTGCTATACTTGTAGACCGGAGCCTAGGATAATTATCATCAGAGAGGCCTCATCCAGCACCTGATGGAACCAGCTGTGAGACTCACAGCCAAACATTAGACAGAGCTCAGGGAATCCCATAGGAAAGGGAAGGAAGGATTATAGGAGCCAGAGGGTCAAGGACACCAAAGAAAACAGCCCACAGAATAAACGAAGCAGGGCTCACGGGAGCTCCAAGAGACCGAACCAGCAATCAGGGAGCTTGTATGGGTCTAACCTAGATCCTCTGCATAGATGTTATGGTAATGAAGCTTTGTGCTTTTATGGAACATCGAACAGTGAGAACAGGGGTGATATCTGACTCTTTTAGTTTTTAATTTATTTTTATTAATTACAGTTTATTCACTTTGTATCCCAGTTGTAGCCCTATCCCCCAGGCCCTCCTAATCTCACTCTTCTTCTCCTATGCCCCTCCCCCAGTCCAAAGATAGGAGAGGTCCTCCTCCCCTTCCAGCTAAGGGCATGTGCCTAGTCTTATTGTAACATAATGTGCCATGTTTGGTTGATATTCCTGGGAGGCCTGCTATTTTCTGAAGGGAAATGGAAGAGGAGTTGATCTGGGGGAGAGAGCAGCTGATGGGAAAGGACTTATAGGAGAGGAGGGAGGGGAAACTGTAGTCAGAATAAAGGGAATAAGCAAGAGAAAAATAAATAAATTTTTAAAGTATAATTTTCTGTCACTTATAATTTTCATATTCATTTTATTAAGAATTTCATACATGCATATGTTTTGATGAAGCCCCCATATCCCCTACAACCACTTTCCTCCACAACTTCATGTGCTTGTACTCTATCTCTCGTTGTATCTCTCCCTATGTTTCTCTTTTTGTCTGTCTCTGTCTCTCTCTCTCTGCCTGTGTGTATCTGTGTGTGTGTCTCTGTGTCTCTGTATGTGTATCTCTTTGTCTCTGTGCATATGCATGTGTCTTTCTCTGTGTGTCTTGCTCTCTCTGTTTCTCTGTCTCTGTATCTATGTCTATTTCTCTGTCTCTTGGTCTCTCTGCCTGTCTTTTTCTGCCTCTGTGTGTTTGTGTGTGTCTCTCTTTCTGTGTCTCTGCCTCTCTCTGTCTCTCTCTGTCTCTCTCTCTCTCCTCTCTCCTCTCCCTAAGTACACTTAGAGATGTCTATATGTACATGGCTGCAGCACCATCTCCTAGAGCATAGTCTCTCAGAGGTCTCTTCCCTGAAGAGAATGACCATTTCTCCCCAATAGTCATCAGTTGCCAACACTGCTCAGCTAGGGATGGGGCTTCCTGAGCCCTTTCTCCACCCATACTGAGACTTCAGGCTAGCTTGAGACTGTTCAGGTCTTGTGGATGCAGCCCCATGACTCAGGTTACAACAGGCCTGTCATGGAAAGCAAATACTGTTTCCCTGCAGATGCTTACAATATTTCTTTCCTGCTCCTTCATGATGATTCCTGAGCCTTGGGCAAGGTAATGTGACACAGAAGCCCCATTTAGAGCTGAGCGCTTCCATCCCTTTTTTCCCCACATGTTGATTGGCTGTGGTTCCCTGCATTAAACAACATCTGTTCCCACAAGGGGTTAGCAGAATGGTTACAGTAGCATTTGGTGTGATGGAGAGGACCACCAAATCATTCACATCCAGTGACACCAAACATGGGGTGAAACGCCTTCATGTTAACCCAAGGGAGATCAGAGTTTGCAATCTGTAAAATATGGGACACCTTTTGTTCCATGTGTCCTTTAAACAACTTGACATGACTTAGCATTCTTTCTTTCTCCCCTAATTACATCAAATGCAAACTTTCTGCACAGAGGAGCATAGCAATAAATCTTGTATGTTGACCCTGGTGTTCTTTTTATTATTCATATTAGAACCTTAATAGGTATCCAAATATGTATTTCTCGGATTAGTTTCTATGAACTCAATAATTCTCACGTATCTTTAGCGGGCAGTCTATATCCCAAAGGGTCATATTCTGTAGCTCAACTAGAGAGGCTGCAGTGGGTGTTAGTAGACCTAGTAACACTTAACGCTAGTTACTTAGACACTACTCGACAGCATGAAGGTCCTGAAGAGAGTCAGCGTGTTCTGCATGGCACCTGTCTCAGAGTAGCCATCATGATCTCCTTAAGCAAGGAAGGGTAACTTTCCTCACATGGGGTTGACAGGCTGTGTATAAATGCAGAAATGTAGTGGTTCGACTGGCCTAACTTCACCCATGCATCAATAACCTAGCATTCAACATTCTACCGTATCTCAGTTAATTCTCTTCTTTTAATAGTACCTGTCCTGTGGCTCTGGGATTACAAATTACACTGTAATTCAGTCACTCACTAGAAGAAATTCTAGGTTTGGATTTCAAAAATCTCAGCTCCTTTGCATGTCATCAACCATAAGACCAACCAAGATGGATACAAGATGTAAGTATTCAATTTAAGTCTATAAACTTAATGATAAAACACCTTAGGAAGCCTTTGAAGCATTGAACTGGGAGAGAAGAGAGAATTCAGAAGCATTGGCACCATTGAGAACTGGACATGCTTATATCTAACTACATTCTGAAAAACAAACGGTGTTAAAAAGTAAGCCCACAATTAAGAAAATATGTGAAAATCATGTGTCTGTTAATAGATGAAAAGCCAAATTATGCAAGCCATTAGTACAATTAAATAGAAAAAAAAGTAAAAGGAAGGGAACTTTTCCAGTGAGACGGCCTACTCCTATAATCCAAGTCCTGGGAGACTGAGGTAGGAGGATTGCTTTGATTTCAAGGCCATTTAGGACTACATGGTGAGTTTCTGGACAATGTGATTTACAGAGTGAAAATGTGTTTGAAAGGGGGAAACATGAATTAAATAGATGGGGACACACAGAGAGAGAAGGAAAGGGAGAGAAAGAGAAGAAAGGAGAGATAGAGACAGCACTAGTGTAAAACAGGCAAAATATTCAAACAGGTTCTTCTTGAAAAAAAACGTGGAAATGCCCAAATAATCCATGAAAAGGGGTTCAACCTCAAAAATAATTAAGAAAATGAAAAGTAAGAAATAATGAGGTGTCAATTCCCTCTTGATTCAGTGGCTACTATGTGAAAAATGAAAGACAAGGAGTTGATAAAGATGAAAAATAAAAAATGAATTTCCTAAGCTACTGGTATAAACGTGACTGACCACCAGGGAGGTGGCTACCAGCGGGAGCACAGGGTTCTTGTGGGAGAACTCCCTGTGTTTATGAGAAGACTCCCAGAAAACAAGATAAGAGTCTTGTGACCTCAGTTGCTTGTTCTTGGGATTTGTTTTAGGGCTCCTCCCAGGTGTACTGGCTAGGAGTGAGCTTGAGTCAGATCACTCATTGCTTGCTGATGTTACTCAGTTAAGTGTTTAAATTATCCTCCATATGCCTCTATGGGAAAACATGTTTTTGACACATGTGGCTTATTCTTATGATTGTATACTTTATTCATGTGATTCTGCTTAACCCACAGAATATAAACTGTGGGTGCTCTAAATAAAATCTCATGGCTCTTGCATGACATTTTAGTCTGCTTCATATATCAGCTTCATTCTCCCAGGTCCCAACACCTCTAGAGCAGTGAAAGCTAATAATGAATATTGTTTGTTGCATGGATGTTTCTCAATCAATCAATCAATCAATCAATCAGTAAAGCATTGATTGCGGTGGTAGCTTCTAAATGATGAGCACAGTTCCAAAAGGACTGAATGTCTTCTCAATATATTTCCACTCAAATGTTCACTGTGATATTATTCATAATAATCAGTACATAAAATCAGCCTCAACTTCCCAGAGACTCATACTCCAACCAAGGACTATTCATAGAGATAACCCAGAACCCCTGCACAGATGTAGCCCAGGGCAGTTCAGAGTCCAATTGGGTTACATAGTAATGTGAAGAGGGACTGCCTCTGACATAATCTGATTGGCCTGCTCTTTGATCACTTCCCCCTGGGGGGGAGCAGCCTTACCAGGCCATAGTAGAGGACAATGCAGCCACTTTTGATGTGAACTGATAGACTAAGATCAGAAAGGAGAGGAGAACCTCCCCTATCAGTGGACTTGGGGAGTGGCATGCATGCAGAGGGAGGAGGGAGGGTAGGATCGGGAGGGGAGGAGGGAGGGGCTTATGGGGGGATGCAGAATGAATAAAGTGTAATTGATGAAAAATTAAAAAAAAATAACTATTAAAAAAATCAGCCTCAGTGAAGCTCAACTGAATTTTTAAAAATATATGAATACACATGGATACCATTCAAGTTGGGGGAGAAATACAGACAAGTCCTTGTAAGGAAATATATGAAGCCAGTAGGCATTATCCTAAGCTTAAAAGTCTATCAAGAAAAACAAATACCACAGTATGGCAGACATGTATAATCTCACAGAAGCTAAACTTATATGTCAGTGTCAGGCATAACTGAAAGGCAGCAACAGCAACAGTCCTATCTGTAACATTCATACCAACCAGTCAAAAGCTTCCTCCTCTCTCAGCCACAAATCCTGGGAGACGGTATTACTCTATTTTAGTCATCTGGAGACCAGGGATCAGACAACTAGAGAACACTCTCTATTTAAGCCCAAAGAAATCATCCAAACTCACCCAGCCAAGACTGTAATGACTGCCTTGCCTTGTCTTCACAGAAAAGTATCAACAAGGTTCTAGCTCCCTCTGCTGGGCGGGCTTCAAATCTTCTTCCTCCTGATGATTGGAGCTTTACAGATAAACTCAGATAGTGTGGCCTGCCTTCTGTCTTTGAGACCCATGAAAATGCCAAACGTGCTTTCCAATCTCTACCTGTCCTCATGTCAACATAGCCAACTGATTGCTATATAAAAAAAAGAGAAGAGTGTGAATTTCATCTCTAGAAACATCCAGAAAACTCATGCTCAAATAAACACTAGGTACCATCACTCCATCAACTTGACTAATAAAGTTAAATGCCAAAATGCCTTGAATGACATCCTGTAGCCACATGCCCTGCTGGGCAGACTGCACACACAGAGCATTAAAAGGACAGTGTGTCATCGACTTGACATCCATAGCTCAATAAATCCAGTTAATTTTAAGCTATCAGGCAAAAGCTGTTCAAAGAGACTTCTTTCAGTTAAACCACTTCCATGAAACAGAGCTTAGATTTTCATCATTAATCATATATATGCAAACATATATGTGAGGGACAGTGTGCACCTGAACAGCAAAGCCACAGGAAGCCTGTACAAACTGCCACTGAGATGTCACATCGTAAGACAGTGATGAGACAGTCTAGGTGAAGATCAGAGACTAGAAAGAACATACTTAGCATTTAGGAATTACTGCAAAATCAGAAAAATTAAATAAATGCAGAGGAAATCTTTGAGAAAGTGGAAAAAAAGCCTACAAAGTAAAAGAAATGAGGAAAATGATAAAAATATATTTCAACACACTTAGAAATTTCTTTATCAGGTGTAGAAAAAGATCAGAAAGAAATAATTTTATGTCATCAAAGAACTCTGTCAGCTACTTCTCCATAGATAAAGAAATATGTGATTTCTAAATTCAAAAGCTGTCAACTGCTGTGGGAAAGACCAGCATCTAGACAAATCTTCACAAAATAATGAGTACAGACTGGTGATGTAGCTCTGTTTGTAGAATATTTATGTAGTATGCACATGGCCCTGGGTTAGAGACACAGAACCACAGAACCTGTCTGTCTGTACATACATAAACGCTTACTGTATCCTCAGGAGGTGGAGGCAGAAGCATCACAAATGAAGGCCATTCTCAGTACCATGGAGAACTTGGGGACTACCTAGATTACATACAAGCTTGTCTGAAAGGAGAGCCCAAAACAGCAGACCAAAGGGGAAGATCCTGTATTTTCTGGAGAGAAATGAAGCTTCAGAGGAGCCACAAGTCTATGTCTACAACTGACTTGTCTTCTGTGGGGATCCTCAAGAAACTGACCGATGGGGCTCTGCAGGAGAATAAACATGGCATGGGGATGGAGGGGGGGGGGAGTACACGAGCCTAGAAATGCAAGAGTGTAGCAATTTACAACACAAAACAACTAGCAGTTTCTACCCATCGGTGTCCTTCCATATTTGCTAATACTTCTCATTGGAAATTAATGACATTTCTAATCAGCAATCAGCAGGACTTCAAAGAGTCACCTATAGTCACAGGTGAAGATAAATGATGATGCCAACAGCTCACAGATGAGTTGGTGAGGAGACTTCCAACAAAGGCACAGTAAAAAATACTTTCAATATTGCATATGGAATAGTACCTGAGGCGACCTCTGATGATACCTAGAGAGCATGGAGAATCCAGACACAGCACCCCCATCAGAGGTGGGAGAGCTATCTGTCCTATCACAGCGACAAAGGCAGGCTGCAGAGCAGATGTGCAGAGACTACACATTTGTACCTCTGCATTAGGGAGAAAGTTAATTCTATACAAGATTTAATGTGAGAACTACAGTGAAAACAGAAATTTATAGCAAATTCATGGCTCAATCATCTGGAAATATGTAAACACCCAGAAGAGTAGATAATGCTAATATTTAAGTCAAGTCATAGAAATTCTTTCTTTAATAATTTATTTAATTTTTATTTTATGTGCATTAGTGTGAAGGTATCAGATCCCTTGGAATAGGCATTACAGACTGTTGTGAGCTACCATTTGGGTGCTGGGAAATGAACCCAGACCTTTTGGAAGAGCAGACAGATCTCTTAACCACTGAGCCATCTCTCTGGCCCCATAGGAATTCTTAAGAACAATAACATGCCGGGGTCCAGCCCCAGAGAGACAAAGCCTGAAGAAGGGTGGATGCAAGAGCAGTGAGGGTCAGATTGAGTCAGGCACAGGGTTGGGGAGAGTCTTACAGCCTGCCTGACAGGCAGTCATAGTTCTTCTCTATTTATACCAGAACCGAGTAAGCAGGGATAGATGTTCCAAAACATAGATTGTACCATTTTGGTCCCATACACATATTTATTTATTTATTTATTTATTTTTTATTTATATGTATGCGATGATCTGCCTGCACGTTCTGGTGCCAGAAGCAGACACCAGATCTCACTCTAGATGGTTGGGACCCATCGAGTAGTTGCTGGGAGTTGAACTCAGGACCTCTGGAAGAGCAGACAATGCTCCCTGCTTGGGAGGCCTGAATTAGCAACCTTCAGAGGGCTACAAGCAGCCCTCTGGGAAACAAGAACCCACATCAAAGAGATGCATGGCTAGCCACAGGCAGCTCCTAGCCCCCCAGGACCCATTTTAGTCCTGGGCATACACATACCCTGTGTGGAAGGAACTCCCCCTGCCCTGAGGAAGGCTCCTCATACTGGGAAGCCCAGTTTTTCTCCAGGAAGAGGCCACTAGCAATCCAAACAGGCCATACCAGCCAGGGGCTGGGACTCACCAAGAGTGTGAGGCGTCTTTGAAACCACAAGCGATCTCCCAACTCAGCAACCTCCTCCGCCTGAGATTTCCCGGGTCATCATTTACCCGGAGGGGTAAAGGATACCAGCATTTTTGGGAAACTCTCCCCTCCTGCCATAACATACTACTGAAAGGAGGCACATTACCCAAGGGGAAACGGTACTCAGCATGAAGAAAAAGAAGGCAGAGAGAAGGAAGGCCGCAGGCGGCTGTGGTCAAGAGCCACCCACCTTTGCCACACAGCCCCATAGACTACCCCACCTGGCATTCCCAGTTGTGTCTTCCATTTGACCCTTCTGTGCACTGTATTCACAACATGCTGAGCCTGGGGCAAGCTGGCCTCCCCAGTGAACACAGCACGCAAGGCAGACCAGAGAGGCAGCCCGCGTCCTGATCGCCCTCTTGCCCTCCTTGAAACTATTTTTAACGTATGAAATACGGGATAGGCAGCTATTTCTCAAACCATACGCCTAGGAACGGGGGCGGGTGGAGGGTCGTTTGAAAGCTAGAAATGTTGAGAACTGTATTGGAATGTTCCCATCCCTCACCAATCATGAGCACTGTTTGCTCCCAGTCCTTATTCTGCTAGGTCCTATTGGGCAGAATGGCTATAGGCCTGATCTCTACTTAATAATTTCCTACACGCCCCTCTTCTCTGGATGGTTTTTCCGTTGGGCATCAGGGATTCAGAACAATCTTTGTCCCCACATCCACGGGCACGATCCTGCGTTACCGCTGCCTTGTGACAAATGCCAGGCCGATGTTTTCCCATCTCCCAGAAAGACTCTCCCTGGGCAGGTTTACTTCCGGCTTCGGAGGATCTGAACTAACCGCCGTGGGTCCCTTGAAGAAGAGTCTGTAAGCAGAGCAGAAGTTGTTGAAGTTGCAGATGCCACCTGGTGAGCCCTCCCTTTCCCTTTTCTGGCCATATAACTGAAAGATTTCAAAAGACCCAATCAACTATTCAAATCCCACCCCCACCCCACCCCCCGTGACACGCACACGGGAGCGCGCGCGCACACACGCCAACCTGACTCATGGCTCACTGGACTTAGCTTTGAGCAAACCCCTCTGACTGTGAGCACTGCAATCACCCAGCGCCTAACCCATGGCACCTCACAACAAATCCGCTGTGCCTTCCAGCCGTTAGGATGCTGGGGCAGCATGAAAATCCGGCCCAGACGAAGGGACAGCTCCAGCGAGACTGCCCCTTAAGAACCTGTGCGCTCCACCACCCCTCAACCCCCGACCCCCGTCTCTGTCCCCGCCCTCACCCCCACCCAACCAGCAACTCGGCGCCAGGCTCCTAAGAAAAGCCTCTTGCCTTGGGGCTCCAGGCCGGAAGCCTCCCCTGGACCTGGCGGCGGGCAGGGGAAGGGGCGGGCGCAGGCGGCAGCAGCACAGAAGATGCACGCGGGGCTCCTGGGGCTCTCTGCCCTGCTGCAGGCGGCCGAGCAAAGCGCGCGTGAGTGCGGCGCAGCCCGCGAGTGCTCACCCCTCCGACACCCCCACTCCACCCCAGTGTGCGGGGCACTTCTGCCACCGCTGCCCCGGGCAGGAGGCAAAGACTGCACCCGCGCACGCACAGTAGAACCCCGGTCCTAGCCTGCAGAGCACTCCTCTGCGATCCCCATCACTGGTGCATGCTTCCCTCCACCCACGCAGACACCCCTCCATGCATGGTACAGATACAACCCCACTCCCCAAACCCTGGGTCCTGAATGCCTGCCCGCTCCAGCCCGCACTCTGCAAAGAGCTGCTTGAGGAGGCTGTGTGGGGCGCCAGCGCTTGGTGAGGCTCCCTGGACGTGGGGCTCCTGGTTGGGGTAGCCGCACGCAAGCCGAGGGCTGGGAGAGGTAGGGGGCGGGCTCCCAGAGGGCACTGATTCCCCTTTGGTGTTTGGGACACAGCAGAACGCTGGCTGCTCGGGGCACAGATCCCATGTGCAGCCAGCAAAGGTGAAGCAAGATGGCTATACTTTTCGCGCCTTTCGCGTTTGAACTTGTAACCCTTTCGGTGCTGGCTTAGGGTGCTTCCGCCCACTTCCGCTGCTCTCCTACAAGGTCTTGTCCGTGGGGAGACCACCATCCTTCCTCTCCAAGGTTCCACGTTCCGCCTTGGACCCGGTATCCCTGAAATTTACCTCTATATTTGCAACGTAGTGTAGCCCCTCCAGATTCCCTCCCCCGAGGCCCGCTCAGAATTCCAAAGGGCTCTAGGCTGGACCCTGGAGCAGCCAGGATGCACGCGGCTACCCAGGGTTCCCTAGGCCCCTAGCTTTCTAAGAGGGCAGGTTTGAACGTTTAGCGGGAAGCACTGGACAGAACCTGCAACCGAGGAAAGAATAGCCGCCATCCCGCTGCCCAGAGCTGCCAGGTTCCCAGCTGTGACTCAGTGCAGAGGGGTTTGTGCCTACAGATCCACATGCCTTGGTAATAGTGGCAATAGTGGTGTGAACGGATCGCCGAGTGCCCTCCAGGCAGTTATCAGTAGTGCCAACACAGCTTCTTGCTGAAATCCAAGGTTATATAGTCAGAGCCTGGCCCCGATGGCATAGGCCTATATAATCCAAGCCACTGGAGAGGGTGGGGTATGTGAACATGAGTTACAGATCCAGCTAGGCTACTGAAAGAAGTTAAAGCCGGCCTGAGCAACTCAGCAGACTATTCCCTCGAAATAAAAAGGGAAGAAAATGGACTGAGGGATGGCTCAGGGGTAGAGGCCTTACCTAGTATAGGCATAGTCCCCTCTTCCCCAAAATTCAATCCCTAGCACCAGGGAGGTGCGATGAAAGGACAAAGCCAGTGTCACACAGCATCGCTCATGCAGCCCTGGTTGGCTGCAAGAGTGTGGTGAGCATGAGATCACCTCATGTTGTTGGACCCCATCACTGGGCCTCCCCTAGGGGAAGGTTCGCCTGTTTGAGCATGTACTAGGCATCAGGTACTTGGCACATGTCCTGTATAACCCCACAGACAGCCCACACACACATACTACCACTTTATGCCTGTCTTATTGCGAGCAGGCCCTCCTGGTTCCTTGCTAATGGTAAGGATGCTGTGTTGGTTGGGACCTAGGTACGTTTGTTTGTTTGTTGTTAAATGATCTAGTGGACAAGGAGCCAGGGCAGGTTTAGCAAAGCTCACAGTTCCTAGGGCCGAGAGGTAGGGCATGCCATGTGAGGCCATATGGGAATACTCAGTTGATCAGGAGCCAGAACCTTCTGCTGTGGCTTCCTCAGACAAGACAGGCTGACTGGGCTGGACAGATTCTTGGTTTCTGCGGGTAGCTGCTGTGAGATTTGGGCTATAGGGAGGGCTCATGTCACTTGGCCCCTAACCCTGGACAGGCTAAGACGGAGAAGTGCCATCACCTAGGGTGCATGGATCTTGGATGGAAGCTCTGGGTTGGATGGCTAGCATGCATGTCCCTGGTGTGTTCTTGGAAGAATACTGTAACGTACAGAAAACAAGTGTTAACAAAACAGCTGCCTGACTCCGCCCCTTCAACGACCTTCCTCTTGTCTCTTACCACAGGCCTCTGCACCATTGTTTACCACTTTGCCACAGGCTGTCTCCTCTGGGGTTGGCTAGCCCTTTCTGTCCTCGTGCCGGGCTTCTTGGTCCAGGCCCTGAGCTATCTGTGGTTCCGCGCAGACGGGCATCAGGGCCAATGGTGGCTGGCGGTGCTACATCTTCTGCAGCTTGGCGTCTGGAAGCGGTAAGAGCAAGCCGCCCCCCTCCCATCTGATTCTGTGGGGGAACTGCCCTGTCCGTACACACTCTGACCTTAAAGCCATGCACGTTCGGGGCCGTGCCCCTGTGCGGCATTGACAGCTCTAATATCGGGGGACTCCTTCTCACTGCACCAGTGACTTTTGGAAAAATGTTTTTCTTTGTCTTTAGTTGGATTCTACATCAGTGCTGTCTCCACCCCTTACTCTAACCTCTGGAGCCACATAGATCCGTTTGCTTAAACTGTTCCATCTGATGCTTTAGCGGCATAGACTTAATTAACCACAAGCTAGACAGTAAAGCCCACATGATGGCATCTGCTTTGCTCTTCTGTGGCAGGAAGCAGTGGCCGGGAGCCAGGGCCAGGGTGTTTGTTTGTTTGTTTGTTTGTTTGTTTTGTATAAAAGGGTTGCCAGGTGTAGGTCTGCGGCAGGTGGCTTCCCTGGGCCCACAGGTCTCTCCAGAGGTGAAGTGTTGTTTCCACCTGGAGATGGGAAGCCGTGTATTTGCAAACCCAGCACTGTTCCGCTCCCAGCTGTCCTGTAACTCCATGGAGTTGAGGGGATTCTTATGAGGAGGGAAGAAACAAGGTGAACCCTGAGGCTCACGTGCTTATTAAATCACAGATGACCAAGGTTCGAAGGGCATCCAAGGGGCCACTGGCAGGAGCTTCTCTCTGTCCTCGGAGGTTGTCTTCCGTCTCCATCCAGGTTGGACTTGGATCGGAGTAGAAGGTGCTTCTGGAGAGACATGGAGTGACAGCCTGTTCTTCATGTTCTCCTCCAGCAGGCATCAGGAACACACACATGCCGGGACAGTTTGACCCGGCTGGGCCTTCCTGCCTGAGCGCCACTCCTGAAACAGGCTGTCACTACCAGGGGGAGGAAGGATATCTCATAGAACTTGGGGTTACAGACTTCTCGGCCTGCTACCTACGCCCTCATCTGCCTTGTAATAAGGCCAGAAGGCTCGCCAAGAGCTGGGCAGTTAACTCTCCAGGGTGAGACCTCCAAGATAATGGCTCGTCAAACTAGGGAAGTAGCTTCAACACAAAGAAGCATTTGATAGCTCAACATCAGAATTCAGAGTAGCCTTTAGAAAGAACCACCCTTCACTGCTCTCAGGTCAATCTGCCTTCTGGGGCTCTGGAGAGACCCAAGCGACCCTTATAAACCTTCAGAGAAGTGATGCCAGAGGCAGAACTCTGGTCCAGATTTATGGTATTTGACAGTGATGGCATGGTTTCTGCTACACACTTAAAAATTAAGATGGACAAGTGAAAAGACAAGTGAAAAATCAAAAAGTGGAAGAAACAAAAAGCCATGTAGAGCTAACTTAGAAAAAACACTCAGGTGACTAAAAAGTCATGTGTACAGCGACATAGTCGTTAATCCCACATAGTCGTTAATGGTCACATAGGCTTTAACCCCAGCCCTCAGGATGGAAAGCCGGGTAGAAGTGAGGCCCTCCGGGCTACACAGTGAGTTCCGAGCCACTCAGGGCTACGTGGTCAGACATACATGCCTCAAAATTAATAATTAATGAATGCAAAACAAACAAATAAATAAGGGAGCTGAAGGGATGGCTCAGGGGCATAGGCTACTCTTAAGTTCCCAGAACCCATATAAGTTCCCAGAACCATATAAGGCGGCCTATGACCGGGGATCTGATGCTCCCTTTTAGCCTCCACAGCCACACACACACATATGCGTGCCCGTACATACAAAAATAAAAAAATAAATCTGAATTTTAAAATTAATGTATAAGGGATGGAGAGATGGCTCAGTGGTTAAGAGTACTGAGTGCTCTTCCAAAGGACCCAGGTTCAATTCCCAGTACCCACATGGCAGCTCACAACTGTCTGTAACTCCAAAAGCTGACACCTTCACACAGACATACATAGGCTAAACACCAATGCACATAAAATAAAAATAAATAAATTTTTGAAAAAATAAGAAAATGAATGCATAATTTTAAAAGAAGAGAGAATTGAGGAAAAATAAATATTGATTTCCAGGAAGAGGTAAAGTAATACGTCCAGAGATAACGGCAGAATATGCAGTTTTTAGAACTGGACCACAGATTCGGCCCTCTTTCCGGCAGCCAGAAGAAGCATAGTGGATGCCCCTCCAGAGTGTGTCAGAGTTCGCAGGGGAGCCCAGCTACAGTCCACCTCCTCAGGAGAAAGCACTGAAACTGGAAAGTGATGAATCTCTTCCTTGCTCCCAAACTGGCTCTCACAAAACCAGGAGATAAGCCAGCAGATCAGGTTTTATTCTGTTCTATTTTCATTGCAGTTTGTCAAAACCACCTGTAGGGGGAGCCAAAAGTGTTGTGTTTGCACAACCTGGAATTTGATAAAATGAAGGCCATTAGCTGGCTCCGTAATGAAATGCAGACGAATGGACTAACAACAGAAAAATCAATAAACGCAAACCCCTTGAGGTAAAGCCACTTATAAAAAATGCAAGGGCTGAAGACATAAATGGATTCTGGTTTTAATTCCAAACAACAGGAACTATAAGGCTAAGTCTACTGCTCAAGAGAACCTGATGTTAGTTAAAACTCATTTTACACAACGGCAGCTACTTTTTCCTACCTGAACATTCTGTTTCCAGTCTAATGGTGTGTGAACTTGCATGTCTTCTACCTTCTTAGAAAGCCTGGCTTCTCTGTTTAGAGACCCAGCGGGAGAGGATGGGAGACTACATAAAGAATCTTCTACTCAGTTTGCCTCTGGTGTTGCGGAGCAGCTTTTCTTTAGTGAGGAGAAAGCCGAGACAGACTTTAAGGGCATGTAAGACCAGCTTGACACAGATAGGGGCACACATTTAAACACAGGTAAAGGCATTGGCCGCCAAGCCTGACCACCTGGGTTCAATCCTTGGGACCCACGTGGTGGAAAGAGAGAGCCAGCTCCCAAAAGTTGTCCTCTGAGTGCCATAGGCATGCCATTGCGCACATGCGCCCACACAGGTGTACACACACTAAATAAATGGATAGACAGATAGATTGCTGATGAAGCACAGCTGTATTCCTGCCTTGCACTATTGACTGTCTCAGCTCTATGTTAACATGGGCAAAAGAAAGAAACACTCAAGAATTCCCCAAGCTGTGAGCCCAGGATAGACTCTTCTAGCTGTGGAGGAACTGTCTGACATTTGCTGTTAAGCGCTGAAAAACGTACTTCCAGAGACCTGTCAGGGAAGGTAATTGCACCCCTAGGCTTCAGTTCCTGACGTGGGTAGTTTTGAATGCGGCTAGGACTCTTGGGCCGTCAGCAGGGCTGCTCACGTGGAGTCTATTGCATTCCCTGTGTACCGCAGACACACATAATCAAGTGCGTGTCTGAGACTAACTCGGGAACAGCCGAACACAGCAGTACCATGAGGAAGGGCCAGGAGCGAAGGAGCGGATCAGGCCTTAGAGAGACAGCACCAGGAACAGTTGGCACAAGCAGCCAGAAACCCAGGACAGCGGAAGGAGGTGGAGGCCTGAGGCACTGCTTCCAGAAGGGAGGTCTGGGGGGAAAGACCCCATGAACAAGCTCCTATGAATCCCATCTCATTCCAACGCCCCGGAAGAGCGGGTCCCCAGCAGCTGCCTACCGGTCTCAGCCTGAATTCCTCCATTTCCCTGCCCAGCCTTGCAAGGCCACACTGCTGTTTCATTATTCCCACGCCTGGACCCCATTCCAATGCCACGGTCCCCACCCGCTGGTCTCTCACACTCCCTACTCCCAGCTCGGCTTCACATCCACAGTGTTCTCTGGGCCATCAGCACTGCTGCAGACCTGGAGCTCCAGGAAGTCCTCACTAGCCACCTTGGCCTCCTCCACATATATGCAAGATAGACATCTGATGCGTTTTTCTTCCTTGATTTAAGCATTTATTGTGTGTATGTGTGAGCATGCATGTCCATGTGCCTGTGTGCTTTCCACAACTGGGACTCTTGTCTCTAAAGAACACCTTTCGTCTTTCTTATTCCTTCTGTAGTCAAAAGCCCAGTAACACTTCAGGTGAAAGGAGTTGAGGGTGTGGCTCAGTGATGGAACACTGACCCAGAAAGCACAAGGCCTGGGGTTTAGTCCCTGGCACCAAAATAGGGGAGGTGAACCAAAAAGTCCTTGGTGGGGACTGGAGTGCAAGCAGGGAGAGGAAAGCACATCATCCCTTGCAGAGATGATCGCGGATGGAAAGGAAAACTATGGCATATTCTTTTAGCGCATGTGGTCTCTCGACAGTAAGTTTGTGTCAGGAATGATGTCCTCAAAGACCCAAAAGAGCTCAGTTCCCTCAAGGAGTCAGATGATGAAAAGAGAAACTTGTTTGTCCTAAACGGCTTTCCTGGGCCCTCAGCTCCAGAAATGAAGTTGTTTCAAAGACAGCCCCCAACCTTGGGCCTGGACAAGTGAATGATGGCCAAAGGTCAGTCCAGTTTGTCGCCTTTGGAATCTTAGCAAGCTGCTTTACTGACCTTCCTAGGTGACCATCAAGGTGTGCCTGGCTCTAGGCCAGGAGGGGCTATTTCTGAACTTGGGCAGAGCAAGGAGGTTCAGCTCCCAGATGGAAGCACTGGGCACTGTTGTCCACATAGCAGGCAGGGCCACTGCCTCCTTGCTGCCCAGCATAGACCCAGGGAGGCTGTTGGGACACTACCCCCACAGTGACCCCATGGACAGCTGGTGTGGTTGTTTGGGCTGTGAGGAGGGTGGCCGCTTCCTGGTCAACTATCACAAGATGAGAGTATGAGAACAAAATGCCTGTTGTGTGTTTGTGGGGACACAGGTACAGGCTCCCTCTAGCTTCTTTCTAAGTTTTGATTCTTGTTGACATTAGGAAGGTCACCTAGTCGTGCCTAAGCTGGTGTGATCCTGTGGCACCACTCAGCCCAGTCCTGCAGGCCCCTGGTCCCTGCTTTCTAGCTGTTCCTCTTACAACCCAGCAGCCTCTTATCTACACTTGACTTTGAGAACACTCTGCACTTGCTCAAACTCGCTGCCCTTCCCATCAAACACTTTTTGGTGACTTCTCTTTCTTCAGGGTGACTAGTGGCTAAGGTTCTGCCTCGGGCCCCCAATATCTACACACCACCTCCTCTAGCCACTTCCTAGCCACTTTGGCCATGCCAGCTGCCTTTGTCCAGGAGTCCTAATTTACAACCAGAAGACCCTGATCCTTCCCAGGTGAGAGGGAAGGCTCCCCTCATTCCCACATTCCTCACTTATGAAAACAAAGTTTGTGTTCTCCACTGTCAATCAGGCAGCTGCTCCAGGCTTCTTTCTGTTACATGTTAGCATCCGAGGGTTGAAGTCTGGAATCTCAGAGTCACCTATAAGGCCTTCTCCACCCTGCTCTGCCAAGTCCTGCTCTGCATACTCCCAACACTGCTACCTTACCAAAGCTCCAGTAATTATTGCTTGAATACTGTATTAGCTTTCTTCCATATGTCCATGCCTTATGTGCATACACACACACATATACATACAGGTACATGTATGTGTGTGATACATGTGGAGACATAAGTGCATGTGAATGCACTGTATGTGTGCATGTATATGTGTGAACATGCATCTACATGCTCATGTGTGTTTGCACATATGTGTGTCCACATACATGTACACATTCATACACAGTAGATATGTATACATTCATCTCATATCTCAAACACAGCATACACACCTCTCCCAGTTTCAATGTCCCAGAGAAAAAGCCAACTTCCATGAGCTGAAATTGAGAACTCTGAGGTTATTCAGTAGGATCATATCAGCCCCTCGCTTCTCCATCTTATCCCATCAGCTGGGACCCATCTTCCCCAGCTGCTGGCTCTTAGAGTGTTCTGGTCTGAGGGCACAAAGAGTTCTACACTCCATGAAGGAAGATGAGGACCCCGTCATCTGTACTCTAAGGAGATGATGACCCACAGTGCCTTGCAGCTGATCTCTATTGAAAGGGTTCATTCCCCTCACTGGAAGATCTGGGGAGAGGGCATTGGTCAAGATTCCCTGCAAGCCTGACCAGACCCAGCCTTGGTTCCTTAGCCCTGCAATAACTTCAGCCTACCCACCCCTTTCCCTTCCAACCTTAGGGACAGTAGCCTGCTGAGCACATGAAGTTTGAACCGAAATGCCAGCTCGGGCTAAGAGCTTAGCAACAGCCTAACTGGTGGCCTCGTAAGCCATCAGTAGGGGTAGAAGACACTTGAGAATGCCTCATATCTCCATGTTGGTTGGTGCTGAAGCCTGCACGGGTGGCCTCATGGTCCACGTCATGATGTCTTTGCTTTCTGTAGGCACTGGGACTCTTTGGCAGCCGCTCTGCGGAAGGGACGGGAGGCTCCCTGCTGGGGACAGCTGCACCTGCAGGAGGCTGACCTGTCAGCCCTCCGGCTCCTGGAGGCTCTGCTGCAGACAGCGCCCCACCTGCTGCTTCAGGTGTATGTGTTCCTAGCCTCTGACTTCACAGCCATTGTGCCAGGTGGGTGCCTTTCACTGGGACTCAGAGCAGCTGCTTCTGACATAGCAGGAACACGTGCCTGGCTTTGTAAGGACTTGGAGTCCCTGCGAAGATTTCTGCTGTTTGGGAGAGTTAGGGAAACCCCATTGTCAGTAACCCAAATGCTGGTTACAACTGGCTTTTGCTAGGGTCCTGAGTTCACAGGGACCTGGTTAAGCATCTAGAGTCAATCCAGAAGACAAAAGTGTGCAGAGCGGAGATAACCTTGAACACGGCCTGGGAAAGTGCTTCTCAGGGCATCCACATGCCTATCTCTCCTGGGTCTGCTCCTGTTACAGGAGGGCTGACACCTGAAGGCCCCACAGGAACAGTCTTCTGCAGCTGTGTTCCCAGCTCCATTCTAGTCCTGACGCCTCATTACTCCCTTCTCCTGCTGCTGCTGCTCCTCCTCTTCCTTTTCTTCCTGCTTTCCTGCTTCCCCCTCCTCCTCTTCTTCTTCCTCTCCTCTTCCCTCTATTTTATTGGTTGGTTGGTTTTGTTTTTTTGAGGCAGGGTTTCTCTGTGTAACAGAGCCCTGGCTGTCCTAGAACGCAATCTGTAAACCAGGATGACCTTGAACTCAAAGAGATCTCTGCCTCCTGGGTTCAAAGGTGTGCACCACCATGCCTGGCTCTTTTTCCATCTATTTAAGTATCCAAACTTAAAACTATTATGTTTATATGTGGCTGCATATTCCTCCATTCTTTCATTAAACCTCTTTGTGTGGGGGAAAATATTTGTAATACACTGGGTCTAGGGCCCTGTGGGACCCATATACTTTTAATCATAGTTTAGACAAGAAGCCTTAGAAGCTCAGGGGCTGGGACATTTTTAAAGGACATCCAGAGGAAAAGCATCTAAGTCACTGGGCAGTGGAGACATTTTTGGCCTCCTCTTATTTCTGTGAAAATGTGTGTTTGAAAATGTGGTAACACCAAGTTACCCATCACCAAGGGGTTTGGTCAGTAGTACATCATCATTGGCTAGTTTTTTATAAGAAGGTGGCTGCTCCCAGAAAAGGATAGTGGGTGCATCTGTGTGTATGCTTTGGAGCCTGTAGAGAGCTCTGTCTGTTCAATCCCCAGGAATCAGCGCCCTGCTCTCCTGGTCTTCACTGTCCTGGGCCCTTGTGTCATACAACCGTTTCCTGGGCATCATGAAGCCAGGCCACCGTACCGTGCTATGGGCTGCTCTCTTGTGCCAGCAGCTCTGGAGGATGGGTGTGCTGGGAGCTCGTGTGTTGAGCCTGGTTCTGTTCTGCAGAGTTTACCGTGTCTGGGTTTTGGTGGTTGGAGGTAAGCAGGGCTTCTGTTCTCTTTCTAAAGCCTTAACAGGAACGGATCAGGATCCCTGCTCCCAGATCCGTGGCTGACTGGGTTTGGCAGAGACTATTCCAGAGACAGTAGAAAAGCGGGTCTCTGTGTTCCCAGGAGACCTCAGGAGGCTGGCTGCACAGATGTGGCGTCTCCCTTCATCGCAGTAACCTGGAATCCCCCTGGGTACTGACAGTTCCAAGAAAGAGAAAGTAGATCTGTCCAGTCCTCTTAAGCCTAGAATACCCACAGCATGGCTTCTGCCATGCTCTGCCGGTTGAACGGTTCTTGGCAGCCCTGACCCGTGAACACAGAGGGCCAAACCCTCCCTAGTACCCAAGAGTGTGCATCCAAGGCAAGGTGGGGGGGGGTGAATGCCGGATCTTTGGATACACTGCCGCAGAAGACTGTTGCCGATCCCACTTTTTCTAATACAAAATTGTTGCTCATACAGAAGTGGGTGTGGATCTCACTATGCCAACCTTACAGGAGGGAGACCTGGGTTCCAACTGGTCCTGCACAAAACCGTGCAGTATATGTGATGCTGCTGAGGGCCTCCATGAGCACCTCATTTCCTTTGGTTGTTCGACACTGTCTTTGTTTCACACAGGAAGGCTCCACCGGACCCCAGCCTTCCCACAGCCAGCAGCACAGATACGAATGTGATGACCAAGAGTCTGGCCCTTCAGACTCCTGAATGGGGCCTGTGTGTCCTTGCCAAGGACAGCCGTGTCCTCTGGTCATCAGTGAATACACTCTGCAAGAAGGAACAGTGTACTCTTGTTTTAAGAGAAGGGAGAACATTGAGAAATAGCTGGCCCATGTACCAAGAGCAAACATTTAATACAGTTATTGGCAGAAAAGAACATTTTTTTTTTGGAGGAGGGGGGAAAAAGCTGTGTCCTTACAGAGAAATTAACTGCATTTTATTCATCATTTTAAAATTCAGCTTGTGCTCCAGAATGAGGCTATTCATCTTAAATATAAGTATAAAATTTGTAGCTCGTGTACAGGGAGTTCTCTTTGGGTCCGGAGGGCTGGGTTTTGTAGCGCAACAGTGTAAAAAGCATAGAGTTTTGTTTTTTGTTGTTGTTTTTATAAATGCCTCTTTAAATGCTTTCTGGGAGCAGAAGGGTGTGCCTATGTAGGGCCTGATAGGTGTCGCTGAAGCCAGTATGTCTTCTCAGCTCCAAACTAGGCCAAAGGGCCCCTGTGAGGCTCAGAGAGATAAAACACACAAAGAATGAGTAGCTTGTCCGGGCCCCTCAGTTCTCTTCTGGTTTGGGGCTCTCCTCTGGGTTGGTAAGTTTCAGTGCCCTCCCCTTTTCTGCCTCCTCACTGAAGGCTGAACTTCCACGCTTACTCTCTCCAGGCGCCCACTGGCTGGTGATGACCTTCTGGCTCGTGGCCCAGCAGAGTGACATTGTGGAGAGCACCTGCCACTGGAGGCTGTTCAACCTGCTGGTGGGGGCCGTGTATATCCTCTGCTACATCAATTTCTGGGACAGCCCTTCCCGAAGCAGGATGGCCAGCTTCTACCTGGCAAGTGGCCACGGTGGTTTTCTTTTGTGTTGCCTATAGCATATTAGGTGGGAAGGTACGCCCACGCACAGATGTGCCTGTATATCTGTTCAAGAAGGGATTGGAGGGGGCCTGGGGAATCAGCTGAGTCCATAACAGTACTTACTATGCATGTGTGAAGACCTGATGTCAAATTCCCATCAATCAAATGCATTGGACCCTAGCACGGGGGGCGGACACAGACAGATCCTAAGACCTTACTAGCCAGCCTTGCCAGAATGTCCAGCTTCCAGTTTTATGAGAGACCCTGTCTCAGGCAGTAAGGGAGAGTGACAGCAGAAAGCACCAGATCTTCTCTACCTTCCACATGCCTACACACTGGGTATATGTGCTATGCAAGCACCACACACACATACACACACACACGGAGAGAGAGAGAGAGAGAGAGAGAGAGAGAGAGAGAGAGAGAGAGAGAGAGAGAGAAAGAGAGAGAGAGAGAGGAATAGCCTAGCCTAAGGAGAAACTGTAAACAGTGATTACACGCTTTGAAAATAGTGTGACATCTAGCTGCTGCTGGCTGCTAGGAGCTTCAGGTGCAGCCAACTCCACAGACTTCCTTGGCAGGTGCACTTGGGCACTTTTCCAAAGCAGAGATGCCCAGGCCCTTCCCCAGTGAGGCCTGAGAATTCTCGTCTTGGAGATAGAATCGGGCAGCATTGCCAGTCCACCTTTGGAGGCTGCACCCATGGACTCACCTTCTCCTTTTTCGGAGGCAGGACAGCTCTGGAAAGCAAAGCTTCACCCATCTCAGCATGTTCATCTCAGCATGCGCACAGCCTACAGTGATCTCAAGGCTAGTGTGCAGCAGAGAAGAATATGTTATCAGAGTCCCAGAGAACCACAAGGGCCAGGTGAGGACAGAGGCTCTGTAGCTAGGGAAGGCTTTGCAAAGGGGACAGTGGATCTGTCCACAGAGACGTAAGAGATGCCTATCTGAAGAGCCTTAGAGGCATCAGGGCACCTCAGGCAAAGCTACAGAGGTGGCACAGGGACTGCAGAGCACCGAGGAGGAGATTCCTGAAAGGCAAATACAACATCCGGTCTGTAGTGATAGAACAGAACTGATTTGTGCAGAGGTGATGAGAAATTCTAGAAGGAAAAGGAGAGAGTAGAGGTGAGGGGTGTATGGGGCTTGGGTTGAGTCAGAGAAATGGAACTGTGTAAGAAATAAGGGAGGCAGTCAGTGGCTCTCCCGTCTGCTGTCTTAACCAGAGCTGTCAAGTGTGGGAACAAATGACTAGTGTCTTTATGAAAGGCAGGAGGCAGGGGTCACTCGGGGTAGAGAACAAGGTGTCACAGGCCGAGAGAGTGGCCTCTTCCCATGTTTGTATTGCAAAGAGATGTTGGCTAGTCTTTGAGGAGACCTTTGTGAGGGTGGGGTGGAAGACTCGTATCTGAAAGGACAGAGGGTAAATTCACAGCTGCAGGCTTTCTGGTGTGTCCACTGTAAGAGAGGTGCGGGCCTGAGTTACCTGTCATCATGCTTCACCTAGAATGAGGTGCCATATCTCCTGGCAGCTGGCAGCTTTCTCAGGCAGGAAGTTCCATCCCGGCATATAGCCTTGAGCTGTTAGAGCCTGCATTGCCATTTGTCCTCTGTCTTGGCATGTGATGGATAGAAACCCCTGTGCCAAAGGTGTGTTGTTCCCACAGTACTTCCTTTCTGTCTGCGATTCTGTGGATGTTTTCGTGAACCACGCCAGCAAAACCTCCCCCTGTAGAAACAATCCCACCGAGGCCTTGCTCCTGCCTGGAGGGGGCTCCTTGGTTTGTGAACCCCAGCAAAGACAGGAGGGAAGAGCTGCAGGCAGTAGGCTATGGAGCTGTGCGCCTCAGGTGTGGTGACTCTCTCTTGACCCCACAGGTCATGCTGCTGGAGAACTCCATACTCTTACTGTTGGCCACTGACTTTCTGCAGGGGGCACCATGGAGCAGCCTGTGGACTGTGGTGGGTGTCTTGTCTGGATTTCTGATTGGTAAGACCTACTCAGCCTTCTCAGGCTCACCTCCTCCCCAATTTGTATTTTATTTTATTTTATATTTTCACATGTATGCATGTGTGGTATATATGCACTTACGAGCACATGTTCACGCGTGTGGGGATGCGTGTGTGTTACATGCCCGTGCATGTGGGACTTTCCACCTGTTGAGAAGGGGTCTCTCACTAAACCTACAGCCCACTAATTCCTAATGGTCCGGCAAGCCAGCCTGCCCTGGGCACGCCCCACCCCCCAGCTGCCCCCACCTCCCACAAGCGGTCTCTGCCTCCCAAATGCTGGGATGCCAGGCAGACGCCATCCCTGCCCAGCTTATTTGTAGGTTACCAAGCGTTCCCATGTCTGAAGCAAGTGCTCAATCCACCGAGCCATCTCCTCAGCTACAACTTGTATTTTTTAAACGAGCTAGGAAGACGGGGGACAGGTTAGGAGCAGTGAGCAGGGGATGGGGTCCAGGCTGTGGGGAAGGAGGCTGTCACCTGTGGCCCGAGACTCTGAGCTTAGCTTCCTCTACCTGGCTGGACTGCTGGGAGACTCGAACGAAGGTAGGAGCAGCTACAACTGTCCAAAATGCTGCCCTTAAAGTGAGTGGTAAGATGCTGATTTCTAAGCCACATGCGTGCCGGTGACGGCCAATCAAAAGCTGAGGATGGCCCGTATCTCACCTAGGCAAGAGCTTCCCTGCCACCTACAGATCCGCCTACATGCCCGTGACCCAGTCATCTTACAGTGGAGAGGGGCTCCCTTGGGATACGATATTGAAGTCTTCAGAGTTAAGAGACTTAACCCTCTATTTGGAGTTTTTTAGTTCACAGCAGGACTGTGCACAGTAGGTAGGCGTGCTCCTGTCCCTTCGTCTCAGAAGGGGTTGGGCTGTGCCATGCTGTTCCTGTGCCCACCAGAAGGTGGAGCTGGACACATCTCTGACTCTCCTTTGGCCCCCTGGGAAATCCCCCAGTAGAAGGAACGTGTCAACATGAAAAACGGAAACAGCCAAACTGTGAGTCAGTCCCTAAACCCAGGCATTATAGAAAGTTATATTTAATACATGTTTAAAATCACATCATATTAACGTTATTGCCAGACACGGAGGCTCTTTTCTACAAATCCAGTACTTGGGAGCCTGAGGCAAGATCACTGATGTTAGTTCCAAGCCATCACGGCCTATGTAGTGAGTCTGAGGCAAGCCCGGGCTAAGAAGAAAAACCCTATTTCAAAAACAAAAATCCAAGGAACCTCCTGTTTGGCATTCGAGAAGCCCTGGGTAAATAAACAATTTAAGCTGAACACGAGGGCTCATGTCTACAATCCTAACACTTAGCTGAGGCAGGAGGATTGACACAAGTTTGAAGCCAGCCTAAGCTCTATGTCAAGACTTAGTCTCAAAAAAACAAGTAATTTCACAGGTGGGGAAGAGGGGGGAAGACTGGGAGGGGAAGAGGGAGAGAAGTACAGGGGGGGATACAAAGTAAATAAACTGTAATTAATAAAAATTAAAATAAATAAAAAAGAAAACAAGTAATTAAAAAAAAGAAAGAAAAGAAAGGAAAAGTTATAGAGGCTGGAGAGATAGCTCAGTGGTTAAGAACACTGGCTGCTCTTCCAGAAGACCTGGGTTTGATTCCCAGCACTCACGTGATGGCTCATAATTCCAGTTCAGGGAATCTGATGGTCTTTTTGGAGCTTTGGACAGACATGGTACACCGATATACATGCAGACAAAACACACGTACACACAAAATAATATTTTCTAAAAGAATTATAGTTCCACCTGGGCACAGTGGTGCACGCCTGTAATCCCAGAACTCTGGGAGGCAGAGGCAGCTGGATCTCTGAGTTCAAGGCCAACCTGGTCTACAAAGTGAGTCCAGAACAGCCAAGCCTACACAGAGAAACCCTGTCTTGAAAAACAAAACAAACAATAACGACAGAAGAATTATAATTCCAAGAACACAGACTTGAGACAGTTCCTGCCCAAATCTAGGCTCCCCGTTTCCTTCTTTTCGTGGATAAACTTAGTATATACTGCACACCAGCTTGGAGCTACAGCCAAGAATCCAGCAGGTGGCAGGGTCCCACAGAAAATCAGCGCGCTCAGCGCCTCTGACTGGGGCAGATCCCTCTGCCTAACGGGCACCCTGCGTGAATAGAGTACTGTTGGGGAGCATTGCGGCCTTTCTCTGGCCTTGGTGGGACTTGTTGCAAAAGATGAGTAGTGATGGGATACCGTTTGGGTCGGTGAGAATGCAGGGCACTGCATAGAAACCAGCATGTGACCTGTGTCCGGTGCAGAGACAGAAGTGCATAGGAATGCTGGTCCTTGTCCCCACTTCCAATCCTACCACAAACCAGTGCCCTGCCCTTATCCCCGGATACACTGAGGGCCTGAGGGCAGTGTCCTTTGGGCTCTTCCTAGGGTCTGTCACACTGCCTTCTCCGGGTGCCTTCTGCCTCCTCCTCACTCTTGGTCCACACCTCCTGCGTGTAGAACGAGCACCCTTAACACAGGCACTTTCTCTAGTGCAACAGGAAACTGGAAACAGCGTGGGCGGCTTACTGGAATGCACTGCTAAAGAGATTACTGCAGCAGTCAACACTTCTGATCGACATAAATGAAGCTGACAACAATGTGATGAAGATGTTTGTGCACAAAGGAAGTGCTGTTGTTGTTCGTGGAAATGCCCTCACGCGGCTTTTGAGGAGCATGGCTGACCTCTGCTTCGGGCTCTTGTTTTTAAGGCCTCTTTCTTACCTCCTGCCTCCCACGGCTTTGGCGTCCTTCCACAGTGTGCCGGTGGTGGGATTCTGAAGGATTCTGGGAGATTTCTACCATGCTCACATGTGTGCACACATTTGCACATAGCTAGAGTGGTTGATGGAAGATGCCCGCCAGGAAGAAGCCTGGGGCTCAGCAGGAGGAAAGCCACATTATACAGCTCTTAGGTTCAAAAACATTTGCAGCTGGTAGATGCTGGGACCTATTTAAAATCCACCCTTAACAATGTCAGTTCTGAAGTCTCAGAGCCTTACTGTAGGCCAACACTATATTGCTTCATTCAGAGTAGCCCTGAGACTGTCACTCAGGGCAGGATATAGGGTGTCCCGGAACATAACATCATGCTCTCCTTTTTGCTGTTATTTTCTTTTGCAGGGTGTGCATCGCTGGTTATTTATTATAGCCTGCTACATCCTAAGTCCGCAGACATCCAGCAGAGCTTCATGAGGAACTGCTGTGGCCCCACAGAGGATGACAGAGCTGAGTCAGAGCCTCCTCCCAGGGCCATGGTTCCCGCTGAGGAGAGGCCGGACAGCTCAAGCTGGTGCCAAGAGGAAAGCTATGAGCTAACAAGTCTAGATAAGGCCTCCAGCCCAGAGCAGAGCCCTGCCGAGGTGGGGCTGGGGGACCAGAGATCCGGGGAGTATTCTTTCTTCAGCCACCACCACTGGCTGCTGGTGAAACTTGCTCTCAAGACAGGAAGCATATCTAAGATCAACGCAGCCCTTGGAAGTGACAGCCTTGGCTGCTCCTGTCCCCCCGTATTGGGGTTGAGTCAACACTGTAATCTGCAGAGGAAGCCCCTGTTTTCCCAGCGAGACCTCCTATCCTCTCCCCATGACCCTTTGACCTTGGAGAAAGGCTCCGAGTATGCAGGTGCGCCAATGGCAGAGATGGAGTCATTGGAAACTTCGAGCTATGTCTCCTTTGCCAGTGAGCTTGAGGACAATGCAACAACCCAGAAGCCACCAGCTACGCAGGAGGATAGCCCAAAGGCTGGGACCAAGGCTGACCTTGCAGCTCAGGACAAAGGCACAGACGGGCCCCTAAAGGGGAAGGGAAGACAGGAGAGTACCACACTGTACTTCAGCGCCACCATGGACAGGACCACATCCTCCTATGAAAAAGGCAGCCCCATGGCTCTGCGGACATCCCACCCAGGGACATTGGGAGAGAGCGGGCCTGTGCAGCCTGCATTGCCTCAGGCAGTCACTAAGCCCTTTCCTGTTACCATGGCCAACATTAGTCCCATTCTAGGCAGAGTCTCAGGCAGGGACTTCTGCCCCCATGCAGACCTCCATGGAAGAGCCCCAGACCGTTGGGAGTGTGAGGAGTGGAAGGGGCCTGCAAAGGACCTGAATTTGCAGCAGCGTTCATTGCCAAAGATGAGCCTGAAACCTGCTGAAGAGCCCCAATTCACATCTACCCCCAAGTCCGAGTCTCTCCAGAGGGACTATAGCTTCAGGGACAGGATGAAACAGGAGGCGAGTTTTTTCATCTGATCTTAGCCATGGTGGAATAAGACAACAGGCCTATATATCAGACTCACCGTGTAGCATCATGGGAAGAGGAATCCCATGCCTGACACCATGGGTCGTTGTACTTCTGATATCTGCCTACACACCTGAAAAGATGAGGGGTCGGGATTGGGTAATGACTGAAATCTCCCCTACACATCACACCTGGCACTTAAGGCACAGCAGAGATTTGGGGCTAGAGAGATGGCCCAGCGGGTAAGGGCACTGCCTGTTCTTCCTGAGGACCCGGGTTCAATTCCAAGGATCTACTTGGCCCCTCATGAACCCCCGTCACTCCAGTCCCAGGGAGATGACGCTCTTCTGGCCTCGGTATACACTGCATACACATGGTGCACAGAAACAAGTGCAGGCAAAACACCTGCACACTTAAATGTTTAAAAAATAAAAGCATGTTTTCTAGATACATTAGTTTTAGTCTCGTATTGTTAGAGAACACAAACCCTTTCTGGAAATAGATGAGAGCTGTAGGTTCATAGTCAACATAACTGAAAATATGAGCAACACTTTGAGTTCAGATCCCTTTGGCAGGATCTAAGTAATATTGAGGGACAAAGGTTGTTTTTTTGGTTCCATTTGGTGGTTGTAAGACAGAATCACCATCTTGCTATGTAGCCAAGGATGGCACTGAGTTCCTGATCCTTCTGCCTCTACCATCCAGATATCCTTTCTACAAACCAACCAGTGGGTCTTCGTCAACTTTATAACCCACTTACTTCATCTCCACAGTGTTGCCTCTTCCACTCAACATAGGACAAGAGCATCAACAAATGTCACTCTCCCAAATGCTTGATTCCTCTCTATCTCTTCCCCTAGGCCTCCTTTGTGGGTAGGATATCCCAGTCACTTTCCAGAGTTCTGCTGCCCACCTGGTTAAGAACGCGAAATCACAAAGCACCAGAGAGAAAAGCACTTGGTAGGGCGAGTGGGGTATCGTCTGCAGACACCTCTAGGTCCAGAGGCAGCCATCAGGCTTGAAAAAGACACGTGGTGCTGCTTAACTCAGCCTTGGGTAGCTAGGGAGACCGGGTCTACAGCGAGCCTTCAGGCCGTCTGCATCCTTGCTGCAAGCACATGAGCTGGTCAGAGAGTGTGGGAGGGTGTTGTGGTGCATGAGTGAGTGAGAGGACCTTGTTACCAGAGGGAAATCGGTGCATTACAGTTGCTGTGCTGCCAGAGGGTCAGGCTCCTGCCCTACCTAGGCTCGCTGCACCCCACCAGATGAGAACACGTGGGCACCTTCCTGTTTCCCCACAGACCCTCCCCACCTCCCTCTTGATCTCTTCCTTTAAGCTCTCATTCTCGCTCTCATTCACACACACACACACACACACACACACACACATACACACACCAAAGTTCATTAAGGTACCATCTCATCTTTGAGCTCTAACTCCAAGGTCCTGCACAGATGGGACAATACAGGAAGGATAAACTAACCACCCCTTATAAACACTGTTACAAACTGTACTTTCTATGTGGATCCAGTGAACAGGCAGTGTTACTGGAAAAGGGGGAAGAGATGGGGAAAAGGGAGGAGAGAGGAGATGAGAAATAGAGGAAGTAAGGATTTATTCTTCCTTTAGCAAACACCTCGCTTCTCAGACAAGCTGGAAGACTAGATATTGTCTTCCATAGTTAATTCTGATTAGTGTAAAGGCCACTAAGTAAGACTGATCCCTGTTGATCCAGGCCTTTGGCCTAGCATAACCTTCACAAACGGCCTCCTCAGGTGAAGCCACCAGTTAGCAAGAAGGGTGAGAAAATGTGTGTGCACTTCTTAGAGAACAGTGGGAAGCCCACACTGAATTGAAATGCTTTTGCGCTGCCCACTGAATGCTGCCCAGCTGCACCCCAGAGCTGGAAGGAAGAGACTCTGCTCGTGGCCATGGTACTCAGGAGAAGCAAAGGATACTTTCCCTAGTCCCCTCTGAGCCTGGCTGCCATCGACAGGACACAATGGCTGATCTAGGAAAACAGACTTTATTTCCTCATCAGGGCTAATGTAAAACACCGAGAAACAGTCTGGGGGTGAATTCAGGACCTTTGGAGTTAACCCATAGTGGGCAAGGTTTTCTCAGTGTGTTGCATCGGGGCGGGGGGAAGCTCTTAGGCAAGCAACAATAAGGATTAGAAAACTTAGTGGTCTTTTGTGTGGTTGGCTGATTTTGATAGGTGAGAGGGTGACGAGGCGGGGCATTCTTAGGTCTGTTCTGAGAAATGCTGCTCTGCAAGTGGACACTGCAAGACTCATTTGTGGAAGGGCAACTCAAGGAGGAAAGACTGTTGCAAAGAGGCAAACTGCACTGTGCACTTAGTGAGGAATGGCAACCTTGGTGTCTGAGGAGCCACAGGGTCTTGCTTTCGCCTAGCTTGAGAAGATCTCCGAGTAGCCTCGCCTCATGCTCTACAAGGTGGTGTCGCCCAGCTGAAAAACACCTGTGAGCTTCAGGCCAGCTCCTAGGGACCCAGGCTGCTCTCTTCCCTCAGAACATTCCTGGTGACTGAATGGCTGTCAGCTTATTGCTTCCTGGGTCACACCCCAAGCAGCCACCCTTCTGGAGAACAAGCAGCAGCCATTCTTCCCATGTCTACACCACAGTGAGAGCTTTACCCCTGTCTTGCCTCCAGTAGGCTAGAGACAGATGACTTCAGTCAAGCCCAGGAAGAGACACAGGGCTGGCCATGGAATCTCTCAGAAGCCCAATGTCATATGGCAGCGGCCCAGCTAGGAAAAGCAGAACCAAACCTGCACCATCATGCCTGTGTCAGTCACCAGGCTCAGAGGAAGGGGAGGGTGCATCTCTGCTCGACACAAGTAACCTGCCCAGCAACAAGCAGCCCACTATTGCCTGCTCTTCCTTCTATATGAGCTGCTGCGAGGGCCAGCTGAGCCTGGAGCTGAGGCCTCTCGGACTCTTCCCTCATCTCCCTCCATGACTTATCCTGCCCTACAGCTCTCCACACTCAGACCCAGTGCCTCTTCCACTGTCTCCTGCTCCTTTGAGCCATCTCTGTACCTCTTAGACTAGCATCACAAGATGGTGGAGCCGGACCTGTGGGCTGTGTCTGCCTTACTCCATCCCACCAGGTCTTCAGCAGAAGCAGTCATTACCCAGAAGTCCAAAGTGGTCCACAGGAAATTCACATCTGCTGGTGCAACTGGCTGCTCTCCAGTTCTTCAGATCTACCTTCTCCATGGAAGGGACACGCCATGTGCCTGAAGACTGCAGACTGTAATAAACAAACATCTCCACTGCCCTGCCTACCAAACGCAGGAGAACCTAGCACTCTCAAGACCTGCAGGAAACTCTGTAAACTCTGAGTTGATTTCTGTAAATGTTGCTATAACTGGCTCCCTGGGAAGCCTATTTTGCTCTGCTGTCTGCCCCTCATGACCCCTGGCGGGCACTCAGCAGCCACTTCCTATGTGGGATTCAACTTGGAAGTTCCCTGAACAACTCCAACAAAACTTCTAGGTTTTGGTCCAGACAGTTAACCTGCTCCAGTGTCTTTGTGACAAGCTTCTGCTGGGGGAAAGGGGGTGGGGGAGAGTTTCTGAAACCAAGGAGGGACAGGAGCATGGGTTGCTTTTGCCACCCGAAGGAGGAGAGAAGGGGCAGCAGATGTGAGTCTCCACAGCTGGCCCTCAATACGATGTGCTGCCAGTAAGGACAACAACCAACCCACAAGGGACCCAACGGGAAAGAACCACAGAAATGGCTACCCTGTTCCCTCCCACCCAAGGACCACATAGCCATAACACTCCTACAAAAATCTAGAGGGCACCAAGATCTCCCACCCCGTAAAGTCAGCTCCTGCCACCTGGTGCAGGGTCTGGGTGGAGAAAGACTGTAAACGGATGGATGGTGGTCATAGCAGTGACCTTGGGACTGACTCCCTCACAACTGAGCCTCAGCCTCTGAACCAAGTGACTCCCATGCTGTGTGCCTCTACTTCCCAGAGCTTTCCTCTCTCCTAGTGCGCTGACAAATAAAAGCCCATTTCTGTGTCCTGTCGTGCTCTGAAATGCTGGTTACTTTCCATGGCCCCGCAGGCGTAGAGGCCCAGCTCACTGTAGGCACCTCCACTAGGCTGCAGGAAAATCAAACACTGATTTACAAACAATGGAATTGTTTGTACTGGTTTTGGTGGTTCTGGGGATTGAACCTCAGAACTTGCACTTGTTGGACAAGCATCTATCACCAGGTTTTATCTCTCCTTCATCCTCTTTGAGGGAGGTTCTCAATAAGTTGTTTGTTCCGGCCTTGAATTAGCCATCCTCCTGCTGCAGCCTCCCAAGGAGCTGGGATCACAGGCATAGCAATAAAGGAATTTTCTATCACCTGCAAAGAGAAGAATGAATGCCCAGAAGGAAGCTATTTTGGGAGGCCTCTTTAAGCTATCACAGCACACAGAGAAAGGCCCACCTGAAGATTTGGCCCAACACTAGCTGGCTGTGCTCTTCTACAGATGGGCACATCAGCCTTCGCACACACAACACAGGCTCTCTCGGTGAGCATGACACATTACTAGGGACTACAGGTCATCTGTGGGCTCTTCTGTAGCCTGGATGTCCATGGCATGTCTACTCACAATCCAGGACCTTCACCAGGCTAGGCACGTACTAGAGAGACTGGACATAAAGGGATTCTGGCCTTGACCAGGCTCAGCTTCCCTGGGGGTTGAGGACAGGGAGCCACGTTTCTTTGGAGGAGATGCAGAAAGACCAGTGAAAGCACAGCTTCACCCACGTGTCCTTCCTGCAGCCCATGACCCTGCAGTCACCATGACAGAATGTCTGTGGGAGGGAAGAGCTAAGGCATAGTCATCAAAGCTCAGAATACAGAAATCCAGAAATAGGTTTTCCATGTCCCCAAAGGACCTGTTTTTATAAATTATTTGTAAAGGGTTCAATACACATTTTCTCTTGCTGCCGTAGAGAGTTGGCAGCGTGGGGAGGCACCAACTTGAGGTTTTTACGCTGTGAGTTTTTAGCCTTCACCGACTCTGTCTGCCACTTTTAGCTGTGCTCTGCCTGCAAATGCCAAACATCAGGGCTGTTCACAGCACTTGGAAGGGCAAACAGATAAGCTTACAAGATTTGTTGGCCCCAGGCAGAATGCATCAGCTCCTCAGATTGGGCCCGGAGTTGTTTTTCTTTGTCTTTTTCATTATAAGGAAATCCGGCCAGGGAGGGTGCAGAAAAGCCGCACCTTGTACAGCAGGCCAGGAGTGCCAAGCACACAAGATGGCTGTGTGTGTGTGTGTGTGTGTGTGTGTGTGTGTGTGTGCAAGAACAGGAGGGGTTAGTTAGCATGTAATACTTCCCAGCAGGACATGGTGGTCTTCTGTACTGTATCACACATAGGCTTATAAGGCCTCTTTTGAGTTCTTCCCCGAGTTGGTTTTCAGGCTAAAAGCTCATCAGCTGACCAAACTAGGGTTAGTTAAGCATCTCATGAGGACTTTGCCATTTTTAAAAATTATTTTATTATTTTGTGTGTATGGGTGTTTTGCCTACATACATATCTGTACACCAAATGCATGTAGTGCCCTCCACGGCCAGTAGAGGGTGTCAGATCCTGTGGAACTGAAGTTACAGGTACTTACAAAGTTGCCCTGTGGGTGCTGAGAATTTAGCCCAGTCCTCAGGAATGACAGCCAGCCCTCTTAGCCACCAAGCCATGGCTCCAGTCCAGGCTTCACTTTAGACCTCAGCCTGGTTGCTTTCTTCGTTGTTTATTTATGTTTTGTTTTGTTTTGTTTTGTTTTTTAGACAGGGTTTTGGGAACCCTGGGCTGACTTCAAATTCAATATATGGCCAAGGGTGGCCTTGAACTTCTGATCCTCCTGTGTCTACCTTCTAGTGTTGGGGTTACAGGTATGTTTCATATCCCATTTATATGGGTTCTGTTTTTCCCAGCTTTCTGAGACTAGGGGAGTTTCCTGAGATGGGGCATTTTAATGCTAAAAAGACTGAAAGGGCTGAGAATTCACCAGAAAGTTAATTCTACTGAATTTATTTGTTTGGTTTTTTGTTTGTTTGTTTGTTTGTTTTGTTTTGTTTTTTAATGCAACCACCAAGTCAGAAAAAAAAAAGAAAAAGAAAATACGTTTGGCTTAAAACATGAAGGGAAAAAGTCAGGTGAGCATGCCTACAATCCCAACAAGCCAGGGTCTGAGGCAGGAGAAATGTACATCAGAGCCAGATTATAATTCACAGTGAACCAGGCCCCCCCCACACACACACACTAATCTCACCAAAGACCCATTATCCAAGCATCCTTGTCACAGGGCTCACACCCACTTGTGACACAGGTACAAGAAGGTAGATCCCATTCTGGTCCCTGAGAACACTTACACATACCCTCACACAAACAAACACTTCTTTTTTTTTTTTTTTTTTTTTTGAGACAGAGTTTCTCTGTGTAGCCATGACTGCCCTTGAATTCACTCTGTAGACCAGACCAGCCTCAAACTACTGCCTCTGCCTCCTGAGTGCTGGGATTAAAGGCATGTGCCACCACCTCCCAGCACCCTACACATAATTTTGAAATAACAAAAACTATATATATATATATTTAAAAGCAGTAGATGAAACAAGTTCCCAGGGCCAGCCACTGTACCCAAACCCATCAAGGATGACTGATGTCAGCGCTATCACTGACTATGCTCCAAGCGTGGCCCGCTCTGAGAGTGACAGCTGTCATCCGGATTTTACGTTAACAGCTTGGGAGGAGGAAACTGCCCGTGGAAAGCTACCATGGAAAAGTCCACAAGGATATAGTCACTACAGCATCTCTGTCAGGTTTCCAGGGCACATGGACTCCGGATCTTGGTGGAGCTCAATTCTTTCCAGCAGCTGTAAGAGACAGGGTTGGGATTTTTTTTATTTTTTTGTTTGGGGGGGGGCGTTGTTTACACATTGACAAGGCTGGGGGTGTGGGAAGGGATGGAGAGAGGATGAGAGCAGAATAAACAGCAAGATCTGCCCTAGTATGTCCCTTCAAACTGCAATGAGGAAAACAAAGCAATACCGTTGTCACCAGCCCACGGATTCACTTTCTTTTCATTGACACTTTTTTGGGATTTGCTTTTGTTTTTTTTGTAAGTAAGATAAATTAAAGAGGTTTTTGTTTTGGGTTTTTTGTTTGTTTATTTATTTGTTTTTTTTTTTTTTTTTTTTTGCTTTTCTTATGCCTAAAGTTTGCCCTGCTAGGGAGGAAATGAGCACAGGCTCTCTGCTACTCAGTGTTGGGAGGAGCAACACAGGGGAGGAGCCCAGGTCACTGCTCCAGGCCCCAAAGCCAGTGCTCGCCCTTGGTCTCCCCAACACTCCTCAGCAGGCCCCATTCTGATGCCATAAAAACATTTGCAGAGACGTCGCCATCCCTGATGGACGGTGGCACACAGACCGGAGCTTTGCACAGAGTCCTGGGAAAAGAAGACACAGCTCCTTCTCAGAACATGCAGGGAGATCAATAAAAGCCCCTATGAAGAAAGAAGCCCAGCTCCCCAACAGGATGGGGCCCAAGGCCTGTGCACTTGAGGAGAAGGAGTTTGCCGTAGTTCCTTAGCTTATTTTTAGTCGCAACCCTTGCAAAGAGGGTGGCAACATTTCACTTTGCTAATATATCCAAGCTTCCACTCCCGGTTGCAAGAATTTGGAGGTTTTTAAGTACTTTTTATTTGGAGATAACTGATCTGAGTAAGGGGAAGTCAACTGGCACAGCTGAACGCTGTGCGGCCAAGAACGCATTCAGGATTGTGGTCATATATTTCCAATGATTTACAGCCGAAAGCCGTATCTGGCTTAGCTTGACTTGGGTTTGAAATAAGGAGCCAGCTGTCTCCTTGTCTTGCGTAATTCACGCTAACACTGAGCCCTGGTTCTGGGCTGCAAATAAAACGTTCTGTGTGGAGAAGGAATTAGCTGACACTTCAGCGCACCCAGAGGCGAAGGTTTTGTTGACAGCCCTAATTAAGACATCCTGCGGTGAGCTGCTGAAGCCGGCTTTGGGTGTGTTTCAGTCCCCTGGAGTAGAGGCTTCTCACTTCTAACCCCGGGGTTGCCAGTAGGGCTGAGAGTGGGGATTGTGCTGACAACTGGCCTGGTGCCGTCGGTCACTAGGTGGCGCGCGCGCACCTCCCCAGGCACAGCCCCTTTTTAACTCAAAGGATGCTCCAAGGACCCAGAGGCCCAGGGCCGCTGAAGTGTTGGCTTGAGGGGCTGATTTGTATCCTGGTACCTGCAGTCATGTTAAGAAACGCCCGTGTGGATAGCACACGAGGCTTACCAAAAGCCAAGCACTTGCAGGACACTGCATTTTCCCAGCAAGTTTCCAGCCCTCTCGTGTTGGACTCTGTCTCTAAAGGTCCATGAAGATAACTGAATGTTCAAAATGCTAACACCCATTATCCGTAAAATAAACAGGAGGAATTTCTACTTCCAGCAGCAAACTGCCTGACATTCAAAGTCAGCATCAATGAAACAATCATCCAGTTTCTTTAACACCAAACTAAACTTAGCGCTCATGAGCTAGGCTCCTTACTAGCTATGTGCCACAGAGGCCAAAGGCCCAGGTTTGCTAGAGCCAGCTTTACTGATGCACACGGCTGCTGTTGCATATTCACTAAGAAAAATAAGTCAGGAAGTGTAGCACTTGCCTTTAATCCCAGCACTCCAAGGCATCTCTGGGAGTTTCAGGCCAGCCTGGAGATTCAGGCCAGCCAGGGCTACATAGTGAGACCCTGTCTTTAAAAAAAAAAAAAAAAAAAGGCAGGAGAAGTTGCTTAGTGGGGGTATGAGTGCCTGCTACTTGAACAATGAGAACTTGAGTTCAGATCCCCAGCACCCAATAAAAAGGCAGGGTGTGGCCATTAGGGTATATAATCACAGGAGGGAAGGAAGGGAGGGAAGGAAGGGAGAGAGGGAGGGAAAAAGAAGGGAAGGAATGGAGAGAGGAAGAAAGGGAGGAAGGGAGGAAGGCTTGTTGCATTCTTTGCAGACAGTAGGATGCTATCCAGCACTAAAAGGAATGGAACCATCAAGCCTCAAAAAGACTTGGTGGAAATGGACCTGCCAATCCCCAAGGGAAAAAAGCCATTGAAAAGGCCCGTGCCACGTAATTTCATTCAACATTGTGGGAAAGTCGGGACTGGTTCAGTGCCTGCAGAGTGCAGCACAGCAGCTTTCTAGGCAGAGGTGTGTGGGGAAGCATGCTGCGCTGCAATTGTGCAAAACCATAGGTGTACAGTTCGGAGGGTAAACAGCGCCAGCGTCAACAGTGACTGAGGTAAGGCAGGTCTGCAGGGCAAGATAGCGCGCCCTCGTGGGAAGGCAGAGGACAGACGCGCCCTTTGCATCTTTGGTTCGGTATTTCCACAAATCTAAAATTACTGCAAGGGGCTAGAGAGATGGCTCAGCGGTTAAGGGAACTGACTGCTCTTCTGGAGGACCCGGGTTCAATTCCCAGCAACCACATAGCAGCTCACAACTGTCTGTGATGCCAAGGATCTGACACCCTCACACAGATATACATGCAGGCTAAACACCAATGCACATAAAATAAAAAATGAATTTAAAAATTTTAAATAAAATAAAATTACTCTAAGTAAAACCCAATTTTAAAGAAAGTTCATAATTGTTTTCTCAGCCATGGCCACAACCCGCTCTCATCCTCTGAACTGTGTCAGTGGATGCCTTTGTGTGTTCATACTGGGAGTGCAGTCTGCTCTGAGGTCAGACACAGGCCATGCTTATCACCCTTGGTGAGAGAGAGGGAAGTTCTCATAGGAAGGTTGATTCACACATCAGGGACAGAGTAAGACATGGAACCTATGTCAGTAAACTCCAGTGTAATGCATGGAACCCCAAGAATAGAGATACCTTCGTGCAGACCCAACTTACTGGGGCTTGGCTCCAGACAAACAGTGTGGTTACAGCTAACACAAGTCATGGATCATGCATTTGACACAGGCTGGAGGCCGTGCTGGTGTCTACATGGCCTCACTGTCCTCACCAAAGGCATGTACGAGAGGGAGAAAAAGCCCCACCCCATCATCAGGCCCCTTCAAACATGGGTCTATTTGAAAAGGAGTCAGAGTAAGTGGAGTCCAGGGGACAAAGGTCCCGGAGTCATCACACAGGCCATCTGCCTAGATCTGGCCCTGTGCTTCCACACACCACAGTGTGGTTTGCTGGCCTGGGCTCAACATTCTTCTCTGACTCTCACAACGTATGTAACTTCAGCAAGCATGTTAACCATCCCATGTGAGATTTCCCTTCCTCTAAGCTGGAGTGATAATAGCAGGCCCTCCCTGCCTGAGGACCAATCCAGCTTTTCAGTGAAGTGTCTGGCCAGATTGAAAATACAGCCTGAGTGAGTGCTGCTCCCCAGGCAGTGGGGAGGTCTACCATGAGCTGTGAGTTCATCAGCTTCAAGGGGACATTCAAGCACACATACGGCGCTGGAGAGCTGGCTCAGCTGGCTGAGTACTTGCCTATCATGCACAAAGCTGTGTGTTCGAGCCCCAGGATTACATAATCTTAGACCTCAGGTGGAGAGAGGAGAATTTCAAGGTCCCCCTCTGCTATAGCCTAGGCTGCATGAGACCCTAGAGGAGGAGGAAGATGGAGATGGAGGGGGGAAGAGAGGAAGGAGAGAATAAACACTCACCTTTCCTGCCATTGGCATACCTTCTGTACCCACAAAAAGCCACCTTTCTGTCCTGTGCCCCTGACTAGAACAAAGAGAAGCCACACTTCCCTCACCTTGGGAAGGCTTCCTTGCCCATTACTGTGGCCAGAATATCACAAACTTTTCTTACATGAGGCTGAGGTCTTTGAACTGAAGGTAAAAAAAAAAAAAAGAACCTAGAACTTCCCTCAGCACAAAAGCAAGAAAGGCTACAGTTTCTTCTGGATCACAGAGTTCCTGGCACGTTCTTTCTTGTTTCCCTTCCTGGATAGGGACACAAGGAATGAAACATGGCCTCCGCATGATCTCAGGGCAGTATCCAGTCAACTATGATATATTTACTGAGAAATTTTTAATAAATAAACCACAGCCTTGAACCCATGTGCCCTTATAAACCAGCCGGTTCTCATGGGGCGAGTTCAGGGGCTTTTATGAAGCAGTACTCTGTTCTCATGAGAATTTTATTAGAAATTGGAGACTTGAAATGCATCAAGCAGGAAATTTATGAGGGCTGCATGGGAGCTGCTCCTTCCATTTTGTCATCCGGGTTAATTTACTTCTCCGTCTTATGTTGATTTACTCTGTAGGTTTTAGTCCCGAACACTGTCCTGAATTTCTCAGCGCATTTAAGGCAGCTAATTGATTTCTTGAACTTTCTACTTTCCATTTTTACCCTCGGAGTCAGATGGATAATTATTGATAGTCTATAAAAGAAAGTTCTCGGAGTCTATGGGAAACACAAACGACTAGACAAAAAAATAAAAAATAAAAATGGCCTCAGCAGGTCTTCCCAAACATCTGAGGAATAAACAAGGATGGTGATGGGAAACATTTTTACAACCACAGGCAACTCTTCACGTCTCTAAATATTCCACTTAGTCGCTTCTTCAATTACTGTTTTAATTGTGTTTTTGCAAAGTACCCAGTTAATCTCACTCACTCCCCTCCCCTCTAAAACCACCATTGTTTATTGTCGTCGTGTAACCCAACTTGGAAACAGCCCAAAACCCAGAATAGATGTTTGTCCTGCTCAAGTGCAGGGGAAGTGTCCCAACACGTTTCTGCTCTGGGCCCGGGCCAGTGTTTCGGAGACCTCCCTGTTAATGGTGTGAGGGAAGACGCCAGGCCAGGCTGGCCTTGGCTAGAGTCTCGAAGTGTGGGTGAGTGACACAGGAACCAGCTCTCTATTAACTAGCTGACCCCTGTTCATTGTTTGCACCTGATTCAGGGGCAGCATACCCACCATAGGCGCCATTTCCCGGTCTCTATATTTATTCTTTGGCTGTGATTGGGTTTTTCCAGCCAGAGTCTTGCTTTGAGTTCAGGGAGTTGCTACAATGACCTGGCTGGACTATTTTAATGTCTTCTAGCCAGTGCTGCAATGCCTGCACATGGATTTTAGAAAATAAATTGTATGTATTTATATGTATATATGCATACAAACACATATATGGTACGGTTAATAATATCAGTGTCGTTGGATCTAGAACTGCATAGGAGACAAACCTCTGGGTAGGCCTTTGAGAGAGTTTCTGTGATGAAAAGGCCCGCTCTAAATATGGTGGCGGAGGTCCCTGACTGAATGAAGGAAGAACTGAGTTGAATATCATCCTTCAGCCCTCTGCTTCTTGATGGCAGATGGTCTATGACTGGCTGCCTCACTTGCCATGCTTTCCCCATTGCGGCGGACTCCTCTGCCACTGAGTCAAAACAAGTCCTTCCACACCAAAATAGCTTCTCGCCAGGTGTCTTATCTTAATAATGAGAAAAGGATCTCATTCAATATTCTTAAGAGATGCATTTGAGAAGGCACACCCAGCGCTGGGCTTCAGAGCCCACCTGGCAGAGCACCTCCATTGTGTTGGGGAGATGCTATGAGAGGACGCCCCTCAATACAGGACGACAGGAAGAATGTAAACAACTGGGGTATGCCTCAACACGTCTCTCAGAATGGCCAAACCCAGAACACTGACAACCCTGGACAGTGCGGGCATGACCGTGGAGTGACGGGAACACGTTGCTGGGTGGAAAGCAAAATGAAGTAGACACTCTGGAAGATGGTTGGCAGTTCCGTGTGCAACCAAGCATACTGCCGCTGTCAGGGCCTGCATGGCTGTTCCTGAACGTTTACTCAAAGGAACTGAAAATGTCTGTCTACACAAACACCTACACACCTATAAACCTGAGTTATAGCTCAGCAGTGAAGTGTTTGCCTAGCATATGCAATGCCCCTAGTTGCAATTCCTTGTACCCCACAAGTGAGAGAGAGAGAGAGAGAGAGAGGGAGAGAGAGAGAGAGAGAGAGAGAAAGGCAAAGGAAGAGAACTTAAAGCAGATTGCTGGATGAAAGCAATTTTAAGAGGATATATGTCTGTCCATTGTGGCTTCAAGAATCTAACAATGAAAATGTAAAACTATGACGTGGTAAAAAGCCAGTGGTTGCCACACGGTTCCGAGGAGGGCGAGCAAATAGATCACAAAGAAGCTGGGAGCAGATACTCCCATTCATGGGACTCTGCTGAGTGATGTCACTCCTGTGTCTAAAGAACGAGAAAGCGTGCACAATGCTACGAGTGAGCTAGTGTAAGCTGTAGGTACAAGCTATCCTTAGCATAGCTCAAGGATTATGACAAACATGGCCATCGGATGATGGGGTGCTGAGAGTGGGAAAGCTTGTGGGGCAGGAGGAGGGTACAAGTACCTGGGAAATCTGTTTTCTGCTCCATTATGCTGTGACCCTAAAACTATGATTTGTTTACAGTCCATTAAAGAACAAAAAAACCCAGAACAATAACCACAAGAGACAACCTGCATTTAGGAAACATGAGCCCCAGATCCTCTGGAGTACAGAGCTCTGCTGCAGGGTGAATCATTAGAATAAGCAGATCAATCAAGTCCTCGAATTGGCATTGAGCACAAACTCCAGCCCACAGGGGTAAAGTGTGTTGCTAATAAGACTGAGGATAGTAAAGAGGGCTTCCTGAAGGAGGAGGTTTGCCAGGACTTAAACTGTGCATGTTTGGCTCCCGGTAGGATAATGAGACCATACCAGAGGCCTACGGTTCGGGTCTTTAGCCTGGGATTTCGCCTCTGGCCTTTCCACAGCTGGCGTCCTATTCCTGAGAAGTTAACAAATTGGTTTTCTTCCACCTCTGTGTTTTGATGGCAGGCCAAGGAAAGCATGCACCGAATGAAAACCAGCCCAACTGAGAGCGCAGCAAACCCATGTCCCCAGCGAGCACACCCACCAGAGCAAGCCCCACAGTGCCCTCCTCAGGGTGGCTGGGAACTCAAGCGGTGGGTTTCGACATTCCACATTGCCGATTAGCTCAGCCTCCACAGGGCTGTTGGAAACCACAGGCAGGTCTGGCAGGGTCTCCCTCAATGCGGGAACATTTCCAGCCACCACACACAGGCCTGGGGAAAAAATAAAACTTCAGTCTCCCGGGACAAGCCCCAGAGGGCAGCACCCTCCCCACTTGAAGTCGTGGGCAGCCCCAGAGCAGGGATGCCCTGCGATAAACATAGCCACATAGCCGAGAGACTCAGGCTTAGCTCATACCCATCCCAACACCACAATGTCCAGTTGGGTGGATTGCACCCATCCTGAGGGACAGGACTAAATTTACCCACCAGATACGAGATCCCAAACAGGAACCCACCGGGTAGACGGTGTAGCCTACCAGCCCTCAGAGACTGTCACAGATAATTCCAGCCAGGAAGAAAATCTCTCAGTCCAGTGAACCTGACTCATTGTCCCATGAAATGGACTGAAGGTTGTGATCCTCCCAAAATCTTTTTTTATTGAAACACTCACTCTCTGAGTGCAGTCCCTGGGTAGCAGGGCCTTGGGAGGTGATTGCATCATAGGAATAGGGCTCTTGTGAGTGGGCTTAGTGCCCTTGTAAAAGGCTTGGAGAGCTACCTTGCCTCTTCTATCACGCGAGAACACTGTGCCACGGTGGCTGGATCTGAATGACCTTGACCTTGATCTTCCCTGTTGTTTGTTTACATGCTACTGTCCTCTATCTATCTCCTGCTTTTAACCCATCCCATCCGGGCTTAGCTTGTTGAATGCTGCCCAAAGTACGTGCTTTTGTTTTCTAGAGAAAGAATTCTAAAACATTTAGGTAGTCTCTGCAATGCTAGAGACAAGAGGATGAGCCATTATCGACTTTCTTCAAGAAAACTGATGACTCAGGCAGAACCACGCATCACTGTCCTTAGATGACCCGGATATTCTAGACCTCTGTGAACCCATCCAGTCTCTGCCAGGATTTCACTTGAGAACATTGCCCAGAATGTGGGAGGCACAGGTCAGAGTCAACGTGCCTCGAATCTCTGAGCATGATCAAAATAGAAACCAGCTTCGCCTTTGAGTTAGAGCAGAGAAACGGCTGGAGTCCAGCTGGCTAGCCAAGCTCTCCTCACTGAAAGAGAACCTATCTTTTTAAAGATGTTCCTGCTCCAAACGCTCTGGTGTTTGACCACTTATGGCAGAGGGATAGCGAGTCACTGAAACGTGAGCTCTTGGGAACCAGGGCTGCAACTGCCTTGCCCCCTGTCCTCATGCCCCGGTCCTTTGGGCTGCTATCAGAGACCGCCACAGACTGGGAGACTGACAAAGAACAGAGTGTTTCTCTCACATAGTTGTGGAAGCCGGAGAGGTCAAGGTCAAGATGCCAGCAGATACAGTGTCTGATGAGGACTGGGTCATCTTGTTACCGAAGTTGTTAGGGTCAGAGCCTGAACCCTGGCAGCCCTAAAAAGCTGGGCTCTGCCATTCAGCCTCAATAGGTCAATTAAGGAAATAAGCAACAGTGAAGAGCAAAGAAAGGAGACTTATTCAGTGTGGCCACACTGGGAGCATACAAAGATCCCCAGTGACACAATCCCCCAGTCCATCCTGGGGGTCACCAACAGGATATTTGGGCTTAAAGACAAGGCTACAGGCATGCATAAGTGAAAGTGTGGCCGGTCCCATCCCTAAGCTGTGATTGCTTCTGATCCTCTCTCCTGCAAAATGGTCTGAACCAAATGAACTCTCTTTCTGGGAGACTAGCTTGCCCCCTGGCTGGTACCAGGGTCCTACACTTTTCTCCTCCCAGCATGAGAATCCTGGGAAAACTCCCATTCCTTGGGGTCTGTTGCTTTAATAGTGTGAGCACTGAAAAGACCCAAGTGTCTGTTTAGGTTATTTTTATTCCTGCCAGAACAGTTACCCTCTGGAGTTCTGGCTCCACAAAGCAGGGGTGGCCTAAGGTAGAAGGATCTTTTATTTTGTATAGCAACATTTTTAATTGAAACAATTGTTTTCATCACTATATTCTGATCACACTTTCCCCCAACTCCTCCCAGACCCTTCCCTTGCCCCCATCCACCCAACTCCATATCCTTCCTCTCACTTTAAATATATATATATATATATATATATATACACACACACACAAATAAGAAAACAAGAAACACACACAAATCTTCCCCTCCCCACACACAAACCAAAATATACTGGCAAAAGACTAAAAAAAAAAAAAAAATGCCTAAAGTAGTATGAGACAAAAAGTCTACAAAAATACCATGGAGTTGTTTTGTGCTGGCCGGCTACTCCTGGGCATGGGGCCTGCCCTGAGCTGTGGCTGATATATCTAGTTAGACTCCACTGGAGAAAACTAATCTCTCCTTTACCATCAGGTATCAGTTGGAGATAGGGGCGGGAGAGCTCCTGTCCACTTCTCCCTCTCAGCTTTGGGACCTGGTCTAGCCTCAACCTGTGTAGGCCCTGTGCATGCTGCCACAGTCTCTATGGAGTCATAGTACTTCGGTCTTGTTGTATTTGGAAAACACTCTTTCCTTGGAGTTATCTGCCACCTCTGGCTCTAACACTCTTTCTGCCTCCTTTTCTACACAGATCCCTGAGTCCTGATGGGAGCGATTTGAGGAAGACATCCTGTTTGGAACTGAGTGCTCCAAAGCCTCTCACTCTGCATATTGTCCAGTTTCGGGTCTCTGTGCTAGTTCCCACCTACTGCTTAATCTGATGGTGGCTGAGTGAGGCTCTGATCTATGGGTACAGCAGAACGTCATAAAATGGTAGTCATTTTATTGTTATGTTCCTTTAGAACAGTGGCTCTCAAACTTTCTAATGCTGTGACCTTTAATGTGGTTCTTCATGCCGTGGTGACCCCCAACTATAAAATCATCTCGTTGCTATTTGTAACTGTAATTTTTCTGTTATGAATCATAATTTAAATATCTGCTGTGCAGGATATCTGATATGTGACTCCCCCAAAGCGTTGGTGACTCACAGATTGAGAACCACTGCTTTAGAGCAATATTTGGTTTGCCCCTAGGCCCATGACCTATCTAATCTCAGTTTCCTGCCACAAGAGCTGCATCATGCATGGGATCCATCTTACAAAGTGGGCTTTAAAGCCAATTGGAAGAGTGCTTGGTTACTGCCAGCACACTGGTGCCACTATTGCAAACAGCTTATCTCTCAAGCAGGTCACTGTTGTAGGTCCCAGGTTTTGAAATGGAGTTGGTGGTTACATTTCTCCTCTGATAGCATGTAGAGCATCTTCCAGTACCATGAACACTAGCTAGCAGGGGTGAAGGCTCTAGACAAGCACCAACTCAACTTTTTTGTGTTCAAGGAGATATGTGTTGTCTTCAGAATTAGGGCCTTACTGTTAGTTTGTGGAGAACAAACCAATAGCCTTGGCAATAGCTGGAAATGTTTTGGGTTTCCATGGAGTTCCTTTGGCCAACAACTCAACAAGGTCTAACCTATTCTTTGCAGTGGACATTTCACTTAGTGGCATAAGATGTCTAGTTGGGGGCACTGTCTCCCCATTATTTGGATATTACATTTAGATTCCTTTCATGCATGTGTATATTTTGAAAGCCTTTTCAGTGGCAGGTTTTCCATATGGTCCCTCAAATGGCCCTTAGGGTTAATTGTCTCTCCTCATACTCCCTCCCTTATTTCTACCCCCCTCCCTAGTTAAGGCTTCCACTCCAGTCTCCCCCATCTCTGTGTCAGTTTCTCCTGGTGAAAGGGTCTTTAATAAGAGTTTTTATACCACTGACCAGGGAGTTCCCTCCTGACCTGAGTTCAAGGCCTCACTTTTCATCCCTGTCATACCCTGACTGAATGTGGAGAGGACACAGTCACACCTGCAGAACAGGAGCTGTGACACCGTAAGTGATAACTCATGTCTCTGCTGTGAAACACCAGTGCTCTGCAATGCATGGTGGAGTTACAGTCCTTTACGTCCATCATAAGTTAAAGATACTGCAAGTCGAAATGCTGGTAGCGAACCTAACCTGCTAACCACCACAGCTAAACCCAGCCTGCCTTAATATACTCAAAGTGCATTAGCACGTAGTTGGGCCAAGTCCTGTAATGCTATTCTATTATAGAATAAAGCACTGGATACCAGGAGTGAAAACCACATATTACCAAGCCAGAAAGTTCCACCCCACACCATCCTGCAGTTCTATAGTGACAAGACCTCAGTTTGTTCTGAGTAACGCTGAATCCAAATAATGGGACATTCCCAGAATGTTAGGATCTATCCCATCTATCCCAGAAAAGTGAAATTCCTCAAGGTGGATATACCAGGCAAAATGCTAGATAGGCAGGCACACCTCACAATACGAAGAACCAAGGCTCATCGTGGTGAGGCTAGAGATCCTGCCTATCAGCCACGGCATCCAAACCTGACCTACAAATGGGATCTGTGATGGCAACATTAACGCCAGAGTTGAGCAAAATAACCACTTCACATGTCTAAGGAGAAATCAGCTTAGCAGAAGATTAATTTCATTATAAACTCACACTCTATTTGGGGGTGCTTTTATGGAAATGCTTGCCTGTTGCCCCTTCCCTGCAAACACTGACTTGTGCTGTAACTGAATTTCCTGCCTGGCTCATCTAAGTAGGACTCGCTTGGTGTTTTAGCCACAGAAGAATTAAAGTTCTCCATCCTCTCTTATCCTGCCCCTCTCTTACAGAATCCTGTCTCATGAGGTAGAATTCTCAGCAATCATCCCATCCACTGACCTCCCTTGAAGGTGGAAGAAGCTGAAGACAATGAAGGCCAACACACCTGCCAATGTCACAGTTAGAATGGATTCGGAGTCAATATCCTATTCCCAATGCTCTCTTCCCCCACATGACTTCCCTATTCCAGGACAACCAACGAGAGAGGAAGTCCTTTCCCAATGCCATTCTGGCAGCACCCCAGCCTTACTGCACATTTTGGCGTGAACAACTTCCTCCCCCATACCTCTCCTGGTCCTCCTATCTGTGATCTCACCCAAGATGCTGCCCACTAGCTCCTCACTTCTCACAACCTCTGGTAGCCACTAGTCAGCCACTGATGTCCTAGACCTTGAGGCATGGATCCTTTGCCATTCCCTTTCATCTTGTGCTCTGGGCTGTATGCTTGGTGTTGCAAAACACACTAAAAAAATGAGCCTCCTATCTTATTTCCTCTCTGTGGGGATTGTGAAAGCAGGGTGCATAGAAAAGCCAATCATCACCCCTCCCCCCCCAACCAAGTGAGGGAAAGGACCAAGCAACAGACATTTTAAAATATGTTAGCACTGATTATTAGTTTATTCCAGGTGAAGATGTTCATAAATGTCTTTAAACAGTGCCTAGATCCCTTTCCAGATAGCTGCGGTCAGCACTCCACATCACATTCCTTCCTCCTGCAATCCTAAATCCAAGGCCATCCCCACTCCCTGGAGATTTTGTCCTGCAGAAGACACACCAGATGCCGCAAAGTCTACTTGACAGTGATGACCAAAACCCTCAAGCCACTGCTCAGTGGCGTTTCTTTGTTTTCCAATTGACATTTAATTAAAAAATCAAAAGGTAACAGAGTCCCATATGGAACTGTTGTACATATTTATCTGGGTTACATCTCCCTTCTCCTGCTCCTCCCTGATGTCGGGCCCTCCCGTTCTCTGCTACACTCTTTTGCCCCAGGCTCCCCACTTGCATATTGTTCTGTTGTCGTCCCTAGCCCTCCCTCGAAGCCTCTTTTTTTCTAGACTCTTTGGCCTCCTTCCAGTTTTCTGGTTTTTTCCCATATTTCGCCCCACGCGTAGTTAACAAACTAGGACCCTAGTTTGTTGAGAGAGAACATCCGTGAGTGTGACTTTCTCAGTCTGGGCATCTCACTCGATGTAATCTTCTTCAGTTCTATACTTTTTTTTTTTTCTCTGCACATTTCATAGTTTCGTTTTCCTTTCCAGCTGAGTGAAATTCTGCTGTGTATATGAACCACTGTACCCAGAATGGCCGTCATCAAGAAAATAAATGGCAACAGACGCTGCCAAGGATGTCGGAAAGAGGAGCCTGTAAGACACTATGACAATGTACGGTGGAGGCTTCTCAAGTAGCTGCCAGCCGTATGGCCCAGCTGTTGTAGTCACGGACATGTACGTGAAGAACTTTACAACCCACTAAGGAGGTACGTGTGCATTCACGTTTGTCACTTTAGTAATAAACATTCTTTTCACAAGAGTAAGGAGTTGAAGCAATCCTACATGTCACTCAATAGACAAATAGCACCTTTTTATAAGAAAACGCCCTCATCACCAACCATGTCTGCCCTAGTACAAACCATCTAAACCCAAATGACAGGTGACCATCACACAGAGAGAAGCCCAAGTGACAGAACCATTGCACACATCATCTTTGCTATACTTCTTAATGTTCAAGATATTTTTTAATCTCTATTTTGCCATTTCACAAAAGACACTGTTACCATTTTTTCTAAAACTGCATAATACTTAGAAAAGCAGTACAGGAGATAAAATAAATTAAAAAAAAAAAAAAAGTCCGTTAGCCCTGCTCTAAGAAGAATGGAGTGGAGTCAAAATACCCTTCTGCCAGTTCATTCACCTCTGCTGAGGTTCCCCAGGCTCTGCCTCCTTCCACACAGATGTGCCAAAGCACAGAAGTAGTTTTGAGGTTAGATAGCACCTAATACTGTGTTTGCCATGTTAAACCTGCAGTGAATTTTTAGTTTCAAAAATCAAGCAAGAATGAACTTATGGAAACACTGCCTGCCTGCTACTCTTATCTCCCCCTTTAGATGGCTAATTCCTGCAGGGCAGGACTTACACTTTACTGGGCTCTGTGTCCCAAACACTTAGTACATGGCCACTGCTCAATCTCCAGCCCACCACGAGGCTCCTGAGCCCCTGGGTGCAGGTCATACAAAAGGGCTGCCCTGTCAGGGTGAGATTTATCTTCATACACACACAGACATGAAGAGTAATGTTCTAGATCCTGTCTGAGGATCTGAACATTTGGTTCTACAGTCAGTTGCTCATATTCTCTGTTGCTGGGTAGCTACCTACAGGGCTTAATTTCCCTTAACATGTCTTCATTTTAAAAATCCTCCAAAATGCTCAGGCCTCTGGGAGCTTTGCCACTCATACCTGGGCCTTTAGTTATTCTCACAAAATCAAATAAACACTCTGCCTAGCGGAGCTTGAGAACTACCGGAAGGAGGAGCACTGCTAGGTTGGGGGGTAATGGCCTTAGGAAGCGTGACATCAACTGGAAAAACTTTAAGAGGAGGTAGTGCTGTGCAGGAGTCATGCACCGTGCCAGGAGGAGACAGGAAGCAATCACTCTGAGCTGATTTCACACGGGAGGCAGCTCGGCGTGGTGTTGTAGCAGACACTCAGGGCCCCCTCCCAACGGCACCTCAATATACATCCTGTCACCCCGAGAAGCCTGTAGGTACAGCATTGTGAGGCTGCCGCCTCTGCGAGTGTTTTGGAAGCTCTGTGAGTTCATCTTGGCCTGGAAAATGGAAAATTGGAGCTGTGAAAATATACCACGTGGTCAAGTTTCGTGCCTGGCATGGTATACAAGGAAAAACCTTACAGGGTCAAGATGTGGGTGGCTGTGGGCTCCAGCCAAGTGGAGAGTTCATCAGTCCCCTTGGGGGGAGGAAAGAGGAGATAGGATTAAAGCTTTAGTAGGTTATGGGTTTGGGACAAAGAAGGTTAAATTACTGGATGTAACCACCTTAGACTCAAAGCATGGCTGTCAATCAATGATATAACCACCCTGGCTGTCACTGATGGAGCCAGTCATTGAGAAGATAGCTCACTTAGTAAGCTTGCTTACCCAGACACACATGGGTATGATGGCATACCTCTGGTTGTCCCAACTGTTGGAAGGCCAAGGCAAGAGGATCATGTCTTTGAGGTCATCTCAGACTAAATAGTGAAACAGAAATACCCCCAAAGCATTGTCTTGAGGGGATCCACAATTGGTCTTACCATCTTCCTCTTACAGATAACAAACTTTTCTCTAGATCCCTGTGGGCCACCCACGATCCTAAGCTGAATGTTACTATCATCAGGCATTAGAACATAGCTCCCCCCTGACCACAGCTAATCAACATCCCCATCCCTGCCACCGAGACTTGGTGACTCACTGAGGTGCCTCTTCCCTTCATTCCCTCAGTTATGTTCCTTTCCAGATGTGCCTGTACCTTCTTTTGCTGGTTTCTGATCCTTTGAAACTTATTTGGGAATCTACCTACCCAAGCTGAAACATCTGGTGGCCCCATGCACAAATTAGCTCTCACCACAAATATGGCTGGCTCTTCAACAGGAAAGCACAAGTCAAAATGCTACCAGGCCTCACAGTTAACAAAGACTACATAGGAAGCTCTAAGTTTTAGCCAAGGACCACAGCTCCTGTTTACCAATTTGTAGCCTCCTCTGTCTCTTGTATTCTGTTGGTGATGCTTGCATCTGTAGTTCCTTTTCTCTTCCTTGCTTTCCCATCACCTGGATTCCCTCAGTTTGTGTTTTCTTTATTGCTTCTATCTCCATTTTTAGGTCTTCATTTTATTCATTTTTTCACCTGTTGATTGTATTTTCCTGCATTTCTTTAAGGGATTTATTCACTTCCTCTTTAAAGGCCCCTACCATCTTTATAAGGTTGGATTTGAGGTCATTTTCTCGGGCTTCGGCTGTGTTAGGATATCCAGGGCTTGCTGTAGTAGGATAGCTGGACTCTGGTGGCGCCATGCTGCCCTGACTCTTGTTGACTGTGTTTACACTGGCCGTTAGTCATCTGGTTGTACTGGTGTTGGCTGGATGTTCCTGATGCTGACAGAGCTCCTCAGAAGGCAGAGCTCAGAGGACAGAGCACAGCTCACCTCAGCTGGCAGTACTCCAAGTGGGCCAGAGAGGCAGGTGATTGGTGGGGATGGGGACCCCATAGGCTTCCTTGGGAAGGCAGATGATGAGGAGCTTGGAGCCTCAAGATACAGCTGGTGTTGTCTCCCAAGAGACAGAGAACCAGGATGCTGGGAATCAGATCAGCAATGGACACCCACTTTACACAGGGTTACTCAACTCAACAGATGTATCCCAAGCCTGCTGTACCTCAGGTTCTGGGAGGCAAGGAGATACAAAAACAGCCAAGACAGTGTCTACCCAAGGGGACCCCCAAAATAAAAGGTATAACAGGTAGATAAATAAGCAGTTCTGTGCACTTAGCCTTTTCACAGACAGCATGTGTGTGACCTGGAATTAACAAGGCGCTGGACATGGTAGCCCTAGTGCATTCGCCTTTTATTTCACCCACATCTAGAGAGACGTGAGAGGAAGATTCCTAAGAATTGACCACACCATCTCTCATGTATCAAATGCATTCCTTGTGAGATGCCTGCTAGAGTGGGGTGAGATCGGGATATCAGATTGGACCAATGAGATCTCCAGGGAGAAAATCTGGTCTGGAGATGCAAAGATGGAGTGTACTGGCCATGAGGTCTTTGAGGAGCAAGAGATAAGCCAAGTCCCTAATGAGTTAGGGAGAAGAGGAAAAGCCACACATGAAACAGAGGGGTGGCTAGGTATTGGAACACCAGACTTGAGCAGGTCCCTGAAATGCCATGAAGTACAAGGGACCAGCCGTACCAAATGTGGCAGATGAGCCAAATCCTGTGTGGACCGGGGAAGTTATCCATCTAACCTCACAATGCCACTGGTGGCCTCTACCACGAGCTTTGTTCAAAGTATCTGGAGCTCACCAACTCCGAGCACTCTCAGGAATGGGAGGAGGGTGGTGGCACTGCAGACAAGGGGCTCCCTCAGAGGAATTCTGGGTAATGTAGAAGCACACCATGGCAGCTTGAAGTAAACACAAAGCTTGTCCTTTGCTCTGGGTTTGATCCTGTTATTGTCAGTGATGGTGATGGTGAATGGGTGGTAGGTTAGTTTATTGGTGGGTCTTTTTTAAAATTCAGAATTATTTCTACGTATCCCAGGCTGACCTTAAACTCACAACTCATCCTCCCAAGTGTCAGGATTATAGATGTGAGTATAGCTATAGAAAGTGTACCCCAGGTATGATGGAGCCAAAAGAGATGGGAACCCAGTGATGCAGAGGAGAGACTGCTGGCCAGCTGAGAAGTGAAGGCTCACAGGTGAAGGGGCAAGGCTCAAGGAGGAGCTCGGGCTGGTGCTCCATAGCAGTAGAGACCGAGATATAGGCACAGAGGGCAACACAGGTGATGGAAGTCTAAACATTCCCTCTGGGTTGCTAGGGTGAGAAGGTAGGTTTTATGGGACACTGGACTAAGTGAGGTTCCCATAGCTGGTGACACAAGTGATATTTCTGTGCTCTTTATCTGAGGATGTGTGTGGTGTTTGTGTTTTTTTATACGTCACAGTGTGTTTATGTGTTAGTGTGTGTGAACAGATGCTTGTGTAGAGATGTGAATGTGCGTAAGTGTCTGGATATGGGTGTACTTGATGGTGTGACTGTGGTTATACATGTCTGTGCTGAGTGAGTGGGTTTGGGGGTATTAAAATAGGTGGATCCATGCTTCTGTAGGGACGCGTCTATGTGTCTGAATGTTTGAGTGTGTTCTATCTGACGGTATTACTGCACTCGTGTGTGTATGTGTATCTGAGTGTATGTTTGAGTGTGTAGATTTGTGTCTGAGTGTACCCGTGCTTGTGACTGTGTACTTATGTGTTTGAGTGTATGAACAGGTATGCTTGTATATGTGGAACTGGCAGAGCTGGTTCACAGGACACTCAGGGTTAGCGCAGGAGAGGGGCTGGGTGTGGAGAGGTGGGCGTGCACACCTCCCCTGCACCGTACAGGAGGGGCCCTTAGAGCGCAAACATGGGAAAGGCATCAACAGCAGGAAGGGCAGTTGTGCCTGGCACAGGAGTGTCATGCAGGAGTAACGGGATAATTAAGGAAAGGGAAACGCGAGCTGCATTCTCCAGTAAGCTTCCGGAGTGCCTTAGCCCCTGGGGGAGTCTGGCCCACCCTCATCCCGGGCCTAGTGAAAGGAATGGGGATCCTAGAGGCCGCTCCCTGCCCAGCCTCATCCCTGGACCTCACTGAGGATGAGTGCTGCTGCCCTCACCTGCTCTATGACGAGCTGAGGCTCTGCTGCCCTCACCTGCTCAATGACGAGCTGAGGCTCTGCTGGCTGGCCTGGAGACACAGCAGCTTCCAGGAGCCGTTTAGCAAATGGAGCCAAGATACCATCATCTTACCACAGCCTGCAGGGCTCTCTCTCTTGAAGGGAAAAAAACTGGACCAGCTCCTGAGATGGTCCCTGGGAGTCCAGTCCCTGGGAATCCAGTGGGTCATCTTCACTCATCTGCACCTCCCTCCACAGTAGTCTTGAAGCACAATGCTGAACCCATCCTGTCCCATTTGATACATAAAGAACAACGATATAATGCAGTGAATGGGTAGGCCAGGCTGGTTGTCTGTCCTTATTGGGAGCTTCTATCTCAAGTCAAAAATGAGTTTATACGAGTAACAATTAAATGACCAGCCCTTGAAAACAAACAAATAGCACTCAACAGGTACTGCGTATGCAAATGAGAGCCCAACCAGGAGGGATGGCTTAAGCTACAGGGGTCTGTCCATACAGTGGAATATCATGGACCTTAACAAGAACAGGGAGGGTATGGGCCTGCTACCCCAACACAGCATCAACAAGGCTGAGGCAAAAGGAGGCTACAGAGGGCAGGGTATGGTACACCTTGGCCGTGTCCTGGGGAGATTACACGAGTCCTAAACGGACAAATGCCCTTCCACAGCCAAGTCCATAACTGAGTGTCAAGTGTTCTGTTCTCTGCCATATGCTATGTGCAAGGTACCTATTTGTGATGGCCAGACCTGACTGTCACCTCAGTTGGCTTGAGGAACTCCTGAAAGATGGATGAGGAAAGCACTTCTTTGGGTGTGTCCAGAGAAGAGAGGGTCCACTCTGAATGTGGGGGTGCCATTCTGGTGGGCTAGGAGTCCAGACAATAAAACTGGGAAAGGAAGAAAGCTAGCAGCGCCGTGCAGAGCAGGTTAGCCCAGAACTCAGAGATCCACCTGCCACTGCCTCCCTGGTGTTGGGATTAAAGGCGTCAAAGTCTGGCTCTACCCTGCCAGCCTTTGGTATGCTTAAAAACTAACATTCCCCCGAATTGGCACTTAGAAAGACCTCAACTGAGGGACTCAGAAAGACGCTAGAATTCCAATGTTGATCAGACCTGCTCCCCTTCTTTTCCTCTAGATGAAGCAAATGGTCAACAGACACACTCATCTCGGTCCACTATTGTAATCTTAGAGCCTCAGCCTACTTCCCAATTAAAGGCATCCTGGGTATTTTTTAAAGTGAATGACTCCAATTTAGAAAGCAAATGGCTCTTTTCCAGTCTATCCATAAAACTGTGTGTGTAAACACTATTACTTTAAAGATTTAGGTCTTCAAGAGTAGCTTTCCTGTGTTTATCTGTTTTTAGAAACATCACCTGAAAATCCAATTAGTGGCATTTGGCAAGCAGTAGGTTTCATTTTGGTCCAAAAAAATTTGCTATGAGTAAGAGTTCATTAGGCCTAAGAGGATCTGAACTTCACTTAATTTTGTTCTTGAGTTTTTAAACACTGTACTAAAGTAAGTAACCCAGAAATCTGCTCATCCCCTACAGCTATCCAAACATCATATCACAATTCTAGGTAGTAGACATCCCAAGTCAAAGGGCTGGCAGGGCCACATTCTCCACATTCTCCCACATAAACTGGGAATCTTTTCTTTCTCCCACTGACCTTCTGGACACTGCCTATAAGGGTGGCTTGTGGGCGCTCTGCTCCCAGTCATGGCCCTCACATGGCATCCTACTCTGTCTTTCTCCAATCCTTGTTCCTCTCCTGCATTTGCTACATAGATAATCTGCAGTGGAGAGATGGATATTTAAAAAGTTTTATTTTATGTGTGTGCTGCTGGTATATACGTATTCACACTGCTGGAACTAGAGTTACACGGGCTGCCGTGTGGGTTCGGAGACTTGAACCTGGGTCCTCTGCAAGACAACATGCTCTTAACTGCTGGGCTGTTTCTCCAGCCAAAGGGAGTTAGACTCTTGATGTATGAAAGCCTCCGAGCAATGGGATTGCTCTTCAACAGTTTTCCATCACCACCCCATAGGGGCCACGACTCCAACCTGCTTCTCTCTTCCTCCAGCCACAACTCAGAATCTCTCTTATACTCTCAAGGTTGAGACTTCTTGACCTTGGCAACTTAGATTCTCTGATGATTAACATGGACTGTAAACTTGACAGGATCTAGAAGTACCTAGGAAACCATCTTCTGAGCATATTTGCGAGGAAGTTGCTAGTTTAAGTTATGATCTGGGAGGACCCCTAAATGTGTGTGGCAGCCCTCATCCATGATCTGGGAACCCTGGGTTGAAGAGAAAGAAGAGTGCAAGCTGGGTACCAGCACTGTTTCCCCAGTGCTTCCCCACCGCAGATGGGATGGGAACAGTGGCCTCATGCTCCTGAGGCCACGGCATCCCTGCCATCATGAGCGGTCCCTCAAATCGCGACAGTTTAACTGTCAACTTGACACAGTCTAGAGTTATCTGAGAAAAGAGATGTTGCCCAGATCAGATTGGCATTTGGACATTTCTTAGGAGAGAGGGGTTAGTTTGTTCATTGACACAGGAGCGTCCAGCACCTGTAAGCCTTCCCGCCCCCTGGGAAAGGGGATTCTGAGTTGTAAGTGACTGAGCTTCCCTCACAGGCCGGGCTGCCACCTCTAAGTTGGATCAGGCCGTTTCCTCACCTATGTTCCTTTTGGCCAACACAGCAACCTAAGGAAACAAGACCAGTAGGTTTTTCTCAGCATTGCATCACAGCCATGAGAAAAAGAACTAAGAGGGATGAGTTGTAGTCTCCTGTGACCTCTGGCTGGCAGCTGCAGCCACAGTTGTCAGAAATTCAGCTCTATGGACAGCTTCCAGTATCTGCAGATGCCTGGAAAGCAGAAGCCGAAGGCCAGCTAGAGCCATCAAAGTCAGCCACGCCCAAACGCACGCTCTAACTTCCCTGCAATCGACTCCTGTTATCCTCAAACCTCTGTTCCCTTCCCAGGTAAGAGGATAAACTCGATATTTTAAAACTGGTTTCTTCAAAACCTACTACATAAAGATTCCATACATTAAGATTCCATCTTTCATTAACCCCAGGACTCACCATTTCTGATACTCTGGCAAGTCTGCTTACTGTGGGAATTCCCTGCCTCTGCTCTCCCAGATGCTGGCATTCCAGGGAGGGATGCCACACCCACCCCGCTTTCTTGGGAATTCTGATGGCTCTGAATTCATGGCTCACACTTGCCGGACAAGCATGTCTGTTTCTGGGCTGCCCCCTAGACGTCTACTACTCTTTAAAGACAGGGTGCAGCTCAGTCTGGCTTTGGACTCCCCTAAGAGCTGCGGTTACAGATGTGCACCAGGCCTGGCTTACGACCACAGTTTATATGGAGTTCATTGAACAAGGTTCTCGGACTCTGTCCCGCTGCTTGTGCAAAGGCAAATTTCTCTTCATCTCTAAACAAAAGGACCGATGACATCAGCAGGTAGAAACCACACAAAAAAGGAGTCCAACATGGCCACGGCTGGGGAAAGTTCTAATGATATTGATTCTCATAGTCTCAAGAGGATGAATTCCTCAGGGACACAGACGAGGAAACACATCTGACAGTCATGAGGTGCACAGGGTCCCATGGTGCGGATTCCTCCGCTTGCTGGGGTTTTTCCATGTGGAAGAAAACTGTCACCTCAACATGGGCTTTGGGCTGGTCAGAGGCCAGGGGGAACTGTTCTCACAGCATCGTAGACAGCACAGATGGAAAATGTGCCTCAGCCATCCCATCCAGGGAAGGGCATTCTCTAACGGCTCCACACACGGCTTCAGAGTCGAGGCATCCACCCCATCCCAGGAGACATCATGTGGTCAAACGGCTCCCCAAGTTGTAAATTTCCTTCCACTCATTTTCTTGTTGCATTTCAAGAGGGTTCTTTTTAAAAAGGACGAAAGAAAAAAAAAGTAAAAAAAAAAAAAACAAAAAAACAGTTCCCGCTCTTTCTCTTGTGGGAGAGCACTGCTAAGGCCATCGTCTTCATGAGAGCAGATGTGACCTGGAGGCACCCCACGGTGGGGCTTGTGGACTTTTGACAGTCTATGTATCCTAGAAGGAAGGGAGGGGCACACTCACTCCTTCCCACCCTCCAGGCTATTTGTATGCAGCGCTGTTCTAATCGCCTGTGGCCTTTCCTTCTCAGGAGGCCTGAGAGTTCATAAAGTGTGGAGGACACTTAATGGAAGCAGACAGACTCCATCAGTTCATCCATGGGGAGTCGCCGTGCATGTTGGAGCAAATCCTGCTAGCATTGTGTGGCTGCTGCCGTCAAGCTCCAGCCAGCACCCCCTCATCCCTCTCCGTCAGTAAGCCCAAGAAACTTATTGGTTCCCCGAGCTGGAATAGCACTTTGGTTTGTCACGGACAACCTGTAAGGAGCAGATGCACATTTCTTTATGTCTCCCCAGGGACAGAGTTCCTGAACTGAGCCTAAAGAGGACAGTGTCCTATGTAGGAAAACCTATTGGAAAGGCTCACGTTGTCTTCGGACGTTAGCAGACTTGCACAGAAATCCCAAGAATCACACTTTCGTTGACATGATGTGTGGACTTCGCCTTTGTGGGGGACTTTCATCACCTCTGACAACATGCCATGACATACTTCAGCTCCAGGCCTTCTTAAAACCCTGCTGCGTGTAATCTTTTTCATCCCGTGGAGCCCAAAGAATGATCAGCTGGGGAATGAATTTCTGCGAGCTATGTTCCCGCATGCATATATGGCTTCTGCAGACACCCCCCTCCTCATACCGTAGGACTCAAATGCTGGGCCTGAGATTACCTTCCTCTTGCAGTTCTTAGAAGCCGTTTACCTCCATTTTGTCTCTTGGCACTCTCTCTTATCTGGTGCCCAAAAAACACAGCATAAATCTCTCTCTCTTTCACAAAATAATTGGTTAATCCCTGTTGTGTGTGTCCTCAGGAGAAGAGTAATCCTGGGCTCTCTGAAAAGCAGCCTTGTTTTTGAATTACAGGAGCCTCCCTCCAGTCACTGGCATGTGAGATTTGTGGATGCATAGGGTGGTAGGCCCCTCTGTGGTGGACCTCATTCCCAAAGCCAGCCACCACCTCTGCCAGAAACATCTTAGTAAGTAATAAAAGGCAAGGCCAGGGTCCTGGGATGCTGGCTCTGTCTCAGCAGATGGACCTGGGAGACTCAGGAGCAGGGGACCAGGGGCAAGCCTGCTGGCCCCGCACTGCCCTGGCTCCCGGGGATGTATGCACCGATCTGGGGAGCTTCTCCCACCAGGAGCAAAGCTCATGGAAAGTTAAGAACTCGGTGGTGTGGGTCCTGTGGTATGCACACGTGTGTGCGTGCGTGCGTGCATGTGTGTGTGATGACCCAAATCATCCTGAGGATAAAGAACAAATGTGTTTCATAGCTTCTTTAAAAAGACGGGCCCAACTGGGTATGGGGGCACATGCCTACGATTTCAGCACTTACGAAGCACAGGAGGATTTTAAGGCCAAGGTGAACCTGGGCTACAATAACAAAACCCTGTCTCAGAAAACCCCATAACCAAATAAAAAGCCTTAAAGAGCCGAGAAAAGGAAGAATTGGATGGAAAGGCACAGCAGCGCCCTCCCCACAAAGGTGCCCTCCAGAGGGAAGGGCTCATTGGTGTGAGCATGGCAGCTAGGCTCACGGGGCGGCTGCTCTCTCTGTTTTATAGTATTTTCATCTTTGCGTTGAAGCTATGGTTTCAGGACTTGGATCGGGAGCTATTCAAAAACTTAACTGGCAGCTTTTCTTTTCCTGGCCACTAGGTGGCGCCAAATCCCCAGTCGGTGTCCCACTTCAACTGGGAAGCTACAAGCGAAGCCCAAACTTAGAATTACAAACTGAACAGGATGGAGGAGAAAAATGTTCTGCACCCTAAAGCCGGCCTTGGAGTGGTCCCCAAAAGAGTTGAAGCTCTTGCAAAAGGGCAGCCCCTCGTTCATGGGCCTGCTGTCCACAGATGGTCCTGGTGCTGCCCAGCTCTCTCTGAGCCGCCTCTCTGGCTGCCCCTTTCTCTTTCTTTCTGTGTGATTGGCTGCTTTCCCCTACAGGAAGTGAGAGCTGTTTACAGCTTCTGCATCCACAAAGGGGCCTTTCCCCAGAGATGGCCAAGCCTGTGTTTACCAGGCTGGCTGTAAATCCGTCAATACCAGCTTGTCCTCTGGTGGCAGCCCCAGGGGTGGAGGAGGGGTGGGGGTGCCCTTCATTCATTGACCTGGGGAAACGGACTGTCTGGGCATGTTACTGTGAATTCTGACTGGGGTCAATGATAAGGGCAGCAAGACAGGCCCCGGGGCTGAGGGAATCTGTCACACAACAGGCTTATAACTGGCATCTTCCGGCTGCTGCCGTCCCAGGACAAACAGAAGGCCCGAGCGTAAGGGAAAGGAACAGCAAAGCCTGTTGCCCTGCGAGCTACTCTGATCTGCTTTGGTCTGCTTGTGCCACCGGGAAAAGGGGGGGGGGGAGGAGGCGGGGGAGGCTTTCTACCTGCCTAAAAGCTCAGGCCTGAGAGATCTTCCCTGCTGCTCACCCCACCCTCACCCCCCTTTCTCTGAGGTGAAGGACAGCACCCACCAAAGTCTAACAAAGACTGGGGCAGGCACAAAGGGCCTGACCAACATTCCTGCAATGTCAGACTACAGATTGGCAGGAGAAAAGCATAATAAATTTACTTAATGACAGATTTGTGGGTGCCAGAGCCATAGAGAATGAAGCCCCCAGAACTTTGAGGAAATCCTGAGGCTTATGTTGCACTTTGATGAGGGATGGACAGCCACATTGGAATGTGACTGAGCCGGAGGTCTGACCTAATGGGACAGTCGGGGAATCTTCCAGACCTACAGCATCCCTTCCTTCCTACCTCCCTAGGAGGTTCCAGGTTCCCTTGGGAAAAGGAGAACTAGTTTCTCGATCGTTTGAGGGGAGGGGCAGGTCAGGTGACAGGAAACACATCAGAAAGACCAGATCCCATTGTTTTGGGAATCTTTCCTGGCTCACCCTGGCTGCCCTGTTAAAGTTAATTCAACTCATGCCGAGGGGGAATTCCACTCCAAGCCAGCCTGAGCAGGTGCAGAGTGCAGAGGTGAAGGGCCCTTCTTCCAGGAGCCCCTTTGGTAAGGTGAGGGGCATCACCTTCCTTCTAGACAGCTCAGATGTGCTGGACGGGTAATTCCACTACACAGAATGCTCGGCAGACCCCTCGTCTCCGTTAACTGATAACCTCAGCTTGTGTCAAGTTGACATAAATTGAGCCAGCGCAACGGAACCCTTGTCAGCTTGACACACAAACACATCACTGTTAGGCCACAACCTTTCCTCTCCTGTTCACCCAAGACCACACATCAACATAAATAACCCAACATGAAACATTTCATAAACGTTTTTAAAAGTCCCTCAGTCTTTACAAATGCAAAAACTTTAAAATTCAGTCTATTTTAAAAATCCAGTCTCTCTTAAAACCTAAAATCTCTTTTAAAATTCAGTCTCTCAACGATGGGCTCCTGCAGAACCAAAAATAAATTAAATACTTTCTTACTTCAAGAGGGAAGAGCCGGGGTACAGTCACCATCTGATCAAAGCCAAACTCCCACTGTGTAAATAACTCAATATCTAATGTCTGGGATCCACTCACAATTGTCTGGGCTCCCTCAGAGGGTCACTTCTCCACCTTCACCCTCTGCAGCACACAGCATTTCTTCTAGGCTCCTGAGGCGCCACTCTGCCGCTGCTGGTTTTCTTGCCGATGCTTCGACGGTAGTGTCATCTCCAAAATGCTGGGGTCTTCTGCTGCAACTGGGCGGTACCTTCACCAATGGCCTTTCCTGGTCTTTTGAAGTGCGAAGCCCCAGCTTCTCTTCATGACCCATGATTTCAAAACTAGTACCACCTGGGTGACTCAGGTTTGGCCACCAGGGTGAGGTACAACCTTGACCACTTCTGGAGCACAGCTTCTGTGTGCTGTCGCTCAGGAAATACTTCCCAGAAGATTTTGCCTCTATGATACTGGTCTCTTACAAAAAAAAAAAAAAAAAAAAAAAATCATTGCTAAGTTCCAGCTGGCCAGCATCAATTGTTCCAGTAATGCAAAGGTTTCACATCAGTGGTTAATCACAGCTGCTCTGTTAATCACAACTGATTCTTCAGCCTCAACTGAGCAGCATCCACTGCTCCAGCCCAGCAAAGGTTTTGCTTCAGTGGCTCTGGTCTCCTGTTAATCACAGCCGATTCTTCAGCCCCAGCTCACCAGAACCACGGATTATTTACACTGATGGCGCATGAGAGTCTTCGTTCCTGTCTGAAACTTCACAAGCCAGGCCTCCATTGTCTGTGCTGCTCTCAGCATTCTTCCAGGCTCCTACAGAATGAGCCACTCAACTCTCAGTGGCTTTTCCAGCCCCAAATCTCAAGGTCCTTCCACAATCCCCCCCAAACATGGTCAGATCTGCCACAGCGACACCCCACTATCCTGGCACCAATTTCTGCCTTAGCGTGACTCTTGCCGTGATGAAACACCCTGACCACAAGCAAGTTGGGAAGGGGGAAGGGCTTAGTCGCCTCACACTTCCACAGCACTGTTCATCAGCAAGGGCGTGAGGACAGGAACTCACGCAGGGCCAGAACCTGGGGGCAGGGGTTGCTGCAGAAACCACGGAGGAGTGCTGCTTACTGGCTTGCTCCTCGTGGCTTGCTCAGCCTGCTTTCTTATTACGGCCAGGACCGGAAGCCCAGGTGTGGCCTCACCCACGATGGGCTGGGCTCTCCGAAATCAAGCACTAATTAAGAAAAGGCTCTACAGCCTTGTGTTGGAGAGCTTTTCTCAGATGAAACTCCCTCCTCTCTGATAACTATAGTCTGAGTCAGGTTAACATAAAATTCGCCAGCCTGCTCCTAGACCAACGGTTCTTAACCTGTGGATCATAGCCCCTCTGGAGGCCGCATATCAGATGTTTGCAATTCAACACAGCAGCAAAGTCACAGTTCTGAAGATGCACTGAAATAATTTAATGCCTGGGTTGGGGGGGGGGTCACCACAATATGAGGAACTGCCTCAAAGTGCTGTTGCAACTATTAGGAACGTTGCGAACCACTGCTCCTAGACCCACCTACCTTCCTTAACTCTCAAACACACCTTCGATTATCACTGGGCACTAGAACTTCAGTGTGGGAATTCTAGAGTGGATACAAGTATTTGGTCTGTGAGACTCCATTGTTAGACTAAGATGAAGCCATGCTTAGCTTGGGAACGGTGACAAGAAGCCTTTGTACGGGATGACTTTGTTCTGAGAGATAGCTAGGAATAGGCCAAAGGGACGTGCATTAAAAGAAGAGACTGTGCCAGAGTTTGGGTAGCATCAATCTTTCTTAATTATTCAGAGTAAGACAGTAACAGTGTATCCAATGAATGAATAATTCAAAAAGAACTTAACTTGGCTCTCACTCCCATGTTGCTCCAGGAACAGCTTTACTTCTCCTGTAATAGGTTTCAGATGTCTAGACAGATAGATGGATACCTAGTTGCTTTTAGAATGTCAGTGACAAGAGACATGTCTGGCTGGCACAGCCTCCTTGTGTACTTGGCCCACCTGTGGAGGTATCAGAGCGTGTGCTAAAACAGCATCATAGACAGAGCCCGCCCGGTGGAGAGAAGAGGGTCCTCACCAGCCCCACAGGGTCACAGCAGCCGTCAGCGGCAGTAGATGCATAGTGTCTGCATGGATGCCCATGCATTTTGTAGACAGCTTCCTTCCCCTGAGTGGGCATTCCTGGCCGCTGAGAGTTTGGGAGGTTGAGGATGATTTCCTTTTGGTCTCTAGAGTAGCTTGCACCAGTTGCTGCAAGAAGGTTCCAAACAAAGACTGGAAGGCTCAAGTGCTCATTTGTTTTTAGACATTGGAAGTCTGAGCTCAAGGTATCAGCAAGCTGGTTTCTCTCGAGCCCTCTGTCCTCCTCTTAGGAGAGGCTGTCACCTCCCCCCCCCATGTCTTCACATGGGCTTCCCTCTGACCAGTCTGACTGGTTTATGGCCACCCTGATGACCTCACTGACCCCACAGAATGGCTACCTCTGGATGCAGCGTGTGCTGAGGGATTTGGGTTCGGGAGCATTGACATATAGGCAGGGGCTGGTTGTAGCAATCTCACCACGGCAAGCAGAGCCTGAGCTCCTGCTCTGTGGGGCTGCCTGGCACATCCGTTCCCTACACCGACAGGTCTTTCCTCCTCTATGAAGACAACTTCAGGGGATTGGAAGAGGGCTAACTTTTTCGAGACAGTGAAGTGTGAGGGTTAGGTTTGGAGGGCTAGACTGGGCTAAAAGTGAGTAGGTGCTGAACACCAAACTAGAGGTCTTCAGGAGCATCCACTGAACTCTACAAACAGCTTCCTTGAGGAAAAGCTTGGTCAGAGTCCGGGCACCCTTCTACGGAAGGGAACACCTGACGAAGACTCCCTTGAATGCCTTCTTTCTACTCTGGGAACAAGCCAGAATAGGCAGAGTGATGGGGGATCTGCTCATTGTAAGCCCTTATCAGTCCCAATGACACCTCCATAAATAAAGACAGAGCCAATACTCTTATGATCCGGGAGTGGGAAGGCTTCCTAGAAAAACAAAACAAAACAAAACAAAAATGCTGAGGCTTGCCGAAGGAGCCTGTGGCCACCACAGGCTGCCTTGTCTGGATCGTGGGTGTGTAGGGGTTGTTGTGAACACAAAGAGTGGTAAGAGATGCAGAGGGCCAGCATTGAAGAGTGGGCTCTTGGTCAGGGTGGCTTTGCGGTGACTGAGGGGGGAGGCAGCAGAGGGGCTTATCCTATGTGACTATCCAGGCTGCCATGTTGGCCCAGTGAGCAGTGTGACCCACGCAGCCACTGGCGAAAATTAGCTCAAAATAGTCTTTACATCTGAGAGAGCTTGAAGGACCTAGTTTCCACAATGAAGAGACTCGAGCCCGACGAGCAGATGTATACACCCACTGGTGGTACTCAAGGCTCACACTGACCCTTTCCTGCTGCTTGAGGGAGGGCACAGGATAGGTAGGACTGCAGACATTAGTCCCTAGTGACTTGGTGACTTTGAGTGAACGTCAAGCCTTCCCTCTTGTCAACTCATTGGCTTGGCTCTCAGACCCCACCCCGAATCTCACCCCCACCATGTCTACCTGATGAAGGACAAGCACCCCTACTCCTTGCAGCTTTTAAACACTCCAGGTTGACAGCTTTGGGCATCCACCTACCAGTAGACTTAGTTTTCCGGTCTGTAAAATGGGAATGATGATGCTATGCTTTACCTCATTTTCATGACCCAAAAAATCTAGCAGAGAACAAGGCAGAAAGGAACTACTCTGGCTCAGGGTTTGGGGGTAGAGTCCACTGTGAAGGGGAGGGCTCACCTCAGGGCTGTGGCATTGGAAATGAGGTATCCGGATGTATTACAATGGTAGTCAGGATGCAGGAGGACAGGGCAGAAGCAGGGCAAACCCATCACCCTCAATGCCTGTCCCTAGAAGCCCATTTCCTCTGGGGATCAGGGTTCAAGCATGTGAACTGTGGGGTCACCTCACATTCAAATCATAGAACCTCACTTACTGGTCTTGAGGCCAAAAGAAGGGCCATTAGCCACTGCAGACAGGTAACATGCTAGTTCGTCCTTATAAGAACACAGGAGCAAATATTTTCAGCTACCACAGCTTGGAACCATCGTGTCAGGTAAACAAGTAACACTAGCTGAGGTACTGAAGTAGTGTGCCCAATCTGGAAAACTATGACCCTATTCAAAATCAAAACAGCTGGGAATATACCTCGGTGGTGGGGAGCTTCCCCAGCATGTGCAAGAGCCTCGCTCCAATCCCCATTTTGGGGGCTGTATTGCTTTTCTCATCATGGGACAAAATGCCTAACAACGGCAACTTAAGGGTAAGCTTATTTTGTTCAGTCTGAGGGTTCAGAGATGGCATTGTGGCAGGAGTATGAGATGACTGATTCTACCTCATCCAGTCAGGAAGCAGGGAGATGGAACCTGGAGCTCACCTCACTTTCAAAGTTTTATTCTGTCCAGGACCCCAACCCAAGGAATAGCTCTGCTCAGTTGGGGCTCTTAAATCAACCTGTTAATCCAGTCTAGAGGCTCTCTCATAGACACGCACACTGGTTACCAGACCGTACCTCTTAGGTGACTGTAGATCCTGTCAAGATGGTAATACCATCTATCATGGTCAAGGCCCCACACAGAGAGCAGAGTGGCACAGTACTTGCTGTGACCCAATCCAGAGCCAGCACCCACGACTCTTCCTTCCTTCCTTTCTTGCTTCCTTCCTTCCTTTCTTTTCTTTTTCCTTTTCTCTTTCTTTTTCTTTCCTTTTCTCTTTTCTTCTTTCTCTCTTTCTAGTTTATTTTTATTTTTATTAATTACACTTTATTCACTTTGTATCCCCCCATAAGCCCCTCCTCCTCCCCTCCCGATTTTACCCTCCCACCCCCTTCTTCACTCATGTCCCTCCCCAAGTCCACTGATAGGGGAGGTCCTCCTCTCCTTCCTTCTGATCTTAGTCTATCAGATCTCATCAGGAGTGGCTGCATTTTCATCTTCTGTGGCCTGGTAAGGCTGCTCCCCCCTCAGGGGGAGGTGATCAAACAGCAGGCCAATCAGATCATGTCAGAGGCAGTCCCTGACATGTAACTATTACTATGTAACCCACTTGGACACTAAACTGCTATGGGCTATATCTCTGCAGGGGTTCTAGGTTATCTCCATGAATAGTACTTGGTTGGAGTATGAGTCTCTGGGAAGACCCCTGTGTTCAAATTTCTGGTTCTGTTGCTCACCTTGTGGGGTTCCTGTCCTCTCCAGATCTTACTATTTCCCACTTCTTCCATAAGATTCCATGCACACCGCCCAACAGTTGGCCATAAGTCTCAGCATCTGCTTTGATAGTCTGCAGGGCAGAGCCTTTCAAAGGCCCTCTGTGTGGGGGGGTTCTAGCTTGTTTCCTGTTTTCTTCTTCTGATATCCTTCCTCTTTGCCTTTTAGGATGGAGATTGAGCATTTTAGTCAGGGTCTTCTCTCTTAATTAGTTTCTTTAGATGTACAGATTTTAGTAGGTTCATCCTATATTACATGTCTATATGAGTGAGTGTCTTTCTGCTTCTGGGACAGCTCACTCAGGATGATCCTTTCCAGGTCCCACCATTTACCTGCGAATTGCATTTCTCTGTGAAGCCTTGGCTGTCCTAAACCATGCTGGCCTCAAACTCACAGTGATTCACCTGCCTTTGCCTCTCTGAGTGCTGGACTAAAGGTGTGCTATCATGCCCAGCTTGACTTTCTCATAGTTGCTGCAGATTGTTTCCTGGCTGTACAGTGCTGATGACCAACAATCCCTGGGTGACTATTCAAGCCTAACTCCCATATCTTACCAATGTTTATTCGTTATACAATTTAATTTTTACAATAGCTTGACTGTGGCCTATAGAGTTAAAACATAACTGCTTTATGCTACATGTGTGGAATTGTCTAAGGACAAATTTGATTTTAAAGAAGTAAAATAGAAACTACTTGAGAAATAGTTAACAAGCTGTATGTAAGCTATGGAATGTCTAATTCCAGATTTTGTCTACTGAATCAACCCTTGTTGAGTGCTTAATGTGTTCCACAAATTGTGACAATTTGTGTCTAGGAAAGTTGAGAGAAATGTGCTGCCCTTTGCCATTTTGTTTTCCACGTCCACTGGGGGAAATATGCCATGTACATATGCAACATTAAACTTCATAGTAGCCACATTTTTTAAAAGGTGAAAATAATTTTATTAGGCACGTATTTCCAAAACATTACATGATTGCTATAAATATTAAGGAATTATTTTTTATTGTATTGTGCTTGCTTTTCAAAGTCTACCACACATTTTACACATATAGCACAGTTCATATTACCATGACTCTGTACCCCCACAGGTGTGGCTACCACTCTGGAGAGTGCTATGGAGGTATGGAGGGTGGCGTGGCTTAGGGTCCCAGGATAGGAGCTAGGAAGCTGTAAATGAATCACCCCAGAGCTCAGTGGAGAACAGAGTTCTGGGGGAGGGCTAAAGACAGAAGAGGCTGATTGGATAGGAAGAGTCACAACACAAGCTTGCTGAGCAAGCAGGTGGCAGAGATCATTGAAGATAGTCCTAGGCTTTAGGGCCATGCAGCTAAATCCACTTGGGAGAAAACTACATACAATAATAAGCTGTTATCTGCCATGTGATAATGCCCATGTCTTAAGATGTGTGGGTCCAGAAAGAAGTGATTTGTGTGACACATAAGATCCAACCATAACCTCAGGGGCTCTGATCTTCAGACAATGTATGACCTTGAGGCCAAGTCCAGTTTAATTTCTAATTCCAAGTTCACTAGTGAATGGAGCTAGCTAGTCATAAATAGACCAGGAAAGAGACTTATATAGCAAGATGGATGAGCAGCAGCCAACCAGGAAGTGAGGGGCTGGGACAGGAACTTGTAAGAGAAAGAACAGTAGAGTCAAGGGACAACCAGACACATAATGGCTCTCTGTTGGATTTATGAAGATGGGGAAGACCATCTAACATACATACTAACATACATGAGGAGAGGGCAAACACATGAATGCTAACATACATGAGGAGAGGGCAAATACTGTTTGGGGATTAATCTATGTGTGCGTGTACAAGTTTTACTTCATCCCACAATGCCTGGTTTGCAGCGTCACATGCCACATTAGAGCATCACAGAAGAAAACCTACAACAAAGCATGAGGAACAGTGATGCATGGTGGTACCTAGGTACCATCATTCTCAACACTCAAGTAAGGCAGGAGGAGCATGAAGTCAAGGCTGGCCTAGGCTACATAAGAAAAGCCTGCCCAAAGACAAGAGTTATCTGCTCAAGGAGGAAATAAAATCTTACAACATAAATGAGAAAAGGGGGTTGTAGCAAATGCTGGAACTGCGATCATTTTGCAGCCCAATTTCCCACTGGATTTCCTGGAAGAGCACAGAATTGCTGGAGCCAACCACTGAGGCTTGCAGCTCAGAAGGGGAGGGGCACCAATGTAAGTTCATTACACAGACTACTTCAGTGGATCCTTGCAGTAAGCCTGAACATAGCAATGCCATCAGTTCCTCCTTTTCGGTTTCTGGGAAACTGGGGCAGACATGAAGACATCTGACAGCTTCCCTCAGCTGGCTGGTGACAAGACAGGGATCCAGTCCCATCATCTCCAGAACTTTTTCACAATGCCTGACCCAAAGCTGGGCCTCCCCAAAGGAGACATACTGAGAAATAAAGTGTGAGGCTGGAGAGAAGGTGATGAAGTGCACTCTTCTAAGGGACCCAAGTTCAGTTCCCAGCGTCCATTCCAGGGAGCTCACAACACTCTAGCTCCAGAGGATCTGATGCCCTCTTCTGGCTTATATGGGCACTGCACCCACGTGCACATACCTACTTAAATCACTTAATTTAAAAAGATGTGAGGAGGCCGGAGCGATGACTCGGCAGTTAAGAGCACTGGCTGCTTGCTCTTCCGGAGGACCCAGGTTTAATTCCCAGCAATCACATGGCAACTCACAATTCCTGTTCCAGGGTGTCCGGCTCCCTCACACAGACAGGCAAAACACCAATGCACATAAAATAAAAATAAACTATAAAATGCCAATGAGAGGACCCTATGGCACTCTTTCCTATGACTTAGGTTAAAAAAAAAAGAAAGATGTGATCCTAATGTTGCCACTCCCCCCCCCCAGCTATCCTTCAGTTGTCTGAAGTACCTAGCTCATGACATCTGCTAAAATCTGAACTAAGTGCAAGATACAAGAGATAAAGTTGGGTGTCTGCACACTCAGTGGTGCGTTCACGGGACAGTGGAGGTCATTTTCCTGCCCCCTAGTGAGTGCACATTACAGTAGGCAAGAAATGTTGGCATGTCATTATCTAGCACCTAAGCAGACTAGGCACTTTACAGTCACTGGGAGAGATCAGCTCTGGAACGGCTGCAGAACAATGTGGTTACAGCTGCTAGTGAAAACTACTCAGAGTAAAACCAAACCAACCGAAGAGGGTGAACAAAATAATGAAAGTCTTGTATATTTTGCAGGTATGTTTCAGGACTTTGGGACACACACTCACAGTTCACATTAGATAAATGTTAGCTTTACGAAATTCTCCTTATAGCACTGCTTCATTAGTTTTGGAAAGTGCCCTTTAAGAATCCAAATAGGGCAGGGTATGGTGGCACACACCTTTAATGCCAGCATTCAGGAAGCAGAAGCAGGCAGATCTCTGTGAGTTTTGACAGCTTAGTCTACACAGTGAGTTCTAGGACAGCCAGGGCTACATGAAGGATCGTCTCAGAGAGAGAGAGAGAGAGAGAGAGAGAGAGAGAGAGAGAGAGAGAGAGAACCTAAACAGATGTTGAAAAGCACTTTTACATAGTTATGGTGAATTTTGCCAGTCAATAGAATAGGCTTGGATGGAAGCTCCGTGAGTAAAGTGCTCGCCACAAGAGGATGAGGACTCAAGTTTAGATTCCCCAGCTGTTATGAAAAAAAAGTCAGTCCTGGGAGAGCTGCGGGGGTTTGTGGGGCAGTTCAGCTTCATCAGTGAAGACCAGGTCCAGTGACACTGTCTCAAAAAATAAGGTGGAAATCAGCTACCCCAAGGTGGTCTTGAACTCATTATACAGCTGAGGGTGAACTTAAACCTTTCTCCTGTGCCCACACACTGAGAGCTTGGGATTACAGTGTTTGTTGCCGCAGTAGGTTTGTGTGGTGCTGGGGATCCAGCCAGGGTATGCTATGCTACGTAAGTGCTGTACCAAACCAGCCACATGCCCAGCCTGCTCTATTGGTTTACATGGTAAATTGCATGTTATCCATTTTGCAATCTTCAGCGTTTGTGCTCAGAAGAGAGTGCAAACGTTGCCACTATTCTCGGAACATTGTCATCCCTCACACCTTCAATTTCATTCAGGGAAGCAAAGCTGAAGACTTTATTTCTCAACTCCCCTGGCAGCTAAATGAAGCTTTGCACTAGGTTATAGCTGGTAACGGTTAGCAGAAACACTGAGGACTCCCTGGAGATGCCTTAAAGGAAACTGGCATCCTCTGTCCTGACCTGTTCCTTTGGCTGACCTCAAGCAGAGAATGGCAAGGCTCTGGCAGCCACTATGGACTATGAGGCTGAGGTTAGCAGTGCATTCAGATGAGAACTTAGGGCCCAATACAGATGAATCCAGCTCTGTGTTGCATCTGAAAAAGAAACCACCTGTTCAAGCCATTCATACTGGGGGCGGCAGGGGGGTGGGGTGGGGAGGGAGGTCAGTTCTATACACCTGGCTCCAATCCAACTTCATCAGGAAGGTTGTCTACTTTTAAAAGTACTTCCTTCAGAATTCCCCTAAGTATCCAACTCAGTGCTCATGTGGGTTTACCATGGTCTGAATGTCTCTCCAAAATTCAAGCACTGAAAACGTAATCAGCAATATGGGGTTGAAGGAAGGGCCTTTGAAAAGGTTGGGTACTAGATGGAGCCCTCATGAAGTAATGCCATCATTAAGGGACTAGGAGACAGCTTGGTCCCTTTCGTCCTTTGACCTCCTATAGCTCAGCAACGAGGCCTCACTATACCACAGGAACTGCCACACTGATTAGGACTTCCAGCCACCCAAACTGCAATGAATTTCTCTGGGAGAAAGGGAACAGGGGAGACAGAGATAGACAGACAGACAGAGAGATATCCCAGTTTTTCTATGTAAATCAGATTATCTCATTTCTATTAGACAGAGAAAGGATATTTGCCACACCGGTTGTTGGTTCTTCTCCATTCCAGCAAGGCACAGAGAACACGGCAGGGCCGCAAGACAGACTGAAGAGACAGTGCAGGTGACAAAGCAGAAGGAAAGAGGTCTCAGACAGATGGAACTGTGTCAGCAAATGGAAATATGTTAGATGTCCATAAAATTATTAGAATGACTCCAGGCCCAGAAAAAAAAGTAACTCATGCAGGCATAGACCAGAAGGCAATATAGGCAAGGTTTCAAGTGACAAAGAAAAATTTTTAATCATAAGCATTTCTGACAATTCTGAGTTCCAATGAGTATAAGAAAATAATGAACAATCAATGAACAGACCCTCACACTTCTGACAAGCAGAGCTGGATTGAGTGCAACTTTCCATACAGGATCCCATACTCCATGGTGTCCCCACACTGTCCTCCCCTGCAGAACTCAGCATATTCCTCACTACACAGATGAAGGAAAGCTCCGACAGGCATGTCCTGAAGCTTACATCAGCACAGACTACTCAGTCTGCAATCTACCTTAGTGCGGAAGGGTAGGACGAACCCCTGGACATGACTGTAGATGCCACGCCATTCCTGTCATCTGTGCTGTCAGCAGGAACACTCAGCCCAGTCGCCAGCCTTGAAGATCCAGCATCTACCCAGCTGAGAGGCCATGAGACTGACAATGGAGGTGTTCTCCCTCCTTTCATATCTCTATACCACTTTATCTGAACCTTAGACAAAACCTACAATCTGAGCCATAGCTAGGACCATGCAGTTCCACACACCATTGTCTTTTTGTGAAAGAGGAAGGATTAGATTATATCTCATTGCTGGATTGTATCTGACTTTACTCAAACCCTCTGTCTGACCTGAACATCATCTGTGAAGACAGGAAATGAACTCAAATCAACACCTGCTACATTTTTGTCTATGCTCTGCATCTGTTGCTTTATCTGTGTTAGTTCACATGGTCTCAGCAATCCTATGTGGCTAACATCTTAGCAATGTTCTACAGGTGACAAAACTTGGGGCACAGTTTATTTAAAGTTGTCCAGGGCTGGAAGGCTAACCAGATAGAAGGAGCCAACATCCAATGACTGGCCTGCAGAATCATACAGAGTGTGGCTACAAGAGGTCCAGCAGTGCCTGGCACAGTGAGCTCTCAAGCAAGTCTCAAACAAAACACGGATCTACAATAATGCAGCTTTATAGGTACATCTAGAGATAAAACATACACACGCAAATCATAGACACACTTTATGAACAATGTAACTTTTTGTCAACGGATTTTTATCAAAAAAAATTTGAGGTTCATATTTTCCCTTTGTGCTGGATCGTAACGCACCTGTGAAGCCAGTAATACAGAATTCTGAAGCTCCGTAAGAAAATGTAGTGATCAAGTACTTTTCCATTACTTCAGAGCCTAACTTCCTGATCACTCAAACCAGATGGTGTCAGTAGCATCCCTAGTTTATTTTCCATGAGGATCTAGAACACTGTAGAATACATCTTTCTCACTTATTTATTCAGACATAAAGTCATAAAGCACCCGTGTGGATGGGACAATGGCCGTCTCATCATATGAGCCTGAACCGAGCATCTTCTCTGCTGCCAGTTTTCTGTTTGCAGCAACTCTTCCAAGGAACGTATCTGCTTGGTGTAATTAAACTACATACAGAATAGGCATGTGTTATATAAGGTACGCTATATGACAGATTGATCTCCTGCCTCTTATGAAATCCCATATAGGACTCCATTTGCCGAAAGCAACAGATCTACCTCGGTATACAAACTGAAAAATATATCAAATGAAATCTTTAATCAATTTTCAATAATTTATTTTATGTATGCTGGTGTTTTGTCTGTGTGTGTGTGTGTGTGTGTGTGTGTGTGTGTGTGAGGGTATCGGATTCCCTGGAACTGAAGTTATAGTTACTTTACTTACTGCCATGTGGAGGATGGGCACTGAATTTGCTCCTCTCAAAAGCAAACACTGCTCTTAAGATTTCATCAACAAAAACGTTGCAACTAAATTCAAAGTGATTCTCTATATAACTCTATATGTCTGTGTGGGTGGGTTGAAGAAGATCTCAGTAGAGAGTCCTGTTTAGTCTGAAACTTGCTATGTAGACAAGGCTGACCTTGAACTTGTAGCTATCCTCCTGCCTGGGTTTTCTGAGCGCACAGATTGCAGCTGTGTGTCACAATATCTAGCTTTTATCCATGACATATAAATAAAAGATTTTAAGTTCAGTCAATCACACAAATACTTTACCTACATAATATCAAATTATCTGAATATTCCAAATATTAGTTTCATCAAAGCACTGATTGCCATACTAACGTTCAGCAGTATGGCCTGGAGCTTTGTACTAATCCCCAAGATTCTTTCTGATCTGCAAGCAATCTCTGGCATACCTCAAAATGACTTGTGTAACCTTACCTCCTGACTGGCAGATTAAAAGGCCCGAACCTGGGCAGGACAGAATGGAGCAGTTGTGGCCAATGTTCTCGAGCTTTGAGGACAGAAGGCTCAAAGAGAGAAACAGGAAGAGGAGGAGGAAGGAGAGACACCACCATATACTTCTTGTGGATGAAGGAAATGGCCCAGATGAAGGGTAAGGACATATTTATGGAATTATGGATGAGAGGTGGCCCTGGATGGGGCTGGGAGGTAAAGGTAGTTGAGAGGGCTAATATCTGCCCTGCCCCAGGCAAGATAAGGAAATTCTAAAATCTATCAGGTGCCTGTGTCTTTTATTGATTGTGATAGTGGGTTAGATATACTGCCGTAATAATTATAGGGCTAATTAAATTAACAGCAACACTAATGCTTGAACGCTGCATGTAAGGCACTGGTACTACTGTAAGTCAGCCAATCTTGGTCTAAAAGAGAAAAAGAGAAGGAGAAACCAGCCGGCCTATGTATACGCTAACGTTCTACAAACCAGTGTCTAGAGCATCTACCAGAAAAACCTTATGTTCAGTCTCCACACTTCACAAACAATTCGTGAGGGAAAAATTTATTCAGGACTTTATGCTTGACCTTGCTATATTCGGAGACATTTCTGTTCGTTCAAATGTGGATCTGCTACACAACTATAGTCAGTTACTTCATTCATGCCCACATTTTGGCAGATTTTAATGTCTAGTTTTTTCTTAATAGCTAACCTAGTTAGGTCATCTGATTGATAAAGCATGTAATATTACAAAGAAAAACCGACAATCTAAGTGGAAAATCTAATATAAGTGAAATCTAAGTGAAAAAAAAAATCACATAGAAATAAAATATGGAAGAAGCCACCACGGGTCTAACAATTGATCAGGTCAGCACTCTCATTTACAGCCTTGCTGAGTGAACCTGACGTGTTTTCTGGGGTAACACAAGATAGCTGAACTGCCATCCAATGAACACAGGGAAGTACATAGTACATCCTCTAAAGTAAGCAAATTAGCTTATAGAGTCCGACTGTTGCACTGCTTCACAATTTGGGGTGTTCTAATGTATTTTTTAAAACTTTAAAAAATATTTTAAAAATAGTAATGCTTTATTAACTCAGAATGCAGGGTTAATCATTAAACCTTTTATATGCTAGAAAATGGGTGAATACCTGAGTCATGAAATGTTAGACAGCACAGACATGAGAGACAATGAGATTTTATTTGTTTTCTTACTTTCATCCGAACACCCTTTCTGAAAAACACAAAAGCATGCACACTGATGGCGCTCTTATGAAGGAAAACTCCTGTAGCCCCTAAGCTGCAATTCAACAGTAATACAAATAAAGCCTTAATTTATATTATGTCAAAAGAGTCATAAGTAGGCTGTTAATTTTCCGAAAATAGTATGTCAAGTCAAAAATTAACACATTTAGGAGATGCTTCTAATGTTTCAAAGATTTTGAAACAATTCATTTCCAACTACTACATTTGAGAGGCTGCTCGTGAGGAGAGTGAGTACACTACTAATGCTCAAGAGATCAGACGCAGACCACTTTGCCCTGTTTAAAAAGAATCACTTATAATCCATGCAATTCCAATGGTGCCGTCTCTTAAAATTTAAATGCACAGCGCAGCCATGATATTTAAAGATTTACTTTGTGTATATGACTGCCCACGGAGGCCAGAGGATGTGTCCAATTCCATGCAGCTTGAATTACAGGCTTCTGTCAGCTTCCATATGGGTGCTGGGAACTGAAGCCTCTGTAAAAGAAGCATGTATTCTTAAATGCTGAGCTGTCCCTCCAGCCCTCAGCCATGTTTAAAGTCTCATAACATATACTTACTTTGATCTGATCAAAATAAGCTCGTCTAGGACTGCTAAAAAGTGTATTTAACAAAGGCATGAGATCAATCTTAACCTCACTTTGTAAGTAAAAAAATAAAACATTAAAATTCAGCACAGTAACATGATTTGTTTTTAGGCAGCTGTTTTCTGAGAATGTATGTATAAATGAAAATGCACACATGTCAATCTGCATATTAATATATAAATATACATACTAACACAGAGAAACCAAGTGATAGCACATGACTCTTCAAAGATGTTGAAATGGCTCATTTTCTGGTTTTGGAAAAACAGTAAGAGGCAAAATTTTCCTCAATTTAAAAAGAATTTATTTATTGTGATTCAATTGGTCTATTTCAACTAGACCATTGATATAGTAACCTTGTGACAAATATCTGTATGACCTTTGCAGAAATGTTACTAAATGGCTAGTGGGCAATCCCACTTAAATTACAACATAGAAATACAGCAAATCAACTTTAGAAAGCCTCCTTCCCCAGAATACACTGTTCCACGGTTGAGAACAGTGCAATCTGGTCCTGAAAGGAAGCTCTTGTTCACAGGTGATATGTACCCACAGTGTCACTCCAGGACAACTAAGAAATAACAAATTTACCCAATCCTGATGCTTCTTGCCATAAACAAACACAAAATGCTTCTACAGTGGCCGAGAAGGCTCACCCTCAGGAGTCAGAGAAATGCCCCTCTGAGCCTAGGCAGCACTACCTGCACCCCAACAATGAACAGCACCACTGGATGACACCAAGCCAGAGAACCAGGGCTAGAACAAGGAGCAAGCAGCCATAAGCACACACTCCAGACCAGATGCAGTGCCAAAACAAAGGGAGCCAGGCAGAAGGCATGTGCGAGGACAGATAGTCGGGGTGCCTGCAGACGTCCACCGACATGCGGGTAACAGGGACCCTTACGTCTATAACACTTAATGGCACAGGTGCTGGGAGGTACTAACAGTAGCTCGGAAGCTGCTTAAAGCTCTACCAAGTGGGACAGAGGCAGAGCAGAGCTTCAACTCCTTCCTGACATGTTACCCATTATTCTCTGCAGAATAGGGGTATGCAAATTAAGCATTTTAAAATAAATATTAGAAATATTCATTATTTTGCAAATATAAAGAAAATTAGCTAAATAGAGCAGTATAATAAAAATATACACTAGACAGATATTTTTTTGCCATGAATACTTCTCACCTTTTTCTTTGAATATCAACACATCATTGACTTGTGAAAGACAATGAGACAATGTCTTTCATTGACTTGCAGAAATTACAAAAATCCAGTATCGTATAGCTTCAAAGTATAAAATACTTTAGTATTTTAAGTTTGAGCTGCCAAGTAGTCAAAATGGAAGATAACCAATATAGTGAAACATGCTGCAAACTAATGTTAAAATACAACCATCTGAATTACAAACTATCAAATTATACAATCCAAATAATCTTCACAAGTTGACGTTAATTCACAAAGAACATAAAAGACAGAATAAACTCCTCTTAGCTTGCATGTCTTCAGCAACCCCAGCACCTGAAAAGCCATGTGTGTTTGCCCCAAATCAACTGCATGGCTATGATCACAAATTCTATTTTACCCAGTGTCCAATCAACAAGGCTTTTAAAAAACTTCTTATTTAATTCAGGAAACAATGTGATGTGATATGTTGCCGCCAGGCTGCTACTTGCTTATGCTTTGATAACAAACCATAGGCAGCCAAGGATGGTTCCGTACAACCAGGTGCCCACATACAGTTTCCTTCCGGACTCCATCATGAGCATGACTGCAGTCAAACTCCCCAAGATCAACACTGATGGTAAAGTCTTCTTGACACTTAGTCTGGAATGAACACTTTTCCCAGGAAATTTGTTTCTTCTTTCCGGATCTGGTGAATCATAGAATTCTATGAGCAACCTATGGCCAGAATAAAAAACAACAGAATTGATACTTTCAGTTTTGGACATTCTGGTGTTGAAAAAAAAAAACAAACATAAAAAACAAAGAAAGGCCATCTACTAGCTATTGAATACTTGCTGAGCAAGCACAGTTCCTTAGAAAACCTGGGTGAGTGAGGTGTCAGAGATGGTAAAACATGAGAAATGAAACACATGGCTTAAGGCATCTAATGAGGACTTTGGGTTTGTTTTTTTAAAAGTTTACATACTTTTATATATATACCATGTTTGTGTCTGGTGCCTGCAGAGGCCAGAAAGAGGGTGTCAGATCCACTAAAATTGGAGTTACTGACAATGGTGCACCACCACGTGGGTGCAGAGAAATGACCCTGAGTCTTCTGAAGAGCACCCAGTGCTCTTCACTGCTGAGCTACTGCTCCAGGTTCATTTTTGTTTTTAAGCCATCCATTTGGAAGAAGTTAATAGCAACCTGATTCATGACGAATGACCCACCAGCTTCTCTCCTTCCCATCACTCTCATTCCAGGAGAAGTCAAAGAAAAGGGCTGAGGTGGTACCTCAATGGTAGAATGCTTGTGCCTTTCATGTGTGAGGCCATGGCCATTGATCCAATCACACAAAAATAAGCTTTCAAAGAAGTTAAAGAAAAGATTCTTTTTAATTTATTTTTTATTTATACAGTATTCTGCCTGCACACACACCTGCATGCCAGAAGAGGGCACCAGATCTCACGATAGATGGTTGTAAGCCACCATGTGATTGCTGGGAATTGAACTCTGGACCTTTAGAGGAGCAGCCAGTGCTCTGAGCCATCGCTCCAGCCCCAAGAAAAATTCTCACAATATACATGGAGTTTTCCTCCTGCGGTGATCTAAATAAGAGTGGCTTCCATAGGTTTATATATTTGAAAGCTTAGTCACTGGGAATGGTGACTATTTGAAAAAGATTAGAAGGTGTGGCCTTGTTAAATGAAGTGTGTTACACAGGTTGGGTGGGGAGTGGGGTGGTATATGGGGTAGGCATGAGAGGTTTTGAGGTCTCAAAAACCCATGCCAGGCCCAGTCTATCTATCTGTCTCCCTCCCACCCCTCCTGAACTGTGGGTCAGAATGTAGCTCTCAACGACTTCTCCAGCACCATGTCTGCCTGAATGGCCCCAGGCTCCCCGCCATGTGATAGTGGACTAAACCTCTGAGACTGCGAAGAAGTCCCCAGTTAAATGTTTTCTCTTAGAAGTGTTGCTTTGGTCACGGTGTCTTCTACACACGAACAGAACAGTGACTCAGACACCTACCAAAAGTTTTCATTCCTGTGAAATTGTAAAAGCAGACTAGAGAAATAAAGACGTAAGCATGTAAGGCTACATCATCAGGACAGGATGCAACAGGTGCAGGGAACATTGCCATTGCCTGGTGAGGTGACACCAAGCATTACTAGTATGTGGGTATTAAACACTGTCCAGTCCTTCTCTGAAAATACATTTTCACATGCCTAGGTCTTCCCACACTGTCCCCATCATCAAAGTAATTCCGAATTGCTGGTTTGAAAATTATGTCAGGTACAAACATGTGACAACAGAATGAAGAAATCTAATATGAAGTTTCCTTTTCAATAGGCTGTATTGCAATAATTTCTACTCAAGAAAGGAGACAAATTTCACTACGAAAATTATCAATTGCCTGCCCCTTCTTTCCCGCAGGCACCGGGGTGCTGTGCTCCTCTGTGCTCCAGCCTTGCTGCATGCTATATGGCAGAGGAAAGCCCTTCTGCTACATCTCATCACACAGCAGCCTGACATCTAGGGAACATTGCAGGGTCCTTATTGTGACTCGAAAGTTTAAAAATGTGAGTGTGCAGAGATAGAGTAAGAGTTAACTTGAGTTTATAAAAAGTATTCTTGAAACAACACAAATTTGAGTTTCACAGTATACAAGGGTAATTCAACGCTAAACATGCTACACATTAAGTATGTAAGGTCTTATCTATGCAAGCTTGATTAGTATCCCCTAAGTAATGACTGAAACATTTCTTTCCACACTGGTTACTAGGGTGAAGTTTGGTTGAACTGCAGTTCTGAAAGCCAGCGCTGTCACCACTTACTTATCTTTTATCTCAAAACGCTCATGAAGCCACTTTTTCATGTGCTCTTGCTCCTCTGGAACTTCTCTTCTGTCTATGCGATCAAAGTGAATATGAAGTTTTGGGCACTGTCTGCAGAGAAACTCTAACAAAGAAGAAAAAGATTTCACGCCTTACTACTCTAGAATTCATGAATATATAAGGTAAGTTACAATAAAAACAAAATAACCACCAAAAAGTTGAAAATAATAAAAACCATAACTTATGATTTGCAGTATTAAGTTGAAGTTAAAAAACCCACATTAGCACACAGCTCTTGTTAACCTCATATTGGCCACCACTGACTTCTAACAGCTGAAATGAAGAAGCAACCATCCTGCTAGATGGGAAAATGTCATAATGAAACCTATCATTTTGTATATAACTTAAGAATTAATATTTATTTATTTATTATTATTAGTTACATTTTATTAACTCTGTATCCCAGCTGTATCCTGCTCCCTCATTCCCTCCCAATCCATCCCTCCCTCCCTCCCTCCCTCATCTCCTCCCTGTCCCTTTCCAAGTCCACTGATTGGGAAGAACCTCCTTCCCTTTCATCTGACCCTGTTTTATCAGGTATCTTCAGGACTGGTTGCCAAGTCCTCTTCTATGGCCTAGCAGGACTGTTCCTCCCTTGGGGCATGGGGAGGTCAAAGAGCCTGCCATTGAGTTCCTGTCAGAAATAGTCCCTGGTCCCCAAGAATTAATTTTTAAAATACTTAGAAGTTAAATTATTTTTTATATTTTAGTGATTTTTCTCTGTTACTCTCAAAGCCAATTCCTTCCACAAACTATGTAAGAAAACTGGTTGGTTTTAACCATAAAACTGCTTCATGGCCTAAAGCTTAACATGAAAATAAAGATGAGCATTGGCAAAGAAAAAGAACTCAATACGAATGGAGTATGTGGGGCCAGGGAGGGAAATTTTCTATAAAGACAGACTTCAAATCTTCAACATACTGTGGTTTACAGACATTTAGAACATGTCTTATGTTGGGGGTTGAATTCAGGGCCTTGGGCACAAAAGACGAAAATCTTTCTACTGAGCTACATCCCTAGGCTTTTGATTTCCTGATTTAGAATCTTACTAGGTGGTTCGGCCTGGCCTTGTACTCATGATCTTCTGCCACTTTCTCCTTAGTGCTGGGATTATAAGAGCCCTCTTTTCTATGTGGCAAAATACCTTGTCTCTCCCATCTCTTTTCTCTACAATGAATACTCCTAAAGGGGTCGGAATCTTCCACCACTCCTTTTTCACCTGTTCCCTTGTTTAAATGTTGAGTTTGTGGCTATAGCTATAAGTTATTCTTACTCAAAGCCCTTTGGTTATATGACACAGACAATAGTCTTTAAAATCTAGCATGTTTGAAAAAGGCAAAATTTCAAATAATGACAATGCCTTTCCCAAACATACTATAATGAAGACTCAAGGCAAAACAAAACAAAACAAAACAAAAAAAGCGTGGGTGGATAGAACTGGGTTAGTGATGAGAGCTAAAGGCCAGCTTGGTCTACACAGTAGTGATTTCCAGGAGAGCCACAGCTTCATAGTGAAGTTCTGTACTGAAAAACCGAACCAAACCAAACCAAACCAATCAAAAGAAACAAACAAATAACAAGAGAAGGTTCATGGCTATACTGGCCATCACAGTACTTCCTGATACTGCTAGCTGAACAGCTTTTCTGTGCATCTTTGTAGCTCTTTCCAGTTTCACATGTGAATCTCTGGCAGAAAGAGGTGAGGTTAAAGACCTCCACAGACTCACCAGAAATGTGAAACTTAGAATGATGCGTGAAATTTTAACTGCTATACATTATAACCACCAGTAAGTGCAATAAAGGCCAGCTGTGGTGAGGTATATATAATCTTAACAGTAGGTAGCTGAGTCAGGAGGATTGCACAGTTGAGGCTAGACAGCAAGACAGCACACCATTCCAGAAAAGCTGTGAGTTCACTTATTAATTAAAAACGGGGAGAAAAGGCTTATCCTACCTGTATTATGTACTATTCAGCTTCTAAAACATGAGAACATTGACTTACCAGTCATGGATGGTGGGTTTGAGTATTTTCCTGACTCTTTTTCATTGCTTTCGTAAACCACTGTGACATCGTAAATTGCATCTAAATGATTCTTCATAGAATCAAAAGCAACGTGAGTTGCCTTTATTCTTGGTGTCAGCACATGTTTTAATACTGGAAGGCCTAGAAAGCAGGTGGATTCAGGGTTGTCATAATTAGGAACATTAAGGTCAACATCTAAATTACTTACCAACTACCACAATAGACAGGAATTAAAGTGGAATGCCCTACCTCATACCCACCACTCTCTTCTGCTTCTTCCTCTCCGTAACTCAAATATGTACTGACAATTTCACAGGAAGCACTAGGTCTGGCAATGTGATATGAACAGCAACTGAGAGCACCCGAAGTTTATACTACCTCTCTCCAGAGAAAGTGGCTGCATTAGGAAGAACAGCTACTGGATGGTGGGACTGTCTACACAAGAATTTTTAAAATGCAGAGTGGTGTGGGAAAGAAAATGATTCCCACAACCACATATTTGACTTTAGTCCCCAGGGCAGAAGGAGCGTAATTTATTCACAAATTGGTACTTAAGTCTGAAAAGCTGGGAAACCTCTTTTGTCAGCCAAGTCCTTTGCCACTAGAGGCCATCCAGTCTCAGGACCTTCACAGAATCACCCTGTGAAACTTACAGGCTTCATGTGGCCTTGACCAGAAGTTTTTCTTCTTCTTTTCTTTTCTCCAAAACAAACCCAGGCTGGCCTCAAATTTATGACCTTCCCTCCTTCGATACCAGGTGCTGGAACCCTAGCTATGCAGCACCATTTCTGGCTCAACCAGTATCTTCATTAGATTATTAGGAAGAGAAGCAGGTTAGATGTGGTATCAATATACGAGAAGAAAAAAAGCTACAGCAAATTCTTGCCTGTCTGTACTAGTGCACCTACTCCACTAATCTCTAGTTATTGCAGCCACACACACTATGCTCTCGACCAAGACAAAGCTTAGCCTTCCTGTGATTGCTCAGAAGGAAATTTTCATCCTAGTCAGAGAGCATGAGCTCCTCTAGGCTTCATCTGGAATGAATTGTGATCCCCACCAAGTGCTTCTCAGTTCTGAAGCATGATGTATTATCATTCAATATCCTGAAATTTGAAGCCTTTAGCAACTGATTCTTCCTAGTGTATTTATAAAATTCCTAGGTGTATACTTGAAGCACTTATATGAAAATGCCCATAGTAAACCCATATTTTATAGACTAATTTTAAAAACTAATAATTAAAAAATTTATATCAAAAAGGAGAAAAAAACAAAGAGATAAACCTTTCCGGGAGATTATTTACTACTTGCTCTGGTATCCACTCTACTCTTTTCATCTTCATATATCCCTAATTATTCTGTTTATAAGCCACATTTCAAAAATTAAGTAGATGGGTCAAAAGCACAGTTATACTTGTCATGTCTGATAAAACTGGGGAGAGAAATAAAAACAACTCCCCTTCCCTTGTGTACTAAAGGGAATAACCTACTATTCCCTTTGGTCAGGGTTCACCCTTGAAGACAAGAGGTGTGGCTGGTTAACTTGGCACAGGTTGGAGTCACTTGGGAAGAAGGACTGTCAATTAAGAAAACGTCTCTGGAAGAATTTGCCTGTAGGCCAGTCTACTGTGCATTTTCTTGACTGATAACTATGTGGGAGGGGCTAGCCCACTGTGGGCAATGCCACACCTAGGACGGTGGTCCTGTGGGCTGTGAGACAGCAGACTGAACAAGCCATGAGGAGGAAGCCAATAAGCAGCACTTCTCCATGGCTTCTGCATCAGTTACTGTTTCCCCATTCCAGCCTGTTTGAATTTCTCATGTCTACCCTTAGTGATAAACTATGCTGTAGAAACATAAGCTAAAATAAGCCTTTTCATTAGGTTTGGGTCATGGTGTTTTATCAAAGTAATAGAAATCCTAACTAAGATAGCAGAGAGTTTATGATGTTCTTAAAGGCCAAGAGAAAAGAGAAATAGGATTGTTGATGTCTCAGAAATGAGAGGCAGAAACAAATGGGTTCCTTAGAGCTGGCTAAGACAGCATATGGGTTTGACCCCTCAGAACCACATGGTAGAACACACCGAATCCTGCAAGTTAACTTCTGCCTTTCATACCATGCATACTATGGCATGTGCAGTACCATTTTCCCCAAAGCGGAAGGATGGCTCTATAGGAGAGTTTGGAAGGAGGACTGAGAAGAGAGAAATGATGTACTTAATCTGAAGAATAAAATAACAAGTGGAGTCCATAGCCCAGGCAGACCTACTGAGAGCTGCAAAAGCCTACAAAGGTAGATTAGAATTAAACCAAAACTAAGCAAGATCCAGTAAGACAAGGAAAAAGAAGCAGCAGAGTGAGCGCCATAACCTGTATGACCCAGGTCAATTTCCAGACACATGAAGATGGCAAGAGTAGAACACCAGACTTAGTACCAGATTGTGTGGGCAGCAAAATAAACATTTCCCCTAAGACTTTGAAAAGGGCCATGACCATGGAAACAACCTGATTTTACCTGCTCCATGACACATACTTCTTTTTTTATGATTTATTTAATTTTATTTTAAGTGCATTGGTGTGAGGGTGTCAGATTCCCTGGAACTGGACTTAGTTGTAAGCTGCCATGAGGGTGCTGGGGATGAACCTGGGTCCTTTGGAAGAACAGCCAGTGGTCTTAACCACTGAGCCATGTCTCCAGCCCTGACACATACTTCTTTTTTTTTTAAACCTTTTTTATTTTTAATTTTTTTTTTCAATGCAGTTTATTCAGGAACATTGAACAATCCTCGGACCCCGGGGAAAGCCAGCCCACAGCTTAAATAGCCTCTGGGTAGCCAACCCAGGCGTGCCACGGACACATACTTCTTAAACACACAAGCTACAGCAATCCTGAACTCTGTCCTTTACAGAGTGAGCAGATCCAGTTTTCTTGGTTTTTCTGCTGTACCTTTCAGCATTAGCTCAGCCATTACTAACATACTTGCCTGCAGTGTCCCCTGACCTCCACTTTGATTATTACACAAACACCTATGTTTACATATATAATGTATAATACACACACAATATATATCCATGAATGCTTTTTTATGTTATATGCCATTCTTTATACTGAGTCACTCACAAAAGTGTACTTTCTCAGGATTACATTTATTTACCTTTTAACTCAATTCACAGCATGGGAATATGCGCCATAGCAAGCTTGTGGCTTCACCTCTCAGATACAACTAATAAGAATATACTTAACTCTGTAAAAGATCAGACAGTCTTTCATCTAGTTCTTAATAAGAAACACATCTTATCCAGGAAGAAGCAAAGAAAGCAAAGCTCACTCTTCTCAAAAAGTGTTTTCTGAGTACAGTCAATTTCTTGCTTACCCCGTTGAGCAGCAAATGCCTGACTGGCTGAGAGGAGTTTTGTCTGCATTGGATTATACCTTGTTCCCTCTGGGAAAATCACAAGATACATCTGTGGAGCACAAATAAGCGTTAGTCTGTGCGAGTCCATTGTTGTATCCAGTGACTTAGAAATTCAAGCTGTTACTGTTGAGGTAGTGTTTCCTATGGTGAGAAAATGTGCATTCACTTATAAACGACCTTTACTTTTAGTACAGTAACCAATATGCAGATTCAATTGGCTGACCACAACATGAATTATAATAAAATAAAGCTTTACATTTATGGTAAAGCCAATCTTTAAAATTCTAAAACTGTTTCTCAGAACATGTAATGGTTATTAATTTAAAATTTGGACACAAAATGCAGCCTTGTAATTAATGACCAAACCCTCCAGTCCCCAATAATAACACATGACATGTTATTGGAATCTAATGCATGTCAGCATGAGCATACAGAGTGCACTCATAATATCCAGCCTCCAATCTTCTACCATTATAGGCGTGTAGCTAGCAAAGCCCTTATGTATCAAGGCTAACAGTACATCTATCTGAAAACTGCTTATGAAATTAGTACTTATGTTTCAAAAAGCTCACACACTATTCCATTTTATAGTTATCCTAGTGCACTTTCTATCAGTTACTTTAAGCAACCTCATACTCATTATATAAACTAATATAGTACCTATAAATAAAATTAAATATCAAGATAGGTATTTACTAAGTCATCAATTGATATGTTTTTATTTTTAATTTCTTGGGAAAGTAAAAAATATTAAGGCCATGTAATAAGAAAACTCCCAACTTGAGAACTGAGTTGTAAAAATGACACTTTTTAATTGGTAGCCAACAGATAAAATAAACTCATCAGGTAAACAGAAAAGTAAACAGAACGTAGAAAACAGGATAGGGATTCATGAGAAAAAACTATGTCCATTTAGCCATGCTTAAGTGATCCCCAACAGTACTATTTCCTTGCACAAGCTAGTATAACAATTTGTGAATCTAAAACGCCTACTAAATGAACCTATAGCAGAACATAAATCTGTTTATGAAACAAAGAAATTCAGTGATTCATCTGAAAAACTGGAATAATATACAACAGCATCTCTTCAATTCTCCATTTTCAGCTCCTTTGGTCTGGATTTAAGCCACTCCCCATGCACTAGCATTGTGAACAGTTGACCCCCAGCTGGTGGCATTATACTGGGAGCTGCTAGAGCCTTTAGAGTATGGGGCCTAACTGAAGGAAGTCACTGAAGGGGCAGGCCTTGAGAATTATAGCCCAGTTCCCCTTCCTGTCCCACCCAGATGAGAGCAAACAGTATCATCCTCCGGTGGCCTCTGCTATAGTAGCACAGTGCCACCCCTGCATGAAGGAATGTACCAACAAAGCATGGGCCCAAATAAATCCTTCTCTCAAGTTGCTTCTTATTGGAGAGTTAATCAGAGCCCTAAGAAGAGTGGTTATTATAAAAAACCAGTAGAGCATGTTGTTACTGCTATGATAAACCTGACCCCATGGCTCTTAGACATTTATTCTTAGGCCTTTAGAGATGTTTGTGGGTGGAAGATTATAGCACTATTATGTAGAGAGTGCCTATAACACTGTAACCAGAGCTTAACTGCCCAATCTGACGGTACTTTAGAAGATCAGGACAAGAGAAATGCCAACAGTGGGGTCAGGTTTGTGATGTTTCAGAAGAAACAATAAAGATTGGGAGTTGCCTAAGAGACCATTCAGTGGTATTACATTCTGGAAAAAATCTGGCTGCATTTTTTGTTTGGTTTTTTTTTTTTTTTTTTTTTTTTTTGGTTTTGAGACAGGGTTTCCCCATGTGGCCCTGGCTGTTCTGGAACTCGCCTTGTAGACCAGGATGGTCTCAAACTCAAAGAGTTCCATCTGCTTCTTCCTCCCGAGTGCTGAGATTAAAGGCATGCACCACCAATGCCTGGCTCCAATTCTTGATAATTCAGCCTAACTGAATTAGAAAGCAACAAATTAGTATGTTTGGTGGAGGAAATCTTAAGATAGTTTCTGGTATGATTACTGCTGACCACTCTTGGTCAGATTTATAATAAGAAAGAACAGAAACGTGAGAAAAAAGTGTGGTTTGGAAAATGAAAAATGAAAGAAAAATGAACAAGTTTAAAGTTGTAGAAAAGGGAGATGTAAAGACAGCAGCTATATAGGAGGTCAGCCCTGGTTCAGAAAAACCTCTTCATTTCTGTACTGAGACAGAATACACCCTCAGGGCAAAAGACCCCCATTCATAAAAGGGTCCAGCTTACAAAAAAAAAAAAAAAAAAACAAAACAAACAAACAAAAAAATTTGCTTGAGAGGAGAGAGTGCTGGGAGCAATTGCACACTGGATTGGCAGAAGCAAGCAAGTGCTCCTGGAAGCAGCCTACTTGTTTTTGCACAGCTGATGAATTAGCGCATCCCTGGCTTAGGCAAAGCCCCAGGGATTTTCCCTCAAGACTACTTATTGTAGCTGTATTGCCTTTCCATGCTTGTCTCATATACCTGATAAGGAACAGAAAGTTCCCTCACTGCCTATTGCTCCACAGGTGCTACTCTCTCTGCTGGGCAGATTTCCTGCAGAATCTTATGAAGATGATTTTATGATCCCTGAATTGATTCAAGCAACTTCTACCTTCCTGCAAACTAGCTAAAAGCCCCACAAAGCACTTGATTTATACCAAGATTGAAATGAATTAATAATTGAGAAAATATCTTCACTCTAGGTTTAGTCCAGGGATAAGGCCAGGTGTACACCATGACCATATGAATATAGAAACAAAAAATAAATGGTTAACTATACAAGACAGATACCTGTTTCTTAGGAAAGCCTTGACATAAAAAAAAAAAACTATCCTTTGAACATACAATGTACATTTGAAATAAGAAAAAGATAAAACTTCTGCTTTGAACTCATAATGAGCATATAGATAAAACCACTGCTTTACATTTAAAATGATGAAAAGTATCTAGTTAGATGTAGTTCTAATGAAAGAACTTACAACCAACAGTCCTACTGTAACTCCCCTTTTATGGAGTGATTGTATCTATTTTTGGGAAAGAGGTAATTTTTCATACAGAGAGAATCTTTGTCTTAGGTGGTATAGAAACCCAAGACAGAAATAAACATTTGTTGAGGTCCCTTGCTTCATCTAAAAATGTCTGTCTGTCTGATTGTGTATATATGTTTTTATGAATGATCTGTGGGAGCTTCCTATGTTTATATAAATGTACAGTTTTTCCTTCCTTCCTTCACTTTCTTTCTTCTCTCTTTCTTTCCTTCCTTTCTTCCTTTCTTTTTTTCCAACTCAACCAGTGGCCCCAAATAGCAAGGCTACCAACCTGAAAGCTTAAAATGTAAAGTATATTTACAGAGTTTCTACAGTAGCCAGAACCATCAGCCTGACACTTAAGAGTTGAGAAAGTTCAGAGTTTCTTGCTGCAAAAAGCAGCCCCAAATAACAAGACCTGAATGCTGCAGAGTTAGAGTACAGAGAGAAAGAGTAGAAGCAACAAGTTCCTAACCCCAACAGGCCTAGAACAAAAGCCTTTGGACCTTCTTTCTCACCCACCCTGTTGTTCCACCTCAGCTGCCTCTGAACCCTGTGATGTAAAAGCTCACTTTTTACAGAGAAGGCCTTAGCAGGAATTACCTTCTTGAAAATAATCACCTAGGGGGAAAATTTTTTTTAAGTTAAGTTTCAAAAGGAGCTTCAGAAGCTACAGCCACTATATTCCAAAGGGTCTGGGCTGTTTCTTGAAATAACATCAGATCTTGGCAGCAGCATCAAACTGGAACTACTGTATAGGCATGAGAGACATTAACAGTGAAGTGAGGGGGTAATGGAGTCTTGTAAGGCTCCAGAAAGCCAATAAGACATGTAGCAGGGTTGGAGTCTCTGTACGGAGCTCTTGAGTGGGCTGTGTGTGAAACTCTGAAGGAGAAGCCCAAAGTTGTAATGGAGACTACAAAATATGGGATGCTGACAAAGGAAAGCTGCAGGCACTGAACAGAGCAGACTAAGAAGAGAAACTGAATGTGCAGGTAACACAGTGGAGTAGGTTCACCTGTGTGCACTAGGGCGTCAATGATGCCACCAAGAACCCAAGATGGCAGACAGGGAATTTCAAGGTTTAGTGACTGTTGGGTTTCAGTATTGCTTTGATTTGATCTTTCTTGTGCTCCAATCCCCTTTCTGAAACGACAAAGTTTATTCTGTGTATTCTATACTGAAGCACGCAGCTTGATTTTTTTTTTTAATATAATAGGGGCTTACAAATAAGAATCTGCCCCAAGTCTTAGCAGACTTTGTAGTTTTGAAGCGTTGGAACTATAAGACCAGTAAGCTCTGAAGTTGGACTAGATGTATTTTGTAAATTTTATGTGGATGAATATTTTGTCCCATATATGTACGTGTGCTATTTGAATGCCTGGTGCCTGCAGAGGTAAGAAGAACATTGGATTCCCTGGAATTGGAATTACAGATGGTTATGAGCCATCATGTGGCTGCTGAGAACTGAACCCAGATCCTCTGAAAAAGCAACAAGTGCTCTTAATCACTGAGCTGTCTCTCCAGCTCCAAGGGTGAAGATTTTAAAATAAAACTTCTATGTGGTAGCTACATGTGTTAGCTTCTTTGCTGTTACTTTCTCAAACTGCTGACCCAAAACTGGTATCTATCTTCTTTAGCTGTCATGACATGAGGCAGGTGGTCACAGAGGAAGAGAAGATTAAACCTGAAGTGCCAGGAAAGCAAAGAATGACTAAGGGGCAGCCTGACATTTCTGTACTCTCTTCTCAACTAAGGCTATGTACATGAAATCCCTGCTCAAGAACAGAAGGAATGAGAACCACAAAGAAGCTGCTCCACACAGACTCAGCTACATTCAGGCTTTTTGCTTCTACCCACATTCATTGCTTCATCTGCTGAACTCTTATGAGAGAAGCAGAGGCTCATTCTTATCTATGATTATCTTTTACATATTTTTTAAAATACGTATTCAAGACACAAAATATCATTTTAAAGAGATGCTTCTGCCTCTGATGGAAAAGTGGCAATCTGTTTGACATTTAAAACTATTCAAAATGAAGAGCTATTTAACAATTAGATTTCTAAATATTTTTAAACTATAGCTATTATGAAACAATTTTTTTTTTTATTAAAAGCAGCCTTTCTCTATGGCATAAATTAGTGTACTTTTTTACTGAGTTTCAGTCTCTTATTTCAATGTGCGTGGTTGTCAAGGGATTAGAGGAAATACATGAAAACTCCAAGCAGCAACTTGCATGCTATTAAAGTTTCCTTCCGTTCTAGTTCAAAAAACCTACCTTATTAGTTAGTTTTCAAAGTCAATACATTTATAAAGCTGTAATCTTAGAGCTTTAAACCTTATTGGTTATATACTCCAAAATATGTTTAGAAGAAAACTATAAAATATATCATGGCATTTAGTTTCTTTCCTCATTGAACTTATTATTAACCATGGAAATGCCACATGTACATGTACACACAAACACACACACACACACACACACACAGTATGGACGAAAAGAGAATAAGCTGCCTCCTCGAAGTGTGTAGGCCTATACACCAGGAACCTGTGACATGGTAGTCATGTGATTTGTCAGGAAGTTCATTGGTCCTTACAATACAGATTAGCATAAATGATCCAGGAAGCCCAATGTAATCACAAGGGACCTGTCATAGGGAAAGGGTTGGTGAAGAATCAAAGCAAGAAAGTACCATTAAGGAAAGCACAGACCAGATGCTGCTAGTCTGGGAAGTGTCCTGAACCCATGAGACAGGCAACAACTAAAAGCTGGAAAAGCCAAGAATGTTATTCTCTCTGTGGTCTCCAGAAAGAACTATTGTGTTTTAGATCAGCAATACTGAACTTGTGACATCCAAAAAGTTTCCAAAATTAATGAGCTCAAACCATACAGTCAAACACAGAGACACTCATCCAGGTTTAAATTAAAAACAAAAACAAACAAACAAACCTGTAATGCTTTGCTTAAGACAGAGGCAAACTCCACCAAGGAGGAGGGAGGCCAGAAAGTGGACTTAGAGAAGGAGAGGGAAAAGATGAGGGAGGGAGGGTGGGATTGGGAGGGAATGAGGAAGGGAGCTACAGCTGGGATACAAAGTAAGTAAACTGTAATTAATATATATAAAAACATGATATGATGCCATCTTGTATTTTGTGAGGTCTCGGGAATGTTTTTATTCTATTACTGATTAAGCCCAATCTCTTAGTGTCCCCAAGATTTGACCCTCTGAATGACAGCACAATTGTACACAAGAATAGTAGATAGTTTTCTATTTCTGTAATAAAATACCCAGGGCTGGAAAAAAAAAATAGCCAGAGGCAAACAACAACTAATGAAAGCAGCCAGAAAAACACACCTCAAGCACAGAACAGTGTCCACACTTACCACTTTGACAGTTATTTTACTAGAACACACAAAGAAAGGGCATACTGTGGACACAAGGTTAACACCCATGTAAAAATGAAGCTGTTTATTTGCTTCACAGATACAATTCCACAGCAGAAACACAAGAAACCTTAAGGTAGTTGTTTCTGGCTGGGCTGACTGGCAAGTCGGCGGGAAGAAGAGATACATAAATGCACACCTTCACATTTTCAAAAAGTACAATTCTGCCTTCTGAAGATTAAAAAAAAAAAGCCAAACAATTCTACTAAATTTTATACCATTTCAAACTAAGGCACCCCTTTGTCAGCATCAGGCTCATTCTCTAGAGTACGATGTATGTGGAGAAAGGGGCCCTGCTCATCTCATTATACCTTATTCCCACCACCTCCAAACTGGTGCAACTTCCTACGATAGAGAGTCCTAGACACGTAGAAGTGAACAATGATCACAGCAGCTCTGGCTCTGCCTGTTATGTGGAGGGCATGAGGGAAGGGGGAAGGGAAGCAGATGAGAGCAAAAAGGAAACCATCTTCCAAGTCCTCACCATAATCAAGGGAGCCAAGGGTAAAAGGCATTTGGCAGCAATTAGCATTCTCGAAATAAAAGATTTATTGTCCTCCTTTATGGAGAAAAATTCTGTAAAATGCTTACACTGAATGATTTTCATTACGAGACTCTGCTTTGTTTTTTTTTTTTTTTTTGTAAACCATAATTTATACAATAAAAAATTCGAATTTACACAGAAAAAAAGTAATTGCTTCTTCAAGCACTAAATCCCATAGGAGGACTAGCTCTTTGGGGCTTAAATGTAAGGCTGCCAGTGCACTTCCATTTCCTGCAGACTCAAGGGCAAACTCCAGCTCTTCCTGAGTCAATGCTGACAGGTGACAGGAAGAAAGCTTGCAGTCACCTGTAGCAATCTTCCCTGACAGCCACGAGGACAGTTTATCTCAACGGAACTCTTAATTAGTTTCATTCATTCCATGTGGGGTAATGTATTTTCAAAATGACTTAGGTTTGAATTACTTAAACTGCACTCTTACTGGTGTTCCTGCGTTCACGTAGCTCTGCAGCTTGTTTCTCATTTCTTTTTCATTAAATTTGGCACTTCGTTTCACATAAATTCCTCCATGCTGGTACATAAAAAAGAAAAAAAAAAGAGCAATTACTCTTTAATTAACTAATTGTCATGGTCATTAAGAAGGTGACTGTATTCCCCATAAATAAAAAATAAAACCACATTTTAGAACCCAAGCTACAGTTAGTATTTAAATATTGCCAACTACACAATATGTAATTGAAAGTTAAGCTTTTTATGATGGGTCATAACTTATTGATTCCTGTCATTAACTGAGTCAATTAAAAGTATCCTTAAAATGTCCACAATCCCTGGACTGGAGAGATGGTTCGGCAGATAGGAGCACATTTAGAGGCCGGGGTTCAATCCCCAGTACCCGCATGGGCACAACCATCCGTAACTCAGCTGCAGAGCATCCAATTTCTTCTTCTGATCTCCCTGGGCACCAGGAATAGGTATACACAAGACATTCAATCATATAAAATAAAGTAAATCAAAAATAATAACTAAATAAATGAGGCTAGAAGGGAAGGGTATAAAAATTAAAATTAAAAAAAGTCTACACCTGCAACATTTAGGAAATTAAAATATCATACACACAAGACAGTCACATAGAATAAATTAAAAAAACAATAAATAAATAACAAATAGGCTATTAGCCAGGAGGAAAGGACATAAAAAATTAAAATAATATCTATACTCACAACCTTTAGGAAATTAAAATACGGACTCAACTACAGAAATCATTATGAACTAAATTTTGTTCCCCCAAAATTCTTATATTGAAGCCCCAACTTCTACAGTGACTGTATATAGACATAGAGTCTTTAAGAATATAATTACAGGCTGGAAAGATGACACAGAGGTTAAGGGTACTGTTGGTTTTTCCAAAGGCATGGAGTTCAATTCTCCAGCAACCACTTGGTGGCTCACAGCCATCTATAATGATATCTGGTTCCCTCGTCTGGCCTGCAGACATACATGCTGGTAGAACACTGTATACATAATAAATAAATAAATCTTAAGAAAATAATAATTACAGTTACGTAAAATAAGGGTGCTAGCTGAGGCCCTGCTAGTGGAATACATACTAAGACTGCACATGCATAGGAAAAGGCTAGCTCTGAACACAGGGAGAAGGCTGCAGTCTGCACGTCAAAAAATGTGGGCACTGGGAAAAGCAGCACCACCTACACCGTAATCTTGCAGAGAATGTCAGCACTCAGAACTGTAAGAAAATGCATTTCTTCACACTGAGTTCAGAATCCTGTTTTATCTCCTATCCATCACTAACTACTTTTGAATCAATTTCCTAACATAGATGTCAAATTCTGTGGCTTTTAGCTTGCTCTTGGACTTCTAAGTATTTATATTTCTGCTATTCTATTTACCTACATGTAGACACACACCATTAAGAACCCAAGCTGAGGAGATGGCCTAGTTGGGAAGGCGCTTGTCTCACAAGCATGCTGACCCATATTTGGAGCCCTAAAATCCATGTGAAGAGCTGGGCACAGCAGCATACACCTGTCATCTAAGTGATGGCAAAGAGGCAGAGACAGGTAGATCCCTGGGACTGAATCACTGGCTGACTAGCCTGGCCATTTTGGCAAAGGTCTAGGAGTGTCTAAAACAAAAAGGGAAAAGTGCCTGAAGAGCGACACCCATAGTTATGCTGAAAATTGTTGTTTGACCTCCATATGCATCCATACATACACATGAGCAAACACATGCGGCATGCACACATACAATTCTAAATAAAAATTTAAAATATGCCATTGAAATTATTTCTAAAAATGCCTGGACTAAGGATGTAAGTCATTACAAGACCATTTTGCCTAGCATGCATGCAGCCTCATGTTCAATCACTGGTACCATAAAACAAACAAACAAAAGATATATTTTCATTAAATGGTATTAAATTTGAAATAAAAGAGCAAAGACAAAGCCTACCTGAGCAAAGTAGAACCCATACAATGGAAGCCATTTCAACTTGTCTTTCAGCACGTATCGCACATGTCCAAGTGCATCCTGTCGGGCGGCCAGCATGTCTGCCACAATCCAGTCAACTATAAGACAGAACCTAGTCAGGACATCACTAGCCAACCTTCCCCTCACAAAAACAAAAACTCTTGTTCACAGTGCCGTCATCACAGCGTGTCCTGAAAATATGACTCTGGAGGCAAAGGCACAATTGTGCTAGGTAGATATGAATTCCTTATTTCCCAGCTTTTGAAACTCTGGGTTACAATCCCATCAGGGGTCATAGAACTGATTTTAGAAGCCAAAATTTTTTTGTGTGAATAGATGATTGGTTTTTTTAACAAGCAATGAGCAAAACTTAATTCAAAATCATATACATACTGAAGCAGGTATTTCTGGCCTCTCTCCCCCATGCTTCACTGTGCAGTGCCAGAACACGTAACACGTGTGCTTCTTGCTGCACATACTGCCACACTATGCAGTGTCAGCCAACGGCACCAAAACATGAGTCAGATTCAAGACCACTAGGATGGTATTAAGTGCAGTGAGTTTAGTACACATACAAAGCTTTCTGCTGTTGTAGAAACATAATGGTTTAATTACAGAAAATATTTACGATTTCATCACTACCACTCTTTAGCATGTAAGTACTAATCTAGTCTATCTTTTGATTGCATTACAGTAGGATGTTTTATTTTAAAAACTGCTATTTAACTGTTGGTGTGAGTTTCATTAAATAAATTTTGACCTAGGAATAGAATGGAATTTCAAACAATTTCTAAAATGGCACAAACCGTAATTCAGCCATGTTATATTATGGAGGATATCTGATATGTGATCTCCAAAGAGGTTGGAACTGCTCTCTGGAGTTCCTGGATGGTGAATATCCTGGCTATTAATGAGATAACTATCTAAGAACCAAACCAAATTTGGTATCTTTTCCTGAGATTTTATTTTTTAATGCATAAATCCATTTTGCTATTTAAGTAAGCAGTTATATTTTGGACTCTGAGGCACCTTCTAAAAACTATTCTGAGAATATACAAATATTTCAAAATATGTCATGCATACAAGATAAACTGCCCTGAACCATGACCTTAAATTTGAAAATTTTAGTAAAAACATCTAAAACGTATCTTACAAGGTAGGGACGGTGACAAGGCCTTTAATCTCAAAGCTGGGGGAGGCTAAGGCCGGCAAATTTCTGTGAGCTCAGGGCCAGCCTGGTCTATATGGCAAGTTGCAGGCCAGATGAGGCTATATAGTAAGACCTTGTACCAAATTAAAAAGAAGTATAGACAGTCAATGGAAACAACATAGATTCAACATGTGTACCCTACTTATGCACACTGAGGTTTCAGAGATAACACTGTATTAAATGATAAAGGGCAATGTATTGCATTCAGATGAATATTTGTGTTTTGTGTTTTGGCAAGAATAATTTTGGCAAGTCAGGATTCTTTAGAGTGATCAGATAAGGCAAGTTTCCCTTAACTTCAGGAGAGGAGAACAGGCAGATAAACATTATTTTCCTCATTTGTATAGCTGTGTCTCATTAGTTTCTAATTCATAGGGTTATGGTATATGACACATAGGGCTTATGCCCATGAATCCAGCACTGTGCTATAACCACCATTATCTGTATTAGTGCTAGATGCCACCCATATGCCAGGAACTCCACTGGGACTATGAATGTAACTGCGTACACTGCTTTAAGGCTTCTATCAGTAGATATCGTTCACACCTAACCGACAGGCGCAGAGAGCCTGGGCGCTCTGCCCATTGTCACAGAGCCTACAGCAAAAGCACACGTGAACAGGGTCTCCCAGAATGCAAAGTCCTCAACTGTATGGCCATATACCTAATCATACGTACTATTAGTAAGGAAACTGCCATCTAAACCAAATGAACAGCAATGAAATTTAGAAGGTAAACAGTGTCAAAAGCAGAAAAGAGGCAGGGGAAGAATCACAACTCTGGAGTCCAAAGATTATATAAGTAACAATGTAGACACAGGAAGGACACCAAGTATAAGCAGCCACTGAGAGAGACTAATATAAATGTCAACTCTATATGAGCATCGGGTGAAATATTCTGTGAATTATGTTTTCAGAGATGTTCCATTGTAATCCTTACAGCCTCGATATAAATACACCAGGCCCAGAAACCAAACCCACACTGGGTTTCTAGGCTTTGGAAGCCTCTGGAAGCATGCAAATCCTCATATGCACCGTTTTCCCAGAGAAGACTCCATCCCTTCTTCCATCATATACAGAACAATATGCAATTCTAATGCAATTCAGAGTCATTCCTCTGGTATGTTCCCAAGTTGTGGGTTTTTTTTTTTTAATATTTATTTATTTTACATATAAGTGTGCTCTATCTGTAGATCATTTGCATGCCAGCAGGGGGCATCAGATTCCAGTATAGATGGTTGTGAGCCACCATGTGGATGCTGGGAATTGAACTCAGGACCTCTGGAAGAACAGACAGTGCTCTTAACCTCTGAGCCATCTCTCCAGCCCCAAGTTGTGGGTTTTTTAAGGTATTCAAAGTATAGCCTCCTTAGGTTGTGCTACATGTGTGTTTGACTCAGCAGACGGGTTTGTGTTTAGCATGAAAGGGGTTCTGGACACTTTCTTCAAGTTGGCAAAACAAAAGAACAACAACAAAACCAAACAACAACAATAACAACAAAATGTAGTGTTCTTAAACCCCAAAGGCTGACTGTTATCAGACATCAGTCCTAGAGCAGGTCTCTTGGAAGCAGGGTTGGGAAATGTCCCTCTAGACTAAGAAAGGAATTGGCTTAATCAGTGTGGCTTGGCCTGGATCTCTTGCTTCCGAGTTGACTTCAAATCTCAAACATTAAGTAAGAATTCTAATCTATTGCTCACTCACAAAACTTTTCCTGAGGCCTGCTCTAAAGGCATATGAAGGCCAGCATGGACAACTGTGGCCATCTCAGCATCACTGTTACTGCATGGCCCCAGGAATGCTAGAATATGTGGTTCCACATGTCCTTACTAGGATTGCTATTCCATTAAGGAAAGGTTATTTCCATAAAACTCAGAAGAAACTGATAGGAAACTACAGAAGGGAACCTGCATGGGATCCACCGCTGGCCAACAGAAAAGGCAATATGAAAAAATGGAAGTTGCCACAGTCCATGCCCAGTCCTGGTGCCATTTGAATACTTGAGCCAGGTAAAAAACTCCCCTCACCAACAGGAAGTCAGGCTGTGGTGAGAAAGGTCAGCATGTCTGGACAGGCCTGTTAGAAGCAGACAGTCATCCTGAGCTGTTTTGTGGTTCTGCTCTAAGTCAAATGCAGAGTCTTGAGCCAGTCTCATAAACATGATCCAGGATAATACATCTAATATCAAAATCCCTATCAAGCTTTGGAACTTCAGCTATTGTGCCATGGCTGAGTAAATTCATTATTGTGAAACAGTGAACAACTCGTTTCAATTCTTTTACCTCTATATTTGCTATGGTGCAGGTAGTACAAGAGCAATAAAATCCAGACATGATGGCTAATGGGAGGAAAATAAAAGCCATAGGCACAAGTGACTTTCACACAGAATACTATCATCGCTTGGGTTGTCTTAGCTTTGGGATTCTAGGTACTGGACTTTTCACAGCAATAGAAATGGCACATAGAATATATGTATTTAAAGTAGGCATGGTTTAGAGAATCCACTTAGTGGGATTTTTGGAGGAAATGAATTATTTGGAGAAATAAAGCATACTTGAGCCAAAGCATACTTGGTCCCCTGGCTCCAGCCCTGTGCCTGTGAGGAGTCTCATGTGGAGGACCTTCATGAAGGGACTAAAGGACTCAATATATGATTTTCACAATTCCTTGGTAATCATTCAAAAAGAGATAGTTTTAAGTATTTGACCTGATTGAAAGTAAATACAGTTGTATACTGGAAACTAGTCTTATGCCTTCTCTGATAGAAGAATAGCAAGCTAGAATTAAACCTCCAGGATTAAAGAGGCAACAGGAACTACAGGTTATTGTAACAATACTGTGTCCAGGAAATGAGTGGTCACACATCAGCACACCAATAAGCAGCTTAATAATAATCAACAGAGTGCAACAGTAGTGGCATACAACTGTGATCTGTTACTCCAGGGTCTGAGGCAGAATTGTGAATTTGAGGCCAGTCTGGGCAACATGGCAAGAATATGTCTCAAAGTAAATAAGAGGCTAGGCAAAGAATTAATAATTAAAATGCATACACTTGGATCCACCAGTTTCATTTCTAGAAACACAACTTAAAAACAGAAACTGAATAGACTAAAGAGCTATTCCAGGAAATGAGAGAAAAGTAAGAGAATGTCCTATTACATGAAAAAGAAGCCTAGGAAAAAACTATACCTTTCACATTACTAACCTTGCCAAAAGGGGGGGGGGATAAAATTGTACAGTCAGACACAAAATCCACAGAAAATTCACGTTAACAACAACAAAACCCGCCTCACTTGTTTAACTATATAAGATTAGTATTTTTAAGGCTGAAGACAAGGCTCAGCAGTTACGAGTACATATTTTTCTTTCAGAGCACCTCAGTTTAGTTCTCCAAACCCATAGAGGGTAGCTAATAGCAACCTGTAACTCAAGCTGCAGGAAGGATCTGATGTTCTTCTGGCATCCACAGGTAAGTATACTCACATGCTCAAACCCACAAACCGATACATATACACATAATATAACTCATCAAATAAATGACCTTAAAATATTACTTTGATGAGTCGGGGATATAGCTCAGATGGTACAGTGCTTGCCTAGCTTGCATGAAGCCTTGGATTTAATCCCCAGCACCACATAAACCAGGCATACAAAGCACCTGTAATTCCTGTACCTGGGAGGTGAAGGCAGGTGTATTACAAGTTTAAAATCATTTTTAGCTACTTAGGGAGTATGAGGCCATTCTGGGTCACATGAGATACTATCTCTAAAACATATGTATGTATGTATATATGTATGTATGTATATCTTAACGCTCATTTACCATTTGTAGAAAAACCCAAATTTCATGTAAATGAAATACAAACCTGTACTTTGATGATTTGCTAAATATATTACATTTTCCTTATTTTTTGGCAAATCTCCATATAGCAGTATCTAAAAGAGAAGACAAAAAAAATCATTACTTTGATAATTTAAAACACGTGCATGAAATTATAAAAGAAAAAATGTGAAAGAAAATTGACAAGCACACAATGTCTAATCCATTACTAACAAACATCAGAGTTCTCTTGGAAGCCACACACACCATAAATAGCTCATGCTTATAAAGTACTTAAATGTAGAACAGGTTAATGATAAAGTAAGACAAAATGATTGATATCCCCATAAGAAAATCCATAAAAGCTTATTGATTGCCGTAATATATAAGACTTCACAGTACAGTGGAAGAGACAGACATATACATAAGAACTGTAATAGGACACAACACAAATATTATGAAAATACTGTATGTTAAAGATCTGTAAAATGGAGAGCTGGTGTATTCGCTGGGTATGTTTTAGCAAATGAGATGAAAGGGTTTCTGAACATATGACCAAATGAAAGCCGTGTGTGGAAGTCCTATCAGTACAGCTGTGTGTGGAACAAAACTCAGGCTAAGGAGCTAGAAGACTAGAACAGGGTGGCCAGAAAGGTCTTTCTGAGCTGGAACATCAGGGTCTCATGCAGCCCAGATGGCCTCCACCACCTGAGTGCTGGGGACTACAGAATGTGCCACCATGCCCACCTTATTATTTTCAAACATCTACATCTTATTTTTAAATCAAGTAATGACAAGATTTTCACTGTACTAGTTTTGTTTTCTAAGTCTTAAGTATTCAATGATTTAAAAAAAGGGGGGGGACTTCAAGGGAACAAACTTTTATTTGGTTGTTGTTCTTATACTTTATCATTATGGATTATACAAAAGTTAGTTACGGCAGAAGGGTCTACAATGCCTGAAATACCTTAACAACGACAACAAAAAGAAAGAAAGAAAGAAAGAAAGAAAGAAAGAAAGAAAGAAAGAAAGAAAGAAAGAAAGAAAGAAAGGAAGGAAGGAAGGAAGGAAGGAAGGAAGGAAGGAAGGAAGAAGAGAAAGAAAGAAAGAAAGAAAGAAAGAAAGAAAGAAAGAAAGAAAGAAAGAAAAAATAATACTGGGGTGCCAGCTCCTAATCAACTACTCTCCTCTTAGCAATAAACTATAGAGCTATTTGAGGACCATTGGCTACACTTTACAAGAATTACAGATACATGGCAATGTTTTGGGAAAAAAAATATAAGATATGTAAGGCTTCTTAGAGATATGTGCAGCCTATAAGCTGCAGATAACCCTTAAACTATCCAAAGATGCCTTTTTACCAGATGTAGTGCATGCCAGAAATCCCTGGCATTTGAATGGCTAAAGCGGAAGGATTAGGAATTTGAGGCCAGCCTGGGCTACACAGCAACACACACACACACACACACACACACACACACCCCAATAGTATATTTAATACATGCAAGGACACTAGAAGTAAACAGAAAACTACTTGGTCCAGCAATGATGATTTTACAATTAGATAAACTAAGGCATTAAAATAACAAGTTTCTTAAAAAAGAAAAAAATGTCATTATCAGTTAATGGCATAAGTTTCTTGTTCAAAATAAAGCCTGAAGACCAGCTAATGGCAAGGTCAGTTTAAGATTACACACTTTTACCTTTAAAACACCACCATTTTCTACTATTGTTTTTGGACACAAGCATGAGTCTCAGGCTCTTCAGAAAAAGCTGACTGTTCTCTCTCTCCCTTTTAAAGTGATAGCAAAATTTTATTGTAAAATAAATTGATTTATAAAAAGGGGTATAAAAAGGGAGAAGGGGTAGGGGGAATGAATAAATGTGGATGGGCTTTATAGAGTTGGAAGAAATTGACCCTGAGCACAGGGCGGAAAGGAAATGGGTCTCGGTGAATATGGATCTTATAAGAGTCCAAGATAGCATCTTACAGGGTGTGGGGTGAGGTGAGATTTCATTGTAGGTGCCAACAAGTGGCTAGATAGTATTTCGCTGACCCAGCAGAGACCTGGCAACTACTAACCCATTCCCCAACCAGGGCCATGAACCGGCACTCCCAAAGGGGGCTGAGCCCTAGCTACAGGGTAATAAAAGGCAGTGGAAGGGACAATCATTAGTTCATCAACTCTCACAACAAGCCCTGAGGAAGTAAGTAGGCTGATCTATACTTTACAGATGTGCCTATTCAAGATGGGAGAAGGCAAACTCAGTCACCACTGAGTATGGCCAATTATAAACTCCAACCCCACCTACAAGAATTTTCTTCCCCTCTTCAAGCCTTTCCTCAAAGGCAAAGTCTTAAAAGCTAAGTCGGTGTGTCTCACCACCCTCCCCAGATCAGCCCAAGGGGGGGTAGTCAAGAACACACGTCTTAAAATGGCAGGAAAAACGGGAATGGGAAGGGAGGTTGCTGATGGGGGACAGAAAGTAGAGGAGGCCAATCTGAGTCAGATTCCTTTCTCTTGATCATTAGATTCTTTTTTATTTATTTTTTATTAATTACAATTCATTCACTTATCCCAGCTGTAGCCCCCTCTTCTCCTCTCTTGGCCCTCCTCCAGTCCACTGATAGGGGAGGTCCTACTCCCCTTCCCTCTGACCCTAGCCTATCAGGTCTCATTAGGACTGGCTGCACTGCCTTCTTCTGCGGCCTGGTAAGGCTGCTCCCCACTCAGGGGGAGACATCAAAGAGCCAGCCCCTGAGTTCATGTAACAGGCAGCCCCTATTCCCCTTACTAGGGTATACCCATTTTGACACTGAGCTGCCATGGGCCACATCTGTGCAGGGGTTCTAGTTATCTCCATGCATGGTCCTTGGTTGGAGTAGCAGTCTCTGAAAAGACCCCTGGGCCCAGATTTTTTGGTTCTGTTGCTCTCCTTGTGGAGCTCCTGTCCCCTCCTGGTCTTTCATCTCCCCCTTCTTTCATAAGATCATTAGACTCTTAATGAGAGGAGGTAAATCTGTGTTTCTTGGTCTTTAAGGCAGCTGCAGTGAGCCCGGCTTTCTCCAGACTTCCCTGCAGCCTGTGCATCCTTCAATTTCAAGGCTTCCTTCAGCTCTCGGAATATCTCAAAGCTGTACGCCCACAGATCTTAAGAGTGAAATATTCTCCATCAAGTGGTGCTCTCTTTGACTGGGGAGAGGAGCTTGTTTGTGGGCAGTGTTTGCTTAGCACTTCTTTGGGGCAGCTCTGTGCAATTTTCCCTTTTACAAAAATTTTCTTCCTCTCTGCGAAGGTCTCTCCCAGGACAGGCACAAACACAAACCTCAAGGCTGTTTTGTTCTGTCCCAGCAGGTTGCCACTGGGGTCTTCCAGTGTGATGACAGTAAGGATAAACTGGCGATTCATGCACCCCATATAGGAGCTATTACACATGTAGCTGTAGTGGATGGTGATACAGTCAGAGCCAAGCTCAGGCAACTCATAGGGCACCACCACACTGTGCTGTAAAGTCTGCCTGAGATCCACAGACTCAGCATGGAAGTTTCCTTCCACTGCCATCGGAGCAGGGCTCGTTGTGAGGGCAGCATCTCACAAACTCTGTCATGTGCTGTGAGTTCTTGTAGATGGCCATGGCCCAGACACCGGTGCCAGGTGGAGGGGTGGAGCTGACCCACAGCTGCACAGGGCATGTCTTTGCCAGCTGGCGGGAAGCGGAGACGTGCATATGGCAGACTTGGCCATCTTGGAGTGCAGGAAGCCCACACGGAAGCCATATTAACCCTGGAAGGTTTTTTGGGAAGGGACGGAAGATGACAGGGGCCAGGGAGCCGCTGGTGCAGGGGCCTCCGGTCCTCTGCCTACTGAGCTGTGAACACTTGGAGGGTTTCCTCTGGGCCTACTAACCAATTTGTAACATCCTGGGACAGGAGCAGATCCTCCATGGACTCATACCGCAGCAGGGTGGCCAGAAGGTTCTTTGGAGGAAGTAGTTTCCACAAGTTCGAAAATGTCTCCTTACTTAGAGGGGTCTCAATGCTGAGATCTGACTGTGGCTATTCCACGGCAGTATCCAAGAAGCCAGCAAGGCTGCCTTTTAGCTGCCATCTAGTCTCACCCTGGCCACCCCTCAAGCTGCCTATTCTTACATAGATAGTTCTGTTTCTACCAATGAATTTCTCTAATCAAAAAAGGAGGAAGGAAGGAAAGAGGGAGGAAAGGAGGGAAGGAGGGAGGGAGGAGGGAGGGAAGGAGGGAAAGAGGGAGGGATGAGGGAGGGAGGAAAGGAGGGAAAGAGGGAGGGATGAGGGAGGGAGGAAAGGGAGGGAGGAAAGGAGGGAAAGAGGGAGGGATGAGGGAGGGAGGAAAGGAGGGAAAGAGGGAGGGATGAGGGAGGGAGGAAAAGAAAGAAAGGTACCCAATGATACAATGTTCAACAGAGAAGTCAGTGCAAGTAAGTATACAGACTGTCTTTAAAAGTCAGCTGGTGCACTGCCTATGAGACTCACTTCTAAACACCAGAGTTGTCCACTGTTCACAAAAAGATCCGCAGTGGTGTCCAGATAAGTACTGAATTTAACTAGATTAAGAGGATGGAGAAATGCCATTCAAATGCTACATGAAAAGGAACCAAAGTAGCCTCAAGACCTTAGTTGGTGGAGCTAGGAATGTCGCTCAGTTGATAAGAGTGCTTTCCCAGTGTGCAGAAGGCTCCTGCTTACCAGACTTTCTAAGGCATATCTGCAATCTCAGCACCAAGGAGGTGGAGGCAGAAGCATCAGAAAACGTCAAGGTCACCCTCAATATATAAGGTGGAGAGCAATGAAGGAAGACATCTAGCATCAACCTTTGGCTGCTACATGTGCCTGAGCACACAAGCAACCACATACATGCAACGTGCAGAGTATACACATCTACATAACATATATGCAAAAAAATACAAAACTGCAAAATAATGTTATTGCTATCATTTAAAAAAACATTTTTTTTTTGTGCGTGTATTTTGCCTGCACGTATGTCTACATACCACATGTTTGCCTGGTGCCTGCAGAAGCCAGAAAAGGTCATCAGATCCCTGGGAACTAGAGCTACAGATGGTTGTGAGCCACCACGTGGCTCCTGGGAATTGACCCTAGGTCCCACTGGAAAAGCAGCCTGAGGCATCCCTGAGCCATCTCTCCAGCCCCATTTATGGTTATTTTATTGACAAGTATATAAATAATTACATAATTGTAGTGTTTTCAAATTTTGAAAAGCTAAGAAGCTAGGCACAGTAGCTCATACTTGTGATCCCAGCACTTGGGCAGCTGTGCCAAAAGGATTATGTGAGCATGACACCACACTGGGCTTACACAGTGAGTTCCAGAGCAGTCTGGTCTGCAGAGTGGGACTGGGGATTGTTTTTTAAGAGTTAGGAATTCACAAACTACCTACAGATAAAACTTTAGCTCACCATATGACTGCCTACACACTTAACTCACTTGGATCTTCTCTGAGGCAGCTCTTTAGCGACTCCCTCCACACTGATGCCTTTCCACCTTCAGTCTAACCGAAGGCTACATTTGTCATGGCAGCTTTGCAACACAGCATGTCCTGTCCACAGTCCTAGGAGAGGGCCAAGGACACACTGTACAGTCTGACTTTCAAGTCACTGTCCCCTGTGGCCTGGTTTCCAGCCCAGACTTGGGTACTCAGATAGTTTCCAACAGACAGATGTTCAAGATTACACTTTTGTTTTGCATTAGCAAAACTATATCTCCTTTAGAACATAAAATAAATTTTAGAATAAACATAAATAAAACATGTTAAATGTACTGGATATTTCTAAAGACATCATTCTGTGAACCTTCTAGTTTACTTTAGTAACTTTAATCAAAGCATTTCACAAAGCATTTTCAAAACAAGGCATATGAAAACATGCTTTTAAATTTTATATGATTATTTAAGTAACTTCAGATTCTTCCACTTTTTTTAAGCTCATCTAAGGCCAGTGAGATGACTCAGTATATAAAGATACCTAGTACCAAACCTGATGATCTGAATTTGATCCATAGGGCCCACATGGTTGAATATGAACTCCTGAAAGCTGTCTTCTGACCCAAGCGCACACGCACACACACACATATAAATAAATACAAAGTGTAAAGCCCATTTAAAGTCTCTTTAGAGAAAGAGATTAATTTTCATTTTTCTGTTAATAATTAAATACAAACAAATCAAATACTCTTAAAATAATTTTCTGCTTTTATCAAGCCTGTTTATCTGCATGGAATCTCTTCACTTCATGTTGATCAGCTTTCTACATAGTTTTAATTTGTTCCATGACATGTAAACTACCTGAGGGCTAGTATGTCCCTACCTTTCTCTCTCATCTTAATACAGGCAGTAAAATGGAATTTAACACCCAAGGTCTCCATCCAGGTACTGCCATGCTTTGACTCTGGAATGGTTCCCATTGGCTTACGCTTTTGGTGTTTGTCCTCCAGTTGGTGGCACTGTTTGTTTTTTGTTTTGGTTTTTGGTTAGTTTTTGGGGGCGTGGAGCCTTCAAGAACTGGGCCTAACTGTCAGAAGTAGATTACTAGGACCTTTGAAGGTGACAACCTGGTCCCTAGTTCTGGCTTTGTTCTTCACTTCCTGGTCCACTACCATATGAGCATACTCTGTGGCCACTGACTGAGCTGCCCTGCCAGGCTTCTCTGCTGGAAGAGACTAAAATCCCCAAGACTGGAAGCCGAAATAAACCATTTCTCCCTGTCAAGTGTTTTGGTCACAGTGACATAAATGAACTAACAAAGTTTACATGTATGTTCCTTCTTTATCTCAGTAAGGTCTATTATTTTCAGCATGCAAAAGATGAAATTTAATAATATTGAGGGGAAAAAAGTCTCATTGTTCTCAGATATAAATGCTATTGTTGAAGAAATCATAATTCAACCCAAAATATGCCCTTTTGGTATAAGAATGATTTTGAGTGAAAGAACTAAGAAATACCAGGCACAAGAAAAGTACTCTGCCCTTGGACTTCTGCCTGGAGCTGGAGTACAGCTTCCGATGAAGGGGACAGGAACTTCCATTAGCCAAAGCAGTCCCCTGCTATAGCAGGAAGACCTGAGCTGCCAGTGAGTCTGTGTGACCACCCCTGGGTGTGCAACACTCACTGTCTCAACCTAAAAGACACTTCCTTTACACCAGTCAGTGCCTAATTTATTACTCCCTTGACTAGGGTTTCTTATTTCTCCCAAATTCCCTCCTCCAGGTAAAAATATTAACATCAATAAAATTGATGCTTTCTCTACAGTTAACCTTTTTTTTTTTTTTTGGTGGTTGAACTCACAAGTCTTGCATACACAATCTGAAGAAGAGGTTGTTGTCCTTTGTAACATGATCATCATTAATCCTACACACTGAAAAGTATTAGGCCTGGTCTAAGATTTAGATTTGAATCCCAGTCCTCCATCTTACACAAGAAATGGATGTGATGTGTCTGCTTTCTCTACACCTATCTCATTAACTTTAAGGCATAATACGCTAATTGCTTCTCAAAGGATTGCAGTGACATAAATGAGACTACATAAACTACTTTATATACAGCTGGTACAGCTGGAACAGTTATTACCTGATTTAAAAAAAATCAACGGTTAATGCTGGGTGTGACGGCATTAGGGGGTTCAACAGTTAAATTATTTTTTTTTTTTTTGTATCTAACACATTTTTCATTCAAAATTCTCATCAAGTAAAAGAAAGCGCTAACTAACTAGTCGATGTGCCTCAATTACACTGAGATGAAGCTGCAAGGACACGGACTAAGATTTCATGTTCAATTTAAACTCTGTTTATGATCATTTGAAATGAATTCTAAATGAAACAGTCACGCACCATTTAACACTTCAGTCAACCATGGACAGCATATACAACTAGAGAAGCAATCCCACAGGTTTCAAAGAAGTTAAAAACTTCCTAAGGCCTGTGTGATAGCCATCTTGTATCAGTAAATGGTGATGTAAACCTGCTCCAGGGCTGCTCCTATAGAAGAACTGCACATACCATTGCACAGTTCTTCACAGTAAGAAGACAGTTTCTGGGTGTGTGGTTTCTATACTAATTATTTTAGAGAGTTCCTACATATTAAAAATATGCTCACATGTTGCATTTATGCCTCTAAAAGGCCATGCTGACTGGTGTAACCACACCTCCTCCTGTTTGCTTAATGAAATCACTAAGATTGTGTTTGAGACCTGTCCTTGTAAAGAAACACAGGATTTCAACCTACTGACTAAGGAATTTCTACTGTAATATGTACGAAACCTGTGGTATTTTTCTAAGCCCAATTTGAAATGTTTCGTTAAGCAGTAAACTTACTAAATTACTAATTAGTAAAAGTAGACATTATAAGAAGACTAAATTAGTAAATACATTATTTAATTAATGATCAGAATGCAAAGCAATTACTACAATATGAGTAGAAACGTACATATCACAAAATTCATACAATCAGCATACATCTCTTGAGACTGTCCTTACTTTGGAAGTGTTTATTTTTTTCTCACCATCTATTAGTCTTTGAACTAGACAATATAACATATTATCACATTTAGTCTTTGTATTAATTATTTTTCTTATTGTTAAGAAGCATTTACTTTAGCCAGGCATGGTGGTACACTTCTCTAGGCCCAACACTCCAGAGGCAGATGCAGGTAGACCTCTGAGTTCCAAGACTGCTTGGTCTATACAGAGAAACCCAGCCTTGGGGAGGAGGAGAATGAATTTACTTTGGCTCAAAGTTTAAGAGGGGATGTTGAGGTTGGTCTGATGCTTTTATTTTGATGCTAATTACTGGCCCTCAAGATCTGATTACTGCCCAGATACACCTATCCTTGTATAAATTATTCCTGATTGGTTAATTAAATAGCCCTGTACCTGGGCAGATCGGAAGGAGGTAGGTGGGGCTAAGGTTCCCAGGATTTGGGGACAGGAGAATCATGGAAGGAGACAGACAGATGGGACCAGAGGAAATCAGAGAAAGCCACAATGGTTTAGTGTGGAAAAGGTTTGTGCCCAGAGGAAGGATTCCAAAGGTAGTGTGGAAAGGAGCAATCTAGATGAAGGATAAACAAGTATTTATTTATAAGATTATGGATCCAAGGCATCCCAGATAAGGATGATTAAGGCATATAGAAATGGATGGGAGCTGGGAGGTGGATGATGAGGTTATTGATAAAGTATAGGTGGAATTATTTGCCCAGTCTAAGGTATTATAAGGCAATTATAAAATCTAACAGGTGTCTGTGACTTATTGATTATGACAATGGGTTAAAAAAATACCACCATAACAATTATAGGGCTATTGGGTATTTAGCCCAATACCATTTAATTTTCAACAAGGGGATAAAGAATTTATTTTGGCTGGAAGTTTAAGAGGGGATGCAGTCTACCAAGATAGAAAGGTATTGTAGCAGGAGTGTGAGGCAGCTGGCCACACGGTGTCCATGGTTGGGAAACAGAAGAATGTTGCTCCTCACCTGGCTTCCTCTTTTTTCCTTTTTATTGAGTTCAGGACAGCCTATTAGATGAGGACACATTCAATTAAACCTTTCTGGAAAAACCCTCACAGACACACCGAGAAGCACATCTCCTAGATGATTCTAAATCCAGTCAAGTTGATGGTGAAGATCAAGCATTAAAGTCTTCAAAACAGCATGACAAATGTATTCCACTTAAGGGTGAGAACAGGAAGTTGAGAAGTGGACTTAATACAGTGTGACAAAGAAAAAGGAATTATACCCAGGCTTCTCACACCAAGATCACTAAGTCTTAACAAAATTATTTTCCACAAATATGAATTGTATGAATTCCACAAAATTCATACAATCAGCATACATCTCTTGAGACTGTGCCTAATACATGGCTGGAACTTAACAAAAGTTCACATATGAGGCCTGGGGATACAGTTCAGTTGGCAGAATGCTGGCCTAGCATTATGCTGTCCTGGATTTGATTCTAAGCACCACACAAATCCTGGGACTCAGAGGGATCAGAAGTTCAAGGTCATCTTAAATGAGTTTGAGGACAGCCTCAGATAGATAATATCCTACCCTAAATAAAATGTCTTGTTAAAAAAAAACTTACATAGTTATTTTTTCACTCTGCATATTAACCATAAGGATAAGATGTAAGAAACCCTTAAGAATAAAAACGTAATATAAAAAATGCCCTGGAGCAATACATACTCAGAAAAGGAGCAAAGCATTCTACAGGTGCACAGAGAAGTAACATTCACCACAATCCATCCAACTCAGAGTCACCAATTAATACAAAGATCGACTCCAACCTCATTTTTTAAAAAAACAACTCTGGGATTCAGCCGCATTTTTCCTTATTTCCAAAGTTAGTTTTTTATGTATTTATTTTGGTCTTTATCTCATTACATAGTTACTGTTTTTTCTTATTAACTGACTTCTTCCTATGCTGAATTTTATCAATGTAAAACACTGATCCCTAGCTGTGGTTAGTGCCTAATACATGGCTGGAACTTAATATAATTCTGCTAGATATGAACTCATTTATTTCCTAGGCTTGAATTTCCATAAACATGACAGCAAAGCTGCCAGCCTGTGAGATACCTCTCACAGTACACACACACTCAAATACCTTACTAACACTTTTATCTTAGTTGCCTTTGTTGCCATGAGAGAAACAGTAAACCTTGGTGTACTGCAGTTTTAAAAATTCCAAAACCACAGGCTCTTAAACCAAAGCAAAGGTTTCTCTGTTCCTTGGTAGTCCCAGAATTCTTTTACACTGTTTTGTTTTACACATTTCATATTTCTGGAGGTTCAATAATAACAGTAAATGTGAACTTTGTCAGATAAACACTTAACCATCTTAGCAAACCATTAAAAAAAATTCCTTAAAAGTAAGATTTAACACAGGGCCACAGAACCTCTAGAGCAGGATTCCCTTCAAGGTATTATGCTTTTTGTTCAAAAAGAAGGCCATTCTCCCTTTATTGACAGTTACAAGAGACTACAATCTTAGAGAGGAGGCAATATTCACATCATGACATACTAATTTGATGTCAAAATGATAGTTAGTAATGCAAAAGATACGGAATGATGATGGCAGATAAGGACCAGCACAGATTTGAACTGCACCTTAAGTTTACAGAGGCTCAGTTTTTAAGTACCTATAGACATTATTTTTATAATGACAAAAGAAGCAGTTGGAGTAGACTGAATGGCACAGCAGGGCAGGACAGAACTGAGGCGGCCTAAATGCTACGCCTGAAGTCTTCACAGTAATTCTGGTGTCATATTCCATCGGGTATCAACTGAGAACCACTTTGCCTTGCTCGATTATATAACTATGAGTCTTATATTGGAGTGAAGATTCAAAGGAACTTGTCATAAACAGTGAAGTCTATTTGAATAACCCACGAAAGAAGTTACTCTGAAGAGTTCCTTTTTCTCCTTTTGGGAAAGCTAGAAAACAACCACACAACAATTTCAGATACCAAGCATTTTGTGTAATTGTTTCTCTGTGCTCGTATAGCATGAATATGCAAGACAGTAAACTCACTTCAATGCCCGCTTGTAAAAGCATCTTCAAACACAGCCCCCAAACTGGTCTGTCATGAAGACTACACCTGTGATCTGCCTGGACCTGTTTTCTGTCTAAAAAGCTAAGAATGGTGCCTACTGTGTAAGAATGAATGACAACATTGGTACACAGGAGCATTCATAAAGGCTTTGCTACCAATCACAAAGCCATATCTGCTACCGTTTGTTTTTAAGATCTATTTTTAATTTAATTGTATATACAGGTGCACTGCCATGTGCACATGAGTGCAGGTGCCTGAAAAGGCCGGAGGCACTGAATCCCCATGGAAGTGGAGTCACAGGTGGTTGTGAGCCGCCTGACATGGAAGTGCAGGGCCTGCTCTTATACTTGGGGCCATCTCTCCAGCCCCCTTACTGACTATTTTAAAACAGATCTGAGAGGATTCTTTGCATTCTCATCACATGTACTCTTACACTACCCAGACCAGCATGTCTATCTGGGGTGTCCTAATAGCTTCCAGACTGGTCCCTTTGCAGAGCACTTGCTCAGAAAAGCTTTTGTAAACCCTACCCTCCACCCACTAAGGTAAACAAGGCCACAGAGCACAGTCAGTGTGAATCATCTGTTACTGCTTGTCTCCCCTCTAGAATGTGAGCTCCATATAGTTCTTCACCTACTAGAGACCAGAACAGCACCTGAAACAAAGTGCACATGTGAATGCTGATATATACACAGATGAAAACCCAAGTTCCCAGAACCCATTGGGAAAGAATTACTTAGCATTAGATTCTCTAGCTATTAATATCAAGCACTGTCTGAGAAACTAAGATGAAAATACGGAAAGAATTAACTTCCAATTCCAGTAAGAAGTTCTAATCTAATCCCAACTCTAATGTTTGATTAAAGCTCTTGGGAAAAAAATCTAAAGTTTCACAACAAACTAGTTACAGACCTAACAAAGGTGAGTATAGGGTAAGCAGACAGGGAAATCTGGCTTTCTCAAAATGTTTCAATGTTTTGTTGCATCTTTATTTAAAATAGAAAATTTAGGTGTTAAAAGATTATACAAACCCCACCCAACACCACATGGCAAGGGCGGGGCAGAGGATACCCAGAGACCAAGACCCCATGCCTCACTAAGATGAGCAAGTATGTGGTGGAGAGATGAGAGAAAAAGAGGAACAGTATTGCACAATGAAGAGAGGCAGAACTGAGACTTGAGGGTCATGAGGAACAGCCTGATGGGAGTGGCCTGTGCTGCCACCTGAGGACATGTTAAGGTCCTGTCCTATGTTGCTGCCAAGGACCATGTCTGGATGCATGGGTCTACAGTCTCAAGAGAGTCTATGTCAACATCCATGGCCCATGTTACCACCAAAGGCCATTTGGAAGTCCCTGGTCTAGCCTTTCACTTGTGACCATGTTGATGTTCAAGGGCTGCCTAGCACTTACACCACCCCTCACCAGCTGTGACACTCAGGAGAGCTAGCCCAGAGGGTGTTGCGAGCAGGAAAGCTGGACCCACCCTCACTGGCTACAGCACTGACACCTCACCAGGGCAACACAGTAGAGTTGGCCCTGATGGCGTGTATACCAGAGAGCTGGGAGGCTGACCAACTCAGCAACCACCTAAGGCTCAGGTTCAAGGCTCTGAGTTGTCCCACCCCAACATCTACCTCATCTACGAACTGCTGGAGCAGGTAAAGGGGCTGGTTCTGCAGATTCAAAGCTGCAGGATCTCCAGGACACAGAGCAACAACAGGATATCCGAGATGAGTCCCAGTAAGGATCCAGTATTGATAGCGTAGCAGAAGCCAGAGAGGCCTCAACCAGACCAATGACTGACTCGCTGCAATGAACATTTGCAAGTAAAGCTGTGTGGGCAAAACAACTTCCTGTGTGAGACATTGTGACACATGGGGCTTCAACAGCAAGACATTTTCTTGTGGTTTTGTTCTTTTTGTACTAGTAGTTTTGTTTTCTTTGATGGGGGTTTCAAGGGAAGATATGGAGGGATAGGAAAATGAGTGAGATTGGAGTGCATGATGTGAAAATCCCCCCCAAAATCAATAAAGACCATTAAAAAAAAATGACTATGCAGGGCATAGGATCTGGAAGAACTAGGAGAAAAAATATGGTCAAATATATTGTATGAAATTCTCAAAAAAGAAATAAAAACATTATTTTACAAAAAAACCTTCACAAATGAAACATCAAATACAAGGTTTGTTTGTTTACAAGAAGTATAATAAAGTTTTAATGATATTTTTCTAAAATTGTTTTATAAGTCTCTTAGTCAATTTCCTAGCCATATATAGGTTGTGTTAAATGAGAATTACACTTGGGAAACAACTTCCTGAATCAAAGGTTTTGCTCATTCTGCTTAAGCAAAGGCACACCCAAGTCCACCCTGTTCTATGGTTTCCAGCTACACAAAGCAAGTATTTAGAGTTTTAAAGAATCACACAGATGAAAAATAAGCAAGGACGACAAAGTTGAGGGAATAGACGATCAACATTTTTTTAAAAAATCACTGGTCGCAGAATCCAGTGAATACCTCTGCAGAATGTGGGAAGAATTCAGACCCCACACAAAGGTCAGATTGATTGACCTGTGACTCCCCTCCAACTCTAAGTAAACATATTTCATCCCAGGAGTTTAGCTGACTTCAGCAAGATTCAGATGCAAACTTGATTCAGGAAGCATTTTGGATGCTCTATAAGACAGCACTACAGAAAGACAGACAAGTTTATTTGGCCACCAGTTAGAAAGCCTTTGTTACTGAGAACTTGAAAGAGTACCAACCCTAGAAGTCAGGAGTCTACACACTCACACGAACAGCAGCTCCTTAGACCTGAACACCATCTTATTCCCAGTACTTTCAAACTATAAGGCAGGTCCACTGAAAACTTAAACTTATTTTACATAAAGCATCTTAGCCAAGGGGTAGGACACAGGCCTATAATCCTAGCTACTCTGGAGACTCAGGCAGGTTACCCAGGTTCAAGGTTGGTCTGAAGTATTAAGTGAGACTCCCTATCTCAAAATAAATATGTAAATAAATAATAGCCTAAGAGTCTTGTATCTTATTATCACAATATTAGTATTTGGGCCAGAGGGGATTAGCAGTCAAAGCCATTAATGGGAAATATATCTTAAAGTGAATTCTAATTGTTAATAACAAATTTGAATAGTACAATGTTGACAAAAACATTCACCAGGTGTTGAAGAGACATGCATCATATCACTAGACGGCCTGCATATACCAATAACCAGCTCTTAGATTTCACTGCAATGAGAAGAGAGGTTTGTTTGTTTTTGAGACAGAGCTTCTCTGTGTAGTCTTGGCTGTCCTGGACTCTCTCGGTTGACCAGGCTGGCCTCAAACTCACGAAGATTCGGCTAACACTTAAAAACATGAATTACTTTTGGGGGTAGGTGGAAGCAGTGTAGTGCACACTCCTGGAGGCTAGAGGAGGCCCTCTGGTGTTGTGCTCTGCCACTCTCTGCCTTATTCCCTTCAGACAGGATCTCTCCTAAACTGGAGCTAGGATGGCAGTGAGCAAGCTCCAGTGATCCTTCCATCTCCACCACAGTGGTGGGGCTACAGGCACACAGCCATGCCTGGCTTTATATGTGCTTGCTAGGGATTTGAACTCGGGTCTTGGAGGGGAGTCACAGGTCAATCAATCTGACCTTTGTGTGGGGTCTTACCACTGAGCCATCTCTCTAACCCCACATCCATCTGTCTGTCTGTCTATCGATCAATCAATCATCTATCTATTAATTTGCATATGGGGGTTATTCAAGCTTGTGCTTGTGGAGGTCAGAAGACAACTTTCACTCCTTCTACTATGTGGGTCCTGGGGATCAAAGTCAAGTCATCAGACTCGGTGACAGGTGCCCTTGACCAGCCTATTCACATTAACTTTCGATAACTTAAAAAAACATGCTAAAAGGATGATAATTCAGTAGGTAAGAGCACTTGGTCTGCAAAGTCAGGACCTGAGTTTGAACTACAAGTGCCCACATCTAAAAAATGGTGAGCATGTCTTCACATGCCTGTAATTGCAGAGCTTATGGATAGACGGACAGATCCCAAGAATGTGCTGGCTCACTAGCCTAACTGAAAATGGCAAGCTTCTGGTTGAGTTAAGAAAGCCCATGCCAAGGCAACAGAGAAAGACGACACACATCCTGCTCTGTCCTCCCTGTGTGGACACATAGGCATGTTCACCTGAACATTCATGCAGCATATGCAGAAACATACACTCAAACTGTTAAAGCCAGGTGTGGTGGCTTTCTTCTGTTATCCTAGGACCTGGGAAACTGAGTGAGGGGGAATTTCAAGACAATCTGAGCTACAGAGTGAGACTGTGTCTGAAAAAATAAACAAGAAATAAAAAGATATTTCATTTTTTAACATGACTACTGTAGTCTATGCAGCTACCTCAACCTGAATATTCACCTAGAACCTTAGATTAGAGACGTGATAAATCCAGCTTTACCTCAACTAAAAACAACAGCAACATGGTTGCTGTCATTTCTCTTCTGGGGGTGTCCCAGTCATCCCTGTGTCAGCATTAAACACTTTCTGCTCAACTCCTCACAAGTTTGCCTTCAACCTGGCTCACAGGCACACATGGCCTCTTATTCTGGGTCTCCAAACAGCCCAATCCAAGTCCCTTTGTACAAAAGCAAAAACAAATGCCAATGTCCTCATCCTGTCGTGTATAAACTCTCAACATAAAAGTTATCTCTTCCTCACATCTATGTGCTGCATGAGCAACATCTGTTTATTCAACTGATACCAAGAAGGGTTAGGACAATTTTTTATGCAGAGATTTTTTTCTCTGCCTTATTTTAAAACTATTTTTTCATTTATAAGGCTTGAAATTATTGTTTGTCTTTTTAAAGAACCTGTCTAGAAATAATCTTAAAGTTGGTTGTGATCCAACTATGCTAAAGTATGAACAAAAGTTTGACATTTAAAAAAATGTTAAGACACATCTAAGATATGAGGTCTGGTTTGAACGGTCTGTTCATTTTATTGGAATTTAGCACACTATCAGCTACCAGGAAACAGTCATTTCAAAATCAATCAAGAATTAAAAGAGGGCTAAAGAGCTGGCTCAGCAGTTACTTGCAGAGGACCTGGGTTCAACTCCCAGCACCCACATAGGGGCTCACAACCAAACCATCTGTAACTCCAGTTCCAGGAGATCCAATACCCTATTTTGTCCTCTGCAGGCAGGCACGTGGTATGCATACATACATATATACATGCAAAACACTCATACACACATAAAAATAATAATATAAATAAATACTTTTAAAAATTAAGAGAGCACTAAAACATGAGTAAGAAGCCAGTTGTTATTCAGAATGGAGCTTGATCTGAAAATCAGACAACTAAATGCTTAAGGAATGTGTGGAGTAAACTTACAAATTCATAAGTAAAAAACTAAAGTAGTATAGGAGACTACTTAAGGTACCTAGAGCAAAGGAAGCGAGCCTCCTTTTATTTATATAGCAAAGAAAGCAAAACTAAAAACATATCTTAGTATATAAATACTAAGCTAATACAAAGTTTCACTAAGAAATAACAACAAAATATTGAGTATTTAGAACTTGTTGTAAAGGACTGAATGGTGGCACCCAAACTCTATGTCCACATCCTAAGCCTTAAAAGCTGTGCACATGCCCTTACTTTGATAAGGTATCTCTAAAGCTGGCAAGATGGCTCAACATGTAAAGGTGTTTGCCACCAAGCCTGACAACCTTAAATTCAATCCCTGGGACTCACATGATAGAAGTGACTCCTGAACGTTGTTTTCTGGCCTACACACACACACACAACATGGAACTCGTGCACCTAAACAAGTAAATAAATGTTTTATTTTGTTTTGTTTTTAACTAGTCTTGAGGATGTAATCAAGACTCTTGAGATAAAAACCATCCTATATTATCCTGATGGGCCTACAGAGTACAGTTCAATGACAAACGTCGCCACAATGCAAAGGGAGATGGAGCTTGAGAAAGAAAGAAAGAAAGAAAGAAAGAAAGAAAGAAAGAAAGAAAGAAAGAAAGAAAGAAAGAAAGGATGCTGACCATGAAGCAGACATGGACAGGCCTCAAATCAAAGAATGTGACCAGCATCCAGCAACTGAAAGAGACAAAATCGGAGAGAGAATGGAATCCAGCCTATATCTTAATTTCAGCCTTCTGGCCTCCAGAGCTGTGAGAATACACAATCTGTTGAAGCCACTAAGCTTGAGGTGATCTACTGTGGTAATCTCAAGAAGAAATAGGCTTTCTATGATGTTAAAGAAATGTTTCTTTTCCTTTTTTCTTTTTCTTTTTTTTAAGATTAAAAATAAATTTAAAGTGTGTATCCTGGGGAGGGGGTCATATATGAATGTGAGAGCTGGTACCCACAGGCGTCAGAGGAGCCAGAGTTAAAGGTAGTTGTGAAACAGTCAATGTCTGGGAACCAAACTCAGGTCCACTGTGAAAGCAGTATGTCCTCTTAAGCACGGGCATCTCTTTAGTCCCCAGTCCATTCTCACCCCTTGTCAATGGATTTCAAATTAGAGAAATGAGCAAAACTTCCAAATGTCCTATTACTTACCCTAAAGGTAGGGGGTCACACTGCTCACTTTCAGAAGTAACGAAAGACCTGAAAAGTTCTATATTGGTGTGGGCAGACGGCAGATGTGCATAAAGCACTTGGCACACAAGCATCAGGACATAAGTTCAGATCCCCAGAGGCCACATGAGGCCAGACATGCGTCTGTCTATAAACCAGGGCTCCTACAGTGAGATGGGAGAAGATCTGGAACCTCAAAAGCCAGCCAAGCTGGACCCTGACTCAAAGTAGAAGGTAAAGACCAACATCCAAAATTGTCCCATGACTTCTCTCTACATAGATGCCATGGCACATGTGCTCCCATAATCATGAATATGAATATGTTATATACAGGCAGTGCATATACACATATACACACACAGATTTTTTTTAAACCTAAAAGGATATACAAATTACTCAGAATTTTAGCAATGAATATATAATCTCAAAAATGAAAACAAGAAAGAACCTTTATTTACCAAGAATCCAATGCAATATCCATCCAAGCTGCTTTTGGACAGCAACACAGGCCCTCCCCCTTCCTTCTCCTTCAAGTAGAATTAGTTGACAAGTGAGAGTTTGGATATAGCTGCCTGAAGACTGTTCTACACTGTCTATACACATTTTCTAAAAACTACTGCACATAGATTACTAATATAGCTAATGAACCAAGGTAGAAGAAAAGCCTATGTCTTAAACTCTTGTAACCAATGCACAGCTAATTACTTTGATTTTATTTTGATTCATATTATTTGATTCATATTATTCTTCCTCATGTGTAAATTTGCTCAGTACCATCATGAACCCCCTTTATATTTCATGTAACTAAAAAAGTTTTATCCAGACATGGTGGCATATGCCTTTAATCCCAGCACTCGGGAGTCAGAGACAGTCAGATCTCTGTGAGCTTGGGGCCTGTGAGGTCTACATAAAGAGTACCAGCATACCAGAACTACATGGTGAGATCCTGGTTTGTTTCTTTGTTATTTTAAATTCCATATGGAAAATAGAGGAGCCCTTTCTCTCTCTCTCCTAATCTTAGTTTTAAGATTACCTCCTTCAAACTTGCTAACTCCAAAAGCTCTAAAGTCACTTCTATAGCAGCTGCTGTAGCACTAGGGTATGTTCCTTTCCTAAGGTTTGCACTTGAGTCTCAAGTGCATGTCCTCTCTCCCGATCAATAAACTCACTAACTTTGCTTCACTCTGACTCATCCTGAATTCCTCTGCAGCAAGAATATGGGCAGCTCTTGAGTGGAGGGCCCTGAGACTGTGAGGGGTACTTGTCATGTGCAAGGTCAGCAACTATAAGTTGCATTCCCAGCTGTCCCAACTGCTAGTGAAAATATGTGAAACGAAATACTTATCCACGATTAAACCATACATTTGCTCGACAAACTTAATAAAGAGGAGGAAGCCATCAGCCTAGAGTTCCTAAAAAATTCGGAATGAAATCCTATTCTAAAATTCATTTGTTCAAAAACCTTTATTTTCCTATTTCCTAGGAAAATACTTAAAGATAGGTGAGTGATTCAGAGGTCCTAAGCCCCTTCCTCAGACATAATCTCCAACAATACAGGATACAGTCCCCAACACAGGATGAAAGAGCTGTGAAATGGAGAAAGAAAAAAAAAAAAAAACAACAAAAAACAAACAGAGAGAGTGCTCCATTCTGCCTGTCCTGAACAGTGGGGAGAAACCAAACAGAGCTCGTCTTTGAAACCAAAAACTAATTATGCTTAGGCACAATTCTAAGTTTTTATGAGACTTCATATACAAGTCACGTTAGGAGGGCTTTCTACTTTTTATCTTTTTCCAAGTTCAGTCTCAGTAGGGGAGAAAAGAAAAGAAACAGTAGCAGGAAGAAAGCAATCTGACAAGAGATCAGCCCACACTGAAGCCCAGTCCAAGCTGAAGAGAACTGTATCCACAGTGAGGCTCCCATTGTAACCAATGTATTCATTTCCCCGCTAGGCTCTCGCTTTCACCCCGGAGCAAGGCTCGGCAAGAGTTGTCCTTCACAGCTGTCACTCGGGTCAGCGCCCAGAGGTCTCCCTAATCTGAAAGACCTCGGAAGTGCAAACGAATCCGCTCCCACCACCATCACCACCTCGGACTCGGTGCCCTACTTTGGGAGGCACCGAGGCTGGCAGGAACAGCCGGCCGGGGCGGGGGTGGGGAGGCTGGGAGGGAGATGGGGCGGCCCCGGGAACACTCTCAGCCTCGGCAGGACGTTCCAGAAGGAACCCCCAAAGTGGGAACCAGGAACTTGCCCCGCGGCGGGAGGCCGGCTGCCGCGGCACGTGCTCGCCCCGCTGCAAGCTGCGCCGTCCCGGGCCGCGGGGGGCTCCGTCGCGCGGCGCGGCCCCGCCTCACCTGGACCCCGGTGTAGTTCTCGAAGAAGAAGAGCACCATGTTCTGGTAGACGCAGTAGAGCCGGTCGTCCACGCGCTGGTACAGGCGGGCGGGCAGCAGCGCGGACAGCACCCGCCACAGCGTCCAGGCCAGCAGGTAGGTGGGCGCCGAGCCCAGCAACACGACGCCCGGGAGCAGGTAGCGCATGGAGTACGTGTGGAGCACCAGGGACAGCAGCATCCTCTTGGCTCGCCAGCCGCAACTCCGCCCGCCTCGCCCGCGCGGCCGCCAGAACCTCAGCCACCGCCGGCCGCCTGCCAATCACCGCGCGGGGCCGGCCGCGCCGCCGCCCTCCGCCCTGGCTCCGCCCCCGGCATGGGCCGCGGGGCCCGGGACCCGGCGGGGACTGTGACGGCCTCCGCTCGCCGCCTCGGAAAGGGCACGCCTCGGCCTGCCGCGTGAGCTCGCCCCGCCGCGCTGGCTCTGCTCCCCGCGACCCACGCTTGTCAGTGGTGAGGAGGAGTAGGGCACAACTCCCCCGCAATAAGGCGCCTCCTGATTGGCCCGCTAGTGGCGGTAACACGCGCTCTGATTGGTCCGGACTCTGCTCTCGACACTACGCATGCTCGGCCGCGGGGGCTGCCTGTGGATGAGCCCGGGAAGATGTGAGAAAGCGCGTTTTGGCCTGTGCCGGCGTTGAGCTTTGGTCCAGCCTGAAGAGAGGAGCGTGGGGACACGAGGATGCTCCCTGAAAGACACGCGTGAACAGACTCAGGTCGGGGGACGCAGGAGGACCTCGGGGCCGAGGACTACCGGCAGCTGCAGCCCCACTCGCGTGCTGGAGGGCCTTCCGTGTCCCCACGTGCCTAGCAATCGCTCCTTCCCGCCCTGCTATTGCAGAATTAGGCTGGGTCCGTCTCCGGTAGCCTGGGTTCACCTTTCACAGGACTGTTTCCTTTTATTAGATCCTTCAAAGCTGTAACTTTTGGCCTTTCACCTCTTGCTCTTTAACTTGTTTCTGCTGTGCTTTATCCCAATGCCCTACGTGATAGGTCCCCACCTGCTGCAGGGCCTGGCTGGCATACGCTGCCCTCTACCTAGGGTCGGGCTTGCCTCACCTAGAGGCCTTTACTATATAATCCAGACATATTGTTTCCTCCGGCCCCTTTTGCCTGCGCCATGGTCCTTTCTCCCCACCCCCTTGTCTCTTTCTCTTCTCTCTCCTTTCTGCTTTCTCTTCTCTCTCCTTTTTCTCTTTGTCCTGACATATGTTTTTTGTTTGTTTGTTTGTTTGTTTTGTTTTGTTTTTTCGCCATCACCTCTGAGATGTGCCTCTTAAGGCACACATATGACTCCTGTCGTAAGCACACGATGTCAGAAATAGACAGACATGTTTATGTGTTTTTGCAATGTCGGAATTTATTGAATTGCCAATAACTTTCACAGCACAATGGTTTCACTGGCACCCAAGAGTCCACTCTACTTGGTAGCCCAGGCTAAGGCAAACACAGGTTCTTTTATTGAAGTCTTAATTACTAATATTAACTCACATACATTGCACATACATCACTCGGTAAGTATATCTCTCTATATGTTTACATATGTATATATATGGGTCACAGTGACTACAAAGGGTTAAAAAGAGGGATGGAGTTTTAAAAGCCTTGTGAAGCCAAAGCTGGGAAATTGACAGGAATGCAAAGAGTCTGTATTGATAACATGAGTCTACAGGAAAGAAGCTGCCGCTGTTGGCTGAGAGTCACAGAGCTGACCAACTGACTATTTTAACCCAGATGCAAAGGTGAAAGGTCAGGACTGAGTCTAGACAAAACAGCTCTTAGACAAATGGACTGCAGGTCCAGACTGGCAAACAGTTCAAGAAGGCAGAGTTGAGTAAAACACATCAAAGACAGGGAGGAGCCCACCTGAAGGTCTCTGGAAGTTCAGGGGTTCTCAGCCTGTTGGTCTGTGACATACTCCAGATAGTCAGATGACCCATTTGGGGGGTCATTGGCATGACAATGTTAGGCATCAGCCTTTGTCAACAGAAAAACAAGATTTCCAACACAGTTAAGTGCCTTCTCATTTGCTAGGAATCTCAGTAGAATTTTCATTTATAGAGAAAGGAAGAATATTAACCTTTTGTATAACTATGGTGGCTTTTTCCTTGTCAGATTATAATCCCATTTAAAACATTTCTGGAGCCACTATATGGATAATGCTAAGTGTGTGTGTGTGTGTGTGTGTGTGTGTGTGTGTGTGTCGTTTTCCTACTGAGCACTTTAAAAAAAAAAACATATGCTTAAGCTAATATTAAAATAGCTATAATAAAATAACCATCTCTGCTTCACTATAAATTCTTTTCACCATCAAATTTAAGAATCCCGGTTTAGCCTGAACTGAAGTCCCTAAAGTTCCAGGGGAACTCCTCTGGCTTCTGAGGATGACAGTGTGATAATAATCTTCAGAAGAAAGCCAGAGGTGGGGCCTTGATCTGGTTTGTTTTTTTGTGACAGTGGAGAAATCTAAGACACCACACAGACAGAATCAGCAGTTGAAGAAAGGTGTTTATTGGGAGCTGAGGAAACACAAGCACACAATACACACAAGCAGAGCAGAGGCTCAGCCAAAAACATCCAGTCTCTTGTCAAGGGTTGGGTTTTTTTTAATCTCTAAAGAGTCTTCCTGCCCTAATTTAGGGCTGGTCAGTTTGAAGAAACGAAGGTGAGGAACTGTGTTTCTGTTTCCTCATTACTAACAGTAATTTTTTTTTAATATTTGCTCCCATGAGCCTGACACCTTCGAGGAACAGAGTATTTCAAAGTGTACTCAAGCAAGGAGGAAACTCAAGGACAATTAAAGTTGGGGAGAGGGGGAAAAAAGTTTGGCAAACTGGAGATGTTTTCTGATTGGGGATCAAGAAAGCAGGCTTTCAGCAGTGGGCTTGGTGGGGGTGCTTCAGGGTCTTTGGGGAGTGAGAAAACCTGGAGTGTCAGAAAAGGCAAGCTTAGGAGTTTGGTTGGTGTCTAAAAAAGGGAAGTAGAAGGGAAGAATAAATGTTCTGGTTTCAAGTAGGCAGGCTTAGTGAGGGGCTGTAAACTGAGGGAGGGACCTGTGAGGTGTGACTACACCTCAGGACATGTTTTGCGGTATATCATGATTCTTTTGACTTCAATCTGTCTTCCCAAGATTGTAAGACAGTTTTCTATTCATCCCAGGAAGGAAAGCTCACGTTGGCTACCTTAAACATGTTATGAGCCACTGACCACTTGTGAAGGGCTTGGTGACCACCAACAATGCTGGTGTATCATTGCCACACTGATACTTCTGCGTCCCAAATGGGTCTCCAGACATGGAAGGCACCCGCTGTTTGCATCAGAAAGGATAGAGAGTGTGCCATTTTTACTAGAAGAAACTCAATTGTTTCCTGCATGGAGCCTGGGAAGCAGCCAACTGGCAATGACCCTTTTGATTCTCTTCACTACTAAGCATCTCTATCACCAACATTTGAACTTCCTTGTATTATGTTGTCATAGAAACCTTTGGAACTTTTCAAAGTTGTATGATGAAATGTTTGAACAGTCAACTGCCTGGCTCAGTAAGTAGTTTCTAAATATCGAACCATATTTTTACAGATCATACGTGGGTTCATGGTTCTTTCTGGATGTCTGTTTTGTTAATGTAACAATGCCAAAAATTCCCTCATCCTGAAGAAGCTATGAGTTCCTGGCTTTTTGGTGCAATATGGTAAGAGAATGGTCACATTTGAAAAAGCTTCTAAAATGCTCTTTTTTCCCCCAAGTACACATCTGAATGAGGCCAGATTTTATTCATTGACTTAATCAGCTGATTCAAAATACACAACCCTCACTTCAAAGAAAATAAGAGGTATTCTGGAGCCAAATACGAGCGACCATGGCAGGGAACACAGGCTTGGGTTGCCAACAAAATACCATGCTTCAACATGGTAACAGTTTTATGTTTTTATAGTAACTCAAAGAGAGTTAAACTTATAAGTCAAGTTACTGTCCAGTCAAATTACTTTTCAGATGCTTTGGTCTATGCATCAGGTATTCAGGTTCCAACAAATTGGGTAAGTCTCTGCTGTAGACTTCAGATGTTATCTGATGACATTCCTAGACTTTGGGTTATGGAAACTACAGGTCTTGTTTGTACATTATGCAAATATTGACCTAGTAATCGTGAGGATATTATGCCATGCACAGAGGTGGGCAATAGCTATTTAGAGAGCTGAAGATAATTGGGCTCCAGACCTGCAGCATTCTAGTTTTCCACAAGTCCAATACATTCTAATCAGTCAGTCTGCCTAGCAGAATGTTTAACACAAGTCTGCTCCCCTCCCAGTGTCCGTTCACAAGCCAAAGAACATGCCACAGTCTAACTACAGAAATAGCTGTGGACACCCCGTGTCTTCTTTTATATCTGGCAATAAGGAGACTGGCAGAAATTAAAACAAACTGTACCATCCTTACTAATTTTTTATTTTAAAAATATTTTTATATATAAATGCTATTTAGAATATAAACGGTTTACTATTATTTCTAAAGGAAGTAATAAATGACATGATGGAGGAAGCCACTTTAGAGGTTCTCTTGTCTTAAGATAGTCTCATGCTCCTGAGCTCAGATAGTTCTCTCAGGTTCTGGGACAAAAGACACATGCTAAAGTATCTGGATCAAGAAGTCAGTTTCTTAATGAAGCTGGCATCTAAAATGCAAGACAAAAGAGGAGAAACAAGAAACTTTTGATGAAATTTCAAGTCTAACATTCCTGGCAAGAACCCTAACATCACAAGGAACAAGGCTACTTAAACAAGTCAGCTATGGAACCCACCCTTCCTTATAGGAACCAAAAAAAAGAGAGAGAGAGAGAAACAGTTTGCTATGGTGTTTGTTAATTTTGTATCAATACCTGACAAAATACCCGGCAGGAACAAGTGAGGGAAGATTTGTTTTAGTTTCTGGTTTGGGGGTATTTCCATCCGACTCAGGAAGCAGAGAGCAATGCCAGAACCAAGGGTAAGGCCTGACTGTATTTATAAACTGCCACCAAAAGATTCCAGAGCCTCCCGAATAGCACCACCAGCTGGAGAATGGGCATTACAAGTATGACCCTGTGGGGACATTCAGACTTAGGCCAGAAAAGTTACTAGTCCCTGTTTGAGATAGGTTTACCTGGTGTCACCCACATTGCCATTCATGTTAAAACCTGTTATCCAGTGGGTGCCCCTGATCGATACGTACATATGTATATAAGCAAGCATGACTGAGGACTTACGTTCCACATGCTGATTTAGAGTCCGGCAATAAAGCCCTAAGAAGCAGAGTAGATAAGGTCTGCGTGGTGGAGCATAGTGTCAATGTTAAGAAGCAAATCATTGAAACTAAGGCCAGTGATTTAAAACAGTGACATGTGCAGAAGATTGAATTCTACAGTGGAATCCTCAAACTGTAGTGCTAAAGGATGCAAGGTAGGGCACTGAAGTTAGGAAAGAGGGAAGTCATACAGAGATGGAGGACCACATTCCTGACTGAGGAACCTGCACATATGGAAGTACCGAGGAGGGAAGGAGCTCAGTAAGCGATGTACCCAGTATTTCACTCCACCCTGTACCCATTAGCAAGCTCTACTGGTCTTACCATCACAATACACCCTATATGAATCCCTATCTCAGTAACCACACTTCTCAGACACGAGTTGAGAGTTGGTCCTTATCTGTGTAATTATAACCACCTCCAAACTTGTCTCCCTGGGCCTACCCATATGCCCATTGCACTCTGTTCACTAAATCCTCTACGTAGTAGCTGGTGGGGCTAAATTGTGCTCTCCAAATTCATGTAAAATCTTCCCCTCTGCACCTAGGAAAGTGGTCTTAATGTATGCAAGGCCTTTATAGAAGTAGACAAGTTAAAAGGAGGTGATTAGGGCAGGACTCAGTCACTTTAACAAAGAAACTTTGGGACTCAAAGCAGGTGGCCTCAAAGAAACACAAAGAGCAAAGCCATCTGTAAGCCAAAAAGGAGAAACAGGAACAAGCTTTCCCCTGCCAGTCCTCAGAACTATCCTACCTGAGTCTCGCTTTTCACCCTCTTCCCCCAAGATTAAGACAGTAGACCTCTGTTCAAGCCCCAGTATGTGGTGCTTTGTTACCCAGTCCTAGCCAACAAATAAAGGGCATGCAGATCCTTGGATTACTTCCCCACTGGAAATACTGCTGCCCCAGTAAAATCTCAAAGTCCCGGCCCCTGTCTGCAGTGCTCTGTTCTGAGCCACCTCTACAGCTGCACGGGCCACGTATGTGTCTTTCAGGCTCTCAGGTGCACAGCATCCAACAATTCAGTTCTGTGCCACTCTCCAGACTTTAGTTTTTGTTGAGTTTGTTCCCCAGGAAGATCGAGGTGGAAGGATGCATGGGTGTGTGCATAGATCAGGGGACAACTTTATGGAGTCAGTTCTTTGCCAGCTTCACATGGGTTTCTGCTGAGCTGTCTTTCTAGCCTAGAACTGGAATTTATAAACCAGGGTATTTATGATTCTTGAAACTTAAAAAATAATAAAATAAAAATTTAACTTATTTAAGTCCATTCCAGGTTTCAGTTTGCTGCATCCAAACCTAGTAGCATTGTAAACTCCCATATTCTACCTCTGTCTTATTACATGATTTCTGTGTGACATGATAGCTAGAAAAGGGAGGATCCTAGTGAAGAGCTTTGTTTTCCTCTTGCTGTCTTTCACAGCAACTAAGTCTAGAAAAACTCCTTGACTTAACACAAGTGGAAATCTGCACTCCAGGAAGATGAGCTTCCTGGCAGTCAGCTTTATCTTCTGGGAATGAAGGTCCTGGCAGCAGTTGCCTCAGTCTGACAGGTCAGTTGCTGCACACCTACGATGCTAATCCGAAGCACACTTAGGAGGTATTTGTGGAGTGTTTTCTGTGTCCATGCGCCTTCTCTGGAAGTTATGAAGGCATTCTACAGGCTCTGTCAAGCAAGGCAGCACCACAGTCAGCCTGCTCCAGAGAATCACTCCCCTCCATCCCAGGAACTGGATCCAAGGTAATTAAGTCCTGGGCCGGCTGAGACACCCGTTGATGGCTCCCCACAACCAAGCACTGGATCTTAAGAGTGACATAGACTCCAAGTCGTAAATGGTGTCATGCAAACCCAAACCACAAATGTCATGGAGGACCAGAATGGATGGTCTTGGAGAGATAGAAACAGACACAGTCTGTGTACGTGACAGGAAGGAGGGAAGAAGCCAGCTTACTTTGAAGCATCTTGCTGATTGCCATTTTCCATGAAACTTCCTGATTCTTCATAAGGCATGGCCATCTCCCTAGTTTACTAGAGTGGCCCTAAGATCTTTGCACAGGAGCGATTTTTGGCAAAGACAAGCCCTTGGGATACTGCCCAGTTCTCCCCAGCCTGGTTCAGCCTATCTGAGATGTCATCCTTTGCTGGCCTTCCAACACTGATCCTTCACCCAAACTGTTTCTTTCTCTAGAAAAGCACCCTGCTGTTCCATCGTGTATTTGAACACTTGCTGTCATCGTGTCAGTGCCACAGGTGTGATGTGAAAGGCCATCGTCTGATGGCCGATTTAATTAAAGCAAGCTTTTTAAGTTTCTAGACCCTGGCTGCTCCCCTCCTCCCAAGGCTGAGTTCAGGCAATCAACACCAGATGTGAAGAAGAGAAGGTTTTTATAGCTAATATAGATACAACTAATATATATAATAATGTGTAGCTAATATAATATAGAAAATAGGGGATTCCCAAAAGGGGGATTTGGCAAGCAAATAAGCAGGGGTCACAGCAGCAGGACATAAACATAACAAGTTGGTTATAACAACCTTTTGACACAAAAACATGGCTGCATCTCCTAGAACAAGCAGTACTGAACTATTTGAATTAAGGTCACAGGTGGGCCATAGCCTAATCCTTGAGAAACAGACTTAATCATAAACAGGAACTAACCTAGTTTATCTTCACTATAAGATGGCTTTCAAGCCCAAGCGTGGTATACTGCCCCTTCACTCTTTTTCTTGCTGCCAAGACCATGCCCAGGCTCATCTCTCTGATTACTCAGGCTGCACCCTCTCTTTATTGTGCTGTGGGGTGTCTCCACGAGAGGACCCAGCTGACCTCACTGCAGCTGACTAAGGAAGGGCTGGTTCATCTTGCAAGTCCCCAGCTCTGAGTGCTTCAGCCACACTGGCTGCTCAGGAGTTTTTGCCTGAGTCTAGTTTTTAGCTGTGGGTTTTGATGTTATGATAGCTTATGTTGTCTCTTGGGTACACAGATTACTTCTCTTGAGTTGTTAACATGTATAAGAGAAATTTTCCTACCAGACATCTGAGCCTTGAAGATTAACAAGAATTTTTAATGTTTTTAGCAGAATGTACTGCTGTTACCTACAACTTCTAGTATGCTCCTTCTCCTGAATCCCTTGTTTGGTGTTTAAAAAAAAAATGCTTTTCGGGGCTGGAGAGATGGCTCAGAGGTTAAGAGCGCTGGTTGCTCTTCCAGAGGTCCTGAGTACAATTCCCACCAATCACATGGTGGCTCACAACCGTCTGTAATGAGATCTGGTGCCCTCTTCTGGCGTGCAGGCACACATGCAGGTAGAACTTTGTATACATAATTAATAAATCTTAAAAAAAAAAAAAGACTTCTCTGGGACTGGAGAGTCATAAAGAGCACAGGCTATTCTTCCAGAGGACCCAGTTTCCAGGACCTGTCTACAACTGTAGTTCAGGATATCTTCTGGCCTCTAAGGGCACACATGAGGTACATATACAAGCAAGCAAAGCACCCGTACATAAAAAATGTATAGATAAATTTTAAAAGATGGTATGAAATGTCTGAATAATCAATAAAAATATGTTTTTTAAAAAGGGATTAGAAAATATTCAGCCAGGCATGGTGGTACACACCCTTAATCCCAGTGCTTAGGAGGCAGAGACAGACAGATCTCTGTGAGTTCAATTCTGCCCTGGTCTACAAAGTCCAGAACAGCCAGAGCTGTTACACAGAAAAACCTGGTCTCAAAAATCAAAACTATCCAGTTGTAGGCAAGCCTGTGGGGCATTTTCTTAATTACTGATTGATAGGTGAAGACCCATTTCATTCTGAGTGGGTCCACCCCTGGTCTGGTGGTCTTGGTTCTATAAGAGAGCACACTGAGAAAACCAGGGGAAGCAAGGCAGTAAGTAAGCAGCACTCTTCTGTGACTTGAGCATCAGCTCCTGCCTCCAGGTTCCTGCCCTGCTTGACTTTCCTTCCTGCAATGAAGAGCAATGCTGTGGAAGTGTAAGTCAAATAAACCCTCTCCTCCCCTATCTACTTTTGGTTATGGTGTTAAATCACAGCAATAGGAACCCTAACTACAACAATAGGTACACAAATCAAATCATTACTGACACGTAATAAGGAATTTGACTTTAAGGCGATCCTTAGGAATTTCTGATTACCTTCACTGGTGGTGGGACGGACACACTGACACCCTGAGATGCACATGGAGGTCAGAGGCCAACTTGCAGAAGTTGGTTCTCTTCCATCACGTAGATCCTGGGGATCAAACTCAGGCTGTTACGCTTGGTGGCAGTCCTCTCCCCCCACCCCCACCCCTTTTTTTTAACCTGCTGTGTTACCTCACTGGCTTTTAAAAATGATTCTTTGTTATGTGTTTAATTTTGTTGTTGATTAAAGATGTAAGCAAATGTTTATTTTAACATAAAGAGTTAATCGGCTGAATATTTGGTACTGCAGAATTAAAGCATTGTCTTCAGTGTTTTCTCAAGCTGATCTGTATTTTGGTTTCATAATCAGTGCTAAAGTTACCACTTCATACAAACACATAGTACAAAATGGCAGAAGTATAGGGCAAAAGTATGTTTAGGGGCATTTCAGGGAGTGTTGAAAATTATGCCCTACCCCAAGCCAAAATTCATTTAACAGTGTTTTACAAAACTCAAATCAGCAATTCAAACAGCAATTTTTAAAATCAAACATTCTAACATGAAACAATCAAAGACATCTAACTTGGTAGATGCTGAGGAATGATGATAGGAAAAGATTAAAAGCCTTTGTTTTCTGTAATTAAACCAGTATGTTTCTGAAAGGGCAGAAAACTTTACATGCCCAGTGAAAGCCCTGCAGTTCATCACATGCAGTAGTCTGGAAGCCAAGCTGCGTGTGGCAGTGTTCGTGGTTTTGTATGGACAACATGTATAGTGAGGAGGGCACATGTGTGTTTTGAAAGCAGCCTACAGTGAAGTCAGCAGGATGCAAACAGCCGGCGTTGTGAAAATTGTCGTGAGCTCACTACACATTTAATTTCCAGTTAGTTTTCAGTCACCAGATTTAAAACCTTTTCATAATCCCACATGAAGTTGCCAGCCACAGTTTGTGAAGCTGTGATCTCACTATAATCACATCGTAAACCCCTGACATGCTCCTCTTTGTATGGAACAGTCCCACTTTCTGCAGGGTACCCGCATCCTTTGCTAGTCCCAGCTTGTGCTGACACTGCAGGGCAAAGCCATTACATTCTTCCATAAGGGCTCACAGTATTTGCAAAGACTGGTCCAGGGCCCAGTCCCAATCCCAATCCAATAATACCACTTTGCATGAGTCTTTCTCAAGCCCTTTAAAACCATAATCAAGCATTTTCCCATTTTCCACTTCACTGTAGCTTTGGCTATACACTCGGTATTACTTTATTATCATCATTGTGTGTGTGATGTGTGCCATGGGGCATAAGTGGAGGTCAGAAGACAGCTTTGTGGAGTCCATTCTCTCCACTTCTTCCCTTACGTTGTCCTGGAGATTGGACCCAGGTCATTAGACTTGAGCAGCCAGCTCTTTACCCACTGAGCCATCTTGCTGGCCCCTTGCTATTTCTAGTGTGACTTTCAATTCTAGACAGGATTTCCAAGTTAGTGTTTAATGACTTGCATATTACTGTGATCATTTTGGATAATTTAATAAATACCGTTTTTCTGATCTGCAATCAAATAATTCCCGCTCTTTAAACCATTCTGTGAAAAGGGGCCCATGTGGGTTCTTGTGTTTCCCCAGGTCTTTCTTTTCTGTAGGAAACACACTGGGGACGTCTGCGTGAGTGGTGGTTACTGTGACAGAATCACCCCCGGTCCTTTGGGAGAACCCCATGCTAATTCCCTTCTCTGCCAAGTGAGGCCAGTAGCTGCTCTGTTTTGTGCCATTCCTCTGTACATGCATCTCTGCTGTTCCCTAGCCTTGGCCTGGGATGCTTTACCCTTCATTTCTGTGTGCTTTTTGATGGCTTCATTAGAGTGGCCCTGATCCTTCTCTAAGTCAGCTTCATCGCCTCCAGCCAGCCTTGGCTGTATGTTTAGAAGGACAGGGGGCTTCCTCTATTTCTTTATACACCACACACAGTGATTTTGTGTTCCCAAAACTTACAGACTATTTTTTAATGATTTTTTGTCTTCTTGAAGCCCAGGCCAAATCTTTTTTCTTTTCTTTTTTTTTCTTTCTTTTTTTTTTTTTTTCCTGAACAGCATATTCCTTCCAGATTTTTCTGCTCTGACAGGAGCTTTATTTATTAGTTAACAGCATAGCTGGAAAACACCCTTTCTCTTAAATCTTTCAAAACCTAAATGTGACCACAGTATTCTAACTATCAACCTCAAGCCTTCAGCAAAAGATTTGCCATTTTCCCGGCATCATCTCACACTCAGACTCACTGCATGTTTTCAGTTAAATTCTGTCTCCTAATCATGTTCATATTTGGTTGTTCATTCTTACTTTGCCAGTGAAGTCCAGGAGGTATTTTTTTTTTTTTGTGTTACCAGGGAGCACACAGTACCAGGGTCACAGTGGCGAAGAGAGAGGGAGTCCTCACCTTTAGAGCCCAGTGCCTTCCTCTTAGTTTTTCATCCAACAAGCATGTTACTGCCTAAGAGGTTCACTGACTACAAGTAACAAGAGTTAAAGCAGCAACTATCTGAGGACTTTAAGAAGCAAACAACAGTCAGGTATAGAAGAGGAATAAAAATTTCAAAAACAGGCTGGAGAGATGGTTCAGCAGTTAATAGCACTGGCTGCTCTTCCAGAGGACCTAAGTTTGGTTCCTAGTACTCATATGGCAGCTCACAACCATCATAACTGTAGTCCATTGAGATCCAATACCTTCTTATGTGTATATGTGCATATACATGAAACACATTAAATAAACCTTTGAAAATACTTTTCAAAAATAGGGCTTGGGGTGACAGCTTGTTGAGTACAGGCACTTGCTGCACAAGCCTGATGACTCCAGTCTGATCCCTGAGATCCACTTAAAAAGCTAGGTGCAGTGGCTCTCATTTGTAATACCAGCACTCCTAGTAAGAGAGTGAGAGGGAGGAAGAGGAGGAGAATTGCCCAGTGGCTCACAGGCTGGCTAGTCCAGAGGAAGCAATGAAGAGACAGAAAGAACAGGAGAGACAGCCTCTCCTCAAGCTGGGAAGAAAGGACAGACTGCTGAAAGATGGCCTTCTGACCTCCACACCCATCTTTGGCATGGATTTGCCTGCACACACACTCATACACACAATACATATACCATTGAACTCGCCACCTTTTTTTAATGACTAGAACCTGTGATTAGTATTTTTGCTTTGTATATACACTGTATATCTTAGGGTAGCCTTGACTCGGGGACCCTTTGCCTCCAGAGGGCCGAGATTACAGGTGTGTACCACCAAGATCAGCTCATGTTCTTTCTTGCTTTTACCAAGAAGGTTACCCTGGCAGACTGAGGTATGGCACCATGTGGTGGACATGAAGGGCGCAAGTTCTGGACAGACCCTCTCTTTGCCCTTAGAGAGTCTAGCAAAACTTGCTGTGAGCAGAAGACTGTGAGGAGGTAAATCCAGCTTCCCCCCTTCCCCTTCATCCTGACTCCTCCCGTCTCCCCCTCCTTCTTTCCTCTTCTAGCCTCTCCCTCTTCTCTTTCCCTGATGTCCCCCCTCCCTCTCCTCTCTCCCACTTTTCTGTTCCCTGCCTTTTCCTTTCCTCCCTGTCTCTTCTTCCCTTTGACTTCTTCTATTTTTATCTCCTAGACACCCCACCTTGCAGATTTACACAACTGCAGTGGGGACACAGACAGCTAAAACTCCAATGGAAATCCATTGTTATGACCAAAGGACCCTGGAAAAGGAGTCTTGGGAATCAGCAGTGTGGGAAATTTCAGAGAGGAGGCCCCTCTCATAGTACCTTTACATCTCCTAGAGGGAGATCGTCTGCAGTTTGAAATTACAGACTAGAGTCAAGAGAAGATTTGGAAAACTGGACTGCCCAGAGAGGTGACAATCTCAACCTGCAGAAACAAACCACAGAAAGCTTATGTCATAGCACCAAGAGTCTCAAGAGGCAAAGCTCAATTTTTCCAAGATGTAATGCAGAATTATTAGATAAAACAAAGAACAAAATGATGGCCATAAATGCCAACCATGATAGGGCTTAGACACTGAAATTAGCAGACAGACTAAAGCATCTGCTATAACTACATCTAAAATAAAGGAAAAGATGGGACTGGATTTCTGTGTTGTTTTGTGATACTGGGCACACACTGGAATTTGAATCTAGGAAGTCACATATGCCAGGCAGCTTCTCTCCCATTCAGCTACATACACCCTTAACTCAAGGAATAGATTCCACCAAAGAATAGAAAGATGAAACAAATATCCTAGGACTGAAAGCCTTAGCATGACCTAAGAAAGAAAAGTTTACCAGGTGGCTCAGTAGCAAATGGGAATGCCAGAGACCCTAAGAAAGGGTCTACAGAATCTTTATCCAATATGGAAGTATAAAGAGAGAAAGAGAGAGACAGACAGAAGGGGGAAGGAGGGAGGGAGGGAGGCAGAGAGGGAGAGAGAATTTAAAACAATAAGCATGACCTTGGGGCAAAGTCAGCAGGGCTCCTATGCCAGTACAGGAGTAGGAAGACAGCTAAGCATGGAAAAGTTATTTGAGAAGTTGTGCCATGCTCAGAATTTAACAAATTGAGGAAAACATAAACCTGATGTAACCTCAATCAGGACAAACTTGAAAACTGCTAAGAAACTATATAAACAAAGGACCACAGGAAAAGGAAGAGGAGAGATCAAATTAAACAACTGTATAATATAATATCAGAAAAGACAGATTTGAAGCTTTTTCTTAGAAGAAAAATGTAAAAACAGAAACACAAAAGCCAGTCAATCCCCTGAAGCTCACACACAAAAGAATAACTTTCTATCTTCCCAAAATTCTATTGGCATCAAATTCTATGTCCTTCAGGTCCTGCAATTATGGTGAGACCAAGGCCAGGAGACCCAGCATTACAAGGGAAAGAAGGAGTCCTTCAGAAATAAAGGCAAAATGCAATTCTGACAGGAGGATACAGAAGCTGAAGCCCACTACAGGTACTTTGATTATAAGACATCCCCTCCCGAACTGTGTGAAAATAATGAAACAATTTTAATAGCTTTTGATACTGGTTTAAAAAAAAAAATAGGGCCTCAGTCTAGCCCAGGCTAGCCTGGAACCTACTTTATAGCCAAAGCTGTCCTCAAACTCATGTCAACCCTCCTGTTTCAACCTCTCAAATTCGCTGAGATCACAAGTGTAAGCCACTATGCCTGTGTATATGTGTATGCACACATGCACACAGGTGCCTGTGCAGGCCAGAAAAGGGTATTGGATCCCCTGTTGCTGGAGTTGCAGACAGTTGTGAGCTCTCATCCATGGGAGGTGGGAGCTGAATTCAGCTCTTCTAGAAGGACATCAAGTACTACTGACTGCTAACACAATCTCCAGCCCACAGAATAGTTTGAAATAAAAAGATGGAGGGCCATAGCACTTGATTTCAAGACTTCCGATGAATGGATATGAGTATTGCAAGGTATTGTTGAAGAGAGTTTTTATTCTAGATAAGAGGGAGAGAACAGCCACGCACGTCTGGAAGAATCCAGACTGAACGTGGACAGCAGAATAGAACAGGCTATGAGAGGAGAGACAGGGTTACAAGAGGGGGACCAGGAGCCAAGAGCAGAGAACCATGAGGACAAAAAGAGAGCAGAGCGCAAGGCCCAAATGGTAGGTTTTTGTAGGAATATGAAGCTGGAGAAAGGGAAGCAAAGCTCAGGAGGTGGAGAGGTTTAGAGCTGGGGCCCAGGATGAGAAAAGCAGAGAGGGACCAGAAACAGGTACTTGTGATGCTGAGAGAGCCTGCAGGCAGCTTGCACTTTGGTATGTTAAATAGGCATCATACCCACTTAGTGACCTGACAATAAAAGTTTAGTAAGACAGAATAATTTGATGAAAGTATTGATTAAAAGATTATTGGGACAAAAGGCTACTGAAATACAGTCATGTTGAAATGATCAGTTCATTGTATGCAAAAGTGTAAAGCAGTTGGGAAAATCATGATTTAACAATGGAGCATCCATATTGAAAATAAACAACCTTGACCATGCATGGACTTGACCTAGGCCCCTTACAAATTCGTAGAAGATGGGTAGCTTGGCCAACATATGGGCCCCCTAGAAAGGGGAAAGGGGGCTTTCTCTGACATGAACTCTGTTGCCTGCTTTTCAACTGCCCTGGCAGGGTTGCCTCACCAGGCCACAGGGGAAAAAGATGCTCTAAGTTCTGATAGACTTGATGTGCTGGTGGGAGTTGGAATGGGGGAGGCTCCCTTATCTGAGGAGTAGGGGAGGAGGATTGGGAGAAGAAAGTAGGAGGATGAGAGCAGGAGGAGATGATCAAGGGCTTATGATTGGGATGTAAAACGAATAAATAATAAAATATATATATGTAAGTATATATATATATACCTATATGGATCTTCAGTTAGACAAATTTGGTTCAACTCCTATTCATAAAGTGTTAAGATCATTAAAATATTTAGGTAGATAGAAATATACATAATGATGTAGATCTGAGAATGTTTCATCTGTAGAAAATCCAAGATTGTTTTCATGACGTAAACAAATACTGCCAGACTCTAAAGTACTGATGATAACAATGTCTTTGCTCCAAGTTACCATCTTGGAGTCCCATCTGTGTTTCAAAAGGATGTTATGGCTATCACATTGTTAGGACCATCTCAAGAGGTCATTATGACCAACTTGTTATGTTTATGTACTGCTCCTGCACCCCACCTATTTTGTCTGACACCTCGCATTTGGAAACCCCATGTGCAAACTTACTCTGATATCCTCTCCTGACTTAATCAGAGGAGAAGACACCAGTCAGAAGATCCCATTGTGTAAATCAGGAGGTGATGTGATCTGAAATTCTCTAGCAAATCCCAGAGTCCTGGTGACTTGGGAAACCTCAGGTCCATAAGTTTTCAGCCAGAAATTGTAGATAGTATGGACTACTTCTTATCCAGATGTTATCCTAAAAAAGTGTGATTCATTTGGGTATTACTAAAGAAGAGAGGGTAATAGAAGAGATGATATCAGGAAAGAATAGATGAGAGTGTGTGGGGTGAGAAAAGCTAAGATTAAGCTTCTTAGAATGTATCTTTAGCCATTACACAATCTCAAAAAATTTTATCTCCTGTTTTTTTTAACATATTTTTTCTTTGATAGAATTTCTCTAAACTTATTATTTCCAAATTAGCAATTTCATTATTTCTTTTCTTAGATGCTTTAAAATCTCAATTAAAGCAGGCTGCCCATTCATTACATTTCACTTCTAGTTTACTGGAATAAAACAAAAGCATACAAATAAGCAAATTTAGGAATATCAATTGTGTCCTGCTGAAGAAAATGTAAGGCCAAGTTGCCTTTCAAGATCCCCATTTTCTCAAGCACTAGGAATTTCTGGTTCCCCTTCTGCTGGAGGCATTTTTTTTTTCTCCTTAGAAACAATCTTTCATGATAGCTGGTAGGATCTGGATCAGACTTTTATGCTGTTTAAGAGATCAGACTCCTTGGGTCTCATCCTTCCAGTTGTTCCTCTGGTTTATCCTGTACATCTATGGAAACACAATTGACTTTAAAACCCTGGGTGTGTACCCCATGAGCCAATAGAGTTCTCGCCAACTCTTTCAAAAGAATTTTTTTTTTTTTTTAAGAAAAAGGTATTTTGTCTTGAGTTTCCATATGAGGCTGTTGCACATTTTAGGGGAGGGCGTTTCCCCTATTCCTCTACCCTGTTGAGTGGGAGGGAGCAAGTGCCACTTATCTTTAGTGCATGGATAATGAGACACTTCTAGAATTTATAAACTGAAAGAAGTAAGGTTATACAGGAGAGGACACACACACAAATATAGTGTGGGATGTTGGAGGATTGGCAGTAGAAAGAATCCAAATGCTAGCAAATGAATGCTCTGAGAACCAGAACTTTGAACAACTAGGACATCCAACAACCACCACTGAATAAACCAGTTGGCTAAGAACCAAAACAAAAGGGAGTCTCTGCCCCTGAAATTACCTACCAACATTTAGGTGAGCAGCAAACAAGATTGGTTGGGTAAGGAGCCCTGGACTGGTATCCAGCAACAAGCCAAGTGACTTTTCTGGTGAAAGTGGGTCATCCTTGAGGCCTTTTGGTTGAGTAATAAAGCTGTTGGGGCAAACATAGATAGTGCCTATCTCAGCTAGCATCCTAGAGAATTTATTCTGAACCAAATGCAAGTCGTGGCTTGGGAACATAAGTTTAGCTTGTCGTAAAGAACATGTTCCAACATGAAAGTGCTGTCATGAATTTTTATAGTCACAAATCAAAGCACTTTGTGAACACACTGGTCGGTTACAACAAAGTGAGATGTCTGTCTCAAAAAATCGTGGATTTCTATGTTTTGGGGACCGTGAAACCTGTGGTCTGCTAAGTCACTACATCACAAGGGTTTTACCCCATAGTGGAAAGTTGCTAGGTCAGCCAAAGAGGTGGCTAACGATTAGCTACTAAGTGGACTAATAATTGCCAAGATAATTTTGCTCTGTATATGGTTTACATTCCAACTTTCCACAGCCAACTAAGTTCCAGTAGTCAGTCCATAGAATCGTTAACACTGGTAGTTTGTTTCCCAGGAACTTCCACACTGCTCTGCAATAAAAATAAAGGAAGTAGACATAGCTGACACAACTTGGTAGACTCGCAGTTGGATCGTTTTAAATGGGAGGAGCGACACACTGCGATCCCATTCCCACCATACTGTAGGACAGGCACATTTTGTGGCTGAGGCATGGATGTCCTGGAGTTAGTTCTGGTGAAGAAGTTGGTTACAAAGCACTAAAGGGATTTCTGATGGTGGTATGAATATCTGTCTTGGTGGGGTAGTTTTCACATCACTGTACACATTTGTCCAAATTCACACCATTATACTCTTAAATTTATATACAGAGTTTTGCTGTATATAAATTTAAATTACAGTCCCTCTATAAATCAGTGTGGAAGTTCTCAGAAAGCTAAAGCTAGAAATTCCATATGACACACATATACCGTTCTTGGTCTCAGATCAGAAAGGCCTCTGTATCCTACAACAGAAGTACTTGTTTATCCCTGTTGATTGTGGCTCTATTAGCAATAGCTGAAGAATGGAATCAGCCCATCAACAGAGAAATAGATAGAAAATGTGGTAGAAAACACAATGGAATTTTATTCAGCCACAAAAAATCCTGAAATTTAAAGATAAACGGATAAAACTGAAAAAAAAATATGATACTGAGTGAGGTAACTAAGTGTGAGGCTCTGCTGGGTAAGTCGGTCATCTCCAGATAGCCATTTATTTGCTCTTGGTCTACATGATAGACTCCCTTTTCTCAGCGGGGTTCTAAAAGTCTCCCCTGATCTGGGTGCAAAGGAGCATCACATGAGCCTTCAGGGCAGATTACAGGCTGGACTCCTTCCTGATTAGGAAACTGCTCTAGTAAGCATCTAGGAGTTCCTAGAAATGCCCCGCCCTGCTAGTGCAGTGGCCTTCAATTGTTCTTGGAGATCTCCCCCAACATAGGATAATTAAATACTGTGTTTTCCTTCTTGTGATAGGACCATTAAGTATTCCTGACCCCAGCGAATCAAACACATTGAAATCCCTTGAAATCCCTCCCTCTGCCTAGAGTTCATATTACCCTTGTTATCACAGGAATAAACAGAATAAACGTACTCGCTTTCTCACTTCAAGACCTTTGAGATTCATCATTTATCCTCTTCCAGGCCATGTCTCATTGGGCCTGTCCTGTAGCTCCCTGGGCCTGGGCCTCACCGGGCCTGTGTCCACAGGCTTTGGCCAATACCTCTGCTGTACTTAGCACAGCTGACCCAAGAGCTGTAACACTTTGGTATCACCATAGGCTTTGGAACAGCTGAGCTTCCATTGTCACCAGCAACCTCATGCTAAAAGAGCTAAACTATAACACTCTGTGGAAAATCTTTTCCACACCCCAGCTTAGGGTACTTGGGCCTCACCTTAAGACACTCTAGCTGGACCTGCCTTCTCTGTCCAGAAGCTGGGCTCCAGGACTCCAGCAACCCAGGCCCCACCCAAAGGGGAACAACTCAGGTCCAGAAGGACAAACACCACTTGTTCTCTCTCATATGGGGATGCTAACTTCAGATTTGTAGATTTCTGGATTTAAATTGGGTTGAGTATCAGTTGAGGCCAGGAAGCAAGAAAGGAGCTTGGGGATAGGCATGAAGTTGGGGAGGGGAGGTGTGAAACACTGGAGGGGCAAGTGCATAAGAACTTGCTTCAAGAGTACAGGGTGATGAATGCTTGGGGAGTGTAGTTCCCAGTGGAGGTCTATGGCAAAGGCTCTCTGGGTCTGAGAGATGGTCAAAGCACTAACCCTTGCTGTGTGGTGGAAACAGCAGTCTACTTCTGTGTTCTTCCTCCCCCAAAGCCCTCCCCACAGCTCAGTAGAGAGAAAGCACCCAACAGATTCCCCATAAAGGAACAGAGTATAAAGTGCCTGACCAGTCCTCTGTCAATGCCATCACAAAAAAGGACACTGTCACAGCTAAGTGAGACTAGAGAAGGGAATGCACTGGAGAGCCTAGACGGGACTTCAAAACAGCAAGAAATCTGAATAACCTGGTATGGTGGTGCAAATCTGCAATTCTAGCATTAGGGAAGTGGAGGCAGTAACATCAGAAGCCCAGGGCTATCCTCAACTACACGGTGAGTTGGAGGCCAGCCTTGGCTACATGAGACCCCGTCTCAAAAGGAAACATGAATAATAAAATGCAAGGGCTTTTGGTGTCGATGGCACATCGGTATTGGTGCATTGATCCTAACAACCACACCTCACAAGATGTCAGAGACCATGGGGAATGGGTCCAGCCGTTCTCTATGCTCTAGTCTTAATTTCTCTGTTCTTCAAGTAACCTGTAAGTACCAGCAGGCTCCAGCATACTCATGTGCAATAAGAACAAGCCCAGTAGACATTTAACCTATTATTTCAATTAGGCACATCACAAACAGCCCCAGAACGCAGGTGCTTAGAACAATGACTTATGATCTCCCGTGACTCTGTGAGCTGGCTGGCTTCCACTCTCTCACATGTTCCCTCTCCAGCTTGGCTCAGGTCCCTATTCAGCAGCACACTAAACGTCTTACTTGGTGGCTCTAGGCTTCACTTGCCTGAGCATGAAGACTCTTAAGGGCTAAATATAGAAAAGGCACTGTGTTCCCCAGAATTACAGGAGGGAGCAAGTCCCAGTCACAAGATCCAGTAGAAGAGAATCAGATTCTGTATCTTCAGAGAAGCCTGGCAAGTGTATGTAGTATGAAATGATCTGGTGCTCATCACTGGAAAAAACTTACCACTGTGTACCCCCATCCGTCCTGAATCTTGTGGAGATCCACCTGCTGCTACCACCCATGCAGGGAGTAGAAGCACCCTGCTTTCCTTCCTTCCTTCCTTCCTTCCTTCCTTCCTTCCTTCCTTCCTTCCTTCCTTCTTTCCCCTTCTTTCTTTATTTTTTCATCTTTTTTTAAAATACAGTGTTCTTGTTCTGTCTGCATGTATGCCTGCATGCCAGAAGAGGGCACCAGATCTCACTATAAATGGGTATGAGCCACTATATGATTGCTGGGAATTAAACTCAGGACCTTTGAATGAACAGTGCTCTTACCCTCTGAGCCATCTCTCCAGCCCCCTCTTTTTACACCTTAAAAAATATTTATTCACTTTATATCCATATTGCAGCCCCCTCCCCTTCTCCCAGTCCTCCCCTCTCACACCCCTCCACCCTATTCTCCCCTTTCCTTCTCCTTAGAGAAGGGGGAGGTCCCTCCTGGGTACTAACCCGCCTTAGAACATTAAGTCACTGGAGGACTAGGCACATCCTTTCCCACTGAGGCCAGGCAAGACAGCCCAATTAGTGAGACAGGATCCAAAGGGAGGCATCAGAGTCAGAAGGGGTACCTGCTCCAGCTGTTGGGGGATCCACATGAAGGTCAAGCTGCCCATCTGCTACATATGTGCAGGGGGCCTAGGACCAGTCATGCATTCTCTTTGGTTGGCGGTTCAGTCTCCATGTGCCCCTATGGGCCCAGGTTAGATAACTCTGTAGGCCTTTTTCTGGAGTCCATGACCCCTCTAGCTCTCTTAATTATTCCCCCAAATCTTCAAAAGGACTCCCTAAGCTCTGTGTAATGTTTGGTTGTGGGTCTTTGCATCTATTCCCATCAGCTGCTGGGTGAAGCTTCTCAAAGGAGTTTTGCCAGGCTCCTGTCTACAAAGCATAGCAGGATATCATTAATAGAATCAGGCGTTGGCTCTCTCTCATGGGGTGGGTCTCAGGTAGGACCAGTCTTTGGTTGGCCATTCTCTCAATCTTTGTTCCATCTTTGTCCCTACACATGTAGGCAGGACAAATTTTGGATCCAAGGTTTTGTGGGTAGGTTGTTGTCCCCCTCTTTCCACTGGAGTCCTGCCTGGCTACAGAAGGTAGCCACTGTAGGCTCCATATCTCCCCATCCCCTGCTAGGACTCTCAGCTAGGGTGACTCCCATAGACTTTCTGGGGCCTCCTGCACCCAGGTCTCTGGCATGTCCCAGAGATGCCTTCCACCTTTACTTTTCATTCTTTCACCCAGCCCCCCTTTCCACTCTCTCCTAATCCTCACCCCTGCTCCCCTCCACGTCCCCTTTCCTACCCAGTTCCCTCCATCCATCCACCTCCAAGGCCTATTTTATTTCCTCTTCTGAGTGAGGCACATGAATCCTCCCTTGGTCCCTCCTTGTAACTGAGCTTCTTTGGGTCTGTAGATTGTAGCCTGGTTATCCTGTACTTCATGGCTAATATCCACTTATAAGTGAGTATATACCATGTGTGTCTTTCTGGGGCCGGATTACCTCACTCAGGATGATCTTTTCTAGTTCCATCCATTTTCCTTAAAAATTCAAGATGTTTTTAATAGCTGAGTAGTATTCCATTGTGTAAATGTACCACATTTTCTTTATCCATTCTTTAGTTGAGGGACATCTAGGTTGTTTCCAGTTTCTGGCTATTACAAATAAAGCCACTATGACCATAGTTGAGCAAATGTCCTTGTATGGTGGAACATCTTTTGGATATATGTACAGGAGTAGTAGAGCTGGGTCTGTTGGTATAACTATTCCCAATTTTCTGAGAAAGTGCCAGATTGATTTCAAGTTTGCACTCCCACCAGCAATGGAGGAGGATTCCCCTTTCTCTAAAACCTCTCCGGCATGTGTTGTCACTTGAGTTTTTGATCTTAGCCGTCAGGTTTACTTTCTACCTCACAGACTGTGCATAAACTTCATGGAGAGAGGGAGATTCAGTCAGCCGTGTGTCCCCAATGCTCAGACCTGAACTTGGTGTACAGAAGGCACCAAGAATGTTCTCTTCTAGTCCTTACATTAGGCTTATGACCTAGCATCTGATTTATGACTCCTTGCCGCCAATGACACAAATATGCATTATTGGCTTCCATAGTAAGTGAAGGGGCTCCAGAGGCCTGAGCACGGCAAACACCACAGAAAGGTTTTGCCCCTTTACCCCCTTTCCCTCTCCCTTGCTAAAAGCCATTACATTCCTCAAGCTAACCCCCAAGGTCTGTTCCCTTATTTGGTCACTGACTCATTCCTGAGACAAAATACCAAAGTTCAACAATCAAAATTCATTATTTGGCTAACATGTCCAATCAGAATTCACCAATTTACCTAGAACAGACTTCCCCCTTTTCTTCCTAAAAACCCACTCCCACGGAAACACTTTCTCTTGCTCTCTTGCTTTTCTGGCTGGCTTGCACTTGCTGGTGGTGCTGTGCCCCAGCCCTGGCCCCACTCACTCTCCGGGGTGATCAGTCTCCTTTGTGTTGAGAATTTAGCGTATGGGTATGTCCCTCGCTGATTCTGTGGCTCAGCTTTCCTGTCAGTAAGACCACGATAGGCTCTGTGAGTACTTTAATGTTTGTGTTTTGTTTGAGACAGGATATCTCTAGGCAGCCCTAGCTTGCCTAGAACTCACAGGCTAGCTTTGAACTCACAGAGATCCATTTGCCTCTGCCTCCAGAGGGCTGGGATCAAAGGTGTGCACCACCAAGCCTGGCTTATTGTTTTAAGTTTTCCTCCTCCCCTGCAACTGGCTTGCCTGTGTTCCTGTGGACATTGGCTTGTCCAATCGATCCTTTGCCCTCTCTCAAGGCTTGCTTGTGGGAAGAGTTCCACAACTTCACAGTACACCTCTGGAATGTCATTATGCCTCTCTCCCTATTTTAGATTCCTGCAGGCTCTTCTCCACGTGTCAGCTTTTGCATTCTTTCAGAAAGGTGCATATCCATTCTGAGATAGGAGTCCTTGTAGCCTGGGCTGACCTTGAACTCATTGTGTACTGGAGGGTGAGGCTGACCTTGAATTCTTAGCCCAGCTGCCTCAACTTCCCAAGTGCTGTCCTGTTCTATTTTGCATATGGTGCTGAGGACCGAACTTAGGGTTTTAGGTATGCTAGCCTACCATCCTACCAACTAAGCTGTATCCTCAGTGCCCAAAAGCTTGCAAAGAATAAAATGAAATAGTTTGGAATTTCTTGTGCTCAGTTAGATGATCAGTTACTACACACCAAACAGCAATCTTTTCACCCATGTGTACACACACACACACACACACACACACACACACACACACACACACGAACTTGCGCACACCTTTAACCCTAGCACTGGGAAAGCAGAGGTAGACTGGTTCTCTGAGTTTGAGGTCAGCCTGGTCTAAGGAGTCAGTTCCAGGACAGCCAAGGTTATACAGAGAAACCTGCCTTGAAAAAAACAAAACAAGAGGAGGAAGAAGAATCCATTGTGCTGAATTTTTAGTTTTAAATGTCTTCTGACAAAACCACAGAGGACACAACTGATGAATGGTTGCCAAGGAGTTGGGAGAAAAGAACATCAGTAGAGTGGAGAGAGAATGAGGAGTTTGTGGGACAGAGTAATCTGTTACTTTGTATAACATTTATAATGCGGCTCTTGCCATTTTATACTTGCTCAACAAAAGCAGTGACCCTTAATTTAAAGTGTGGGCTAGATTTTAATTAATATGTTAAAACTGTAGCCAATATGCCTCACAATATTTGAAGATTAAAAATAGAGGAAATTGACAGTGTTGAGAAGGCACACAGAAACCTTATTTTATTTTTTGCTCAATATTTTCTATAAACTTGGAACTGCTCAAATACTTTGCTTTAAAAATCATTAATATCTTGAACATCTTTTATTGCTCTTCTGTTGTCCACCTTTGAACCAAACACAAACCCGGAGCCTGATTTGGGGCTGTATCAACCTTCCTTTTCCCTGCTTAGCTTCCCTGCCGGTTCATTTCCTACCCTGTTGAACATAACTGCCAGCAGAGGTTGCTAGCAGGCAGGCATTGGACATGTTCAGGGGCCTTTCTGTGGGACTCTGCTTCAAACTCCCCAAGCCAGAGTCACGGAAAAGGAGTTCAGGGTAGGGGTCTTTTGGGGATCCAACATCTGGGTGTGTCCTTATGGGGCAGCTCTGTGAGCCTTCTCAAGGAAGAAGAGAGACTTTCTGAACACCTGGCAACTGGGGGACACCTCTTTTTCTGCATGGTGTTGTGAGGGAGTGGAAGGCAGTGCATTTTTTTTTTCACACCCCACAGTGGTTCATCTAAGGAAAGTAGAGCACATTTGTTCACTTCAGAACTGATGAGTAATTAGGTTTAGGCCTAATTTTGTGTTTTAGAAGAAAACTCCTGGGGACTGAGAAAGCGGGTGAAACTGTTAAGAGCTTGCTGACTTTGAAAATGTTGTTTCCAGAAATACATTTACATTTAAGTATCTGTTTAAATGGACACACTTAGGAAATCATTCTCAGGTTTGTTTTTAATGTTTGAGGAACACTCACGGTTGCTGGTGAGCAGCTCTGTCAAGCTGCCTTAATAAGATTCTGAATGTGGTCTTGCTCTGTTCCCAGAGGTTATCCAAGAAGGGAAGTAGAGAATGTTCTTTTAGAAAGCATGAACTGGGAAAATGGCTAAAGCTATTTATAGCAGCACTCAGGCATGGAAACCCCAGACTTTACGTCTATTTATAGTTAGTCTTTGGGTTAAAGGGTGAAACCAGAAATCTTGAAAATGCCGCCGCTTTTACCCCACAGTAAAGACTGATCAGCTGTCTCCCTGGGTATGATAACCAGAGAGTCACTGCAGTGACTCTGGGAATGACAACAAATCCTGACCTAGAAAACAATGGTCTGTGTAATCCGAAAGGCAACGTTCTCTGATTACAGGATTATCATTTAAGTTTCTTAGGCTCCAAGCTACCTTTGAGTTAAGAGTCTGTCTGTGGCACGTGGAATTTCTAATGGCAAGAGGGAATGAGAGTGGGCTTATAGAACCTCCACACCAGCACTGAGTTTCCAACACTGCCCCATCATCTGGATAGAAAGGCTGGGAAAAAAAGCACTCCAAACTCTGCATGTGTGTGTGTGTGGGTATACATATATTTTATGTTTGGTTTTGTGCTGTGTATGTGTGTTGTATGTGTGTGTGGCATGTCTCATGTGTGCACATGAGTATTGTGTATATGCTGTGTATGTGTATTGTGTATATGTGTGGTATATGTGGTATGTGCCTGTGTGTGCACAGGTGCTTGTGTTCTGTGGAGGCCAGGTTGAGGTTGGGTGCTTCTTCAGTTACTTCACATCCTACTTTGCAACAGAGTTTCACAGAACCTGGCTCTCAGCCTGGGTGGCTCCTCTCCACCTATCCTGCTACGGGGTCACAGACATGAGCCCTTTTACGTAGAAGACGGGAAGTCAAACTCTGGTCCTCTGCTTACATGGCAAATACTTTACGATCTCTCCCAAGCCCTCAAACAACAGTCTTTAAAACTTCCTCTGACGCTTGTTTTTAACATTCCCGCAGACCATAACAGCAAGCCCCAATGAGGCCTTGAATACACAGCATGGGATTTGTACAAAATCTATAACCTCTGGATCTGAGGAACTTGTGTACTGGTTTCTTAATATGCTCCTGCTGGGGCCAAGAAGACCAGGTCAGAGGTCACTGCTAGAGTGCTTGACACGCCTGGGTAATGATATGAGGTGGGGATGTCTTTCCAGCCAGGATCAGTTGGCCTCCTTGAAATAGTAGTATGCTAAGAAAGAGTGAAATTCTGCACAAATGAAAACTCAGGCTGCAAGAACAATGTGGACTTAGATGGAACAGAAAAGCTAGAGATGAGTAAGAATGGGCAGGCACAGCCTTGAGAAAACAGCAGATAGCACGTTGCTGGTAGCAGCTGGGTCTCTACTAGTGCCCACCCATGACTATCACTGTGCCAATCAAATTGGGCCTTCACAATCCACCCAGCTTCTGCGTGGGTTCGACAGCAAGGTCAGACCCCTGAGCATACAGACACCTCGCAGCTACAGTTCCATTTTCTTCTGCCTGGGTGGTGTCACCCAAGAGCACATCAGCCTCCTCCTCCTGAGCCTGTCACGTTATCACCCTCTGATGCTGGGGCAACTTAACTGTCTCCCTGAGCCCCAGTAGCATCAGACTCCCCATTTGTCCCTTAGTTACCTCAGTTACATGGTGTCCTACGTCACCTCCAACGCCATTGCCCTTCCTTTCTGAAGCACTTGTTTCCTGGGCCACCCTGGTGTGTTCCGGCAGCCCTGCCTTGTCTTGTTGAAGCCATGTGGCTTCCTGGAAACCACGTGGCTTCAAGGACCAGAAGGATTTGGAAGGAAAAGTTAGGGCATGAGTCCCCACCCAATTTCTTCTGTCAACGTTTTGAGTGGTTCTAGATGAAGTCTCTGCTTCCTTTGCCAAGAGAAGGTGGAGCCAGACATTCTCTGAGGCCCCGCCAGCTCCCACTGGTTTCTTTCCTCCCTTTTCACCCCTCCCTGGGCTGAGCCACACTCCAAAAACGACATCTTTTTTAAAATATTTATTTATTTATTTTTATGTATATGAGAGCTTTCTCTGCATGTATACTTGCATACCAGAAGAGGGCATCAGATCTCATTATAGATTATTGTGAGCCACCATGTGGTTGCTGGGAATTGAATCAGGACCTCTGGAAGAGCAACAGTGCTCCTAACCACTGAGCCATCTCTCCAGCTCAAACCACATTATCTTACAGCCAGCCCCCAAGCTGTTCACACCCACAACTCTATTCCCCAACTCTGAAATATAAGCCATTCTCATAGGCTGAGGGCAGGTTAGGAAGCCCATGACCCTAGCACACACACACAGCTCACATGGCTCTGTTGGCTACCCGGAAACTGAGCTTGAGTGATGCTCTCAATCCTAGGAAGTGGTAAGGTTCCACAGTGCTCAACAGGGTCTCATGGAGCATGCCTGCAAGGCAAGGGCATGTGACTTTGACTTCACTCTTTGTGCCTGTCTGCCTGCTTTGGATGGCCAGACCAGGCCTGGTTTTGTTGGTGGTTTTTTGGTAACAGTGAAACTAAGTTCAGGATGAGGGCTGGAGGTGCTGCTGACAGCTTTGAGCCCAGGTGGGACAGGATCCCTGCTTGTTCAGAGCTGAGTACTTTGGACTTCTTGTCCATGCCCTGAATCCAGCTGTGGTTAATCCGGCTGTGGTTATGTGTTGGCCCTGGGCCCCTGACCTGGATTCTTTGTCATTGCCATTAGCCCCTCCTCAAGCCTTCAGCACAGATGCCTTTGTCATCCCTTTACCCAAGGCTTGAGCAGGGTCACTGAGTGGACTTGGCATGTTATTTTAGGCACAGAGAGGGAGGAAGAGCGAAGCGTATGCAGAATGCAGAAGGGAAGGCTGTGGGCACGTGGACTGTGCGATCCGGGAAGCCAGCATGGAGCTAGAGCGAGGTGTCCAAACCCTGGAAATCTCAATTTTGAGATTGGCAGGAGGAAGGCTCACTCCCCTCCCCCCCGTTCTGTGCCAGCATGCCCTGGTGCTCATAGTGCTCATACCCCCTACCAATGATATGCGCCCACCCTAGAATCCCTTTCTACTCCCCCAAGGCTCATTTGCCCTTGTTCATCCGAATAAACTGGCACAGCTGTTTCGCCAAAAATCATCTAAGTGTTGCTGTTTCCTGAGATAAAAGGCTGAAACACTTGAAGAGCTGCTTGGTCCCTTCATCTGGTGGTACCCGCATGCTCAGGTGCCTGGATGCTCCAAAATGAAGAAGTAAACCCCGGATGGCTATTGCCCAAAAGAGCTGTACCACTGAAAACTAGGGAGAATGATTTCTCCCCAACCTTCCTCCTGACCAGGGTCCCATCGACTTAGGCACCTGGACACCTTGAGGGAAGGAACGGAGTGCAGAACTACAGAAGGCCTTATCCTAAGAGCACCTTCAGAATCCTCCAGGGAAACCCTGAGTAGTCCAGGTTACCTCTTGGTGACAATAGACTCCCTAGAGGACTTCAGTGTTGAATAGGCCCATTCCCCATCTTGGTTTTCTCTGAAAATCACGTAACAGCCAAATGAATGAGGACTTGGGACTACTTTCAGTTTCTTCTGAAAGGTCATTCCATTTTCATGTGTCATGTGTAAAGACAACGGAATAAGGTTGGGATGCTGGCACATGCTTTTAATACCAGCACCCAGGAGACTGAGGAAAGCAGATCTCTGCGACTTCAAAGTCAGCCTTGTCTACATAGTGAGTTCCAGGCCAGCCAGAGATACACAGTGAAACCCCCCTCTCAAGAAATCAGAAACAAAAAACAAACTTAAAACCAGAAGGATGAACCTTCTGTAATAGATCCACACATGGGACCCTATAGAGACCCTAGGACTAGAGGCCCTAGGCAATGCCATTTTGTGAAGAGGTAAGGGGAGGAGGAGGTCCTTGCAGGAGGAAAGTCTGCAGTCAGGGTTGAAATCCATTGCACTGAAGTCAGGAAAGGCAGGGAAGGGGAAGTGGGTCTTGTATCTTTCTGTGTTCATTTGGAAGTTGCACGTTTGTCACAAAGCTTGTCTTTGTCATTTACATGGCATAAAGATGTCACACTGTCACAACGTCCTGTCCTTCTCCTCCTGGAGATCTCTATTAGGACTTCCTTAGGATCAGATGGGCCTAGCACAAATTCTAACTCATGATTTGCTCCCTCTATCTCCCTCCCAGTGCCACAGTGCAAAGCCAAGCCTTGTATATGCAAGCAACAAATGAAATAAATGATGAGGCAGCTCTGGACATTTTTTTTTTTAACACAGTCTTACCATGCAACTCAGGATGTCCTTGAACTCTCCATGCAGCCCTGGCCCTCTCTGAATTTCTAATTCTCCTGCCTGCACTCCTAAGTGCAACTATTATCGGCAAGCGCTGCTGTCCCACTAGACCCACGACTGTTCTCACCAGCCTCCTTGTCTCTTCCTCCTATCTTGGTAGGTAAGGCCAATCCCCCTCTTTATCTGGTTTCCCAGTCATTCAGGTCAGGCAGGCAGGCAGCCCTATTGATGCTTACATTAGTTACTTTACTGGTGCTGGGATAATGTGCCATGACCAAGAACAACTTAGGGCCAGTTTATTTTGGCTTATAAATCCAGAGGAGATGTCCATGATGGCAGGCAAGGCAAGGCAGCCAGTGGCTGGAGCAGGAGTCTGAGAAGTTCCACTGTGGAGACAGACAAATGTCTGCCCCCTTCTCGTAGAGCACTAAATAAATAAATAAATAAATGCCAAAATGCTGTTCCGACAGAGTATAACTTGAGGGACTGAAGAGTTTACTGGGTTTATTTTATAAAGTGTGAGTGGGGGTTACAAAACCGTGGGTGGCCCCAAAGCAGCCATGGCATCCAGAAGTCCCAGCATGGATGACGATGTCCTCATGGCTGCAGAGACGAAGTTCTCTTTCAGTTACCCTTACACAGTCTTTATATTCCAGCACCCACTCCACCCCCACCCCAGAGAGTATAAGGCCATGTACCAGTAGGGCAAAATCTCATACAAATGTCTAGGAAGTGCAGTGGGAGTAGCTAGAATCTCAGATGAGAGTCCAAACCCCCTCCAATCTCTTGTAGGACAGTTGGCAAGCCCAATGTTGGAGGATTCACGAAAGTGGGGTCACAGCTGTTCTGATGAAGCTGACAGCTGTTAATCTCGGAGGATCCTCTGCTTGGCACATCATTATTTACCAAGTGTTTCTGGTTAACTACATTAACCATGGAATTCTGAGAACTCCGATGATCCTGTCTCCAGCTATGCTGGTGAGCTGAAGCTTTATTAAGTGGGAATGCAATAAACATAGAGGCATGTTCCTTGCAGGCTGAGGAGCAGCAACTGTGGACCCACACAGTTTCCCACTGCACCCCCTCTCTGTCCCTGCAGCTCTGATTGTATTAGCACAATCCAATTTAGATGGGACGTGGAGTCCTTGACACGACTTTGACTTTTCTCAAGCCTATGCTGTATTATCATCATTTATTTGCCTCTACAAAATTTATGGAAAATTTTGTCCATTTCATTTAACATATGCAGCCATAGTGTTTAATTCATTTATTATGTTTGTCCCCAAGGGGCAGCTTATCTTGTTAGGCAGAGTAAGCATTTGTTACTTGTTAATTCTATGTAACCTCAAAGTTAGCATTTCATTTTGAGAGGACTCATACGGTAAAAGTAAATGTATTCAATTGGGCTAAATCTACTTGGCTCCCCTTCTCCCTCAGAGTCTGTATTAGTTACTAAGGTTTAATTGTTGCCTGCTGGCAAGCTACTTCAGGAGGTATTTTGAAAAGGAAATTGCATTCTAGATGCAGTGACCACTTGAGGTTGGAATATTTTGGATTTGTAAGGGTGCTTTTATGGTGCCAAAGCACGTTCCCTCCTACACACGCTGACTGTCACAAAGATGTCCCCAGGGTGATGGGGAAGGGTGTGGGGCTGCAATACCAATTCCACGCATTGGTTTCGTTGAGGATGGGGCATTAGGGCAGGAGGCGAAACACTATGGACTGGCAGGAACTGGTCTACAGAGAGCCTGTCTAGAAAGAACGTGGACTTTGGGATCACACAAATGAATCGGAATCTCCTTTCTGCCACTTAAAAGGGGGTGATATCAGGCAAGTTATCATCTCTAATAGCAGACTTGTGTTCCAGACCTGTAGCTCTGTGGGCTCAAACAGGCAATTAAGAACTCCCTTGCCATGGAGCCCCAAAGTCCTTCCATCCATGCTACTAATCTTCTAAGAAGACTGTTTACCCTGTGGTGAATTATTGCCTCAGAACTTTGATGAAGATGGCCAAGGAAGGGCGCTCTGACCTGGGAACACAGCTGTACACTGCCGACTGGACTGAGCAGGGAAGAAACCTAAGGCAGAAGGCGGCAGGCTGCAGCAGCGGAAGTGGGAAGAGGAGGCTTGTATAGTCCAGGGAGGGTACCACAGACACAAAACCAACTTTGCCATTTTTCACTGGATGGCTTTTTGGAGGTCAAAGTTGATGTGGGACCCAACATTGGAGGGAAGTGTGCTTGCCACACTAGCTCTGTTGTTTCTCTGATAGCTGGATGATCCAAATATTACCTTTCTTCCAAAGGAAGGTGAAGAAGAAAGAGGATGGCCTCAAGCTGCTGTTCACATAGTCAATGCCCTTCTTGCCCTCTTTATCTCCAGGGCATTTGGATGACCAATACCACAGACAGCCTGAAACATTCACACATTGCCTTTTATTGTGCATACACATCCATGATAGCATCTAATCTATAAATTGGGCACAGTTAAGAGATTAATGATAGAAGAATAATTATAACAATATAATCTCAAATATATTTTGAAAACATTTATGTGTGCGTGTATGCAGGTCAGAGAACAACTTTCTTTTATTATTCATTAATTCAATTTACATCTCAGGCATAGGCTCCTCCAAGAACAACTTTCCTTAAAATAAACAACTTGTTTTTATCATATATGTATGAGTGTTTGACTGCCTGTGTTCATGCATGACATGTGAATGCCTGGTGCCCATGGAAGGCTGAAGAGGGTGTCACATCCTCTGAAAATGGAGTTACAGTTAGTTGTGAGTTGCCATGTGGGTGCTGGGAACTGAACCTGGGTCCTCTACAAGGGCAACACATGCTCCTAGCCACTGAGTCTCTCCAGCTTCCAGAGGACACCTGCTGGCTCTCTCCTTTCATCATGTAGGTACCAGGAACGGGAAGGACGGCAGGCCAGGCAGAAAGCACCTTCCCACACTGGGTTATCTCCCCAGCTCCTCTTTTAGTAAATGTATGCACTGTATTCACCCTTCTCGTGAGGATGTGAGATGAGGACATACCCCATGAGGCAGAACAAGGCAAGTGGCATAGCATCAGAACTGTACAAGGTTCTTTGAACACAGCACTACCATATCACAGGAGCTTATCTCGTAATTGAGAGCTACCAGAGTGACTGACAGGCAGTGACTGACAGTATACACTGAGGATACGCTGGGCCAGGGCAAATTCTCACCTTGCTCGGGGCAGAGCGGGACAGTGGGAGATTTCAGCATACTACTTAGAATGGTATACAATTTAAAGCTTATACATCGTTTATTGCTAGAATTTTCCCTTAATATTTCTAGATCACGGCTGGTGGTGGATAACTGAAACTCAACTGCTGGATCTCTGTGCTTCTCTTTGGAACAATAGACACAGGGAGCATTCTGTGCCACTCACAGTTGATGATGCCAAGCTGAGGATGGTACTGCAACTGCACGGGAAAGAATGATGCTTCCAGTCGACTTTCTGTTCCTCACTTATGCCTTGAAATTAAAAGAGAAGCCAACTTCTGGGGTAACATGTGGCCACTTAACCACTGCCTTAGACTCCACAGACATGGGCAAGTTGGGTGAAACCAGCTTTAGTAGGCATCAATGCTGGGATGCCCACAGATTGATATTCAGAAGAGGACAGGGGCTTTGCTGTGGTAGGACAGCAATTCCATTACAGTCATCTTTCCTGTGTCTCTACCCCAGGGCGACTACAGCTCTGATTTTGGGTGAGCTGAGGAGGCCTCTGGGTCTCAATTCCTTCTTGGGCTGAGGAGGCCTTTGGGTCTCAATGCCTTCTTGATGGTTGATTTGCCACATGCAACGGCCACCCCCATGCCTCTGAGGAGGGCACTGGCTGGCACCTTCTATGGAGAACCCTGTGTCTGGGCAGCTAACTTTCCTAGACACAGCTGCAGAGCTCCCTAGAGACAGTGACTCGGCACAGTGCAGATGCACAGGATCACCCTATCCCTCTGCGGAGGACATGGGGAGCAGACAAGGGGTCTGCATCACTTCCAATCTAGCGTGTCAAATGCCACAAGAACTTCCTGGATGTTGTAGAAATGACCTGGGCCCAGAGCCTGTGGCTCTTTGGCTGACAGCTTTCTCCTCCACTTCCTAGCCGTGGTCCTCCAGGTCCTGAGCTACTTCCCCGTTTTGGGAATCCAATTCCTCCCAGATCTTAGGTCTTTTCTTCTCTCCATAGCCACTCTGGCCTCACTCCATTTCTTAATCCTCTCTTCTCCCCAAATCATGCCATTCTAGTGGTCTCCAAAATAAAAACTTCCTTGACACTGGGAGCATTGAGCTCAAAATGGAAGGTTGCAGCAGTGATTTGAACCCTGGGTGGATGGGGAGTGATATAGCAGATACAGTTTACAGCACCTCACAGCCTTCAGTCTCTAGCACCAGTGGCCCATCTTGTGTCTGTTTTCCTCTTCCTCCAGGACATGAGCCTCCGGCCCTCTGGGGCTCCTTCATTGCCCTCTGGCTGGCTGCCCTTCAGGCCAGGCAGCTACCCTGTTCCCTGGCCTTTTCCTGTTCTTCAGCTCTCTAAAGGTTAGAATAGTACTGCATAGATAAGGCCTGCTTCCTGGGTGGAGGCCCTGGAGCCTCCTCCAGTCCACACAGCATCCACGCTGTAGAGCCTGTCTTCCCATTCCCACACCCTCACTCAGGGGTTGGCTCAGGACAAAGGCTCGTGATTTGGCAAATAAGAGGGCACAGACCTTAAAGTCTAGGTGAATTGCCCAGAACCCTGTGGTCTAGGTCCGCTCTAAAAATCTTGAAAAACATGAATAATCCAGAGCATGAATAACATGAAAAATCTACTGTACCTCAATTATGCTATGGATAATAGTTATATAACAGTCAGTTCAGAAAGCAAATACTAGCTTTGTCAGGGTTCTTGTAGACTTCCAAATGCCCGCCTCATAAACTCATATGGCACACTATAATTTGGGGACCATTGGTATTTTTTAACCAGTGAGACGTGAGTGGGTTTTTTTTTTCCCCCTCTTTCTTTCCAGATTGCTCTACTCAGAGTCTAGAGCTACTCTGTCGGCAACTGCAGCACCCGGCAGGCCAGAAGATTCCAACATTCATCGTGACGCCTTGTGGCTGCTCACTGGAGCCAGGGAAATAGGAACCTCTTGTGAAGCTTACTATCCAGGAGGTGAAAACAAATTGTTTGCCAAAATATGAGCAAAGAAAGAGCAGAAGGGAACTGTAGATAACTGGGTTGAAAGCACACACGCGCACACACACACACACACACACACACACGAGTGAGCCTGAAGAGTTTATCAAAACACTAGCCATTCGCTCTTCTTGTAGTCCAACATTCTGTGCTTGCAGGGAAAACCTCAACGAATCTCACATCTTTCTTTTCCTCAGGACCATGTTGAATAACCTTTGATCTGCTCTTGTGTTTCCTTCTTTTATCTTTACAGATTTTTTGAAGATATAAGCCATATTTCTTTAGATTACTTTGTATCTATTTCATGGTCTACTTCATGCAAGGTTCTGGGGAGGTGACTCAAGAGTGGGGAGGTGGAGACAGGGGGATCCCAGGAGCTTGCTGTGTAGCCACAGTGGCTACTTGGTGAGCTCCAGGCTCAGTGAGAGGCTAAACCTCTCAAAAAATTAGGGTAGAGAGTAATTGACATAGCCACCCCAGGTCAATCCCTGGCTTCACATACACAAGCATATCTGTGTACATGCTTAACACATACCCACGTATGTGTGTGTGTACTTATGAGTATGTATGCATACATGTATACAAATATATACAAGAAAAAAGTAAAGTTAATCATTCTTTTTCATTTATCTGAAAATGTCTATTCCACCTTATGTTTAGGAGTTACTACCATTGAATTCACAATTCCAGATCTAGTAATACTGTCTAGTACATTGAAGAGATCCATTTTCTCCCTGTTTCCGGCCTACTCTTAGAAGAATACAATCAGCCTAATCCAGGAGCTTTTTTACTTTGTCTTTGATGATATGTACTATGGCTCTAAACGATAGCTATATATGAATTCACTTTTTACCATCTTGCTTGGTATGACATGGTGATTTCTCAATTCTAGGAAGATGTGTCATTAGTTGGTTTCAAATATTCTCCAGTGTCACTGTTGGTTCTCTATGTTTCCTAGAAATGGGTGCTGAGCTCACCAGTGGGATCATACAGATTCAAGGCCTTTGTCAAGACTCTTGGAGGTATGCTGTCTGACTCTTCTCCTTTGTTGGACTGCAGCAGTCCTTGACACTGAGCCTCCCCCAGACCTTGCTGGTGATGGAATCCTGGTCCTTGGTCATGCTAGGTAAGTGCTCTGCCAGTACCCACTCAGAGGGAGATGGAAAGTGCTTAAACTGTACCTGGTAGGGGCCTCCTTCGGCAGATCCGCAGAGATTTTAGACACCACTCAGTCGTCTTTGATGCCGTTCAATTTGTTGTGACAAGATGTTCCAAACTCATACTCGTAGCAAATGTACAATTAGCCATTTCTTAGAGTCCTGCAATAGTTTTCTTTGGATTACAACTTGGGCACTGATGGATATTCAGTATGTGGACAAAGCTGGATGTTACACATGTTTCTTGTTATACATAGGTGTAATATTTTATACACGTGTTGTAAATGTGTCATGAGCTTGGTTCAAATTAGAGTCTATAAAACTTGTCTTCTTGATCCTATTGGGACCTCCTTTCCTCTACACTTGAGATTTTAATTCTCAGATACCGGACATAAGGAAAGACTTTTCTGGATTTTGTGTGTATATTATGGAATATGCACACCGTTGTGTCACAATAAGCACACAACAGCCAAGGAGAATCATAACAGTATTGCTACCATTATGAACAATGAAAGCATTTTTATTTTTTGCACATTCCCCTCATCTCCCTTCTTCCTCCTGCTGTTACAGTAGTTGCACTGTTGGTCATGGCTTCTAGCTCACACCCACCCTACTATCCCTTTCAGCACTCATGGTTATGGCTGCCTGTCTATCCCTCTCCACCTGTCTATTTACACACCTAACCACCACAGCCTCAGGGGTCTCCTACGCAGCTTGCTTGTCTACACCTTGTTACCCAGTTGACTCTTCCTCCAGGTCCATGGCAAGAGAATTTCTTGTGTCCTGGCATTCTGATAAGAGCTTACCATGGCCCATTTGCTTAAAAGTTAGTTTTTAAATATAAAAATTTTGGTCATGCGTTCTTTTGAAAATCTTAAATACGTTATTTTGCTTTCTTTTTGTGTTATACATTGTTATGAAAATTTTTAGCTTTTTCCTATATGTCCTATGTTTCTTTATATATACTTATGCTTCCTGTGTGTCTTTTCACTGCATGCATGCATACATGCATACATACAAACACAGTGTTCATGTTATGTACCAAAACCAATATTGAAGCCCAGACTTTGAACCTAACTGTCCCTGGAGACACAATCTTTAAGGTGGTGATTAGGGATGCAGGGGGTCAGGAAGATGGGGCCCTAGTCCACTATGACAGGTGTCCTGACAAGAAGGTGTGGGCACCAGTCATGCACACACAAGGAGAAGACAGCAACTGCAAGCCTAGGACAGAGGCTGGCCTGAAACCAAGCCCTGCTGAGATCTTGATTTTGGATTGCCAGGTTCTACAACTGCAAGAGAGGAAATTCCTATTGTTATTCAATCTATCAGGTATATGCTTTCCTACTGCAGCCCTGGCTAGCTCAACAGCCCAAGATTTTTTATCTTCTTTTTAAATCTTAGTAATCCCACTGTTTTGGGTTACTCTTCTCAGGCATGTGATATATTTTTAAAGTGTGGAGTCTCAGATCTTTGGCAATTCAGTAAAATATTCTTGAGTTATAGTTTTCAATATTCTGTTTTTCTTTCTTTGCTTCCCCAGTCCCCAGGAACCCCCATGCTCCAGCTCCTTTGCCTATCTTGAATAGTTATTGCTTTCTCTAACATCTTTGCAATTTGTTTCTTTGTCTTATGAATTAACTTGGACTTTTGGAGACAGTACCTCAACTCTGTATCCCAGGCCAAACTGAGACTGTGTATGCCAGGCTTGTCTCAAACTGATGTCAGTCCTGTTTCAGCTACCCAAACACTGAGATTACAGACGCGTGGCACCGTGCCTGCCTTACCCATTGGTGATTCTTTTTGCTTTTAAAAGCAATCATCTGTAGCACCTGGCTAGCTCCTGGTAGCCCATGAGCCTCTAAACACTTCCCTTATTTCCATGGGTCATTACATACCGTGAACATTGCCTCACTGACACAGAAGCAAGCGCACTGCCTCCTCACTTCTCTGAGCTGAGGCCCCACCGTCTGCCCACTCCTGGTGCCCAGTTCCTCCCTGGTCTCTCTGCATTCCTGTGCTTCTTTTCAAAACAAGCCTATGCCCTCCTCTGCTGAAGCATTTTCTAAACCCACCCCTTTCCTATAGAACTAACTTGTGCCTTCACTGAACTTGCTACACAGGATTTCAGATGCACTCAGCCCCTTCAAGGCCATTGCCCCATGGGCAGTGCTGCAGCAAGAGGCCATCAACTCTCTGAGGGTAGTGCCGCCCTAGTTATTCTGACCTTTGCAGCTTGGCACAGTAAGTTATACAGAATAAATACTCAGTAAATGTCCTAGTATGTTCCTGTTTCTGTTTGTTGTGAACCAACCTTAGATACCCAGAAGAACATTAATGTTAAGGACACCTGGGCCATGAGAATAGTTAAGATCAAATAGTTAAGAGTTAAGATCAAATAGTTAAGAGTTAAGATCAAATTTGGGTTCAAACGATATTGTATGGTGGGCCCTGAGTGCAGTAAGTCCTTAATGGGGGCTGTGGTGGAATTTCTCATGAAAAATGATAGCATTCAAAATATTCAAATTCTTCTGTAAGATCTGATCATGGCGGAAGGCTGCTGTACAGGCCCTTCTGAGTTCTGTGGCCGCAAGCTGAGGTGACAGCTTTTCATCACTCTGAGGGATCTGTCTTGGGCCTTCCACCTCCTTCTGTGCTACTGGCCCTGTCTCACACAGCATCCTCGTTCTGTTTTTGGAATGAGGTTTGTGGTCTCCTGAGTCAGAACCCTTGCCCTGCCCCTGTCACCCGCAACTTCACACTCTCAGGACAGAGAGTCCTCTTTCCTCCCCTAACTGGATCCCAATAATTTAACGATTGGGTTTCACACCGCTGGCTGAGTGCCCCATTTGGCTGATAGGGGTGCTCTTGCTGTTGATCGCTGAGGTCTGGCAGCCTCCTCTTCTCTAGCTCTCCTTGGCCCAGTCAGCTGACTGGTGGAGCCCTTGCCTTTCCCCTGTGGGTTCTGGCCCAGCCCACAAGGGAGTTCCTCCCTGCCATCCCTCTCTCCTTAGCTTTGGCTGGGATCGCACTGGCTGGCCCACAGAAGAGGATATGAAGTTAACTTTCTCAGTAAATCTTCCCTCTGGACTTTTCAAGATAGAACAATCATTTGTTCCCATAGATAAGCCGTGAATCCAAATGTTTAAAAAATTGAAACCAGATTAATAAAGCCACAGCAGCTGCCAGTATCTTAGAATTCTAGGTGGAGCTTTGCCCCTGGAAGGTCTTAAGGCTTTGGGAAAATAGGAACGCCTAAGCTGGGAACTCGTACCAAATAAAATATTAGTTTAGCCTGTAGAATATGTGTGTACTCTTGTTTAGTTTCAGGTCAATAATTTTAATTACTGTCTTTCAGTTAACAGTTAAAATACTAAAGAAAGAAAACTAGATACTGTCTTCTTGGCACACTGCAAAACCTTCACAGCTTTAAGTTAGTAGAAAAAGCAACAATGAGAGCAGAGAACACATTGTAACCACAGATAGCTCTAAAATAGACTTTGTAGCCTAACATTAATTAAACCAAATAATTGCTGAGCACACAGTAATTGATCAGATTATTGACTGTCTCTGTTGTTTGGATGCAGAGCTGTTTAGCATTTTCTAATCTGCACTGGGAACACCCATGAGTTGTTTGTGGGTGGATGAAACTCAGAATAACACAGACCTCAGAGCCCTGGCTCCCTGTCCCATGAGGCTGTGTCTCCTGGCCTTGTCCCCTGGGCTGTCAGACATCAGGGCAGGTACAATGGTGATTAGTTAGATGGAGACTTGTTAGAAGTCCCAGGCTGTGGCCCCAGAAAATGGCTGTTTAGTAAGCCTCTGATTTCATGTGGGGAGGCTAGGAGCAGTGTGGGTGGCAGGATCAAGGACTGGTCAAGACACCCATGGCCTGATCCTGAAACCTGCAAGTGTGGTACCTCACTCGCAGAGAGGCTCATGGGAAAGTGGGATACCCAGATGACTTTGAAATAAAGACACTCTCCTGGATTAGCTGGTAGTCCATGTAATCATCACTTGGCTGAAGATAATAGGGGCCTGGGAATAAGAATCAAAGATTTACACATGCTTCCCTTTCTTCTTTCTTTGACTCTCATTCTAATTGTGCAGCAAATATCCTTGGTTTCCTTTGGTCCTCGGGAGGATGCTATGTCCCTGTCATGGCCTGGGTGTGGTGCAGAATGGGTGCTGGCTCCTTCCCAATGACCAGCAGAACTGGGAGGCTCCAAAGTCCACAGTGCATGAGTTGCCTAGGATTAAACAAGTCGTTCCTCTGGATCCTGGTGTGGTCTATGTGAGGAGGGAAAAGACCTGTATGTCTGGTATTACTGCTGACATTGGGTAGGAAGGTCCCCAGACTAAACAAGATTGTTGTTTTCATGGGGAGTAAATGGAATATTGATTTAGTCTTCTGGGTTGTGCTAAGTCCTTATTTCCCCAGTAGCACTAGTCCATTGGCAGAGACGTCCTCTCAACTATCTTCCTAGTCTCTCCTCATTTCGTGTCCCCTAACTGGTCAATATAAACCAGCTCCTGAGTTTCTGCTACACTGAAAGACAATCCTAGTTTCTATTTTTGCACACCCAATGAGATAAGTGGTTGGCAATGCCCTCCTTTAACACCAAGAATCTTGGGAGCAGGGAAGGTAAATCAGTTTTCCCCAGGAATTCCAACACTGAATAAAGGCTAGAATCCAGTCCTACTAACATATTCTAGTCTATTCCATGATCTCAGTCTGGCAGCATCCACATGTTATAGCAGAGTCCTTTCATATGGTGGAACTGTCCTCAGAGATGAGTCCTTGTCTACACTGTTTGTTATGAAGATACTACAAGCCCAAGATCAAGGCACCAGCAGATTCAGGCCTGCTGAGGCCTGCCAGCTTCCTGGTTCTTGGATGGTGTCTTCATCTCCTGAGTCTCTTTTTAGTCCAATCTGTTCTTCAGGACATCATGAGCTGATCGTTTCTCCAAAACTCTACCTTCTAACACTATTACTTTGGGAGTGATAGCTTCAAGATGTGGATTTGTGAGGGAAAACAGAGTGATCCAGATTGTAGAAGATGGGGAGGAGGATAAATGGGGTCTCTCTCACTCTCATTTGATCTATTCCTTCCAAGGAGCTTGGACTCCTGGACCATCTAGCACTTGACACCATAAACTGATTTAGATTTTAGAGGCCTTTCACATCGGGCTTCCCCCTTCACTCATTCAGGGACCGAGGAACAGAACTACAGAACATCCATGCCACAGAATACTGTTTGGCAGTGAACAAGAATTATCCACTGACACACATGGCATGAACGGTCATCAGAGCATCAATTACACAGTGAAGAAGGCTAATGCCACAGAGTCATATTGTACGATTCAATTGCTTATGTCTGAAATGCCAAGATTCTGGAAGTGGAACTGAGACTTCCTGAGCTGGAACAGCAGCTGACATGAGCAGCCAATCACAGCACGGACAGCTACAATGAGCCCTTCCAGGCCACTGGAGTTCAGTACCTTCTCTGTTAGGTCACTCCGCAGCATGACTACAACCCAACACTGGGATGTACACAGGATGTCTGAAAGCTCCGGGACAGTCTGAGAGACCTTTCGTCAACTCCATGAAGAGTGACCAACCTGATGATGAGATGTGCAGCCTTTCCATGCTGCAGTGCAACAAGGGCATCTACAAAGTTCACTCAGAAGAACTGTGCAACTGAGTTACCCCTCAACAACCCCCCCAGAACCCCAAACACACACAAAAATCTCATTAATAGTTTTAGTAAGTTTATAATTTTGTATTAGCCATATCATAGGCATCCTTAGGCAAGTTGGACACACGGGCCCTGGGTTGGACTTCACTGACATAACTCAGCCCCAGTAGCTGGCTTTCCTTAGGGAACCTTGGGAGAGCCAGTTGAGGCGGAATGATGGTAGCCACTCAGAAGGTAAGTGCTGTCATTGTACAAAACGTTCACATTGTCTCCCTTAACTTCTCTGAGAGGCATCTCAGAGACATAAATGTATCTTAATAATGCGTGATTGTCCCTCCTATAAAGATACAACACACTAATAAAGATCTCAGAGTCTAAGCCAGGAAAGTTAGCCTGTTGAGAACTAAAGCGATTTAAATCAATCTCTATTCTATAACTGGGAGCAAAGTGTCCTGCAGACAAAGGTTCTGTGACCTTTTACTTTCATCATGATTATTAGCAGTACTGTATAAAGAACCCAATGGGTGTAGGCCAATACTTCTCTGAAACACAATATGAGTCGTGAGTAAGTTACACAAAAGAGTTTTTAAGATAAAAGTTGGTAAACCGCTTGCTTAGCAAGCCCTGGATTCAATCTCCAGCACCGCACGCACGCACGCACGCACGCACGCATGCGGACACGCCCATACACACATACTGAAGATAAAAACCACAGTATAGAAGGTAACATGTGACATCTGACATCAAGCCTTAAATTGTACGCTGGTTCCTCCTCTCCGAAGCTGTCTTTCTTGAGTGTTGAGGGCAGCAGCCACAGGTGTATCATTGTAGCAACTGGTAGTTTTTAAAGTCACACACCTTGTGTTGGGTGATGGAATCTAGAGAGAGAAAAAAATCAGTTTGACAGTTAACATAGCTAGTTGCAACACAGGTCAGCCCTCAGCCCCCAGCCTCCCACCCTTAAGACAGTGTTTCTCTGTGTAGCTCTGGCTGTCCTGGAACTTACTCTGTAAGACCAGGCTGGCTTTGAACTCAGAGATCTGCTTGTGTCTGTCTCCTGAGTGCTGGGATTAAAGGCATGTGCCACCAAGGCCCAGCTGTAACCCTTTTTTTTAATGCTTTACAAAATGATAGTTTAAACATCTTAAATGCTTCAGAGCTGTTCACAGTCTCACTTGCCCTTATAGTACTCTGGATTTAAAAAGTAAAATGAAACAAAGTAAAAGTAATACCACTGAGTTCCCCAGTCACACTAGCCTCAGATCACTCCCTTTGACAGTCCTTTGTCCTATCATACTAAGGACATTCCCATCGGGACAGAACATTTTGTTGGATGGAGCTGGGACACGTGCCAGTCAACGATACCTGAACTCTAATCTCTGTGAGCTTCTTTGAGTACCCACTGTTAGAAGGGAGAATATAAATATTTAATTTTGATTATGATATTAATCATGAGATCTAGACTGTCCCCGGCTGTATACTCAGTTAGATACTCCATGTGGAATACAAAGTCAGGCACAGTTCCCAAAACCCAGTTTGTGGTCCACTGAAAGCGGTTGGACTGGGGAAATGCTTTCTTATGGCTTGAAACTTCATTACTTTATGAAAGGTGTAAGGTGTATCTGGTCACAGAGGCCAGGCAGCTGGTCAGTGCAGTGTGCGACAATTAACCACAATCCCTCCGCCATGGCTGCCATGTGTAATGTTCCACAGCTTGTGTGGAAAGCTTGGTCCCCAGCGGCTGCTTGGGGAAGTGCTGGAAACGTTAGGCAGTGGAGCCTTGCAGAGGAAGTGGGTGGCCGAGGTCTGTGCTGGGCTGGGTCCTGCCCTACTCCTCGCTCCCTGTGCTTCCCAGCTGCTACCCCCAATCAGGATGTTCTGTCCACCTGTGGCCCCTAAACAGCAGAACCAGACAATCATGCCTCGAGATCTCTGAACTGTGGTCCATAATATATCCTTCCTCTCCTGTCATTTTTCTCAGGACTTTTGTCAGAAACAAAAATATTGACTAATAGACTATCATTTTGTCAGTACTAAAAGGCTTACTGGCCACAAGTGTCTTTTTACTATTAAAAAAAAAAAGGAACACAGCTGATTGTTGGAGCTCCCTGGCTGACAAGCTTAATTAGAGTTTATAGGCATCTCCCATTAGACAACCATGCAATTAGTTAGGCCTTGAAGAATACACCTCACGGAAGATGGACAGCAATGGTGGCTGTGTGGAACAAGGGAGAAAAGGGGGTTCATTCCAGAAATAAAAAGAGAGTAGAAGATATAATAAAGCTCATCTTAGTTTTGGCTTAAGAAAATGTTCAAGAATTTAACTGTTGCCTTCCTGTAAAGATATGCTTCCATATAAGACGGGCATTGGTGAGGGATTTCCGGGGTACTTGGGAAGAGAGGAACATACTGGCTCGCATTTGATGCATATGTATGCGTGTGCTCATGAACACGTGTTTCACACTAACAGCATGGGCACACCACTTAGTGTCCTCTACAGTGGTGAAGCGAGCCTCATGGCTTATACCTTCATCTGAGTTTGTTGTGATACTGCATTAGTTTGTGCCGTTTGTCTTTGCTTGTACACACCTCTGCGATGTCAATGCTACAGTCTTCTTTACGTGTTCACATTATACTGACATTTTGTTTAAATGTACCTGGATTTTGAAGCACGGATGCAGATCTGCTCTCTGTACCTGGTCTATAAAGTGATTCAGCCATACTGCCATCCAGGTTGCAAGAGCTCCTTGGTCCCCAGTTTTATACATGGATTTCTGACTGAGTCAATTCAAAGTCATTAAAAAAACAAAACAAACAAACAAACAAAAAACCCTCAACACCAACAAGCCAATAAAAGAAGGTCTCTTCCTACTTAATCTGAAAATTCAACATAATCCAAAAATTTCAAGTTAAAAAAAATAAAATTAATATAGTGACTCTAACATAGGAATACAGATTTGAAAAGGAGAACCAGGTGATAAAAGGGAATTGTTGTAATTACAGCATTAAAGTCCAATGAGGTTTGCACGGAACACATAAAACACTGTAGAATAATGTGAGTGGAAGGGGCATTGGGCATCAGTGGAACACAGACGGGTCAGGCAGATGACAAGACCTGCTTCCCCAGTCCTGTCACATAGTGAGTAAACTGCAGACAGAGCGCAGCTCCGGACAAGAAAAACTAGCATTATTATCACCATCACCATTCAGCTTTTTGAGACAGGCTTTCATGTAGTCCAGGTAGTACGTGAGCTCCTAACCCTCCTGCTTCCTCTTCTCGGGTGTGTCGTCAGTACACAGCTAAGCATTTGAAGCAGACAAGATGCAGGAGATGTCCTTGAAACTGAGGCAAGAGTCCTCCCTGTCCTTCTGTCTCTTTCCTGCCTTCCTTAGTTCTTTCATTCTTAAAACAAAAACTCTAGCCCCAGACCCTCCATGTTCTTTGATAGGACTTGGCATGAATCTACAGCAAGCTGCAGCTTTCTTGCCACACTTCTGTGTGGTCTCATGGTTGGTGTATGGGACCAACATGCTGCCAACATTGATGTTTTATGGTATGGAGGACAAGTCACAGTATTTAACTAAAACTTGGTAGTGACTGATGGCACTGTGCCAACTTAAGAGTACTGGGGACTAGGCTTTTTCTCTGTGTATCGAAGAAAGTTCAGTGGCCACATACACAGGCTCATTCAGTTAGGCATTTCCCCTACTTCACTGTGGGATGAGTATTACCCAAGCCTCTGGTAGGGGACCAGTGCAAAGGCTGGTCCCCTAGCCTTGCTAGCTTGCATATTTATGGCAAGAGCTTTGCCCTCAATAGCAGGGGCTCAGGTTATGGACGTCCCTGTCTTAGGGTGTCTTAGTTATGGTGATGAAACACCGAGACTAAAGCAATGTGGGGAGGGAAGGGTTTATTTGGCTTACACTTCCACATCATTGTTAATAAATAAAGGATGTCAGGATAGGAACTCAGGCATTACAGGAACCTGGAGTCAGGAACTGATGCAGAAGCTGTGGAGGAGTGTTGCTTTATTGGTTTGTTTTTCATGGCTTGCTCAGCCTGATATTTTTTTTCTAGTACCCAGGACCACCAGCCCAGGCTGGCACTGCCCACGATGGCCTGTGCCTTCCCCCATCAATCACTAATTAAGAAAATGCCCAACAGGCTTGCCTACAGCCATATCTTAAGAAGGAATTTTGTTTACTGGGGTATCCTTTATTTTTTTTAGATGACTCTTGCTTGTGTCAGGCTGACATAAAAACTCCCAGCCCCAATCACAAAGCACTCTCGAGTGATGGACCCAGCACTCACCCCTGAATAACTTTCACAGGTTGGCTACAGTTCTGTATGGAGCTGATGGAGCAGGTCCCTCCTATCATCTATGGTTATCCCACAGGCTTGTCTTCCACAGGCTGAGCAAAACCTTGCTCCTTCAGCACTGGTCCCCTAGCCTTGCTAGCTCTGCTCATATCTCTTTTGGACTCTTTCAACTCAAGTCCAGGGATAACTATCCTTCATTTCAGCAAGAGCAGCCATCCTCTAGGCCAGCACCCTTGGCCTCCCCTCCCTTGGTCCTCTCTCCTTCCTTTTGGCCATCATGGGCTGACTGCTTCTCCTGACTGAAGCCTTGCCCTACCAGGCCAGGGCAGAGGTCTATCCTGATCCTCTTCCTTATTCTGTCCTTGGCTCCAAAGAAACTCTCAGTAAGGACCTCTCTCACCTCCACTGCATTCCTGTACCACATCTTCTTCATAGCATCTGCCACTGGTGCTGTTTAAAATCTGCTTTCTGTCTTCTTTCTTAGAGTGTAAGGCTGTGCCTTTCTCTTAGCACATGAGCAGTGCAAAGTAAGTATCATTTTACTGAATGATGAATGAGACTCAATGCTGAGTGTGTGTGTGTGTGTGTGTGTTAGCTAACACTGACCAGCAACTTGACAGGTTGATAAATCAGCTACGGGACAAATCTCCTGGCATATCTGTGAAGAGGTGGTGAGTGGATTAACTGAACTGGGAGGCCCTACCCTAAGTGTGAAAGGCACTGTTTCATGGGCTCAAGTCTTGGAAGGAATAGAAAGGAGAAAGTGAGCTGAGAACCAGGCCTTGCCTCTCTGATTCCTGAGAGATGTGACATGCTGCCCTGCCTTCGTGACTCCCTACCACTATGACTGCATTCTAAACTGTGAGGCAGAGCAACCCTTCCCTCCTTGAGTTGCTCTGTGATATTTTGTCACAACAAAGAGACAAGTAGCTAACACAGCATTCTTGAGGAAGAAGTTTGATATTTTGTCACAATGAAGAGACAAGTAGCTAACACAGTGTTGAGGAAGAAGCTTGACCCAAGGCAGCTCCTCACATTCCTTTCAGCTCTGACACTGCCCAGGGCTACCCAAAGCCTGGCACCTCTCAGGGTGCAGGAAGCAGTCAGCCACAGGAAAGATACTCTGCCCTGGCCTGTCATTCATAGAACTTGTATTCTCTGTCCTGGACATGGAAATAAAATGACTTATCACAAGGCCATCCCAGTGCTTCCGATCTCACTGGTGGATTTTGTGATGTTCAACTGACTTAATTGTGGCGCATCTTGTGTCTATCAGATATGTCTGCGTAGACAATTACCCCATGTAAAGATGCTTTCTCTCATTCTCCATCCCTGCCCTCCCATTCTGTTTTCTTGAATGGCCACTCCAGCATACTGCTGAAAAGGGTGGTAGCATTGCTATGTTTCTTTTATTCACTAATATCTCATTTTAGATTTTAAATATCCACCTTGACAAAAGGAGCGATTAGATTAAGATCAGTAGCCTTGAAAATGGGATGTATAACTATTCTTTGTTTAGTTCTATGATCATTTGTTAGTTTTGGTAAAGCCTACTACTAAAATTACATAGAGGAGATGCTACTTTTAAAATAAGATATACAAACTATAAATCTGCCATTTCAGCTATTTTGACTGAACATTTCAATAAAAGCACATTGACAGTACTGTGCAGATACCAGCACTTATGAATTTTAAACTTTCTCATGGTCCCAGACCAAATCTCTGTATCCACTGAACAGCGGCTTCCCACTCTCATGCTGCCTGCAGTAGTTTCAGGCAGCCCCAGTCACATGTTCTGTCTCTGTGACTTTGTCTGTCCTGGGGATGCCACAGGTATGGCATTGGGTTTGTTATTCTGTGCCTGGCATGACGTTTGATCGTGTGTTGCAGGTGTCAGGCTCTGCTTTGTAGGCAGGAGACAGTACAGCATGCGGAATCACTGTATTTGCTTCGCTGCCATCTGTCAACCGACGCTTGGGTAGCCTCCACCTTTTGCCACTGTGAATAAGGTGGCTACAGTTACAGACATACACATCCTCATTGACAGTTGTCACATCTGGGGCAGGTTATCCATGTCCAGCAGTGGACAGACTGGGTCACTGGTAACTCTGCACAGCATTTTCCTTAGTGCCGAAATACTTGTATTTCCCTTAGAAGCATACAAAGGCTCCAGCTACCCACAGTTTCTTGAACACTTTTTGTTTTCTAACTTTTGGCAGTGGGGTGGGGGTGGTAGTGCCCATCATGAGGGGTGTGGGGATCTGATTCATGTTTCCCCACGATTAGTGTTGGTAAACATTTTTTTTGTGGATTTACTATACCTTTGGATGGTTTTCTGGAATTTTTTTTTCACATCCCTTGTCCCATTTCTTACTACTGGCCTCACTATTATCTTTGGAGTCACTGGAGGTTCATGTAGTCTTCAGGGTTGATGAGTGCCCACTCGGCTCCTGCCCACTCTCCACGGTCCATAAGATGGTGGTGAGGATCTCTCTTGCAGAGCCCCCAGCATTAGCTGCAGGACAGCTGTGCTCCTGGGTGGTGGAGCAGAAGAGAGGTCTGGCTGTCTACCCCATGCTCAAGGCTCCCACCATCCCGAAAGGTGGCTTTCCTGGAATGCATGTGTTCCGGTTGCTGTAAACCTAAAGGCTGTATGGACTTCCCCGAGGGTCAGGCAGCTTCTGCTCACTTCCTGTGATGGCTGAGCCCCTGGAGCACAGGTCGGTGCCCTTAGGACATCACCCTGTCCTCCTACAGCAGCTTAGTGTGGGGTGAGAGACACTCTCCTGGTTTTTTTCTTCACGTTTTGTGATGATCCATTTGTCCGTGTTTTTGGTTCCCTGTTTGGTTTTTGTGTCTCACTCTTGAATTTATCAGCGTGAAGTTGCTCACCACAGTGCCCTGATTTTCTGACACCCTGTTCTGTGTGCAGTCGTGTCTAGCTCCAGCCGCAGCACTGTCCACTGACTGCTCTGCCTTCCTTCCTCAGGCTTGTGTGCGTTCTTACTCTTTAGATGATACAAGTCACTACTGCCCAGCTTCATCTTCCTTCCACTTTGCTCTATTAATATATGGAGGTGTCACCATAATTTTTTCCTCCTTTCATACTTAGGGATTATCTTATTGACATTTATCTTAAGCACTGATGTTTAGGAACAGAAACAGACTGAAAGTTAAAGTGGCAAAATTTCATCCAACTACTGTTTTCTCAGCTTGAAAGCTAGGGGAGGCTTATTGCCTTTCCCTCTAAGGTGGGGGCACCTCCGCCCCAGTCCTGTTTGCAGAACACTGGTTTCTGTACTATACAGTCTGAAGTCTACCAGTTTGAAATCTTACAATTGAGAGAAAAGTTCCCTACCAGTATAAAATCCCACTCCCTATGAAGAAGATGCCAAATGAGACATCAGGTGGCAGGGATGGGGCTTCTGGAGTTTTTCCTGATGCACTTCCCCAGCTCAGGCTGCAATCAGAGAGGAGCCCAGGCAGGGTGGCGTGAACAGCTTTCAGCTACTTTCTCAAAGCTCTGTACTGATGTTTGAGGTCAAGGTGACACACCTTGAGGTCTCTGTCCTTGGCTGGTTGATGCGCTGGCTTCCTGCTTCCACCCACAGTCTTTTCTCTGTGCCTGCGCCTCCTCTGCTTAGAAAAGAAACTCTCCAAATAGATTAACATCTACATTCATGAGAATTTAACCTTTTGCCCTCTTCCAAAGTCTTATCTCCAAATACATTCGTATTCTAAGTTCCCGACAAGCTTTATCACAAGCTTGAATCTCCATCACTTGAAGTTCTAGGGTGTTTAATATTAACTGCCTAGCAGGCAACAGAAAAGGAGCCAGAGCCTACGGTACTCCAGAGCCACAAGAAAACTACCTTTCAGCCATAACCCAGAGCATCAATTAACCAAGCCAGTGAGCAAAGACAGGCTAAATGATCAGTAACATCCCATTAGGAGGTCAGGCTTTGAAGTTCCTTTTATTGGATGCTGGGAGCCATGGGGCAGCTCTTATACACTGGGGGCATTGCTTGGGACTGGGGCTGCTGTGGGGCTTAGTGAATGTCTAATCTTTATAGCAAGTTTTATAGAGCTGCCTGTCACATCACAAACACCAAGTACAAAAGTGCTGATGGCCACGGTGGCTTCCCAAGACAGCACACACATTTCTTCTGACACATATGAAACACTGCTGTGCTCACATCATTTCTGCTCTGAGCTCATGACATGGGAGCTTTTTTGGTTCTGAGGTGGCATTTTGTGCTGAGGGTGGCTGAAGGAACTGTCTTGGGTTGGATGAGGGCAGCCTGGCTGACTAGGAAAATTCAAGGACATCACACGGACTACTGGGAGAGTTTAGTTTTTTTTTTTTTTGAGTTCATTCTTTCCTTATTTTTCCCAAACCAAAGCTAAAGTACCCACCTCAGCAGCCAGTTTACAGAATCCTGTCAAGGATACGTTGGCATACATATCAGCTTTGGGTGTTAGAATTATACAGTTCTACCACTTAGTTTCCAATCATGTATGCTTTGGTTGTTACTTTCCCTCAGCGTGACTGGGGGGTTGCTGGTTCTGGGTTCCTTGACAAGTGTAAATTAAGCACATGGGAAGAGAAGGGCAGGCCAAGGTGCATGATGGCCTCCCAGTCTTCTGATTTCCCTTCTGGAACCTCAGCCTCCTGTGACTAGTTCTTATCTATGAAGATACTGGTCAAGGTGGGCTTGGACAGTCCTCATGTGTCCATATAGTTATGAATCCCCAAGGTCCATGGCCTCCTCCAAAGCAGCCTTTGTTCTATGGAAAGCCACAGTTAATGCACTTAGCTGGTCAGCCATTGGGGGACACAATGAATAGCCTAGACCAGCATGGGAAGGCCCCCAAGCTATCAGGGACCTTTTTCCTGCGAGCTCTGACAAGGGTGAAAAATCAAGTCAAATGTTCTTTGTAAGTTATGCGGAAGTCATATCAAGGTTAAACTTTCTTTTTCTGGCAGCTCTGTGGAGAATACTACACTATCTCCCCACAATAGCATAAATGCATGTCTTATCTCTTGAACATATCCCAGACAATTAAGGGGAGGCTGAGCCTGGAAGCAGCCTCCTGAGAAAGGCCAAACCCATATTATTTGATAACATCAAAGGGAGGGGATGGCGTGACCAACAATGACCATGGCACCACGTCACACATCTTGACAGTTCCTGGTGCAGAGCTCTACCTGTATTCTCACCAGTCAAGGTCCTTAGATCCTGGAACCTCTGAGATTTTGAAATAGGAACTACACATCATGGGAGTGCCTAGGAGAATCCAACTATTAAAAAACAGTTTTAAATAGCATCCATGTAACTGGCATTAGGACCAGTAGTGCCTGGTTCCTGCTGCCAGGAATTTGATGTTTGTTTTCTTGTTGGTTTTCATGTACATGCAAGTGCCCACAGGGTTGTCCTTGCTCAAAAATCCCCATTTCTCCTTATGATTGAATGATTCACAGAGAATGTTGGCCTGAGTACAGTGCTGTTTCAGGGAAAATGGGCTCTAGGGATTGAACAGGGAACATGGACTCCTTGTAAGGCGTCTGACACCCTCTGTGGTGCGCATGAGTAAGGCAAGGATTAAATGCCTTCTGCTGAATTCCACAGGGTGACATTCTGCACTTGCTCTTGCCCTATGTCAGTTGCACACAATGGCCGGGAAGGCAGGATGCTCAGCTGGCCAGACTTGAGGCTAGGAGGAATTCTTCTAAGAAACACTTACTTTCTTTGAGGCATTTCTCAGCAGTTTCACACAGAACTCATCAACTATAAGAATACATATAAAACCATCACCATCCAACCAAGTGCACCACACTCAGCCCTGGCATATTCATTTTAGATGGCAACTTACAAATTTGAAAGTGGATATAAAAAGCTGCTCTTAACATTTTTAAATAAACATTTTATCCAAACCACTCTCAAGACTCTCTCTGACCCAAACTCACACTGCCTATTCCAGTGGGAATAAATCTAATTAATAAACACTGAATATTGTCTTTCACAGCATATCACAAAATAATTTTCCTTTTCAAACCCATGCCTTAAAAGTTCTTGTTAATTTTATCTTATTTATTCTTCATTTTTCCTATTTACTCATTTACTTTAGAGCTGGGCTTGCGGCTTCGTACGTGCTAGGCAAATGCAGCGCCATCAAGCTGCATCTCTAGCCTTTCTTAGTATGCTTTAAGAATATATTATTTCTGCTCTTTCTCTTCTTCTTCCTCCCCCTCTGCCTTGGCAGAATGACCGTAGGATCCTGCACTGGCAGGAAAAGACCAAGGCAGCGCAGAGCCTGGAGGGGACAGCAAGCATAGGACCCTGCTGTGCTATGCATTTGTGCTTGATGTACAAACATGGAGGCATCTGTTATGTGCACACCACAGCAGCTGTTGGGTTATAATTCAACTCAGATAGACAATAACTGAGCTAATTAGTGTTTGAAAGATACATGGCTCAGGTTGGAAGACTTGGTGTGTTTGGGGGGTCCCCACGAGCCATGGGGACTCATCTTACACAGGCAGGCCTGAGACACACACAATACCCGGATACTGCCAAGGGCACAGGAGCTGGTGTAATCAATGATGGGTCAGCAACAGGACGTCAATTAGGGCGAGAAAAGAAGCAGAAACCAGGGTCCCTGAGCCAGCCCTGACATGCAGAGAATGCTGCAGGGGAGGAGGCCTTGGGAAGACAACAACAGGTAGGCAGTCATCCCCTAAAATCCCAGCCTGAGCCAACTGACAAAACAACCGGAAGAACAGCCTGGCTGAGACAGGGACTGCACAGGACGCAGGAGCAACAGGAAGGGCCGTCAGTCACCCAGCCTGGAAATAACAGAAGTGCAGGCTCAGGCTGTGTTCCTGAGCAGCCCACAATTCCCGAACCCTGGAACCATTAGCTGTTGTTTCAGACTGCTGATACCAGCCACGTACAGACTTGTTTTCAAAGGCCAGTTCTCGTCTGCAGTGGTTGTCAGTTTGATGCGCTTTTCCAAGAAACTAAACAAGAACCCAGCCTCGGAACATGGGATGTCTGAAGGTTCTATTCTTGGCATTCAGAAGAGTAAACAGTGGCTTGGCTTGGGACTAGAGCTGAAGGGTAGATTTCTTTTTTTTAAATAGTTTCTAAGCAAAAGACAAATTGCTCTGTAGCAGATAGTAAAAAGTACTTTTGATTGCCTTATTTGAAAATGTACAGGGATAATCATCAATCATTGAAAACATATTCATAAAATGTATGAGTTTCTGTGTGAATGTAACTTTTATCTATTTATCTATTCAAGAAGAATGTCAAAAAGACAGTGAGAGAAACCAGAACATTGGGATTTAGAGATGAGGGTAAAGTAGGGGAGCAGTCTGAATAAACCCAGGAAGAAGGTGAAGCTAGAAGGGCAAGAGGGCGAAAGGGAAAGAGATGGATACATAACGGGCAAGACAGTTCTGAAGGACCCAGTAAGGACCTCAGCCTCAGGAGAGCAAGGGAAAGAGAAGAAGAGGGAAAAGAGGGACAGAAAGGTAGAGGAGAGGACTAGAGAAGGATGGAGGAAGGGAGTGGGTCGGGGAGGGGAGCAGGAGGAAGATAGGAGAGGAGAGAGGAGAGGAGGAGATAATTGGGACCTCAACCACAGGGGAGAAGGGGAGAGGGAAAGGCAGAGAGAAGAGAGACACTCACATGAGAGAGAGAGAGAGAGAGAGAGAGAGAGAGAGAGAGAGAGAGAGAGAGAGAGAGCTCAGAAGGAACCAGGAGCTGAGGCCTCTCAAAATTCCTATGTTTATGCCCCAACTCCCAGCACCTTAGAATGTAATGTATTTGGAGACAGGACCCAGGAAGACATTAATGTAAAATTAGGTCCCAGTAGGGTTCAACCAGTCTCACCAGCGTCTTTAAGGGGGAAGTGTGGACTCAGAGAAAGAAGTCACATAGGGGAGGGATATTACCTGCAAATCCAAGGAAAAGCCATAGGATGTCTGCCAGAACCTACCTTGCCCTTGGCCTTCTAGATCCTATGATGGTGAGAAAATGACTATTACAGCTGCCTGGTCTGCAGGACTTAGTCCCACCAAACTAATACATTTGTCAAAATCTCAGGGATGAAGATTTAAAATTTATCTTCAAAGCTGAGTCCTAAATTCATCCTGTCTGGGATGAGTCCACTGTAGGGTGTTCAGCATAAAAGGAGGGAAGGAGGAGAAGGACAGGAGAGGAGAGGAGGGGGAATGGAGGAGGAAGGGAGAAGGTAAGGTAGAGGAGGGGAAAGGTGGAGGAGAGGAAGGACTTGCCTGAGAATGCTCACTCCTGGCTGAATGGCCCTTCTCCTCCTGAGAGTCCTGCAATCCTCTACAGTGGAAAAACTGGTAAAGCCCGTCTGCCACCATCACACTTCCTACTGCCAGGTATCTAGTATTTGTTCTTCCCTGGGAATCTAAGGTAGCACCTGGTGCAAGTGCCTATAGAACCCAAGCCAGCCAGTGTACCCAGGTCATCTGTGCTTACAACTTGAGGCTGGAGTGGCTCTGAGTGAGCAGATTTCCTACATGTGCTAAGGGTGAGGCCCACTGCAACTACCTCTCCTTGTGAACCGGGCCACATGGGCACCATCTATCTCTTTCCTGAGTCCTGTCCTTACTGCCAGGACCACAAGGCAGTGCTCTCCTTAAGCCCCTGAGCCACGTGATCAGCAGTACCCTCCCCTGTTCTTCCTGGTTGTATCCCACCACCTGGGTTCCTACCTAAGACCCATTTCTCTGACAGGTACTGGATCCTTTCTTCCTTCTTGCCACTGTAGGGACCAATGATGAGGCTGGCCAGCTCAGGGGCTGGGCTGACTTGGCCACCACACAGGCGTACCAGTTCACACAGCTTGGCTCTGGGGGGGCTGCTGGCTGGTGCGATGAACATTTTTGGCTGATTGGCAAAGAGGGTTCCTTGGTACTGCTGGGTGGACAACTGGCGTTCAAGTCGGCAGATCTGTGGGCAGATGGAAGGAAGTCAGTAGAGGCAGAACTCAGGCTGTCTGGAGAGCAGGTTAACGGTGAAGCTCACTTCTCTTCTTAAAAAACAGACTCAAGGTAAGGTTGCTGTGTTAGTCAATTTCTGTCAGCATAACAGTGTATTTGCAACAAACACCACCAGAGCAGAAGGCTATCTTTTGGCTCAGGATGCTGTTCTAAGCATGGCAGTTGGGAAACAGAGTACAGAACAAGGGTTGGGGGGAAGGCACAACCCTCAAAGGCGCACCCCAGTGACCAGCTTCCTCCAACCAGTCCCTACCTCCTAACAGCCCATTTGGTCATGAACTCACGCACAGATCAGTTCTGGTTTGAAATTAAAGTTAACTAAACCTTTCTGATTTAATCACTTCTCAAACAGCATGGCCAGTTGGAGACCAAGGCTTCAACACACCAGCCTTTGGGACCCCTTTATATCCAAACCACAAGAGCTATGCATTCTTGGGCAAATTTTATATTCTGAAGACTCACGAAGACAATGATACGAAAGATGTTTTTTAAAGTAGACATGGATAAAACTCTGGAAAAAAATGTGTTGCCTCCTGAATTATCACAATTTAAAAAACAAAGTATTAAAGATTGGCCAACCACTAAACAGACTGTTAAGTACATCTATGAGTATCGTTTAAGTGATTCAAAGGACTGTGTTAGTGAACAGATTATCTACTGTTGGCCTTTCCCTTGCCATCATTCAACTCTTTGGCAAGTGACTAAGAGCACTAAGACTGCTACCAGGTAGGATGGCAAAGACATAGAAAGAGAATTCCCAAGGAGGCCACTCCCCAGGGAGATCAAGTGTGCATGTAGGGGAGAGGGATCCTAGAAGATGTTTCAAGGAGTCATTCCGAAAATGGTTTGAGGATGTTTTAGATAGCATTTGAGAACAAGTGCCACAGACAGAAGGAAGCAATTTAAAAAAAAAATAGACATGTAAACCAGAACTCCCTTGTACTCTGAGGCAGTTTTGGACATCTGGTTGACCCGTGGGAAAATGGGCAGGCCCATTATTTTAAATACATTTTACTAGTAACAGATTGATAAAGACTTTTTTTTAATGAAAAATGCAAATAGCCTTGGAGCTGGTGGGAGCTATGTATTTTGAATATTTTAGTCTGTTCCCCCAATATCTGGGATCAACAGCTTAGGGAATCTAGGGGCTTTGAGGTCAAGTGTTGGGGAAAGGAACTCTTTTGAAAAGAGTGAACCCTCGCTGGGGCTCTGCTCAGAGGGCCAAAGGCCCTGCAAGCACAAAGTGTGAGTTGCTCACTTTACACCGCCCATACAATCTCCCACTACTCAGTTCACACCTCCCGTAGGATTTCCACTCAGTTTGCACACTACAGTTTTTTTGTTTTGTTTCAGAAACAGGTCTTGCTGTGTCAGTGAGAGAGGCCTGGAACTCTTCCTATCCCCGGATGGCCTGGAATCCTCTGTCTCCTGTGTCTATCTTCGGAGTGCTGGGATTGTGTGAGCACGACCACACCTAGCCCTAATATAAAAAGAGGGCCCTGCTATGAAAATGTAGCGCCACTATCAGCAGGGCAGTAGGGCACACTCCATATTCAGCAATTTGGTCACCAATTCTCTTTTCTCCTCTTGCCTTTGAGTTTTACATTCCTAGGCATTGACAGCATGTGCCCAGCTGGGAAGTGGCAGCAGTGTCCTGCTCTATCAGTGATTCTTTCATCAACATGGTGAGGGGCACACCAGTGCTTCTGTGGGAAAGGCGGTGGGTCAAGTGGTTACAGGAAGAGCCAGGGCTAAAGCAGGCCCAGAGAAAGCTACCCTACCTACGTGGTGAGTTACATGCAAAGAAGAACCCAAGATCACCACTATCCATCGAGCTGTTGAGCTGCTGACCAAGCTGTGTTGAAATAGGAGCCCAAGAAGCACTATGCAGGGCATAGCCACATATCCCAAGCAGTGATAAATGGGATCCATGACTGAAATGGAAGGGCATGAAGTAAAAAGTGAGTTTTTACACATTAGACATTGATGTGTGTTAATTTGCTAAGGCCTTTTCTTCCTAAGTGGCAGGCAGAAAGCATAGATGTTATGGCAGTGTGGTGGCTTATGTGTTCTACACAGGGTCCCTTTCTAGCCCGGGGGAAGATGGGACTGGTCCAAGCCCATCAGAGTGACCACATTTCCTCTGCAGAAGCATACTCCAATGCGGTCTAAGAATAGGTGAGATTTGAAAATTTGAGGGAACTGTCCCTAACTATTATAACCAAAAATGCCCTTTGGGCTAAATGGGCATGTTTATGTAGGACACACCATTATTGAGTCCTTGGGACACGGTGAAACTGGCTGAATGAGAAGATGGCAAGTGGAAGATCTAAGCCCTCAGCCCTGCACTTAACCAAACCGAGACACATCCTTCTCTCTTCCTTCTACTAGAAAACAATTCTAAGTGTATAAGATGCCAAAGTGTCTGAGTGATCTCACTGACCCACTATTAAGGATTTGCTGTGGTTTTATTAACCTACTCTAAAATGCTAATACAATGAACATACATTAGAACACAACTTTTTAAAAACAACAACAAATGATCTGGGTTTGGTGGCACACACATGTAACCCAACACTTTTAGGTGGAGGGAAGAGGATCAGGAATTCAAGGTCAACCTCAGCTACACAGCGAGTTCAAGCCTGCTTCTGCTATGTGCGACACTGTCTCACAGACAACAGACAAAAAAAAATGGGATTGAGCTCACTACCTTACAGTATTATAAGCAGCAGGCAGCCTGCTTTTCTTTAGGAAGAGGGAAATGAGCCTTCGAAGTCTCAGAATGTGGCTTTAGTTGCTAATTTAATGGTTAGCTAGTCTTTCCACACTAGGCAGGTGTGTCTGCTGTGGTCACTTGGGGTGCTAGTGAATGATGGCAAACAGGGTCCCTGCCTTCAGATTATAAAGCTAAAGTCAACAGATTAAAATTCTTCCTTCTGTTTATTTATTCAGCCTGAAATCACAGGAGGCAAAGTATCTAAAAAGTGTGATTATATTCAAAACAATTGGGCCTGCACAGGCCTTGGCTTTCTGTCGTGGTTTGAATGTGAACACTTGGTCCAAGGCTGATGTTGCTGTTTGGGAAGGTTGTAGAAGCTTTAGGAAGTGGAGCCTCGCTGTAGGAAGTGGGTCACTGGGGGTGGGCTCTGAGGCCTTGTAGACAGTGACCATTTCCCGCTCACTCTCTGCCTCTTGGGTGCTGATGGAACGTGACCAGCAGGCTTCCACTGCTGCCATGTCTTCCCCACCGTGACGGAATGATCCCCTTCGACTGTGAGCCACAGCAGACATTCTTCCTTTAAATTACTTCTTTTCAAGTATTTGGTCAAAGAAATGAGAAGATCCTCTTTCCAAACCTAAGTAAAATGAATATGTGTACTGCCGTAGAAACTGTGGTGATTGGCACTGTGCTCACTGCTGAGCTCTGGTGAAGTCCTTCCTAAAAGGAAGGCTTGGGAAGTCTGCTTCTCAGGGCCTTAGTAGTCCTCCTGCCTCTCAGACTTTTTTTTCCAGCATCTTTTATTTTTTAATTCTTTATTAATTATACTTTATTCACTTTGTACCCCCCCTGTGGTTTCCTCCCTCCTCCTATCCCAATACCTCCCTTTCTCCCCCCTCTGCAAGCATGCCCCTCCCCAAGTCCACTGATAGGGGAGGTCTTCTTTTCCTTCCGATCCCAGTCTATCAGATCTCATCAGGAATGGCTGCATTGTTTCCTTCTGTGGCCTGGTAAGGCTGCTCCCCTCTCAGGAGGAGGTGATCAAAGAGCAGGCCAATCAGTTCATGTCAGAGACAGTCCCTGTTCCTATTACTAGGGAACCCACTTGGACACTGAACTGCCATGGGCTACATCTGTGCAGGGGTCCTAGGTTATCTCCATGCATGGTTCTTGGTTGGAGTATGAGTCTCAGGAAAGACCCCCGTGCTCAGACTTTTTGGTTCTGTTGCTCTCTTTGTAGAGTTCCTGTCCTCTCCAAATCACCCAAAAGGACAGGGACCTGTGCCCCATCCTTAGAGACACCACATGTCTTTGAGTGCCTGTGCCCAAACTGCTTATTGTTCGTTGACACTGCCCCTGTCTTTGGCTCATGCATTTTCCTTTCTAGTAAAGAACCATTCCCTGGCCTGGTACATGTTTAAATTAGAGAACTGTAAGGCCGTATACTGCACAAAAGGAAAATCAAGTCACTGACAGAGAGCTATGCCCCTCCAGCCCTGTCTTCCTACCCCTTTAGAGGGAGAGGAAGCTCATGTCCCAAGTGATTTTGTGCTGATTATTTTCAAGGCTGTTTTAATCCCCTTTGTTACCACAATTCAAGGCAATTTCCTTAACCTCCAATTTCACTGCAACCACCCCCCCCCCACACACACAGCCCAGATGATGCTGGCCAGGCATGAGGATATTATGGGATGATGGTGACAGCGGGGACGAAGTGTGAATCAGTGAACGGATGGATGGGTGGCCACTGTGATATGTTATTTCCGTTGTCACCGCAGCAAGGTGACATAACTGAACATGAACCTAAGCTTTTCCTGAGGGGTTGGCTCAGTGGACACATCATTTGCTGCGCAATTACGAGGTCAGAGCTCGGATCCCCATCACTCACATAAATACCCTGTGGGTATGGTGAAAAACCTGAATCCCAGCCAGGGGAGAGCCAACATGGGGTAGGAGGATCCATGGAACAAGTTGGGTAGTGAGCTTTGGGTTCAGCAATAGACACTGCTGTGGTAAACTGGCAAATGATTTAAGAACACAACCAACATCGATCCCTGGCCTCCATATGCACCCCCACACATGTGCACCCCCACACATATGAACATAGACATGTGAAAAAACAAAAAGGCAAAGCTAAAAAAAAAATCACAGGTTGAAAACCAACTAGAATGAGTATATCAGGCTGAGATCTACAAAAGGAGGCCTGGAGGAGCACGCATGTACATGAGGAGGACTGATGTGGGCTTCGATGGCTTTCCTGATGTGGAGAGGAAGTGTCCCATTCCACACAGTGTCATCTCATGACAACACACAGCACTTGCATGGCCGGCAGTTCTTACCAGCTATGGAATCGCAAAGTGGCTCCGAGGCCGCCAGAGCAGACTCGGATGACGAAGAAGGGCATGCGCAAGCAACACAGCGTAGTTTTCTGATAGAACAGATTCTTCCCTGGGGAATCTAAATGTCTCCTTACACGTCAGGGATGAATGGTGGGTGTGCTGATGCGAATCTGTCATCCCGGCACTCGGGAGTCTGGGTGAGGCCAGCCTTACTTACGCAGAGATGCTCTGCAAAATCCTTGGAAGAAAGAGCAATCAAACGGAGTTCACTGATGCCCTCTGCGCAGGCAGCCTTTAAAGTAAACAGGACGGGCAAGTGCTCAGGGCGTAGCCTGGGTTTCCAGGAGAGTTCCTGATGCTCTCTGCAGATGGCAGTGCAGTGATATTTTACACATGTGTCTATGTACTGTTGGCAGGTAAGAAGCAAAAGGTGGGAAGTGGGTGCTTCTTGCTCTAAGCCCCTCGTTCCACTGCTGCTCGTGGAGGTTAGCAAGGGTGCGGTGCCAGCTGAGGCCAAGGCCTGGCTGGCAGCTGTGTTTCAGAGAACGCTGTCTCTGTGGCTGTGTGTTAGCCCTCATCAGGGAGGCTACTGATTCACCAGGATTTAGCTCAGACCTTCACATCTGTTTACCTAGAAGTCAGTCACGGCAGACTGTACTGGTGGAGCGGAACAGAATTCCCCAGGTTCCTAGCTCCAAGGAATCCCAGCTATTTGTCCACGATGGAGAATCACCTTGGCGGGGGCTGAGGGTTTCCTCACTGTAGCCAGGGCACCGGATTTCAATTTCTGTCAGAGTTCATCTGCCGAGTCTTTCTGGCTCACGGAGGAAATACACAGATCCCTGGAGAGCCACACGCAGGTGAGGAGGTACAGGGCCATGGTGGCCACACACCCTCAGCAAACAGTATAAGGGGCTGGCGCTCCAGGATGATGCCTGGGGCTGCTTGCTAGCCAGGACAAACGGGCTCTGAATCAAACAGTTTGGGTGTCACAGTGCTGGCCTTTCCCAACTCCACTTCTCACCAGGAGAAAGAAGACAAACACACATCCAGGTCAAGTGAGATAGCTCCACACCTGAGTTCCCTGATGAGCTTTCCATGGTGTAACAACCTCAAGTACATGCTGGGCATCAGCCTAATGAAACTTCTCAGCAGCATGGAAAACGTAATCAGGTGGCACCATTACTTCATCTTAGATTCAGAGTATGGGCCACCTGACACCTCCCTAACTGGGAAGCAGTTGGTGCTGTCAGCTCTGGGTACACGGGTGGGTCTCTGGAACATTCACGTGGGCGTGTGGCCATAGGACAGCCTCCCTCTCAGGTCAGGACTTCTGAGTCCACAATGGGCTCTGATTCATTAGTGACTTGCTTTGCTCCTACACCCTGGGGCTGGGGGGAGGGGCTGCTAATCCACTCTCTCAACTGCACACTGCCCGCCAAATGTGTTCCTCAAGCATGCTGCCAGTGAACCTGGACTTCAGTTCCCTGCCTATGATGGCTGGTGGCACACTCCTAGAACTGACTGTGGAAAATGTCAGTTTCCTGCATGTTAACTTAGTGTACCTTTCCAGCCTTATACTTAATGTCCCATGTTTTTCCTTCAAGGGCAGCATGCCTCCTCCTCTGGGAAGCTTATCTAATGGGCTCTCCCCTCAAATCCTGCCCACTTGACTTATCTTAGAGGTGGTCGGTGCCACTGCCCATGCATGGTCATGGCTCAAACAAGCACCCAGTGGCCCAGGCATGCAGAGGGAGAATGCCAACAGCTAGCACCGTGACTGAGACTGTCGGGAGACGGCTCAGTGTCAGGTGGAGAAGGCAGGGTGCAGAGACAGCCTGGTGGCGTCTCTCAGCTTGCTCGGGTAGGAGGCAGGTGCTGAAGTTCTTCATGAGAAGAATAGTTTTAACTAAAATAACTGAAAGTAGGCTGAGCCAATAGCGCAGTCAGTAAAGTGCTCACTGTGTGTGTAAAGACCTGGGTTCAGTCTTCAGAACCCACATTTAAAATGCCGGATTTGGGGGTATGTGCTTGTAATTCCAGTGCTGGCAAGACAGAGACAGACTGATTGATCCCTGGGGCTTCCTGGCCGCAGCTTACCTACCTGGTGGATTCCAAGCCAGTGAGAGATCCTGCCTCAAGAAAATCAAGGTGGGGATCAGAGGGATGGCTCAGCAGTTAAGTGCACTGGCTGCTCTTCCAGAGGCCCTGGGCTCAATTCCCAGTACCCACATGGTGGCTCACAACCACCTGTAACTTTAGTTCTAGGGGATCCAATGCCCTTTTCTGTCCTCAGGCACCAGGCACATGCACGGTGCACAGACATGCACATAAGCAAAACACTCCTACACATAAAATGGGGGAGGGGGAAAAACAAAATAAAAAGACCAAGGTGGCCAGGCATGGCAGCACACACATTTAATCTCGTAACTCAAGAGGCAGAGAGGCAGGTGGATCTCTGTGAGTTGTAGGACATCCAGGGGTACACAGTGAGTTCCGGGGCAGCCATGCCTTTAGAGTAAGGCCCTGTCTCAAAAACCAAACCAAACGAAACCAAAAACACCAAAACCCCCAAAAGACAAAACTATCAAGTGGACAATAATATCAAGGTGGAGGATTGTGCCAAAGGAATGACACCAGAAGCTGTGCTCTGATCTCCACACAGGTGCACACACACACACACACACACACACACACACACACACACATAGACAAAATCTCCACCACCACCCCCTCTGAAAATTTCCCCCACCGGCAGAAATGGCTCCCTTCTTCCCACTGTACTCTGATATTGCAAGTGTTTGCTTGTTCTGGAAGGTACTGCAGAGGCAAGAGGACCTCACTCTACAGTGAGTACTGATTCCAGAGGCATCATGGGGAGGATGTGGATGAAGGAGAGTTAGACATAAAATCCCCAGTGTTGGGTTGTTCCAGGTACAGCTGTTCAGTGCACCATGACCACAGCTTTCATTGTACAGGGAGGAAACTGAGGCCCAGGAATACAGGACATAAAACTCCTTTGGCTAGCACAGAAAACCTGACAACACTGTCTGGTAAATCCTGCTCCCACTGCCTCTCCACATCGTTCGGGATACTGTCACAGAGGAGAGCCTATACTTCATTCTCATGTTGGATCATTGGCTACTCCAACCATTCATTTGAGGGCATTAAAAGGGGCGGGGGGGGGGGGATAGCCAGTCTACTTTGTTTCTCAAGTGAAAGCATAATGAAACATTTAGTTTAAGGAAAAGAAGAGACTGAGTAGACTAGGAACGGCTGGGAAGACCTGCTGCTGGTGTTGGGAGGAAGTGGGAAAGAACGAGCAGAAGGCACATGACAGGTACTTCAGGGGACAGATGTCTAGAGCTTGGCACGTTCCAAAACATAGTTCAGGATCACTGGAGTGTGAATGTGCAGGAGGGTGCAGGTGAGTTATAAGAAAAGACAATGTTTTTTAGAGTGTTTAAGAAGTGACCAAGTAATGAGGCTGAATAAGCAGGCATCAGACCAACATGACCACACAGTGGGAAGAATGTAGTTGACAGGGCCATCAAAAACTCATTACACAGCGAGTTCCAGGCCAGCTTGAGCTATAGGGTGAGACCCCATCTCAAAAACCAACCAACCAACCAACCAACCAACCAACCAACCAACCAACCAACCAGACAGCCAGACAGCTAACCAAACAACAAATCCCTCTTGTCAGCAGCAAGTTATGTTATTGACTTTTCAAGTTGGGAGGAACAAGCTGCTGAGGGGGAGCTGCCCTGGCTGGGGTGAGGACTCCGCCTCAACCTTAGGTGCTGGGGAATAGTGGGAAGAAAGAGAAAAGGATCTGGATGTGACAGGAGCCCCACAAGAAAAACAACAGAACCAACTAACCAGGGTCCAAAGGGGTTTGCTGAGACTGAAGCATCAACCAAGAACCATGCATGAACTGGACCTAGGTACCCTATAAAGATGTAGCAGATGGGCTGCTTAGGCTTCAAGCAGGTCCATTAGTAAGGGAAGTGGGGAATGCATGGGACAGGGACTCACTTGCCTGCTTTTAGGTCACTTTCCCCTGGCAGGACTGCCTTGACAGACACCAGGGGAAGAGGATATGTTTAGTCCTGATGCAACGTGATCAGCTGGGGTGGATGGGAAAGGGAGGGGGCAGAGGGAGGAGAGAGAGTGAGACTGAGAGGGGAGGAAGGAACGAACTACAAGGATGTAAAGTGAATAAAATAAATAAATAAATGAGGGAAAATGGGAAACAAAATCCATGTCTTACAGTCCTCATTGAGGTAAATGGGTCCCCTTCCCAACCTCCACTCAAAAATCACACCAGGAGTGTGTGAGAACAGTTTTGTTCTGACATAGAAGGCCCATGGGCAATAGCAAAGCAGAGGGATGCTAAACTTGAAATCTTCCTTCTTTTCGCAGTGTACTTCGTTGATGCTGTGATTCCTCACCAGTGAAGGGACTTCACAACAGGGAGCCACATGCCAGTTCTGCTCTCCCCCTGGGCTGCCAGGAGCCAGATGTTTGGCTGGTTTTCCTGGGCTAGAGACACCAGTGGACAACAGAGCTGACCCCAGGCTAGAAAAGAGGGGCAGAGAAGAAGGAGGGAAAGTTCAGAGGGGTGTTCTGCTGCCAAGAGCCTGGCGGACAGGCTAAGAAGGAGCCACATCTTAAGAACAGAGGCTCCTGATTGTCACCAGGGCATTCTGGCTTCACATCATGGAGGGGACAGTGACCTGACCTTCCCACACAAATCTCTGGAAAGGGTCACGTTTTCTCTGAGCTCTGAGCTGTAAAAATGCCTATTTAGCTGCTGCCACAAATTACTTAGCAAGTAAACACAACCACACAAGTCTAAAAGAAGTCAGACTGACATCGAAAAGCATTTCTCAAAGCCTGTCACATTTGGAACAAGGTGCTCTACTCCAAGGGATTACTGTGATCTGCTGACAGGCCCTCCAAGGCCTAGAGACATGGGGGGTGCAGAGTGTGGTAAAGCCCAGCCTCTTCCCACATAGGGATCAGGAGCCTCTGCTGAGTACTTTTCCCTCACCCCAAGGGCTGCACCCAGCATGTGGCACAGAGCAGGACCACCAGACTAAAGCGCTGGCACTTCCTGTCCTATCCCAGCTCCCCTGCCTCCACTGTGTGTGTGTGTGTGTGTGTGTTGTGTGATTTCCTTGGGAGCACTAGCTCCTGTGAAGCTAGCTCATATGTTTGGCTTAGTCTGTGTCTCCAATATATGCCATGTTCTCTTTGATGCTGTCTTGTTTCTTTTTTTTTTTTTTGTCATAGATACAGATGGACTGCAATTTATTAACAGAATAAAGTTTTAAAGGAATTAATCATTTTCTTTTTTTTTTTTTTTTTTTTCAATGCAGTTTATTCAGGAACATTGAACAATCCTCGGACCCCGGGGAAAGCCAGCCCACAGCTTAAATAGCCTCTGGGTAGCCAACCCAGGCGTGCCACGGGGGCAATGCAGATAGGTCCACATACATGGAAGCAAGCCAGATCCTCGGCCTTAGCCAAATGTGGAGTTGTTCGTGACAGAGAGCATCTTGTTTCTTATTTGATTTTCCTTCCTGTGGCCACCCTGAAGCTCCCTTTGAGGAATCCTTCAAGAATTCCCATCGTTATCTCTTCAGCATCTCTCCTGTCCCCAGAAGCTGAGTGACAAGAGGATAGGTCTGGGCTCCTGGAAAAGTGTAAGCTAAAATGGCAGCTGTTACTGTGTGTGGTCTTCGGTAAGCCCCTACCTCTCCTAACTCGCAGCTTCACCTTCTCATGGCATCTGCTCAGCAGAAGTGCTGGAAGGAAAACTGAAAATGCAGACACTCAAGAAATGCAGTGGACATTTTAGCACAGCCTTCTACTCATTCACAGTCATGCAATATTTGGAGTGTGTACACTTTTTAGGCAATTCTAGGTACATTCTACAAAATGCCCAGCTATTGTAAACTTCCTGATGTAGACACCATCATCATAACCTTTTACAGTTAAGATGGAAGTCTAAGGCATCTTGACAAGGGGCCATGCTGGCAATGAGGTAGGAAGTGCTCAAACTAGGCCTGTCTTACTGTGTAGGTGGAGCTCATGTGCTTGGCTGAATAGCATAGTGCCTAAAGACATGGTTGCTCAACCAGGAGTCATTTAGCATCCTCTGGTCTGAAAGTATGATGGTCTTTCTAGCCATCAGTTCTTTGACAGCTCTGAAGATATTTGAGTCCTTTAGTCTAAATCTTTCAACAGGTCTACATTTATTTTACCTTCCATAACAAACTTTACGCTTGACCTTGTTAATTTGGGGCTTAAACACATGGATGTTTCAAGTTAGTATCTTTTCTCTCCCACGCTCCAGGCTATGAGACCTCAGGCTATACAACTGGTAAGAGCTTCACTTTCTTTATGACAAGATGCAGGTGATGACCTCCCAGAGTTGTGGCGGAGGCCATTTTTAATCTTGCTAGCCTTATCGTCAGATGTCTGCTTGACACAACTGAACCCTTGAAAATGTGCGCTAACTCATGGACTAACTGGATTCAGTGCTCTGGATGAAAAAAGACTGATACATTGGTTGACATCCGGATTGCTCTCAAAGGAAGTTCTGGTGCCTCTGACGAGTCAAAAGTGTATGTATGTGCATAGAAGTAATGTTCAGATGTTCATCCATAAGAATTCTCACACAAAGCCCAAAGCGATCAGCCCGACGTAGATGCCAGATACTGCACAATGCAGCCCTCCCTGCTGCTTAGGCTATGGTCCGAAACCTGAGCTCCAAGGATGGGTGGGAGGGGAGTTTGCCTCTAATGCAGGAGCAACGCAGCCTTGAATATCTGTATCTGGTTAAGTAGACTGGCCTCAGGAGCATTTGACAGGCTGATGACTGGGAGAGGAGAGCGTGTCAGAGAGGAGGCGTGATGGACAGTGACAATGATTTAGAGAGCCTTTATGTCCTTGGCAGCAATGGTCTCAGGCAAAGCATGTGTTGTTGAGTCTGAGAGTATGGTTTATATAATCTTCCTTGGTTTTAACTCAGAAAAAAAAAAAAAGACATAAATTACAAAGAAAAAAATATGGGGTGAGGACAGGGGAGGGAGTTGTTTACATCAGTATGGGGCTACCTGTGGGTGGCATTGCTTTGATGATGAAACTCCCAGTAAACACAGTGCCTATGTACTGTGGAGGAAGCCTCGCCCAAAGCATGGACTGAAACCCTCACATTATGAAAAAAAAAAAGCACAATAAAGTGCTGAAAGAGGGTCACTGTTGGCCCCACGTCTCCAGGAGTCAAGTACAACTGACACTTGCGGTTGTCCGTGATGATTATTGAGCTGGCCGTGGCAGAAGCGTTTCTCTGACTTTCACTGAATGCTACTCAGACAGTCCACGTCAGAGTTTGGTGTGTGCCAAACTTGGCTTTGTAAAGCCTCGTTTGAGTTTTAAAGGCTGCAGAAGTGATGGGAACACAGCTGTCTGGGGAATAACCTTCAAGAAGCCATAAATCCGCAGTTCATGCCGCGCAGCGTTCAGCAACTGCAAGCAGTACTTCAGGATTTAAAATTGTTAGGTACTCTTTCATTTTTTTTTAAGAGTCTCACACTACAGCCTGGCCTGGAACTTGTCCCACTCCACTCCCACTCCCCCACAGGCCTCAGTCTCCTAAACGTTTCGATTCCAAGTGTGTACCAGCTCCCATTCCACCCCCCAACAACCTGCCAGGCTCCCCCTTCAGAGGTCTGAGGCTACTTTCTCCACACATTTCAGGACTGACAATGTGAACTACTATGTGCTGTGTGGCTCTGAATCACCTTGTTGTTAAATTCTCGTTTTTAGAACTAAATCTCAGCACATATGGAAATCCCTCCTTGGGTTCACAGAATTTCTGTTAGGGCCACCGAGATGGGCTGGTGGGTAAAGGAACTTGCTGCTAAGCTAATGACCTGAGTTTGATCCCTGGGGCCTACATGATAGAAAGAGAGAACCAACTTCTCCAAGATGTCCTTTGACTTCTAGAAGCACATTATGGCATACATATAAGTTAAATGAATATAACTTAAAAAAAAAACTGTCTGGTAACAGTAATAATTTTGTAAATCATATAAAAGCCTAGAATACATCTATAGGGTATTAGGAAGTCAGGAATTCTAGGTGTTGGGAAGAGGGCTCAGTTAATAAAGTACCCCACGAGCATAAGGACTTAGTTTTGATCCCCGGAATCTACCAAAAAATGCTGAGTATGGCTCATGGGCCTGTAATTCCAATGCTGGGAAGAGAGGACAGGAAGACAAGTGGCGCTTACTGGCTGGCCAGCCTAGTCTCATTGACCATTTCCAGGTCCCAAGTGAGAGGCCCTGTCTCAAAGAGACAAGGTGGAGGACTCCTGAGGAATGACACTGACCTTTGGCCTTCACACATGGTGCATACTCACCCATGCCCTCACCCATGCCCGCATGCATGCCTGTATACCCTACCCTCACATGTATGGACCTGGGCATACCCACATAGTTAGGAGTTCTGAGCAAGAACTAAGACAGGGCTGTCCTCTCATAGATCTGTAGGGTTCTTTAGAGTGGTTCTCATTCTAAGTGGCTGTTAGGTCTGCCTCAGAGCTGGGCTGCAGGCCCACTCTATGACAGCAAAGTCAGAATACTGGGTGGGCTAGACCAAACACTGCTGAGCCAAGCAGGCTGCTCAGGGTTCAAAGGTACCTGCGTCCTGGCCCCTTTGATATAATTAAAGGAGCTAATCACAGCAGGAGGCCTCCCAAGTCTCCCCCATGAGTCTATAGCCATAGATAGCCACAGGTTAGAAGAACTAACGGGGCTTTAGAAGAGCCAGGCTGGCTGACTGTAGACATGGCTATTTATGGTTCAGCAGGCTAGTGAGCTTGAGGACCTTGAAGGCCTGGCTGCACTGGATCACCTTCAGAGGAAGAGTAAAGGGACTTTCCTGAAAAGACTGAGTACTGAGGAAAACTCCATGAAGACAGAGGCTACCTCAGGCCCAGGCACATTAGCCACACTGGTAAGCGATGCAGTTCCATACCCTTCCTTGCCCGTGCTTTCTGGGTTGTCTTTAGGCTCTTCCTTGACTTTGGGCATCTCCAGTACACAGACAGCCCTGCTGCCATGAGCAGGTAAGACCTGGCCAGTGGGGGCTGGGGAGGGAAAGATTGCTCGGTCCCCACAGGCTCATACATGTGCTGAGCTGTTCTCATACCTGGCACAATGGTCAGTGTCTGTTTATCCTTCCTGGTTTGCTAGTCAGTTCTGTGGATATTGGAATCCTGCTTTAGGATCTGGTTAACCTTGTTGGGGGTGACTGCTTGGTCTCCTGCAAGAGCCATGACCACTGCTGGCTTCCTTGGGACCAAACCAGACCTGACTTTAAGGGGTTGGTCTGGTGTCCCCATTTCTATGAGCATCCTGATGTGATCGAGTTGCTTACTGCCAGGTGCATGCTGGGCTGTGTGGAGGTGAGAGACAGTCTTCCTACTGCATCAGGTAATGTCTGTGTGCTTACTTTTAATGGCGTATGGACAGTCAGACAGAAGTATGGTTGGACAAAGGAGGTGTGAGCTGATGATGTGCTGGGGTAAACTCATTCTCTGGTGTGCTGAGAAGAGAATGCTCCTCCTGTTGAGGTATGGTGGAGACACATCTCAGGCAGGATGGCGAGGGGTGGTCAGATCCTTCTTGCCTCTTCAGCTTTCTGGAATGCTTGGTGTCTACACTTTTTAAGATTTGTAAAATATAAAACCAATGTGCTGTGATTTTATTTTATTTTTCAAATTTGAACTGGGACGTAGGCCAGTGGCCACAACTGTCACCTGGGTCGTAATCTAAGCTTGCAGGGCAGAGCACTGTGGCATCTGTCCAGCCATTCATGGCAGGGCCACGTCTTCCTGAGGAGGCAGCGCTACGTGGCTCAGGGCTGCTCTGTAGTCCATTTCCATGATTTATTTGCTGGTGAGTCTTTGGTCAGAAATGCAGGGCCTGAGCCCCTAGTACTCCTACATCTGCCTCCTGAGGGTTCTGAGGAGTATCTAAGGCAGGCCTCTCCCTGCTGCTTTCCAAGGCTCCCTCCGGGTAAAAGTGCTGCTCTGCTGAAAACCAGGGGCTTGAGAGGAGGGAGGAGTCCTGGGGAGGAAAGATCCTTGTGGGACACCGACATTTGGAAGAAGGAATAAAACCTGTGCAGACACTTGCCCAGAGTTGCGGAGGGGAGGGGTTGCTATTAGGGAGTCCAGCCCTCTCTGCATCTCCACTGGCTAGCAGCCATTGGGGCAGGAACACGAACACACACACACACACACACACACACACACACACACACACACACTTACATCAGTGTGATCCCATTCCTCTAGTCCTTAGCTCTCCACCTGTGAAACAGAGACCACTGGTTCATTTCCTAACTTTCTTTCTGTTTAAACACTTTGGATTTGGTGCTTCCTTCATGTCTTTTTCTTGCACTCCTTTCTACCCAACAACTTGTTTGCTCCCAGCTAATTTCACAAGCTTCTGTTGCCATTCTGAACCCCCCTGACTGGACTACTAGTGCACTGCGGAGAATTCAGACAGTCGAATTCCTGTTCTGTTATATCTTGACATAAACAAAGGGGGCTCTCGAGTCAGCCTCAGACCTGGTTTCTATCTCTGGGCTGTCCAGGAAAAGTCCAGAATGGTGGTGATGCACACGTGAACAGGGCTGGGGCTGGCTCTTTGGAGGCAACAGTGTAGAGGATCAACACTACCCCGGGAAGACACTTTGCTTCACCAAGAGGTACAGAGGGGAGTGGCAGGAATCTCTGAGGAGGGCCCAGTGACCTTCTCTACCCCTTTGAGCGAGCAGCAGAATCAAGAAGCCCAATCCTGGGGTCTTGGCAAAGGTCACAGTTGTTGAGGGAATGTACTGGCCACGTGCACACAGGTGAAGAACACAGGCCCACTCTGAAGTAACATGTCTGTTTCTGGATGCTTGTTAGAATCAATGTGACTGAGGTTATATACAAGCAATGAACACACTAGTTAAAGGTACCACTGTGACAGTTCTCACAGAAGGTACTAATAACATTCAACTAAAACAAAGACCATTCCCTCCCAGAAAACATGTTCGACCTTAACCTCTGAAGCTGCTGGTGAGTATAGCATCCAAGACACAGCAGATCTGGCCCTTTTGAAAACTGGATAGGCATGAGCCCCTTCTATTGGCACCACAACTTCGCAGAAGGGGAGAGACACATTCTATAGTGGAGCCACGGGCATCAATGTCGTTTGTCATTTAGTTTCATATGGATCAAATCCTGGGAAGAGGAGAGAATTCAGGTTGCAGGAGAATGAGAGGGAGGAAAGAGTGTGGAGTGTAGTGAGGCTCTCAGGAGTATTCACAGCAGACTGGCTGGACACACACACACACACACACACACACACACACACACACACACGTGTACATGCTGATGTACTTATGTGCTTGCATGCATAAATACAACACACATGACCACATATGTGTACACAGATATAAATATGCATACATCATACAAACACACTTCAAATTTCTTTCTTTCTTTCTTTCTTTTTTTTTTTAAGATCATTCTTATCTAGGCCAGGCCTTATTTAGTTTATTGCATCTCTTAAAATAGGCCCAATAGAATAACATCTGAAAACACAAAACAAACATGCTTCAGAGAGTGTGGAAAGGTCATGCCAGGAGCAGAGTTTAAAAAGAATAAAATACACAGAGTTGGGCCAAGAGGTGACTAAGAGGGAAAGAGATAAGATCTGTCTACAAATACCTGGAGGCTGTAAACAACAAGGAAAACGACACACCAAGCCAGCCAACAACAAAGGCTGACCAGGAATTCACTGCACATTAGGGAGAGGAAATGACCTGCAAAGCAGGAGCCTTCCCACTTTGGGGCTAGAGTGGGAGGGCAGAGCTGGCGCCATTCCTCCCAGGCCCCTGAACTTCCCTATTGACCTAGAAGGAGACCCAGTCTGTTTCCATGGCCACCACTGTGGCTCAGCATCCCAGGGCACCTCTGCTTGGTGGACCACCTCCATCAGGTTTACTTTTAGCTGCCGTCACTTGGTTGCTATGGCAGCTCTCACTAGAGATGCCTCTTGCAAATTCTGACACGTAAGGCAGCAGGCTTACATGTTTGGCCGCCAAGTCTCTCTGCACCCCCAGGGAGCACCCTTCTCCGTCACTCTGTGCAAGGACTCTGATTATCTTGCTACCTCCTGTCGGATTCAAATGTAACTCATAGATTTACAGAATGCCCCCAATCTATAATCTATAATCTATAAGTTTAAAAGGGAAGGGAAAAAGATATATGAACTCTGCTTCTAGGAACCCACAGCCTAGCAGGAGACACATAGAAATACCTAAGGGAACCAGGGCAGGTCAGTTATTCTCATGTACAGTGGTAACATACAGCGTTCCTGTAAACTCTCATCTTTCTGGACAGTTTGGGGAATGCTTTTCAGAGAAGCCTGTCCAGTGGATAATTAGGAAAAAGTGTGTGTGTGTGTGTGTGTGAGTGTGTATGTGTGTGTGAGAGAGAGACAGAGAGCCGGAGATCTGTTAAATATGTACTATAATATAAACACATGTGAGGTACTGTAATACCTCAAATTAACCTACATGTGAGGTACTATAATACCCCAAATTAACCTGTAAGCTCTACCCACGGGCCACGTAACTTCCTCAGGTGCTGAGAGTCATAGTTCTTCAATTATAACAAAGCCTTATGGGAAGGTATAGTGGACTATGGATTTGTCTTTATAAACCCCTTGGAGGTTTATAAATTTCCCTGGGATATTTCAGGCAGCGGTCCTGATCAAAGTTCATCTTTTGGTCAGTATTTAATATTTAATAAAGCTTGCTTAAAATTTGACCCAAAATACTGAAAGTGGTTTTTCTCCTCTGAATCTCAGGATTAACAGTACAATAGGGATGTGTGTTCTGAGTGTATGTGGGGACATGTGTACATGTGTATGACATGTGTGCACATATCCAGTGTGACAGAGGCAGGGGGAGGTTCATGACAGAGATGAATAAACTGTGATTTGTGAGAGGGCAGGCTCTGCTGTGGTTAGAAAGAAAGAAGGAAAGAAGAGGTGTGACTGGCAGGGAGTTCTGAAAAGCTCTGGAATGCCATACTCTGGGGTTTGAACTTGAACCTGCCAACAAGAGGAAATTCAGCAGCAGAGTGGAATTTGATGGTATCTGTTCTGCAAAGACACATTTACAAAGACCAATAAGGCTGGAGAGCCAGGCATAGATAAGAGCAGCAGCAGCAGGGAGGTGCCCTCACTCCAGGCAATGAGGCCCCGCCCCATTGGCTCTGTACCATGGCTACAGGAGGTAATAGCTGTGTCTGTGGGCTCTGCCTTCCTCCTTCCTGAGGACACCTGTCTTTGCCCTCTACCTCGTCACAGTCTCTACACCGGCTTGCTCACCAGCCACATATCCTGCTGGAGACACAGTGACCGGGAGGGGACCTGGCTCTTGCCCCCACCACTCCACACTACCTTCACTCTCCAGTGGATCCCATTCCAGCACTTCACTCAAGTGCTACCAGGAGCAATCATGTGACAGGAAGCTCACGGGTGTTTAATACCCAGTGCGGGGCTAGGCTGGCCATAGATTTCTACAAATCTTAAGTGGCACCTAGGCCCAAGGTTTCAGAAAACAACAACAAAAAGAAAAACAAAAACAAAAGCCCAACTTAACAGAACAATGTCAGCCCCAGATATTTTTCCAACTTTCTAATCCTGTGGTCTAACACTAGGTTTCTGTGGCCAAAAGCTAATAGAAAGCAGAGAGATGAGCCACTGTGCTTCTCTTCTTGGTTAACTTCCATACAGTTCCCCAGACTGACGGACAGTGTTTAGACAGCGATTCAGTCAGGCACATTCTCACTTTGCTGCATGCCTCCTTGCTTTCTACATAGGTAGCTACAACAGTGCATCAGTATTGTTAGGAAGAGACTGTCCCACCTGCTTTATTTGTTTAATGGTCATAGCTTATCTTTGAAAAATGTACACAATCTCTGATTGGAGCTCTGTGTAATTTCCTACCCCACCTGACCCCCGTGACTCTGAAAAAAAGAAAAAAAAGAGAAGATAAAAAGTAGATGCAGGGAAAGCTACCAGAGGCCACTGCCAACAACAGATGAGTCAAGCAGCACCTGAGAATTTGTTGTGCTTGTGTGTTCTGAGGCTCCGCACTTCCTGCTTCAGTAAAATACCAAACAAGTTGTGTTTCCTTCACAAATAAGCTGTTACATCAAGCCCGGTTCCTATAATTTCACAGTTTTGTCTCCATTCCAACATTTTCTTTGGCAAATGTAGAAACATTCTAATTAAAGTGTGGAGGAAAACAAGCGTCATCCAGCGCGGTAAAAAACGCGTAGAGGCACATCCTCGCCCTCCACACTCGTGCTGTGCTGCCTCTGCTTTAAAATGGTTGGGGACTGGCGACACGCAGTCCCTGACTAACTCCGAGGTAATGGTTTGAAGGAGCCTGAGTCACTTGGGAAAAAATTCCAAAGGTATCAATAATTCCTGTCACAAGCTTCGCATTCCTTAAGAATATCCTTCCGTCTGCCCCAGGAGGAAGGCATTCCTTTTAGGTCATCACGTAACATCAAGGTTTCTTTTTAAGATATTGAAACTAGGAAGAGGCCTTCCTATTTATACGGCTGAGACTGCGGAAGGGAGTTGGAAGCCGAGCTGGAAGCCGAGTTGAAAGGAGGGCCTCAGTTCCCAGGAGCTCTTCACCTTTGCAATTTTATGAAGACCTTTAAAAGTCTCATTTGCATTTACCCTGAAAAGCACCATCTAAATAGGACAGGGGCTATTTAAACTACACAGCGTGAGTAGTCAGAAGCCAGCAGTACTGGCCCTCTTTCTCTGTCCCCAGCTAAGTAGGGGCAAGTGTGCCATTCTGCTTTTAGCATATCAACTGTGCTGTGGAATGCCTGTCTTCCAACCAAGAGAGCCATTTTAATCAGAGCAGCTGTGATCACTCGAAAGCAACCTCAAGACAGCAGTGCTGACGTTACCTTGAGGAAGGGAGCAGTCAGAAGGGTCATTAGAGCTACATCTGAGAGCCAGTTTGTGGCTCTGGAGCCTATCTACCAGCCTATTTAATCCTGCCCCAGCTGCACATGGTCTCCTGGTCTTCGGGGGGTGGGGGTTGTGGTGGTGGTAGTATACATATAGAGGGCTAAGTGGAGAATATGAGAGCTCCATCCACGCAGCTATGGACAAGCTGTCATCCATGCCAGAGTGGGGCTTTCTGGGGAAGTGGCTGTTTTGGGTTACCCACAATCCTTTAAGCAGTCCTTCACTCATGCTCCGCAAGCAAGCCCAACCATCCCATTGGTTCGCCCAGCAGGACGTGAGCAGAATCATCACTTTGATCTGATTGGTGCCCCATCTGAGGGGATGAGTAGGTTTCTGTTCTCAGCTCCCCTAGGTTAAGTTTCTCAAGACACTGTATTTGGGAAAAGTCACAATCTAAATCACGCTGGATGGCTAAGCCATAGCTGCATCTATCACCACACCCACTCTCCAAGTTCTGGCCAGTTGGTGGTTTGACAGAGCAGAAGGGAACCCATGGTGGGATCACATTCTCCTGGGCTTCTCATGTGATGTACTATAGCAGCTGATACCAGAGCATGTGGCTCCTCTCACTGCTGTACGGGGCCTCTGGGGCCCCACATTCACAGACAAGCCCACAGGTCTTTAGCTGACTAGAGCCAGAGAAATGAAGTTTCCTGGGGCGAAAGCAGCGATGATCTTCTGGGATTCCTCATCCAAGGGGGAGGGCTGGCTTTGCACTTTCAGAGGAGCTCTCCAGGGGCATTCACCTAGCAGCTAGCAGCCCTTCTGCTGGCAAGAGTCAGGGGTGCGGGGGTGGAGAGGGCGAAGGTAGGGGTGCGGGAGGTGGTTAGCAGCACCTGAGCTCACAGCACCGAAACTTTTCTGCTGTACTGCATCTCTAAGGCTGTCACTTCCAAGAGGTACACTACAGATTCCCCCCGACCCCAACCCCGGCTCATCACGTTGACATTGGGGTGCTGTGTCTTGGGAAGGTACCCTCTGAGTGTCTTGACTGGGGCTCTTGCACGTCTCCCTTATGCCCGCTCCTCTTAGCTGCATTTATGGTGTATGTTGGTGAGCCTCACTTAGTTGCAAGGGCTCTGAAATACCAAGACAGTGCTGACTGGAAAAGGATGAGGTCATCCTGGAGAGAGGCTACCTAACTCAGTGCACACTGACTCGGAGGGCGGGCTCCACACCATGTGTGAGGGGCACAGAGTCCAGAGTCTGCCTTTGCCTCCCAGGGGCTCCCCGTTCTAGAGAGGCAGGTGCAAGAAGCGTACCCTTGCCTAGGAGGGGTTTCTCAGGAGAGAGGTTCCAGGTGGCTCATTAGGGACGATGTGCAACTTAAGGAAAGGACTACATTCAGAAGTAGCACAGTAGAGGCAGACTGAGAGCTCAGGGCTTCCCTGAAGCAAATGCTGCCAGATGAACAAACTGGGAAAGCAAAGGGACCTCCTTCCTCCCTGTTCTTTCCCAGTACTAGCTTTCAGCTTGCTGGCTCTGTCTGTAGCAGCGACAGTCTCTGGAGAAGCTCAGGAATGCTCAGGGGTCTGGTGGGGAACTCCAACTCTGCAGGCTGTTGGCAACTTTCCATCCTTGCACCACTCCAGGGCTTCTAGGAAGAGCTGTATCTGGCACAGCTCCTTGTGAGACAGTTACCTGTGGCACAGTGAATGGAGCTGGCTTTAAGTAATAACTTGTATCTGATGAGAAGATGGAGGTGGGAGCCCTGTATCCAGCCTGTTTCTTTCAGTATTTCCTTCAGACTGACAGGGATGAGATGAAGATGACATTGAGAGAGCCTTCTGAGGACCCCGGCGCCCTGCATAGGAGCAGCGTTGGCACGTTTTTTCTTGCAGCAGCTGGTATCTGGCTCACACTGAGGCTCAAGGAGGAGTTACATGCCAGAAGCTAGGGGGCAGGGCATGCGTGGTTCCTGCACTGCCTCCCAGTAGGCTGTAGTCTTGACTAGGCTCTTTACAAACCAGCTTGCTAATTCTTGCCATAGCACCTATGCAGGAAATTTCTTTCTTTACCATCCGTCCTTCTGTATCTTGGCAGCTGAGTCTTAATCATTTTGATTGACAGGTGCTAGCTTTGTCTCCACAGGCCAGCAATCCCAGCACAAGAGGGATTACCTTTCTTTGATCTGGTTGGATTCATCTCATGCCAGTTTGCTGGCAGCCATCTTCTGAGCTGTGTGCCAGTTGCTAGGCATATAGTCAAGTGCCACAAAGCTTTTTCTGGGGGACCAGGAGTATCCACACCTATGGGCTAGCATCCTGCCACTCTCTACAGTGGCTCTGCTCTAGGCTCTGGCTTCCTTGCCCACCTTGCATGGGTGGTCTATGCCCACTGCTGTAGATTCCCTTGGCTAGCCTGGGCACGGACACAGAAGTATCGTGCGGTGGGGACGGCCATACTGTGGTCTTTATCTCAACAGACCAGCTCCCGAGTTGCTCCTCTGTCTGTAGCCTTGACCAGGAAGGAGCTTGACGGGGGCTGTGGATGTCCAGAAGCTGGCTGAGATGCAAGGGAAGCTCAGAGTGAATGGAGACCTCCAACCCAGAGGCATGGGGTGCAGAGTTAAAGGCACAGCCAAGCATGGGTCCTGAGGAAACGATCAAAACACTTTCCAGTATCCTTCCCAGGTGGATGTAGACTTGGAACTCATTGTAGTCAGTGCGGCCAGAAGAGTCATCCCAAATGTGTATTACATGCACGTGAGGATGCAAAGTGCTAAAAAAGACGCACACACTGAGAGTTCCATGCTCTCCTGTAAGCACTATCTTGTCAGTTAGCTCCTTCACTTGACTGTCATGAGTTCTTTTGGGGGGACCTTCTCTGTGGTGGAAATAAACAGCCCTCCTGACCATATCTTTTACATGGTCTTCTCCCACTCTTGACAGTCTGTCACCCCAGCAGCTGAACTCATTCCCTGAAGACCTGGGTCCCATCACAGTGGTTCTCGTTCACGTCAGTGAGGGCTCCATGTCTTGGTCACAGCAGAGCCCAGCTATCCCCTGCCACCCAGCCTTACTCTGCCTGGTGGGCAGTCCTGGTGGGATCCCATACCCAGGACACCCTGAGGGAGGACCGCCTATGCTTATTGCCTGGTTCAGCACTCAGGTAGGATTGACAGGGAACATCTCAGTTACACCCTGGGATCTTCCATGAGGGCAAGAAGTGGCCCTTGTGGAAAAGTTAACATGGTTCCAGAGAGTGGAAGCCCTCTGTGTCCTCTCCCAGGACCTGAGGGCAAAGAGCGCTAGGGTAAAATTCCACAGTGACTCCCATGGTGATGTGGGGAATTTTTCTTTCTTTCTTTCTTTCTTTCTTTCTTTCTTTCTTTCTTTCTTTCTTTCTTTCTTTCTTTCTTTCTCTTTCTTTCTTTCTTTTTCTTTCTCTCTCTCTCTCTCTCTCTCTCTCTCTCTTTCTTTCTTTCATTAAAGAGGATTTTATGGAGCTCAGGGTGGCTTCAAACTTATATAGCTGAGGCTGGGGGTAGGGGTGGGGGCTGGTGTTGAGCTTCTGATGCTGTCTCCACATGGAGTATTTTCTTTGAAGAAGGATCTTCTATTATGGACACTACAGGAGCCTGTGGAGATGACATCACTTTTCAACACGGTTCTGTGGAAGCCAAGTGCTCAGCCCCCCCGTGCACTATGGTCACCTCACCTAGAGAGCTAGCCATGGAGACGAGGACCACAGGGAAAGGTGTGTGCACGTGCGCTCCTGTGCACGCGCACACACTCTCCCGGAGAGCCATAAACAGGGAGCCGTCCGAGAAGCTCTGGGTACTGGCGGCCTGAGTGCAGTGGTGGCTGGAATCCTTTCCATCACAGAGACAGTCACGTGAGATAGTGAGGCCCAGAGGTGTGCTTTCAAGTGTCCTGCATGTCAACCTCAGCTTTACTGCAGCAGAAGCAGCAGGCCACGTTCAAACCAAACCTGGGGTGGTAAACACACCTGCGATAGCCCCTCATCCAGCAAAGGCACACCCCACAATAAGCAGGGCTCCAGATTGAAGGCTCACCAAGAAAGCAAGTGTGGGGCCCTGTCTATTAAAAAAAAATACCCAAACCATGTCCAAAGAGAGAAATAAGCCAGGTTGATTTTAAAACAATTGTAGCTCAAATATTTAAGAACTTGATTTCAAAACCAAAAGAGGAATGGACTCTGACTTAATCATTGCATGCCTGAGTTCCAAATGAGCTTTATTTAACAAGTATGTCCCTCAGTGGAGCCCATGGGGTTCCCTGTCGGGGCTGGCTATGTCTACAAAGGTCCTTGGAGCTGGTAACAGCTACCATAAAGTTGGTTCCCTTTGGGATTTGTAAGTGGTCAAGAGTCACACTCTCAAGCTGAAGAGATGGCTTATCAGTTATGAGTGCTGACTGCTCTTCCAGAAGACTAGGGTTCAAATCCCAGCACCCACATGGTGGCTCAAAACTGTCTGTAATTCCATTTCCAGGGGACCTAACACCCTCTTCTGGCCTCTGTGGGCACTGCACACATGTGGTGCACAGATTACATGCAGGGAAACCACTCATACACATAAGTAAAAGAGTAAAGGTTAGAAAACAAGCCTCATACTCTCAGGCCACTGACTCCTGTTACAGCACTAAGTGTCTGTCTGTACCTTTAACTCACTGCTGTCACTTCCTGGTGCTTTGCAACTGCTAGGAGTTGGGAAGGGAACTTGTAAGTGTACTTCAACTTCTTAGCAATCCCGGTCATAATTATTATCCTACTTCACTTTTGAAGAAATGGAGGCAGGGCAGAACCTCACCCTTTTCCTAGCAAGTGCTGAAGCCTGTGTTCTGCCCATCCAGAGGCTGTGGGAAGCAGGGGGCCATTCACCAGTGAGAGCAGGTGCTCTGTTCACAAGTCACCAGCAGACCTTGTGATGATTTTGATCTTGGTATGTGTAAGCAGGGTCACAGGCAAGAGGTCAGGGCCACAGCAACCTCCACGAGGGAGCAAGGGAAAAGGAGGCTTTAACTGTGCAATTGTGCAAACCTTTCTAACAGTTAGTAACACTTGTTAAGACCAAATACAAATGGAGATAAATGCCTTAAATATTAGAATTTGACATGCTGTGTGGCAAACAGCAGGCCTTTCTGTTTCCCTCCATGTCCGTGGATGCCTCCATGAAGACCGGCATAAAGGAAGAGGGCTCTGACGGTGCCCAGCATAGCCTCACTCTTTTCCATTCTGTTTGCTCCATGGAATTTTCCCTGATTCTAGCCCCAGGGTTACCCAGCATTTTTCACTCCCAAGAATTCTGAATGGGCGTTCAAGCTGAACTTTACCATGACAAACTTTACCATAACACCTGCTACCCAGGCATACACACAGGATCACTTTCCACTCTCCTGGGCTTCAATAAGCAGCACTGCTACATATCACACACAGTAAGGAATCTGTCGGGTACAGTTGCTCCATGTAGAGGCTGAAAGCCCTTCTCTTCAATACCAATGGTATCTCAGTGTCTCTTGACATCACATCTACGAAATTCAGCTCTCAAATGTCAGCAATATTGCTGAAGCATTAGGTGACAGAATTACTTGCCTCTCTAAGGGTCGAACATGCCAGGACAGAGTGGATATCCAGAGTTGTCACCCCACAAAGCAAGCTAGAAAGAATCTGGCAAAGATGTCCACGAGGCTACATCACTGTCCCCCTCAAAGACAGAAGAGGCGAGGAAAGACAGTGCATTTCTCTCACCGTTCATTCCATTCTAGGGAAATTTACAGGGGGAAACATCAGTGATTTATGCTCTCTGACTTCATGGGCATCATGTTACCAGGGCCTGTCTATTACTCAACATTCGGCTATCTGCAAACACCACGTGAGAGAAAGACCTTCCCAAAGAGCAGCCCCAGAGTTCACTGTGATGCAGCCAAAACCCACTGAGCTCAGTGGCTACAAAAAACAGGCACGTGGCCAATGGAAGTGATTTGAACTTCCAGGGCCCCGAGAGGCATCTCAGTGTAGTGCTGAGACCAGGGCGAGCTGTGAGATAGCACAGTGTAAAGGCTGTCTCCCAAGCTTCACTGACAACTCGAGTTCCATCCCTGGAACCCATATGTTAGAAAGAGAGGACCAACTCCCACATGTCCTCTGGGCTCCACATAAATAAATGCCTAAATGAATAAATAAATGTTTTTAAAAGTTTTTAAAAGACTTCATGTTTGGCTTACTAAATGTAATTAAGCCTGGGAGCCTGGGGTGACATCTCCACTGACCTATGATGTTTGTCTTACAATTTTATTATTTATTAAAAAATTTGTTTATGTTTTGGCAAACCATTCTTGTAATGGTGTCTCCACACCCACTGGTATCTAACATGCCCGCTGGGCAAACAATGACAGTAGCATGAGATTCCAGATTGGGGTGTTCGTTAGTCTGAACCAGAGACCAACATATCTCTAAAGAGACTTGAGCTTGAAGAAGAACCGAAATACGTGGCTTCCCACTACAAACCTGTCTCCTTTTCTGATCACGTTTGGGTTTTTCATCACAGTGGCTTGCATTACATTTCTGAAAACCCAAACCAAGCAGATTCCATCCTCTTCACGTAGAACACAGATAACCGCCTTCTTTCCCTCCACCCTTGCTCAGCTGCCACCCGGGCTTTTCAGTACATCTTCCCTGGATAATGACTGCACAGTTGGAACCTCTTTCCTTTGTTGTTGTTCATCTACTCCCTGGTACTGAACACTCGGCAGTGATTTTCCATGATTCCTGATTTTCTGGGACTTCGTTGTCTGAATGCCCCCTGCCCCCCTTTTTGATACATGTGGCCTTTACCTCAGCACCCGGGAGGCAGGAGGATTGTAGTTCAAGGCCAGCCTCAGCTGCAGGGCAGGTTCAACACCAGCCTGAGTTACATTAGATACAGCAGCAGCATTTGCATTTGCATTTGCATACAATGGAGCAATGGAGTGAGATGTTCTGGAGATGCTGTTTTTAGACTTTTTTTTTTTTTTTGGTATTTAGAGAAAAATAACCTCATTTTATGTTTTCATCACAACAAGCACAGGCGGATCTCGAAGGTATGGCCACACTGCAGACTTTCTGACAGGGTATAAAGGCACCCAAATGGCTATGCAATGGGATAAAGGAGACAGGTGCCCGAGAATTCCTATTAGCTCTGGCACTCAGATGCACTGAGGACAAAAATGGGCAGGAATTGCCTGGCAGGGTGCTGTCCAACTGTCTCAGGCCAAAAGCATTGAGATGAGTGTGACATGCGCATAGTAGGAGCTCAGGGAAGTTCGGCTTCCTTCCCCTTCCGCACTAGCTTGTTTTCAGGAAAACAACTTTGTTGTTCAAGGTTCCATCATTTCCAGATGCCTGCTCTTGAAGTGACACCCAGAGCTACCACAGTGATGTCACAAAGCCGGGAATTTCTGGTGGGAACAAGCAGCAGATGAACTCATTGGCCACAAAGATCCTGTTTTTATGTCAATATCCTCAGTAACAGAATATGAGGAAAGAGGAAGTGGAGTATATAAATATTCTTTACGCCCAATTTGTACTGAAAGAATGTCTCATTAGTTAAGGTATTGGTAGTTCAAGAAAGGAAAGCAAAAGTACTTTCAATATCCAAAAAGGCCATCCTTGAGGTCTGAGGTCCACAGAGCAATCTCTATGTTCCCATGTGTTTCTGTGCTCGGTATCCCTGCCCCCAAAATCTGACTTTTCTGAAAATAAAGATCCTGTTGCCAATTTCTCATCTGGGTGTGTTGATGGTCTTATGCTCTAGTTCTTAGTTCAGAAAAAGCTGCTTGGAAAAGTGTCTTCGTGGTCACCCACTCCACCCGACCAACACTGTGACACCTGCCCTTGTTCCTGTTGGCCGTCTCTCCCTGGTGGCCTGTCAGTCACAGCTAGATTACGATCAGTGCGTTCTTACGAGTCTCACAAGTCCCACTGCGGTTGGGACACTAGCCTGTCTTCAGGGGAGCTGGTGGTCGTGCGGGATGCCATGGTTTCAGCAATTACAAGACACCGGCACATACTGGGAGGACACAGAGCTTGAGATGACACAGCAGTGTCATGGGTTTTACATCTGACCAGAGTACCACTCAGCCTCTACCCAGGAGACAGGCAAAAAGCTAGAGGGGAAAGTGCAGAGGAGGCCACAAGAGAACACAGTCCAGTGCTGATACTGTCCTGTGTGACTTGGTGGCATATCCCAGCCTAAAAACATGGGGGGTGGGTTGGGGGCAGGGAGAGCTTCCCTTGGGGATCTTGGACCCTCACCTTCCCCTCAAAGAGCTTTTCCAATGCTTCCCCCACAAGCCACAAATTTGTTCTTCAGTAAGTCAAAGTTTTCTTTTGGTTGCTATCTATGGCGATTGCTTCAGCAATGGTCGGTGCCTTTGCTAACTGAGCTGCCTGCTGGGCTGGCTCTCATAGAGTTGCAGCTGCAGCCTCTTTAGCTGTACAGTGGGCATGGCAGGGTACAGGCAAGGTGCTGGTGTCTTACAGCTGGCATCTGCCTGCATTGAGATCTCCAGGCACCGCCAACACCCCGCCCTCAGCACCACAATTTGTCTCTTGCCCTGAGCATACCCTAACCTGGCAGGGTGAAAGTTATCCAGCTTTGCACAGCTTAAGACAAAGCAAACCCAGTGATGATGGTTTAGGCTGAAGCAACCATGCACTCTGCCAGGGCACACTCACTCTTGGAAGGATCAGATGCAAATTACCTCATCATTAGTAGACACAGGGCCTTCGACACCCCTGGCTGTTAGCTGCCATCATGTGTCCTTTCATCTGCCTTTGGCAGCAGTCTCCCAAAGGACATGCATTCTTTCTCACCTACCCCAGCTTCCCTGCAAGTAGAAAGGCATTCTTAGAACGATGCCCTGGGCTTTACCCTCATCATCAGGAACACTTTCAAACTACACTCAACTATCTAAGCCCCAAGACAGCCATTCTGAAAAACTACCAAATGATTTATGTGTCCGTACATATCTCTGCCAGAAACCATAATCACATTCACAGCAGCTGAAAGCTGGAACTACTTGGCCGTCCAGCAGTCAGCAGCGGGGGGAACAGTTCCACCACGCATCTGGTGTACCCTGTGACCGGACATCTGTGAACAGTGTCCGGTGAACACACATGGAAGGTGGGGGAACTCTTCTGTGTAGAAATGACTTTGGACAAATAAAGCCAGGAGACACGCTCTAGAACAAATCAAATGGAACCTAAGCCCTGGGACATCCAGGTGAACCTGAGTAGGCTGGCCGGGGGCTCTCTGTGACTGCCGCTCTCTAGGGCTATGTAATTCATGAAAGCAGAGATGGGCCAGTGGCACTCGCATCAGGCAGGTACACACCACCAACAACCATGATAAACAGCTGCTTACAGCACTGAGATGTGGGAGCAGAGCCCTGGTTCTGCCTTGAAGGAACAGCTCTAGGTGCAGAGCAAAGCCACTGCTGACTTTAGGGCCACCCACTAAGTCGTCCTCCACAGCCTGTGGCAAAAGGATTTTCCTGACAGGGATTATCTCAATTCAGGATGATTGTGTCCTGTTAGCCAGAACCCAATGTGAGATGGGGGAGGGGGTGTTCTCATGGCTCCTTTCCCTTCTTTTTATCTTGAGTAGAACTCACTCCCAGGCTCCAAAGTGCTTGTGCCCACAGCACAAGCACCTCAATTCTTAGTACTGGTGCTTCCTTTGCCAGCTCTGCCTTGGCCTGACCCACTCTCGTGCCCTCGTGGTAGCCTCTCCACTCTGTCCACTTATCCTACCTGCCTTTATTTATTTGGGGTTTATATTGCTAGAATTCCCCCTCAAATGTGCATCTCTAAGCCCTGCCTGGCAGACCTCAGTGACCGATAAGGAGCAGTCCCAGTGTGTACCCTGCCATGGAGAGAGCACACAGTGAAGAGCATACACACGTGCATGTATGCGTGCGTGCGTGCGTGCGTGCGTGTGTGTGTGTGTGTGTGTGTGTGCGCGCATGTGTGCTGCAAAGCAGCTTGGACCTTGGACCTTTGGGACTCATCCCTGAAGGTGGGGCAGTTGGCAGGGAGTCTGTTTTGACTAGGAAACCTCAGAGCACTTGGAGGGCTTTAGCTGGCCCTGCTTGCATGGCTACACCCCTGCCTATGCTGATGGAAGGGTTGCTGGTTTGGTTTGAGAAAACTCTGTCTTTAGAGCTGTGGGTGAACTTTGGCTAAGAGTGAAACAGGAAACAGAACACAGCACACCATCACTGCACTGGTGGCCAGTTTCTGTTTTGCAGGCATGGAGCTACTATGTTTTGTTTTGTTTTGTTTTTGAAGACAGGGTTTCTCTGTGTAGCTTCAGACTCGCTTTGTAGACCAGGCTGGCCTCAAACTCACAGAGATCCACCTGCCTCTGCTTCCCTGAGTGCTGGGATGACAGGCATGTGCCACCATGCCTGGCTGGAGCTACTATGTTTTAAAGTCTGCATGGCAGACTGGCCCCGAGGCGAGGTTACATTTTCTAGATATCAACTTCGCCTCGCTGGATGAGACTGTGTTCAGGCCTGATGTGACAGGAGGGATATATATATATATATATATATTTCTTTTGGAGGGGAAAAGGAAAAAGTGGGTGAGACTGGGAGGAGAGGAGGGAGGGGGCTGCCTTAGGGATGTAAAGTGAAGAAATAAAAATTAATAAAAATTTAATAAAGAAGAGAAAGAGGCCAGGTGTGCACTTGGGATGCAGAGGCAAGAGGAGATGTTTTAGTAAGAGAGAGAGAGGGTGTGTGTGTGTGTGTGTGTGTGTGTGTGTGTATGTTTCTATAATAAAATATGTATACATATTATGTGTATTTATACAAACATATACAATATGTATGTACATATTCATATATATATATTTGTCACTTTGTGACATCTCAAAAGGCAGAGCTAGAGAGAGGGCTGTTGGTCTATCCACAGAACCTTAGCTTCAGGTTTTAGGAGGTGAAGGCAACCAGGAGGGGTGCATCCAGGCTCTGCTGCACTATAACCCCAGAGGGAAACCCCGTCCAGGGAAGAACTCTCACACAGCTGTGCTATCTGTATGTACCATGTCCTGCCACATTCCCAGCTGTGCTGACAACACAGCCTGCTTCCCTGGAGTGTTCACCCAAACTGTCTCCTTTCAACAGGAAGCTTGTAGGACAGTTGCTATCCCTAGACTCAGCACCCCCGGGAATGCCATTCCTTCTCACCTTAGCTGTGCATGTTACCAGCCAGAACCAGACCTCCTTTCTCTGCAGACTCTAAAAGAAAAACTGTGCTTTCATTCCTGACAATCCTTTCATTGGCACCCCCACCAAAATAAATAAACAGATAAATAAGTAAACAAAGATGAGGAAACGGAGATGCTGTGACTAGTCTGAAAAATTAGAAAAATATAGTTTTTCTCTCAATTCAAGCTAAACTGCTGAAAAGACAATCTCTTTTACCTACTTCACTGCCAGGAATGGGGCCTGGGATGGGGATGGGGTTGCCTGTTGATTTACTGAACTCTGATAATGTAATGCAGCTTAGATTTAATATGCTGTTTCCTGTATTATATTTGGATTTTTAGGCTCCTGGGCCCTGCAATTTGTGGTTTACATATGGAGTCACTGTGGGGACAGGGGACATAGTGCGCTCCCACCTAGTTAGCACAAGAGCTGTGTTGGCAAGCGAGCATCTCTAACAGTGGACAAGCCTTGCCAGACTCCGACTGTGGGAAACGCAATCGAGAAGGAATCGCTCTGTTGTAGAGCTTTGCGTGAACGCGCACATGTATGTTTTCACACACCTGTGCTCACAGGCGTGGGCATGTGTGGAGCCAGAGGGCGGTGGTGGTGTCTGTGTTCCCAGCAGGGTCTCTCACTGAACCTGCACTGGCTTACCAGCTTCTGGGAGCCTCCTGTCTCTTATCCCCAGTGGAGTTAAGACATATGCTGCCATGCCTGGCTCCGTTCATGGGCGCTGAGGACTCCAAATCAAATCTGTGAGCTTGCACAGCAAGCACTTTCCCAACGCCGACCCCCCAACCCCAAGAAGTCACTTTAACAAGTCATTACTAATTATTTTGTAGGCTGTCAAAACATCAAGGGAAGTTGTGGATGAACATTAAGTGCTTTGGGAGATAACCCTTCCTCAGGCCTTTTCCCTTCCAGTTCTAATGGTCTGAAGAAACAGGGCTGCCCTGAACTGTGTCCTGGTAATGTCACTGTGTACTTGGAATGCATGGGTGTATGCGGCTGAGAGGATGAGGAAGTCGCGATTACACTAGAGCAGGCTTGGTCCTGCAGTAAAAGTGCCCCCACAGTCGTTATAGCTGCTTTGTCTCCTTTTAAATCAGTCGAAATATTTTTGGGGGTCAGCTCTTGTTTCCATTAACCTCTAACTTTTATGGTTCACTAAACCCTGGATTTGATATGAATGTAAACATTTTGTGTGGAGGGCGGATCGATGTCTCTCACGGGGAGGAGAAGAGGAGCTTGAGTCCCCTTGTCCCTAGCTTTTCCATGCATAGTGCTGTTTGAAAAGTGGGATGTGAAATAAATCTGGGATTTTTAAAAATCGCAAATTCAACATAAAATCTGAGGGTTTCAATTACAGACAAATCTGGGGGATGAGCCAGAGTTTCCAAGCAACAGGGACGCCAGAAGGGTTCGGAGATTTCTAGGGGGAACAATCCCTTGAGTAATAAATCTCTCACATATTAAAAAATATAGTTATTGCTTCAACATTAAATGTATGCTACACGCACCACGTGCAGTTACCTATAGGAACAGGAGTCAGGAAGCCTGCGGTCCAATAACACGCTGTCTGGCCGTGAGGCCTGCGGAAGGCATTTGCCTTACTGGGTCACATAGGACAAAAGGGCTCCCAGGTCTGTGACTCCCAGATGATTCCATTGAAGACGGTCAACCGCCACAGGGGCATCGTGGAGGTGCTAACAGCTACCAGTGTGTAGGTCAGACTGTGTTTGTAACGCACACGAATCTTACTCACTTGGCTGATATTTGAGTGGTAGCTTCCATTTGTCAATTCCCTATGGTATGGTAGCAGAGATGCCCGGCTCCCTGTTTCCTGATGTGTGTGGTGGGTTGGGAGCGCATATCCGTCCACACAGAGACATCATCACTCAGGAGGGAGAGCCAAAAGGAGGGAGAAGGCAGCATTCGATGCCCAGACAGTGGCACAAGGGGCCCTTAGCATCTGGCTGGGGCTAGCAGTGCTGGGAGCAGACCTGTCTGTTCCATGTTCAGGCAGTACGTGGGCCACTCACTGAAGACTAGAAAGCATCTGTCGGTATCTTCCGTTATGACTAAGAAGTCCAGCGGCTCCTGGTGACGTGAGCTTTGGGGCTGAAAAGAACTGCTGTTCACTGTCCTTTGCATTTTCCCCCCTAAATTCTTTTCTCAGAGTAAGATGCGAGGCACTCACCACATACCTTCAGCCCTGATTTACGAGGTTAATGTCAGGTCTGCAACAACAATAGAAGCATGGACTGAAGTCCAGGCTGTATATCAGGTATGCTTAGATTATCTGTGCGCCAGAACAATTGCTTAAGTGCCTCTCATAAAAAAGTTCCGGGAAAATACTTGCCTTAGGAATGCACTGGTTAATCACAAGATCTTGGGACAGTTCAACTCTGAGCACAGACACGGTTTTCAGTGTCTGCAGAGGACAGCATGCACTCTGGTCATCGCTCCTAAGGGAACAGGCCAGACCCGTTTCAGCTGCTGACGGGATTTTTCTGAGGGGATTAGTCAGAGGTTTAAGAATGGAGCACTTTGTGATGTTGGTCAGCATCTCCATCCCGAGGCGGGCACAACTGCCCAGATCCTTAATGACGGTGTTTGTCCCGAGGCCTCTGAAGACCCTGTGCAGCTTCCTCTCTTGAGTGTGTTATAGCACATCTGAGAGTGTCAGACAAGCTGGGTGTGGCCTGTAGTCCCAGCACTCAGGAGGCTGAGGCTCCGTGATTGCTGGGAGCTGAAGGCCACTTATCGCTACAGACTGCTTCAACAGTTCTCAGCCTGGGGATGGAAAGATCCTTTCCCAGCAGTCGCCTAAGGCCATCGGATAGCACAGATATTTACATGATGACCCATAACAGCAGCGAAATTACAGTTATGCAGTAGCAATGAAAAAACGTTATGGCTGGGGGTCACCACGACATGAGGAACTGTGTTAAAGGGCTGCAGCATTAGAAAGGTTGAGGACCACTGCTCCAGCATAAACAGATGCAGTTTCATAGGGGGTGCCTTACATTTGAATTGTTTTTTGGACAGGGCTTCTCTTTGTAGTCCTAGAATTCATCATGGAAGTTGATGTAGTCCTTGAACTCAAGGAGATCCACCTGCCTCTGCCTCCCATGCCTTACATTTGAGTCTAGCCTATTTCCTCTGAATTATTGACATTTCAGTAGTCACAAAGTAGAATTTTCTTATTCTCAAGAAAGGGGAGAAAACAACTGTACAGTAAAATTTAAGGTTATCTTTAGAAAACAATCCCCAAATTTCCCTGTTTGGTCATTAAGGCATTTAAAATACAGTCTGAAACACAGGTGCAAAGTGGGACTTGGCTTCTGGTGCCCTGAAAGCACCAAATGAGCACATTATGGAAAGGGGTTTCCCGAAGTCTTAGGTGGCAAGCTTTACTGTTTTCTCCCCTTTTCCTTTGCCAACTAAAATGTTGATTAGGACTGGTATTGGGTAGCAAATACGTGCAGGTTCCAGCTGTGTGGTTTCCTAGAAATACCAGCTTTGGAAAGAATTTTGACAGCTTCCTTCTCCCTCGAGCCTGCCTAGCTGTTCAAGCTGAATTCTGCTCAAAGGCCACGGTGCACACACTTCCCAGGACAGCTGGGTGTGTGGGAGATGAGGCCAGCATGCTATGCTTAGCAGGTAGTGAAAGGAGAACCCATTTTTGGATCTGTCCTAGGTCTGAAGCTCTCCCCAAAGACAGCAGGGGAACCCATGGTCCAAATGAGATGCAGGAGAGATGGCTGATGCCACAGGAAGTCGGAGAAGACCTTGTTCCCACCACTCGCCATGTCAGGATGGTTTTACTTTCTTAGAGCAACTTTATAGGCAGGTGAAAGGTTCTAGAACACTTGTCTGGGGCTGGGGAAACAGGAGGACCTAATTCTTAAAGGTCTTTCTATACCTGCCTTGTCTTTCTTGTATAGAAGCTAAAATATCTTCCAAGCTTATAGACGTGAATACAAAGGAATCACACTGAACCCCAAAGGACTAACATTATATACCCCTTAGCCACATACTAAGCTAGCTTTGTAGTTGGGTGTACACTCAAACTATTCTGCCCTTAACTGGTGAAGATTTGCCACCCATCATGGCCTTTCCAAATGCAAGGTGTTACTAAAACTGGTGGAGTGGTAAGACAATGCAACCAGTCTTTATGAGACCTGATAGACTAGGGTCAAATAGAAAGGGAGGAGTACCTGCCTTATGAATGGACTAGGGGAGGGGCGTAGGAGGAAAAGAAGGAGGGTGGCTGGGATTGGGAGAAGACGAGGGAGCGGGCCATAGCCGGGATACAAATTGAATAAATTGTAATAAATGATAATAATAAAAAAACATATAAAAGAGTGTCACTTATGTGGCAAATAACATCAAAGGTTAGCGCTTTCTTAAATGTGCGATGTAGCATAGAAGATCGCTTGCATAAGTGTAATCCCTGGATTTGTTTACCTGGGAACAATTTATTCTATGCCAGGTGCTGTGCATCTGATAGTTGAATTTGGCTCAGAGCCGCTCACCTCTGTATGCTTATTGGTTTCATTAGAAGGAAACAACCTCCAGCCCATGTGGGATGAAGGGAAGATGGAGGCTCCATTACAGGCCTCCACAGTACCGCAGCTGAAAGGGCAGAACCCTGGGATGGGGAACCAAGATGGCAGCAGCTGCAGATGTTGAGGAATGGGCTTCTGGATATGTAGATTAAGACTTCCCAGCCAGGGAGTTTGTGACAACCAGCCAGGGAGTTTGTGACAACCACCCAGCACCTCGGCCACCTCTACTGCAGCAGAAGCCTGAGTTGGCTGGGATGGAGAATAATCTTGGGCAGGCATGTCTTCACTCCATGGTAGGTGCCCTTGTAGGTGCAGCCGAAAAATATGAACAAAGATGGCTCGCTCTTGTCACCCAGTACCTCAGGTGCAGTGACCCTGAGCTGACACATGGAAGGACAGGGATTGCTTCCAAGGGGCCATGGTAATTTGTCCATGCCTTTAAAGGTTCATTGCAACTGCAGCTCAGTGGTTCTCTCAGGGAAGCCTTGCAAGAACTGGGCATGGCTACTGTCATCGTTACAATGTGAGCTCTCCCTGGTCCCCTCTGCCCGCCGTCCCCAGGTTAAGCAGGAAGCACGAAAAATCAGGTGGCTAGTGTGGTAGAAGCAGATGGCAATGCCCTTCGTAACGTGAGTTGTTTTAGACACTGTTTAACATGGCAACCACGGCTGCCACAAAACTGAGGGGGTTAAGAAACAGACGTTCGTGTTCTCAAGGTTTTGGAGGCCAGAATGCCTGAGGGATGGCCCCTCCTGACAGCTGTCATCCTATCTGGCCTCTCCCAGGTTTCTGGTGGCTGTCTGGGGGTGTCACTTGCTCTCTGCCTCCAATTTCACGTGGCATCTTCAGAGGATGTCTGTCTCCACACAACCATGTTCTTGTAAAGATACTAGCAATACTGGATGAAGCCCACACTACTTCAATACGATTCCAGCTTAATTCAGTACACCTGAATGACCATAACTGCAAATAAGGTAAGTTCTGAGGCCCCTGGAGATAGGAATTCCGACTTGGACTTTGGGGTAATACAATCCAACCCTTAACAAAGGGCCTCAAATGACATATTACTGCAAAGGTACAAAGCTACACATTGCACTCTGCATATGAGACCCTAACTCTACTTTAAAATCATATACAATACCTCGAGGGCTCTTTTACCTTTTTACTAATTGGATTGGGTCTTCTTTATTCCCCTCATTGCCTATTTCTTCTAGAGCAGAAACGACAGCAAGGAATAACATTCCAGAAATCACGGAGCCAACCCTGCTAAGCCTTCAGTGAGGCACCAATGATGGAATTAGTCTCAGCACTTAGCATGAGAAAATCCAGCCATGGCACTCTGAGTAAGGGACAGCTTCCTCTTCTCTCCATGTCACGTGGAGGACTGACAGTTACGATGTTTAAGGAGACTAGCACTGACTTGGAAACCTCAGTCTAGTACCTTCCAGGTAGCAGCCTCAGAGACCAATCTAGCAAGAAGTACAGTGACTTGGTAAACCATGTCCACGGGCTTCCCCTTGTGAAGGCTTTGCTGGCCTGGCTCCTGGGTATTGGCTTTTCTAATGGCACGGGGTTGCTTGTGTTCTTATTTTTGTTTGTGAACTGCTCAGTCACCTTATTAAGGCACTGTCAAGCTATTTTGAGAGTTGTGGTGAAGGCACAAAATGGATTCTCATTAGCTTCTACCACAACCGGAGTGGGAGAGAATTGATATCACCAGTAAGGGATGCCTTCAGAAAAGTCTATCGTGGCTTGTGTTCCCAGCCTCCATAATACTAGATAAGCCTAATATTTTATTGTTGTTTTATCATGTTGTTCATGTTATTAAAACCATTCTTTGGTCCAGCATTTAAAGATGTTTTCTTTCTTACTCCTCATCCCCCAGCCTCCAAACACCCCAAGCTACTTCAGATTTGCTCATGCTGGGCAAGCACTTATCCAGCGATTTACACCTCCTAATCAGCATCACTAATTGTTTCAAGTGACAGAGAAAAAAACAAAACCCCAATCCCAATCACGGAACTCCTCACAGCAGCCACACTGAGTCTCCCTTTCAAATGTTTGCAAGCTTTGATTAACATCAGAGGCTGTGGCCACCCTGGCCTCCCTGCTTCTACCCTGTTTCACCCTTTCCTCACACTTCACTCACAGTCCTTTCCAGATCAGAGTGGGCTAATCCCCGCTCCAAACTCTCCTCGGGCGGGTAGGGTCGGCTGCTTAGCTGACTACAGGAGTGAGATTCCAGACAACATCTGTAAGCTCACATCTTTACCACACCTCTGCTCACCTACAGTTAGTTTCCCTGAATGCCCATAATGTTGGGTTTTGTTTTTTTTTCATTTTTATATTGCACAAACAAATTTCTCAGTGTGGAATGTAGTTTCTCTCAGTTTGGGTTGCTCTATGGGGTAAGTCAGGGTTGGTGAGATGGCTTCTTTTTGACTAAGTAAATAGTCAGGATCAAAATCAACATTGAAGGCATTCCAGCAGTTCACTTAGCCTTCACCTGCTTTCAGGACATTCCCTGGGGGCACCAAGTTCACCACTGGTACCACTAAGCAATGCCTTTGGCCCAGCAGGTGCCACCAAGCACCACTCTGCCTCCCTGGAGTGGGATCTTGCTGCAGGCAGTCGGGCCCCAAACTCCACTCCTTTTGGAGACTGACAGCACAGACTTGTGTCATAAAGCACGGCTCACCTCCTGTGGGCAGTAACTGCATTGCTGTGTGTGCGTGCACACTAGGCTCTGTCTATGCTGTGCCATTCTGCGTTCTGACCGACAGCACCCAGGTTACTGATGAGAGTTGCAGCGGGCCTACATCTTCAATGTCTTAATGACTTTAATGACAGTTCTGAGGGTCACTTCTTAGGAGACCAGCAGAGGGAGCAGGTGAGTATTCACAGTGGGTTTGATCTTAACGTTCTGTAATAGGTACTGTCTCTTGCAGTTTTCTATGAGCATTTTTTTTTTTAATTGTAGTGAAACAGGACTTTCAGTACATAAATTTTAAAATAAATACGGTCATTTAAAAGGATCAGAATTTTAAGAGAAAGTACATAATTTCTTTTCCTTTAAATATCCTACTAGAATAGTATTTTAAGCTTTGAAAACATTGCATTTTTTTTTTTCTCTCAAGGGAAACAGATGTCAGGAACCTGGTACCTTAATATTGCTATAGCTGTTCTTTCTTTGTGATCTTTGTTTCCTTTTATTTTCTCTTTTGTGTCAGCCTTTGACTTGTGCCCTTTCCTGGAACAAGATCATTTGGAGGACATGCTAGTGGGTGCCAGACGAGGGGCTCAAGGCAGAGTTTGAAAGAAAAGCACAGAGTGCCCAGGCAGATAACCAGGAAAACCTGGCCATAAAGAAACAACTGGATCCATGCCGGGACATGGACAGCAGGGGGTCTTTGACACACCTAAGCACAGCGTCATAACTGTGTACAAGGATTGACTAAAACTTTTATGTTCAACTATTTATCATAGTTGTGATGCAGTGTTTTAAAAACCATTTTGTCCATGTAAGTCCATAACTGAATGTAAGTTCCCACAGAAAGAGTTTTCGTATTAACTCAGCCAGATGGATAGGAATACCAAATGAGGGTCATGTGCATTTTTTAAAATAACCTTGACATAAGCTATTTATTTATGTTAACTTATAACCAAGAGAGATAATATATCTAAATGTGAATACTTATTATGGCATTTTTATCTCTTTTTAAAAATGTTTTTCAATAATTAAGATAAAAATGTATAAATTTATATTAAAAGGATTAATCTAGATGGCATTAAGCCACCTCCAAATGAAAACTCACTCTGTGGGAGATGCAGGCAGTTCGTTAGAATGGCTCTGAAGACACACTTCTGGACACACTTCTGGACACACTTCTCAGAAGCAGTAGCTTTTCAAACTCTCAAAAGTGTGTCGAAATGGATTTAGGAATATTTAGCGTAAAATTTTAGGTAATAAACCCACCTCAAAAATATCAACTACTTGTCAAAGCAAGGATTTAATTCAGGTCATGGGTGAGATTGTGATCACTGGCACATGAGGCCTTTACAAAGAATGTTCCCCATTTCTCCCACCACAGAGGAAACACAGAAACGTCAGGCTGCCACTCACTCATCGTTGGAGAATGGTACTCACTGTCTTCTCCACCCTGTGACCTGTATCTGGACCCTTTCGACATTTGTTTTTTTGATGGAGTGATAAAACTCCACAAAAAATATTAGAATGAAAATATTTAAAAATCAAACAATGTTTGAGATAACTTTATACAACAGGATGATTATATAAACTGAAATCTTCCTAAAAATTCGAGGAATTTGTAGTGCAATCTTAAAAAAACATTTACTCGCACATTTCCTAAGTTTCTAACAAATACAACGCTCTCCCTTTCGAGTCTGGGTGCTGGGAGATGCGCAAGTGTGGATGTCAGATATGAAAGGGCTCGACCAGGATGCACTGCTGGGTCCTGATGGTGCAAACTGTAAACAATGAGAATCTTTTCAAGTTTCTTTAAAAACAAAAAATCTTTTCTATGTGCATGTCCTTCAGATATGACTTCACAGTAAACACTCAGATAAGTTCCGCTGGGTGAGCACCTGGTGCCTTTTCTGTATGACTTCAACAGGAATGGCAGGCACCAAGCGGTCATGTGACCCTTCTATAGCCTCTCCCTCGCACTCACCGACATACCAGGTCTGCAGTTCTTTGCCGAACAGCAGTTGCACAGCTGGGATGAAGATGGTGACTGAGGGGTGGCAGGCCCACGCTACAGATCCTGTGCTCCTCCGATGGGCCTGTCACCAGCAACTTGTGGAAGAAAACATGCTGGCGGTGGGCGGAAATGGCTGTTTCCCAGGAAAGGAAGTGGCCTGAAAACACATCTGGCAGACGGTCTTTCCCTCCTTTGGCTGTCAGAGAATGATTTTAACAATATTCACTTCCTCGCCTCTCACAGAGGTGGATCCCACAGGGACAGTGCCCGATTCTAAGCTGATGACTTCACTACGCTCTCATGAAGATACTGGGCCAGCTCCTTTATGTCAAATGCTAGGTGCATTCAGCAAACACACGTAAATATACACACATCCACTTCCAATGAGAACAGAAATTGTGTCCCAATTGGCACTGTATTTTAGTTTCTAGGCCCATCATATTCTTTTCACTCTCAGAGGGTGGGGTCAATGTGAATATACACTTAGAATGGACACATGCTGGGTTTGCAGGGTTTGGATTCTAAGTCTCCACTGATGAGTGGGTTTGTGCACTCAACACAAGACTGCTCCCTAGTGGGACACCACAGGCTGTCCCCTCACACAGAGGATCACTGATCCTCACTATTCCCACAAGTGTGTACTTTCACAGAGCACCCAGAACCTCAGTTTTGGGTTGTGATGTGGATTTAGTCATTAGGATGCATATCAGTGCCTTACAGGTTGTCAGCCAGCAGGAAACAGAAAGTCTCAGCCCTTTCCAAAGGAGCTGTTAAAACTGGAGTAAAAATTACTGCTTTAGGGACTGAGGTTACAGTTTGGTAATAGTATTTGCTCTACAAGTAGGAGGACCCATGCCTGCACACTCGCTCTCATGCGCACATATACGCACTGTGGCTTTAAGTTCGATGCCATTACCACTAGGGAAAAAAGAAGTGCCTGTGGATGCACTTGGCTGACAGGAGTCTTTGCTTTTCCACTCAGTGAGCCTTGATTTTTTTTCATCTTTAACAGGCACAAGCTACGGAGGGATGGATGGGTCTGTGTGTGTCTCTGTGGACTCTTAGTAACTTCAGGGGCTTTCTCGGGGGCTTTTTCTCAAATCTGCAGCTGAGGATGACCTCACAGTGCCCCAGATCCTGGGCTCCACGTGGCTATGCTGGCAGCTTGGGAGTGGTGGCAGTTGGTGTGCTGACGCTTTTGCTGATGGCCACAGTCGGCCACTGTGTTCTTCAGATCGTCAACATATGTTGGATAGAAACAAGCCAGGCCAAGGTATCGCTGTGTGGGGACCGCTGTAGAGTGCTGAAATGTTATTATCTCCCTCCCTTTGTGTGTGTGTGTGTTAGTTGCTTCCTTGATTCTCATTAATGACTTCAGACGATTTGGAGAGAGACAGAAGTAGAAAACTTCCCTGACAAGTTTTATGTCCACTGTGCGCCTAATGCTTTTCCTTGAAAATGAATGTTGAGCTGTACATAGAAAACGTATCGGCTATTTCCACAATTTTAAAGATGCCAAGGGCAGTAGGAGGCATGGCCAAGAGGTCCCTTAGTTCTCTCCCTACTCTCGCATGCCAGGCGCCTGAGAGTCCCGAGTGTGACCATTTGACTGCAAAGACACAGTGTCCCAGCTTCACATCATAGGATAATTCAGCACTGAGAGGCCCTCATATACCAACAAGGCACTTTCCAAAAGTCCAGGCCAAGCTGGCCAGATGTGCCTGTGCCAGTCAGCACGCCAGGGCTGCAGGCAGTGATGGCATGGAGAGAGGACTCTGCTGTGCCTGGTGAGGCTGCGGGCAGGGGACTGGCTTGGAGGGGCTGCCTGGCCTGGAGACAATGATGGTGATCCAGATCCAAGTGCAGGAAACCCCACGCCTGACAGAGGCTGAACATTCGGAGTATGTTTTTAAACAACACAGGCTTTTGTAAAATGTCCCTTGTGTGGTGAGGGCTTAACGCTCTCCCGGGTCAGGTGAGAGACCCCATGTCCACCCACTCATGTGACAAGGACAAAACTCCTGGTGACGTTCTGTGAACTGCTTCACAGCAACAGTGAAGGCTGTGGGAGCTATTCACAAATGCCCTCTGGCATGGATCCCATGGAAGCTGCCCACTCTGTGCTGATTTTAAAGTGGGGAGTACCTGGCTTCCGAGGACACCACTTGCATGGGTAGACAATGATCTTCTGGGCGACTTTGGCCAAGCCGGAGGCTCTGACCACTCTGACCCCATGACTCTGACAGCAGGGGATCTGTGAGGGATTAGATTCCTGAAGTGTTGGGGAAGCCAGAGTCTATAGGAGTTCCTGTAGTCTTTACCTCAGCTGAATAGGATGCGGTGATGGCACAGGATGGTGGTGCTTAAAAGTCCTTGTGAGGCATCCCTCCCTGCAAGGCTCAGGGTTCTTTGTGGAATACTGTGTAGAAGGATTGTACAAGCCAGAGGTGGTTGATGACATCAAGAAGGCAGTGCTTTCCAGACGCAACAGGGCATGTGAACTCACAGTGATTGTGAGAGCGTTCATGAGGCCCATGCAAGCAACAGCCAGCCAGAGTCCCAGCATGGGGTGGGCATGAAATCCCACGAAGAGCTGAAGAGTTATTGGCATTTAAAGAAGAATCGGTTGTTATTACTATTTTATTAATAATGTGACTCCTGTCAGGTTAGCCACAATGTCAGGGCAGGCCCTGCTCTCAAGACCGTCTGCGTAACACAAACTGGGCTGACTGAAGTGGGGAGGAAGAGGAGAAGGAGGAAGAAGATGAGGAAACTGTTACCCTTATCATCTGGAAGTTGAGTGCGAGGGCGGACAAGATGGTTATGGATGAGTGAATATGTTCAAAATACATTGTATGAAATCCCCAAAGAATTAATAAAATTTCTCTTAAAGGTCTTTGCAGAAGACCTTATCTGTTTCTGGAAACAGGTAACTATGTCTTCCTGGTACCATCGAATGGCTTAATGAGAAGCGGAGACAGTTCTTAGGAGGGTAAACAGGGCTCCGCAGTTTCAGCTGATGACATGCAATATGGCAGAAAATACACATAATTAAGAAAACCAGCACCATACACAGCTGCTCCACAGAACTGACTGGGGCTGAGCACAGCTTTGGGAAGTCAGTGATAATATCCCCCAGTTTGTACCTTCATCTGCTTCAGCAATCAAGTGATGGGGTGGGGTTTGGGAAGGGGAAACCAGAGGTTCAATGGAAAAGGAATGCTTTGAGAATCACAGAAAAGGATGGGGGGGTCTAAGCAAGTTAGTGCCCAAACCATGGTGGAACCACTGTAGCCTGGGCAGGAGAGGAAACTGGGCCCTTTCGGTCTCTGCTGGAGCCCTGGGGTTTGTGTCCTGTGAGGGTCTTCTGCAGCTCCTCTTTGCAGTCTGTTCTGACTCTGTAAGCCCCTCTGAGTTCCTGTGGCCCTGGGGCTGCTACACTGTGCCACCGTTTGCTCTGTGATGGCGGCACATTCCTGGCACTTTATAACCAGCTTCAAAAGTGTCATTTCCCCCCCCCCCCATGGGGCTTTGTATTAGCCCCTTGCCCCAGCATGTGTCACACTATTAAGGAAAGACCTTATTTTCATGCTAGATATACACTCAACAGTGAGTGGTTTTATTGAATATGCCCCATCTCCAGGGTATGGATTTGCTGATCTCTTCCTGCTTCTAATTCATAACTCATTTGGGTGTATGAGCTAGCTGTGTGTGCGTGCGTATGTGAGTGCGCATGCATGTGTATGTTTTGTTTTGTTTGAGAGAGAGCTTCTATGTAGCCCAGGCTGGGGCAGAACTACGCAGGCCTCAAACCCGCACAATGCTTCTGCTATAGCTTCTGGGGTGGTAGAATTGCAGGCACATGCCACTATGCTGTGCTCTGGTTCCTACATTCTTAAATGACTGAAAAAACAAAAATAAAAACAAAAAAAACCAAAACCCCAAAAGTACCATTTCATGGGTATGAAGATAAAAAATGTAAAGTGCTGTTTTCATGAAGAAAGCCTTGGGGGTGCCCGGTTGTTCTGGCAGGCTGGGGGTTGCCTGCAGGCTGCCATGATTGCTGGTGGCTGGGGTAATCCATAGAGCCTGAAACCTCCACCACCTCAAAGTCTTGCCAACTCCACTTTATTAATAATCTCCATCTCAGAACCTATAAAAAACGGCTCCTGCGATGTTCTCAGGGGACTGGATGAGGACAGTGTCCACAGCACAGAGGCCTGGTGTCCCCACGAGCGGCGACCACCTTCTCCTATACATTCTCATAGCCCTCGGCCTATGGTCTCCTTTCCTCCATGCCCCATGAACCCCTTTGGACCAGAAGTCCTGATGTGAGTGTCGCCACGCCCTTTAGAGTGCTTGCCTCGGTACTTGGCACATCTGCTTTTCCACGTCCCTTCTTGTTAAGCATCCCTATTTGCCTGGAACGCAATCCAATGGGTCCAACCAAAACCATATGATTGCCTTGAGTTGTGCTTTTACAAAAAAACAAAACCGAAAAAATTGCACCCATTGCTTCTGCCTTGCCCTGAGTCGGATTTTAAGTACCGAACCCCAGAGCTACTGTTTTGATGATGAGCAAACTCATTTCCATTTAATGTGCAAGCCTGTAAAGAAAGGGAGTTGGCATTTCTAAACTGTGCCAATTACATATCAACTTAATCCAGAAAATTTCATACAAAAAAAAAAAAAAGGTCTCCATTTTCCAGGTAGGAACACAGAGGCTGAGGGCAGCTAAGCTTTGCTAAGTATACATCGTGCTCTGGCTGAAGCTGAAGCCGCCTGCTCTCCTCTGAGGTGTTCTGAGTGGGGCTGAGTAAGCCGTGCAGCATCCCTCAGGAATCAAACTCCCTCCCGACTAACTGTCCAGATCATGGCCTTTCTGAACCAAAGAACTTGCTGGTAGTTTCTGAGCCTGTGAGACCCTTCTACCAAGTGTAAGGCTTAAGGTGTCTTTAGGAAGGGCGTGCCTACACCAACGGCAAAGTGTGGCTCCTCAATTCTCAGTGACACTGGAAGAACTGAATTTCAGTTAGGGCTTGCTGACACACACACACACACACACACACACACACACACACACACACGTGCGTTCTTCTCCAAGTTTATGGACCCTGTGATTTCTGCCCATGGATCTCGGGATGAGATGTTCTGTTCTGGTGCCCACTTGGGGGTATTTGTTAACAGGATGTGTTTTACAAAGATTTAGTTAGGTCTCTTCCAAACAGATTCTGTGAAAAACAAAATTCACTGCGCAGATTCCAGACTCACCTATGACCTGAAATCATGTGTCTTGCATTCCCCAGAAACTGGGAATGTAGAGCACGAAGCTGCCCTGGGCTTTCTGGAGGCAGATATGGTCCTGAGTCAGTTCGTGGGATACTGGAGTTTGCACAGTACTGATCTCTAGAGCGTTACATTCTATGAAGGGAAGTGACACTGGACCAGCGAAGCCACGCAGTTGGAAGTGCCTTAGAAGTCAGAGCAGCCGCTGACTTTTATGGCCAGGGGCTTTAGAGCTTAATTAAAGGGGGAAAGTGATTTGCCTGAGCCCACTGACTGGAACTAATTTAATTAATAGCGTGTTCAGAACGATGAGCCCCAAGCAAACCTCAATACAGCAAAGGAAAAAGTGTATGTTCCCTCTTGATATACTTCATATAAGTATCTATCATAACTTAATAGAACATTAATCAGGCCAAGGTATTTTAAGTTTTATTTGTATATTTAAATAAATATTTTGTTTTATGGTACAAACATGTAAGAGCTGAGAGACCATCCTTGTAACTTGACTTAATAAAATCAAACTGGGTTAAAATTAAAATTATGCATAACATAGCTAATGGTTTAAAAAAAATAATATCAACAGAATTTTACCTCCCTTTGGAAGGGCACAATTTACAAGGGCCGGTATTGCTCTTTATATTTACAGTAACAAAAATAAACCAAAGTCCTGATATAGCGGTAGTTTTATTCCTAAAGGAAAACCCAGAAACATTCACTGTGCTTTAAAATTAAAGCAGTTACCTCCAATAGCCTGCAAGCTTCGCCTGCAAATGAGCAGACAGACAACAGAGCCCCAGCTTCTCTCGAGGAAATAATTAGGGTGGTGCCTATGACATGCCCAGGGGTCTTGTGGCTGCTCTGTGTTCCCAGAAGGCTCCTGCAGCGCACAGTCCTTTGGGGCAGTAAGCACTGCACTCTGAGTTTTCCTGCTGCCTGGCTAGTGACCCCCTACAGGAAGATAGTGGGTGAGCCAGGGGGCGGAGCGGCTGGCTGCACATGTCTGGCTGCTCTTATCAACTTATCATATAAGGGAAGGAAAGTGATTGATTCGGATACTGACACTGTAGACTCAGGGGAGAAACAAAGAGTCTGTGCAGACCTCTGGAGTGAGCGGGGCTGCTCCTTCCTCGGCAGGACAGCTCCCTGTGTGCGGGACAGAAGGGAAGAGGCAGCGCTGGGAATCAAGCCTGCTTCAGGAACGGGAGGAGAAGGCTCACACTGATGGACTTGTTCCCACAGCACGGCCCTGGGCTTTAGGCAGCAGCTGAGGGCTCAGGACGACGCATACGCGCCTGCAAGTTTGCTGAACTCACAGTTTATAACCCAAAGAAAGAAAGAATGTGGCAGATTGTTTTCCTGACTTTTGGCTGTGATCTTGTCTTGGCCTCAGCCTATAATAACTTTAGGAAGAGTGTGGACAGCACGGGCAAAAGGCAGTACCAGGTCCAGAACGGACCCTGCAGCTACACATTCCTGCTGCCGGAGACCGACAGCTGCCGATCTTCCTCCAGCCCCTACATGTCCAATGCCGTGCAGAGGGATGCACCCCTCGACTACGACGACTCTGTACAGCGGCTGCAGGTGTTGGAGAACATTCTAGAGAACAACACACAGTGGCTGATGAAGGTAGGACGGTGGTGGGCTGGCTGTCTGGGTGAGAACTGGCAGCCCTGGTCTTATCAGGGATGGGGGCTGCTGAGACGGACTGCAAGTGTCCTTAAGTGAAGGATGGCTCCTTTTGTGCTGCCCTGGTGTAAAGTAGCCACAGAGTGAAGAGCGACAAATGGGTTATCTGAAAAGAATGCCAGATTCTGTTCAGAAAAGCCCCTGAACTTAGGAATCTTTACTAGCCGGGCAGAGGAAGTATGCGTCTCTGCAGATCTCCCATGCTGTTTTGTTTGAGTAGCTGGGGCTAAGTGACACCGATTACTAGGGTCTTCTCAGCGGGTTGTAGGCTTGTAAGGGAGGCCGTGAACAAGACAGCTCGGAGCCAGGAAAAACGTGACAATCACGTTAATCACGGACACTTAACGGATGGAGTCAAGTGCTTTACCAATTTCCTGAATTTCTTTACGAAAATAGATTATGACTCTTGGTAAAAGAGAGGAAATTAAATAAAGCCAACCTCGTGTTCTCAGAGTCTCAGGGCTGCGCCGCGAAGGGGGTTGCCATCTGGAAACGGGGCTGTGTTTCCCAAGTGTCCCGGAGACACTGCAGCTCTGCTCAGTCCCGGAGACAGGCTCTGAGCTTGTCCCCACGTGGGGCTATTATGCTCAAGTCGTGCTGGGCTGAGAGGGTCTGACAGTTTGTTCTTGGGGCTGCTATGATCTCTCTGTTTCATGGCCTTTTTATAGAGCGTAACCAAAATAAGACATCGAAAGGTCTGTTTTGCTTTCACAAATGATTGTTTTCTACAAAACCTCAAATGACCCTGGAGTTTTCTTTATGTGAACCATATGTATTCCACAGGAAGTTTAAACAAAGCATGTAGATAGCAGATGAATCGTTACACGTTATGACAATGACATCACATGCTTACAAGGTAATTATTTAAAGTCATATAAATCTTTTAAAAGCCAGTGGACTTCATTTAGTACTTCTTCCCAGAAAGGCAGAAGTTGTTTTTCTCAGATGTCACCATAATCTTTTGGTCTGACGCCCTTCCTTAATCTGAGAACAGGGCTGGGGTCCCAATCTGCATTTCTCATGTATATTCCTACTTTCTGAAGTGGACAAGCTTTTGCTAGAACCCAGAGTCTCAATGAATGAGCGTTGCCAGATCTGCTCTTATGGGGAGAGGGGAATTGTTCAAATTAAAGAACAGAAAACAAAAACTGCCCAGGACTACAGTCACAACAGAAAAATCCTCCTCAGTGTCTATTTTTTTTCCCTGGGTGATTTCTTCAGTTTTTCTCCTTTCCAAAATTCACAGATGTCTGAACATAGAACTTTAATGTCCAGCAACACATGTCCCATTGCCTGGGGTGGGAGGAGTCCCAGGAATCTGCTTAGCTCTTTGGGAACTGTCCTGCTCACATTCAGGGACCTGCCCCGTCTACTGTGGGGTTGAGGATTTGGATCTCCTCGGGGGTGGGCTGGAGGGAGGCACAGCCTTCTAGTAAACACTGTACTCTGCCAACTACCAAATCCTCTGCTAAGATAAACAGTCGCCAAACGAAAAAAAAGTTTTGCCACAGGGCAACGCTGCTCATTTTATATGCTGGGCTCCAGTGGAGCCCCGGCTGGGGATACCTGGGCTTGTGTTTCCTGGGCAGGGAAACCAACCCTCTTGTGTGGTTTCCAGACAACAGGAGGAGGGACTCAAAAGTCAGGTGGCTACAACCCCTCCTTCCCAGGGTCTATTGGTAAATATTTGAACAGTAGGCGGTGGTATTTCAAAGGCCCCTCTTTCAGCTTTTTGGCTGACTTTCGAGGAGGGGTGGCCGCAGGCTTATCTGCCCATCAGCAAGGCACCTGCTCCCATCAGCACCTGTTCACGCTGCACCTGAGAAAGGCAATTTGCCAGCTCATTCACTTGGTTTATGGGCTCCAGGCGTGGAAACAAAAGCAAAAAGTAAATATGAAACCCACTCGGAATGATTAAATGAAATCTCCCTGCTTGTTTTTTGCCTCCGGGTTTTGGCACCTGCAATAATAAACACTACCGTTCTCTTAGGGAAGAAAATAACATCTAATGGAACCACAGATAAGCATGGTAACTAAACATGACCAACACCTATTTATAGATTATCACACAAAGAAAAAGCATGATTTGGTTTCATTGTTATGTGTCTTTTCTTGAGTTGTTTTAAAAAATGTTTCCTTATTTCCTTGTCTTCCCTGCTTTGCACACGAAACTCACCAAAGAACCAAAGAACAGTGTTTAGGAGTTTCAAAACTTGTCAGGAAGGAAGAGAAGGATTCTTGGTGAGTTTGGCAGATGAATAGCATTTCAGTTTCTGAGTGCTGAGAACAGCTCAAGGAGTTCAGCCTAAGAAAGCTCCATGGACACCATCAAAAGAGCCCACACTGCCCCTTTAATCTGTCATGCAAAGGAAGTGTCAGCCTTCTGAATGAATGTGGGGGAGCACATGAATGGAACAATGCGGGGAAGGCGCACTCTCCCTGGAGTGGCTAAGCAAGGCTAAGACAAACTCCTGCTTGCCAGATGCCATCCTACCAGGTGATCATCAACTAAACGTGAGGACAGACCTCTGTCCCAGTGATTTCAAACACATTTTACACAGACTCCCAGCTCACCAACATGCATTGTTTTTTTGGTAGGTCAAACGTATTTTTTTCCCCAACAAGAGGAAATATGGAAAGGAAATAAACAACTATTTCACGCTACTGAATGCCGTATATTTTATAAACAGCTATGAACCCTGCCGCCACTTTAAGGCAGAGTGACTTGAAAAACACAGCTAATGCTTATTAGCCTGATGTAAACATTTCCTCTGCCACCCGCCTCGAAGTGGCTGGGTTTTAAATAACATGAGGACAGTCCAGAAACAGCAAGCCTTTTCTTTCTTTAAAAGCGATAGTAAGATAAACTGGAAGAAAGGTCTGGAAACTGCAGTTCATCGGTCGAAAAGCAGTGGGAACACAACAGTTATGCTCCTGAAAACGTAACTGTCACTGGAAAAAACAAATGATGAGGGGTTTGTAGAGGAGTTCAGCCAGCCTTTCAGGCCCTTCCCACCTGTGTGTGTGTCTGTCCGAGCATGTGCGTGCTCGTGTGTTTTACCAAGCACAGTTGCAACACAGTCTATCTGTCTGTGAAAGAATACAGAACCTGGTTCATGATGGGACAGATGCCTTCCCATCCTCTGTGACACCCATGGTCACTGTGCTGCCCTGCAGCCTGGAGAACAGCAGCTGTACCTCCAGGAGTTACACAATGCGTTGGGAGATAAGTATATGATTAGTATCAGAAGTTTTTGTTTGTTGTTTTTTTGGTTTTTTTTGCATTTAGCTAAGATGATTAAACTCTTTATTTAAGACCTCAGGGAAACCACTGCTTTGAGTGTGGTCATTCTATGTTAGCATCATCGTTTTGAGGCATGAGGGGGATGGGCTTCACTAGTGTTGAGATGGGTAGTGTATTTAAAGAGTGCAGGTGCAGTGCTGTGTGTGACTTTTTACTATAGCTTGTGCTGCCACAGGGAGAGTGCGCCCAGCACAGTAGGTGCCAGCTCTTCCTGGTGCATAAGGATACATGTTTTCTATACATGGAAGTATAGTTTGTATGCTGTAGTCAGGAGGTCTCTGCCTATCACAGACGGTTGCCAGGCATGCTGGATTAACTATTTATGTATCACCCTATGGACCTGATCAGCCTGAAGGGCTTGGCTTCCTTTATACCTCACTTCCTGTTGAGACAGGAGACCATCCATTTGAGCGCTGATATTGGAAAGTCCATTGACTTTAATCAGAATGGGTCTATACAGTTAACAAACAGGAAGTTTTTTTGAAAGGTAGTCAGTCCCCTCTGTCTGAAAGCTGATAAAGATGAGGTCCATGCTGCTTATTTTATTCAAATGCATAAACAAACTTAACAACTGGAGCTTGAGAGATGTCTCAGTTGGTGGCCTCACTGTGACACAAACATGAAAATACCTGGGACCCATGTATGTGAAAACTAGGCATGGTGTCATACATCTGTGACTCTAGCCTTAGGTGGGTGGTACACTGATAGGCCTCTAGTGGAGGCTGGCCAGTTCGTTCAGCTGAATTCGTGAAACCCAAGTTCAGTGAGAGACCTTGATCCATAAATAAGTGGAGAGTGAAAATAGGAAAGATAGCTGACAAAGTGAATAAACACTAGTTTATAAAAAAAATAAATTAATTTTAAAAAAGAAAGCCAATAATTGCCTTTGGCATCCACATGTATACCCAAACACACACCACAAACATCTATGCACACAAAAAATTGTAAATTTTTTCTATATTTGTATTTTAAAAGACAATAGTTAAAACTGATCCTATCATTAAATAAACAATAAAAGACATTAAGAAAGATATATGCAAAGTTAAAATTAAAAGTACAAGCCTTTAATCCCAGCATTCAAGAGGCAGATGCTGGCAGATCTCTGTGAGTTCAGAGCCAGCCTGATCTGAGTTGTAGGACAGCCAGGACTACATGGTGAGGTGTGTTCTGTCCTTTGAGGAACACTTAGGTTTTTCCTCTAGCTCTTTACAGCGGGCAATGTGAAGATGTGTGGCTTTTCTTCTCACCATACAGACTGTGGCATTACACCACGGCCAGAATATTTCTTGGTTTACCAGGTGACAAAGAAAACAGTCTGGAAGAAAAACTGGGGGAAAGGAACAAAAATGAGGTACCAGGCTGCTTCTGGGTTAAAGGAGGAGGGGGAAGGAGGACCACATGTGGCAGAATCAAGGCAAGAGAGGACTGAGGTAAAAACAGTGCCTGCATTAAAGCCTAGTGGATGTGGGGGCAAGGAGGACAGGAAACGCAAGGGACAGAGCCCAAGGGCTGACAGTAATGACAGGAACGGAAGGAGGAACTTTGTATCTTTCCATAACTGCCCATGAAATGAGAACAGACGGGATAGCTTGGGGACTTCCTGAGTTGGGATCAAGACAGTGAATATGCAATGGACCACGGGCAGAGTACTTTTAAGTCACGTACCAAAATGTGAAGATTTTTTTTCTATCACTTTATGATAAAGACAAGGTACACTTTGCCTTTGTGACGGTGTGTGTGTGTATGTATGAGCCTGATTGTATCGGATGCAAACAGTTGACTGTACCAGCTATTTTCTTCCAAAATAGGCTCTCATTTGTCAGCCCAGTGGCTTATTCTAGTTAAAGAGGACTGAGCTAGACATTTCAGTTTTCCTCTGTGTCTTCTTTTGACGTGAGGGACCTTGCACATTCTAGTCTTCTCCGAGCTATAACCGCATCCAGTCAGTTTCCTACGAGGCTTTTATCTCTGGAGTAGTAGGTAGCAGGAACGTTAGCACAGGAAGTGGGATAACTGCTTGGCACGAGCTCACTTTAAGGCTTCTTGGTATCTCTAACCAGGCATGCTGTGTGCAGTCTCCCACAGGTATTTGTAAACTAGCTTCTACATTGGTGTGATAACGCTGTGCTGTGTGATTCAGAGGTCATGAGGAGCTCAGACAGAGAAAGAGTGTGTAGCCCTCCTACGACTGCAGGGGAACCCACCTCAGCTGGGAAGGTGCCAGGCACAGCCGAGAGGGGCATATGAATATGGATTTGGGTAGAAGTGCATGTTTTTTCTAAGCCTGCTGACGTGAGCGAGTGAATACCAGCAGACCCCTTCATTAATCTGGAGGTGTTTCTCGTTCGGGGTCAGAGCCATTAAAGTTCATTTATTTGCTCAAAAAATATTGACTGTGGGGCTCCAAGTGTTTACTCTGGGTGCTGGGGTAAGTGGAAGGAGAGGGGACTGCTTGAGAATGTGGCCTGGAGGGACCCATGAGGTAGCCCTGCACCATCCAGAGGGTGCACACACACATGCCTGGAGAAAGAAGCTTCGAGGCTGGAGCTCTGTGAGTGAGTTATATGACAGTGTGTGAGGGCAGCATAAAGCCTTTGTTCACTGGAACGAAGCCTCATAAAATGAAATCACAACTATTTCTAAGTGGATGTGTTTCTGAAATGGCCAATTCATAGTACTTCTGAAGTTCAACACCAGGCTTGTGCTATATGAGACACAGCTTCAAAGAAACCATTAAACACAACAGTATATAAATAAATGTCCACAGACAAATATTTTAAAGTGTGTGGAATGAAGGATAATGTTTATATATAGCCAGACTCGACAATAATTTAACTTTTAGTTAGAGGTGAAGAGGAAGTGAACCTGAAAGGTTCAGCAAGCTGGCCAACATCCAGTCAGTTAACGTGAGCGCGTCTCCCACTCAGTGGACAGCTGTGCCATGCGGGCAGGCAGGACTTCCCATCCTTTCTAAGTGAGGACCGTGGCAGAGCTACTAATGGGGAATTGGGGCAGGGAGTGGGAGAGAAGGCCCCAGGTTCACCTTCTGTATTAAGCTGTGTAGTGTAGTCAGTAAAAACAAGGACTGTGTCTGACAGCCTAGAGGAGGCATGTGTGTAGTCTTGGAGATCACACACAGACCCCAGGCCCTTTCTGAAAGTGTATGACAGATAAAACCCTGATTCCCTGTACCTCACTGTGAATGACCAACAATATATACTCTCGGGAAGCATTCTCGGTCCTTCCCTTTCCATGGTGACTTAGAAAGTCACTTGGACTCTCTCCCGCACAGCATCCTTAGCCGGGGCAGGACCAAAGGTGGCTGGACGCGGCACTACAAGCATGTTCAAGATGGGAATAGCATAAAACCAAGTGATCTGAGAAAAACAAAACAGTTAAAACGTGGGCAATCGTGACAGCTAATGTTTTCTCAGTTTAACGGGATTAAAAATGACCGTTTGGTGTATGGTTTGAAAACAATGGGCAGAACTTGCCCTGCTCCACCTAAACTCTAGGGCTGGTAGGCTAGCTTAACATTCACATACTAAATCTAGTGTTTACTGAATGGCAAAAAATGTGAACCTCCTAAAAATCTTCTGAAAAGTGGACTTAGTCCTTCCCCCAGCACTACTCCAAAAGTAAGAACTATTATCTTTGTAATCCAAGGAGAACCAATTATAGGGTGCCCCAACATCCTGTCCCCAGGAGGGTCCTCAGAGGGCAATTATTCTGCTTCAAGTTCTGCCTCAGTTCTCTGTTTGAACAACCTTTCACATCTGTGAATAAACTTTGGAATCAAGTTGATAATGCTAGAAAATAATAAATCAACATTCATTGTGTTTTTTTTTTTTTTTTTTTTTTTTTTTTTTTAAATGCAACCAGGTCCAGGACAGCTACACAGAGAAACCCTGTCTTAAAAAAAAAAAAAAAATAGAGAGAGGGAAAGAAACAAAGCAAGCAAACATAGAAACCAGAAACTAAATTTAAAACACAACCCATAATTAAAAATATATAGTTTTATAAAAATATATATGTATATTTTTTATGGAAAATGGAGAATTATTTAAAAAAAGAAAATGTAGAATTCTTAAGGGGTAGGATAATACAAAATATGTTTTGGAAATGTATTGTTTTATCATGTTAATGAGGTCACACAGAAAAGGAGTAGTTTCTGTGTATTGAATATTTATCAGTGCCTTTTGGGAGAGAACATTTATAATGCACTAAAGGAAGCAAGTACCCAGGCTCCCCATCTATTTGGTTACATTCTGTCAGGAACAGATGGGTGTGTGTACACACCTCTTCTAATTCACTGACACTCTTGCTTGGGGGAAGGGCTCAGGTCTACTGGGTGGCTTGGTCTCCTCATCAGCTGGCCCTAGGAGGATTTCTGCACCTTTATACCCCGACTATTCCTGAAAGCAAGACAAAGACTAAGCCTGGATTTAGATTCAGGATGTTGGGTCCCTTGTTGGTTGGTCTAGGAGATGAGACTCTGGGCCTTGGCAGCGCTAGGCAAGGCTCTACCACGGTGCCACATCTCCAGTCCTTGGCTCACCTCTTTGTGCCACCAATTAACAGCGTCCCACTGAACTCTGCTACAAACTGGTTTCCATTTTAGTAACCAAGAGATTATCTAGTAATGCCCAGCAGCAAGTAGGGGGAAACATGTCATGAAGTAGTCATGGATTAAAGCAAGGAGGCCACCCTTCCTTCTCAGCATAGCTTGCTGGGTTGTATGAGACTTTGAAAGGCCATTAGCATAAAGTCTGGCTTTCTATTCCAAGATGTGCTGAAGAAAGAGGGAGCTGGGAAGCTGCCCACCCACCCTGGCTGAGAGGCCTCTGGGCTGTCAAGACCACCAACCAGAAGGAAAAGGGGTGAAAACATTAAGATTGTTTCAGACAATTTGTTTCTGGCTAGAGCCAGCTGCAGGAATTTTGCCAAACACAAGCAATGGGAGGAAAGGGGGTGGATGGGGACACAACCCTTTGATGTTTGTCCAGAGTATGAATAGAGACATTCTATACCAAAGAGAGAGAAGTCTAGATGTGTGTATAGAAAGTTTATGTGTTATGTCCATGCTATTACCATTATATGATGTGCTTTGGAATTACTTTCCCGGGTTGTCTATGTTTGCACATTTACACCACAAAATAAACCATTAGAAAACAGGAGTGGGCTAACTTAACTAGTATAACCCAAAGGTAAAGATTTTTCAGTGGCCTTTTGTAAGCGTGTGCGCGTGTGCGTGCGTGCGTGTGTGTGCGTGTGTGTGTGCTGTTCTTGACAGTTCCAGGTTCATAGTTTATAGAGATTAGATATGGATGGAGAGATTCCTCAGCTATTGCCTACACAGCCTCCCTGGTTATCAGTATTCCCCACTGGAGGGGAAGAGATAAAAGCAGTCGATCAGCACCGCATATTTATCAGCCACCAGCCATGGTGCCATCTTGAGTCCATTCTGTGGCTTTAGACAGCTGTACAGTGACATTTTTGTGACATTCTAGAACATCAGACAAAATGTCTCCAACGTTCTAACACAACCACCCCTCTCCTGGCCAGTCTTCCACAGCCACCAAGCCCTGCCAGTTCCCTCAGGTATGTCCCTCAGAACGCTGTGTACTTCGAGTCACACACGCAGTCCTTCCGAGTAGCTTCTTTCACTCACTCAGTGGTGTTTTAAGAGCAGGATTAGCCACTCACAATCAGCTCAGTTGCTCCTCGCTTCACTCCAGCTAAGGTCACTGGCTGGAGCCAGGACTCTGTACCTCAATGAACAGAACATGTTTTCTTTCATTAACAGTGGTGCACTCACACGACAACTGCATGTATCCACAAGAGTGGGGCACAAGTACACTGTCAGACATGTACAATCACCAACTGCAATTGTGGTAAATGCATTAGTGGTATCAGATCAGAGCCATGCTGGTCAAGGTCTGTATGAGAGTTCATATGACTTAAAGGTTTTGTTCCACCCAACTCCTAGGCGGACCACAGAGCGGCTCAGCTCTTATGGTACCTATTTACATTTCCACGTTGAGCAGGAGGACCCTGAGCATGTGTGATGGCTTTATTCTGCATGTCACCTGAGGAAGGGCCTCTCTGGAGATAGGTGTGTCTGACAAGTGTCCTCTCCATGGTTGTACTTGCAGGCCTCACAGTGAGCCTATTAAAATGGCTACCTCTTTTTAAATGTATTTCGATCACCTCAGGCTTTAGAAGTTTGTCTGTAACAGGGGAAGGAGTGTTTCAGCATGCTTTGTTGCTCAACAAAGTCAGAACTCTACAAGTGTTAATGGATAGACGCATCCTACCTTCTAGGCAGGGATCTTGGGCAGCTAACCAGTCAACCTGCATGGCTGGCTGGGAAAGATGCAGAATTACTCAGAGGGAGTTTTTCCTCTAATTTCTTCCTGGGTTTCTGAAAGCATTTTTTAAAATGCTATTAAATTTCTAGAGTCAACAAATGATATCAATCTGTGGGGCATCTACTAGATAATGATAAACATTAGTCTGAAGATAACTGGAGTCTTGAGTTTTATTAGACTATCTAGTCTTTGGAATCTTGAGTACTTATTGGATACAGATGTAGCTTTAAAATTCCCTGAATAAACCGGGATCCTTAACGGGAAAGTTTGGTGCAAAAATGCTGCTAAAGAGAATACATTACATTTTGCTGAGTAACATAAAACTATCAAATTCCAACCACAAGCTAATTATCTTTTTAACATTTGTGGTATATTTGTGAAATTCCTTATTATTTTTAACTACAAGGGAACAGATTCAAATTTTCTTTTAAAAAACTTACTTGACCTTAATAAAGGGTTAACAAGACTTTCTGACAAGTATAATTTTAACTAAATTGTACAGTGAAATGTTCTTTAAAAAGTGGTGACATTTGGGAGAAAAAAATATTAGTTAAAAATGAAGACTAATCAGAACTTGACTTCAGACTGTACTAAATATGGTTGCCTTTGGAGGTAGTAATGGCAAATCTGTACCTGCTTGTAAGGTTTTAAACGCAAATCATGTGATACCACGAATCTCCATGTCTTGTTCAACTTACACCCAAGTAAGGCAGCTACTGTCTTTTGCATTCAGAGAAGAAACTCAACTCAGGGAGACACTGGAAGAGACAGTACAGATGGGAAAAACAACTTTTTTTTTTTTTTTTTTTTTTTTTACCTCAGAGCTTCCTATGGTAAGACAGATTTTCAATGGTCTCAGATAGCTGATCCTCAGGACACAGAGTAGACACTTCAGTTTGCTCCCTAGACTTGCTATCCTGTCACAGCTGCTACTTCTAGAGCACACCTGTCATGTTGAATAAGCCAGAAACAAGGGAGGAGAAGCAGGAGACCCAGTTCTGGTAGACTGTTTAAACAGGCTGTGAGTGCAGAGATATGCAGTGTCCTGGTGAGTGAGCGACAGGAGCTGAAAGGCAGGGGCTGGCCTCCACATGGCAAGCCCTGCAGCAAGTGGCTGTCCTCCCTCAGAGCACTGCTCTTCACATGGCCCAGACTGAGAAGCAGAACACTGAGACCCATGGGACAGAACTGCCCTATAACTCAGCCTCCGGGATCACAGATGTAAGCTGCTCCCCAGGCCATAAGACCCATGTGCAAAGAGACATGGAGACAAGAGGCCAGGCGAGGTTTACAGGGGGAGAGGAGGATGCATGGACAAGTTAGTTATCAAGATGAAAGGGCATTCACTCAAAGCAGGCCTGGAAGAGCAAACCAGGTCCTGTTGCCCCTGCAACCCTACTTCACCATTCACCAACCAGATGAGGTCTCTGTTGTTTTCTGATTCATACTGCTAGCTCAGCTGCTTTAGGCTCTTTACCATGAAACTTAGTTCAATTTTTCAAGCAGTGAATTACACAGCCTGCAATCCATTTATCCCAGAACATATGCTTTGATGGATACACTCTCACATGTCTGTGTAACGACACCCCAGCCCAGCATATGGAGGAGTCCATCACAGCTGATGTTTTCTGTATTCCCCTCCCTGGTTGGATGTTTTTCTGCTCGAGGTTAATCCTTATTTTGCTACGCATTATAGGTTTATGCAACCATGTTTTAAATTTCATGTAAGTGGAGCAGTGCAGTCTATACTTTTGCTCAGTGATTTTATTTTTTTCAATGGCTCATTCATGCTGTTGCATGCACTGAAATGAGCCCCTCTGGTCCCCATTACTGGAGACTGACCTGCTATATAGCACAATTTTCATACCCATGTGTAAGTTCAGGTGGATGTGTTAAGTCAATACTTCAATACTTCTTTGTCTGCCAAACCCATGTGTTATACCTTTCACTGTTATCTTTGGAGTCTATATTGTTAGAATGACTTAAAAGCAGTCTGGTGTGAATTCCAAGATCAACTTATTTTCTCACGAAATCTGCCACTCAGGGCCCATGCTGAGTAGTGATCTTTTCTTTTTTTCTTCATTTATTTATTTTATTCATTTTACATCCTTGTAGCCCCCTCCCTCCTCCCCTCCCAGTCTTACCCTCTTTTCCCCCTCCCCGTTTCCTCAGAAAGGGGGAACTTGTTCTTCCATCCACCCCAGCTTCCATCCACCCCAGCTCATCAAGTTGCATCAGGACTGAATGCGTCCTCTTCCCCTGTGGCCTGTCAAGATAGTCCCAGGGGCAAGTCTTGGTGGTCATTCTTGAGGTGTTGAGGGAGAACTCTGAACTGAGAGATTATTTCAGCGATTTAAGTACTGGATAAATATAATAAATTTTCCCAAGGTTATAGTCAGGGGTTAGAATGGAGACAACAGAAGACTCAAGTGATAGAAAAGTGAGGTGGGAATGGAAGGAAGGGCCAGTCACTTAGACCTGATGCTGCTAACTTACCCCACCCTCAGACTCCCATGCCACCATCCTCTCCCATCATCAAGGGGGGAGGGGAAAGACTGGCAGACACATGTTTTCCAAAGTACAGCCTGCTTCTGTGAACTCTGGCAGTTTTCTTCCTTCAGTAAGTCTTTCTAGATAGCACTGCGCCCCCAAAAGGTGTGTTCACTGAACATAGCTCACATCAGCTTCTCTCCTAGAGCTGGCTTCCCTGAGCAGTTACTAGGAAAACACACACACACACACACACACACACACACACACACACACACACAGAGAAAAGTGCCATGAGAACAGGGTTCCTATGCTGAAATTGGCCCATGTGGGGCTCTTGGCTCTTGATGGGGAGGTAGAGGCGGATCTTCAGGTCCTGACTTCTAGTTTCCCATTGTCATTTTGAAGGCACTTGTGGTCTTAGCAGGGACTTTGCCCTCAGAGGCAATGTCAGCCACCATAGAGACTGGGCCTGAAGCAGTAAGGAATGGACAAAGGTCTTGGTAGGCTTGCACCTACCAGCTGGAAAATACTGAACCGCAAGAAAGGCAAACCCTTCACTTCAGCTCTAACTTTGGCCTTGGAAGTCACCCCAGGAGGGGGCCAAGATTCCAAGGAAGTAAATTCTCAGATTGTGGACAAGCAGCCAAACTCCAGGGTAGGTCCTTTCGCCGGGGGACTCAGTAAGTTGCAGAGCTGCGACGTAAAAGCTGGCACCTACACTTCTTAAATTTGAAACTGAATTCCTACATCCGAGGGAAGCTGTCAGGATCAAATTAAAGTGCCTGATGGGGGTCAAGACCAAATCACAGGATAACCACAGTGAGCTTTGGTTTAAAAATGGGGCGAGATGATTCATTTTCTGATTGAGACAAACAAATAGAGCTAACAATACCAAGAAAACTTCTGCTACCGCTGGCTTCTGTGCTTGCCCCTCATTCCCACCAAGTAAGCCAGGCAGGGCGGGCTCTCAGTGACCTGTGGGGCTAATGTCATAGTGGCTCTGAAAAAGAAGTGCACTCAGATGGCCTCAGTGATATCAATACAAGCCCCCAAAGAAGTAGCAGCCGGGGATCTGCTCTGTGATCCAGAGTGGCACGGCAGCCCCTAAACTCATTGATAACTAGAACGAACATAGCTCTTAAAATTCACCTCCCCCCACTCCCTTCACTTTGTGAGTAAAAATCCAAGCACGCAGAAAAAAAGTCATTTCTGAATGGCATGCTTTTTATAACTCATGGCAGCAGAGGGAAAGGGGACAGGAATTTTCCACTAGCTTCCATTCGAATGGCTGTGCATGTAGGGTGAGAGGGCTGGGGAGAGGGGGCAGACCTCCAGAACTGCAACTAATTATGGGAAAATGAGTCAAGTCTCTTGTACTTTCACCACAAGCATTTGGAGAGTTGTGCTGAAGCTTTACTTCCAGGATGGCTGTGGCTCTCAAGTCAATTTGGCTTTTGTGTATAACACAGTGTTCCAGAACTGTTCACCTAAGACCAAGTGTGGAAAAGGCACTTGCAAGGCATAAGTCATGAGCAGCGATTGGTAAGATCGTGCGTTGACAGCTGATGCCTATTGTGGACTTCTACTTATTGCCCAAACACACTGGCCCAGGGGCAAGCCAGAATCCAAGGGTACCTGAGTGCTGCTCTGAGCACATGCTACCAAGTGCGCACTGCTTGGAAGAGCTGCTCACCTAAAGAGGACAGAGTCTGCTGACAAGCTCGCAAGGAACATGGTTGCTGTTTTTGAGTATCAAAAGTTAGACAGATATTGAAGTCTACGACCTCAGCTAAGGTCTAGCTAAGGTCTTAAACAACTCAGTAGTTCTGTTTTATATTTCTAGTTTCTCAACAAGCACATAGATAGCAACCAAAGGCAACATGTTGATTGGAGACAGAGAAGGAGGAGGGAAGGCTGGGTTTCCATTGCACTGAAGGCCAGGCTCTGTGCAATGTGTTTCCAATTTTCTTAGTTCCTGCCATCCAAAGAGTCTCATTAATTATTATTTTCTTTCACTGCACCCCTAGGTTGAAACAAATACCTAATAAATGAATTGACTAATACATTAGGTCCAAATACCTAAATGCTTAGTAGTCATTTCAAAACATGAATACTCATGAACTGCAAGAAATAAATGATGCTCTGTTAAGGTTGTTTTGTTTGTTTGTTTTGAGACAAAATATTGCTGTGTAGCCCAGGCTGCCTCAAATTTGTTTCAGCCTCCTGAATGGGTTTCTAAGTATGACTAGAATGAATTTATTCTACAGGCACCACCCAGCTCCTTTGGAGTCAAAGTGGACACTGTCCTAGTAAGTTCTAGTCCATCATTCTATCTGGCTGAGCTTGCTTTCTTCCACAGAGGTCATCACAAACTTAACTTTGGACAAAAACAATCACAGATTGTTTTTGAGGGGCCCAGAGGCCTTGGATCTCCCAACAGTTGACAGAGTTGAATGTTGTGGAGTTTCCTTGAGCACTATTAAACTCCCCTCCATGGTATTATCTGTCTATTGCAGGGACTCAGGGTGCCTTAGTATGGATTTCAAAATCTGTGCCTCTACCTCTGCAAGTGCTGGGATTACAGGCATGCACCACCATACCCTACGGTCACAGCTTTTTTAAATTTAATGTTCAACTTGATTTTGAAATGCTAAGCTATCACAGTGAGCTGCTTCCTCTTCCTCTTCCTCCTCAACTCAGAGCAAGGCCTCATATAGCCCAGGTACCCTTGAACTCATTATATAGTGCAGGATGACCACAAACCTTTGATCTTTCTGCCTCTGCCTCCTAAGTCCTGGGATTCTGGGTGTTGGTAACTGTGACCAGCTTATCTGGTGCTCAGGAATGAACCCAGAGCTGCATGCACACTAGGCTTGCACCATACCAGCTGTGCCCAGTGATCAGCTCCACAGTAACTCTATGTTAATTTTCCCAGTGAGGAGCGGAGAGCTTGAACATGCTGGCCCTGTGGAGCTGGGCTGAGATTCGCCTCTCCTATCAAGATGCCTGCAGCAGAGCTTCTTCAAAGACAAGTAGATCGGCCCTCCCTGGCCACTCAGTCTTGGCACAGCTTCCTCACTCAGGTTTCCACACTGCTGCTCAAAAGCAGGGCACACTTAGCGCACTGGAGGAATTCGAGATAGATTTAAATTCGACCAGTTTGTTCACTCCACTTTCTCAGAGCACTATGGCCTCCTTCTGCTGGGCACCGGGCAGATCCACCAATCACAGCATAGCTTATGTTTTCCCTGCCACAGAACTCCATCGAGATGCAACGTATGACTCAGACATTTATTTATTTGTTATTTATTTTTAGACTAATGGGAACTGTATGAATTCTTTCTTGGGCTTCCAAGGGCACATGCCTTTTATGCTTGATCCGGAAAGAGTCGTGTTTCGGAATGTTAAATTACCTAACTGAATCCTCAGGCAGCTAGAACGGTTTCATCCACAGTTCCTGGCAAGTGGACTCACACTGCCAAGCTCACTCTCCAGGCATTATGTAGGTGGTGTTAGGTGAAAGGTACAGAGACATAAAATCACCCATTTTAAGCAAGATCACCCCATCACAGCAAAATACATAAAGTATTTCATTTTCAAACATCTTGTCCTTTAAAGCTGTTTTTGTTGAGTCATAAATTGCAAGGAATACACAGGGCACAACAGCACCAAGCTCACAGTTTGATACTGTCTTAAAAATGAGACTTCATTCAATAACTTTTACCTAGGCCAACATGTTAAATATCCTGTTTGTCTATCATCTTTGTGTGTGTGTGTGTTTGTCTGTCTGTCTGTCTAACCCAATCAGTGGGCTCCAGGTTCACTGTGAGACCCTATATCAAAAGAATAAGGCAGAATGCCAGAACAGACACAAAGCTATTTTCCTTTGGCCTCAGTACACACACACACACACACACACACACACACACACACACACACACGTATGCATGCACAAAAATTAAAAGAACTATTTTCAGTTTGGAGCAGCATGCCTTCCTTTCATGGCCAAACTATTTTCTGCCCTATCCTGCCTGCAGAGTAGCTCACCTCCTTCTCCAACATGAATGACAGCCCCCAAACAGAAATGACCAACCCCTCTGAAGAGGAGTCGGCAGCAACACCAGCCCGAGCTGGAACGCTGTAATGAGAAGCTCAGCACACTGTGTATTTTGTGGTAGACACTTGCTTATTTTGGGCCAGGAGACATAATTAGACGCTTGATGATTTGTCCGGAGTCATAATCACCATTTTGCAGTTCCCAGACGAGCTTGTTCTCAGTGGAATCCAACTAGAGCCATCCACAGAACCCAGGGTATGTGGTTTGCAGGGCACTTTTGATGAACTACAAGCCACAGGCACAAGTAAAACATGCTTGGGGGTTCTGCAGCCTTACAAAGGGAACAGTGAGTCCAGCTTAACCATCAGAATTTAAATGGCACAGAGCAAACACACCAAGAAGTACTTAATATATTTCCTATGAAATTTCAGATCAGGAGACTAATATAAATTATACTTAGGAGAAAAAGTTACAGCATGGCACGCTTTGTTTCTTTATCTGAGTGAATGCTGGCTACAACCATGCTTTCCCTGTACTGCTGCTTCCTTCTCACGCAGCCCAGACTTGCCTTTATTTTCTGTGTTACTGAGCATGAGCTTGTGCTCCTGACTCCATCCTCAGTGCTGGGATACAAGTGTGCACACCATGCCTGATCTGAATGAGTGCTGAGGATCAAGCCAGGGCTTCGAGAATGAGAGGCAATCGCTCTTGTCAAATGAGCTGAACGCTCAGCCCCTGAAGAATTTTTCTTTAAAAATTACTATACATACATATCCAGCTAAGGTTGGCTCTTGCCTGCAATCCTAGACTTGGGAGGTAGATTGAGGAAGGAGGGTCATGAGTTCAAGGCTGAGCTTGCAGCATGCTGTATAGAGTTCCAGGTCAGCTGGGGCTTGACAAGACTTTGACTCTAGAGAAACAAAAAGTAATAAAGCCTGCTAATAAGATTTAAAATGAGTTTGTTAAAATATTTAAAGATATATTTTAACTTTTAGAACTGATGTATGATGCAGGGCCTTGTGAAGCAGTTTGTGTTTCTAATGTGAGTTATAAAAAGACTGGCCACTTTTAGCTTCAGCAAGGCGCGGGCACATGTGCAGTCCTGTGAAATATGTGTACACAAGGGACTACAAGTATGAAAATAAATATGAAAAAACTGTAGCCTTAAACACTTGGAAGAATGGGAACGGAACCAGAGGTTAAAGGAGAGATAATCTAATCAAACAAAAGAGGATGATTTCCCCTAACTAGGTCAGAAAAGCAAAGTTTAGTTGTAATGAAATCATTAAATTAAAAAAGCTGTGGGCACAGGGTACAGTGGTGCATGCCTGTAATCCCAGCACTCGGGGAAGCGGAGGCACATGAGTATGAAGCAAGTCCAGGACAGCCAAGGTAACACAGAGAAACCTGTCTTGAGAAAAAAAAGCAAGGAAGCAAGCAAGCAAGCAACAAAGAAAGAAATTAAAAAAAAAAAAAAAAAGCTGTGGCCAAAATGAGCTGTGGTCTGAGATTTCCTGGCATGATACTACAGTGTCTCCAGGTTTGTGCTACTACACATTAATGAAGAAGGGATACATACACATATGCCTCCACCTCCACAAAGGTCTCCTTGCATTCTACCCAAGGACAAAGCATAAGAAAGATGCTCAGGGAAGGGAAGAGAATGAAAGTATCCAGGAGAAAGGCATCCAGTTCAGGATGGGACAAAGCTACAGTGTTATGGGTAAAGGACATCAGGACACATCACCATAGGTGAAGGACGGCTGGTACACTATTGAGTCTTCATATAGGCTAACCCTGTCTACTTTTTAGCAGCTTCCAATGCCAGCTCAATCTTCTTTCCACTGAAATCCTGTGCAACTTCAAATTGCTACTAGACAGAGCAAATGAAGAAGCAGAGGACTTTGCTGGCATCTGTCCATAGTGGCAGCACACAGCAGGACACACTGTGAGACTTAAGCCCATCTTCACTCCCAGGCTCACCTCACCTTTAATAGTAAGTAGGCTGAACCATTTACTTCCCTAGTGACAGACACAAGGAAGAAGCCTGTGGAATCTCCTGGATGCAACTTATTTGCTGAGGTTAAAAGGAATTTCTTCCCCATACTTTGGCTTCTCCAGCCTAGGCGAGGTCATGTCTGCTGTCCCCTTGTAGGGACTTGAGCTGGCATTTCCGGTTTGCATTCTCACCCTCTCCGATGGGTCACTTCACTTCAGATTTGCTGTTGCTCTCCCACACAGCCACCACACAAATTGCTGGCCTGAAGCTATAATCAAAGGCCACATTTGACAAAGATCAAAATCCCACCCCACCAAGACTGTTCTGTCAGCTTGCATATTATGGATACTGGAAGAGACATTTACGGTTTCTGAGCCTCAGTTTCCCCTTACTGAAGCTTGATAGTGCTACCCTGCCATTATAGGACAACCTTATGGTGGCCATTTTCAACCATTTGTGCCATTCCCAGAGACTGGCCATGATGTAGATTCTCTTCCAGACGCCCTGGCTGACTCCACTTGGTGAGAATACAAGTAGGATCATTTGGATTACAGCCCATGGCATGGGTGTTTCCAAGGCTTCTGGTGCCCACTCAAGGACAGCTCTCGGGTTCCCCGAGTCTTCTGGGGATCTTACCAGCCACTAGTGTGGTAGCCAACAGGGTCCTCATGTTTGAACTGGCTATCTCTCCTTGCTGCCTTTCTCCATGGCCACTCTCTGGGACTACTTCCTAAATAAACTTCCTGTATGCCTGCCTAGGTCTCAGGCTCTGATCCTGGGGGAAACCCAGGCTAAGAATGTGAGAATTCATTGAGACTTTTAAAAAGGCAGATAAAAAAAAACATTCTGCTGTTGCAGTGTTGTCCTGCTCTGCTTTACACATGGTCACCTGGTCTTGGGAGCTCTACCACATTTTATTCCTTGATGTACAGGTCTCTTTAGGGTGGAATGGGCCTTGCTCTAACACCTAGAGAAACATGTACAGCAAGCGATCTCTAGAAGACACTTTAATAAAGGATGATATCTTGTGCTAAATAAAATGGCCACCCTACTCTACAATGCGTCATGAAACATGCATAAAATTAAAAGTAGGAGCTGCTGAGAGGAAAAGCCATGATATATAGGAGGAAGTGACAGGAGGCTTTATGAGGAGATGTATACTTCCTTCCTAGATCTGGAAGCAATGATAGGTAGACGCAGCAGCAAAGGGGTACAGGTGTATGTAAAGGTACCCCGGAAAAACGGCAAAAGAACAGTCACAGAAAGACGAGAACAAAGCAGGAGTGACTTGACACTGTGTGGCGCGCAGGACCGTGTGGACTCAATTAAGTTGTACCATCTCAGCAGCTGGGGACAAGGTTGCCAGCCGAGGCCTGCAATTCCACCTGTGCTGTCATGATGCACAGGGGTCACCAAGATGACACCTCGTCTATTCCTACTGGTGGAAGGAGCAAAGAGGGTAGCTTGACTAAACCCTGCATCAGATACCAGAAAGGCACACAGATCAGCCAAAACAAACAAACAAACAAACAAACAAACAAACAAATGGTAAAAATGGCAGCTGCAAAAAAAACAAGAAAACAAACAAAACAAAACAAAAAATAAATTAGTGTTGAGGTGTTCTTGGAAGGCTCTACATGGGCTAGGGTCTCGTGGCCAGGGCTAATGGAAGCAGGTCTGCTGTGTAAGGAGAGCCTTATGAACCAACCACCTGGGAGAGCCAGGACCAGAGGTCCAGCTTCTGTCTCCCTTCTGGAATAAGCTGATTTACACTGAATATGCTTAGGAGGCAAGCCTGCAGAGCAGATGTGTATGTTCCTACGTCAGAAGATATAAGATGGTGTCTACAAGCAGAGTAATCAGGAAGACACTTGCTTCCCAGCTCTGAGGGTGTCAGATCATGACCTATAACCTGTGGTGATGTGCCTTTGTCTATGGTCCTCCCACCTATACCCTAGGAAGACAAAGGTTTCTCCAAAGCACAAGCCTCCTGCCCCATCCTTTTAATCTCAGCACCCTCCAGCAACACTGCTGGGAACAGATGCTTAGGCAGCAAAAGCTACAGAGTTGAAAACCAAAACCAACAAAGCAGAGCTACGAGGAGGGGCGCAGACATTACCACTTTTCTGTCTGGAGACCTTAGAAGATGCCTCAGAGTTTCCCCATGACAAAGCCTAGAGAACATTAGGTCAAAAGCCACCCCCACATAGCATCCCTGGGCTTAATAATCTTGCTCTCGAGTTTTCAAACTAATTATAAGAGCAAATGTTTGGGCTGTTGTCTGAGTGTGTATGGAAATGGCTACAGAAGTTTAGTATCAGAAATGAACACGGATGTTCACTTCCAGTGGTGGATTGAAAAATAAATTAAGCAGCACATTAAAAAAAAAAAAATCAGAATGCATCCTTGCTGCAGGGGCCCAGAGAGGGGAGTGTCTGAGCACAGGAGGGGAAGGGCTCAGGGTCAGGCGTGCTGGGAGGTTCTGAGCAGCCTTGTCCCTTATTGTCACTTCTTAGGGTGCTTTGTCTTATTAATACAAGAACTTAAGAATGGACAATTTTATCAGACTTTAAAAGAAAAACACTCCAGTGCAGACAAGTGATAAATCTCAGCAGCTGCCCAGAAGAGAATGGAGGAGCAAAGGAACGAAGCCACACCATTTGTGGTAGCATGGAGTCCAGGAACATGGAGGACAAGCAGCTGCATGGCAGCAAGGGGCATCTGTATGGAGAAGAAAGTCCAGTGAGTTAGGGGAAACATGATTAGTGCAAAGAGAGAGAAAAGGGAAAAGTATCCCAAGTAATTCAGAAAGTTTGGCAGGCTTCCCAAACAGCCTGGCATGGCTGCTCTCTGTAAGAGACCGAGTTAGGGATGGAACTTCCAGGACAGAAAAATCAGTGTCCCATTATTTATCAGTGCTAATTCTTTCTCCAATCTCTAAGCGTGGCTTAAGGTGGGCCTGTCTACCGAGGGGTAGTACTTGGGCCAGGCGATTGACCCAGCCCAGCTGCAATGCTAGGTCAGTCCCCAGGCCAGATGTTCCATTCTCGTGACCAGAAGGAGGTATTTTCTTAATGTGCTTTTATTGCTACTCTAGTATCTTAGAGCAGACACAGTGAGGGGTTAAAGGGTAGAGACATGGGCAAATAGGGCTGGAGACTGCTCTGCTTCAGGTCCGGTTTGCATGTCTCCCAAGGGCTTGTGTGGTGGAAGTTTTGTCCCCAGTGTCACAGTTTTTGGGAAACTGTGGGACCCATCATTTGGTCGTCTAGCCATAGGTCACTGGGGGTGGAGGGGTGGGACACTGCACCAGAAAGGGATTAAAGCAGTTCTCCTGGGACCCTGGCTAGGCCTTCCGAGAGGGTTGGTATGGAAGAGCAAGACTGTCCCCTCCTGGTCTTTCTGGTTTCTGCCTCACAATATGACTTTTCCTGGTCACATGAGCTCCTGCTGTGATAACCTGTACCATGATGTTGTCAGGGAAACGGTCCATCATGTTCTTTAGACTCTGAGGTTCCCAAACTGTGAGCTGATTGAACCCAGGGCCTTGAACATGCCAGGCCACATTTTCCTACTGAGCACTCCACTGAACCTAATTACATCCCTATTCTTTCCAAAGTACCCAGCCTCTGGTGTTCTCTCATAATAACGGAAGCCAGACTAATACAGAGGTCAAGGAGATTACAGGATGTCAATCCTGAGCACTATCAAGTGAAAGAACAGAGATTCAGTTTCAGGCATGGAGTCAAGGAACAATGTGAGCCCCAGGGATCAAATTTGTATTTGGTTTTCCTTACTCTGAAGGCTGGATGGTGGGAGAGAAGGTAGGGGCTGCCTTAGTTTCCAAAGGAGAAGGCACAATCATGGAGGAAGGGGTCACTGAGGTGGAAAGAAGGAAAGAATTAACTGGCCATGACAGGGCTCATGAGTAAACTAAGCACTTGGTAGGCTGAGACCAGGATGACCAGAAGTTCAAAGCCAGGCTTGGCTCGAAGAGACCCTGTCACAAAACAAAGGCAAAAAAAAAAAAAAAAAAAAGAAAAGAAAAAGAAAAAAAGAAAAAAGACCCTCTTTCTCCCTTTCATCTGCTGGAACAAATTATAATATTTTGTTTGCATGGTGAGATGATGGCTCAGAATGTGCCCAAGGAAACGTCACATTATTTTTAATTTTTCCAGGATAACAGGGTTCCTCAGATGGGCAGAAATTCACCGTAGACAGGAATGGGACCAGTCAGCTCTACCTAGCATCCACCAGCATCTGCCATTGCCAAGGGCGACACCAGACACCTAAGCCAATGGCAGTTCCTGCACACTACTAATTGGGTTTTCTTTCTCCAGCAAAGGGCAAGGCGACTTTTCCTTTCTTCAGTCTGAAAAATAAAGATGCTAGCCAGAGATGGGGTTTAATGTACAATCAGTCTGTCTCACAAATGGCCTTACTTTTCCTGTCATATCTGATCATTTAAAAGGCTGAGGGGGTAATGAAAAACCTGAGAAATATTAGACATCACACACACACACACACACACACACACATTAATGTACTTTATTCTGACAGCTTGAACTTCACTGTGTTGCCAGACTTTACTGAGTGTGTTAGGAGTACGTCCAACATCAAACAACAACATTTGCCAACTACAGGCTCATGACAGCTGTGGTGTTAGACTCAGGGATCCTGTGCATTTGGAACAGGGAACCAATAAATGATCAGCAGCCATGGGTGCTTTAACCATTAGAAGTGAACATCCTGCCTCAGGCTGGCCTCTCTCAGATGCACAGGCAGAATGTAGCCAGAACACATGCTAGCCTTTTGCACACATATGGGGGTCTTTCCAGAGAGCCTTGTGCCCATAGAGCACAGTCATTACACGATCACAGGAGGCTGGTGTCAAAGGTCCATGCGGGGCAACAATATGCGATGCCTTTCTCGCACATGGAGTCAGAACCATGGCCCTCTGCCGGGAGGTACAACGGTCCTGGAGCTGTTGTTGGTAAGAGCAGCCAAGTGGGGGTGTCAAGAAAAGGAGCCCATGGAAGAACAGTGGTATTTGCCCCTTCCTCCTTCGAGCTGACTTCTTACACCAGGATGGGCTTTGCTGAGCAGATTTCTGTACGGATGAGTTGCAGTTACAGGGATTAGAGACAGTAAGAAACACTGACCAGAATGACATCCTAGGGTGACCGATCAGAAAAGGATGACCTTACACATCATCTTTGAGACAGGGCAGTTTCAAGTCTACCCATGTATGTGGACCAGCTGAGAGTTTCATGTCTACGGTTAGTCTCAGGCTGTCTGATGCGTTGTGATTTGTAGAAAGACTACTGTGTGGAAGACAGCTTCATTTGGGAATGTCTGTCTTCACATTACCACAGGAACAGCCACAGCCTTTCTATCTCAAAATCACTACTAGTCTTAGGAGAGGAAAAGCAGATTCTTTGGTCATCCTTTTGGGAGCCATGGCTGGGGTTGATAATCTTTAATTCTGGGCTTTCTTTTCTTTTTACAGTGCTGGGTGGGGGTGGCACTCATTGCCTTTGACATGCTAGCCAAGCACTTCATCACAAAACTAGACCCCTGCCTTAATTCTGGGCTTTCTTGTCGGTCAGGATGTCTGTGAACCAAGTGAAGGTGGTCTGTCTATAAGCATAACAAAACTCAGGATATGCTCAAGCCAATTCTGCGCTGCAGCATGGCTAGCTGTTAAAAGGCTGGACATGCGGAGGGGCCTCGGGGAAGAGTTAACACTGTACCTACTAACACCAGCTCTCAGCTGGTTATTCAGAGCCCACAGAAACATGAGAGAGTGGCTGAGATGCGGCAAGCTAACAGACACCTAACCATTACAATGGGGCTTACTGCCGCTGTGTCATTTCTGAAGAGTGCACTCTTTCTTAAGTAGTCCACAACCTCTCAGAACTTTATTTTAGTGCCTCTGTGAGAAATGGGTCACATGATGTTACTGTTTGTGGGCCACCTTCCCCACCTTGCCAGTTTCAAGTTGCTGATAGGTTCAGGTGTCATAAGAAGGAATTGTGTTTAATTGATATGTAAACATTGCACACTGTGTATTCATGAGCATGGCTCTGTCACCCCTCTTCTTCCTCTTCCCCTCCTTCTTCAATTACTGACCTTTTAGAATTTCCAATCTTCAAGCTTAGAAAAGGATACAGTAATGAAATGAGAAAATGTTATTTCTAAAAATCAAGATCTTTGAAAAAAGCTCCCAGTTCTATTTTAACTTGCATCTTAAGTTTAAACGCTCCATTTATAAACAGTCCTCTCCTGTCTCTTGACTGTTGCAACCACACTTGACCCAGTAGTTTAAAAAGGGAAGGAAGGAGTTAGAGGGCTTGTTTTCCCTCTCCAGTTACATGCTTCAGAGTGAGAAAAAGGGAAGCCAAAGTCTTCGTGCGCACTAGACTTGTGAACTGTTGTTCCTGAGCATAGCTCCATCTATATGTTCAAGGCATCTTCCTTACTATTTCCAGACTCCTAGCACACATCTCTGTAAATACTGTCTTTGCTGGGGGTGGAGAGGAACTAAGCATGGAGCACAGTGTTGGATGACTTGACTGTGACCCAGTCTTGCACATGCAAACTGCAGCCCATGCAGTCCTGTGAGTGGTGTGTCCCAAAGCAGAGGGGACAGGAAAGGGCATTGAGAATGACACTGCACTAATATCTCAGGGTAGGCCTGATGGGGTCAGCACACGAGGGTAGGCTGCTTGCTGCACACAGCTGCAGCAGCTCCACAGCATTTCATCTCCATGTTGCAGTAGAGGCTTCGCCTTCATGCTTTCACAAACAACTAGAAAGTTAGGACACATATCACTGTTGGAGTTGATGTGCTCAGTAACCAAGAAACACTGCTGGGCATCGAGGAGTGAGTGCTAACCATCCAGACAGATTGTGTGGAGGGGACAGTGACAGACATGGCAGTGCCGAGAACAAATTCCCAGTGGGTACAGCAACAAACCTAGAGTCAAGAGTACAAGCCCGTGGACTGCAGAGCATCCATCATGAGACACAATGAGTCCCACCCATGAGGAAGCCCTTGAACACTCAGAAAGGATGCTCCTCCTCCCATACTACTTTCTTACTCTTAAAGGCAGAAGTTAAGAATCACTGGTTAATGTTTTAGGGGGGACTTTGATGACTGGCCCTATAAACACATTGACACTCTGTAGAGACTTTCAAATTTAAAGAAAGGTACTAGAAATAGCTCTCATATTCAGTTTAATACAAAAACACTATACTTTATAGAAAAGGAATAAAAATCATTTTTGTCCTTGAGCTACAGTTTGAGCCAATTAATACCGCTCATCATCAGATTACCATTTTAAGAAGGAAGATGAAAATTTAAGCACTGAGTAACACAGCCTCAATGATGTAGAAGCAAGGCCTCCTCTTTGAGGTATTCAGTTGAACCACTGAAGATGCTATTTCACATACAAGAAAATCAGTGTCCAAAAGGCCAAGTGTTAAGCAACAGAGCGGGTGTTTCGGGGTGTGGATCTTACTACCTTAAATAAACAATGTTTTAGAAAAGAAGGTAAATGACAACTATTTAGGAGCAGGGATTCTGGCCATGTGATGAATGACTATCTGTCTATCTTGTGCTCCTGGCTAGCTGGAGAATTACATCCAGGATAACATGAAGAAGGAAATGGTGGAAATCCAACAGAATGTGGTGCAGAACCAGACGGCCGTGATGATAGAGATTGGAACCAGCTTGCTGAACCAGACAGCGGCACAGACTCGGAAACTAACTGATGTGGAAGCCCAGGTAAGTGACAGACAAAACAGCCTACACACCTGTGCAGTGAATGATGGAAAGCTGCAAACTGTGGCTGAGGAGGAAGGTGGTGGCTTCAGCGCCAGGGAGTTAAAGGACAGTTAGGGCTTTGAGAAGCTAACATGTTTTCATCTTCACAAGTGTGGCTAAATTTAATTTATTCTATTAGGGGCCTTCTAGCCATCTGCATGCTACCCACAGCTTAAGACTCTAAGATAAATTTTCCTTTGCTTTACTGGCCTCTTCTAGACTCTCGGTATTATTTTTTTATATTCATGTTCTGTTTTGTATATTTGAGAAATAGGAACCATGAAGCAGAGATCTGGAAACTTTGTTCTTAAATCTGAACTTGGAGTCAAGATAAGTTTTAACAAAGTTTACAGACTGGATTCATAGAGGAAGCACTGGCGGAAGAGTGGGTGAAAGCTTGAGGTGGCACAGGCAGGGCATGTGCCAAAAGCCCCAAGGGAGAGCAAGTCTATTCATGTGCTGGTTTTTCTGTAGGTCTGCTTCCTGAGTCCTGATCCTACTTCTTAATTAGTATCATCATGCTCTGAATGATGTATCAATCCTTAAAAAAAAAAAAAAACAACAGACCCCCCACCACCGTAAACCACCCCCAATATTTGGAATCCCATTTGCTGCTCTAGCTAAGAGGAGCAAATGCTAGATTTCAGCACAAGACAACAGGATTCACATAAGAGAGACCAAAAGCCTCTCTCCTGCCCCAGACACTGCTAGCATGGTGACAATTACCCTTTAAAAACTGTTTTTGTAGAGAAAACAGTTGATCAAAAGCTTTTATGGAAAACTGTTGGAGGTTGGTCTGATGGGTGTTACTGGTCCTCAAATTCTGGTTACACCTAACCTTGTTTTGTAAACCTGCCTAAGACCTACCTGACTGGTTGATTAAATGGCCTATACCTGGGCAGGGCAGAATGGGGTAGGTGTGACCAACGTTCCCAGGCTAGGACAGGAGAATCACAGGAGACAGTTGGAAGAGAGAAAGAAGGAAGACACCATAATGCGTTAGTGTGGAGAATAAAAAACATGGGCTGAGAGGAAAGACTGCAATAATGGTGTGAAAAGTTCCAGATAATGCCAGACTCCTTCAAAGATAATTTTTCATAAAAAGTTCAGTTTCACAGACAAAATGCATAATAAAAGATGTAGAGGCAAGTAGCATGGGATAATGGATGGAAGGTAGACCTTCCATCCATGATGAGGAGGATTAAGGTGGATGATATTGGATGGTGGCTGGGAGATGGAGGGTGAGGTTATTGAGACAGTGTAAGTGAAATATCTGCCTGTCCCAAGGTAAATAAGGCAATTATAAATCTAACAGGTATCTGTGGTTTACTTAACTGTGATAGTGGGTTATATAATATTGCTGTGATAATCACTGGGCAAATAATAAATGTTATATAGCCCAACATAAATTTTTTTGTTTACTACAACAGAAAACGGAGTAAGGAATTATTTGGTTATCATCTCTCAACAATATCAGATGTTTACCAACAATAGAAAGAAACACATTTTCCATAGTACTGAGATTTAATCTTGCTTCTCAGTAACTGTTAGCATGAAGAGATATAAAGGTTAAAACAAAGTAATGTGTATCAAGCTAATTGATAAAATAAAAACAGTAAGGCTTAAGTGACATTCACAGCTTTTGACAACAATTCTGGGCTATCGTGCTTTTCCAACACATCCAGTAAGCGTAATGTAGCATTTCCTTCTTTCTTTTTTTCTGATATAAGCAATAAAATAATGTTAGGACACAGACCGATCATCTAAACCTTTGTAACATCCTGTGTAAGATCACAGGATTTAAAAAGTGCCACCATGAAGTTAGACATCCTATGACTGAGGCTAACAGGAAACACACCAGGGATGGAGAGAAAACAGCTGCAGGGTCCAAACAAACACATCCACACGGGTAAGCCCGAGGAAGTGCACTGAGAGGCTGACTAAGCTCTCAATTCAGTTGACAGCACCCATGGCTCAGTTAGGGACAGATGGAATAGATCCAAGCTAAAACATAAACATGTCTGATTGCATGCAAAATTCTTCAAGACTGTCAGAATGAGATCATTAAACACATAGCTAGAGGTCTGAGATCTTAAGCCATTACCTGACCTGTATAACTTGGTACCAGCTAACTCAGAACCTTGAGAACTGTGAACTCTACCACCCCCTTCAAAAAAGTGATATGAAGGCCAGCGAGATGGCTCAGAGCTTGCTACACAAGCATGATGACCTGAGTTGAACCTATGCAAAGAAAGCTGGATGTGGTGGTACCCACCCATAAAGCCAGTGCTCCACAAGCAAGGTGGGAGGCAGAGACAGACCTGCCCCGATGATTCGGGGCTGGCTAGCCTGGAGCATACAGCACTGCAGAAGCTAGAAAAATCCTGCCTTGATAAGGCAGGAAAAAAAACACGTCTTAACAGTGTCCTCTGACCATCACACATGTGCTATGGCATGTGCATGCCTCCACAAAGACGCCACCCTGTCTCCCCTTATATACATACACACATCACTCATATATCAAGCAGGTTCTATTGACATTTTTCTTTGTGTATTCCCAAATCCATCCTCATCTTATAATTCTTATGGATTAATCAGGAGACCAGATTATTCTTTAAGGAATAAACTGGTATTGAATGTTTGTAGAAAGAAAACAGAGGCCAAAGCTGTACTGGTGCCATTCATTGCTATCGCAGCCCAGTACTTTGCTCATTTCCAGAAGCGTTCTGCTATGACCTCAGCCACGCTTGACAAGGACCAGACATGCCCGGCACCTGCATTGTGAGACAGGCCAGGGCTGTGCTGATGACAAGGACCCCCACAAACAATGATTCTTTTTCAAGGTCCCTGGTTGCTGGGCAACGATTCAGACTTCCATTAACAGGTGATATCACATCCTGAGTGACGCCACACAAGGATGTGAGTAGTTGATTCTTCCTGCTGGGAGGCGGCCAGGCACCAAAGAGCCCGCACAATGGGCAACACTGGCTTCCACTGGATATTGAGATTTCATTATTCCCTAATTGGCCAGAGAGACTTTTAAGATGGGAACAAGAAAAGCAGAAAAGAAAGAAAGAAAAGACTCAACAAGTGGGTAAAAGCTGGGGAGATGGCAGGCTCGCAATGAGCTTTTGCTTTCACACAAAGAAGCATGTGACTTTGTTGCTTTGTCCCCTGACAGAAAGATATTTTTGAGCAGAAGGAAATTATTTAAAATAAACTTAAAAATTACTAGATTTATTTGGTTTGCATGCATGCATGTTGTTTGAGTGTATGTGAATGTGTGTGTGTGCGTATGTTTGTGTGTAGATCAAAGGACAATTTAAAGGAGTTGGCTCTATCACCAGGTTTGGTGGCAAGTGTCTTTACTCGCTGAGCCATCTTGCTAGTCTGAGATATTTTTTTCATCTACAATTTTTGACCTATAAAATATTTTTAATATTATTATATATTTAATATATTTAATATTATAAAATATTTATTACAGTAGGTAAAACAATAAAGCATTACAGAAAGAGAAACATAATATATTCTTTGATACAAGCTGTTACTCACTTACTATAGAACGATTTAAAAGATAATACAGTTAGGTGTGTTCCATGATGCCAACATTTTTATGGGCATAAGAAGTGTGCCAAGCCCAGATGGGGAGGCGCTCTCCAGGCCCCGTCCCTTTGCTTAAAATGTGTGGGCACCGGAAGCTCTCCCATGCTGCAGTGGATGGCCCCCACACCCACACTCTTACGGGAAGCACTGAACGTGGCTGGTTACTAAAAAGGAGTTGGAGGAGGCTGTGTCTGGGGCAAAGTTGAATGTATGAGACAAGAAAGACCGCATGTCAGAATGAGACAGTTGGGCTAATGAAGAAGATGCTTTCTGACCTTGCTGATGACTGAATCAAGAGAAAGGGCATGCATCACACAAATCAGGAGAGGCAATGATTTTGTTTGTTGTGTGCAGGTGTTGAACCAGACGACAAGGCTCGAGCTGCAGCTTCTACAACATTCTATTTCCACCAACAAACTTGAAAAGCAGATTTTGGACCAGACCAGTGAAATCAACAAACTACAAGACAAGAACAGGTAACACTACAAAATACTTGAGATTGGGAACTGTACCCTTTCTAGACACATAGCCCACCTCATGACTGTAAGCACGGATTCCCCAAAGTGAGGGGTTTCTGCCTACAGCATATACGGGTCAGAGGCCCTGACAACAAGAGGCAAGGAGAATTCTTGAAAAAACTTCAAAGTTGTCATTAATCCTGAATTTTATTTTCCATTCTGGGCCTTTAAAGACTCCAGCAGGATTCTTTCAATTGCCTCAACATTATGCAGTTTAACACACACACACACACACACACACACAACTAGTGGGGTTGTGAAGTGACACTGCCTGAGAGCTTTAATATTAACGACACCATATTTCTTGGCTCTTGGTGGCGGTGGGGTGGCAGTGACTGTGGGTGGGGTGATGTTCCTCACTCATGTAGTCCTAGCTTGCCTAAAACTTTCCGTGTAGACCAGGCTAGCCTTGGACTCACAGAGATATGCCTGCCTCTGTCTCCCTAGTGCTGGGATTAAAGAAGTGTACTGCCATGCCTAGTGGGGACCTTGTTTCTTGCAAGATGAACCACATCAGGAAAGCTGGAACAGCCTCTTTTGTGTAGTATTTTATTTAAAACTTACATTGAAGGCTGGAGAGATGGTTCAGCAGGTAAAAGTGCTTGCCAGACAAGCCTGACCACCTGAGGTCAATTCCCGGAACACATGGAAAGATGGAAGAAGAGAACCAGCTCTGCTAAACTGCCCGCTGGCCTCATATGCAGCAGTGGTCTGTGTCCACTTCCCCACGCCCTTGCTCACTAGTGTGAATGCACCCGTAAATACCTTAAGCAGCTTATGATGAAGTAAAAGGAAATGTTAATGTGAAATACAGTTGAGTCAATCTTTAAGTTAGATATTTAAAAATCTACACGATAACCTATACATTCACATGCTTATTTTACTGGGAGACGGCAGGGAGTTAGATGCTTACTCCTTGTTTTCAACAGAGACTGCATCTGACATGGAGAATGGTCCTAAGAGCATGTCTCTCTCTTTATGCAGAAAAGGGATGAACATGGGCTCACATCATCCTCAGAGTTAATAAAGAATTAAGCTGCAGTTACTTTTCCTGTTCTCTGGGTAGCCGGATTTGCTCTATCTTTTATTTAGGAGCTTGAAAAGCAAATAGACTTTTTTCTTATCTGAACAGTTTTATTTCCTATTTTAAATTTCCCTCTGTATAGTAAGAAATGAGCACTTGAGACTGTAACAATCTTAGCTTCCCTTGGCAAGACTCCTGCAGATGCTGGTGGTAACGCTTACTTATGTAAACACCCCACCTCTCAGAAATGCAGCACTGCTCAGTTTGTGGAGCACTTCTTCCCAGGCGTCAACATCAGGTCAACATGCCCACCATGCCACCCAGTGTCTTCTCGGTAAACCCTCCTATTATTCAGGATGCATAGGGGATTGGATCTATTGTCCACTTTGGATAGCAAAATCCAAGGGTACTCAAGTCCAGTATATGAAATGTGACAGTATTACCCTGTAGCCTACAAAATCTCTCTCTATGGGTTAAACTGGCCCTATGTTGTTTACAGATAGTACACAACATGATGTAATTGTGCTCAAATTATGCTGTATTATCTGGGGAGTAATAACAAAAAAGAGCGGGTATATAAGTTTAGCATGAGCGAACACCCTCCGGTAGTTTCAATCCCAGTGTAGTCACATCACAGATGCAAAGCTTGTGACTATGAAGGTTTACCTGTCTTTAGTGTCAATGTTTGCTTTTTTTTCTAGAAAACTTCAACTCTTGCCCCTTATTTTATACACGCTGTTGAAATACACTTTGTTACACAAAGAGAACAGTTTGGAAATACACAGAAACATCCACTACATTTTAAAATTCTTCTCAGGGTTTAGTGTGATTTCTTTGTAAATCAAGGATCTTCAGTTATAGAGAATAGTGTTTCCAATCACGATGTAGCTTCCTAATAATTCTTGCTTAAATAATCCCTTGCATTGAAGTGTTTCACATTTCCCCCAGTTTAACTGACCTGGATCAATAAATAATGTGCCTTTCCAAGAATCGATATCATCTTGTGTTTATGATTAAACCATGAAGTTTCTCTGTAAAAGCACTTGCCACACGTATCCAGTACAATGAAGTTTCTTGACTCACCTCAACAGTTTTTCTCAACTTGAAATGTTAAAAATCTACCTGAGGCACTCTGTTGGAGCTGCTTTGCCGGGTATGGGTACAAAAAGTTTGATTTATCATAAAAACCTGTCAGTAACAAGAACCACATGGAAGGAACAAGAATCTTATAAGCTGCAAAAACTGTTTTCTCTTTTGTTACAGGTATGGAATAATAAAGTTTCCTTGTCAAAACGTCATGAAATTTCATTGATGACGTTAGCTCTCTTGATGGGTGTTTCCTGCCTTCAATTCTGACCAGTCTAAGATTTTTAAGAAATATGATTGGAAAAAAAAATGTGTCCCACATTCCACAAATGATTTTCAACAATGTTCAAAAATTTCTTCAAAGTGAAATTGCTTTCTTTACTGATTCAAGCAAAACCAAAAATATTTATCAGGATCAACATTTCTCCCCAAATCAATACTATTACACCTTAAGATTCACTAGAGAAAGTTAAATTTACTATGTGCTTTTCATTTCACCTTTCTCTTTTCCTCTAACAATAACTAAGCAACTCTGGGCTGTCTACCAGTGCCATGAAGTACGTAGTAGCCACTGATTCTACGCAGCTACCAAGAGGCAAAGGTTTACAAGTCAGGTTTCCCGCTCTTGTGTTCATCCCGCTGACAACAGCAACTGCCACAGCCTTTACTGCAGGAGTATGTTCCTGGAAGCAGTTCACCATCTTAACTGCCTCGTATTTACACAGTCCACACACCTGGAATTGTTTTCTGTAGCTTACTATACAGGAACAATTTCCAGTTAAAAATCAGTACGCTCTTAATCCATGTATCTTTACAAACTAAGATTAGAAATAACCATAAAAATGTTAAGAAACCTTTTGGGACTTATATGTCATACCTTTATCAAGCAATTTTTAAGCAGCTTTTCGAGGGGCTTGCTCAGGCTCTAGGTGTTGAGCACTACCTAAGTGACACAGACTGGTTAGACTTCCCAGAGACGGGATCCACAGCAAGACAACAAAAACAAAACAAGCAAAAAAAATAACAAAGGAGTTTAGAGTAAGAATGATCTGCCTTTGAGTCTGGCATCACCAGACACCTGGGCGTATCTGAAGGCATGTGTTTTATTGCCTTTACATTTTACTTTTGTTCAATTTACTCCTTGGACATGGGACAATAATGTTAATACTGGTAATAAATAACATTTCCTAAGTGTCACCTAAAGGTCTGTTTATACTTTTACATGCACTTATTCCTTGGAACAGCCTCTTGCAGTGGGTAATATTAACCCAGTTTACAGATGAGGGAACCGAGACACAACTGAGCAAGCCAGAGAGCCAGGACTTAAACCTGTGTATAATATTCGCCTCCATCATAGAAGAGTATTTGCCACAGGGTACTGAAAGAGTTGTTGCTGTTATTATGATCAACATTTAAATGTAAATAGTTTAAGAGAAAGGGAACACATGGCCCAAAGGTCCAATTCAAACTCTGCTCTCACTCAAGAAAAGCAGTTGTAAGCAGAACTTGCAATAACACCAACTTCCTGTGATCTGGGATCAGGCAGTGTTCATGACACAGTCTTTTGCTGAGGCCTTGTGTATTTTTGCATACATACAACTGTATATTCTCTCAGATTTACACACACACACACACACACACACACACACACACACACACACACACACACCTAAATAGATCATCTTGGCAGTCTGAAGGATTTCTTTGGGCTATGAGAAATCTTCCTTCTTAAATTTTCTTTATTTTATGTGCATGAGTTTTTACCCACATATAGGTGTATGTACTGTGTGCATGTCTGGTGTCTGCAGAGGTCAGGAGAGGGCACTGGTACCCTGAAATGCAGATTACAGAAGGCAGCTATGCTTACCACTATACATCCAGAAAACAGTTATGAGTAGCCTGCTGGAAACTGAAGCCAGGTCTTCTACAAGAGCAGCTAGAGAATTTAACCACTGAGCCACCCCTCCAGCCTCCAAATTATCCCATTTTACATTGCATTTTAACCAAACATCTTGTCAGCGCAGAAGCTGACAAGGCCCTGGGGCACCTGGAACGCCCTTCCCTTACAAACACCTTCTCCATAAGCTTCCTAGAGAAGAAGGTGCTGGACATGGAGGACAAGCACAGCGTGCAGCTGCAGTCCATGAAGGAGCAGAAGGACCAGCTCCAGGTGATGGTGTCCAAGCAGAGCTCCGTCATTGACGAGCTGGAGAGGAAGCTGGTGACGGCCACCGTCAACAACTCGGTCCTTCAGAAGCAGCAGCACGACCTCATGGAGACAGTCAACAGCCTGCTGACCATGATGTCATCGCCCCACTGTGAGTAGAGCGCCTTGTTCCTATGACCTGTGGCCTGCCAACCCTCAAGACTCCAACATGATCTCTCTTAGGGGTTTCCTCCAGTAGTACAGGGTCTCAGCAGAGGCCCAAGCAAAAAGGGGGACATGGAGAATGGGGGGGTATTCTACTAATTATCATGAAATACAGACCCCAAACAGTGTGTGTATGTGTGTGTGTGTGTGTGTGTGTGTGTGTGTGTGTGTGTGTGGCATGGTCATATGCACATGTACACATGTGTGTCTAGAGGCTGGAAGACAACCTCGTTCCTTGGGTGCTATCCACTTTGTCTTTAGAGACAGAGTGTCCCGCTGGGGCCTGGAGCTCACAGCGTAGGCAAGGCTCACTGGCCAGGGGTCCAGGGATCTACGATTGTCCCCTGCTCAGCACTGAGATTCTAGGGTTGTGCTGCCATGTCTGCCTTTGATGTTTGATGTGAGTTCTAAAGTTCACACTCAAGATCCCAGGCCTGTGAGGTTCACCCTTTACTGAAAGCTGGCATTCCAACCCCCAAAGATAGCTTTGATTCAAGGCTGCAAAGTTCTCATCTTGAGTTAGTTCCACCTTCAGCTAAATGGAGGTGGCTGGCAAGTTATTAAGCCACAGTGAATCTTTCTTTGGCTTTCAAGTGGGCAAACTTTCCTGGGCCCCTTGGAAGGCTAGACACGTAAGTGAGAGCACCGTCCCCAACTCCCCATGACTGGCGTGCGGATGGCACCAAGGAGACAGCAGTTCCATGCCCTTAAAGTAAATTCTGCCTCCTTCATTACCAGTTTTACTTGTTAGCTTCTTTTAGTTACTGGGGGATGGGGGGTAAAGGGTGGGAGAGGGAGAGGGAGGAAAAGAGAATCATCAGCCACCAGTTAAAGATGTAATATACTATCTTTACACTGTTTGTTGTTTGTTTTTTTTTTCCTGTAGGAATTCTTTCCTAACTGAATTTGATTTCATTTTTATTGTGGTTTATTTCACAATGTCCTCCTCAGTTGGTTTGTGGAAGGACTGGAGCGTGGGGTAGGGTGGGGTGGGTGGGTGTGAGAAGAATGGGAGTTGAAGCAATGATGGCAGAAGGAAACATATAAGCCTATAGGGTTTAAGCACATAGGTAAACAGGCATGTTGTGCAGGCACATGCATTTGTGCAGGTAGAGGCCAGGGGAAGATGCCCAGTACCCTGCTCCCGCACTCTCAGGGAACCACAGCTAGGCTGACAGCTAAAGAGCTACTGTAATCCCCCTGTTGCCCAACCCCAAGAGTTGGGGTACTGCTGTATGCTGCCACATGGGGATTTCTACAAGGGAGCAAGGATCCAAGCTTTGGACCTCAGGCTCACTGAATGGGTACTCTGACCTAACACAGAGCCCTCTTTTCAGTCCTCAGTTTAATACTCTAGAAAGGATTAAAGACTTAGCCTCAGACATACAAAGAACAGTCAGTGTGTACATTCCAACTTCAGTGGGAAAACAAGCCAAAGAGACCTGGGGGGTGATGGTGGAGCGGATGCTGCTTTAGGTGCAATTCCCTCTGTTCTTTTATAATGTCTGCCCGAGTCCAGTCCAGAAGGGACTTTTTTTTAGGGGTTGGTTTATTACAGCTCATTATGAAGCACCCCATTACACACAGTTGATTTTGAAAGGGAATAAGGAGCTGGCAGGATTGCTCAGTGGGTAAAGGTGCTTGCCAACCAAAAACCTGTGTTTAGATCACTAGGAAGGATGACTGGTGGAAGGAGAACTGATTACTGCAAATTGTCCTGACTGCCATGCCCATACCATGGCACATATGCACATACACGTAGACACACACACACACACACACACACACACACAAATATAAATAAATAAATGTAATTTAAAAAAGTTAGCAAGAGCTATTTGTATTAATTTCCCAAACTGACAGGAAAGCATTCCGGGAGGGTAACTTTGGGAATGAGTGCAGTCTGCCCTGCTTATATGAGAACAAATGTCCAGGTACTAGGTAAAAGGCTTTTCTCCACTCACAAACCCCACTTAAATGTCTGCTTTTTAAAACACAGCTAAGGGCTCTGCTGTTGTCCCTAAAGAAGAGCAAACCACCTTCAGAGACTGTGCAGAAATCTTCAAGTCAGGCCTCACCACCAGTGGCATCTACACGCTGACCTTCCCCAACTCCACAGAGGAGATCAAGGTAAGGAAGGATGCCCCCTATCAGCTGTGGGGGCTCCCTGGAGTCACTGCAAGCACCCACGCCCCATGCCCTTCCCAGGCTCACAGCGAGGGATCTGCCGGTGCTGGGTAGAGCGTGGATGCTGCGCACACGGCCTGCAGCTCCGCCTTCCTCCACACGCAGGTCCTATTGCAATGAGGCATATGCTCAGGTGTCTCCCCCAAGGCGCTGGCACCATCTCATTAATTTTAGTGGAGATATCTTCTCCAGACTGAAGCTGCATGAACCAGTCTGTCTTCATTTTACCAAGCACTAGTTACATTCCATTTTGGAGTGAGCTCACTGAGAACACACCTAACAATACTGTTCAGAAGGGACTAGCTTGCACACGTATAAACTGTCAAAAGCGCACTTGGCTGCCAAAATTTAATAAAGGCAGTCACTTTTACTGAGGCAGGGGGATTCCTTGAGTGCAGAAGTTCAGGATCTGCTTGATAAACACTTTGAGAGTCTCTCTCAACAAAATCCCAAAACAAGAATACCTTTTACTGCTGTGACAGATTTCTTTGGCACTACTGCCATTCTTTCTTTAGATTGCATGCAGACCAGGCAGAGCACCATGGGGACAACTGTTTCCATATGAAGTTGCTCACAGGGACTCCAGGAAGCTCAGGATTCCACAGTTCATAGTGGGAGACTGTGCTCCTGTCCAGTACGGTCCGGAAGACCTGAGCACACTGCCCAAAGGCACAATTCTTCTCCTCTCATGTGGGGGGAGTTCAGATGGGTGTCTGTTCCATCTGTAGAAAGTAGACAGGACCCCAGCCCTGTCCAGCAGGGCGGGTTAATACACAGCAGACTGGGCCATCCACTGGCAGCCCTGAAGAAGCCCAGAGAGACTGAATTTCAGCAGGCAGTCTTTCCCTGGCTTCACTAAGAGTTCTGATGAGGTAGGCTGACATTGCATGAGATCAGCATGAAGGTTTATAAGTGCCGGACACTGTCTGTACTGCATGTTAACAGACAGGGCTGCATCTAAGGTAGGAGGAGCTACGCGCTGAGGCAACATGGCCCTAGAGGACCATGGGTGCTCGGGAAGCTGGGTCAACAGGGCAACTTCAGAGGCTCTGGAAACAGCGTCTTTCTGAGCTCAGCATTGTCTTCAGAATTTAACATAGTATCAAAGTAGAATACAAGCATTAAGAGTTTAAAGATACAGAATTTGAAACAGAAACATACACTTTGATTATGAATTAAAAAACAAATAGTGTGTTATGTAGAATAACACTTCTCCAATTCATTCAGGCTGCTTTAAACCAACCTTAAAAATCAGTTAATGTCCAAGGTGGCCTAGAAGCAGGGCACCGGGCAGAAGAAAAGATACAGCTTTCTGCAGATGAAAAACTAGTAACTCCAGACTGAGTCTACCCTCCCCACCCCCCCCGCCCCCCACCCCCCCCCGCCCCCCCCCGCCCCCTACCCCCTCCACCCCACTACGCAGCTTGCAAGATACATCTTTGCATTCTGGTGTCTGTCACAAGATGTCTGCATGTTCTTGGCCTGGTAATAATGCAGACAGGAGCTCCAAGAACAGACAGAGGTTACAAGCACACTGGCAACACTTGCGGATCTGGGAGCACACTCTCACACAATCACATAGTCACATGATGTGTGACTAGGGATGCTTTTCCTGCCAGCACCATGCTACCTACCCTCACAGTTTGACAAGCAAAAAGTGTAAAGATCCAGTGCCCTGCATTATGTGTCTAGGTCATGGTTAGAGATAGATTTATATTCCCTTTAGTATTCTCAGTAAAAATATATCCATTTACACAGCAGGGAACAGTAAGTTTTTTTTTTTTTCAAAATCTCATTCCCCCCCCCCCCCAAACAGCTGTCTAACGGTGATGGGATTAGCTCAGTGGGGAAAAGTGATTGTCATGCAAGCCTGATGACCTGAGGGTGATTCCAAGATCAGAAGGTGAAAGGAGAGGACCAACTTTCAGAAGTTGTCCTCTGACTTCCACTTGCATGCTCTGCTTACCCCCCTCACACACTAATAAAAGATTTTAAAATTAAAATAACGGGGCTGTATTATATTTATCTCTAAACTTCCTTCCAGACTTGAGGTTCCATAATGACAATGTGATCTTGTGTCACTCGCCTGTCATCCCACCTTACATGGTGTGACAGTACCAGAGGTGACCCTGGGGTAAATAATACACGGAGCCTGCACAGTGGGTCACAGCAGACATAGCTATCTAATTCAAAGGAAAGAATGCTCAGGCCACAGGCTTTAGATCACAGCTTTACATTTACATGAGGTTTTTGTGAAAGGAGACACACACTCAAAGGGCATCTGTGAGAAGCACAAGCATGTGCTTTGCTAGTTAGGAGCACAATTGTTTCCTTCCCCAGGTTTCTCGGGGATAAGACTCCCAGAGCTTATGGACGTCTGCTATTTATTCGGTTCATCAAGGCCTGAAGCTGGGGCACAGCACTCAACTCAAGCATTGCTTGCTGAACAGCTTCAGGCTTCGGGTCCTCGTGCCAGGCGGAGGGATGCAAATCAAAAGCATTAAGCGCCTCCAGGTTTGTGGCAGCGGAAGTGGTCATGCCCTGCCTGAGGACGGCTGCCTTTCAGATCTGCGTCTGATCCTTGTTAGTGTTTTTGCTGAGCATCTCCTGGCCATGTGGACACTCCACTGGAATACCATGTCTTTTTGCAAATTTCACAGCCCAGTGAACCATAATTCTCTGTTTCTCACAAATGCTTTGTTCTTTATTTCTTAAAAATCTGGACAAAGTATTAAGAGAATGTTCTAGCAACTTTGTCATGGTCACTAATAGAGAATAAAAACATGGTTCATATAATTTATTTATGTACTAGCAGTGACCCTTAATGTTGGGAGTCTTGCTTCTGACTCCCACAAGATAAATGGTCCTCTAAACAAGGAAGAGCCTGTTTCAAATATCATCAAGCAGCTAGCTCCATTGTGAAGATTTTGACACCAGGAGTCAGATATTATTAGAACAAGGGTGGGCTCACTCAGACATTTCTTTCCATCTACCAACATGCCACTTAGGATGCTGGGGAACTAACGGCTGTGCACAGCCACTGGGTCCTGACCCTGGTGTAGCTTGTTCAGTGTACGTGGATAGGGGTTAGCTAACAGAAACAGCATCCATGCACAGTGATAGCCAGGGGTTCCTTCAGCATATCTGCTTCGTGTATTTAAATAGTCTCACTGAGGATAGAACCATTTTGTTTCATGCCACATGTCTTTCTAAACTCAAGTCAGTTTGGGGAAGGTGACATGAAGGCCCAGGCCCTTCCTGGGGAGGTAGAACAGTGGTGGAGAGATGTTTCCATAAAGCAATCCACTAAACATATCAAGGTCCGTGAGTGACAGAGATGAACAACATGGTGGACTAGGTGGATTCCGTGGGGTTCAATTCCTTAAAGGCAACATGAAGAAATAGGATGAGAGGCTCTTATGGCTCTTTTAGTTCTCATCCCTAGAATCCTAACTCACAAATATAGAGCAGCTATACTTTAGCTAACTCTGCAAAAATGGCCTTTCTTTGTCTCCAAAGACCATGGCATTCAACAAAGGAGGAATATTCATAACTGGTTGTGAACCCTAATATTCCTACCATGTTTGCCGTAGGGGAATTATCTTATTTTCTGGCAAACTTTTTTTTTTTGTCCTACTGTAATCTCATAATTGAAAAGTATTTATATAATCTTATTTTCAGGGGTTCTTAATTTTACAATAAAACTCCAGCTGAGTTGAAATTAAACATGCAAGCCCAAAGAATTTTGCATTCTGGGCAAAGTTTTTAAAGACCACTGAGGCAGTTTAAAAGCAGAAATAAAAGAGTGGGGAAAAAATGCCACAGGCAGCACAGGAAATGTGCAGAAGCCTGAACTCCAATCCTGGTGTCAGAGCTGCCCAGCCAAGCCAGGTCACATGGTGCTGGCACGGTAGAACCCCGAGGCCCTCTTAGGCAGGAGAAACTGGCTCTCTCTGCACACAGAGGAAGCCCAACAGCTCCACGGTAGGAGAACATGACAGCAGTGTGGTACTACCTTGTAGTGAAAAGGCTGTGACTCTACAATGTGGGTGTAGCTGGCAGTGAGGGTTATTCCCCACAGTGAACACAAGCCTGTGGTTTTCTAAAGGTGTAGGATTTGAGGAGAATCTGCCACAGTCTCCTCAAAGTCACAGAGAATCACTCTTAAAAACAATTACGGAGTGGGACTCTTTAGCCAGAGCACACGATGAGCAGGAAGTCCGGTTTTCACCAGTGCGTCATGTGATTCAGTTGCTTGTCAATCATCACCATTTAAATTTTTCCAATACACTCCAAAAATCTGGCAGCAACAATTTACCCCAGCAGTTATTACAACACCCCTCTCCCCCGAAGGTGCCACTACTACAAAGGCCTGGGTCACCAAACTCTAACATGCAATGACTGTGTGCTTTTTCCTGCAGGCCTACTGTGACATGGACATGGGTGGAGGAGGGTGGACAGTCATCCAGCACCGGGAAGATGGCACTGTCGACTTCCAGAGAACGTGGAAAGAATATAAAGAGGTGAGGAAGTGTGCTAAGCCACCTCAAAGAAGTGCTTTCCTTTGGGAAAACTAATTTTCCAAGGTCTTCAGAACTGTAGACACAAATGCAGGACTGACCAATGGCTTCTGAAGACATTGTTTATGATACAGTTCTTTGTGACCACCTTTTCGGTCTCTCTTAAAAGTCAAAGTACCTGAAATGTAAAGCAGTGCACTCCGGGGGGCTGCTCTGTGGTGAGGCTCCCATAGCACAAGCCGTTACGGTTTTTGGTACCCAGGTGGGTCTAGCTATTCCCCACAGCTACATCTCTACTCATGGTTATCCCAGTGGCTTTAGCTATTCTAACAGTTTATTTTCTTCCAAGAACAGCTCAGTAACTTAAAATTGACGTTAAAGAAAATCTATTTCCTGAGCTGGGGAGATGATTCATCCATAAAAGGTTTGCTGTGCAAGTGCAGGGACTCGAATTTGAATCCCCAGAACCCATCTAGAGCTGCACATGTTGGTTCTCATCTGTAATCCTATGACAAGATAATAAGACAAGTAAGCCCCCCAGAATTTTGTGGACCGGCCAGCTAGCCTTGTACATGCAGTGGTGAAAGAGAAACCCTGCCTCAAACAAGGCAGAGAGTAGAGCTAACCCCAGAGTGCCACTGGCTTCCACAAGTGCACAGTGGCCTTTATTTACCATCATATATTTTCTCTCTCAAAATTAAAAACATCTTTTCTGTGTGCAAGACCACATTTGATCGGTACAGGGCTAGGGAGTACCACCTGCTGACTGAGATAAGCTGGTGGAATCCAAACACAAGGGACAACAAGTGGACTAACTGAACTGCTGTCGGCCACAGGGGTTCGGGAGCCCTCTGGGAGAGTACTGGCTGGGCAACGAGTTTGTCTCACAGCTGACCAACCGGCATCGCTATGTGCTGAAGATACAGCTGAAGGACTGGGAAGGCAATGAGGCCCATTCACTGTATGAGCACTTCTTCCTCTCCAGTGAAGAGTTCAATTACAGGTGAGTAAGCTGTCACTTTCTGGGGAATCACTCTAGGCGCTCATCCAAGAGGCCCATGACTGCGCCGTACTGCACTGCTCTTTCTTAGAGGCACTGATGTCTTTAAGTTTCTCTAGGTTTCACATCCTAGCTTTTGCTGGTGACAAAACTCGCTAGTTTAGGCACTTGCCTTGCATGGGCCAGACCCTAAACCAGTCCCTAGGAATGTATAGGAAACCCTGAGGGCAGTTTTGAACCTGTTGCTTCCCTGTGTGTGCTCAAAGGAGATGCTGTGTGGCAGACAGCATGCCATTGGTGGCCCCTGGAGAATCAGTGAGTGTGAGAGGCACCTGTGATATAGACTGTAAGAGTAGACAGACATCAGGGCCATTATGTTTTCTTACCAAAAGTATTAAACTGTAGCCCATGCTTTAAAGGTTAAACGAGGTTAATTGTTGTGACCAACCCATCCCAAATTAAGAAACAGAGCACATGTCTGAGTCACAGCACCTCCATAGCTTTTAGCTCACCCCACCCATCTGAAGATAGTAAAGACAAATGTTCCCAGAGCACGGGCAGCCCTGACAGCACACTTACTCTGGCTGTGAGGTCTGGTTAGGGAGGAGAGCAGCAAGGATGTGGCTTTCTGGTGGATGGCTGGAGGCACGCATGGGGTGCCGGAGTGAGCCTATACAGTGCTGCGCTCAAATCCAGGTTCCTTGGGGGTACAGGGCAGGAAGGGAAGGACTGTAGCCCCAAAGGAGCAGGTCTGTGCACAGCTGACTGCAGGCGCCCAAAGAGGGCGTGAGCACCTACTGCTCCTGTCTACAGAATGCAGAATGAAGAATGAAGCCAGCTGAAGCCACAGGGCACAAGCGACACACAACAGGGCCCCCGTAAACAAAGCCACAGCCCAAGGTGCCACCTCTGTCTCAGTGGCACCCAGGCCCCGTGGAGAGGAAGCTTGACTGTATCGCGTCCTTGGCTGGTGTCCTAGGAAGGTCACAGTGGACAGCACAGGGAAGCCTGCTCAGAGCCTGCGGCCTGACCTGACAGCTACATGCTGCCCAGGACAGCCTGCTTTTTACAGACGGTGGCTGAGGACTCAGAAGCTGTTTTCAAAGCAGGCAAAGCCTGATGTGGATTTGAAACAGTCAGTGAGGCAGTGGGGGAAACTTCTAGAACACCCACCACGCCAGCACCCACAAGGTCCCACCTGACTCCAGAGCCCAGATGTCAGTGATTCTGAGACACAAGTGGTTTTCATTGTGCTATCTCCAAGCTAAATATTTTCTTAACTGGCAGCAGTTAGTAATCTACAATAGAGGGATTTTTTTTTTTAAAGAAGGAAACAAATAAATGAGGAATTAAGTCTGTTTATATAGGGAGATTTTACTAACTGGGTCAATCACCCTTCCACACTGACATAAAAATATCTTAAGCTGAGGTTCTTTTGGAAATGCAAACTTATTTTGAATATACTATTTGAAAAGAAAAAAACTCACTGTCTTTTTTAGGCTTAATTTATTTGGAAACGTAAAACAAATAGCCCATAAAAGCTGGATACACTAATTAGCAGGATGATAATATGGTAAGTGGACCGTGAAACAGCGGGGAGTAAAGGGTGCTCCAGAGCTGACCATGCTTCCTGCAAATGAGAACAAGCAGAAAACTGAAATGCTCATGAGAAGGGGGTGCGCAGCAGAAGGACAGTCTGTCTTTCTGTCTGCCTGTCCCCTTCTGCCCAGATCCCTAAGTTAGTGTCTCATATAACCTAAGCCCCCAAACTTGGCCAGGGATGACCTCAAACTCCTGATTCTGCTGTCTCTACCTCTCAGATGCTAAAACTATAGGCCCGGGCACCATCATGGCCAGCTCATGGCTGTTCTCAATAACAGATCTGAAAGAATGTACTTTTATCTGGAAGGCCTCCAAAGGATCTAAAATTGTACAACCTTTCAAATAGACTAATAAAAATAGCTTTCTCTTTCATATTACTTGCCTTTGGAGGACATTTAATGAGTCCCCTGAGAACTGACCTTTCAAAGAAGACAAGAGACTGAAAAGGAAGACGAGCATCAAGCCTCGGGAGTGGGGGTGGGGATGGCGTATGTCCGGCCCACCTAGGCTTTAAGAGAAAAGGACCAGAAGGAAATGTGTTTTAGATTCTCAAACACGTAAGAAACAGTAACCCACACACTGCAGCTGGTGTCCTGGGGCGGCATGAGCGCTCAGTGTGCACACCTTGCGAAGAGCCCTGGGAGGGGGGCTCTCCTCTCTGCCTGTTCCCACATGAGATCCTGAGAAGTGAATGCCCCTAAGGTGGTGGTTCTCAAGGACAGGAGGCTCTACAAAGGAGAACACGTTTGGGGGCTCACAGGACACGTCCTAGTCACCACCTAGGCTCTCCCCTTGTGGCATCCTGGCCCAGCAACTCTTGAGTCTAGATCTCATCACATCATGGGGATGCAGCATACTAGTCGCCCAAGGCATGCCAAGACACCAAAAGGACATCCTCACGGCTGCCAGAGCATGTAAAACCCAGCTCTGGCCTGACTTGCATCGTCTGACCACGGGCAGTCGGTGGCAGTGATGTGATATCTTACAGAATTATACATTCTAACTGGGCGTGACTGTGAACCACTGTAACCCCAGCACTTTGGAGGCTGAGGCAGGTGGACTGCCACAAGTTCAAGGTCAACCTAGGCTGCATAGTGAGTTCAAGGCAAGCTTGAGCTACAGTGCAAAACAAAAACAGTATAACGAAACAGTAAGTAAATAAAATGATGATGTTTTTCATTTCGCTTAGATTCTCCTTGTTGGCACAGTTGGCTGCCACAAGCCACACTCTGGCAATGGTCCAACAGTTTGGGCCATGACCAGGTGTCTGCACTGACATTTACTCCCTTCCTGGGGTAGGGAAGGTTTATTAAAGCAGCGTATAAAATCACGGCAAGGCAGTTACAGTCACTTACTCTACACAGCACTGTGTCTTTCTACTCCAAACTCAACACCCACTCCTTGTCTCCCAGCCCGTCCGCCCCAGCTCCTGCCCCTTCGGAACACAGAGGGGTATCCAGTCATTCCAGAATCTATTCCACAGGGACAGTGGATGGGGGTCTGTGGGGAAGCCCCCTTGTACTACAGATGCCTCGCCTTATCTGAACACAGAAGGAAAATAAATTACAAGGCCCCCACCAAGCCCTGCTAGTGCTGCTGCAGGCAATATGTGTTGAAGTTGTCATGAAAACATCCCCCTTTGTCGGAGGGTTTGATGATAAGTTGGTTCCTGTTTATACCAGTGCAAAATATTTTGTACAGAGTAGGCACTGGAGTGCACTGACCGGCCAGGGCGCGTTCTGTAGAATGGAATTCTTCACCATGAGAAATTTTCCACTACGGTGAATCAACAATCCCAGCCAGTTACAGTTTTTATTTTTTCCTTTGCACGTTCCAGGATTCACCTTACAGGACTTACAGGCACCGCGGGCAAAATAAGTAGCATCAGCCAACCAGGAAACGATTTTAGCACAAAGGATTCGGACAACGACAAATGCATCTGCAAGTGTTCCCAGATGCTCTCGGGAGGTAGGGAGACTCTTCCTATTTGTACTGGCAAGAAGTAACTGCACAGCATGGAAGGCTGGCAGTGTGGTGCTCAGGCTGGGGTGGTTGACAGTGGCCTTACTTTCATAAGAGGACCAGCTAGCTGGATGGTGAGTGGGAACCAGCCCGTTGGTTCCACGTCCTTTTGGCTCAAGTGTGAAGTGAGAACATGGCATGGAGCTGGAATTGTCACTGGGCCAACAGCGTACTCTCTGGAGAATGGGGAGCATGCTGGGTGAAGTATGTGAATATGTAACATCCAGCAAGCTCTCTGGAGGTTGTGCTCACTAAACAGATGAAAGGCGAATGGTTTACCTCCATTACTTTATTTCTGTTTAGCTTAACATCCAGCCAAGGACTTTACAGCTGTCTCTTGCAATGATTCCTACACATAGCAAATGATTGAAAGAAGAAGTGGGCTGGCACGACAGCTTAGCGGCTAAGGCGCCTGCCACGTACACATGAGAGCTGCAGTACCCCTGTAGGAAGCTGAGCATGTGATGTGCTGTGACCCCAGAGCTGGGCCATGCTTGCCTGTCCATCTAGCTGAATCCCTGAATTCTAGGCTTGTTAGGAGACTCTATCTCGGGCCTGTGAGATAGATGGGTGAGTGGGTAAAGGTGCTTGCTGTCAAGTCTGACAGCCTGAGTTTGATCCCCGGGTCCCAGTGGTGGAGGATGATATGCTGTGGCATGTCCCCACAGCAAATGAATAAATAAATAATAAATAGGTAATTAAAAATATACAAATTGTTACTAAGACAAGTAAATGATCTGAGCTTGAACCACACCTGCTCTTCAGTCAAGAATCCTTATGGCAACAAGTGGATTTATTTATGAGATGAAATGAAATTTAGAACCTGAAATTTCATGTGAGAATTAAGCCCCCCTAGGGGGCAGATCCTAGAGTTCTGGAGTTCTTGGGAGAGCAGAGTGGCCACTTGGTGGCATGAGTTTTCCCCATTAGTTGTAATTATTCAGAGGAAAGAAAGCCATGGAACTGTTTTGTAAAGGGGGCTAGACTCTATCTCACTGCAACAATTGTCTTTAAAGACACATGACACGGGGCTGGATTCTGGGGGCCTGGTACCCCTAATCCCGAGGATGCCTGACATTCCCACACTTAGACCTCTCTGGAGAGGCGACCTGTTCTCAGACCACCTGTGTGCTGCTACTACAGAGCAGGAAGGCTACTTCACAACCAAGGACACAATCTATTTATTTACCTGGTTCAAGATTCAGGGCCTGAGAGTAGAGCTGAGAGAGACAGGGGAGAAGGGAAAATGGGGAGGTCCGGGCTCCAGGAGGCCAAGTTCCAAGGCACAAGCTCACCCATGGGGAAGCTGTCCTATGGAGCAGCAAGAAGTCTGCAGGAGCAGTGCCACAGATGCCACCTGCGGGTTAAGACAGATCTGCGGCTGACATTTCTCCATGTCCCAAGGATTTTGCACAATACAGGATCTTTTTTACACACCTCCATGTATCAGAATCACCAGGCAGCAATGAAACAGCTGTACTCCATGGAAAAAAATTATTATAATTAATTTTAGAGACAGTGCCTTGCCTTACCAATATGGTGTCCCACCTGCCCCGACGTAGCATTGGAATTGGTGTTTCACCCACGTTATTATCAACTCTTGCTATTGTTTTCTGTATTTAAAAATAAATGCTCTCATACAATTGGTGTCTCTCCCACACAAGGCTTAAAAGATGAATTCAGATTAGTACACCATCGAGTTTACCCTTTCAAACGGCAAATCTTGCCTGCAAGATCCTGTTTGTGGGTGGAATCCAGAGCTACACAAGGAAGGTCCTGATGGCTGCGTGACTCCCTCAGCACTGCACCTTAGAGTGGTAAAGTTCATTTTTCCCTGGCTAGGAACAAACAGAGCACCAGGCTCTCGGCTTCAATCCCAACCAAAACAATCCCATAGCAGAGAACGGGAATCCTTTGGCCCACCTTGCTGTTAAGACTTCTACTCACATCTACCTCTAGTTCACCACAATGTTCCCAGGGGAGACAGGCTTTTCACACAGCACTGACCAACATTCCTCCATGGTGCCAGGATTCTACACAAGAGGAGCTAGAAAGCGTATAGGAACACATGCTACAACAGAACCGTGAATGCGTCGGGTGTGCAGTCTGTGTCTGTGGAATAACAAATCCATGTGGCTCTTCCCACACCGTGAGGGCGTTGTGTGCACGCGCCCAAGCCCCACTGACACAGGTGCTGCCCCTCACTCATGATTCCTTCTGTGTTTCACTTTCACAGGCTGGTGGTTCGATGCCTGTGGCCCTTCCAACTTGAACGGACAGTATTACCCGCAAAAGCAGAGCACAAACAAGTTCAACGGCATCAAGTGGTACTACTGGAAGGGGTCTGGCTACTCGCTCAAGGCCACCACCATGATGATTCGGCCAGCTGACTTCTAAAAGCCTGCCTGTGCCGCCAGAAGGACGGACTGCGTCCAGAGATTAACCCCTGAAGCACTGAGAGGCACCAATGCACAACAGCCCCCTTCTGCGTCAGGAGGCGCTCCTGCGGGTCGGGGAGGATCTGTGTGTGCCAGACTGGAGCACATCGCTTAAGCCTGCACTGCTAAAGAACCAAAGGAAACACAAAGGCACTGCGTGCGTGCGGGCTGGGAAACACCTGTGGGAGGGTGATGCTGACGCTGAGAATCAGAGGGACAGCATGCAGATTCTGCCACAAGGAAGAGGGTTCCCTGAGCGCTCATCAGAAAATAACTGGAAAACGGAACGCTTAGACCATGCAGATAATCCTGGGACCACACTCCTCTACGCACAGTTTGCAGACTGAATATATGTGCAGCATGGCTGTCTCAATGACAAGACGGCAGCGTGACGTAGAGACAAATGTCCTCTCGGGACAGCAGCGAGTATTTGGGGAGCTGAAAGCGGTGGTAACAGGTTAACATCGGGAGAAGCACAGTGTATTGTTTTCCTCTTAGGTGCTTTACATTTTCATTCGAAGACAGCACATTTACCTATCTCGACGGCTTAGTTTTTAAGGGCTGGATACTATTTACTATATGGTGGAAGCGCCCACATCTCTGGAATTACCACCAAGCGGGCGCCATGTTGGTGTGTGTGGAGACTGAAGTGTTTTGTTTTCTGCCTGGCTGTTAAATATGAAGGTATTTTTAGTAATTAAATATAAGTTATTAGTTGAGGTGATGTCTAATTTTTATGATAATATTTACAATTTTGTTCTTTGGTCACACACATAAAATATCTGTGCCTCGTGACACAGGTTTTTAATGAGGAAAACGCAGTTTCATGATGAAGAGGCTTTGCCATTGGGTCAGTATTCGATCCCACAGATCTGCTCCCTTGTTTACTGAGATATGTTTTACAAAATGAAGCTAAATGTAATTTGTGACTGAAAAAAAAAAAAACATCCCACATAGGACATCTACAAAGCAGTAATTCTCTGAATTAATTTATAGAAAACAATAATTTGCCTTAGCAAGACTTTTATATTCACTAACAAACTGAACACGTATTTCAGCATATAAAGCCAAAATGTCCCTCTCACAGTATTACCAGATAGCCCTAGAAAAAGTTTCAGAACACAACTTTATGCTTGGAACTGTTCAAACTTAGTTCCCTCTGGTCCAGCTCCTCGGAAGCCTGCAGAGTGCATTCTTACCAATGAGCACCTGGAGCCTCCTTACCTGTCTGTCTTCACGTCTATTACCTTTTAAAGTTCTCTAACCCAGTGGTTCTCAACCTTCCCGATGCTGAGACAGTTTCCCACCTTGTGCTGGCCCCTAACCATAACATTATCTCATTGCCACTTCACAACTGTCATTTTGCTTCTGTTATGAATCTAATATGCAGCATATCTGACATGTGACCCCAAAGTGGTCACAACCCACAGGGTGAGAACCAGTGCTCTAAGCCATCTTCTTTCACACAGCCTTGGTGTTAGGAACCCCACACCCTGCTCTGTGCTCAGGTCAATCCGCAGACTCAGAGTGGGCAGGGTGCCCTACTCTTCTGCCACATCAACTTCCTGCCCACTAGCACCAGAGTGAGGAACTCTGTCCCTGAGTTCTGACCACCGCTTCTATTATTACAGTTAGGAAATGTCCACGGGGCCAACATGGCTTTGTACCCAGTTACAACCTCTGACAACAACAACAATGCACAGCTTCAAAACAGCGCTATGTTTCTTGAACGGCCACAATGGCAGGAACTGAGGTGGGAAACCCATCACCTGGGAAGAGCCGGCAGCAGCACACTTCACTTAGAGCAGTCTCTCATGAGCGCAGGAAGATGGATGCCAAAGGTAAACCTGAGCTGCTCAGAGGTACACATACTCTCTTAGCTCAGAGAATGGGAGGAATCTGGGCTTCCACTTTATACTTCAGTTCCTTACACAGTATTTTAAATAAACAAACTGACTGGAAGGACTTTTTTTTTTTCTGTTCTTAAGAAAACATTTGCAAAGTTGAAAGGAAATCAAAACAGTAATCTTAAAAATGAAAACAAAACAATGCAACAAGCTAGATGACTGAGCGATTAGGGAGCAGAGTTCAGCTTCCTGCTGGGTCCCCGGTGCAGGGCCACTTGGCCTGCTAGGCAAGAGAATGGGGACAGCCAGAACAGCCACTGTCTTTCAGAGGCTCATCTTTTCAAACAGTAAACTATCTCAGACCAATCAACATGCTTGCAAATGAAAGCCAACTTCTGTCTAGCCCTGCTTCCAGTCAAACTGTAATTATTTGAGAAGTTAGAATTCAATTAGCAAATATTTAAAACATTTAAGAGTCTATGAAGGTAGAGTTTAGGAAAAACATCAAAATATAAAAACTTCATCACAATGTTGGCAGGCTATAATTTTTATACCTATTACTTTTATTTGACTTAGCATTAGGTTTAAGAGTTGTACAGTCCTATAGGGTTTCATAATTAAATTATTTTAGATTTTTTTTTTTTTGAGAAAAGGTCTCTCCCTATAGCACACGATAGCATCAAACTTGCAATAACCCATCCAGTTCAGTTTCCTAAGTGCTGGACTGCCTGACTTAAGCGAAAGTCCTCAAGATGACATTTCACACTGTACCTTACAAGTGTCTTCCTCAAGTTTTCACATGTGACATCACAAATAAAAAAACAGAAGGCATTCATTTCTGGGATGACGACATCCTTTTAGTCCGAGTGAGGCCGCTCGTAACCTAAGATACTCATAATGGTTCCCTAAGACTACTACATTGCTTTTACAACCATTGGACAGCGCTGACTTACCAGAGCTGCAGGAAAGGTTTCGGAGAGTTCAAAAGGCTCCTCAGAAATCCAGTGACCCCATTCTAAAGAGTACAGTACCTAAGGGGGACACAACACACAGAGAACTTCAATCATGGGTTGATTAGACTGTTGGGTGGCAGGTCAAAGTCACTTTGATTAGAGCAAAACCAACCCCCCTAAAAGCCCAGCATCGCCAAGCTCCAAGGCCTGAAATCAGCCACACAACTGCTGGAGGGTTTTGGCAAGCTTCATGGTGTCTGCTCCAGTCATTAGCAAACACTTTATTTAAAAAAAAAAAAAAAGCATCTCACTGTGACTAGAAATAGAGGCCAGTACCCAGCTTGGTGGTTTCTCCCCATACCTGATACCCTACCAGAAACAAGAAATGCTAATGAGGCTACCAGTTCAAGGATATAGTCCCTCATGGTAGGGAAACCAAGGCAGAAGCTTGAAGCCGTGGTTACACTGCATTCAGAGTTAGAGAGCAGTGAGAGAGGAATGTTGAATGCCTGAGCTTAGACGGCTTCTCCTCTTTATGCAGTATGGGGCTCAAGCTCAGGGCACAGTGCTGCCCTCGGTTAGGCTGGGTTTGGCCACCTCACTGGACCCAATAAAGACAGTCTCACACAGGTATGGACAGAGGCTTATCTAAATAGGATAATCCCACAAGTGTGCCTGAAAGTTGGTCTCCTAGTTGACTTCACATCCTATCAGGTTAACAGTACTAACATAGTCTCCTAATGAAACCAAATACTTAAACACTATCCTGCATTTATACAAAACACTGTGTTAGGAATCCAAGTCTTTAATTCATTGTCCTTTAGAATCTTCCATAAATAGCCCATGATTTTATGAACTTAAAAAAATGAGGTGAGGGCTGGAGAGATGGCTCAGTTGGTCAAGTGTGTGCCATGTGAGCAGAAGGACTCTAGAACCTGTGTGAAAAGGGGGATTGTGGTTCTGCTGCTGGACTGGTAGAAGCAGTACTCTGGAAAGGTAGCAGGTGGGGCTGTGGGGGAGGGCCCAGTACATGCCCCCCCCCCAAAAAAAAATTCCCAGGAGCTAAGAGTCAGAAGAGAGGAGAAGTAGTTATGAGAGTGTTGAGCTCAAGACAATAGGAGAGAATGGAGGAGAACATGGGAAAACATGTCTCCATTAGGAACAGGAAAACAGCCAGCTCTGCTCACAGGAACCCTGCTCAAGGAAAATAACACATCTTCAATTAGATCCCTGTGACAACGGATATCTTGTCATTTAACTGTCTTTCTCCTACCTTTTACTGCCCAAGTGACATTGGAGGGATGGCAGAAAAGGGTAGGGAGTGGGGGGGAGGGGGAAGAAGAGAGGAGAAAGAGCTTAAAAAGTTCAAGTACTCTGTGGGTTAAAAGCATTCCCATTGCAAAGTATTCCCCGTCGGCTGCCCCATGCCACCTATCCTTTAGAGACCCACGGTCGACACTGTGGGTCTCCATGACCTCGTACAATCAGGCCAGGAGATAAAGTGCAATTTCAGCATCAGGCTCATGTCAACACGCAACAAAGGTAGACTCCATGGTGGGAAATGGGGTGTACCAGTGAGAGGCCAGGAGTCAGCCACACAAATGAGTGCAGCACTGAAGTTCAAATCCAACCTGCACTAAAATGTCAGCTAACAACTTCATGGGGAAAATTCACGTTCTCTGACTTTTTTCCTTTCTAAATGCTAAGAAAATAAAATTGTAAGTTTGCTAAGCAAATGAATAAATTTAAGAATAAATGCTGCATAGAGGTAGCAGAAAATACTGATTTGATTTCACTAAAATAACAGATTGAGAAATACAGAAAAACAAACAAACAACTTTGTTCTTTAGCCCTTTCTTTAGGCAAGCCCAGATCTGTAGCTCAGTATAATATTCAAAATAGGGGAAATTTGTTTTCTAGGATTTCAGGTGGCCATGTGAAATAATCTTATACAACCCCACATATTTCCTAGAAAATACTGAGTAGGAAAAAAGTAACTGAGAAACTAAACACAGCAAGGAGTGGGGTTGTATGCAGGGGATTACATCTTCGTAGGGGAAGCCTACCTCTAGGCTCCACCTCAACGACAACTCGGCACCCTGCTCACGACACTTAACACATTAGACACAGTAGATAATCATTAGAGTAACTTTCATAAAACCCAGACTTTGTTGATGAACCTTGCTTTATTCTTAGGAATACCTAGATGATGTCCCTTCATAGAGGGCTATGTAGTTCACTCCATACCAGGGAAACAAATTTCTCTCTCTCAAAAGACTTGTTTATACATATACATACAGACAGACAAGACATACATTCGGGTGTTTTGCCTGCATGTCAAAACACCCTGTAGAGGGCACTGGATCCCACTGAACTACAGTTACAGATGGCTCTGAGCTGCCACATGGGTGCTGGAAATCAAAGCCCAGGCCTCTGGAAGAGCAGACGGTTCTCCGAGTCACAGAGCCATCCCTCCATCCTCCATGCCCCTTCTTGTTATGCATGTTTTAATAATTATGCAGTGTGAGACAGTCTGGCTGCAGTTGGGGAAGCTAGAGAGTGGTGCTGTTCTCAGATGCAACAGGAAGAAAATGCATCTGAAATATCACTGGTGTAGCAAAATAAGCACACACTTGGCCCCACGAGGGACTGAAGGAGGGATACAGTGCACAGAAGAGACAATGTGACTGAGTTTGGGAAAATGCAGAGCAGACGGAAGAATGGTGGCCAACTGGGGAAGGCAGAAGCACAAGTGTCTGGAGAAGGAAGATGACGGGAATATTTAAATCCTTCTGCAGAGTCCCAAAAGCTGAGACAAGGGAACTTGGGGGGAAGGGAGAGAGGAAAGGTCACAGGAATAGCTCCTTTCCTGAAGCAAGATGAGGGTGAAGTTCACGGATTTTCTGAGGACTGCGAAACCTGGACAGTTCCTGCTGCTGCTGGGATGTCACCCCGAACACAGGGACAACGCCCTCAGGTGGGTGTTGGGCAGTATTTCTGGGGACACTTATCCAGGAAAAAAAAAAGCACAGGAATGCTGAGATTTGTCACCTTTCCATCCACAGGACAGCCAGGGCTGCAGTCAGGCTGTGGGATCCATTCTGGTACCTCTGAGTTGGGTTCAGACTGACCCCATTGGGAAGCACCCACCGCACAGAAAATCAGAGAAGACAAAACTCGCAGCGGGACGCGGCAGCACGATATTTGCCTGTGCACCCGAGTTCTGAGAGAGGCAGGACAACCAAGGGCTCAGAAGCGGCAGCTCCAAGAAACTGGAAGCAAAGTGTTCTCTGATGTGTAGACATCTCAGGGAATTTTAGTTTGGGTACACCTACAAAAAATTCAGTGAAGGGTGTGCACTCACATTGACTCAAGAAAATCAGCAAACTTCCATAAATTCTATGGATCCTAGTAAATTAGACAGCTTAGTAGCCATGATGTTCAAATGGCGCTCCTGTGTGTGTGCACACACAGGCATGCAAACATCATGATCAGAGGACACTGTGGGCCCAGGCAACTGAGCTCATGATGCCAGGCTGTGCCTTTTACCTCTGAACCATTTTCATGGCTCCCAATTTTATCATATTTTCTTAATGGCTTAGAAAAAAATATCAAGGAAAAAAATAATCTTTGTTCACAAAGCATTTCCTAAGCAGAGACCCTAAGCAAAGCTTCCTTAAATTAATTTCCAATTTCTCAAGAAATATTTTTAAAGAGGAAAAAAATAGCAAATTATTTAAATTAAAAGTGATGTTGGATGTTTTGGCCTACAGCAGAAGCTAATCCGTAAGAGAGACTTTTTAAGGCTGGGCTTGAGAAAGTTAATGGCTCCATTCAGCAATGATTAAGTGCTGACATGAAATACAACATGAAGCTGATTCAAGTCACTTGACAGCATTGCTGTAGGTCATGCTGAAACATTTATGAACAACCACGATTTTGATGAACAATCTTACTGTAACTGTACTATAAAAACAAAGTTTATTCCAGAGTTCCAGATAACCAGCCCCTCAGCTTCTACTTTGGGGCCCCCTTAGAGAGAGAAAACAGATCTCCAGCTGCGATGTTAAAAATTCAGCTTGGCAGGTTGAGGACAGAGTCTGAGTTGACAGTGATTGCCTGGCAGCAGGGAAATCCAAGGTTCAAGCCCTAGCCTGGCGTGAACAGGTGTGGTGACAGGAACCTCTGCAGCCAGGATGTGGAGGCAGCAGCGTCACAAGTTAAGAGCAAGCGGCACTGTGAACTCCTTTAGGGATCCTAGCAAGGGAGGAGCAAGAGGGCGCTTCTTGTAGGCTGCATAAAGCAACAGTTAATTCACTAAGTCAAGACTGACAGACATTGACTGGTAGCCACAGACTTAATCTGTGGGAACCTAAGCAATGTTACAGTATTCAAGGCCTGCTTCATGTCCTCTGGGTCAGCGGATGGAATAGGTGCTGTCGCATTCATGGCGTTTTGTCTCCTTTGACCTTTCCGTGCCATGGGGGCTCTCTGCTGCCATCTACCTACTATCCTCCCCATCAACTGTGCTTACAGTTCAGAAACATGTTCAGCATTGTCAAGAACAATGAAAGTAACTTATGAAGCTGTTATTTGTTAAAACCACAAATTTCAAATTATAAGTATCTCCCCAGCAGATCTCACAGTCTTGGTCTCAATGATTAGGAAGATTTTTCTCAAATGGCAGAGACTGGACATGTACATCATTTTAGCTGTTTGAGGGTAATGATAAAGTCTGTGATTCTTCCCGGCGAGGCAGTGTAAAGAACTGATTAAACACAGAGAATGCAGACAGCCTGGGACAAAGGGCAAGCTGGTTAATCCTTCACATGTATAATATGTATCATCCATCTCTATCAACTGAAGAGTAACCAGGCAGTTAGTGGAACAGTGCACCAGCGCAGCCGTTTGGAGGTAACGCTGAACTTGGGGCAGAGGCAGAGGGAAGAGAGAGAGAGAGAGGAGGAAGAGAGGGAGATGGGAAGAGGGACATAGAGAGACAGACCAATAGTTTAATTCTAATGACAAAGTAAATGGTTACTTATGTCCCACGCACTTTGGAGCCAGAAAACAGGAGGTCTGCTCTTCCAAAGAACCCAGCTTGAACTGGCAAAGTTTCAAGGCAATAATATTTGTTCCAAAGTAAGCTATCCCCCTGCATTTCCACCCTATCTCACAACACCAAGAAATGCTTCCTATAATTCCATAAGTTATTTTTAAAGGTACAAGCAAGCACATTTTGTAGATGCAGTGCCTGCCACATTGGAACAGTTTTTTACATGTCAGTTCTTAGTGGTAGCAAATATTTCCAACACAGTTAATTAAAGTGCAGCACATATCCACCCACAGTGCGGTCACCCCTTTCTAGTTTTAAAGCTTTTGAAAAAAAGTTAGAGAAACATTCAATACTCCCCTCATTTGAAAATTTTATACATATGTGTGCTTTGCTTACATAGATGTCTGTGCACCATATTGTGCAGTACCCTAGGAGTCCAGAAGAGGGCATTAGCTCCCCTGGAACTGGAGTTAAAGATGGTTGTGAGCCACAGTATGGGTGCTGAGAATCAAACCTGGGTCATCTGGTCGAGCAGCCAGTGCTCTTAACCACTGAGCTGCCTCTCCAGCACCTCCCTCCCTGCTTTATTTGGAGACAGGGTCTCACTGTGTATTGATGGGTGACGTGTAGCTTTTTATTATAGACCAGGTTGGCCTTGAATTCACAAAGATCTGCCTGCCTCTGCCTCTCAAGTGCTGGCACGAGCCACCACACCTGGATCAAAACATAAACAACAACAGAAGCCTGTCTACGCCCACAAAGTCTTCCCCATTTTATCCCCAGCTCCATCCTGATAATGACAGATCAGAGCTCATCTCCATGGAATCATATATGATGGAGAAGTCACTAACAGTACCATCTGGCTGTGACCTCTTGTAAGCTTGTCAAGGTTTACTTAAACTATGACTTCAGTAAAGCTCCTGAAAGGTGTCAAAGTCCTTGCACAATACTGCTACATGCTCATATTTGCTGACACTATACAGATGTTTTTTTATCCTGACACCGATGAGGAAACTGAGGCTTGGGGTACCACTGCTTACCCAAGGCCATACAGCTGGTAAATGGCTTTGAGTAAGGTTAGTATAAAACTCATCCATTTGAAGGACTACCATGTAAATGTTGGAGCCTTGCTGAGAATAAAGATGACCCCACTGGAGATGACCTTCATGTTTTGGAACCTCAAAGCCTGTCCTCAGTGACACAATTTCTCCAACAAGGACACACCTCCTAATCTTTCCCGAAGAGTTCCACCATCCAGGGATGAAGTATTCAAAGATGAGTCTACAGAGCCATTTTTATTCAAACCACCATACTGATGTATTTAAAAAACAATGCTAAGGGACTAAAAGTTTAGTGATATTTAAGACAGAGAAGATACACAACACACCATCCAAAATAAGTTACTCTTTCCCTTTAAAAATATATTATCAGAGACTAGATACGGATTGCATGTTGACATATAAGTTGTTTTGCATGTGTCTTAGATGGGGTTGCTATTGCTATGATGAAACACCATGACCAAAAGCAAGTTGGAGAGGAAAGGGTTTATTTGGCTTACACTTCCAGATCACAGTCCATCACTGGAGGAAGTCAGGACAAGAACTCAAGCAGGGATAGAACCTTGAGGCAGTTGCTGATGCAAAGGACATGGAGGGGTGCTGCTTACTGGCTTGCTACCCATGGCTGGCTTAGCCTGCTTTCTTATAGAACCCAGGCCCACCAGCCCGAAAACAGTACCACACACAATGGGCTGGGCCCTCTCATATCAATCACTAATTTAAAAAATGCCCTACAGACAGATTTGAGGGGGCATTTTCTCAATTGAAGTTCCCTCCTTTCAGATAACTCTGGCTTGTGTCAAGATGACATAAAAGGACCCCGCACAGAATGGTGGCTTTTTGACTCAGAGTCTCATGTGGTTTGAGTGGCACTCAAAGCAAGCAACTCCTGCCTCTGCCTTCCGCATGCTGGGATCCCAGGTATAAACAACTGGACCGACTGCAGCTGGAAAGATCTGCACACCCATCCGCAGCCCCACCACAGCTGTGCTCTCTAGCATACAAGACTTGGCCGGGCCTGGTCAGCTTGTGTTTTACCCAGTCCTTTCCACTTCACTAAATTGCTCAGTCATAGCCACTTTTAAAATAAGCTATGCAGTGACCAGGGTGACCTGGCATTTCACCACTGAACTCGGATGTCAAATCCAAACTTCTTTATAAATAGCATGAGCACGTACTTTCCTTATCAGAATAAAAACAAAGAAATAACTATAACAAATTCCAATGTAACTAAAATAAATAGCAGAAATATCACTTCACAGTATGAAACCAAAGCACAAGTTACTATTACCAACAAGAAGACAACACTTTGAATGCTATGGTTACTAAGGGAAACACTGGATTTTATATTACACCTAAAAAATGAGCACCAAGTCACATATTCTAAAAAATTTAAGCAAAAGAGACACTAATTACAGACGTAGTTTGGCAATTTAGGATGTGGTGCAACCTAAAATTCTCTAACTTATAAAATATATAGGTCATGTGTTTTCTCATTTAATCATTCAAAAAATAAGAACTGGGCTCCATGGCTGATTGAGTGCCAAGGAGTGTATGACTACCTCTAAGTTATGTAACAGAACTACTTTTTATGGGGCTTGTGGGGTGTGGTTTCATGGGGGAACATTTGCCTAGTATGTGTAAGGCCTTGGGTTTAATTCCCAATGCAAAGAGGGGGAATGGAGAGGAAAAACGGGAAAAAGCATAGGAAGCGAGGTGCTCTTACAATTTAACAATTGAAGTCAATGCTTTGATACAGTAAAGTACCAGAAGGTCAGGAGTACTCAAAATACAAAAACACTATTACTGCAATTCACTCTATGTATTCACTCAATTCTTACTTGTTCTGCTGTTACTCAACAAAACTCAAGGGGAAATGATTCCTGTGACACTTGAGGCGATGCTGCCTTCGCTTGCTCAGGGTCTAAGATGTGGCAGTCTGTGGCAGTTTGAGGAAGAAGAGGAGGCCACACTGAGGACAGAGCCCTGTACTCTCCCTATGGAGTGTTAATGACTGGCAGTCACATCCTGGCTGGAGTGTGTCTAAGCAAAGTTCCATAAGGTTGCATGTGGCCTGGGATGTCCAGTGCTTGATAAACTATTAGGTAGAATTAATGTTAATATAGTAGCAGAGCCATGCCCCTTCAAAGAAAACAAACACCAGCTGAAAAGCACACACAAACAGGGTAACTCTAAGCATACTGCTAGCTGTTATTTCAGCCTCAGTGGACAAGCTAACATGGAGTCACTTTTGTCACATTCTCTGGCAAAAGGAAGCCCAGGATGTGTTGTTTTCTTTTATAAAATGTATTTTCTCTAAGTCCATTGTAAGAATCAGACACAAAATGTACCACAGTAAAATGAGTGATGTTGTCAACTACAGTTTTGAAAAATAGTACAAATGTCTTTGGAAACCCAGTGTTCCCTCTACCAGCCCTCCCCAGCGCTGACAATGACACGCACATCTCATTTACCAAGGTACTTAAGGACGGACCAGCACAGTTCAAGTACAATGCTCCGGGCAATCTACTTTAACTTGGGGATAAAGTTCAGAAACCCTGGAAGTGTGGACAGCCGACAGCATCCCAGTGTCACTGGCAAGGATCCGAATGATAGATGGCTAAAGGCAGCTGTTGGAAAGTTCCAGTTAAATCAAATTACGGGTGAACTTTCCAACGTGTGCCAATGGATAAAATATTCCATGCTATTAACAAAAGTAAGAAGACCGATTAAGCCATTAGAAATTGGGCTGGGTATGATAAAGTGCCGTGCTCCAGATCAAGCACACAGCCCTCGGTCCAATGAGAGAGAGAGTGTGAGGGGAGAGTAAGAAATTTCAGTACCTGCCACCTCCAGCCCCCTAAAGCATTTTCTACAAGTGTGCTCTGAACTTCCAGCTTAACTCTGGAGTGATGTCTTATTCATAAGGAAGGGTGTCCAAGCCTCTGGTATTAAACCTGGCATCAGCAGCTCTCATTGAAAATGAAGCAAAAGAAAAAACAGTGTGGCCTTTAAGTCCATGAAGCTGTCAAATGGATGTGGACAAGCTGAGAAAGGCTGAGTGCCCCCACCTACCGATTCTTTGAAACTATTTTGCATAATACAGAGATTTATACCTTAAAGCTAACTGCTATCCAGGGACTTTTGTCCTAAATGAGTGTGTTTACAATGTGCAACACCAAATCCTTCCTGGTTCCCCTTGTTTGCCCATGTCTATCTTCCTGGATCCTTTCGTACTGGCTGAGCCTAGATCCTGTTCATCATCTTGATCTTCATTCCATGATACTCTAAACCTCTAACATACACAATCTCTCCTTGAATACCAATAATTAGAGGAATCAATACCTACAATTCATAATGTTCTGTTGTACCCTAAACCTTGGCTGCCATGTTCTTCTCCCCTACAGTCCCCATGATGAACTGCACCACCACTACTGCCAGTTGTTCTAAAAATGTAGGTAGGAGTCCCCTTGGTCCCTCTACTCACACACAGCATGCATTATCGAAAGCAGCATCCAGCAGGCTGCAGACCACTCTATACCTTACCTGCATCAGAGCTGCCCTTGTTATGGCCACAGCTCTCTTCACAACCTGTGCTGTAGCTGCCCATGTCATGTCTATAGGCTCTCCATACATAACTGCACTGTAACTCCTCATGGCTATAGGCTCTCTATACATAACTGCACTGTAACTCCCCTTATCATGGCTATAGGCTCTCTATACATATACTGCGTTATAACACCCTTATCATGGCTATAGGTATATCTCTCTGGATTATCCTTGATGCCTGCTGCTGGTTGCTCGGCCTCTGCTCTAGCCTCTCTGAAACCCATTCAGGGCAGAGGACAGAGACACAAAAGCCTGCTACCTCCTAGGTGGAGTTGCTTCCCATCCTTCAGATGGTGACCTATGATGCTACACTTAGTCCTTGACCACTTTAAAGAAATGGCAGCTGTGTTAAAGCTTTGCTCATGATGAAGCCTGTGGTGGTGGTTCATTCTGTCTTCTCTTAGAAACATGGCCTTGACTCCAAAGTCAATCCCTCCCAGATACGTTTTCCCACTGTCCTCATCAAGGTAAATGCCAAGGCCCTCATTTTCCAGGGGAATCGTGTGGTTGTTTTTTAATATGTTCTCAGTGCCATTTGTGCCTCCGCTGTGGGAAAAGGACTCTAGGATCTTGCCAGAGGGACAAAAGGATGACAGAGGATTAGGGAAGGGCTCCAGACAAAATCCTTATTGTAGTGGTCCATAGCCAATTCCCTGTGGAAAGAGTACATGGGGACACTACAGGGACAGAAGCAGACAGACTCTACAGTTTTAGCTCTGTAGAGAGAAACCATCTGACTTAGTGGTGAAAATGCGAAAGTCAGGGATGTGCTAAGATAAATGGCCATTGCCTTGGGATAAATGCCTTCAGCAATGCTGTTCCAAAGACCCATGCACGAGTTAGACCAGCTATTTCTGCATTGTGTCCTCATCTGGACATGTGTTTAGAGATGCCGTTTGTACGCTGCAAAATGCTCCGTAAGGACCAGTGGGTTGGCACTTGTGAAGAGCTCTGTAGCCTGCAGCCCTTTATGTCATAACCTGCAATGAAGATGAAATCTCTCTGGAATGAAACCCATGAAAGCTCAAGGGTCCCAGAGCTACTCAGGCAGATACCTGGAAGCTTGAAGTCCTTGCCTGACAGGTGCGGCCAGAGCTAACCCCAGACTGTGTACGCTGCGCACAGAGAAGTAGAAGGAGACAAAGCAGAAACTCTAGGTCGAGTGTGATAGGGCAACTGCAATTTGCCTAAAAATTTATCCTTGGAATCTATCAGTGTAAGTTCAAAAAAAGACGGTTTCCATGATGCGTAGTTCTGTATAAACTTTGGAAGAGAGTGTGAGATACTGTCTAAGCAGAAAACAGCTTGTTCTGGGTGTGTCCAGCTTCACCTGTGGAAGGAGTAGCAGGAAGTGAGTGGCTCAGACCACACTTGAGTGACATGCTCTGTTCTATAATAACTGACTCCCTTCTTGATGCCAGTAAACCAAGGAGAGAAAGCTCCAACTTGATCACATCATTCTAAGGCAGAAACTCACTTCATTCTCTTGAAATCAGGAAGCACTTGGTTATTACAGTAAGTTCCTTAAAATTTTGTAAAATTCTTTGAATTCAGAGCTGATTTAACATTTTTGTTTTGGTTTGGTTTTTTGAGACAGGGGTTCAGTGTTTAGCCTTGGCTATTGTGGACTTGCTTTGTAGACCAGGCTGTCCTCTGACAGAGGCTGATCTCTGACAGAGATCTGCCTGCCTCTTCCTCCCTGAGTACTGGGATTATAGGCATGTGCCACCGTGTCTGGCTTAACTTTTGAAAACCTCTTCTCAAGCTTTGTTTGTGAGATGTTTAGACTCACCATTTAAAAATACTAAAGTGGGGGAGACAGGGTGAGATCAGGAGGGGAGGAGGGAAGGGCTTATGGGGGGTTACAAAGTGAATAAAATGTAATTAATAAAAAAAATAAGAAATATAAAAAACAGGAAAAATTGGAAAAAAAAAGTTACATAAAAGAGACTGGCGGGACTAGAAGCAATGGCAATGGCTCAGCAGTTAAGAGCACTGGCTGCTCTCCCAAGGGATCTGGGTTTGATCGCAGCACCAGCATGGTGGCTCACAACCATTTGTAACTCCCGTTTCTGGGACTCTTAACACTCTCTTCTGGCCTCTGGAGTTATGGTATGAAGGTGCTGCTTACATTCAGACAAAACACCAAATACAAAATAACAAAAAATAATTTAAAAAGAAAAAAAAAAAAAAAGGAAGAAAGTGGGCTGAATTCCCCATGGCTGCCAGGCTGTTTCTGACTAGCACCAGAGCTGTAGAAGCAAAGGGCTGGGCCACAGCATACTCACCAGTCTCTCAGTGACCACAAATGGGTGAAAAGGCAGAGCCAGGCTGCAGAGGAGTCACAGAGAGTAAGAAGCACTAAGCAAGACAGAGCAGCATGAGTGACTACTGACTCCTACAGCAATCAATCTGTTGGCACACTGTGAGTCCAGGTGGGCACTTTGTTGCCTCTGTTCTCCCAAGTACAGGAACCTGAGCAATGCCAGGCATGGTTTTCTCTCCCTACACATCTGCCAGGCAATTCTTGTTCCAAAATCAGAAAAACAGGGATTACCATCTCTCTAGAGAACAGAGTAGACACTGGGGAAATTACTACTTTGGGAGCATGCAGGGATCACTAGCAATATTCTCAAATGGAAAAATAAAGGACAATTAGGCAAAAATTCACACCAACTTGTTTTACAAAATCACTAGGAGTTTTTGTGACTAACTGGCCACAGGCAGCCATCTGACTTTAAACTGCTACAATGGTCTTTCACAGAGATTTCCCGAGAACACTACACAAACCCTCAAGTAAAAACATTCTCCGAAATGTTTTCCTTGGAGCTAAATTTCTCATGCTCGCCAAAGAGAATATTTTAAGAATCCCTCAACTCTGCTGGAGATGGGGTTGGAAGGACCGCAGAGACTGAGGTCCGTGCCATCTTTCAGGGATGCAATATGAAAAGGTCATAATGTATCTAAGACTATATGCTGCAAATTAAGATGCAAATTCATTTGGATATTAAACTTTTAAGAAATCTTGGTGATTGACCTTTCTAATGGTGGCAGCAACCATCTCTCTCAAATAAATGTATTATGCTGTTATTGACCTTTTTAAATTCAAGAGGAAATCTGGGGAAATTGCTCAATTGGGAAAGCATGTACCTTGCAAGGATGTGGACTTGAATTCAGATCCCCAGAATACAAGTAAAAAGCTAGGTATGGTAGGTGACACACACCTGTAATCCCAGCCCCAGGAGCCAGGAGGCAGAGATAGGCCACAAGGCCATCGAGAAACCCTGACTCAAAGAGAAGCTAGAAGGCACCCAGAGAACAACACCTGAGGTTGCCCCACATGTGCACCATGTAAACAGGCTCCGTAGCCACACGTGCAAAGGAAAACAAGAAGATAAAATCATATAACTGCAAGAAGGCAGGCTGTGTGAGAAGCAGCCACTTCTGCCTTGGTCATGGCTGGTATCAGAAGAGGAAAGAGTCTGCTTCGTTTCTACATTTATTTTTGCAGAGTAAACCCGAGCAACACTGACACACGTCACAGTAGAGAAGGGCAGATCCTAGCAGCTGTAGGAGTCACAGGAACAGGTATCTGCTTTATGTGGCAGACACTGTCCTTTCCCACATAGTCCTGTGTTAGCTATTGCTGGCACTGCAGCACTTTTCATTTTGCATAAGATGCAAGCCTCCAAAACATTGTTCTCAAGGTCAGAAAGGGACTGCCTGTGGTGATACAGTACTTGAAGGTTTGAAAGAAAATCGAAGTATTTGATTGGATGTGATGCCTGTTCCTTGGAAAGAAATTCAAATCTGGTTCTGTAAACCAGGGCAAAAATTTATGCTGTGAAGTCACAGGCACTAGAGAGAAACTTACTACTGACTTTAAGCTGGTGGAGTCAAATCGCCTTCTCAGGACTTCTACCTTAGGCTGGTGCTGCTGCCTGTCCTGCACAGGGAAGGCAGTGGCTAGTACAGAAACTTGTAATTGACAGTAAGCAGCTGCTGAGGGCTTCTACACCACCCTCTGTAAGGCCCCGAGGACAGCACAGAAACCAGGATGGGAAGATGATGAGGGCTGGAAGATGAGAAGTGTTCTATGGTCCTGATTTACTTTACACATTGTTTTTGTATAAAACTATGGTAACAGTGGATCATAACTGTGGTGGTTTGAATGGTAACGACTCCCATAGGCTCCTATGCTTGAATGCTTTGTCCTCAATTTGTGGAACTGCCTGGGAAGGAGTAGGAAGTGTAGCCTTTTTGGAGTAGGTGTGCTGCTGGGGGTGAGCTTTGAGGTTTCAAAAGCCCATGGCAGGCTCAGTCTCTCTCTCTCTCTCTCTCTCCCCCTGATGCCTGTGAGTAATAATATAAGCCCTCAGCTACTGTAGCACCATGCCTGTCTGCTTCTTGCCATTATGATCATGTACTAACCCTCTAAAGTGTTGCCTTGGTCATGGTGTCTCTTCACACAATAGAACAGTGAACAAGACAGACTTAGGCAGCACAGTAAGGACCTTTCTCTTAGGAGGACGGCTGAGATATAAACCATGTAACACATTTAGTGGAGTTAAAATCTGCATATACATAGTCATATAGTAAGTCAATCAGTAGGTGCCGGATATATCCCTGACAGGAATTGCATTCTTAATTAAAGTTGCTGTAGCTGAGGTGGCATTCTCTCCTCCTGTCTTCTACTCCATAAGCACTTATGACCAGGAACAAGGGGATGGAGGAAAACAGGATAAACATGGCTTCTTTGCTTCCACAGGTTCAGTCTATAAGAAGCCACAGATACTACTAAGTCATGAAGCTAATGACTAAATAGAATTTTGATAAATCCTACTGAAAATGTACAATGGATAGTCTAACATACCACTTTTTGGAGATAGGGTCAGATAGGATGAAGGGGCAATCAAAGAAAACCCAGTCAAATGTGTGGTACATACCTTTAATTTCACCATGTAGGAGGCAGAGGCAGGAGAAACTCTGTGAGTTCAGACTATCCCAGTCTGCACAGTGAATTCCAGGCTAACCAGGGAAAAGAGAAAGGAAAGGAGGAAAGGAGAGAGAGAGTATGAGGGAGAGAGAGAGAGAGAGAGAGAGAGAGAGAGAGAGGTTAACCAGGAGAGGAAAGGATGAGCCAGATCTAGTTAAGGGGGCCTGGAGATCTGTGTAGTGCCTCTATAGAGAAAAGGGAACCAACCTGGCTTCAGAGAAGGGAAGGAGAAAAAGTGGAAAACACCAACCAGTGATGATATGCAGGCCACGCACAATACCCTGTGAAGGACCATGCTTTATCCTAACTGCTGTGGTGGCCACTGAGTGACTTTACCATGCTAAGAGTTATTTTAAATGACTTGTTCAGCTTTGTGGAGAATGGTTTATTTAAACAGTCCTGAGTCAATGAACCATCTGAACGTAATGAAGTAATTGGAGAATCTAATGGAGGCGCTCTGGCAATTGTAAGTGCTCACTGCCGATGTATGCTGGGATGCTTGAGGTGAGCACCTTGGGGCAAAGCGATGCTTTTGGAACAACCTGGTTCTGGAGATGCCAGGAAGAGGTAGAGATGGGTGCTAAAGATGAGGAGGAGCCGCTAGGGGGAGAGGTATATTCCAGAGGGGCCGAGGCCACTCAGGGTGGGAATGGTGATAGGCTAACTACCATTTTGGTAACAAGACTATTGCCACTTGGGAACAAGGAAGAATGGGTTTCTGCTGCACTTATGGAAAGGAAGTAGTCAGAGGAAAACTGAGGGGATGTGATTAGTGAGGAACTGCCAGACACTGAGCAGAGGTGTGAAGCTTCTGGTATTGTATCGTCAAGTCCAAACAATACCCCATTCCTACCCCAACCCTCCAAATGAGGGCAGGTGCACTGTTTAGTCCAAAATTGAGTTTAGGCCAAGCTCAAACTGGACTATAAAGAGGTTTTGGTAGTGAGATAAAAGGCAGCATTCCCCAGGAACTTGTGACACTGGTTCCCATCAGCCAAAAGGAGTCATTTCCCTTACCTCTGACAGAAGGGACATATGGCTTCATAGACATGTACCTGTGGCTGCCCATCAAAGCCCATGCTGGCGCCAGGCTCCATCAGTCCCTAGTCACAAGTACCTATTATACATTTCAAAGTTCTCAACTTAGTCTCCTTCCTGCTCCAGCCACTCACCCTCCTTAAAACCACCCCCATTTTCACTATTCCCACACTCATTCTCCCTCTATCTCTTGCTATCATCTTGCTCCCTCACTGTGCCCTATTCTCTACCTTTCCCTATTCTCCCTTCTCTTACAGACAGATAGTCCTAGTCACATCCAGCCAGCTTCTTTTTCTCTCTGCTTTGGATTCTTCCAGATGCCTCTGAACATTCCCTCTAAATCACACCAAAAACCTTAGTGGGGATGCTGGCAGTTTCTTTACTGTGCCCCTCAAGTACACCTCTCTTGGGACAACAAGTGTCCCAAACTCTTGTATTGTCTCTCCTCATTTCCCAGAACAACAGAATGGCACAGAAGCAAGGCTAGACGGCTACTTTTGTAAAGAACACCTTTCTGAAATATGAAAGGAGAGGGATTTGAAGGATAAAGTGTTAAAGACATTTTGAGTTGGAAATAAAAAAGGGAATTCACTCACTGAAGCTTAGAGATTAAGTCTTATTTCACACAGATAAGAGAGGCAGTGCTCAGCTGCAACTAGGTAAAGCAACCCATCAGCTCTGAAAAGACCTTTGAAGGATAATTTCAACCAGGTGTGGTGGTGGCGCATGTCTTTAATCCCAGCACTTGGAAGGCAGAGGCAGGCAGATCTCTGAGTTTGAGGCCCGCCTAGTCTGCAGTCAGTCTGGGATACTGACTGCAGTATCAGTTTTGGCTTCTGAGCCTGAAAACCAAAACAGAATATCTGAACTTTTTGCACATCATGATTTTTAGCAGAAATCTCTTAGGCCTTTTTGCATTTTTTTTTTTTTTTCCTCGTGAGCACAAGTGTGTGGATGCTAGAGATTCAAATTCGTGTCATTCTTCAGGAGCCATCCACCTTTTCTGAGACACCATCGCTCAAGGGGACCTGCCCATTAGGCTAAACTGGCTGGTTGATAGCCCCAGGGATCTATCTGTAGCCGGCTCCTCCGTGGTGGGATGGATTACCAGTTCTCGCCAGTACACCAGGCTCTTCATGTGAGCCGGGAGATTTAAACCCAGGTCTTCAGGTGCAGCAAGCATTTTAGCAATTGCGCCTCTCCCCATCCTGTCTTAAGCCTTTTGTAACAGAGAGCTGTGGGTTATGACACTGGAAAGAGCCGTTCTTAAGAGTACATCTGTAGCTTGTTTTCATAGTCTAATCCTACAGGATTAAATTAGCCCAGCATTAACGTAGTACATTCTTGGGTGAGGAGAAAGGAGCAAGGCAGTCGACACACCACGGTTACCATTGCTGCTGCTCGCGTTAGCAATTAGCTGGTGGGCCTTGAGCTGACCCTAGGCTGAGGATCAAAGGAAAAACACACTGATTGACAGGCCGTGGCAATTTTTATCAATTATAAAAACGATGATAGATTTTTAAAGACTGCCTTGAGTGCACAGAAAATAACGTTAAGGATGCATAGAGAACATTTCCAAATGGGATTAAACGAACATGTTTCATCCTAAGCAAATCCATCTGTGCAAACAATCTCTGGATTCTTTTCTTTTTTGGCTTCTGAGCCATCATGAGCATAGTTCACATCACTCCCTATAGTCAAACACACAGTAACCCTGACTGGGGTGTGGGAAAACCCTGCTTGTGTTTCTAGTCCAAGTCTGTTCTGATCTTAGTTTCACGGGAAGCCGGCAGTTTACCCTAAGGACTCCTGTCTACCTCCAGCCTCGACACTCAGGAAGAACACCTTCCCCCATGCTCAGGGACACTTAAGGGCCCACAGGTTGCACTTCAGCGTGTGGAAGCCGAGGCACTGCTGCTCGTGTCACCACCTCGGATCAAACGCATCTGGCAAACATCTCATTTTAAAATAAACGATGAGCACGAGGCTTACCCATTCGTAGGAAAGAATCCAGCAGCCTCGTGCAATCCCCATCAACACGTTGAGGGTGCGGACAACGTTCCCCACCAGCACATGGGTGGTGGACTCGCAGACCTCGGGTGAGAAGGAAAAGCCTTTCAGTGCGTTCACCACCTGGATGATAAGTTCCTGCTTCCTGCAGAGCAGAGAGGGAGCAGTCAGCCATCATGCTGTGTGGCCATCAGAGAAGCAGAGGCACAGAGCCCGGTTTCACTTTGGTTACAGTGGAACATGGGATTGGGGAAACGAGCACATTTCAGGTGTTGGGCAAGCCATGAGACTACCCACGGCATTCCCAGGGACAGTGTGGGCATTGCAGGCCAGTCTCCCCACACCAGTGTACTGCACACCAGATTATGTACTTCCATGCATTCGTGAGCCAGTGTGTGCATGTTCTCCTAAAATACATAGTATGTTGTGTGTCTGTCTGTACGCATGTGTGCCATGACGTTTGTGTGGAGGGCAAAGGACAACTGCCGGGAAAGGTTCTTTCCTGCCTTCCCCTAAGAGGGTTCCTGGGACGGACTCCGGTCATCAAGCTTGGCAGCAGGGCCTTTGCTCACATGTATCCCACTAGTCCAGGCCCCAAATTATCATTTGCTTGTTTTACTTGGAGAATGTGACATTATTGGAGTGTCAAACACAGTTTTTCCCATTAAAAAAAAGAACTTTAATTATCTCTTTAATTCCCAAAGCTCACTAGCATCTTTAACCTGTCATTTTCTTAATAGCTGGAACGCCTTTTTTGGTTTTTCAAAATGTTCTTTTACCATCCTTATACAGGCCTTTAGTTCTAATCTGCTTGCTTCATTCTTTTACAGTGTGCTTGCTAATATCCATGGCCCCCTGCCCCAGAATTGTTTCGAAGTCCCCAGTGAATCACAAGCCATGAGCAAGGCCTGATCTCTGTCTGTGAAGACAGGAGCCTCCCTCCTCTCCACCAGGGTACCACAACAGGCATCCTGCTATGACCCATGCTTGTTGACTCCCTAGTCTTATCTCCGGTATACAGCATCTCAAGAGCTCAGCCTCTCTCTGTGAGAAGGGCTGACCTCCGTCAACTTCTAATCTTGGGGCTTTGTGGCGTGGGCCAAGATGGCCCCTCCCCAACTGATCTGGAGACACTGTGCTTGTTAGCATCTCAGAGAGGATTAAATTTAGAACTCCACTTTAGAATATCTGATCTTCTCTGTCCCAAGCCTGGCAGCTACCAGCGGCTCATGGATGTGCTAATTGGGAACAACTGCCTTTTTATGGCCTTGTTAATCAATGTGGAATCAGGCTGTCCAAGGTCTCCAAGATACGCAAGAAGTGTAAGATGAGACGGGATCAGAGGACAGCACAGCCAAAATGAAAAGTTTTCTTTTTAAATCCTTTAATGAGAAAAATAACTGGCTGTCATTTTTTTCTTTCTAACTTACGGAATAATCAAGGACTTCCTTATGCTCACAGTCAGTATTTCTAGGGTAGATTAAAGTGTTCATGGCACATCTCAAGTTATTAATACAGGAAAGAGGGCTTCTCTTTTGTGAAACGTGACATAGAGTGTTTAACGCATCAATGCTTTTATTGCCACGGGCAGAAAAAAAAAGAGCCTGCCACAAAAGGCGGTCTATGCACACATGTTCCTGCAGTGTGTTTTCACTGAAATGTCCCAATGTTTGGATGAATGTCTTACAAACCTCAAATCCTATGATTAAAAAACAAAACAAAACAAAACAAAACAAAACAAAACACCAAAACGTGGTTTTCCCTTTAAACACAAATTTGAAAATCCGTTGCAAGGAATATAGTACTATATATTTTTGTTGGATGTTCTTTATTGTGCTAAATGTTTAAGGGAGATGATAAGAGCAAGCCAACAAGCCATTAACCCTTCTACAAGATGCAGAGCAAGATGCAGAGATAGCTACCTTAGACCAGATGTAGAAAGCTTTCCGCCATTGTGTTTAAGACTGGTAAGACTCTCACTGCTTAGTTTATTACACATTCATGGAGTGAGGGGTGGAGAGAAACAACCATGAGGGCTTAAGCAAGCAAAAGGGGATGGCAAAAAATACAAACTCTAATGCTATGCAAAGGACCCTAAAAGCTTTTTGCACAGCTGCCCATGTTTAACTACATTTTTAATTTCCAGTGATCTTTTAACCCCATACTAGTTATTTTGAGTAAAAGCGAGTCATCCAGTTCTGTGAGTGGCCTAAAGGCATAAAGACCTACCCTATATACAAATTTTACAATGGATAGAAAGTTATCAAAACAACAAGTACTTACTCAGATGGCATGCTTGTCATGACTAATGTTCTCATTGGCTAGAGATTTCAAAAGAGAAGAACAACAAGAAAAAAAAACAGTCAAAAATATAAGAAATATTTTTCCCACAGAAATACACTTTAATAAGGTTTTTGAACAGTTACATCACTTAAACAAAAACATTTAAGCACACACTCACGTGTGCTTGAGCACATATACACATTAAAGAGCTTTATATTTCCATTTAAAAAAATCAGGATATGAAAATTCAGACACTATGCTAGCTCCTCCCCCACCCCCAAACCTAGATGTGATGGAGGAGAGCAGGAAGGCTCACAGAGAACCTCCAGACTTACAGACTTTGGAGTGAGGAAGGAGTGAGAATGGGGCTCAGGTGGCCACCCTTCCTTCCTAAACTACAAGCGACCATGTCCGCATTTCAGGAGTACTCCTGTACAGTACTGTTTATGATCCAGAGGGCCCAGCCAACCTTACACATTTGGCAAAAAGTGACTGAATTACTGGGTTACTCCTGCTCTTATGAAAATGGCATGTATCTGGGGGTGGTTCCTGTTGACCATAGGGTCTCACGATATAGAACTTCATATCTTCATCTTGCTATGTAACCTGCCGTCTTGGAACTCACAATCCTCCTTCCTCAGTATTACTGAGTACAACCAGATCTTGCCCCATGAGGTATTTGAAACACTGTTCCTTAGTGTAATGTTTAATTTTGGTTGTCAGTTCTAAGGATTTGGAAACACCATGGAAACAAATCTCTGGGTGTGTCTGTGAGGATTACCTGGAGTGGATACTGCTCCTCTACTGACTAGGGTCCAGGCTGAATAAAAAGAGGGAGACAAGCTGAGTGCCAGCACTCATCTCTTCCTGCTTCCTGAAAGCAGATGCTCTGAGCTGCCTCAAGCCTTCCCAGCCATGATGTATTTACTATGCCTCCAAAGTGGGGCCAAGCGAAACCCTCCCTTAAATTGTCCCTCACAGGGGCAAGAACAGTAACTAATCTACTCAGATGTGTGTGTGTGTGTGTGTGTGTGTGTGTGTTTGTGTGTGTTTAACTGCAGAAAATGTAAATGCTGTGGAAATATGCTTAGGTACCTGAGTGTGCTACAATTTTTCCAGAATTTGCTGACGTCTTTCAGCTAGTGTATATTCCATGGGAATGTGTGAATTTACATTATACATATACTTTTGCAGCTGAAGTGAGGAGCCTCATTTGTGCCTTAAATGGAAAAGGCACACTGAGGAGGGGAATACAAAAGGCTTCCAAGGATGCTGCCTAGAAGGTGACTAGACACTGTACATTTAAGGAAGATGGAGACCGTAGACAGCAGAGGGAGCATGACTCTAAAAGATAACTGGAGGAGAGCTCTGAGGATGAGCTTTCCCTGTCCTTTAGCTGTCCTTCTGCAAACTTGCATTGTTACCTCTGACAACCCATGTGCTGTAGCAGAAGCATAGCTTTCTGGATTGGTTCTAGATACAGGGCCTGGACATGGGAGACTCCATGTCACACCATTCTGGCTAAGCCTAGTGTCATCTCTGACAGGGCAGGGGTGGGACAGCTCCAGGACACAGTCGTGGGAAGAAGCTGTCTCTACCTTGCTGGAACTTGGCAATTAGATGCTGGGCAGCATATCACCTCCCCCCTGCCCCCCTCTGTGCCCCTCATCCCTGCCCACCACCACTTCCCTTCCTTCACAAGCTCATTCTCCAGAGTGGCCACACATGGCTGGTGATTCCCAGCTTCTTGTCTGTGTACCCTGCTGGCTTCACAGTTCTGCTTGGAGGTCTAACGAGGATTTTCAACTTAATCTGATCAAAAAACTAAACCACTGCACTAGCCAGACAATTAGGAAAGAAAAAGAAATAAAGGAGACTAAAACTGCAGAGCAAGTAGTAAAACTACTACCCACAGATCAGATTTTACATGGGTTGTTTTTGTGCCTTTTCCATAAAAATAACCACGAGAACTAAATAAATTCAACAAGGCTTCAGGAAATAAGACCAACACATAAAACTAGTTATACTTTTACAAATTATTAGTGAGCAATCGGAAAAGGATATTAGGAAAACAGTTCCACTGACAAGAAGATGAAGAAGAATACACAGAATAAATTCAGTAAGGGAGGCACAATGTTGCGTCAAAGGGCAGGGGAGAGGGCTTAGAGGGTACAGTGCTCACTCCCTGCTGTGTGAGGGATCTCCAGGAGCCAGGCAAACTCTGGGAGGCCATTTGCAGGCCCTTTGTTCAGAAGCCACAGGAGTTAGCCAGAGGAAGCTGGCTTGCTGTAGTAGCAGAATCACTGAGCTCTGAGTACAAAGGAAAGGACTTGCCTCAGCACTATCAGGTGGAGAGGGGTCAAGTAGGACCCTACTGTCAGAGAAGATCAAGGGCTGGAGAGATGCCCTGGCTCCTCTTCCTGAGAACCCATGTTTGGTTCCCAGCACCTACAGGGCAGGTCACAACCACCTGTAAGTCCAGTTCCGGGGGAACCAGTGCCCTCTTCTGGCCTCGGTAGGCTCCAGGCACACACGTGGTGCACGGAGATACATGCAAGCAAAATACACACACATATAAAAAAGAAGTATGAAAAGAAAGATCAAAACCCGAATTTAAAAAGTAAGCAAGCAGCTTGAAGAAACATGGCTCCACAGAAAAGGAGCAAACGGCCATCAAATAAACAGAAGATGTTACACATCCCCAGGAATCAGGGAAATACCACCCCCATTGAGATGATACGTCACTCATGTTATATGAGAACAGTTTTGTGGGCATGTGAAGACACTGTTGGGGAGTAAAATTTGGGTACTAGTTAGTTACCTGACTAAGAGTTAAACCTGTCATTGCCAGGTTGATGAGCAGGGACGAAGAGCAACTTCCAGTAAAAACCAACAACCACTCATCTGGCAGCATCAGTCACACGGCGTTCTGCTCATCGGGCCACAGAGATGTGAAAACACATCCAGTGTGACTCCTCCCTTATTCAAGGAAATTCCTAAGAGCATGCCAGGTATTTGTGTCTGTAACTGTGAATGAATCTTAAACAAAGGAAGACTGTTGATGGGCAGAGAAATGGATGCATGGATGACAAAGTAAATACAGTCCCAGAGGTAACAAGCTGGAGAGGAGAACTGCAAAGTCAGGTTGCAAAACAGGTCATGTTGGTTGCCAGCTTGACAGGTGTAGGGTCACCATGGAAACAAAGCTCCGGACTTGGCTCCGGACATCACCTAGCCTGAGTTAGTTGAGGTGGGAAGACCTAAGGTGGGCAGCACCATTCTGCGGGGCAGAGCCCAGGAGGAAGGGAGAGAAGGAAGCTGAGTACCAGCATTTGTCTCTGTCCCTGACGGCAGGTGCCTCAAGCTCCTGCTGCCTTGTCCTTCCCGCCATGGTGGACTGTCCCCTCAGATTGTGAGCCCACACAGACTCTTCCTCCCTTAAGCTGCTTTTATTGGGTGCTTTGTCCTAGCAACAAGACAAGCAGCTATTACATAATACAAATGGGGTTTGCATATGGACATGCAAAGTCCACCCAGTAGAGGCTCAACTGATTCTTGCTCTACCATAATCTGAGTCTTCAAGGTCCCAGGAATGTTTATGTGTTAATGCTGGAGGTGGTAGGACCTTTAAGACATGGGTGCTGGTGAGCGGTCTTTAGGACAGTGGGGAAGGGTATTCTTGAAGGGTATTTTTGCTTCCTTGCTTAGTTTTGCACCATCCTAAGCTCTTACCATGATGTAAGCTACAGGGCCAGTTGATCTCCCAAACCCTAAGACACTTAAACACTTCTCTTCAAAAGGTAACAATCTCAGATAGTCTGTAACAGTAAACTGAAGCTGACGGGCACACTCTTCCACTGGGAAAACTACTAACAAAACCATTTCAACACACCAAACAGTCCAAAATCAACTTAAAAGGCCAGCTGAGGCCCACAGAATGTGAGAGGCACACAGCCAAAACAAGGATAGCCACCAAAAGAAAACCGTGAAGTTTATCTAATAGCATGTTCAGTGAATTTTATTTCACAGACTGAAAAACGAAACAAAAGGGTTTAGCAAAACATGGATACAAAATGGCAATCAGTCATGAGTTATGGGTATGTGACTTGTGCACATACACACAAACACACACATACATTTCAAGTGTGCAGATAAGCAGGACATGCTCTCCTCTAAGTCACTATGGCTCTCTGGGCATCAGGACAGCTTTATAGAGCTAGGGGAAAGCAGAGGGCTGAATTAAGTAGGCGACTCATAGCCCTTGGCCTCAGGGTACCATTAATGCTACCTTCTCTTTCAATTGTTTTGTTTATTCTCCTTGAACAAGAGAGAAGGGCTTTCTAGTTCCTTCACAAATTAATGTGCTGTATATTCATTTCATGTTAGTTTAAGATTCATTTGTTCCTGTACCCTAAAAAAACAACCTTTTCAGTTTTGACAGTCTCCTGAAATTTGCAGTAGACCTCTGCTAGAGTCTGAAGGAGGCTAGTGAGCTCCACCATTACAGGAAAGCCCCACCCCAGCAGCTTAGAGCCAAACCTCTGCACCTCACAACAGAGCCCTGTGCCCCAGGCATCAGGCTTAGGACTGTGTACCCCATAAGAGAGCAGAGCTCCCCAGGCAGCTCAGACCCAGACACATCTTTCACTGCCTTTTTAGACTGAGTCCCTAAAACTTTGTGAGCTATTTTTCTCATTTTCTAGTTTGTTCTCCACTAGCTTTTGATTTGTTTTTATTTGCTTGAATAATTGATTCCCATTAGAGAAAGAGGAGGCATGTGAGGGTCTGACTGTTACGTCTGGCCGTTTGATGTCCTAAACAAATGGATTCTAGTCCCTTCTGAAGAAGAGGAAAGAGAGAAGCTAGCTTGTTTGTTTATTTTAACTGTTAAGTCAGAGGATTCCTCAGTACGTAGAGTCCTCACACAATGAATTATAATCTAATTTAGCATGTGAACTCAGCAAAAGTCTAACTTAATGGTAAACTGTGTGATAAATTGTCTCAGCCGGACACAGCGGCAGGTTTCAGTCAATGGCAGTCAGGTGGGCAGATAACCAGGCCTTTTTCAGATGAGGCAAATACACAAGCTACACCCATCAGGCTGCTGATGTCCCTCTGATTTCTGCCCGCAGATGCTGCCTGCGTTTCCTGGGTCAGGTCTCTCTGAACCCAGCTGCCCAACTTACTAATTGCTCTCTGATTAAGTTCTGAAGTTTTATCAGTTCAGTACCACTAAGTGATCATATGCAAGCACCTTCTGGCCACTGTACCTGCTACTCTTTCTAGTTCCTGAGTCATTGGCTAGTCATTGGCTAGTCCTTCCTTGGTTTCAAGATCCACAGGCTTGTAGTTTAGGTTTGAGTTTATTTGAGCAATGTTTAGATTGGAAAGGGTCCAGGCCTGGATTACAGCCCATGATTATCTAAGCTAGACCCATTAGAGACCTTAGAAGTTCAGCCACTTGGAGAGAAGGCCTGGGTCAGATGGTAGGCAGTGGTTTGAAAACAGGGACCAGTAGGATTGCCTGAGTTCACAGGCTGGCCGGAAGGCCACTGACTTAGAACTATCAAGCTGAAGAAACAGGTGAACCTTCTCCCCTGAATAGTGACTGGAGCCACACTGCAAAGATTTCATCTAAGCCAAATTGCTCACTTTATGGGGTGTTTTACAGAAAGACCCTAACGTCCCCAGAAACAGCAGGATGCGCTCCTAACAGGCATAAATGAAACCATTTCTTTTAAAAAATGCTTGGGCATTTGCTTCATCTGAACAAGGCTGGGTCATCAGCCCACCTGACTGTTCGTGTGTGTGTGTGTGTGTGTGTGTGTGTGTGTGTGTGTGTGTGAAGAGGACGTTGGATCCCTGAGGCTGCAATTACAGCAGTTGTGAGTCACCTGAACTCTGGTGGGGCAGCAATTGCTATTCACTACTGAAACTTAAAGAAGCACTTGATAACAAACCATCTTTAGTTTCACTTTACAAGTATGTGTATTTGCCTGCATGAATGTCTGTGTACCACCTGTACACCTTGTACCCTTAAAGAGGACAGACGAGGGTGTCAGATCTTCTGGAACTAGAGTTACAGGTAGTTGTGAGCCACCACGTAGGTGCTGGGAACAGAACTTGGGGCTGAACCATGTCTTCAGCCCTTTTGTTGACTGCCATCTCCGGCTTCACCTTCTGTCTGTCCTTCCCTATCCTCTTCTATGTCCTCAGAATGCCCCAGCCTTTTCCTTTAGTCACTTTCTCAGCTAAACAATGGGAAGAAAAGCTGAGTACCTAACCCGGCCCTCCAATTAGTGGTTGTTTCTTGGATCTTCCTTGGGGTTTGGCCAAAATCTTCAGCATCACACAGAGACTGTGTCTTGGAAAGGCTCAGCAGGAGCTCTGTCTGCAGCACTGTGAACTCAGTATGTTAGATAAGAACACAAAAGCAGTTTGAAATCTACCATCCTGCCTTCATTTCTGCCCCACCACCCCTTCCTAAAAAAGAAAAAAAAAAAAATCAACAGGGCCATGGTTTGTTGATGGTTTTAGCTAAGGCTTACATCTTGACCAGCTCCATAAAAACAAACATCATTCAACTGATGACTCTGGTGACAGCAGCGCCAGGCAGAGCTCAGACTTTCAGTCAGGCAAAGCTGGGAGGCTAAGCAATCCCTTGCATGGCTCTGCCTCCTGACTTTTCTTCCTTTCTGAAGCTCACAGTGCTCCTGAAGCCTCAGCAACCCAGCACATGTGTGAGTGCCATATTTTGTGCGGCACTTGTGTACTGGCTCCTTAGTAAATACATAAGCTCTTTCCCCTGGTGATCTATCCACTGTCAGTCTCTCCCAGAAGACTCACTTGTGGAACCCTCTGAAGGGAGACCTTGATGGGCCATCTGTAAGCTCCAATGAGGACGGGCAGAAACTCTCTGGGTGAAGCGACTGTCCCATGCCATCACCCTGGAGACTCACAGGATGGCACACCAGAGTCAGTTAGGCAAAATGACAACATACAAGAAAAAGCCAGCTGCCAGGAGGCCCTGAGGACTATACTCCAGAAAAACTTCATAGTGCCCGTGTCCTTGTTTTATACCTGACAGGCCACATGACCTATCTTTGTATAAATGAGAGAGCTACTGTAATGAATCATTCCCAAGTGCTACACAGCTGATAATCATATTGAAAGTGTTAAAGATCTTCATGGTTTAATTGTACAGGATTGTGAGCCATGACTTAGTCACCTGCCCATCTAACCTTTGCTATGTGTAAGATTTCAAAGATGGAAATAAAAGCTGAGCGAGTCTAGATACTCAGTTCTCTTCAATGCCAAGAATCTGATGCTGTTAGCGCCAATGAGATGTGTAAGATAACAGTCACAGTGCAAAGATCTAATTAGAATCAGAAAACTTTGCTTTATGTTATTAGAAAAGACAAGAAGGACATTTAGTTGGGCTTGATATTTGAATTATTAAAAAACTGAAGAGGGATTTATTCATCCCTGAGACCTAGATGGCTAGAATACCTATTCTGATCTTACTGGAAGCTGGTTCTCTATGGCAGAGCTGACCTTCGCCTGAGTCAGGTACCATCTAGAAAATACAATGCTAGTTAATATTTCCCCCAGCCTTTTGTGTTCAATCAAAAATCCCCACACATCTCCCACAATGCCGGTGAGATTAAACCAGCAGCCTGTTCTTTAGAACTCTGGGTCCTTCCTTCCCTTCTCAACAGTCTTCATGAGGGCACCCTCGCATTACAGCAGTCTGAATAAGATGATGGGATGGTGGCCCTGTCTCTCCTGTGTAGGGACAGGGGACCTGGCCCTGCTTCCTCATCTAGGAAAGGGAGCACACGAATCCTTGTCTTCATCCCTGGAGCTCCAGAGATGTGCCAAAAAATCCAGCTACTGACCCTGTGTGTGATTGTGTCACAGCAGGAACATGATTTCAATTCTGTTCCTCGTCTGGTGCCAGCTTCTGTTGGTTTCACGGTCTGGCCGTGTGGTACTCTCTGTAAATGGATGGATGTTTGCAGAGATCTTGTCTCCACTGTGAAAATAACAGGGAATCTGGCTTGAGAGATCTTTAGCTTTGTCTGCTTTGAATTCGAAACAAATAAAATTCCACGCTGCCAAGAAGCAGATACGCTGTTTTGTACTACCATAACCATGCCTGATCCATGACAGAAATACCAGATTCAGAGCTCTAGACTCTGGCTCTTTTTGCGTGTGTGCGTGCCACTGCACTGCACAAGGACCCCAATGGGAAACATTTAAAAATACATATTGCCTTGGCATCGATTTTAAATATGCTTAAGGCTTTGTTGGTGCGTTGTTTTGTTTTAAATAAGGAAAAAGGGCTCTGCCACCTTTGCTTGGTTTCCAGTTCAACAATCTCACATGGGATCTCAGTTTGGGCCACCCAGAGATGTCTGTCTTACAGAGTCTCCTTGTGATAATTACCTCCCTCAGACACATCTTGCTGTGCCTCTCTTCCTACTCTCTCTGGCCCTTCTTCTCAGCTTCAGCAACCACCTCTGGGTCAGTATGACCCCAGGAAACTTGTATCTACTTAATTCCTTTCAACCCTCCGATAAGAGTCCCCACAGGAAACCTACTTGGAAAATAAAGGCATCGATCATAGGTCTCTCTCCCGCCCCAACCCCCACCTGACTCTCCTAACCTGCCATGCATAGTCTGGGGATAGAGGGATTCCTAATCTCCCTGTATCTAATCTTTAAATGAAAGTTATTCTTTATTGTACTACATTGAACTTTTTCCTTCAATTTGAAGACTCGGGGCTACTCCAAGCTGGATTCCCTTGAGATGTCAAGAACTCAAAGGCAGGCTCTAGTGCCAGAATGGTAGCATAAACTCAGCATGTATCAGGTAAAAGCACAATCTTATTTGCTTGCATAAACAGCAGTTCTAGGTCTGACTCTAGGCACCATGCTTTCAGCCAGGTCAAAGGAACACATGTGAGAGGCACACCTTAGTCACCTGTGTCCACAAGCACCTGTGAGAGGTGGAGCACAGACACTGGTGTCCAGCAGCACCTGTGAAAGGTGCACCATAGACACCTGTGTCCAGCAGCACCTGTGAAAGGCACACCATAGCCATACGCACCCAGCTCCCCAGCATCTTCTGTTGGGCAGCAATGAGACCAAACTGATATTGAAGCCCAGTTTATCTGGGATTCACAAACAGCCACCATCCCCCATTCTGTGATGACACTCATGAAGAAATGAGGTCATATATCATGGATTGGAGATACATGGGAACCTACAAGTTTCCTAGACCCTTGTCCTAAGAAGTTAAGGATAGTAAATGCTATAAAATGCTTTCAACTGTGGGGGTAAAGGTAGGGAAAAAAGAGAAAAAAGCATTCCTACTAAACTCATATTTTAATAATCCAAGCTCACACATATTTGGGTAAATCTTTGGAAAATAAAATTAGTTAAATATTTTAGGTTTTGGGAAAATAGCTAACCTTCCTGTGTATTAGTAACAAACATTTTAATTCATTCTCCTTATATGAATTCTTCCCTAAGCTATTTAGATTTACCGGTCTAATACATGGACATTACTTCTACTTAATATTTCTACGTAACCATGGCCAGGTATTCAAAATTTCCTGACAACCGCTGAGATTTTTGCCTTCCCCAAATCAAACTGAAACATTTTCCACCTAAAGCTGTGACATTTCCTGGAAAACCACAAAGGTTGTCCCACTTTGTAAGAATAAGGGACTTGGAGATTGCTGTGTCCATATGACATGATTGCACTGAAACTGTCTGGAAGAGATGCTTTGCCTCCCCCGGTATCCGTAAGGATGACTCTAATCTAGCAACAATCTCTCTTTGAAATTCTTGCTTTAATTTTACGCCTGACAGACCACAAATATGTCTTAGGGCCATTTTATTGCAGCTGACTTTTTTCTGCAAGATGACCTATTTATTTATTGTACATGTACATGCCACGAAGTGCATGTGGAGGTCAGAGGACAGCTTGCAAGAATCAGTTCTCCCCTTCACTGCGTAGATCCTGGGGACCGAACAGCAGGTGTCAGGCTTGCGGCAGTCACCTTCACCAACTAAGCCATCTCGCTGGTTCCTTGTACTGTTAGAAATAGGTGTACTGCCTACTCTTTTGGAAAATCATTATTTACAGATGCCTTCTCTAAGCTTTGTGTTTTGTACCCCGTGTTCAACCTGACCTCTCTGCTGCCATCCATGGTTAGTATAACTAACTCTCATCACATCTTTGGGCTTTGAAAAGGGCCACTAGGAAGTTAATCACGTTCATCTTGAGTTTTGCTTTGTTCTGATCCCACCTCCCAGGGGATTAAACTGGCGTTTCCAGAACCCTGAGGAGCAGGTGGACTCTAGGGACTGCTAACCAGCCAGAATAGCTTGTTACTAAACCTAAATGATCTATGGGTTAGAGTGACCCGGGCTTTTAGTTGGGGTATGCTTGATGTGTCCATTTTCTGTGCTGTGTATTAGACAGGAGACCCTTTTCCTTTTTATGCTATCTGGATCTCATCATGACTTGATGATAGCCTATACTTTTATAAACTATAGGCTTTATAAACTATGAAAAGACATATTTGGAAATGACTTCTTATTCTCTCTCCCTGTTTGGCCTTTCCAAAAATCAAAAAGTGTGATATGATCTTTTTTTTCAGAGGTTCAAAAGTAGTTTGTCTTCGCTGTTATCAGGAAGTAATTAAACACTGGTTCACAATGGCCGCCTTGTCTACAATGTCATATCTGAGAATAATGTTCCCTTAATCAGCAGCCAGAACACATTTAAGAAACCCAGGTTTGCTTTAGGGAGCCAGTGTTTACAATATTCTCTCTACAAAGCTGGGACCTTCAAGAGAGGAAGGTCACCTATAGCAGGGTCAGAAGCTGTGGGACATATGGAGGGAATTTCAGAAAAAAGTTAGCCCCTGCCTGTCTCCGCTTCCAGCCAGAAGAGACTGTTAAATGTGCAGCTGGACTCTTCAGGAAAGCCACAGGTTGGGGAGAAAGTTCAGCAGGTAAGGACTCTTATTCCTCCACAAAACCTGGGTTTGTTTCCCAGCATCTACAGGGTGGGAATCTAACTCTAGTTCCAGAGGATCCCATGCCTTCTGACCCCCTTGGGCACCAGATATACACATAGTACACAAATATACATGTAAGAAAAACACACATACACATTTAACAACAAATAAATCTAAAAAGAAAAAAAATAAAGGCCCATAAATCAAGAACTATCTTTCTTGGTGCCAGAAAGTGCCATGCAAGCTTTCAAAGGAGGGAGGCAACAGGACTTTTATCCATCTACGGCACCTACTTTTATCCATCTACGGTCCTATTGATAAACTGTCATTCATTTCAGTCATCTATGCAAATCTATCTAATGAAGCCAGGCTTAGTTTGTAACTATGAAAAAAAGATGACTAAGACAGTTTTTTTTTTTTTTTTATTTAAAAAAGTTTAAATTTATTCACCTTACATCCCTATTGTAGCCCCCTCCTTCATCTCATCCTGGTCCCACCCTCCCTCCCTTTCTCCCTCATCCTCCACCCCTAGTCCTTAGAAAGAGAGAGTCCTCTTCCCCCTACCAACTGATCCCAGCATAGTATAGCGAATCTCATCAGGACTGGCTGCATCCTCTTCCTCTGTGGCCTGGCAAGACTGCCCTACAAACGGGAAGTAATTGAGGAGAAGACAGGGTTCTTGATCCATGAGGGAAGCTATATAAAAGAAAATGTATCTGAGGCATGAAGTAGTGTCTCAAGTCCCTTTCCTGATCTTCTAAGTCCAGCCCTGCTGCTGTCTGGGTGATTTCTGAACTTTCATATATGAAGAATGTTTGGTGTGATTGAGATGACCTCACTTCCTATTTCCAGCCCCTACCCACTGCACCCCAAGCAGTTACAAAATCCCCATCTCTTTCAGCCTCCTTCAATATCCCTGGTCCAAACCCTTTGAGTTCTCTCACTTGACTCTGTGTCACCACTGGTCAGGATGAGTGAGCCACCTGCCTGGGAGCTAAGGTCAAACTGAGATGGACTTTCTAGAGCTGGGCACCAAGCAGGCCACAACAAACCGCATGTTAGCTTGTCTCTCCCTGGGCTGGTTACAGCACTGCACAATGCTTCGGCCATGTTTCTGTTGTCTCACCAGTTCCGGGCAACCCCACCACAGGGCTGTACTGCGCAACTCACAGTGCTCAGTTCTTCCCCACCTGGGGACTCAATCCTGCTGTCTCCTCAGACAACTCTTATACTAGTGAGCAGCTCTCCTTTTCACTGTAGCAATTACCCCTTAAGATCCCTAAGGCCCTAAAAAAAAAAGCAATGCTTTGCTGTTTGTTAGGTCTCCAACTCAGGACAGATGGCTGAGGTGCCTACATAACATACCAAAGTAGCCAGTCTCCCTCAGTCCCTAAGCATTCTGGGGTCATTCTGGCTGGCAAACCTGGACTCCTACCCATCCATCCCAGGGGCTGGGCCTCCCTTGCCCTAGCTTCCCTGATTCTTGTCTAATTTCAGCCACTTTGCTATGAGGACTTTTTGGCTTCCCTGGATTCCCAGGCACTCCTCTTGCTCCTTTTCTTCCTTTCTTGCTACCCCTTCCTTTCTCCTTTCATGGCCCAGTTCAGTCTGGACCACTCCAGATGCTTCTGACTATGCTCTTCCTCATATCTACAATAAACCTGCTCCTACACCATACCTAGGAGCAGTTATGTACTTTTTTTCATTCACTTGCCACCACATCTCAACAGATACATTTCTGCAGGAATAAACTGTGCTTACAGTTACATTCCTGTAGGGATAAGCAGTGCTTGCAGTTCTTAGGTGTCTGGTGCGCACACTATGCTGGGCCCTTCATCTCTCTCCCACACTACAGGAACAAGCTAAGAGCGATGCATCAGACTGCGTATCTCTACTGTTGTTATGATGGAAAAATCCCAACCATTTGATTTCACCCATGAAGACTCAGGAGCCAGATGCTGGGTGAAAACTTGCTAGCTCAGAGAGGCAGAGAAAGCACCCAGCTGACCTTTCTACTCAGCTCATGTCCTAAAAGGAAAATCCAAAAAGCCAGAGCTAAAAGTTAAAGGCCCAAACCAAAAGCTTCCTAGCTCAGCTAATGGCCCAGGAGAAAAAGCCCTGCTGGCTCACCCAACAGGCCAGGAGGAAAAAGCTAAAAGCTAAAAGCCAAAGAGCTAAAGCACACTTCTTTACTTAAATACGCTTCAAATCAAAGTCCCTCCTTTTTGTTAAATCCTTGTCTTCTGATTACTTGCTCTGCCTCATGACCTAGGGTTAACTTTATTAAATACTTTGTACAGAAAGCTCTTGAATTAAAGGTGAGTGGTAGGGCTGAGCCACACCATAATCACTTGTTTTCAATAAACAGAAAGTTCAGGGAGCAAAGGTGTGTGTGAAGGCTGAACCACCTCAAACAAGAATCAAGTTTTTACAGTTCACAATCTTAAGGTTCACAATAAGATCAAATATCCTGCAACTCTCTACTTTCCCCCTCCTCTTCGCTGGGCTGGCCCAATTTCCCCTAGGCTCTTATAGATGTTTTGTCTCATCAAATGGGAAGTCTAGCCCTTCCTGGCCTCTGAACACTCTTTATTAGTGTGTCTGCTATGTTACCTCACTCTCAATAAAGCCAACTGCCTAATAGTTGCAAGAGTCTCCTGTTCACTCCTATTCACATGCTGTTTTAAATGCCTGGCAGGAGGTTTCCATAAAGACTGGGAACACCCATGGCACTACTAGATCATCAGGTCTTTCACTATGACCATGACCATAATGTGGTTGAATGAAAGGCTTTTGAAGCGCTCTAAATTTTAGCTCCAAGTTAACCTTTGTCAGTTTTGAATAAAAATTTATCAGCCACAAGGAAACCTTTGAATAATTAACAGATTCCCTTGGTTGCCCCGCCCCACAAGGCAGAAGTTAAGTCCACTATTGGCCAAAACACCATGCACTTCAAGCACAGGGCCCAGAGATCCCTGAGCTGGAACGGACCTAAATGCTTCTTCCCTAAGAACGATCTTTCTTGGTGCCAGCAAGTGCCATGCAAGCTTTCAAAGGAGGGAGGCAACAGGACTTTTATCCATCTACGGCACCTATCCACCAGTGGCCAGCATGACAACATAACCCGAAGGGGGCATCGTGGAAACACACCTTGGTGGTAACAATGCACTCTGGCTGGACTTAAGACATACTCAACAAGAGGGAAACCATGCTAGGAAATGGAAACCTAGCTAACTACCCAAAGTTATTGGTGCTGTGACTTGGGGGAATAAAGTACAACCACCACTACTTTACTAAGTCAACATCATTCCTAATTACATTCTAAGTATTTGTCCTTATACCCCCAGATAAATGTAGTCCTCACCCCTCATCAAAGAAACTTCTCTCTACAACAGATGGAGACTACTGCAGAAAACCACAACCAATCAAAATGCAGAGTTGTGGACTCCAGTCCCAGTGAATACATCCACAAAACACAGTGGCACCTAAGGCTTAGGGATCACTGTGAAAGAGGGGATAGAAAGACTGTAGGAGCCAGAAGGATGGGGAGTTTTCCGTGAGATCATGTCTCCTAGTAACGTCAGAAGACCTGAAGTCTCATCAACATGGCTACCTAAACATGAGCTGAATGAACAAGGAGTCCTCAACCCCACACAAAGAACTATAGGCAACTAAGGAACACTGAGAATGGGAAAAACGGACTTCGCCAGGGAATAACCAACAATTGGTTACCCAACATCAACAGTCAGCTGTGAAAACATACATGCAAATAACATTACAGAAAATGCACCACTTACATTTGAGATCTATACATACACAAATATAACAACCATTAATGAAATGAGATATCATGAATTTGAAAGACAGCAAAATATGGGGGAGGGGGGCGTATGTGGAAGGGCTTAGAGAGAGGAAAGGAAGAAATGAAATAATTTATATTTTTATCTCAAAAACAAAGTATTTTTTAAAAGTATGAAAACAACAACAACAAAAATTGATTAGGAACAGAAGCACTTAAGGAAGAATTTTACATATGGGCAGCCTTCAAGAAGTGAATATTTAGTGAGCTGGGACAACACTCAATCATCAGTACTCAAGCACAGAAGGGGACAGGAAGTACCTACAAAAGTCATTCCTGTCCTCAAGTGCCATAACACTTTAACAAACAATCAGAATCTACTCAGACTATACCCACCACCAGATAGGAATACAACCCTAGGGCAAAGGAAAGACAAGTACCTGCCAAAGCAGGAAGATAGAACATATAGACAAGTGACTATGTGTCATTTCAACTCCTATTCTGGTCACATCTCCTCGCACTGTAAAGTATGTATTGCAGAATGATGTTAAAGAAAGCAATAGTTAATGCATGCCCAGTGAACACTGCTTTTAACTTTAGCAAAAGCACATTTTGACGTTTCTAAAGCCACGCGTGGTTCCATAGGGCCAGTTCCAGAGAGTGAAGGTGGAGGAAGGAGGGAGTGTGACACTGGGAAACTGCAGTTGATTTTGTTTTAGTAAGCTCAAAGGTAGTCAAACCAAACAGATGTACTTGTTTTATTAGTGAAAAAGAGAAACATTTTAGAAACAAAACACTGTAAACCTGTTGATGTTGGCATCAACTTTCAGTTAAATAGTAAAATTACTTTTCCTTTTCCTTAAAAGCGAGTGGACTGGTCAAGGGATAACGTGAGCCTTTAATGTGAGTACTTGGAAGGCAGACACAGGCGGATCTCTGTGAGTTTGAGACCAGCCTGGTCTACAGAGCTAGTTCCAGGATAGCCAGGGCTCTATTACACATAAAAACCCTGTCTCGAAAAACCAAAAGGAGAAGAAAAAAAAAGAGTGAACTGAGGAGATGATCCAAGCACTTTCAAACATGACTGAACTTGTTTATTTCTGGTGCAAACCCCTAAGTACATGAACACCATCAGATTCAAAACACTGTGACTGTAAGAGAAAAATGAAAAGGTAAATCAACTATGGCAAAGGACAAAAATAAAACAAAAAAGCCAAACAAGAACAAAAACCCCAGAACAAAACCCCCAAAAGACTTCAGATCACTCGGTGTGATGTTCTGTATCCAGACCCCTGGCAGCTCTGTCATTTAACGTCTCCTCTGGAGTCTCGAGAAATGGCTGACACATGTGCTGCACTCCAAGTGTGTGGTGTCATTAAGCAGTAGGGTCTCGTACGTAGCCAAACTGCCTTCCAGATACTCATTTTTATCCCCTGGGGCTAGTACAATGGGTGGCGGTTGACACAGAGACTCAGAACTGGTCAAAATGATGAGGACGAACAGCTGTGGAGCGCTCATCCCTAAATGTGGCACCATTAACAACCTCTCCAAAACCAAGGGGGCACCGGGGGCCCTCTGAAACGCTGTCTGTGGGCATGAAATAGCCAATGTAATGATCAAAACACCGTTTACTTTTAACAAAATCTCAAACACTAGATTTTACTACTGAGGACTCAGGTGCCAGATGCTGGAGTGAAAGCCTGAGAAGCAGAGAAAGCACCCAGCTGACCTTCCTCCTCAGCTGACGTCCCCAAAGGAAAAGGGAAGTTCTCCCTCTCCACGCTGTCTTGAAATACCCTCAAAGTGAATGTCCCTCCCTTCTGCTTCCAGTGCATCTATCCATCCTTCTGACCTCCTCTTACTCTCTATGTTTTTTTTTCCTATGTTGACTTCCTGTCAACTAGTTGCTTGCTCTCCCTCTTAACCTAGGGTTAACTTTATTTAATCCTGTTTACAATAAGCAGAAAGCTCTTGAATTAAAGGTGTATGCTAGGAAAGATCCACTCTACAACCAGAAACATGTTTTTCCAGTAAACAGCACAATCTTGGGGTTCAATGAGGATCAAATATCCTGTAGCAACACAGTAGCTATGACCAGCTGCACAAGCCCCATAAAAAAATGTGAGGCATGAAAGCAGGAGGGGATTAGATGGAAGGGTCTGTAGGAGTAGGAGAGGGATATGAGGGTAACAGGTGAGTATGTTCATAATACACTGCACATACTTCAGCTATCAAAAATTAAGTTAAAAACAAATCAAAGGAAACCCAGCGTGGTGGCAAGATGCCTTTAATTCTAACACTCAGGGAGGCAGAGGCAGGAGGATCACTGTGAGTTTGAGGTCAGCCTGGTCTACAATGGGAGTTCAGGACAGCCAAGGCTACATAGAGAAACTCTTGTCTCAAAAATAAAAACAAAAACAAAACAACGACAAAAAAGAATGATTTTATAGTTAAAAACACAATGTATATCCAAGCAAGTTGTCGCTAATATCTAAATTTTTTTTTTAATTAATTGATTTCTTCACTTTACATCCTGATCAGAGCTCCCTCCCATCTCCCTCCTCTCCTCTTGGTTCCCCCCTGCCTCCCCCAGCCCCTGTCTTCCACTCTCCCTCCTCTACCCCCTTCCCCTCCCCTATTCCTCAGGTAAGGGGAACCCCACCCTATCCACCCCAGCACACTAAATGAATCAGGAGTGAGCACACCCTCTTCTACTGTGGTCTGGCAAGGCAGTCCCACCAGGCAGGAGTGATCAGAAAGCAGGCAACAGAGTCCATGTCAGAGACAGGGGCCCACTCCTCTTACTAGGGAATCCACATGAAGCCTAAGCTGCCCATTGGCAACATCTTTGTAGGAGTTCTAGGTCCAATGACACAAAGGGGGCTAGAGAGGTGGCTCAATGGTTTTAAGTACTTGTTACTCTCTCAGGGGACCCAAAATTTGGTTTCAGCACCCATATGGTGGCTGAAAACTACCCACAACTTCAGGTCCAGGGGATCAAACAACCTCTTTTGGCCTCCAAGGGCACTGCAGGCACTCCACGCAGGTAGTGCACATACATACATGCAGGTAACACATGTGCACGTATTATAAAAATTAGTAGATTTATTTATTTTTTTAAAAGATACAGAGGGCTGGAGAAATACTTTAGGGTTAAGAACACTTGCTGCCCTTCCATAGGTTTGGATCTCAGTGTCCACACTGGGCAGCTCACAACTGCCTGTTAAGTCTGGCTCCTACGTACCCAACATCCTCTGACCGCTTCAGGAACTAACCCTAGAATGCACACACACAAACACACACAGACACACACTTACTCATATTAATAAAAAAAAAAAAAGTTTATTGGAGGAAGTAGAACCACTCAAAAAAATACAAAAAATTAGAAAACAGAAAGAATTCTATTGACACTGAAACAGACTTTAGCTTTTTAATGTAAAACAGAATGAAGAAGCAAATATATTTTAAAATGAAAAACAGAATAATTCCACAGAAAAGTAAAACACTGTAATTTATAATAACATGCTTGTTGAAAATCTGAGGATGAAGATGATAAGTCCTCCATCTCAAATTGCTCTAATCTGACAGTTAACAGACATGAGATTTTCTTGGACCAAGATCGACAGATAAAGTAAATTTCTGCTCATATCCAAAAGCCACAAAAGCATGCCAAAAATCTATTTGAAATGCCTCTTATGTAGTTTAACTGATATAATGCCTTGTTGATTTGTAATTGGCAGCTTTTGTGTCACTCTCTATTTAACTCTTTCTTTATTTTCTTTTAAAAAAATCTAAACTACCCTGTATTAATAACTAACAAGTAATAGCCCTGAATATCTAGAGAACAATGCTATTTAAAAGAGTCAAAATTAACGTTAGAGAATTAAGGAATGGCAATGGAGTAAAAACCCAGGGCTGGAGAGGACGGCTCTGTCATGCCAGGGAGGAAGTGCAGACCTGCTTGGGAAAGCAAGACGCCTGAAGTGAGGTCTGTGCTTTGGGCGGACAGGCAGAGTGCATGCTCCGCGCTGTGCATGGTGTGTGGGGCTCCTAACTGAAGCAGCCCTGCCCCTGGGAGCACAGCCCCCTGGTGATGCTGGAAACAACAGGAAGCCTACTAAATGCCTTCACCTCCTCTGCCTTGAACACACAGTGTTCCCTGAGGCTCGCGACTGAAGCAGCCCTGCCCTTAGGCACATGGCCATCCGATTTCTATGGGAACTGTGTGAGGTTTGCAGGCCTTGCCTCCTCCTCTTGTTACCGCGTTCCTTTTCTTACTTCACTCTTGGCTTCAATCTCCAGCTGTGGCTGTTCCAGGGGACATGGCCAGCCCCTTCTTCCCAGGGGTATCTTCCTTTAGAGAACACTAGTCTCAGAAACTTCCCAGGAAGACTTCCCTCACATTATATGGGACAGAGGTGAGTCACCAACTAAGAACTAGTAAAACAACATGAATGCAGTTAGTGTTGCTGAGTCATTGGGGACAGAATGGACACAGTGTGGTTACCAGCATGGTGGTGAGTCTCTGAAAAGAAAGTGTGCACTGAAGGAGGCATAGGGCCAAGTAGTAACTCACATAAGCAGTTTCTTTATTTCCGGGGAATCTTTCAAATTGATGGCTTTGATATTCCCAAGCAGATTACTAGAGTTAACTATCATTTGGCTAACATCCCCCAAATAGTATACTTAATAACCTAGTCCTTAGGTACCAGCAGCTGCATTCATGGGGTAGGGAGGGTAAAGCTTCAGTGGCATCTTCACTACACGTAAGAGGATCACCATGGCAACACGATATAGGTGTGCTTGGGAAGGCATTTCCAGAAAGGCTAAACTAAAGATGTGTGGAACCATCCCATGGGGTGAGGGTCCTGGCTTGAATAAACAGGAGAAGGTGATCTGAGCCTTCACCTGCTTCCTGACTGCAATGAAATCAGGAGTCTACTCTTCAGCCATCATTCTTTCCCACCACAATGGACTGTAAGCCAAAGTAACCCTTCCTTAAGCTGCTGCTGTAAGGCACTTTGTCATACCAGCTATAAGTAACTAGTACAGCATTGAGATGGGATTTGTTGACTCACCCTTGCCCAGAGTCTTGACTGTTCACCAGCAATCTTACCAGACTCCATGGCAGCTCATCTCTCTGCCACACAGTAGGGAGTGCACTGTCACCTAGGCCCCAACTGTATGTGGTCCAGAAGTCAATGAGGGCCTAGGGGACTTAAATTCTACCATCTCCAGTCCAGACACATCTCAGGATCGTTGCTGCTGCTGCAGTTCTGAGACAAGCCTGCAGCTCAGACTAACCACAGTCAGACTGCTCTTCTAACTAGTGTGGCAGAGACCCACTTCTGTCCAGCATAATGTGTGACTCTGATATGTAGCTGAGGATGAGCATGAACTGCTGATCTTCCTGCCCCCAATTCTTCAGTGCTGGGATTACAACTGTGTGTATTACAACAGCTGTATCTGATGACTTCTGAGCTACACATTTCATGATTCATCTGAAGCTCTTTGAAGATTGCATTAAATGTTTTCTGTAGAAATATTTTCTGTCATACATAACAAGACAAAAAATAACATACTTATGGGGGTGGCCAGCAATTGTGGGCTATCAACATGCCACTGGCTACCAAGTGGCTCCATAAGGCAGATGTGCTAGTGAGCCCCACACCTGTCACAGTGAGCTCATGCCACCTCTGCCAGCTCCAGGTTTGGTCTGTCAGGAAGGGTTTATCAAAGTAGCTGCAGATCACCAAACACCTATGTTATAAATCAAAACTCAGTCTCTATAAATGCATCTGTCCAGTGATGAGCTCTCAAAGAACTCAGACTGGCCCTATCTCAGTGAGCCAGGCAGGAATAAACAGCAGGAAACTGTATACGAGGACATTTACAAAATGTGTCATCTTAGAGGAAGTGTGACAATTCCCTGACTCGATTAATAACAAACACTCATGTTGAATTTTCAAGAAGAAAAACAAATATCAGCTGTCATTCGGATGAATCACTGCTAGTTAAACTTGAAAGTTAAACTTGAAATCAAAGCTTCCATCATAGTATCTAAAGGCATACAGCCACAGTCCCAGAATTACTGCAAACTGGAAAACCATCTTCATAAAATGTTACTGACTCTGTGACGGCAAAGAGATATATATATCTGGAAGCCCTTTTCCCAGAGGAAAGAGCAGGCCGTAAGTCAACTCCAGTGATGTACTGCAGCATGCACCTTAGACTCCATCTTTCACTGATGCAAAACCACCTGTCCAGGGAGGGAGCATCTACAAAAAAACAAAAAGAAAAAAACAAAACAAAACAAAACACTACACTATGTGACAATGATTTCAATGCAGAGTGTGGGGCTGAGAGCATAAGGAATGACTAAAAACCTATTGGGTCAAAAAGTGAAAAGGGGCTGGGTGGTGGCACAGTCCTTTAATCCCAGTACTTGGGAAGCAGAGGCAGGTGGATCTCTATGAGTTTGAGGCCAGACTCTGTGAGTTTGGTTTACAGAGTGAGTTCAAGGGCAGCCAGGGCTACACAAAGAAAACCTGTCTTGAAAAACCTAAAACAAACAAACAAAAAAGTAAGAGGGCAAGAAGAGATGATTTAGTGGTTAAGAGCACCGGCTGCTCTTCCAGAGGGCCCACATTTGATTCCCAGCACCCATACAGCAGCTCAGGTCAATCAACAACTCCAATCTAAAGAGATCTGATGCCCTCTGGTCTTTCTGAGCACGGCACAGTATGGAACCCAGGCATACATACAAGCAAAATGTCCATACACAAAGTAACATAATGAAACTGTAAAAGGGTGGTGGGCTTAGGAGATGGTTCAGTGGGCACCGCACTAACTTCAAGTGTGAGAGCTGAAGTTCATATCTACAAACCTACTTGGTGGGTGTGGCTGCCAGCCTACAATCTCAGGGCTTGGAGGGTGGACACAGGGGATCCCTACAGGAGGCTGGCTCCCCAAACTACCCATATTGGCAAACTCTGGATTCAGCTGAAAGCCCTGAGTCTATGAATAAGGGGAAGGGCAATCAAGGAGACTTCCAGTGTCAACCTTAGACCTCCACATGTATGCATACTCACACGCGTGTACCCACAGGCAGGTGAACATGCACACACACACAAACACACACACACACAGACACAGACACACACACTTAATAATAATAATAAATACACAAAATATTCTAAACTGCAAAGAGAAATGCAAGCATTCTACCTGGTGTATGGTTTCTTACCCAGATGTCCCTCAGTGGAGGAATGAATAGAGAAATTGTGGTATATTTACACAATGAAATACTACTCAGCAATTAAAAACATGAAATTTGTAGGCAAATGGTGGGAACTAGAAAATATTATCCTGAGTGAGGTATCCCAGAATCAGAAAGACACACACGGTATATACTCACTTATAAGTGGATATTAGACATATAAGATACTAAAATCTGTACAACTAAAGAGAAGCTAAGCAAGGAGGAGGATCCTGGGTAAGATGATCAATTCTCACTCAGAAAGGCAAACAGGGCAGACATCAGAAGAGGGAGAAAACAGAGACTAGGACAGGAGCCTACTACAGAGGGCCTCTGAAAGACTCTACCCAGCAGTATATCAAAGCAGATGCTAAGACACATAGTCAAACTTTGGGCAGCATGCAGGGAATCTTATGAAAGAAGGGGGAAGATAATAAGACCTGGAGAGGACAAGAGCTCCACAAGGAGAGCAACAGAATGAAAAAAATCTGGGCCTAGGGGTCTTTTCTGAGACTGATACTCTAACCAAGGACCATTCATGGAGATAATCTAGAACCCCTACTCAGATGTAGCCCATGGCATCTCAGTATCCAAGTGGGTATCCTAGTAAGGGAAACAGGAACTGTCTCTGACATGAACTCAGTGGCTGGCTCTTTGATCACCTCCCCCTGAGGTGGGAGCAACCTTGCCAGGCCATAGAGGAGGACAATGCAGCCAGTCCTAATGAGACCTGATACACTAGGGTCAGATGAAAGGGGAGGAGGACACCCCCTATCCGTGGACTTGGAGAGGGGCATGGGAGGAGAGGAGGAAGGGAGGGTGGGATTGGGAGGAAATAAAGGAGGAGGCTACAGCTGGGATACAAAGTGATAAACTGTGCAAACCCTCTGACCCACAGCCTGTCTTCCTGCAGAACAACCTGGATTGGCAGGCATAGTCCCAAATGAGACTTTTAAAACTGAGCCACTGACCAAGAACTATGCAGTTGATGATTCAGGTTAAATTCTTGCTGAGGATAATAATCTTTTCAACAAGTCCAGAAGTAACAAAAAAAACCCAAAAAACTTCGGAGGAACAGAGTTCATGTACTTTCACAGAGCTGAAGCATGAAGCCCACATTTATCTTCCTCGAGTTCTATGCTCAACAATATTCAACAGTCAGTTTGCCTGAGTATTTGTATTACCTCCTCCCCAGAAAGATGTATAACGTTATCACTGCCTACACCCTACATACTGTAAACTAAAAGAGGAGAGGTGATTAAATGCTTAACAAAGTCCTCAAAGTCGAAAGAGGGCAAATAAATGTCTAAATATCTAGAACTGTCAATCTAAAACAGACTGACTCCAGATTCATTTGTAAAGTGACTTTTCCCACTGAAAGTGGATGTCAATCCTAAAACCTCCTAATGGAAGCTATAATCTTAAGACTATACACTCTTTAATGAATTTTATTTGATCACTGATAAAGAGAACACTAGCTTAGTTAGGGTGTCTATCACTTTGATGAGCACCATAGCCAAATGGAACTTTGGTAGAAAAGTTGGGAAGGAAAAGTCCATCATGAAGGGAAGCCAAGGCAGGAACTCGGAGCAGGAGCTGAAGCAGACGCCATGGAGGGATGCTGATAACTGGCTTGCTCAGCCTGCTTTCTCATACAACTCAGGACCACCTGCCCATGGGCAGCGATGCCCCCAGTGGATGTGCCCTCCCACATCAATCACAAAAGAAGAAAATGCATTTCAGACTTGCTTACAGGCTATCTGACGAAGGCATTTTCTCTGCTGAGGTTCCTCTTCCCAGATAACTCTAGCTTGTATTAAGTTGACAAAAACAAAATAAAAACAACAAAAACCAAAACCAATCAAAATAATCATTTAGATGTTTAATGTATTTTTCTTGAACAATTGTTTTAGAAAGTCTTTCCTTACTTTTTTCACAAAGTGATGCTTGTGGGGGTCTGGGGAGATGCTTGGGAGGAAAGCTCTTTCAGTACAGGCATGGGGCTTAGAGTTCAAATCCCAGCATTGATGGAAAAAGTCAGGCTGGGGCAGTGGAGAGGAGACATGAAAATCAGTGTATCTCTGAAGCTTGATGGCTAAGCCAGTCTATCCAATCAGTGAGTTACAGGTTCAGTTTCCGCCTCAAGAAATAAAGTATGGAGCAACGTTGACTTTGTCCTTCACATTCAAGCATACACATAAACAAATATTTACACCCCATGACACAACTCATCAATAAAAGAATATATATCTATGTATGTATCCCTAAAACCCACCATTTTAAGTCTTCTTTCTTAAAAAAAAACATAAAAATTATCCCATAGTTTCTAGCAGTGGTACACTGAGTCTTGTAGGCCCATCAACAAACTGTAATAAATCAGAAAACTGTATAAGGTACAAACAGGCAAGAGTTGTCTGTGACAACACTGCCCAGGCAGTCAGCTGGGAGACCAGAACGGCTGACTTGATATCTTAGGCTCATATTCCCAGAGATGCCCAGTTCTCAGCCATCCCAGCTCCTGACTGGAGGTCAAGCCACCATGTTACTAGCTGTGGAATGCAGGACTGAAAACTATGAGAAACTGCAGTTAATAAAAATAAAAACAAGGAAAAGCAGAGGTGTCAAGGATAGACTTTAAAATGAGCATGGATGGTACAGAATTGAAAATGATAAATTCAAATAAAATGACGAAGAACAATGAATGAATGATGAACTTCAGTGTGTAGGTTTAGCATCACAATGGACTTGTAAAGAGTGACCAAAAGGGAAGATGGAAACAAATTTGATCAAAAAAAATAAGCAAAGATACAAGAGAAGCCAGGCTTAGCTGTGCATGTATTTTATTGGCAGAACTCAGAAGGAGGAGGAAAGCATCTGTGAATTTAAAGCCAGCTGGTCTATCATAGCAAGTTCCAGGCTAGCCAGAGCTACTGAGTGAAATCCTGTTTTTAAAAAATATACTAGAGGAAAAAAGCATCACAGGTATGCACTCCAGAAGTGATGGGTAACACATTTGACCATAGTGCCAGCAACACAGAGCTAAGAAAAAATAAATGGACAGAAGCAACAGTAGCTGGTAATTTCTCAGAACAAATCAAAGACCAAACTAGGTGGCCTATGGCCCTCAAGAAGGCGAACAATCACAGAGCACTGTGATGCAACTGTCCCAGGGGACCTCATCTCCCTGATGCTCATATCTTAGGTCTTCTCAGTGGCCCCAGGACTGAGTTCTACCCCCAGGGTCCACACTCACCAGTCCTGGACTCCCTACCCTTCATGTTCCACAGGGTACAGCATCATCTTCTCTGGCCTGCTCTGCAGCGCTGCTGGGATGGGGCATTACCTACCCTTGCCACTTTAATAAGAGCAAAGGATCACTAGGGCCAAGAGAAATACTGTGCTTAAGCTGTATCCCTCCCCACAGTGGCAGCACAGATACCAGCTCTAACAAAAAAACACTGCTCTGGCCACCAGGACCGTCTCCCTCATAGGGACATGTGGCACAGTCATTAGCAGATGAAACCTTTCAACATTAAAATTCAGTCACAAGGTTTTCATTTGTTTGCAGCACTACAGATCAAACCCATGGTCTCACACATACCAGGCAGGTTTACACTGGAGCTATACAAGATTTTAAAGAGGAAACAAGAACAAGTTTTGTGCTGGATAAAATGGAGTCCCTTAATTTGCATTGTACATAAAATGAGGGCCAAACACAAGATTTTAAAGAGGAAACAAGAACAAGTTCTGTGCTGGATAAAATGGAGTCCCTTAATTTGCATTGTACATAAAATAAGGGCCATGTCAAAGTCTCAAATTTCAGTTTAACACAGGTTATCTTAAAATCCATTAAGGATCAAAAACAAGTAGGTAAAGTCCTCAGTTTCTGTAGGGGAAGAGGGGAGAACGACAGATACTAGCCTAACATGTAGATAAAGTTTCAATGAAGAAGTATAATTCTAACATCCTACAGTTAAGTTTTCAATATGAGCAAACCAAAGCCAATGTTTTTGTTGACTCATAACACCACCAGATGCCAAACAAACTCCTGTCCCCACCCTACACAAAAGATCTCAACATGGTGGGAAGCTGTACTTTAAAGTGTAAATTTTAAATTTACACTTTACCTATCAAGAAATTTACCTATCAAGAAATTCTTACTGTTCTTCAAACTCACAAAGTGACAAAGTCATGACCATTGACTGCTCCATACCTCTAAGTCAGTACTTCCAGGACACTCAGCGCCCAAGTAATCAAGTCTCTGCAGTTATCTCTCTGACATATCAGGATAGTCTCTCCCTACCATGCTGACTTCAGGTTCTCCATAGACTCTGTAAGCTTCAAGACCGTGGGTCTTAGGGTTTTACTCACAGGCCTTGATTTACTCACAAACAAGGGGTATCCGGGTGCTTTGCTCCTAACTAGTGAGTATTTTTCAGATTACCACAGAGCAACAGAGACTGTCTGCCACTGTGCTTGAGAGCTGCAGGAGGCTTGTCCACAGCCAGGCATGTGCTGACAAAGTGACACTAGGAAGCTAGGTTTGTCAAGGCCAACACTGCATCCTGAAGAACGTCACACCTCTCAGTGTTATATTCAAACCACCCCACAGTCACCTGTACTTAATTTCATAAAGAAACACAAAGTCCATGGAATAATTTCCTTCATTAACACAGAGCAGAACATTATGACATCTGAACATTTGAAGTTATATTTTTACCCACTGACCTTCATTTCTTTCCCATGTGTCTTTGGTCTCTTTTGAGGTCTGACAAGGCTTGTACATGAGCTGTCTGAAGTATCTGGCCTCATTGGTCCATTTTTAACACCTAAAATCCAAGTGGAGTGAGGGTTAGTTGGAAACAATATGGATTTAATACAAATGTAGGTCAAGCAAAACAAAAATTAGCCATTCTGCTTATGTCTAAGGGGAACAGAGCACCACAGTCTCTGTCAATCGCTCCCACACCTCCCTAGATCTCTTATGATCTAGTTGGAGGGCTGGAGAGACAACTCGGAAGATAATGTACTTGCCACACAAGTCTGAGGATGATGGTTTGGATCCTTCTACCCACATAAATGCTGTGTGGGTGTGGCAAACACTAGTGATCCAGGTGCTTGGAAGGCTGATGCAGGAGCAAGCCAGGGCGAGCTGGTTAGCCAGACTAGCCATATAGTGCTGTGTAACTAAACTTTAAAACCTGCAAATCAACAAAAACATCATATACCAGAATTAACCTGACTCAGAATCTATATAATTCAATGACTAGCTATATAGGTGAGCACCGGGTTCAACTGGGAGACATTGCTTCAAAGGGTAAGACAGAGAACAATGGCAGAATCCTGAGCTGGACACCACATGCTTCCGCACACACATGACTATATAGACACCACACACATATAAAAAAAAGGGGGGGCTAGCAGGCAACTCCCTGCAAATATCCCAGCAATTCACTCAGTTGTTCAAGAAAAATCTGAAGACACTCAGAGAAGACACTTGCTAGACAGGATCAGTTATGTCAGCTCTGGGCTTAGGTTCTTCTAGTCTTCAGTACAAAGCTTCAGGTTTTAATCTGCACTTACTTGCTGGGGCTCTCTGTCAGATATATTAAACCACTTTCTGGCTTCTTGCCACAAACACACACAAGAGATTCCACTTACTCCATGTGGCTCTGAGATGCCAGCTGCATAGAACAGGGTGCGTGTGTCTGTAGTGTGTGTGCCTGTGTGTGTGTGTAAGTTGACCCTTATCACTGCACCCTTGCAGGAGCTCTCTCTTCTTATTCTCCAAGGGCCTGCTTAATTTAAATATTAGTTGGGCTTTTTAAAGAGAAACTACCATGAAACATACATGAACAGACATGTGATCTTGGTGGGCAGCAGTCAAGAAAGGTGATGCCAGCCAAACTGCACATCCTATATATCATATAGGATGCAGGTGCAGGTATGGGCAAAGACAATGTGAGGCCGGTAGTCCATAGGACACTGCCCAGTGCCCATGCTGGCCATATAAATAAATATCCTCCAAGGCAAAATAACAAAAACATCTCCAGAAACTAAAATGTGTACCTAGTAGAAAGTCACCTCATAGACAGTAGGACAGGATGGTAAAACCTAGAATGACCCAAGTTTGAGAAGTTGCACTTGGAAACTTATTCTTCAAAATCAGAATTCTACACACACACACACACACACACACACGCTTGCACAACGCACCTTCCCCAATAAAAGTATAAAAATGAATCAATCAACTAAAAAATACAGAATAATAAGTCTTTTCGAGAATTCAAACCAGCTGTTATTTGTATCCTGGGACCTATAAACATGTTAAGTCAACATTCTTTGCCTGTAAATGTCTACACTAGATCCTTTTGGAGACAAACCAATCACACAATAATCCCCTCCCTCTTCAACCATCTTTAAAATGTCATGTCCCTCTCGGTCTTGGGTAACTGCCCACCCACTGAAGCCCTCAACTGACTTTAAGAGGTGGATGGACTACAGCAAGCAGGTAAAGGGTTATCCAGAGTCTGCGCTGAAAGGTAGCAAACTTTTTTGCCTTCTAAGTGATACCATGGAACACAGACAGAACCTGTTTATAATCATCTTTCAGATATGAGCTTAAATGTAATTAGGGGATGGAATATTATTCGTAAGAGGATGGAGGACTCCAAGTCACAGCACAAAGCCAGCGGATGGCTCAATACACCCCATCCACTCTCCCAGAGGACATGGCTCACAACCCAAAGCAGCTGAGGGTGAAGGGGCTCTGGATGGCACCCTCCTATGGGCTATGCCTGTCCCTGCACTCACAGGTTGTCACATCTGTGCCACCTCCCCCACCCCATCATCATGTTCCATAATACCATGTGTCCCCACATGGTCAAACCAATGTCCCTTCTCTAGACCTCCTCTCTACGTATGGACAGATGCAACCGGCCAACAGGTACCTATCTGGAGTATCTTAGTGAAGCCAGGCCACCTGCTTGCAGCCAGCCTCCAGCAAACTGCTACTCTTCCACATAACAGTTGTCCCTAACTGGGTGACTTAGTAACAAGGACTAATCTCCTGTTTCGGAGACTTTGAGAATTTTGATCTCAACTAGACGCTGACACTTGGCTTCTGGTGAGTCCCCTGACCCCCCTCCCCCATCCCCAGCTTGCAGAAAGCAACCTTGTTGTTTCCGCTTCCTACAGCAAGGAGGACAGGGAGGATTCCTGGTGTTTCTTACCCTCTTTACGAAACACTAGTTATATCATTAGGGCTCCAGCCTCATGAGCTCATCTGAATGTAATTTTCTCCCAACTGCACAATCTCTAAGTGCCCTTATCTAGGTTCTGGGTTAGAACCTGGGGGTGGAGGTGGGCATGGAGGTGTACACAATATGCTATCCAAACTATAAATCCTAGATGCCTCTCATTTCCATTCTAGCCTCTTTGTACACATGCTGTGTTGACCTAGTTTTCGTAAAATCAAATACAAATTTAGGAAAAAGAACCTAGCAAAAAAGTGCCATGGAACAGAGTATAATCCCAGCACCCTAGAGGCCGAGGTAGAAAGGCAGCTCAAGGTTAGGCTAGGCTATAGAGCAAGACCATGTCTCAAGAAACAAAAACACACAGGACAGAACTGCAGCTCTCAAAAAGTACAAGTGTGAGCATACGTACATGCGCATGTACACACACACATGCTCCTCAGGATCCTGAGCTGCCATCTTCCTACATAACCATTATCAGCATGTCCTACTGGCTCCGTACCTCCGTAGATCCCAGGAGCACCTGGGGACCTGTCAAAGCCCTGTCTGTTGCAGCCTCACTGTCCTGATAAGCCTAGAGCTGCCACAGGCAGTTAACTCCCAGCCACCCAAGATCAGCACAGCAGTTCCAGTCACTCCCATCACAGACTAACACAGTAGGGTTAAACATCTGGTGAAAATGATCTGGTGGTTAGAGTCCTTCAGTATGGACTCACACAGCTTACGTGTTCAGTCCCATTCAAACACAGGTGTCACTTGCTCCTGTGCTAACAGATGCCACACCTGAGAGACGAGTGCATGAGCCCATTTTAAATGCCTTGCTGACTGCCACCATGGATGAAGCAAATGAGCCGTAATTGACGTCACTAAGCTGCCAGAAAGCTACCTGTTGGGTAAATTTGGGGATTCAGGAATGGAGTATTACAGAGCATTTCCCAACCACGCCTGAACAGGGTTTGTATCCCTGAAGACCTATGGTGAAGTACAGTTAGATATTAGGTAGTCTAAGGCCCACAATAACTTTGATAGAAACTTGCCCCAAATAGGACACTGAGTTAAGAGACAGAGGCTGGGCCTTGAGCACATCTGTCCACTCGGAAGATTTTCTACCATTTTGCTGGCCAACAAATGTTTATGCATCTGAAATTTGTCTTTCTTAAGATCTGGTAGCCAGACCTTCTGGAAGGATGGTGGTCCATCATCAACCCACATCATCTAGTAAGTGTGTAAAACAACCCAATAGTTGGAAGCGGCCAAACTGCGCAGATAAGTGAACGCACATGTATAAAATGCTGACATGTGAAATTCCAGGGTGCGCTGCACAGGATAAATCTGCCTCAAATCAATGGCCAGACGTGGGGTCTGGTGTGGAAAGCACTAACCGCCGGTATTCAAGTGAGACATGGCGACCCTGCCATCCATGTGACTGGTGAAAGACAAGTAGGAACTCCACTATGTACCAAGGTGCTCAGGACAATGGTAGACTTTATCTACTGGGCAGTCCAGACTGACTTCATGTGGGAGCCGAGGCAGAAGAACGTCATCTCAATAATCACCAAGGCTGCTTGTCGTACTCCCTGACTTGTACTGTCAAAAGATAAAATGAGGCTTCGTGTGTTGCTATACAGCCATAGTCCCGGCGGCTGAGGCAAGAGGGCTATTAACTGGAGGCCAAGTGTGATTTCTAGTAAGATCTTGCTTCCAAAACAAATACGGGAAAACAGAAAGCAACACCTCCATGCTCACACAAATTGGTTATAGGCATTGCTTTCTGCATTCAGAATATTGTTCCTATAGCATTTCTCAGACCAAATGAAAGAACAAAGTGATGGTCTTACCGAAAGCTCTCTCTAACTGCATGATCCAAGGCATCTGCCTAGCTTCCCAGCATGCACAAGGTAAGGCCCTGCTAGAAGGCACACGTGGAAAGGGAACCTACAATTCCATGAACACCGCCTTAGGTCCCAACAGGTTTCAAAATCATGTCCTTGTGAACTGGCATCAGATTTGGGTAGGACCAATCTTTATGAAAGGGCAACCTCGGAATGAGATACGTAATACCTTACACAAGAATTATTTGCAATCAAGTTACGTGACGGGAAAATCACCTACTAGAGTCCCAAATAAATTACAGGGTTACCCATTCTCCTCCTCCCACCCCGCCACCAAAGAAACCTGTTCAAGCGCAGACATGCATCCCAAAAACTATACTCAATTTTTAATTTCACCAATAAAAGTTTTACAAAAATGTCCATCTCTAGTTAAATGTATTTTATATTTCTCTATATCTATAACCTTTTGGCCCATTACAGAAAATGCCACCGATCCTCAATACAGATTATACTAAAGAAAAAACTATCTACTATGAACAGTATGACTGATAATGTGTTTTTTAAGGCAACAGGATAATACAGTTCTATGTGTGCAATAGAACCCCTCTAAACATATTTCATTTGTATGTTTATACACACATAGTTATCTGGAAGGAAATACTGTTGACAGTAATTGCTTCTAGCAAACACACTAAACCACAGTTTGTTCTTCAAAGTATCCAGGGTTACGATGAAAACAAATCAGATTTGGTTACTCCAGTTCAAAATTCCCAACAGCATCCCATCACACTGTAGAACACACTGGAACTCCCTGCCTTGTGGGGAGGGCAGGTCCCAAAGACCCGATTCCTGCCGCATTTGTGACCCCTCCTCAGAGGCTCAGTGGCTCGCTGTAGCACTGGCCTCCTCCTTCCTATGGACCAAACACACCCTCTTAACCAGCCTGCAGTAGAACTTCCTTCCAGAAGCCTTCTGGGTGCCTGAGGGAAGCACCTACACTGAGCGACACTGTTTTTCTAATTACTGTCAGGTCCAAAGGCAACTCCAGAAGGCAGTCCATATGTTCGGGGAGGAGCTCCACCTGGACTACTGGATGATTTCTGGGCGTTAAAGATAGCAGTCCTCGGGAACCTGTGACAAGGTTCCCATCAGCCAAAAGGAGTCATTTCCCTTACCTCTGGCAGAAGGGGCATATGGCTCCACTGACATGTATGTGGCTGCCCATCAAAGCCCATGCTGGCGCCAGGCTCCCTAAGTACTTGTTCGACATTTCCAAGTCCACACTGGCATCACAGCCCTTCACACTTCGCCAGGCTTCCCTCCTTTCAGATACCTTTGTTCTCTTAATAAAGACAAGGTTTTATTCCTCCTCCTCCTCCTCCCTCTGGTCTTACTATTCTCTCGCTATGTTATCACTCACTAGTTCCACTATCCTCTTCTGCTCTCCTGACTTCCTAGCCCTGGCTATGTTCAGTCTGCTGGCCATGTTCAGTCTACTTCATACTTCTCTCTCTCTCTCTCTCTCTGTTCTGGACTCTTGGAGATGCTTTTGGCTGGTCTCTCTCCAATATCCACAGTAAAAATCTTAACCCATTAGATGGAGCAGTCACGTCAGCAGTTTCTTTACTGTGCCCCCTCAAATACACTCACTAGCTGACACCAAGTCCTATCTGGATTTACCATTTATCTTCTTCAAGACATTTAGAACCTGTTTGGGGTAGGGGTGCATACTGTTTCCTTCTCTGCTGTCTCCTTACAAACCATAATCATGTGTGAGATATAACAGGTTTACAACTAAACTTCAATAGTAATTCAAGAATTAATACAAAGCAGAAAGTGAGAACTTGACATGGCAAAGTTTATTCTTTTTAACAATGGGTACTTCTTGTTTATTGTTCATAAAATGAGAGAACAAGAACATGAAGAGTTAACGATTCTACCCCACCGCTTCAATATCTACTACTGACGTTCTTGGTAACTTTCTTTAGAAGCCTTATTGCACAGTATCTTATAGTCAACAAGTCCAAGCGAAATGAAAGCAGACACTGAAAAGCCTTTCATGTCAATATGAGGGGTCTGGAGTGTGTAGCTCATGCTCAGAGCAGCCTTCCAGAATTAGGGGGGGCAATTATGGAATTTCCATTTCAGCTCAAGGACTTATGGTTATATCTATGGTAGATTCCCCAAAGAGTTGATTGGCCCAAGTCCAGGCTGGGCTGACAGCGGACAATGTAATATATCCATGAGTCTTAATGTTATTAGTATAAGAGAAAGTGCTTAGGTTTAGGCTAGATAGGGTTTTCCTGCCCTACAAGCCTATGTTTTGTCTTGTGGTGATGACATGACAGTTTACAGTACATTTCCATCACAGTCAAACTGAGTCATACCAGTCCCTGCCCATGCACCAGCAAGCTGACCTACTTCATCATCACCAAATCTCTGCCTTCTCGAGTACCACCCAGTACTGGAGTGCCACCCAGTGCCCACGCCCTGTATGCTCTGTTTCTGAAGCCTGACCTTCAGGACTGTGGCCAGGAAGGGTGAGCCCTGGATGAAGAAATACACCTATTCCTAACGCCTGCACACTTGCAAGGCTGGGGTTTAGGTTATGCCAGCCTGTTGTGTTCCACTTCCTTTTATATACTTTATATTTACATATATAATATTCAAGTGTTTTATAAAAAATATAAAAACTCAGAACTCAAGACAGGATATTCTGAAATACCAAAATATTATACTCTTTCATATTTTCTGGAGTCAATGTGATTTTATATATTTTGAGAACACATTAATCTTGATATAACAAAATACTATTATAAATATAATATAAATTATTCAAAAGCCAAGCTATTCATCAGATTAGAATCTAAAAAAAAATCACTAAATTGATGTTCTGAGCTGATTTGGGTGAGTTTATACTGAGATATACTAAGTGAGTTTATACTAAGAGATAGATCTGTGATTATTTCACCCCAACACATCTGTCCTAGCAATAGTGGCTAAAGCCACCTCAAATGTAGAAATGATGACAAGTCAGTTTGGTGCAAATTTTAAGTAATGGTCAAAGACTAAAGTTTCAGTTTTGATTGCAAAATTTGTTGATATTTTTGATATGCATGCCTAAATTCCTATAGTCACATGACTTATTATTACGTTGTTCAACAAATAATCACTTTAATAATTGTAATTATAGATAGGAATAAACAAACCTGTTAGAATGACAGTCTTAAAAGCCAAATAAGCAGAAAGCAAAGCCACACCAAATAGTTGAGAGCCGGAGAGAGATCTATAAGCAAAATTTTTTTTTGTATTTTTTTAAATGGAGGAGTGCTGTATGCATCAGATCCCTTTATTTATGGTTGTAAGCCACAATGTGGTTGCTGGAAATTGAACTGAGAACCTCTGAAAGAGCAGCCAGTGTTCTTAACTCCTGAGCCATCTCACCAGCCCTATAACCAAATTCTTAATTGTGCAAAATGTTTTAAAAATATCTGTTCTTATTTAACATTGCCTAAAGTTTCTTCAAAAGTAAATAGTGATGACAAATTTCAAAAGTTTCTTTTTTATATTTTTTGTTGGCAAAATCATGGCTGATGCTCTCTAGAGCTCTACAGAAGAAACATACCAGCTCCAAAGGGTACCCTCCACTCCCTCCACTCAAAAGGGCAAGCCCACTGACTTGGCCCAAAATTGAGTTTACAGCCAGCTCAACCTGGACTATACAAGGTGGTTAGATAAAAAGTAGCATTCCTCAGGAACTTGTGAAACCAGTTCCCATCAGTCAAAAGGAGCCAGAAAGGACATATGGTTCCTCTGACACATACCTGTGGCTGCATATCAAAGCCCCTCCTGACTGCCAGGCTCCCTCAGTTCCTATTCATAAGCATAAAACTCCTACTTTAGCATCCTGGCCCTTCTCACCTTGGATCCCAACTCTGTTTAAAGCTCCTGGCCCCAGGCACTCCTGCAATTCTCAGTTTTCCTTCTTTTATCTCTTACTGTCCTCTTGCTCCCTCACCACTCTTGCTTTGTGCTTTCTCTCTCTCATTCTGTCTCTGTCTCTGTCCTCCCTTCTCTGCAGAGAGCCGCGGGCACGTCCAGTCTGCTTTTCTTTCTCTTCCAGATGTTTTTGGATACTTCTTTCTTACTTACAAGAAAAACCTTCCCTAGTTATATGAAGTGGTTATTTGGCAGTTTCTTTACTGTACCTTTTGCTAAATGAACCTAAATAAAATAAAATAATTCCTCTAGCAGTCATGTCTTTGAACAGTCAAGCACACAGGATGACTCAACCATTTAAAGCAAGCATTACTGTTTCTTTTAATCCACAGGACTTAGCCTACAGAAGTGTATTCAGGGAGAAAGCTTAGGGCCTGCCACCTAATCCTAAAGAACATCATTGGGAAATATCAAACACATGCGTCTTAAAATAAAATAGAATAAAGATGTGACAGATTTAAAATATGAACACAGTATTACATACTGGCAGAACAAAAATCCTTGGGAAATGAGATTCACATACTTTCACTACATCCTGTGGGTGTGTTCTTTTCTTCAGACTTTTCTACATTACAACTTGCTCCAGAACTGAGATCACTGCTATGTGCTTCGCTTTCAGGAGAAGCTGACGCAGGAGGGGTGGTGCCTTCTTCAGGGGAGCCTCTTCTCTTGCTCTCTGCTTCTCTTGCTTCCGTTCTATCTCCTTTCAAGGGTGTGATGCGATGAGCAGGACTGTGCGTGCCACGGGGGTGGGCGCTCCCCACTGGGCCTGTGTCTCCCCTCCACTGAGGGCCGGGCGGCCTGCAATGCTCTGGACTGTGGTTAGCAGATGCTCCCACCAAAGGCATGCAACTAGAAGCTGTGCTCACTCTTTGCTTGTCCGGCTTCTCCAGACTAGAAGTGCTTGTTGAAGTTAAGTCAGTAATGCTGATGGATCTCGGTTTTTCACCAATGCAGGTAAAATCACACATTTCCAGTATGTTTTTTCGCTCCCACTTTGAGAGCCCTCTACAGTGGAACAGAGAGCTTGCTAGTGGCTGAGTCTCAGAAGAAAGTCTCTCTGAATCTCTCTCCTTGAGATTATCAGGGGAAAAGTAGTCCTCATATGAAGACGCCCCAATATCAAGAGTCCCTGGGATGGGCTCGGGCGTGAACTGTAGGCTCTGGTCAGAGCTGAACAGCTGTAGCGGAAGGTCAGCCTTTCTATTGCATCTCTTCTTGAGTTTTCCTTTTGGAGTTGAACCCAAGTCCACTGAGCTTTTTTTCTTTGCTGATGAAGTCTTGGGTACTGGATATGTCAAGCGTTTTTTTCCAGTAGACACTGGAGGAGACAGACAGTGCTTCTCATCAGGCATCCCCTGAGGCACACCTGCAGACTGCTTTCTCTCCACATCGGCTACAGCACCTGCAGCATCTTTCTGCCAGCTGATACCCTCCTTTGAAAGACTGGCTAGAGCTTGCTGAGAACATGGCTGACTGAGGTAGTTGGGTGACGCCAAACCATAAAAACTGCTTGTCCTCAATGCAGGTGAGGAATGGCATGCCTTCATGGCCATCTCATTGGAAGAACTTCCCAGGCTCCTTTCCTCATCTCCACAGAGAGCATCAAAAGATGAGTGAGAATGACTGGCAAAGGAATCATCTGGAGAGAGCAATAAAAACCACCTTTAACCTTTGTGCAACTGACCATAAAGTACCTTGCTTTCTTTTAAAGACGAGGAGGCTCTCACTATGTAGCCCAGCTGGCCTGGAACTCAAGATAGCCACCTGTCCCTGCCTTCTGAATCCTGGATGGGTTTAAAGGTGTATGCCAGCATGTCTGGCTAGGCTTTAGGCTTCTATAAAACATTTCCCCTGATAAATAGAACTCTGCTGCCCCTATCTGGCCCCTGTTATTCTGGCAAGTCCTAATGTTATATTTCAAATGAACCATGTGGGATCCTCAATATTCTGAGCTCCTAGGAAGCCTGCGCTTTCCTCAGGAGTAATGTTAAACTGCCTACCACCCAAGTCTCCAGGCTCCCCACACTGGGCCCCATCTTTCTGCCACATTTCACTGTGGGTATATACAACTCAGCCTTCAAAACCATCTGAGTGCCAGTGTCACCTGTGAATCCCCTGACCCTGTCAGGTCACATGGCTACACCCTCCCACAACACAGCAAAAGTTTCCCTGTCCTCTCATTATGCTATGAGGTCCTGGAGGGCAGTCACCACTTCCCATTCATCTGGGAACTTATGGGCATCACTCAACCTGGTTCTCCACTGGCACAGTGCTGGCTGGCTGAGGGCTTCTATTTTAGAGAAAATGCACAATCTGGAGGCAATGCTGGGGTTCTAACCTCCACGTGGTGCAATGGGAGTTCAACTTTAAAAGAGCAGAGCAGAGTCAACCAAGACACACAGTCCTTGATGTGCTCTGGGAAGGGAAGGAGAAAAGGCCAACCTGACACTGGGCCTGTGCGGACGTGCTTTGAAGGCAGTAGCTGGAGTGATACGTGAGAGTTACTCTTAGCAACTGAATGCATGAATCACTTCTTCTGTGTCACAGAAGGCCATGACACAGTATGGCACATCATTAAAAGCATAAATTCTCAGAGTACTTAAGTCAGAAGCCTGGTTGTATCGCTCACAACCACACGATCTTGCATAACCCACTTGGCCTCCTATGTCCTGGTCTTCTCTCTGGTAAAATGGCACTAGGGATACAGCCAACTTCACTGAGATCTGAGGTGTGTGTGTTGATACAGTGAGACCCAGAACAGTGCAGGGAAAATGAAGTCAGTATTGCTAGCACCATTGTTTCTAAACCATGAGAGACAAGTCTGAGCAGAAAATGAGAAGATAAGTGGGTAAATAATCTCAAAACATGCAGGAGAAACTGCCAGAATACAGCACACTGATAGGATGACACCCCAGCTCGGTTTCCTCTTGTTGCATCTGAAGCACCTTTGAACACAGTTCTCTAGGGTTCCTCAGACTTCATGTGAAAAAAGTGTAAGGAGCTAGACACATGGAGGCCGTATAGCCTTGAAGAAAGGTCAAGGGTTCCCACACAGACTCTCTTCAGTAATATACTTCATGGGTTAAACATGAAATGATTCCTCTTTAGTGCTAACTGTTCTCAGATAAATGAGGTTTACACTGCATTTTATCAGTTCATATATAGTCGCAAGGATTTCCAGAAACGGGCAACTTATTCCACAGCAAACTCCCGCCCCTGCAAATCCCCAGGAAGGGGCCTGCAGACTTCAAGCAGGAGGTCCTGGCTTTCCATGTATCAATTCCACCATAATACCAAGTCTCAAGAAGAAACATGAGTTAGTACTTACTTAGTACTCACTTAGTACTTGAGGGTTTAGAAATAAACATGAAAGCTGGGTGTGGTGATCTGTAATCTCAGCACTCAAAGAGAAGGAGACATGAGGACTGCTCTGAGTTGGAGGCCAGTCTTTCTCTATGCTAAGTTCTCTATGCTAAGTATGGCAGCCAGGGCTCTACAGTACAAGTCTATCTGAAACAGTGCAAGTGTGAGTGGACAGACAAACAGACACACCCCAGCTGGGTCTCTATGATAAGTCTCATGGTAGCCAGGGCTCTACACACGCATGCACGCACGTAACTGTCACAAACAAACAAACAAACAAACAAACAAACAAACAAAAAACAATTTTACCTGAACTGAAAGACTGATGAGAAACATTCAAAGATGCTTCACACAGAGTGATACTTGGATTCTGTTGAGACTGTTGGAGTATCTGGGATGCTGGTAAAACAATGACACGTCACTGAAATTGGACAGCAGAACTTCATACTGGACAGGGAGCACAGCATGCCTACACATTCTGCTCCTGACCCCATATACACATTCAATTACGCTTCACTATTGCTCTTAACTACATTCTAAGGTTAATATAATACAGGTATATAAATTACGTAAAGTATACTGTAGATATAAGAATGAGAAAAATGAATCAATCATTGCCCGAAAACATTAATTCCCAGAATCATATTTGAGATGGAAGTTTGAAAATCCAACTTGTCTGAAGCTTAACCCAAATTAAACCAATGTTTTCAGTTTGTTTGATAACAATGGAAGTTCCTAATATTACCTCCAAGTAGGACTCCAATACAGATGTAGACATGGCGATATCTAGCACAAGGTGGAGGAGGGATATTACTGGTCTAGAGTGTACACAACAAGGAACTGTCCCCCAAAAGCTAACAGTGTTGCAGTTGAGAAAAGTATCACAGAAAATATTTAGAACATCAATGATTTAATAAATGAGGCTCTAGCTGCTATCTTCAAAGGGTGTCGTCAGTAGACAAAAATAAAACAAAAATACCTAAAGATATGTTTTTAATTTATTTTAATTATGTGTTTATGTGGGGTGTGTGTGTGTGAACAGCAGAGGCAGTGGAATCCCTTCGAGCTATAGTCACAGGTAGCTGTGAGCCTGCCAACACAGGTTTCTGGGACGTACTGAACCAGCTTCTAAAGTCATTTTTTTAAACAGACTCAGGATGTTTGCCTGGGAAAACTTATTAAAGAAAACAAAGACATTTAGACAGAGGTGTGGGTGGGAAGAAGCCCTCAGATACTGAGGCTGCTTGTTTGTTTTGACGCTGGGAATTGAGTCCCGGCTTTGTGCACACTAGGCAAGAACTGAACTACACAGCCTCAGCCCTTTACCTGGTGAGATTTTTATTTTCACATTTTAGTTCTGTAACATGTTTTTTTTTTTTTTTGGGGGGGGGAGCATTTGTGCTTTGATTTTTGAGGGGGACAGGCTCATTTTGCTAAATGAACTCAGGCTGCTCTCACAGATGCTCTTGTGGTCCTCTGCCTCCACCTTTTGAGCATTAGGCTTATGGGCATGCACCATCACATCTGGCTTTCAAATCTTGGACTCAGTTTTTACACACGTTAATCAATCTGGATGTCCATGTGAGACAGAGCTATGTGTCTGCTTTAACCTCCATCCTCTGCTTGTTCTGAACAAAACTCTGATGGTGTCTAATAAAAGCTATAGTTCAGTCTAAGTCTTATTTGTTACCTTGGCTGATACAGAGCTTGTCTTACGGGCCCAAGATGCACATGAGTCTAATATAGTTGGAACAGTAGCAAGTGAAAGAAAGGGGTTAATAAAAATGTATATGATGTGCCAGGCATGGTCGCAAATGCATTTAATCCCAGCACTTGGGAGGCAGAAGCAGGTGGATCTCTGAGTTCAAGGCCATACAGCTAGGACTACAACAGAGAAACCCTGTCTCAAAAATGCCACACTAACTCCAGAGTCTATGTGAGCATAAAAATGTGCTATATAAGCTTAAAATTATGCTGCTAAGACAAGGAGACACGTTTCCTACGAGAATCCACTCCCTGGAAGTCACTGGATGTTCCCCCTGGCCATCTACGCCAAAAAGATGTACTCTGAAAATCCTGCTTTCTCAGGTGAAAGATTGAATTAATGAGCCTTTTGATTTTTCTCTATGATTCCTGATACAGCACAACTAACTATTCAAGGTAATATATTTTTGATAGATTATTAAAAGCTTTAATAAAAATACAATGGAAGAATAATAATTTTAAAAGAAGTAATGAATCAGATTTAGTATTAAAAAGCATTACAAGAATAGTAAAAAAAAAAATAAAATAATGGGCTCCTTCTTAGGAAAAAATAGCATAAGCAAGTACAGCAGGCTTGAGCATGCCTCCTTTTAGCATCTTGTTTCTAAGGAAGATTATAAATCTTTAGCAAGATATATGGGAGGATGGTTGACCAAGGTGTATTTAGATTTTAATGTAGAAAAAGACTCTGGCAGGTATTTGACTTGGCTCGGAGGACTATTACAGCTCCTGACTTTCCCCTTTACTAGTCAGTGATAATGAAACCACAGTTTGAGGTTTTTGTTTCTTGTTTGAGTTGATCAGAAAGTTTCTAGGCCAAGATTTCTTGTGGGCATTGCTTTACGTTTAGCTGTACTTTCGAGTTAAAACATAAACTTTGTATCCTTGGTAAAAGTTTGAATGTTCTGGAAAGCATGCCAATTTTAAGGTGCTTCCTCATGAAATCACTATAAAATTATTAGCCTGACTTCAGTAAAATTACAGCAGAGTCAAAGCGATCTCGGTGTTGTCTCTGTCTGTCAACTCGCCTGAAACTGTGCCTTCCTGATATCCAAACCTCTGATTCTCCCAGGGACGCAGGGAACCCGACTGGGCTGATCCGTGGCACAAAAACAATAATTAAAGAGAAACAAACAAACAAAGAGTGTACTATATGATCCAAATTAGGTAAAAATAAACTACAACCCTACACAGAAACACACCTGTACCATTCCAACTATACATAGATCAATGGTCCTCTGAAAACTACCTGGGAAATGTAAGTAGGTAGAAGCCAAGATTTTTTTTAGCTACAATGTTAATTATTTTATTAAAATATGAGTATTACTTAAGTAATACACTTACTAAAGTTTAAAAAAAAAAAAACAAGAATAAAGCACAAATTGATACATTAAGTACCCTTCTTTTAAAAGAGACCTGATTAGCTTAATTTTTAAATTTTACTTCTGTAAAGATTTTTTTATTATTATTTATGTGTGTGTGTATTGTACATGTATGCAGGTTCCCACAGAGGCCAGAAGAGGTCATTGGTTCCCCTGGAGCTGGAGCTGTAAACAGTTATGAGTTACCCAATGTGGGTACAGAGAACCGAACTTCAGTCCTCTGTAAATATAGCAAGCGCTCTTAATTTCTGAACCATTTCTCCAGCTCCTTTTCAATGAGAAAAGAAATATTAAGATACTGGAAATGATGAAGGAATTGAAAGAAGGGAATAAAAACACTCATCTCTTCCACATGGGTCCCAGTCTTAACCCAGCACATTTCTTCTGGAAGAAAATACTAGAATGGTCTCCACTGAAGTTAAGTACTGAAATCAGGAAGCACTAAAAATATCCAGGCAAAGACACTGACCTCAGCACTGCAAAAAGGAAAACAACCATCTAGGCAGAGATCAAAAACAATATTTCTCGTTTTATAAAGTCATCACTTACAGGTAGGGGATAGATTTTCCCTCTTCTCCTTCATCTCTTTCAGTCTCTTCTTCATCATGCTCTCGTGACTCCTAACGGGAACTGTGGAACTGCATACAGGTGAGCGAGGAGACTCAAACAGGAGGATAGGAACACCGTCATCTGAAAAAAAAAATTCAACTTTCACACCTTACCAGCTTAATTCCTTTAACACCCACCTCCACCCCAATGCATCCCTGCTCCCTTTCAGTGCCATCCTCTCTTTCTAAGATGGTATTACTCCCACCATGAACTACGGCACTGCCAGTACAGCTAGCTGCCAGCTGAGCCTTGCTGAGCTCTCTCAGCAAGTGGTATGGATTATTAAAACTGTACCCAGGCTCTACACATACTAGGTGTAGGCATCCTCATTTACAGAGGTAGCCATTGAGTCACAGGGAAGTGACACAACTAGCAAGAAGCCAGAAAGGCAAAGTGTGCATTTGCTCCCAAAACTTGCTTCCTATCTAGGTTTCAAGAAAGTGGTCCTACTAAACACCGCTCATCTTCCACCCCAACCCACATACGAACTTAACCACAGGAAGTGAGCCCAAGGTTTTTGCCTATGGCATTAAAAGCAAATACTGTCTGCAATTTGTATGGCTTGGATAATGAAACAAAAAGATCAGACATTAGGTAAGACAAAAATTAAAGAACCGAGATTGCTTTCCTCCTGTACTCCTGCCCCAGATAACAATTCTACTGACTTAATGAATGCTGTGGATCACCTGAGGGCCTTCCCAGCGGCTCTGTCAGTTAACTCAGTCTAAGTGAGCAGACCACATGCTGTGCCTCCCTGCAAGCTGCTGCAGCCTCTTCACCTGCAGCTGTCAGGCAAGGGGGGCTTGGCTTACCTAGAGCTGTCTTTTGCCTTTGTAGCTCTTCAGCCATTTTCTCAAATTTCTTTTGAAGTCTTTTGTCATTTTCTGGTGTTTTTGGAATAAAGTCCTTGGGCTGCATACACTTGTGCTAGAGAAAAAAAGAACATAAACATTAATGGTAGTGTACATTGTTCTTTTTTAATTTAATTTTCTAATTTTAAAAGATTTACTTGTTCTTATGTGGATAAATGTTAACCTGCATTTATGCATGTATACTACATGCATGTCTGATGCCCACAGAGGACAAAAGAGGGTGTCGGAGCTCCTGGAACTAGAGCTAGGGATGGTTGAGAGGCACCATGTAGGAGCTGGGAAGAGAACTCAGCAACGTTCTCTACAAGTGATCTTGACTGCTGAAACATTTCTCCAGTCCCTACGACTACTGATTGTTTTTAAAACGGGAGAAAAGCCCTTCCTATACAATTTTGGTAACTTTAATGATATCAAAATTAAAAGAACTTTCTAATAAGTTGTTTATTATACTGTATGTGAGTTGGCAATATTTATTTGAGACATTATTTTTATAGACTTTACAGAATTTATGTGACTAAGTAAAAGGGTGTATACTGTAAAATAATCATTTTCTGAGCTATTTTGCCAGCATTCAGCAGCCAAGAAGGGTCCCAGAAGTAGCCTTGGCACTCAGCTATTCTCAGATCATCTTCACTCCAATCACACAGTAACACCAAAGCAATTATTCCAGTTACTAAAGAAACGAATCATCGGTTCATTATCTTCACTGCTGCTGCTTAATCTTGAAAGCGCTCTGCTTCTGGCCCTTGCAGCTGCACGCCCCACTTTTGTTCTTGACTTGCTGGGTCGCTTAGGTACTTGGTCATTGTCAGGCACAGTCCTTTGTGTCAGGCACTGGTCTTCAGCCTGTGAGAGCTGGCACAAGAGTGAGGAGTGACAGGGAACAGCCTTAGCGAATGACTAGGTTCTACCAGTACATGCTGGGAAGTCAGTTCAGCAGGCTCACAGTGTGAACACTAACAGTGCTGCCTTTAGACAATGGGTCAGTCTGTGCAGTGTGTCCACACTGTTCTGTTAGGAGGATTAGCAGTTTGCCTGGAGTCCTCTTCCCATGAAGGAGGGAAGAGCAGGAGAAAAAGGTTCCACTCTGTGACCTGAGTACTGGGGTTCAGTGCATTAAAAAAAAAAAAAAAAAAGACTCACAAAACCTCAAAATAGCAATGCTTCCAAATCCAGACAGCACCTTGGAACTCAGGTTACCAAGTGAGACTGACAGAACCAGGACAATAGCCAAAAGCAGAAAGACCTACTTCTGCAACGGACGCTAGCAAGTGCTGGTGGGTAATGAGACATCTACACAGAGCCACAGAAAAGCTGGAACCTGAGTCTGCTGAATGCACTTGAGGGGAGCACAATCCAGACAGAGGGAACAGATAATATGACGGTGTGTTTAAACTGTTTCCTGAGCAGCAAGCCATGGGCAGGCTGGGGCAGAGGGAGAGGGAGAACACAAAAACTGCCCTCCAAGCACATAAAACAATGTTTCTCAAGTCATGTTTAACTTGCAAATGCATTTGGAAAAAGGATAAAAAGGAAGGCTTTTAGAAGTGGTAAGTGGGGCTGGAGCGATGGCTCAGAGGTTAAGAGCACTGTCTGCTCTTCCAGAGGTCCTGAGTTCAATTCCCAGCAACCACATGGTAACTCACAACCGTCTATAGTGATATCTGGTGCCCTCCTCTGGTGCACTGGCACACATGCAGGCAGAATATTGTATACATAATAAATAAATCTTTAAAAAAAAAGAAGTGGTAAGTGTACTGGTAGTGACTATTTATGCATCAGGCTAGGCAAAGTTTAAAGATAATACAGCAGCATTGGGCAAGAAAGAGGCGCACTTGCACACCACTGATGAAAGCACCAAATCTAATCACTGGCACAATGAGCCAACAATTTCACTTTTATGTTTGTGAGCACAAGAATTAAATGCACATCTCCTATGTAATATGCTTCATATCTGCGATACATACATACAGGAAAGGCCCTCTCACAATGTGCAACATAAGATGAAATTAACATGATCAAAACTATACTATTAAGCCGGGAAGAAAAGGCATCCTAGCAAACTCAGCACCTAGCTCGGCAGAGCCACACTCGGCACAGCAGGTACATGAGCTAGCACATAGTAAGCTCTGAGGACTCTTACACAGGTCATTATTCAAGCTGAAGTGACAGAAGGAAGAAACATCAGAGACGCCTGATGTGCCTGAGTTTACTAAGTTTGGTAAAAGAAAACGGCACATTCCATCGATGTTTTTCTAAGCCCTTTACTTTAGTGTATCACAGAACAAGAACTTCCTAGCATCAGATGGGGAGGTGTAGAGAAGTCTTGGGGGAGCTTTGTTCTCACTGCCTGGCACCAGGCTTACTGTGGTAAGCATGGAGGATATACACTATGAACTAGTAGCGCACAGCTACTTCTTTTACTTTGTACAAAGTATACAGTTCTCTGAGTCCACCTTAATTAGGTCATCGACTCTAACAGTGGTTCTTATGTGAGAACAAGGTGCTTTGATTTTTCACAGTGAACTATATACTTAAAGAAGCAGCAGCCAGCTGGAGGGATGGCTCAGCAATTGAAAGCACAGACTGCTCTTGAGAAAGACCTGGGTTTAAACCTTAGCACCTACTTGGCAGCCCACAACCACCTGCAAATCTAGCTCCAGGGATTAACTGCCCTCTTCTGATTCCATGAGTACTAGGATTGCATGTGGTGCACAGACACAGACATAGGCAAAACATACAACACACAAAATAAAAAAATTAACAAAAAAGAAACCCAAAGCATCTGAAGGGTGCCCAGTCTTGGGCAAGTTTTAATTTCCCAAGGCTGACTACAACCTCTTCCATTTCCTATAGATTACATCAAAGTATTCATAAGCTAGCTAAGAACTCTACAGTTGATTGGAGATTTTATGTGAGAAGAGCAATAAGCTCAACAGCATCCTTAAGATACTCGAGGGAGCAAAAACTCATAATATCCCATCTGCACTAAAATAGCATACTTACTTTTCTTTTAACGAGGCTTGGTAGGTTTTCATTAGTATTCACTGCAGGGAACAAAGATTCATCGACATGAGCTCCAGCCATTCTGCATCTGTAGAACGAAGTCAAGGCAGTCCAGTGAGTAACTGTCTTTACTATATACACACAACATGAAAACTACATTATGTGTCAGGCAGAAGGTTCAAAGTTAATGTTTTTGCAATAATATATATACACATATACATACATATAATGCAAAATACAAGTCAATAAATATTCGATTTTCCAAAGTCTTCTTTACATGGTCTTCTCTTTCCAGTGCAAAAGCAGAAGAGAGTCAGTCATATTAGTACATTCCTATAATCCAAGCACTTGGGGAGATGATTTTCAAGAATGCCCCAAGTGACTGACAGAGTGTTAGGGTATTTGTATAGCAAGTGTGACACACTGGGTTCAATCCCAAGCCCTGCCAAAACAAAATCAGCACCCTCCTCCCTTTACTCCCTACACTGTTGATGCAGAAACCATCGAGCTAGAGAGATAGGGCACACTGCTGAGACACAACCAGGAGTTAGATATATATCTAGGCTGATGGACTCAGGATCAACAAGCTGTGGAGACAGTGGCTGGTAAGTCACACACCAGAGCAAGCCTGAAGGTGACATTATTCATGGGTACCCTGGAAGCAATACCAAGAAGGAAGTACCATCCAAACCCCACAGGTGACCAAGAACACTGAAAATTTTCTGCCCAGTTCAGAACCAAGAAACCAGTGGCTTGCTCTAAAACTAGGAGACCATGGAAGCAGAGAGGAACAGAGGCAGCCAGAACCCAGGTATCAAGAATACATCAGCCAACACGGCAGACAATGGCATAGGTATGGTCACCCTAGTACCTTGCATATAACCTGGACTAAACCAGTGGGGCAGTGTCACCAGCCAGCCAGCACATGTGGAACAATGACATGGAAATTTCCCAACAGAAACATTCCTACCAGAGTCTGGGAAGACACAAGGAAGGTGTGACATCTCCTGGCAAAAGTGCAGAAACTCAATCCCAAAGGTACTCTTTTGAACTCTCTGGGCACTGGATACCCACATATCTGGTTGAAAAGCTTGAATCATAACAAGCTGCACATTGTCTCTCTTCAGTAGTTTGCTACTGTTCCCCATGAAACACCACATGGGGAAAGGAGCTCCACCCACCAAGGTAGAAATATCGACAGATACGATGATAATTTTAACATGATTTTCTCTTTGTCTTTTTCAATTTTCATTCTTGCATAAATACCTTCTTTTAACATTTACTTTTATTTTATTTTATGGGTATAAGTATTTTGTCTGCATGTTTATCTGTGCACCATTTGTTTGCCTTGTATCCATAGATACCAGAGAGGGTATGAGACAATTGTGAGCTGCCTTGTGGATACTGGAAATTGAACCTAGTTCCTCCATAAGAACAGTCAGTGGTCTTAACCTCTCCAGCCTGCATAATTTGTCTTAACGGTCTTGCATGGATTTTGGTATTACTTGATTGTAATGGTTCTACAGATAGCCCAGTCGCTCTTCCTGTTCCTATTGCGTTTCTTCTCTCTTCTCTATCCCCTCCACTTTCTACCTAACTTTAACCTGTAGCTGTACTAATCTCTCTACTGTAGATCCCAGCAGTAACCAGGTTTCTCCTTTCCATCTACTTTTCACTCATTATCTTCCTTCATTTAATCTAATTCTCATCCCTGTCCTTACTCCTCAGTCTATTTCCCTTCCATTCCTGACCTTAGTAACTAGTGTCTTTATATCTACCATACTATCCCAGCTTCACTATTCCTGAATAACTGCAGTTGGAGAAATGACTAAGTACCACAATGTGTGTGGTGAGCCTCTCCAGAAGTTGTGGCTGCTTCTCCCTATCTATAGGTGGTTCATGATCTATATCCCCCAATCCATTAGGAAGGAATGACACCTCCATCTTATTACAAGCCATCTTATTATTCTCATGCAAATACTGCAAGTGAAAGGATACAAACAATAAGGCCGCTGTCTCACGCTGTTTGTTAATCCCAGCTCTCAGTGAGATCATGGTCAGCCAGAGTTACATGATGAGAACTTGTCTCAAAAGAAGAATGGAGAAGTCTTGAAATTTTACCAAGAGAAGTAAATACAAAGGACACAAATAGGAGAGGAAGAATTCAGTGTTCTTATTTGTAAAAGGTATGATCCTATACCCAAGGGGCCAGAAAGCTTCCATCCACCATGAAACTGCTGATAAACACTGCCAGCAAAGTAGTAGATACAAAATCAACATTTAAAACAAGTCAGTAACTTTCCTATACACCACCACTACACTGAGAAAGATGAGGCAGACAATCATAGTTAGGATAAACCATCCCACAAAGATTTCTGGTCCCATGAGGACTTTATGCCATGCTCAAAAGCCAGCCTCCTATGCTTGTGGGCTCTACCTAAGAAGAGATGGGTGGGGAAGGGGTATCACAAGACAGGCCACTGAAAGAATAATTTCCAAGGGTGAGAGAGTAACCAAGGGCACTGTAGTACTAGGGTAGGAGCCACTGAAGGTATACAGGAACCGTGCAGGCACAAGAGGGCTGGGGACATACCTGAGCTACTTTGTTTTTGACCTTTGGGTAAAACAACAGAAAACAAAAAACAAAAAACAAAAAACAAAAAGGACACAGAGCAACAAAAAACAAGGAGCAGATGCCTGGGGAAGGTAAACAAACAAACAAACAAACAAAAAAGGAAACCCCCAGCCCAGCATAGCTGCAGAAGTCAAGGACTCCAGTTTCTCTCTAGCCTAAGGAGTCAGGGGCAGGACAGACGAGTAGGGGAACAGGTCTGGACATGGGTTAGAAACGCACACTCCCCTACCACCAGGATGGAGGCCTGAGGTCAACGTGAGACAAAGGTGAGACAACTGGAAAAACACAGGGATTGCAGGCAGTGCTCAGGGAAGGGAAGAGCTACACCATGACAAGAACTGAGCCAACTACCTACTTCCTATCAGGACTGGAAGCAAGGCCAGTGGCTTAACAAAATTTATCATGTACACTGGCGTAAAAGAAAAAGTACATTTGTGTGCAAGGAATGCATAGGTGTTTATGGGAGCAGGACACCCAGAGGGAGACTGGTTAAAAACACATTTTCTGTGGCTGAAGAAATGGCTCATTACTGTTCTTGCAGAGGAACTGGGCATGCTGACTCAAACCATCAAACCATCTGCAACTATAGTTGAAGGGATCTGATGCCTTCTTTGGCCTCTGTGGTCACCGCATGCATGTGCTAGACATACATACAAGCAGGCATCCACACATAAATAAAAATAAATAAATCTTAAAACAAACACTAGCTAATGTCCACAAAGGGCCTCCAGGCACAGCTCTGGAAATTATTTAGGTTAAGGCTAACCCCCGAGAATGTCCTTGACGAATTATCTTGACTACAGCTTAGTTATGGATCTTGGACTCAGAAAATGGGGAGGCGCTGAGCTCTAGCATGTATGTGTCATGGCTCTCTGCTCTTGGGACATAACAGAACCAATTCACTCATCCCTCCACTGCTATGACCTCACTGCTCCGATGGACCACAACCTGGAATTGTGAGTTCAGCAAACCTTTTCTCCTTAAGTTGCTTTTGTCAGGGTATTTTTGTCACAGGAAAGGAAAAGCAACTAAGCTACACCCCAAATCCTGTTTGAGGCTTTTCCTTGTTTGTGCATATGTGTATGTGCATGCATTCATCCATACAATCATTATTTGATCAGAAAAAGGAAGAAAATAAAAACGTGATGGAACTTGCAAGAAGCACTTGTACAAAATGCCCAGAACTGGAAACTACAAAGGCAGAAAGTGCACTAGCAGTTGCTGAGGCTTCACACATGGGGGTGAGGCTAAAGGGAACAGGCTGCAGTCCAAGGGACAAGCACGTTAAAATTGCGGAGCTGCGCAGCTCTTCGAGTGTGTTTAAAAGCAGTAAACTGCATACTTTAACTGAGAAAATTGTACGGTGTGTAGATTCCAACCTGAGAGACTGCTATATATCCACTCTAAACAGCTAAATTCAAATGACAGACAAATCCCAAGTGTGGGTGAAGGCATGGAACAAAAGAACGCTCACACTGCTGTAGGAACATAAAACCATGCCGCCACCTTGTTTGGGTAATAAACCACCAGAAATGAAAACACAGAAAGGCACAAACACAAATCTCCATAACAACTTCATTCATAGTAACCAAAAATGGAAAACTGTTCAAATTTCCGTCACTGGCAAAGCACCGTGGTATGTACATGCAATAGATACTACTTGGCTAAACAAATGAAAGGAAACTATTGCTGTATAAAACATGGAGAAATCTCTAAAACATCACACTGAGTGAAGGAAGCCAAGCAGTACATTCTAGCTTCTGGCTTCAGAATCTGGATAGGAGGCCTCTCTGGGGTGAGGGAGAGACAGAAGGAGGCTAACTGCAAAGGGCAGGCAGTACTCGGGGGTTATAAGTCCCCTATATTTTGAATTTGGTGGCTATGACAAAACACACTGATCTGTGAACTCAAATGGATATATTGTGAGACAGGTCTCACAATGTACCCCAGGCTGTTTGGAACTAGTTATAAAGGCTAATCTGGCCGTGAAATCTCAGTGACCCTCCTGTCTCAGCCTCCCATATGCTAGTGTTACAGACATGAGCCACCACTCTTAGTTTCAGCTATACTTTTACAAATCTGGTTTTAAGAAACAAACCCATCATTTAAGCCTACAGAAGCCCATAGCTTCAGAATGGTCCTAACAGAAGAGCTGGGTGTACTGACTCATGCCAATGACCTCAACGCTGCGGAGGCAAAAGATGCTCAACCTGAAGGTCAGCCTGAGCCACAGCTGCATGGTGAAATGAGAGAAGGTGGGAGATGAAAGGGAAAAAAACTGAAACAAGAAAAGCCAGCAAGAACAGTGAAAGATGAGCACGAGGGAAATGTCTCTTATGTGTCTCTTTTCTATTCTGTTATGAGTTTAAGAGTAGTTTTGCCAGCTTGTTCTGCTGAGGAGCACAAGGAGAGACAGTTGGGACTCATCTGAACAGAAAAGCAACTGACCTGGAGATCTGATCACCAGATGTAGAACATCACAGGTCAGCTCCTGTGGAATGTCTGCATCAGCTCTGGCATGCAGGCACTACCAACATCCTTCTGGTTTACAAAAGAAGTTTAGCTCACAGATTAGTTGCGCAGGTTTATAAAATTACTAAACATCGCTTATAGCTGGTGGTTTGGGGAAAGCCTTGATTCCTACCAACAAACTGTGTGACTGACCAAGGTGATACAGTTGTAGAAGACACATTTTGTCCAACGTTAGAATAAGCATCTCAATAACTCACCAATCAGAGTGACAGGGTGTAAAAGCTCAGGTTCAGAATTCAGTTAATTCCCACTTGAAATGAAACACGACGTGTAACATAAATCTAGGCATAGGACTTGCATGTCACATTTGTGTTAAGGTAAAAACTCGCAGTAAACTAGGCATGGTTAAACACATTTTTAATCTCAGCACATGGGAGGCAGAGGTAGGTGTATTTTTGTGAGTTCAAGGCCAGCCTGATCTATTCTAGTGAGTTTCTAGCCAGCTCAGGCTACAAAGTGAGACCCTGCCTCAGAGATGGATCAGCAGTTAAGGGAATGTAATGTTTTTTCAGAGGACTGTAGTCCGATTCCCAGACTACATGTCAGGCAGGTCACAACCAGCTCTAACTCCAATTCCAAGGAGATCTGATGCCTCAGGTCTCCCTGGATAACTCATGAGCATATATACACACAGAGACAAAATTAAAACTAATTAAACAAACTCTAGCAATAACAAAAGTCCTCACATTTATCTAGCACTCCATCAATATGATTAACAGAAAATGCTTCCTATTAATTTCTATTAGTTTGCATTTCAGAAATGCAAATTGGTAACGTTAGTACTCCATCTAGTGGCCAAGGCGAAGAACGTTTCAAGACAGCACTGACAGCTAACATCTATAGCCATTTCAGAGTTGGGGAAGGCCACAGCTGCTTCCTTCCCACTAGTAAAGTCTCTTCATAAAGGACCAGTCGCTTCCCACTTCCTCCCCTTGGCCAGCCATGCTAGTCCTTCACCTCTGCCAAACTGCTGACTTTTATCCCCACACCAGTCAATGAACTGCCTAGGCAGCAGTGTAATATTCTTCAATGCAGACTACCGCATTAGGTACTGAGGGGTTGGACAGGGAAGGGCAGACGTGTCTGAAAATTCAGCTGGCTGAAAAGGAATCCCCCGGGGAAGAACACAGGAAGGGTTTGAGGGTCTCTAAGCAGAGAAAACACAAATGGATCTGAACTGGGGCCTGAGCTCTGGGCACTGAACTCAGGTTGTACCCAGTGAGGGGCAGTACAGAGCAGAGCAGCTGCACACTGGCTTCCATCTTTGCCCAGGCTGGCTCCAGAGCCTCAAGTGTTGCAGGACACAGGATTATATTCTTAATATACTATTGGATGTTACTGAACCAGGTGCCAAAAAACAAAAACAAAAACAAACCCATGCAATTATGTAAATACGAAAAGGAAGGGCACATAGGAAAATAGCATAGTGTCTGCTGCTAAGCCACGTGAAGTTCGCCAGTGCCATCTTTCCTCATGCCACATTAGATGTCAAGTTGCTTTATAACTTCTGTAAGTCCAATGCATCCTACAGTTCAGCCTCCTCTTCGAAGAGGACAATGAGCTTGAACCAGGATGCACTCATTAGAAGGGTAGCCAGAGGACTCTCATGGGCCTGCACTGCTGGGCACGACTACCACACACTGCTCCAGAGAGATGAGTGGCCGCTGTGGGTTTTCCACAACTCCCCTTCCTTGCAACATCACCTGCTTGCCAGCCACACTGATCCCCAAGGACCCTAACCCTCCCCAGGCTGAGGCCCTGGCCCTGCAACAGTCTTAGAGCTTCCTTTAACAGGCTGATCACAGCTGACTGAGGCATTTCAATGCTTTTTCTGTTAATGAGGGATTTAAATTTTTAACTCCTGATCATCTTCTTCAGAAAACTCAACCAAGAGACGAGAGCCAGGTTGATCTTTAATTATTCTGTCTTCATCATTTGTTTCCTTGGATATAAAATTTTCTGTTGTCTAAAGGGAAAGGCATTTTCATCGGAGACTGTTGCAATCTGAGGCGTTGTGTCCAACAGAGCCCACACACACATGATCACTGTCAATGAAAAGCTGGTGACTCTGGGCAGTTAAAAGAGAAGCCAGACTGGTGGTCAGCATAACAAAGGTCAGCTCAGCTACTTAAAATTAGGGGGGAAATGGGAATAAAAACAATGCTTTTAACTTACAAATGAAGATGTATCTTTTTATATTACTTAAAAGGGGAGAAATTAAGACATTCTTTCTAGGAAAATTTGGCAGCATATACCACAAAATACAATGGGCTAGCCCTTTTGAGCTAAAAACTCCATTTCTGGCATTTAAATAAAAATGTACAGAACAGTAATATATACAAAGGTTCGATGTCACACTGATTCTGATTGGAAAAAGGGCATGAAATAAAAATGTCACATCAGACCAGTTGTACTATTTCCTGCCCCTTGATTACATAAGGCTTATTTTTCCCCTTGCCTCACACATCCAGTTGGGAAGCCTGGGAATATTATCAAACTTGGGGATCACAACCTGTGCCCCAAGTCAAGTCTGCCACCCAAACTGATAAATCAATTAAAAGAGACAAACAGAAAAGCAGAAAACAGGGGCTGGAGAGATGGCTCAGATGTTAAGAGCACTGGCTGCTCTTCAAGAGGCACTGAGTTCAATTCCCAGCACCCACATGGTCACAACCATCTGTAATGATATCTGGTGTTTTCTTCTGGCTTTCAGGAGATAAAAAAAAAAAAAAAAGCAGAAAATAGATTTATTCAATGTCTAAACATTTTCTGCTGCACTAAGTAGAGGTAAAAAGCAGTTAGGCCACACAGCACACCTTTAATTCCAGTTCTCTGTGAGTTCAAGGCCAGCCTGGTCTACAATGCTGGTCTCAGGCCACACAGGACCACACAAAGAAACCCTGCCTCAAAAACCAACAATAAAACTCCTAAAAACAAACAAACAAAAACAAAAAAGGTGCTGGCCAGCTAAAGTGGAAAAGGGAAATGTCCCTGCAATAAAATGACTACAGCAACAGTGGGGAACATTCACCTTTGTCCTCCACCTGGAGTCAACTCACTGTGAAAGGCAGATACCCCAAAGGCATCTTAATCCCATTGAAAAGATGGATGGTTTCTAGAGCCATTGTTGAAAATTAGCTAACATTGTGGGCTTATATCCAGACTTTCAATTACTTTTATCTTTTTTTCAATTTTATTACTACTTATTAATTTGTGGGGGGGGTATGCACATATGCAAATCAGAGGACAACTAGCAGGGGTCTGTGCTCTCCTACCACCACATGGGTTCTGGGAATGAAGGTCGGGTCATCAGGCTTGGTGCCCAGTGTCCTTACAAGCTGACCCATCTCAAAGGTCCACAATTTTCCTTCATCTGTTATTCCACTTACAAAACTGGAAGTACCTTTATGCATTCCTGTTTATGTCCACACATAACTAGATTTTACTTTTTAACAATACATACAGACCTTTAGTTAAATATATCCTAGAACAAGCTTAAGATGTTTGTACATGGAGACCGGTTCCACCTTTTACAAATATGGATATGTAGGTTCACCGTGTGTGTGCAGTATCACAGAGGTAATGAGAGGCCATTGGACCCCCTGAAACTGGAGCTATGGATGATTTGGGGCAACCATGTGGGTGCTGGAAACTGAACCTGGGTCCCCTGAAAGAACAACTTGTGTCCTTAACACTGAGCCATAGCTCCAGCCCTCGTCACACAGTTTTAACAAATATAAAGTGATACTTTCCATGGCAGAGGTAATGGCTAGGTTGGCAGAGTATTCACCTAGCATGCAGAGAGTCCTGGATTGACCCCTAGGAGAGTATAAAGTGTGTCTTTAATCCTGAAGTTGGGGGTCATAACCTGTGCCCCAAGCCAAGTCTGGCAACCTGAACTCAATATGCCAATTAAAAGAGGCAAATTCTAGCTGGGTGCAGTGGTGCAAGTCTGTAATTCTAGAACTCAGGGAGGAAGAGGCAGGCAGATCTCTGGGAGTTTGAGGACAGCCTGGTCTACAAAGTGAGTCCAGGACAGCCAAGCCTACACAGAGAAACCCTGCCTCAAAAAACAAATAAACAAAACAAAACAAAACAAAACAAAAAAACAAAAAATAAAGTAAAATAAAAACAGAGAAAAACAAAACAGAAAATAGGCTAATTCCTGTCCCTAGAGACACTGCAGGTGTGGCTACCGTGTCACATGTGCGTCAATAGGTGGCAGAGAGGAGAGAGGCTATGTCTGTGCTCAGTGTTCTGACCAATGAACATCTGAGTGATTAGTAGCCTGACATTCCCTGGAGCCTGAGACAGCCACCAGTCTGGTGCCAGGCAGGCCTGGATGGGCTCCCAGGACAGGGTGCAAGCCAGAGACTAGAAGAACCCCACCTGGGACCACAGGCCCTGGGCAACAGTGAGCCTGAGACAGACAACCCCAAAGGGCCATTGGGGAGGGCTGGGAGAGAAGCAAGCCCAAGAAGACCACCAGAACAACCAACAGACAGGTGCCATGGGGCCAGGACAGGGAGCTACCCTGAGATAACAACCTGTTTGCCAACTAGGCCAAGTGGGCAGACCATTATGGGCAGACCAGTGTCACAATGTAAGACATAGCACTCCTGAGACCACTCTTGTGATGAGCCTAGACACATACAGAACCTAGGCACCAGTAAGAGGAACAAGAAAGTAGTGGAGAAATGGAAGAAAAAGAGAAACACAAAGATGGTGTCACAATGAAGAGAAGAACTGGAAACTTGAGGGTAATGAGGAACAGCCTGATGTGTAATGAGGAACAGTCTGATGTGAGTAGCTGGTGATGCTACCTGTGACCACATTGGGATCCTGGCCTGTTTCCACTGGAGGCCACACCTGGGTCTGTGGCCCTGGAACAGCAGGGATCTGTTACCACCAAAGGCCAGGCAGATACCCCGGTCTGGGCTACCTCCCAGAGACATACTGATGTCTTAGGGCCTTGCACCTTGCCTGGGCAGCAGGGTAGAGATGGCTCGGGTTGCAGAGGTTGCTGGTGAGCCAGCCCCAAGGGTGTGAGAGCAGAGCTGGTGGACTGACTAGCACAGATACCTCTCAGTCCAGATTCAGGGCTTTGAATTGGCCCAACACAACATCTACCCCATTGATGAACTGCTAGAGCGCATGAAGGGGCCAGTCCTGCAGATCCAAAACTACAGGATCTCCATGATACTTGGCAACAACAGGATTATCTAAGAGGATCCCAGTACTGATAGAGTAGCAGAAGCCAGAGACCTCATACCAGACCAATGAGTCATTGCAGTGAACATTTGCAAGCAATTAAGCCGGTCCTGATGAGACCTAATAGGCTAGGGTCAGAGGGAGGGGAGAAGGACCTCTGGAGAGTGGCATGGGAGGAGAGGCAGGAAGGAGGGTGGGATTTGGAGGGAATGAGGGAGGGTACTACAGCTGGGATACAAAGTGAATAAACTGTAATTAATATAAAAATTAAATAAAGAGAACACTCATCTGCAACACTGATAACTGTGCCATGAATTCAAGACTGTACACGTCATAGTCCTCAGGGGAATATCTAAGTTTTTCTGCTAAATGGGTATAGTATTAAACTGCTTCCTAAGTTCATATCTCCAAACCTCTATATTAGCGCATATTTCATCACTCATCAAAGACACATCTTTGATGATGTGTCTTTTTGCTCTAATAAATGATGATTTATAAAAGATCTTCAATTAGTCCTGATGCAAAGAATAAACGAGTGTGGAGGTCTCAGCTTTAAATAGAACATATCATACATCCTTGCTGAACACTCAAGGATCCTGATGGAAGAACAGAAAGATTGTGAGAATTCTACAGTAAAACATAATTTGCTGGAAATGATGTAGCATTGCATACATGGATTCATAGTGCCTGTGAGTATCTGAACATGAAATTATGGGAAGAAAAAGTGCAATGAGGAGATGGGAGGAACTGGAAGGGGTGGGATGAGTATTAGATTGACTAAAATACAGATATATGAATTTCCAACTAAATTATTATTGTATAAACTTCTTAAATTTTCCATTTACATGTAAAAATGATATCTAATTTAGTTTTAATCTGTATTGTATTGATTTCTACTTTCACTATACTTTTATGTAGAAGAGGTTTCAGTAAGGTTTAGTTGTTTGGTCTTTTATCATTTTGTATGTTGTTAATATGGTATTTTTTGCAAATACACTTTTTCAAACTGAGAAATTTTACAATGTTCCAAGTTTTCTAAGAGTTAATTTAATTGGTTTTAAATACTAAATAGCATCACAAGCATTTATTGAAACAGAACTTTTCTTTTATGTTCTGTGAACTTAGTTATTGAGTTGGCATACAATATTAAGCAAACCTTCCATTACTGATAATAAATCTGTTACTATATATGATCCCTGTGCATTGATAGATTCAGCTTGCTCCTATGGTTAAGGGCTTTTGTCTCTGCATTCATAGTCTGTTTTGTGTTGCCGTTGGTATTTTCTCTCTAGGTGTTCATCAATGCTGTGATGAAATTAAGAGGAAAACTTTTTTCCTAGTAGTATTTATACTATCAAATGATTTTTAAATACTGATGAATTCCTAGGGTGAAGTACTTGGTTTCTCAGGTGCCCCTATGAGAATATTTGCATCTAAAGTTCCACTTTAAAAGAAATACACTTCTTAAAAAAAAAAAAAAGTGTGGACAAAAGGGTACACTATGGGACACACTGTCACAGATTCCACAATGAGATTTTTCTTACCTCTTTTCGGGGGGGAGGTTGCAAGGATGGTGGGCAGATATGAGGGGAGAGGGGGTTGAGTGAGATTGGGGTACATGATGTGAAATTCACAATGAAGCAAGAGACAAAAAATAAAAGTCAAATTAATATTGGGAAGCACACACACACTCACACACAAATAAATAAATAGTAATAAAAATTTTTTTTAAAGGTAAGGATAATCGAGAGTCTGGATTAAACCCATAATATTAATCAATTTTCAACAATGGCTCCAAAAACCATAGCGGTGTTGGGGCACCTACCTTCCCATATTCGAAACAACAAAAGCAGAAGCTTCCCTTATCACACAAAAACATTCATTCAGAGTAGATGGCACACTTAAATGTAGCACACAAATCAGTAAGACCCTTAAAAGGAAACAGAGATATGAACCCTTTGTTCTGGATTAGGCAATGGTTTCTTGAAGGTGACATTCAAAGCACAAGCACCAATACCAACAAAACAATCACAAAAAAAGTTTCTATGTCAAAGAAATAAAACTAAAAAAGTGAAGAGAAATGCATAAAATGAGAAAATCAAGGTTTGCAAATAACATGTATTATAAAACTTGTATCTCCAGAACACATAAAGAATTTCAAAAGTAGGCTTTGGTGTAGCCTGGTAGTTACCAGCAGAGGACACAGGAAGATGGCCACATACAGGCCAAGGATATCTCAAACACCTGAGATCCTCAGCTTCCAGAGCTCCCACAATGCAAGTCTACAGCACTTTGTTAACAGCAACAGGAGCTGACAAAACAGTGTTGTCACATTCTCCATGACAACGACTTACTTTTCAACCCAGAGGACAGATACCAGCTTTGCCCCTGTCTTCTGGGCTTTGTCCCAGGTGCTCTGATATCCATCTTTGAAGATCACATGGGTCACTTGCTTGTTGAAAGTTTTTGAAACCTGTGGACAAAATGCAAAAACAAAACACTCATTATATTCATAATTATAGTCATAATTTCTTAAAGTGATCAAAAAGAACACTGTTCAAAATTTGTCAAAATGAAATTATCAAAAACCCTTACCCCAGAATTTCACTTCTAAGAATGCACCAGAAAAGTACTGTGTAAGTGTGGAACGATGTTTGAAAACACACCTGCTTTTGCCTAGCACGGGTGTATACAACTTTAATCCCAGCACCCAGCACTCAGGAGGCAGAGGCAGGAGCATATCTGAGTTTGAGGTCAGCCTGGTCTACAAAAGAGTCCCAGGACAGCCAGAGCTACCTAGTGAGACCCTGTTTGAACCTCTCCCTACCAAACTACACCTGCTTCAGTTAGAACGAGGATTAGCATTCAGGCAACCCTTACCCCCAACCCCAATAAAGTGTCTGCTTATGTCACCTTTGCTCCCCTCACTAAAGCTTCCAAGCATAGAACAGAGTAGGAATCCTTTGAGTATAAAGTGAACAGGAGAGAAGAAACCAGGAGGAGCCCCTGATGATCAAGGGGCATGCAAAGAAGAACAGACAGTTAAGAACACTTGCTCTTCTTGTAAAGGAAGTACGAAAGCAAATACAAAAAGGAAGAGATTAAAAGCAAGTCTGGTGACAAGACTTGGTGGATGTAGGAAAGCACCTGCACCTTCAAGCCTCATGACCTAAGTGTGTTCCCCAAGCCTGCTCAGTAGGAGACGACCTCCTCACGGATGGTATGGCGCTCTTGCTTTCCAACCACACATTTCAAGTTTTTTAAAAAAATAATTGCCTTTCGAAAACAGAAAAGAGACTGGGGGCCTAGTTCAGCTATAGTGTACTTGCCTAGAATGTGTGAGGCCAGAAAATCTCTCCCAGCACAAAAGGAGAATAAAGCAAAGGACAACTGGCTTCTCTTAAGTTTCACAGCCACATAGAGCAGTAGTTTTCAGACAGTGCACAGGTGTTACTTTTGTAAACAGCCATTCCCAAGGCAACCAGAAAGAGCCCAGCCTAGCACCTGGGGCTGTTTCCCCAAGGCTTCCATTAAAATCCTAGACAAATAAGCAGCACCTCTAAACATCTTTCCGGAAGAGTGCTGGATACTTAGTACAAGCCTTAGAACAGAGGAGAACCTGATAAAATCCCACACCTTGGACAGAGCTGACACATGTTACATCTAGACACAGGCATGAACCACAATATATACTGGCCCTCCTAAAATAACACTCCACTTGGAGCCCCACAGGTCAGCGTAACAAAACATGCCGTGTCTCTTCAATAAAAAGTAGGGTGACCGCCTAGACAGAAGGTCCCTAGTTTATCACGGTTTTACTTAGGAATGTTTTATTCTGAGGTGCTAGAAGAAATGGTATTTTGTTCTGGCTGGTTAGGAACTGTAGGATACACATCATACCTCATGATGATACCTCATGATGATGATACCTCTCAGCCAGTCCCACGAGCTTCCATTCCACACACACTCAGAGTTGCTAAGCTCTGTGCGTATCAATTACATTTTAATACAGTACTATGCTGTGTGTATTAAAAGCATTTTCAATTTTCAGAAAAATTTTTTTAAACAACATGTATTTTAGGTTCTTAATTCCATTGCAAGTGGCGGGGCATCTGTTCAGCCTTTGACCTGACTTCACAGGGTTTAGGGGGGCTAAACAAGGCCGGTACTGCTCTAATACTACCTTACTGCACCCCATCCTCATCCTGCTTTGAGTTACCCTGTCACCCATTTATCCACTTCATTTAGCCTGTCAGTGAACATCTCCTGAATGCCAATAAGCAAGTAAGCACACTTTGTTCAAAGCAAAACTCTCCATCAGAGCAGTCTATGTTCCGTTGTCTCTATTTCTTCCAATGCAGGATTCTCAGACTCTTCTTGAACACCATTACCTCTATAATGGGAAAGTGAACTAAGGTAATGGCCTCACAGGTTTCAAATCTCAAGAATATCTTACCTTTCTTCGGTTGTTCTGAACACCCCTCTTTTAAATTCTACCATACTTGTTTTCAATATTCTCCTTACAATTTTTCTCTCTCTTGACTCTTAAATTGATGGTCAGGCCATCACGGGTCCTTAAATAGTCAAAAGACTTCATCTCTTCCTTCAGCACTCTTCACTCTAACGAGAATCTGAGTAAGGTGCTATCTCCTGACCTCTGAGATCTTGACCCCTATGTCACTGTAGCTGTGACTGGCTCAATCATGAACAATCCATGTCTGTGAGATGTTTCCAGTATGCCTAAAGTCATAATCTTCCCTTAAAAACCTGCTCATTCTGAACCTTTACTCTTCTGAGTCCAAGTACCAGCCCACACAGAACCAATGCCCAACTCACGTTTCCCACTAGACTCCTCCTCATAAATGCCTCCAAGACCATCTGCTCTGTAAGCACAACTGTCCAACTCATATTTTGTTTGTCGCCTACCACTTACTCACTACCTGGTCCCCTGTGTTCTAAGGAATAGCTTCCCTAACAAGAAAACACCAGCAGGCTATCAATCATTTTGATATTAATTTCTTACCGTTGCTCCCATATCCTCGAGTTGTTTTGTAAATGTCTTTGAGTAATTCTCTGTCCCTTTGGAAGACCATACTTCAACATAGGCCACAATATCTGAAAATAAGCAAGATATTAGCAGAAACTACACTCTGGTAATTGCGCCCCCAACAGGTTTTTCTCTTGTTCTGTTTATGTTAGAAAAAAAAAAAAATCAATGAAAATTTCTATTAGGAATCTATTCAAAATATTATCACTGCTATTTTGGTGGTATTTTAAATCTTCCTAATCCAGGCTTAATTATCCTGGATTACGCTTTCTGTAAAGAAACAGTAATTATTCCAGGCTTTCCAGGCCAGGCTATCTTCCAACAACACAATTTAATGGCCATGGTATCGACAGTGCATTGACAAGCTAATATAGTTAGGTCCAATAATTTTTTTCATGGAGCTTAGCATATTAGCACATGCCTGTAATCTTACCACTTAGGGTTAGAAGGTGGAGGTAAAGAGGGTCAAGAATTCCAGGCCAAAGCACAGCAGTGGTAGAGCACACCTTTAATCCCAGCACTCAAGGCCAGCCTGCTCTACAGAGTGAGTTTCAGGACAGCCCAGGCTAGAGAAACCCTGTCCTAAAACAAACAAAAAAGAGTTCTAGGCCAGCCTCAGCTATATAGAAAGATGGAGGCCAGCTTGGGCTATAGGAGACTACATATAGCAATAGAAAAGGAAGAAGGAAAGAGAATTTCATATAATTTTCACTTGCCATTTTTTTCATTTAAAATTAGAAGAAGATGAACTCAGTCCTCATGTGAATAGATGAGCTCGGAAGTCTGGGTAGGGAGGCTCCCCTATTCTTAGGAATAGGGGAAAGGGAATTCGGGAGGAAGGGTGGTGCTACGAAGAGGGGAGGGAGGGGCCTATGACAGAGATGTAAATTGAATTAAAAAAAAAGTAAAATTCGAAGAAGGGCTGGAATGTAGCCCAGTTGCTAGAGTGCTTATTTAACATGTACTAGGTCCTACCACAAGCATAAACCAGGCTTGAAAGGTCACACCTATAATCCCAGTTCTAGGAAGGAGGATCAGAAATCTAAGGTCAGCCTCAGCTACATATGTACTAGGCTAGCATGGGTTAGAGACTATATCCAAAAAAAAAAAAAAAAAATTGTCAGGTGGTGTTGGGACACATCTTTAATTCCAGCACTTGGGAGGCAGAGGCAGGCGGGAGCTCTGTAAGTTCGAGGTCAGCCTGGTCTACAAAGTTAATCCAGGACAGTTGGGGCTACACAGAGAAACCCTGTCTCAAAAAACAAAAAACAACAAAAATTTCCAGGTGTCCCTCACTAAGTAATTTCTAACGAATAACAGAGAAACACTTAAAAAAATGCTCGAAGTCCTTAGTCATCAGGGAAATGCAAATCAAAACCCTCAAAATTCACTTTACACCCATCAGAATGGCTAAGATTAAAATTTGGTACAACTAAAGAAGGTGAGCTAAGGGATCAAGCCTCACTCAGAAAGGCAAACAGGGCAGACATCAGGGAGAAAACAGAGACTAGGGCAGGAGCCTACCACAGAGGGCCTCTGAAAGACTCTACCCAGCCAGGTTATCAAAGCAGATGCTGAGACTCATAGCCAAACTTTGGGCAGAGTGCTGGGAATCTTATGAAAGAAGGGGAGATAGACTTCCTGGAGGAGACAGGAGCTCCACGAAGAGACCAACAGAACCAAAATATCTGGGCACAGGGGTCTTTTCTGACACTGATACTCTAACCAAGGACCATGCATGGAGATAACCTAGAACCCCTGCACAGATGTAGCCCATGGCAGCTCAGTGTCCAAGTGGGTTCCCTAGCATGGGTAGCAGGGGCTGTCTCTGACATGAACTCAGTGGCTGGCTCTTTAACACCCTCCCCCCCCCCCCCCCCCCCGCCTCCGTGGGGCCAGCCTTACCAGGGGCTACAGAGGAGGACAATGCAGCCAGTCTTGATGAGACCTGATAGGCTAGGATCAGATGAAAGGGAAGAAGGACCTCCCCTATTAGTGGACTGGGGGAGGAGCATGAGAGAAGGAGGGAGAGTGGGATTTCGAGGGGACGAGGGAGGGGGCTACAGCTGGGACACAAAATAAATAAATTGTAATAAATTAATAAATAAGTTAAAAACCAATTGCAGGTGTCCCATTGCTAAGTAATTTCGAGCAAAGCAAAAGACCTGGTTTTGTTCACAAAATACTGTGGTATTATTATGAAAACAGTCACCTCTGGCTACCTACAGAATTGTGCGCACTGCAGGTCTGTTCTTTCAGCTCTACCACGCCAAGTCCCTCCCTACAGACCTCTTTGCTCAAAGCCAAACTCTACACACATCAGTACACTCCTCAGTTTGTGGAGTCAGGCTGAGACAGCAGATACCCTGGAGGCTCACCCTTCCGCCCCCCTGCTAAGTAAAGGAGGAACGAGCCTCTACTCCCTTACCTAGAAACTGCACAAAGTTGTTGGAGAGCTCCGCAAGTGTCAGCTCTACTCCGGTAGGACCCACCAAGAGGCCACTCCCATTATTACCAAATTATTACTTTTTCTGATTCCGGGCGCTAGAGGCGGGAGGCTCTCAGAAAGCTAAGATGGGACCCATCCTCCTGCCAGCTGTCCAGGGCCATGGCAGGGACTCCGGGGAGGTGAAGACCACATGATGAGCATGTGTAGGGGGAGAGGGAGTGTCCACACAGGTGTTCAGAGGGAACTCCAGGGTGGGAGGCTTCCCGAGTCTGAGGGGAACCCGGATGTGAGAGGACCCCCCCCCGGGCCCTCCCCGGTGTAAGAAGACCTGAGACGTGAGCAGACCCCGGTGGCGGCCACGCGTCCCACCGCCCGCCCCCCAACTGAGCGCGTCTCCTCACCCTTCAGGAAGGCGGCTCCAGCGCCTCCCGCGGCCTCCATGAATGAACCCGGCGCGGCTGGACCGAGCGTGCGCTGGCGGGGAGGCAGAAAGGTGCGCATGCGCGGGCCGCGGCCCCGGGGATTCGGCGTCTCAGGGTTGGGGTGTGCGGAGGAACCCTGCTCTCCCCACTGCCCTCTCCGCGCACAGTGCAGCAAAGACCTTGAGCCCTCGTGGCGGCTCGGGCGCCGGCAACTGCGGGCGGCGCCCTGGCTGGAGTCTGTCCGCCGCCGGGCGGCCTTCGGGGCAGGTCAGGGCCGCGTCGCTTCTGCGGGCTGGGCCGCGGCCTCCTCCACACGGCGCCCGGTGACCCGGTAGGGGGACCCCGCTCCAGGCCCGCACCGTGCAGCCGGAGTACCGCTCCTGGAGCCTCTGAGTGTGCTCGGGTCTTCAAACCTCCCGCCAAAGAGGTTCTGAGTGGCAGAGCCGGAGACAGGCCCGCCTCGCCACGCAAGGGCTGCTGGGAAGGGGAGGAGGCCCTAGGCATTTAGGGAGGTTACCGGCCTGCAAGGTCCCGTTGGTGTGCTGATAAAGTTCTCCTTTAGGCTCCTTAAGCCGGGAGCGTTAAAGGCACCTTGTTTGATTTGGTTAGACAGGATGTTTTTGGGTTTATATTTATTTATGTTACATGCATGAGTATTTTCCCTGCATGCACATATGTGCACCATGTGCGTGCTTGGTGTCTGGAGGTCGGAGGAGTGTGTCAGACCCTTTACGGGAAGGAATTACTCGTGATTATGAACCACCGTCAGAGCAAATGTCCTTAACCAGTGATCCATCTCTATAGACCCTGGTTGGTTTTTTGGAGAGAGGGTCTTGCTTTCTAGCTCAACACGCAGTAGTCCTCCCGACTACCCTTCCCAAGTGCTGGGATTACAGGCTGTTACCTCATCCAGCCCTACATCATATTTATTAAAAGATGTATGCAATGTAATACAAATGTATGCAATGTTCCTTTATCCATACTTCAGTCGTCCCCCGCCCCCTTGCTCCACCGTGAAGACCATAATCCTTTCACAAGCTTAAAAGCAGCACTAAAAATTAGGCGGAATCTTATAACCAACCTAGACTTACAAAGCGATATTTCTTAGGAGCATGCTTTGGAATTAGAGTGGACTTTTGGAAGTTTTTGTTGATCCTTGCCCCACTTTGCTAGCCTTCGAAGGCAATTTGTCCTTACTGTCTAAACTTTGCCCTCTGTCAGAAGATAAAATTTGCTGAATGTGGTGATACACACCTGGGGGGACAAGGATTGGGAATTGGAAGCCACCCTTGACCACACAGAGACCCTATGTTAAAAAAAAAAAAAAAACGTCAAAGGCCAGGTAATTAGCTACTATTGGGAATTCATGCATCAAAGCAGACTTTGCTCTCTGGATAGTGTGGGAGCTCTCTTTAGGCAGAGTCAGCTGCGCAACAGAAATGGCTAACTGTGGTACTTATTAGCACACCAAAGCCTGCCTTCAGGTTCATTCAGTACCTGTGGCTCTTACCTCTTCTCACCCCACCCCCTACTCTAAACTTCTCCAGTTCTGGGGCGTCAGTTCCCTAAGCTTCTCACTCCTATATAATCCTGCCATTTCAGCCTCTTGCCCCTTTCTTGGTCCTCTCATTTGCCTTCTTCTCTTCTCTTCCTCTCTTTCTCCCCTTTTCCCCATCCTCTCTCTCATGGCCTAATCCACCCAGCTGGCCATGCTCAATGTACTACTTTCTGTCCCTGCCCTGGACTCTTCCAGATGCCTCTGGCAGAACTCTCCTTCATATCTACAATAAAAACCTTCCCCTCAGCCTTACCTTAGAATGGTCATCTCTCACTTTATACAGACAGTAAGAGCAGGACTTGGCTTCCTAAGAAGGGAACGCAGAATCCAAACCATGGCTCAACTTTGCTTTTGAACTTCCCTATTTGACTAGCTTAGGTGGACTAGAATCTCCTCTTACTGTTGGGACCTTTCCGTTTCTTTAAACCTTCACTTGGATTATCTGGCATTTAGCATGACTGACTCCACTTTGGTTTGACCAGTTCTATTGGAAGGAAGCTCAACCCAAAACACAGGCCTCCCAGAATCTTTATTGAATTATTTCTCCCTCTAGACATACTCTCTCCCCAAGCAGGGTGTCAGTCAGCACAACTCCCAGCATCATTTTAAAGTTTGTGATCTCAAATCCGTAGTGAGTCTCAGTGAATCTGTGGCAACAAGAAAGAGTCAAGTTATTTAGCCCCATATGGGTGAAGCTTGAAATCAAAGTTGAAAATGGGCTTTTATTCAACTGAAAAGTTGCAATAGGTCAGATAGATCAGAGAGGACAAAGGAAATGTGGTAGATATTGTGGATCTCCATGAATGACTTACAGGAATTTCTTTTTTTGTTTATGTGTTTTCCCCTGCAAGCGTGAAATTCATTTTAAAAGGAAAGTTTAAGAAAAGTCTAGCAAATAAGTAGTAGGCTACATAATTTTTGGCCAGTATGACCCTAATCCCACTCAGAGAGGCTGAAACCAGTTGGATATTCTTCCATATTTATGTACACATTGGTAGATCATAAAGGGAGCTGCTACAGGAGATCTGTTGCTCTCTACTGGATTCCACCAGCACTGTATTCCCATGTGCACATTCCCACAAAGAGACATATACATGTGATTTAAAAAGCAAATCTCTAAAAAAGTACTGCATCTGTTTATGAGGCCTGTATTCTCAGGGTCAAATCCCCTCCCAGTGGCCTCACTCACCTAAGGCCATGACATTGAGGGCTAGGATTCCTTTTTTCTGGTGTGTGCTGCCCTGCACAGTGAGGGGTCGATTTTTCAACCTTGAACTTTGAGGAAACACCAACTTTCATATTATAGCAGTATCCTGTGTCATCGTTGATAAGATGCAACCTAAAAATCCTTTCTGTTAAGCTTGTTGTGCAAGTTACTTGGCGAGATATATATATATATCACCCCCATTGATGTCCTTCTTGTATTTTAATGTTAATTACTGGCCCTCAAGATCTGGTTACTGCCTGGATAAACCTATCCTTGTTGTGTAAATCTGCCTAAGACATTGGTTGATTAAAGGCCTAAAACCTGATAGGGCAGAATGGGGTAAGCATGGCTAAAAGTTCCTGGGCTTTGGATTCAAGAGAATCATGGGAAACAGATGGGAGGAGGAGACAGGAGGATGCCATGATGGATTAGCATGGAGAAGGAACCTTGTGGGCTGGGAGTGAGGACTCCAAAAATGGCATGGCTGGAGAAAACAAGATAAAAAATATAAGCAAGAATCTTGGGATTATGGATGGAAGGTAGCCCAAATAGGAATGGTTAAGATGGATGGCATTGAATGGGGGCTGGGAGATGGATGGTGGGGTTATTGACACAGTGTAGGTAGAATATTTGCCAAGCCCAAGGTAAATAAGGCCATTATAAAATCTAACAGGTATCTGTGTCTTATTATTTGTGATAATGGGTTAAATAATATCGACATGATAATCATAGGACAAATAATAAACATTATTTATCACAACACCCATTTTATTGCCAGCAACAAAGGCTGAACCTCCTAAAAGTTCTCTAAGTTCCCAAAACAGCACCACCAGCTGGGGCCCAAGTCCTGAAATGCCGGAGCCTAGGAGAGCACATTTCTCATTCAAGCCATCACAAATTGAATTAATTTAATATAGAAATTCTTTTATTTAAAGAAATTCTGATATAAAATATTATGTTTAAGCTTAAAGAGCTAAGGAGATGGCTTAGCAATGAAAGGCTTCACATACAAGCAGAAGTACAGACATACAAATAGGCAAAACACTTAGACATGTAAAAAGTTAATAAAAGCGGAGGGGTGGGGCTGTTTCTAACATGGACTCTATTGCCTGCTTTTGGGTCACTTCCCCCTAGCAGCGCTGCCTTGTCTGGCCCCAGGGGATAAAGATATGCTCAGTCCTGGTGTGACTTGATGTGCTGGGAAAAGTTAATGGGAAAGGGGGTTAGGGAAAGGGGGCTCTACCCTTTTCTGGGGAAAAAGGGAGAGGGGAAGGGGGAAGGAGGAGAAATGGGAGGGGGACTTGGAGGAGGGGAGGGAGGGGCCACTCTCGGTATGTAAAAAACTAATATAAAAAAGTTAATTAAAAATAAAATTTAAATTCACAATATTTGTGTGGGTAGTGGTGGTACACACTTTTAATCACAGCATTTGTGAGGCAGAGGCAGACAGATCTCTGAGTTCAAGGCCAGCCTGGCCTATGGAATAAGTTTTAGGCCAGCCAGGACTACACAGAGAAACCCCATCTCAAAAACCAAGAAAGGACTGTCTCTGACATGAACTCAATGGCTGGCTCTTTGACCTCATCCTCCCCCCTTCCCCTAGGGAGTAGCAGCCTTTCTAGGCCACAGAGGAGGACATTGCAGCCAGTCCTGAAGAGACCTGATAACCTAGGGTCAGATGGAAGGGGACTCCCCTATCAGTGGACTTAGAGAGGGGCAAGGAGGAGATGAGGGAGGGAGGGTGGGATTGGGAGGGAATGAGGGAGGGGGCTACAGCTGGGATACAAAGTAAATTAACTGTAACTAATATACAAATAATAAAAATTTAATTAAAAAAAGAAAACCAAGGAAAAAAATCATAATATTTGTATCCAGAGGTCTCATTATGTAACTCTAGCTGGTCTGAAAATTTGCTGTGTAGACCAGGCTGGCCTCCAGCTCATAGAGATCCATCTACCTCTGCCTCCAGAGTTCTAGGAGTGTATGTACAGCCATGCCTGGCAACAAGAGGAAGCTGTATATGATATCCTTCATGTATTATACTAGGGTTTGGGAGGTAGAGACAGGAGGATCAGGAGTTCAAGATCATCTTGGATATACTGTGAGATGTGGCAAGCCTGAGCTAGAGAAAAGTCCTGTCTCAAAAACTGAACTAAAACAAAACACAGGTGCCATGTATATACAACAAGGTGGGGAATGACTTAGAAAATAGGTCCTTTGTTTTGAAAAATAATAGGCTATGTTCAGAGCTAAGTTTACAAAAATATTGAGCAGAAAGGACAAATGAACTGTAAGCCATCCACAGTCTTCACCTTAGTGTGGCACATGGCAGGACTAGTGAACCAGCTTGTCAGCAAAGTATTATAAAGTGCATGGCTCTGTTTGAGTCACATCTTCAGCTGTACACTGAGTCAGTATTGACATATAGCCAATAAAACCCCACTGTTGCTATAATGTTCTTTAATGTATACACTTTGCCCTTGTTCATTCAAATGCTGATTCTCTCTCCCACTCTCTGGTTTCAATCCAGACATTGCATTGTGATACTTTTTCTAAGCATCACCTGTCTCAACTTTGTGTAAACATGACAAAAATAAAACAATCGACAAAATAAAATAATCAGCCACAATGTTGAGCAATAGAGAGGAAGGAGTAGGTTGGGAGAGGGGAGGAACCAGAGGATAGGAAGGTGGGAGGCAGAGAAGGAGAGAGGGCCGAGGCTGGGAGAGCAGAGCTGGAGAGAAATATTGGAAAGATGGGGAGAGATGGACTGAACCTAATATATCATTAAAAGCAAGTATAATGTGGGAAATCTAAATGTTAGGAAACTATGAGGGCTTGGAGGTTTAGGATGGAGAAACTATTGCCCAGCATTGTGTTCTAGGTTAATTAAATAAATCATAGTCTCTGTGTGGTGTTTAGGACTAACAGCAGCATTAATAAAAAATAATTAATAGTAAATTTTAACAGTCAACTACAACACAAAAGGAAGAAAGGTGATTAATGAATGCAAGTGAGTCTGATTTTTCATTAATACGCCCTAATTAAATTTTTGTCATTGAGTTTACAATATTTTTAAATAAAGTGATTTAATCTAAAGACAGAATAGAGTGAGCTGGGCCTGGTGGTGTGTGCCTATGATCCCAGCACTCTGGGAGGCAGAGGCAGGCAGATCACTGTGAGTTTGACCAGCTTGGCCTACAAAGTGAATCCAGGACAGCCAAGGCTACACAGAGAAACTGTGGTTCAAATAAATAAATAAATAAATAAATAAATAAATAAAAATTGAGTGAAGACTAAATTAGAGCAACTCTGCTTCTTTTTCACTCTTCACAGACAAAAGATGAAAGCCATTTTCCTTACCGACACTCACAATCAAAGGATCTATACTAGAAAGCCTTTAAACACTGAGGCCTGAGGGAAAGCTGAAAATATTGACTTTTGTGAGGCCCACACTTGGACTCAGCAGGAGACCAGCTTTCAGAGATTTCTCCTTAACAACCTGGCAGCATTTGGGAGTCAGCAGTCTATCTCCAAGAAGTCCTGGCAAACAAGTCAGATAAAGGTCCGTTTCAGAGGGAACTGCTGGCTCCCTACAATCTGAAGTTCCCACAGAGGCCTGCATTCTCAACAGTGTGGCTCAGACCCTGGAGGCAGCAGGGGATAGATCTGGGTTTCTAGAAGCTCATGAATATCAAATGCAGAGGCCAGCACCAACCACGCAGGTGCACTTCCCTTTTGCTCTTTCTATGAAACAAAAGAGAAAGGAAGGGTGGAGGAAGGGCAGAGGCATGACAAACATACATTAAATCTAACAGAAAATTTTATAGTACAAATGAGTCCCCACGGCTGCCTATGCTATGCTACCCTGACAATTAAGTTATAATACCAGAACATCATTCTCATAAAAAGAAAAAAAATAGAGATTTTATTGGGGCTGGTGAGATGGATCGGCTACATAAGTCTGGCAACCTGACTTTGATTCCCAGAGTCTACATGAAGGTAGATAAGACTGACCCCCCCCCCAAAAAAAAAACTTGTCTTCTGTCCTCTACAAGTGTTCCATGGTACCCCCAATCTCTCCCTGCTGCTCTCTCACACTACATAAATTAAAAGTAAGTTAACTAAAAATACCTATTCTTATGTTGCAAAATATTTTATGATATTGAATAAGAAATATGCTCATACACAGACGAAAATATTTTGAAAATGTCATAAATGAACTGAGATTAGTGACTAACGCAAAGGTGATTTTATAAACCCGAGGGAAAAAACACAAAACAAACCTAACATGCCAGAGAACTAATTGGGACAAAAATAATGGATTGTTTTAGCTTTATGCATTACACTAAAAATGGAATTTTAATGGGTGAGCAAGGAACCTAAGGCAGTAGAGTTATTTTTTTAAATTAAAAAAAACGGTATGAGTGTTTTGCTTGTTTGCATATCTGTGCACCTGATAAGTTCAGTGCCCACAGAGGCCAGAAGCTGTCAGATCCCCTAGAACTGGAGTTACAGATAATTTTGAACCAGGAAGTGAACTCAGGTCCTCTACAAGAACACATTCTCTTACCCACTGAAATATCTCTCCAGCCCCTAGAGCTCTTGTTTTAATTAATTCAAACAGGATAAGGATTTTTTACAGTGGAAATTTTTGTTTTGCTTTGTTTGTTTGAGACAGGGTTTCTCTGTGTAGCCTTGGCTTTCCTGGGTTCACTTTGTGAACCTCCAACTTACAGTGATCTGCCTGCCTCCACCTCCCTGAGTGCTGGGATTACAGGAGTGCACCACCGTGCCCCGAACAAGGGAAGTTTTTAGGCCTGACTAGTCATGGCTCTTAAAAGCTAAGAAATATGAAGCACACTATCTTTCTGGTAGGATCTATGTAAAATCCATTTGGAAAATCTACAATTATTAGTCTTGTGTGTGCTGAACAGATGAAAAGCTGTAGGGCGGATTTCCAGGGAATTGCTTTTGCTGGAAATGCTGCCTTTTTTTTTTTTAAACAAATGTTTGCATCTACTGAGGTAATAATGATATGAGGGGGAAATAGTGAGGCTGCCCCTTGAGAGTGATGGTGGCTTTCTCACCTGAGGTAAAGATAACTCAGGGTGCTTGAGCCCTGAACTGTTAATAGCCACAGGCAAGGACAGTGGCTCCCAGATTCTTCATCTCCTGAGCTGGAATGGATGTCACAGATAAGGAGCAGGGAGCATCTAGAAAGGAATTTATGATAGGTTGACAGGTGAGAGCTTAGGAGATAGGAACTAGATAACAGGGGTGGGTCCAAAAGATGGGTTGCCATTACCTGCTAGTTACCGAAGCATTTTGTAGGCATGGAGAGGTGATCGGTCCAGCTGGCCTACCCATGAGGTATCATCGCACCTTTGGGTCACACCCTCACATTTTCATGCAGGTGTGTTCTAGCTTCAAAAGAGATAGCAGGAAACCACACCAGGAACCAAATACTCCTGCCCCCTCACCCACCAACATTTTTTGGCATTTCCAGCTTCTGGCCTGAATAGAATCTAGGATATTTCAAGCTGCTGGCCAAGGACAAGAATCAGAACTCAAGGGCAGTTTCTACTTCCTGTTCTCAGCAGTTATCACTTAAGGCAGTTCCCCCTCCCTGTTTCCTCATGCCCCTGCTATCTTCCCTTCTCTTGATCCCAAAGATGTTTTTCTTCGTACTTCCCATGGCCCAGGTACACCAGAGAGACCCACAGATTCAGCAGAGTACCAAATTCAGAGGTCCCTGTCCTCATAAAGGAGAGAATTCATGATTATAAAGTAGCTTGTTCAAAACAACTCCCTGAGGCCTACAGAAATTATTCCTCAGTGCTCCTAGGCTGACTCAAAACTAAATCACCTCAAATCTTTCCCCAAAGCTTGGGTAAATATATCCATTGTGAGAAAATGAGCACAGTATTGTGAAACCAAAGACAGAAAAACACTGGGGCATAGTTACTTAGAGGTGGTATGACTGAAATGCTTAATGATCCACTGCTGGGGTCCCTTGCTTGGCTTTGCCTCTGACAACCAGGGTATCACCAATCATTCCATCCTTCAGAAGAGGCTGCTGCTGGCACTACTGTATGATGCCCACCCCACATTTGTTAACCCCGGTTCAGTAGGGACTTTGAGAGAGACTCCATCCCAGACCTTTGAGTATTGATGCCTATACTGCTGATGATTTTGCCAGTGAGTATCCTTGAGTAGCTACAGGGTTAACTTCATTATTCAGGGCTGTGAACTGAACTGAAGTTAGTCAAGCACTCTGCTGCTGACGCACACACACACATATACACAATATTTTAAAAATTTAATGCATTATCTCTATATGTGTAAATACACACACACACACGTATAATGCATTAAAAATCTTGTGTATGTTTTAGCAGTTTTATAACTGTTTCGAATTGGAAATGGCCGAGGTGTCTTTCAATGGACAAAGGGCACAGCTGCGGCCTGTCCAGACAGATACCATTTGATATTAAAAAAGAAATGTGCTGTCAAACTCTGAGAATACTTGGGGGGAAGGTGGCTGTTTGATACTGGACAAGATGCATGAGTCCGTCTGGACAGCATCATGGCAAAGGTAAACCAAGATGAGATGGAGGTTATATCTTTTGGGATGGAGGGGGATGAACTGGTGGACCCCAGAGATCTGGTAGGCAGTGGAAGCACTGGGTATGAGCTTGGAATAGTATATGCATGTTATTGTCAACCTGCAGACACAGGGGCATAATTATTACACGGTCATCTAGCTATTATATGTCGGTTTGTTTTGTTTTTCTAGATGTAGGGCCTCTATGTAGCCTTGACTAGGCTGTAACTTGCTGTGTAAATTAAGCTGGCTTAAAACTCATAGAGATCCAGCTTCTTATAATGATAGACAGTCCCAGTTGTTTGATGTTGTCAATTAAGACTCAGGAACTAAATATTGGGGTGAAAACCTACTGGCTCAGAGAGGCATAGGAAGCACCCAGTGGATCTTCCTACTCAGCTCACATCCCAGAAGAAAAAAAAAAACCCTCTTGCCAGGTGATGTCCCCCAGAAGGAAGAAGCCAAAAGCCTCCTGTTCTTCTCCCTGTCTTAAATGCACTTCTCTCAATGTCCCTCCTTTCTGTTTACTCCGTGTCAGCTGGTTTCTTGCCCTGCCTCTTGACCTAGGGTTGACTTTATTTAGCTGTTGGATTAAAGGTGTGTGCTAGGGCTAAGCCCAAACCACAAGTACTTGTTTACAGTAAACAGAAAGCTCTTGGGTTAAAGGTGTATGTTAGTGCTGAGTCACAACAAAGGATACATAGGCTTTGGTAGTTTACAATCTCAGGATTCACAGTGGGATCAAATATCATGCAACACCAGCTGTCTACTTTATGAGTTCTGGGGTTAAGGACATGTGGTACAACACCCAGTTCATCTATTCCTGTGTGCGTGAGTGTGCACTCATGCACACCAGCATGTATGTATGTGAGTGTGTGTGCAAGGGCTTGTGTGGTGTGGAGCCACCACTGTCCTTTGGTTTTGAAATAGGGTCTCTCACTGATCATTAGGCTAAGTTGGCTGAGCTTTGACTGATGGCGATCCACCTGTCTCTCTCTCTCAAGGCTGGTTCTATAAGCATGCTCTGCTATCATGCCTGACACAAAACAAATTACTTTATTACATTTCTCCCCCTCCCACAGTGGGCACACATGCCATCGTACCCACACAGAGGTCAGAAGACAATCTTCAGAGCCAGTTGCCTCTTTTCACCACGTGGAGCCTGGGCACCAAACTCAGGTCATAAGGATCGGCAGCAAGTGCCTTTGTGCACTGAGCAACCTTGGCAGCCCTGTGACCAGCTTTTTTATGTGGGTTCTGGGGGCTGAGCTCAGGCCCTTATGCATAGCAAGCACTTTGCAGACTGAGACACCTCCCCAGTCCTTGCCATATATTCTGATACTCCTTTTTCTCCCAGTTTGGAGCCTGTGGCCTGTTCATTCCTCAGCCATTCAGTAGTAAAGGGGACATATAATAAGTCAACCAGATAAGAGAGGGAAGAATATGGCACCTAAGAGAGCAGTATTACATTTCACAGCCCCAGGAACTGAGAGCAGCCAAATAGAAACTGGGTGAAAAGTAGACTGATATGAAAGAAAAAGAGAGAGAAAATGAAAGCGCTGCCTTGAAATTGCAGAGGAAAGTGTTATCTATGTTCCCATTTAAAATTTTAGGTGGCTTTTTCATATAAAATTTGGATAAAAAAGGAATAAAAAAGTGCTTTTAAAACCTCCATAGACCAAGCTCTTCCTGAAGCATCTGTCAGAGTCTGCAGGGCTAAAAGCTGTTTCCACTCTCTCCTCTGGGGCAGAAGTTTTGTGAAGTTCACCTGTGCTCTTAAGTTTGTTATTGTTTTTTAATTTCTTTCTGTACTGTGTTTCTTTTTTATTTCTAGAAATTACTTAGATGTTCATCCTGTAATAACAGAAGAATAAGGGGCAGCAGATATTTCCCTGGCTTGGGCTGGAGATGCAGCTTTGTGCTGGAGTACTGACTGGCCTTGTGCATGAGGCTCCAAGTTTGATTCTCAACACACACACATGAATACATGCACACACACATACAAGGGAAGAAGTTCTATTTCATTGGTTTGATAAGCTGCATACTAACAGGGAGGCATGAAAATGGAGACTTGGCAGTCCTGAGACTATCAGAGCTGCTGGCCAATTCTACCACAGCACTGGACTCTGCTTTCTGCCATCTGCAATCCAGGCAGGAGCAGAGGACTCAATTGTGGATGGAAAATGCACGATTTGAATTCTGACCAAGCACATCTTTACTTACCAAATGCCTCGACAGCTGTACTATTTGTGTTGAATTGACAGCTGTCCAGAAATGCAAGTTGAGATCTATGTTGGGATAAGACAGTGATGGAGGGATCCCAGGACTCAGCCCATAGTCACACAACTCCAAGCAGGGAGAGGCAGCAAGTGCAAGATCAGCTGCATACAGGAGAGTGGCTAAGGGTGGCCTCATTTAACAGCACCTTCAGTTTTTAATATCCATATGGCTGTCAGCACTCCATCTTCCTCAAGGCAGTGTCTCAAGGCTGGTAACAGTTGTGTACTTATATTAGACTCGTGTTTAAGCAACACAGACTCAGCATCTGGTTATGGTAGGTGGAGCAGAATAACCCAGCAAATTACCAAACCAATAGCATCTCCTTTGAAAACTTCTACAGTATATTTGATGCAGAAGTTTCCTCTAAAATATGGAGCACATGCAACCAAAAGTGACTGTGGCTGGTTCAGTAATAGTCTACTAGCTAGTGTTAAGTACACTGAATAATAACAGATTTGCTTCTATGATAGCATGCAGGTTAGCTCTTGGTTAACTTGACACACACTAGGGGCTTCTGGGAAGAGAAAACCTCAATTGAGAAAACGCCTCCATTAGATTATAGTCAAGCCCGTGGGGCATTTTTTCTTAACTGTTGATGTGGGAGGTCCTGACCTGCTGTGGGTGGTGCCAGCTCTGGCACATGAACCTGAATTGCTAAGAAGGCAGGCTGAGCAAGCCATGAAGAGCAAGCTGGCAAGCACTGCTCCTGCTTCAGTTCCTGCCTCAGGTTCTGGCCTTGTCTTCTCCTGATGATGGACTGTGACCTGAAAGCTAAATAGACTCTTTTCCCTCCAACTTGCCCTTGGCCATTCTGTTTTATGACAGCAATAGAAAGCATAATAACTCACCCTCATTCTGTAAACATGTATGGTCCAAAACAACCTGGGATGGCATGTGTAGTTTTGTACATTAATGTGGGAAATGAAAAGGCTGTACATAGGTTCATGTCAGGGAAGTCTTGCTCATAATGGAGAGTCAGAGGTGTGTATGTAGGAGTTTATAGAATGAGCATGTATTCAAGCGTTGCTCTTGAATCTTCAGAAATACAACAAAATGCTGAGAGTGGGGCCTGGCTTTGTTTGCCACACCAGCGGGAGGACTTGAATCTTGATTCCAGCCCCCTCCCCATGTGACCATCCAGGCATGGTGGCACACTCCTGTGATCCCAGTGCAGGGAAGGCAGAGACAAGAAGATCCCTGGAACTTTCTGGCCATCTGTTTCTGCGGTCCAGGTCCAGTAAACAGCTCATCTTCAAAAGTAAAGTAGAGAGTGATAACAGAAAACATCTGTGGTGAGTGAGTGAGAATGGCCCCCATAAACCCCAATTAGTACGTGGTCCCCAGTTAGTAACTCTCTAAAACTCCAAGCCCACCACAAAGCATTCCTATTATAAATTGCCTTGGTAGTGATGTCTTATCATAGCATTTAGAAAAGTAACCAAGACAACAGCTAATGTTGACCTCTGACCTTAACATATACTTGCTTGCACCCGTGTCCATCCACACACACACACACACACACACACACACACACACACACACATATTATCCACCTCTCACACAAAATACTGAGTAGAGAAAGAGACCACATTGACAGCTGCATTGCAGACAGCAATACTATAAGTAAAGAAAAACAAACAAACAAAACAAAAAAACAAAAAAACCCCAAAAAACTGAAGGCCACAGAAGTACCAGAGCGAGGACAATGTAGATTCCTCACTTGCATTGGCAGCACATGCTGCTGCAGCCCGCGTGCTGCTGTAAAAGCACAGTCAATGTCGGCTCACTCCTCTACTTCAAGTCCTTCAGTGAATGTTTTTGCTGCCCTCAGGGAGCACAGGAAGTCCTTCTGCCGCCTGCCAGGTACCATGTGGTTTTCTTCCTAGATTCTCCAGTTTCTTCCACCCTGCTTTTTTCTGAGCTCAGCAATGCCTTCCTTTAGCTTCTTGTGTGTGTGTGTGTGTGTGTGTGTGTGTGTGTGTGTGTGTGTGTGTGTGTGTTTAATAAGGCAGAACAATTCTTTATCTTCCATAGGATAACCTCCACTCATCTTTCAAATGCTCCCTGGAGCAGGAGCCACTCCTGCCCCATCCCAGGTTGTGCCTTACCTCAGGCACACGTTGCTGAGGCCTCCTGTCAGCTCTCCTTTTCAACTCTTTCTCATTATGTACTTAGCGTCTCTTTATTGTTACGGCTTAATGCTGGCATCTCAGCTCAGGGTCAGAACTGTAAGCATAAGTGCTTATTCACAGTAGTGGCCTGAGAAAGTTCTGTTGAATCTGTGAATAAATGAATAAAGAAAAGGCAAAGTAGCTAGGACAAATCCCTGCAGGTCTCCGACATTTGGAAAGATACCAGAAGCAACTGGAAAAGTAGTCTGAGAGAAAAGAGCCGCAAAAGTAGAAAATGGGGATTGAAGAATGGTAAAAGAGACAGGTTTCTCTAGCACACCACAGGCACCGTGAGACATTGACTTAGAAAGTGGTCTCCATTGGAGGTACTTGGGCCTTTAGAGTGGATTAATTTGTGCAGTTTCCTGATGTGTAATTTGCACCATGTGACTGAGGGTTTCCCATGTTGGGCAGTGTGCAGGTCTGGAGGTTAACACAACCACCTTGTGTGTAATTTCTGATTATACATCTTCCATGCAAATTAAAGGCATGCAAATCAGGGCCATGCAAATAAGTACCATACATACCAGACCTCCCCAGTGCTCAGGTGCACACAGGGCCACAGCTCTGTGGTGTCAGGCTGCAGCGCCCTCTGCAGTTTGGTTGGAGACAAGGTTTTCTTTGGTATTTCTCTACCAAGCTTGTGGAACTTCCTTGATTTTCCCTGGTCTCTTACTGTCTTAGTTACTTTTCTGTTGCTGTGATAAGACATCACGACCAAGGCAGCTTATCAGCTTATTTAAAAAAGTTTATTTGGGGTTTACAGTTTCTGAGGGCTAGAGAAACAGATGGCAGGAGGCAGACAGGAATGGCCCTAGAGAAATAGTTGAGAGCTTACGTCTTGATCCACAAGTAGGAGACAGAGTGAGAAAACTGGGAATGCAGAAATCTTTTGAGCCTCCTCCAACAAGGCCACCCCTCATAATCCTTCCCAAACACTTCCATGACCTGGGGACCAAGTATTCAAATGTATGAACATATGGGGGACATTCTCACTTAGATCACCACACATATCAATGGCCTGCCCTGTGCAGAAGGGTTTTTATGCTGGGGAGGGTAAAGGGAAGAATTTTTCTTAGCAAGGGTTTGCAACAATGTCAGTTCTTAAAAGTCACCCAAGATTAGGATGGCGCTGTCTATTAAAAATTCTTCAATAGGCAGATCTCTGTGAGTTTGAGGCCAGCCTGGTATACAAAGTGAGTCCAGGACAGACAAGGCTACACAGAGAAACTGTCTCGATAAAAAGAATAAGATAAATAGAAGTATGCAACAGGCAGACCATCAGGGACTCTGAATAGCAAATTTAGAGGGGGGAGAGATGCAGAGTGAATCTCAGGGTTGTAATCTCTTATTGTGGAGGTGTGGTGAGATTGAGGATAGCCTCAGACCTCAGCCTCTTCTCTGCTGAGACAGACTCCAGAGTTTACTTAATCTGTGTGTTACTCTCTGCCCTGGGAATGATAATGATTTACACCTGCTAGATTGTTAAGACAGTCAGAAATAATGAGTGCTACAGATCCAGCTAGAAGAGATCTTCAATAATTGCAACAGTTACTATAATCCAGTCTAGTTTTGGAATTTAAGTGAACCATTGGTGAAAACAGACCTAACTAAATCAACAAACAGTAAAGCATATATATATATATATATATTTAATTGTCAGCTGTTTTATGTTCAAGTTAGGGTGATAGCCAATTCAGTTGCTTTTCATTTATGGTTAAAAAGTTGGCAAAAGCCAACAAAGGCAATGCCTGTCTCTTTCTATATTATCCAGGAACTAGAGAATGTTCTAACGAGTGTGTATTTGTGTGTGTGTGTGTGTGTGTGTGTGTGTGTGTGTAACTGAAGGAATTCCTAGGATTGTGCCAGGAAGTACATTAAACAGACAACTCTATGGTGAAATCATAACACTATGATACAATGAGCAAAGAAATATCCCAATAAGTAAGTAAGTGAATAAATAAATAAATAAACCTGGGCAAGATAAACACATTGACTTAATTATTATTTTTTTCATTGAGAAATTATCTGGAAGCCACTGGTGGAGCTTTACAATTCTTCCTTTGTGATTTAAAGTAACTTTGATGTTCATATCCTGATTTTTTAAAGGAACATCCATGTTAGACTGGAGATACAGAAAAATCTTTTGTTCAGTATAGAAATTTAATAGGAATATTCAGTTCATAGTAGAACCTTTTATGTTTTTTAAAAAAATTTTTATATTTTGAGATTATAATTACGTTTTTCTCACTTCCTTTTCCTCCCTCTACATTGTTCCATGTATCTCTCCACCTTGCTTTCTTTCAAGCTCATAACTTTTGCTTTTAAATTATTGTAATACACACCGTGTGTGTGTGTGTGTGTGTGTGTGTGTGTGTGTGTGTGTGTAGTCCTAAATACATAAATACAACCTGCTCAGTCTGTTTAGTATTACTTGTATATACGTTCTGTTCTCAGGGCTGTCCATGTAAGATAACGTGTTGGCATGCTCTTGCCTGAGGGAGACAGTTACTTTTGCTCTCAGCATCCCTTAGTTGCCTGTAGTTCTTCGTCTTGGGCTGAGGCCTCGTGAGCATCCCCTGTCCACATGAGCATGTTTACTGATGTTGCACTAGCTCAGCTCATGTTTAGGCAGCTATGTTGGTGACACGACCAATGTGCAGCTTCTGATATTTCTAGGAGAAACAATCTCATAGCAAACTCCCTGTTCCTCTGACTCATACACTCTTCCTACCCCCTTTTCTGCTGTGGACCTTGAGCCATGGACAGAGGCTTTGTAGTGTAGATAGATTGGTTGGGAATGGGCTCCACATCTTTGATATTTAGCGTGTGTGTGTGTGTGTGTGTGTGTGTGTGTGTGTGTTTTAATGGTCTTTCTCTGTGTGCTAAGATCGGTGTCCTTGCTGAAGGTCAAGGACCACACTTATCCAGCTAGACTCAAAGAAGCTTGTGCTGTGAAACCTTTATGTTTATTAAGCTGCCCCTGATTTTTATATATACCATCAAATGTGAGTGAAGATTTAAGCTTCAACAAATGTACTGTTAATTATTCTTTATTTCTGGAGAATACTTTTACCAGATGAAGAGCTTTTGATTGACAGCTAGCCCTCTCCTCCAGGTCTGGGGTATGCCATTCCTCTGTTAGTGACCTCCAATGTTTTATATGAGAAATCAACTTTTCCACATATTGAGACTTTCTGCTATATGACCCTCTCTTTTCTTGGTTTCAAAAATTCCCTGTTTGACATTTGGCATTTTTTTATTGCAGTATATTTAGGCAAGGATCTCAATGAGTTTATACCAACTTGCTGAACCTGCCATTTATGTAGAGTAACATAGACTGTCAGTTTTCTCATTGTTTTTTCTCTAAACATTTTGTCTGTCTCTCCCTCTGGTTCTGCTATGATACATATGTGGCTGTGCCCAGTAGTAGAACCCCACAGGCCTCTGTGTGATGTTAGTTTTGCTTTGTTTTTCTTTCTGTTACTCCACTGCATAAATCTCAGTCTAGCTTTTCCTGCCTGTTAATCTACCATCAAAATCGTCTTTCAGGGACTGGAGTGATGGTTTAGTGGTTGAGAGCATTGTCTGCTCTTCCAATGGACATGGGTTCAATTCCCAGGACCCACATGGCAGCCTATAAGGGTCTGTAGTAAGTCCAGTTCCAGTGGATCCAGCTCACTAACACAAACATACATGCAGGACAAACATCAGTGCACATTTAATAAAAATAAATAAAAATTTAAAAATCCTCTTTAAAGAAAGTCTCTTCTATTGCATTTTTACCTCCAGAATTTTTGGTTTTTCTTTGTAGTGTCTGTCTCTTTCTTGATATTTTCTCTTTGATGAGACTGCATTTCATATTTTTCTTTAAGTTTTTAAAAAGATTTATTTTATTTATCATTTATATAGCATTCTGCCTGCATGTGTGCCTGCACACCAGAAGAAGGCATCAGATCTCACTATAGATGTCTGTGAGCCACCATGTGATTGCCGGGAATTGAACTCAGGACCTTTGGAAGAACAGATAGTCTCAGAGAAGCTGTTTCTCCCTGGACTCACTGCCAACCCAAGTCCTGTGTAACCCATGCCCCCTGGCCAAGCTTCATTCCTTCCAGTCCAGCCCTGTGCTCACTGGTTTCTGGATGCCCCAAGGGCAAAAGTGACCCAGCACAGGACGGACACACACACACACACACACACACACACACACACAGTAATTTAAAAAAGAAAAAGAATAAAACCCACTTTGTCTAGTAAGTTCAATGTCTTCACTTCCTTGAAAACCAGTTCTACTGAGCACCCCCCCCCCCCACGTGAGTCAAAGTAAATTTCTTTTTATGTCAATAACTGTCTGTTGAAATGTGGACATTTGGGATTATGTAATGTCACCCTGGGTATTAAATCCAGCTCTTTTCTCTGTGTATGGTCACTATAGACTTGTTTAGTGACTTTCTAAACTAGATCTATATAGTATATTGAGGTTTTTTCCCCCCTTTGTTTTTGTTCTTGCTACTGCCAGCTAGTGCTTGGCGCTGACCTCCCTGTTTCTGTCAAAGGAATTTGTGTGCACCACGAAGCCTGCTTTCCACATTCAGCAGCTTAAGATTTTGCAGTGAAGTTTACCTACCTCCTGTTTGCTCAGGTCCATCCATCCCTTCCTTCTCTTCCTTCCCTTCCTTCCTCCCTTCTTTCCTTCTGAGATAGGGCCTCACTGTGTATCCCTACCAGTTCTGGCTTCAAACGCACAGAGACCCACCTGTCTCTGCCTCTTGAGGGCTGGGATTACAAGTGTGTGCCACTCGGCTCAGTTCAGCGCTCAGTGCATATGAAGATTTAAAAAGCATCTCTGGGGAGAACTATTTTACCAAGCCAGGGCTACGTAAGATCACACAAGAACAAACCCCACGGCAGGAGAGTCGCAGGGTGCCGCCATGTGAATTGAACAGTTGCAGTTTTCTGGGAATGGGGAATTTGGGAGGCTTCAAACTCATTCTTCCTCTCCAGTGGTTGCCATGCTGCTGTTTTTATTTGAAAGGGGCTGTTGGTTTTCATGGTTACTGCACAGCTGGAGCAAGGGGCTTGGGAGTAAGCCCACTCACTGTGACATAACATTAACTGAAATGAGCTGTTTTTTTCTTGAATAAATCTGTCTTGATCACTGCAAGTCTCTGGCTAATCCCCAGAGCGGGTGGTATCTCTGTCAGTTTTCCAGGGAGCAGATTCCCATGTCCTTACTCTACCACGTCTGGTAGTATCCCAGCATGCCTTGCAAGGTCATGTCTGTCTGTACCAGCAGCTCAGTCATTTTCATTCCTGGATGGGATTTCACCGCATAGATACACATCTTGTCTGTGCACTTCACATCTGGCAGCAAGACTGTTACAGATTTTCCGTGTTAGGGATAACAGGAGTCTTGTTTCAGCTTTTACTTTCTCGAGTGAGCACCTTGGAGTTGGATGGACAAGGCAAATAGACAGTCTTGTGTTTAACTCTTTGAGAGACTGTTATTTTCCAAAGAGGCCGCACTGGTTTATGCTGCCACCAGCAATGTGAGTTCTAGTCTTCCCACCTCCTCTTCCACATTTGCTTCTTTCTTATCGTAGTTACTGGAGCAGCCACAACATGGCTCCGGTATTTCTCTCATTTGTGTGAAGGTGACAACGTTGGCAAAAAGTTCATAAAACTTGTGTTTTTTTTCTACCTTCTGGGCGTCTAGTAGTGTCGGTGGTGCTCAGCTAGGAGCAGCGTCCAGTGTAAAGTAGGTTTGGTGACTTGAGTGAAAATGGCCCCATATGCTCGTGTACTCGATCCCCAGGTGGTAGAACAGTCTGGATTGAGAAGTGTGGGCTTGTTGGAGGAGGTGTGCCACTGGGGGTGGGCTGTGAGGTTTCATTCTCACTTACTCTGCCTCACGGTGGTTGTGCCTCAAGATGCAAGCTCCCAGCTCCTGGTCCAGTACCATGCTGCCTGCCACGAGGGTCCTGGACTCCAACCCTTAAGCTATAAGCCCCAAATAAATGCCTTCTGTCAGAAATTGCCTTGGTTGTGGTGTCTTATTACAGTAACAGAGAAGTAACTGAAACTGTTGGGAGAATGCACAACCTGGAAAGATCGGCACCAGCAATCCTTGTCAGCATTGGCCCTGTCACTTATTCGGATTTTTGTTTTGTGTGCACCTCATATACACTGGCTCGTTTCTGATTACTGTGAATATACATTAATTAAGTTATTTTTCTAAGGTGATATTGAGCCCAGGCCCTCATGCATGCCAGACCAGCACTATACCACTGTGTCAGGCAATGTGCCTCCATTTAAGATGTTTTTATTTATTTTTATTTATGTGTATGTATGTACAGCTTTGTGGGTTTAAGTGCAGTGCATGTGTGCAGGTGCCTGTGAAGGCAGAAGATGGTATTGGATGCCCTGGAAGTTTAGCTGCAGTTGTAAGCTGTCCTCTGAGTGCTAAAAGCGGAACGCTGGTCCTCTGCAGGAAGAGTAAGTGCTCTTAACGTTGAGCCATCTCTCCAACCCTCTTTTTGAAAACCTAAAATGAGATCTCAATAAAGTTGCCTAGGATGGCCTTGAAATTGTGATTTTTTTTTCTGCCTCAGTTGCCTAAATAACCAGTATTAAGTGTGTTAATTATTGTAGCTAGGCTGGGCTAGCTACAATAATTCTCATCTTTATGGATATTGTATTTTAGCCAAGGGAGATATTTAATAATTGGAAGAAAAAGGAAATGGGATATAATATGTGAGTTGAAGACAAATCCTATACCAAATATTTAAGTAGAGGAGGGGATTAGGGAATGCTTGTGGTAGACATGGGAGGTGAGAGCTTGCAACTTAAAAAAAGGAACATGCATAGGCCACACCTGCAAGGCAGCATTTGGGCAGAGGAGATGAAGAAAGCTATTTGACGGAGGGAAGTGAGTTGGACTCAGGAGCAGTGCCAGGCGAGAGCAGAGAACTACTGCAGCAGGCAGACCTGGCCTGGCGGCTAACAGGAATGAACCTCATCTGCAGAGGAGACAGCAAGGAGAACTTGGAGTCGCCGCGGGGCGCCGGACAGAAAAGTGACAAGATGTTAGCGTTAGCGGGTTCATTTTGAGAATGCCGACATCCGTTTCACCATGCAAGCACAGACAGGCTGTCCTGGTGTGATCAGGCTCTCTGGCTGAGGGCATTCGTGGCTGAGTTCGTGGTGGTGCATTGAATGGGCAATCAGAGCAGATTGCAGCCATGGTATGACAGGCTGTGGTCAGCATATTCACATTTAACCCCTCAGCAAATGTTCACTGAGGCATGATCTTCAGTGACTAAATAGATGGTGAAATGAGCCAGCCTGGTCAGATAGCTTACAAGAATTGAATGCTACACCCAGCGCTGGGTTGAATTTATTTGATCCCATACTTCTGCCCACATAAGTACACAATACTAAGTCTTATGAAATTAAAGAACATGTGTAAAAGGCCATGATAGGTTCACCACTAAATATCACCAGTTAAACTGTCCATTACACAGTGAGCTAAGTGGACTGGGAATGCTTAAAAACCACAGCCCATGACACAAAAGCAGCTAGTTCTTATTTTATAAAATATTCCCTTTACGAAATATTCCTGAGTGCATATTTTTATTGTGTTAGGATAAGGACTGTGTTGATAAAAGAACAATGTCATGGCAGGTGCTTTTGATAATTCTGGAAGGTGTTAACTAGTCACCTTTGTGGCCAATTGGACCTTGCAGGCATGATTCCAGGTGAGACCGTGAGATTTGCCAGTGCTTAACCCAGTGATCTCAGGGTAGTCTCAGGGCCTTACATGAGGAAGAACGGGTCAGGGTTAGGAAGGATGTGGCCATGGAACTAGAGGCTACATGCATAGGACCACAAGTCAAGGATGGCAGACACCTCTGGAAATTGGAGACAGTCAGAGACAGGGTCTCCTGTAAGCTGTCAGTACACACCTGGCTCTCAGAAACCCTGGACTTGAGCCCAGGAAAACTTCCGGTGGTTTTCTGCTCTCTGAAGTGGCTATTAAATTAGTGGCTACTTGTTATATACAATTGCAATAAGAAACTAATACAGAGACATAAACACAGATATGTCAGCCATGGCTATATGGATAGAAAAATCTTCATTAACAGCAGGAGCAACACCCTTCACACCCAAGCATCTATCCAGACCCACAGATAGTTCTCTTACTGTTGGTTTAATGTTCTTGTGGAATGTATAAAATTTACCTTTGTTCATTCAAATGCTGATTTCTCTGCCTCACTATCTCGTTTCAATCTGGACATGGCATTGTGATGCTTATTCTAAGCATCACCTGTCTCAAGTTTGTGTAAAAATGCCACCATTTGTTCTCTATATTGTCAAGTAAACATCCAGCCAGTGCTGTGCAATGGAGAGAATAGGGTGGGACATCCTGGTCCAGGGGGGTAGGAGAAGGAAGTGAGTGGGAGGAGTAGGAGAGAGAGAGAGAGAGAGAGAGAGAGAGAGAGACAGACAGACAGACAGAGACAGAGACAGAGACAGAGACAGAGACAGAGAAAGAGAGAGAGGACTTGGAACCATGAGGAGAGATGAACCAGACCTAAGATATGACTAAAAGCAAGTATAATGGGTAAAATCTGAATTGTAGGAAACTATGTGAGCTTGGAGGTTTAGGATAGATTAACTATTACCCAGCATTATGCTCTAGGTTAATTAAATAAATCCTAGTCTCTGTGTGGTGATTTGGGTATACAGCTGGTTTAGGAATAATCGCTACTTAACTACAAGAGAAATCAATAGTAAATATTAATATTCAACAACATCATGCCATGTGTTTTACTTCCTTCTCTTGTTACTGTGACCAAGAACCTGAGAGGAAGCTATTTAGGGAGGAAAGCTTATTCTGGCTTACAGTTCTAAAGGGATACAGTCATGGGAAGAGACCTAGGTGGTGGGAATACATGGTGGCAGGAGCAGGAGGGAGTTGCCACATTGTATCCACACAGGGGAGGCAGGAGTGAAAAGGAAGTGGGGTGGATTATAAAACCTTGACCTACTTACCCCCAGTGAGAACTCAGCTCCTGAAGCTTACCTCTGAAACAGTGCCACCATGTGGGGAACCAAGTGTTAAAATACATGAGCCTGTGGGGGACGAACACATTCAAACCTGAGTGCCACCCCACGTTAAGGCCAGGTTCAAAGCCAGCACACTTAGCACAAATTGCCCAAACTAAGTTCTCAAAAGGTAAAATCATACAAACATAAAATCTTAGTATGTTTTCGAGATCATTGAACTTGCTAATTAGCAAGGGGATCTGTAAGACGTTAAGTCCGCTTCAAAATCCATTCCAGAAACTTCGTTTTTGGACAGCTTAGTGGAAAAATGTTATTTGAGACTGCTGACTGCGACACAAAACGGGCTTATGTGCAGCACAACCACTGACATTTTGGTGGTCACCTTTTCCTTGTGCAGAACTTTCTTCTCTGTCGGGAAGTCTATACATCAACGTGTATATGGAATGGTTATTCAATAGAAGGCATTGAAAAACCACTCCACGGGCCCTTACTACTTCTGAGAGGAAGGAAAAGGTCAGGAAGTTTACGGTTAGCTGGTGTCTGAGTTTTGAAGACTCCCTCCCCCTTCTTTTTTGGGACGAAGTTTCAGGTAACCCAGGCTATCCTCCAAGTCATTACATAGCTGAGATGGCTTCGAAATCCTGATCCTCCACTTCCCTGACGCCGAGATATACAGCTGTGTGTCACAATGCCTGTCTTACAAGGTGCCGGGGAGGGAAGCAGGGTCTTCCATCATGCTAAGCAAGCAATGCACCGACAGCTGCATCCCTAGCCCTCGGAGACTTGTTCTCACCATCGATCGCTCGCCCTGGTGGGAACACAGAGAAGTGATTAGCGTCTCGTACAAGGCAGGCGGTGTGCCTTCTAGCTCCCCCGATGGTCTGGAAATGGGGCAATAATAACAGTGAAGGGAGCTGCTGAGCAAGCAGAACTTTAGATGAAAGTGTTAGTGCTGCTGCCGCTGGTGTTCTTTGCAGGAGCAAGACGGGGAAATAACTTACAAACGTAATTTAGAGCCTAAGAGAATCAGGAAGCTGAACACCAACGTAGAAAAGGGTCTCAGTGACAAGTGGATTAACTTTACAGAGAGTCCCTCAACATCTGCCATGTTTTACAAATTATCCCATTCGCGTACCTTGGTAGGATACCAGGAAATATCTAGCTCAAGAAAGGATTAATGCAAAAACGTCTTCTTCCAAAAGCCTATCCAGTTAAAATTCTCTAAAAATTCATTAAGAGATAAGTAATAGAAGAACAGTAAATCCAGGGACTGTCTCTTATTAATTTGTAAAATAATTTAATTAGGGCAGGTGAGTCATAGATCAGTATTTACATCCTCTGGTGTAATTCTATAAAAGAAATAATTTGTCCCTGAAATATGTCATCTTTAGGTAAAACGTGTCTGGTCTTGCATCAGCACCCAGATATTGCAAAAATTTAGAGAAGTCTGTGTGAAATTGCACAAGACATGCAGCTACTATTAATGAGAAACTTGAGGTTTTGACTATATAATTATTGTTTATCTATTTAAGGTTTAACTTTATTGTCTTCTTCACAGACCTCCAAACCGAAGGGAAGGTCTTGAGCTTCCAGTACAAGATGCTTCTGTGGCCAAACCCTCATCGAGACGAGAACGAGTGGGCAGTTCCGAACTGGGCCACTAGGTGGCGCTGCTATGCTTTGGAAAAGGCAAGGACAACGCCATGTGCAAACTGCCGGGAATGCCTGGGGAAGGCGCTGGCGCTGTAGCCAGTGCCTGCAGGTGCGTGTGACAGGGAGCTCCAGGGAGAGAGGTGTGAGAACACACACAGGAGCAGGTATTAACTGAGCCTAGGCGGGACAAGAAAACATCGGATCACAAAGTTAGAAATGCAGATGGTGGGAGTGACAGTACAGTGACACACTCTTTCTGCACAGCTGTTAAGACAGCACAGGGTTGATGCCACCTTGAGCTAGGAAACCACAGGCTTGCCTCAGCTCTGTTCCCAGTTCCTCACACCTCTGCTTTGAGTTCTGGGTTTTGTGGGCCTCATGCACACCCTCTCATGAGTTCTGTAACCATCAGTTTAATTTTGAGTGGTGCTGTCTTATTGTCACCATGGGACAGGTGGAAACTTTGCCCTGGCTGCCTTCCCAGTAGGGAAGAGCCATGGTAGCCTTCAGGGGAAGGAAGATCCAGGGCTAGGCTCCCTGAGTTTTAGGTCTTAAAACCCAAATGGTTGTGGAGGAAGATAGAACCCCCCACCTCCCACCCCGAGTATTTAACAATATTCAGATGCAGGATCAGAAATAGACCAGTCTTTCCTACCTACAAAACGGGGCTAGTGCCTAGCAACAATAGCTGCTAAGTGAATGAGGAATTCTTTTTAGGAAAGGCTGTCTCCCCAGCCTGTCAAACAAGGCAGACAACAGAGTTAGGTGAAAAACTATATCTTGCCATTAATACCTCTGAGAAAAATGTGTTTCCGAAAAGCTGTACTCCATCTGAAGAAGGCTTAAAAATCTTTTTCTTGTATTTCTCCCTTTTAAAGCCCCAAAGCAATATATTTAATAAATCTTCCTCTAACGAGGCTTAAATGAAGTCTTTCGAGAATTGTTGATAAGTGACAGTGTGTCTTAGATGGAAGGAATGCTTTCTTGTGCAGTTATAATTTATCGTTAATGACTTTTAAAATCGTTTTAGGTAGAGAGAGCACTTGTAACAAGTTTATCCTTATGGTGACAGGAGACGGTATAGTGGCTAAATTTACCAGCTTTACCGTGAGTCAGCCCTTAGAGGCAGCACTGGTTTGTGGTCTATGCTGCAGTGCTCACTGTTCCTGCCTGTGAAGGAAGGGTCATGCCCTTCTCCTGAGGAAGCGAGCTACAGAGCTCAGCACACTTTGGAGCATATGGTGTGCAGCCTTGCTCCCAACCCAGTGATCGGCAGACGTCACTGACAGGGGCACCCTGAGAAGTCGCCGTGCCTTCCAGAGAGAGGCAGCTCCTGCTTCGCAGTGTGCACACAGCTGTCATACAGAACTCCTGTTACTCCATCTGCAGAAACGGCCTAGTGTTCAGAGCGCTCGCTCTGCAACCCCGATGACCCGAGTTCACATCCCGAGTACCACATACGTGGTGGGGGGAGGGGGCATGACAGCCCACCTGAAATCCCAGCCTACGGAGACGGGGATCCTCAGGGCAAGACTAGCTGAATAGTCAAGCCCTGGAGTCAAACCAGAGGCTGTCTCAGTTTATAAGGTGGAGAGCGATGACTGAAGAAGAGGCCAGGGTCAGCTTCCGGCTTCCACACATAGCTGCACACCTGTGAGCATACCCACGCTTTGCAAAGAGAAGCAGGAGAGGGCTATCCTGCAGTTTTTTTTGAGAATGGCTCTTAGGACCGTGGCCTTTAGAAGTGTTCATCACAGAAGACTACGTCTGAACCGAGCTGGGCTGGTGCCTTCTCTCTTTCGGGGAAGAATGGTTAGCTGGCTTGCACCTTTCCTGAAGCCTCTGGAGGGGGCTTTGGGTTCCACTTTGCTGGCTAGAGGACCAGCACTGCTCATATTCCGAGTGAGGGATTCAGGGCTTCCAGCTCGGCTCTTTGAGCCCAGAGAGTAGATGAGAGGTTCAGGGGCTCCCTGAAGTCTCACGCCAGGGGCCCCCTGCTCGGCCACCGCCCCCTCTGATACAGTGGTGTGGCAGGCTGAGAAGAAGCTTTGGAAATGACTGAATTCAGACATTGCTGCTCCGAGAGGCAGACACATCTTCATCTCCCTAGAATCTAAAGAACAGAACGTCTGCCCCACTTTCTTCTCAGGTCCCAGAGCTGGTTGCCGCCTTTCTTCAGGCCCCCACACTTTCCTCCACCTCGGTGACTTTTGCATCTGAATTTCACCTACCCGAAGTTGAAGGTTAAAATTCATTATGCAGAGTCAAGCAAAACTCCTGCTGACACCAATGTAAATCAGCCTTGTTTACCTCCATTTACATAAACACATGCATTAGATGTGCAAAGCGCTGATCTCCCTGTAGTGGTCCTGATGATATTTGTGGGCTAATTTACTTCCCAGAAGTTTCTCTTAGCTTGATGGCTGTTGGGGAATGGCAGATTTGCGATGCTTTCATTCACCACAGTGGGGAAGCGAGTGAGGGCAGACAGCGGGGCGCAGGGCAAGTGTGGCTAGGGGTCAGACTCTTTTCTGTGGCTTGCCAAGCAGCTGGATTGCTGCAGCTCCAGCAGCCACCGCTGCCTGCCGCTGCCATCTCCCCCTCTTTCTCCTCTTCCAGTCAAGTTCTCATCTAGTCCGTGCTGACTTCATACTCACTCTGTACCCCTAGCTGGCATTGAACAGCTGGTGCTCTTGCCTACACCTCCCAAGTGCCGGGACTATACAAATATAAACAACCATGCTTGCAGGTGCTGGAATTACAGGCATAAGCCACCATGTCTGGCGGTGATTATCTTAATCTTTGCTAAATCATTCAGCTTTTCCAATTCTCTAAATCCTTCAAATGGATCATTATCCATTTGATAATTATCTATTATATTATCTCTAGCATTATCTATGTAGGAGGATTTCTTTCTACTTTTCTGCCTCCCTCTCTTCTTCCCCACAGTAGACACCTGTAACTCCACTCCCACACCCCCCTAGTCTCATGCGACCCCCAGAAGTAAGGAGTGGTGTAAAAGCTACACAGTGCAGAAGGCGTTGTAAGCGGAGCTGGGGATTCTGCAGTTTAGCTTTGGCTCAGCCACTGGCTACTGAATTACACTGTTTTGTGCAGCCATTGTGTCAGAGAGTTACAGATAAATTAGAGGCACTGAAAAGTCTCTCTTTCTTCAGCTGATGCAAGGAAGTGCCTTCCTTTTGTTTTCTGGCGTCTATGGGGTGAGTCCTATGCTGGCTGCATCAGTTAACCTTACATGACTAACTTTGTATCCTTTGCAAAAGGAGCTGAGATGACAGAATCATTTGAATTGTAGACCTACTGTGTTCTCAGTGGATTTCCGTTCTTTATTGTCTGTGTATGTGATGTAACAGGTGTTGGGCGGACAAAGCATCAAACTGAACATATACATTAGTGCCTCTTCTGGAATTCTCAGGGTGAGTAGATGTTTCCAGTCAGACATGGCAGAGGTCTTCAGGGAGGGCTGGAACCTTGGGAAGGGCATCTGCAATGTCATCAGAGACTGTTTGGACTGGACTCACTGGAGCTGGCCCAGAGAGTGTAGTGAGGGGCAGGATGGAGGAAGAAATGGGAGTGTCTGTGTTTGACATCTCAGGAAGGTGAAGACTGCTGAGCTTTGGCATCAGAGGACAAGTCCTCAGCCTGTAAAAAAAATTTTTTTTTGGAGATATAGCATCTTACTTTGAGGCCCTGGCTGACATGGTACTGGCTATCTTGCCAAAGCTGGGTTCAAGCCATCCTCCTGCCTGAGCCTCCTAAATGGTGGGGTTATAGCTGCATGAAACCACAACAGTTTTTGAGACAGAGATGTGGGGGAGGGGAACAGAGCTGTGGGGAAGGAGGATAGAGCTGTGGGGGAGAGGGACAGAATTTTTCCTCCATTGCTGAGAATAAGTGGTCTCTTAGGCACTTTGAATGCTAGAATTCAAACAGAGACAAGATATTGATAATTAATGAGTTATTTGTGTTTGGGATGGAATATGGGGTCACAAGTGTTCAGCCAGCATTTGATCACAAAGCCAAGCCACAGCCACAACTGATCTACTGTTAAGAATTTATACATTAACAAGGCAGTTTTGTTATTATCCAATCTATATACTGATTGTATATCAGATAAACTGCATTTTCTCTGTACTATAGGCTGCTCAATATTTTAAGTAAAATGAATCTTGAAAAAGCATTTTTTTAAAAGTAAATATTATCTGGAGATAAAATAATGGTTTTTGTAGGAAAATGTGTGTAACTGGAGATAGCAAGTGATATAATCTGGACTCAGAAGGACAAATATCATGTTTTCTCTCATTTGTGGATCTTTGGTTTTTGTATAATACAGATACACACTCATACTCACACACACACAATGTAAAAGTAGAAGAAAGGGTCTCTGGGAAATGGAGGAGGACTAACACGAAGGAGGAGAAGGGAAAAAGAGAAGGAGATGTGAAAATATATGTCACAGTTCAATGGAAGCAACTTGGTGAAACCCATCACACATATACCCATCGCATATATGTGCAGTGGACATATGTGAAGACTCTTTTCGTACTTGAAATTGCGTTATCTGGGTAGATACAAAAGAGCCACTGGGTTTTGTTTGTTTGTTTGTTTGTTTTTAAAGAACATTTTGTACTCAAAATAATTTACCCATGCTGTAGTTTGTTCCTGTTGGGTTTAAGTATTAGCCTTTTCTTTTTCTCCCTGTAAAAACTGACTTTGGCTTTTGCTTCCTCTGACTGTCCTCATCAAGGTCTTTCTGGTTCACAAGGCAGGGTGATTAAGATGTATTTTAGAGGTAAGAATCAAACATCAAAGTAGGAATATATTCCCCTGAAAAATTGCATCAGGTTTTCAAACTGGTAAAGTTTCCCTCTACAGTTTCCCCTCAGACGAATCTTCCATTCGGGGGTCTGCATTCGGGGATTTAAGAATCCTTGTTTATGAACTTCTCTTCCCCAGCAGTCACTTTCCTCAGACTCTGTCAATCAGAGTGACCTTTACTCCTTCTCCAACTTGACACTCAACAAAGAGGTACCTTAATGTTACCTCTGTATTTTCAGCCATATTAGGTGCCAGACAGATGTTACTGTGGCTTTCCTTTGAGGCTGTATTGAAGACATTTCCCCATTTAATCTCAACCTGTCCTCTACTCTTTTCGTAGTTGAAATTGTGTTATCTGGGTAGATACAAAAGAGCAACTGGGTTTTGTTTGTTCTATCTGTTCTTCCTGTGCACAGTCTCCAGTTCTAGGGAGCTCTACTATGCTGTTCTGGCTCTGCTCTGATTCTGTCTCTACCAAACTGTCTTCCTTTACCTCTTGGGCCAGGTGATTGCCCACTATCTGCCTCTTCCTTTAAGCAACTTCCATAGGCCTTGGGCTTCCTCATTAGGACATCTGGCCCTGAACAACCTTGACTGACAGTTGCTGGGGGTGAGACAGCCATCTGGCGGAGGGAAGATGGATAATGAGAAGGGCCAGAAGATGTGTCTTAGTGCTGGGTCTCTGGAATATTTTCTTCTGGAGATGACAGTCTCATATTTGGGATGGTCATATTATTTGGAGTATGCACCTCTTTCTTGTATTTAATTCTTTTTAGTTTTTTTGTGATTATTACATAATGTAAAATATTTTGAAAATTATGCTTTATTTTAAAATAATGGAACAATATATCTTAGATCCACATTTCATATTTAAGGTGATATTTACCATCTTGGAGAAAAGACAGAAATGTATTAATTATAGAAATATGATTTTAAGAATAAGAGCATGTTTCTTTGGCCAAAATTCTGATATTTTAGAATTGCTGATAAGGCAGCAAAAGAAAAAGCGTGTTTTAAAAGCAATGTTGCAATTTACAAAGCCACTTAATTGGCCCTGAGATCTTCAGCTTCTTTTTCTTCTAGCCCAAGTGGCACCTTCTCCCTTTACTCTGTGTATCCTGAAAGAGTAAGCAGGCTTATGAAATAGACAGTTATTCTTGCAAATGTATTTCCAACATAAATCAGTGTCATTTGAACTCACTTATAAGTATTAGACAAGATGATTTACCATGAGATATGGCAAAAATCATCAAAATTCTTTTCAGATCAGAAAAATATATTTCATAGTTCTTTTGTTCCATAAAATACTATGAATGATTAATCACTATTCGGCTTTTGAATCTATGTTTTTTTTTATAGTAATAGCTCTTAAAATAGTGGAAAAATTGTAAGAAAAATTTTAAATGTAAAAATATGCCAATCATTTTTATAATTTCTGTAAGTTTAGGTTTAGAAAATTAATTATTAAAAATTTGTTAAGGGGTCACAAAGATAAAGCAGATTTAGAAAGTCAGCAATTAGAAAATGGCAAGGCTTTTATAAGAGGCTCCTGAGCATGCAAATGAGTGTGTCTTCTGTTTTTTTTTGTTTTGTTTTTGTTTTTTGTTTTTTTGTCCAATTCCACAAGATTTTCTTGCTTCTGACAAAGTACATGTTTTGAATCAAGTTAAAAGATGTGGGAAGCAGAATGGGCCTTACGAGAGGATTAGCTCATCCTACCTGTGAAACTCAGCTGTGTTTGCAGAGCTACATCACCCTGCTTTGCCTCCCAGGAAGGCTTGTTGCAGTGAGGGCAATTGTTCAATTGTACATACACTTCTTGGGCTTAAAACAGCCATACACTCTTCCCTGGGAGGCATTTATAATGCGTTTGTCTCCAAGCATAGTGTTTATAGCCAGACTCTGAGAAAGAAGGAGTTGAGCAACTCTCTCTTGGATGGCAGCATTGAAGGCATGGTATAAATACTCAGCCCCTAAAGAATACACCCAGGAGGGAAGCAGTCTGTGTCCTCAACGGCTCGATGAGGGGACTGAGGTTGAGCAGTGAACAGAAAGGTGCCTTTTGGTCACTCACCTCCTAATCACTTACTGATTAATTCACTTACTCATTTGCACATTCGCTGTTTGCCAGCCCCAGGGTAAGGCTCTGTAGACAGCAAAGCCAGTTTCTCATCTCCGGAAGCTCACAGACTGAACAACGATAATAACAGCCAACAGGCAGCAGAGGAACGGGAAAGGAGAAAGCATGACAGCAGAGCTCAGGCATGGGCAGACCACAGGGTAGTGAGAAAAAAGCTTGCCCAGTGAGCCCTACAAGGACCAGTGGTCCTCCAAGTCACTGCAGCCTCACAAGATGCTGGGATGAAGTACCATTGTTATTTTCACTTACAGTCAAGGAAACCAAGACACCAGAGGCTTAGTGGTTTGCAGTCTTGGCAATGCAAGTCCAAGTGTCCTGCAGAGTCTGCATGTCTGTGATGGTACTCTGCTGCCCAGATTTGTGGAGAGAGGACTATGCTGCATGAGATCCCATGGGAAGCTGCAGAAGACAGGCTGAAGGCGACACTGTGGTGAGCTGAGCATAGGACAGGGAAGCAGCAGCAGCGACAGCAGTGACAGCAGCCGTGACTGGCTTGATGAGAACATCTGGAGACCACAAAGCATCCTTTCTTCTTCTCTTCTCTGACAGCTGTGCAAGAAGGCTGCCTTGAGATACTGGCACTCACTTCATAGGTGCATCTGGGACTTTTTGGGGAGGGCTGGCTTGGGGAGGGCTGTCTCTGCCTCACACATTTCACAGACAGATCTGAACTGCATCAAAGCCCTTTATTCTTGCACACACTCAAGTCCTCCTGTGCCTGCACCCAGTGCAGGACAGTTGAAGAACTTCCTTACATCAGGCTCATTGCTGATCTGCTTTCCACCTCCACCTACGCAGTCTGCCCCTCTAAGCTGAACACAGAACAATGGGGTTCTTGTGAGCAAGGACACTCAGGGGTAATGCTGTTGGCTCTTTGGTTCTCCGGAAGCTCTCAGAATCTGGATTGGGACAGTTCTTTGAGTAAATATGGGAGGGACAACATGGGTTAGAGAGATAGATGTGTCTTGTAGTCTGACCCTTCCAGGTTTTAATCTCAACTGTAGGACTGTAAGTAAGGGAACCTTATTGGCACGTGGTGTGCATGCATACGTGTGTGTGTGTGTGTGTGTGTGTGTGTGTGTTCTTGGTTACTGTATGCAGGCAAGTGGCATCTAGATGCTGCCTGGGAAGCAGATCTATATAAGACATTAGAACAAAGGGTGTGCAGTTCAGGGTTGTTCTGTTTATTTTTATCCTCCTTGCTTAGCCAGGTACCAGACATGGTAGACGTTTCAAACAGACTCACAGACGTGCAGATAAAGAGCTGCAGGGACAGGGGAGCAGCAGATATATATGCTCCATAGAGGAGGATCTATGTGCATCACGTGGGAGGCTGTATCACAACAGACGACACAAAAGCAGGGAAGGCTGGGTGTGGTAGTGCAGAACTGCGATCCTGGCATCTGAGATGTGAATGTAGGAGGATCAGGAGTTCAAGGCCAGCTTCACCTACATAGCTTAATGCTCATTTAGACTATATGAAACTCGGTCTCAAAAGAAAGCTGCCTACTAACCAGCCAACCAGCTAACCAGTCAACCAAACAAAAAGGCATTGGGATTTAATGCCTCTGCATATCAGAAGCCATGGTAGATTTTTGTTAATTTGCTATATTTAGTCGGGGGGGGGAGAGGAGTTATGGAGTGATTTTATTATTAAGTTAACTTTTCATAGTTTCAAGATTGGGAAGATTTCTTAAGAGATTAATAAAGATACCTGGAAAGTGGGCTTCTATGCCCGCCCCTCTGCTGTAATTTGGCTCATGTATTTGTGGGGCTTTCCTCTTGCATTCACTGTGTTGTTGGCTCTGTGGCTTGTAGGTCTGGCTAATAATCATTTTCCACTCTGTGTGTGTGGGTGCCTTGGGGGTGCATGGAGAGACAGATGCAGGGTCGTAAGGTTTGCACACTGAGTAACAGAGATAGTGTCATTCAGAAGCTGTGAGAATGAGGTAGAGCACAGTTATGAGTGGTCACACAGGAACTGAGACCTAGAGAGAATGGAGAAAAGGAGCCAACCCAAGTTTTCCTTTTACTTTATGATTTTAACTTTTTTTTATGAGAATGTTTTTTTTTAAATTTAGCATCCATCCCTATTTCAAAGAACTCTTTAGCAATGTGTCTGAATTTCCTTATCAAATTCGATGCCAAGATATTATTTGATGCATTTTCAAAGATGATGATTATTCATGTAAAAGCATTGCCCCCTTCATGTTTTCTTCACATATGGGCCAGTACATTCCTTTTTTTTTTTTTCCTTATTTCTTTGAGCCAGCTGATGCTCATTGCTTCTTGGGTGTCAATGACTGCTGCAAAAATTAAGCCTAGTAGGTTGAAAGTGGATTAAAAATGTAAAAAGAGATGTGTGATGAAGACCAGTTCCAAGGTTACTTCAAAATGAAGCATCAGTGGTGGGAAATGATTATTTTGGCAGAGCTGGTACTTAAAATAACACTTGGATCTGCAAGCCGAAGAACATCAACAGGATAATTCATACACGGGCTCATTTCCTCCTTGCTGGTTATTAGCCAGGAATACAGTTCAGCATATGGCTTATTATGCTGCTAGTTGGGAGAGAGCAGAAATGACTGTTTCTCATCCAGTTCTCAACCCACCTACCTTTCCAGGAACTGGGGGTTTGCCTGCCCTTCTGCTGTGAGTCTGCTGTGTGGCGACAGGCTGCACCCAAGGGCCACCATCACTGTGGGTGTGACATAAACTGGAGGCAAGCTTCAGTCCTTCTTATGTGTGTTCTAGGGCATGCAAGGGTGGTTTTGGGGAGATAGGGAAGAAGCTCTCTGTTTCTTTTCTTCTGTGGCCACTGAAAATTCTGGTGTTGAGACAGAAGGAGACCCAGCAAGGCAGAAGGCGGCAGCCAGCTAGGACCCTCAGAGCCTGAGGGCTGCTGAGGTGCCAGGGAACTCTATAAGTCCCTTCCAGCAGTGATAAGGGGCCCATCCAGCTTTGGGTATCAAAAGAGACTGAGTAAGAAGCCCATACTTCTACTTCAGCATCACAGAAGCAAGGTGATAATCCTTCCACACTCATTTTTACATGTTCTTTGAGCTCTCTACCTCTGAGTTCTACTCCACAGAAAAGCAGACCCCTGTGGGTGTGTTCAGATGACTCTTTATCTTGTGGTGAGTAACAGTGAACTCTCTAAGACACTTTTCCATGAGGGCAGAGGCAGACCTTGTCACCTTTGGGTTAGAGTCTAACCCTTTGTGTTGGTTTGACACCTAGGCATAGAGGTACTTAAATGCCAGCTGGATTCTCTAGAGAGCTGTTGGGATTACCCAAGGTACCCCAGCATTGGGGGTTGGAGTTTAACATGTGAGACAAGTCTTACAGAGATGCTACCAGACATTTGCAAAATGTTCTGTTAGCAGGGTTGAAACCTGCTCCAGGTTCATGGGGGAAGGCTGTGACAGTCTCCGTTCTCCAAGGCCAAGAAATTCCATTTTCTGGGTACCTACAGAGGCTGGGGAATGACTCTTTGGAAATTAAGTTAGCAAGAAGATGGTGGAGGAATCAGTTTGGGCACTGGGTAATTTATTATGAAAGAAGAGCACCAACAGCTGCTAGGGGAGGCCTGGGGAGAGCTGTGTTGTAGAACAGAGTGGCTCAAGCAGCCAACTCACCTCACCTGAAGCCTCCAGTTTTGCTATAGAGAAGTTTCTACTCTGGGGACAAGAAGGTACTGTTGATAGTCAAGTCCTCTGTGGAAAAAGGACGTGGCTGTGGCCAGACTTGACTTAAATTTCATCCCTGTGCACCTGGGATGTCACATGTCACATGTCACATGCATTTTCTTTCTTTCTTTCTTTCTTTCTTTCTTTCTTTCTTTCTTTCTTTCTTTCTTTCTTCCTTCCTTCCTTCCTTCCTTCCTTCCTTCCTTCCTCTCTCTCTCTCTCTCTCTCTCTCTCTCTCTCTCTCTCTCTCTCTCTCCTCCTCCTTCTTAATTTTGTTCTACCTGTGAGGCGAAACTCTAATCAAGTTGGCGTTGAAATTCTGTGAACAAAAGATGCATGGCAGAATCCAGCATGGTGGCTGCTGCCTAAATTAGCTTCACCCTTCATCTCCCAATGCTGAGCTATTCTCACTGGATAGAGGCAACTGTAGGAGCTCTTAAATAAAAAGCCATATCTTGTGATGACTACACATGGTCTCTTAGGGCAGGCAGTTGCTTCTGCAGATAACTGAGCTTATTTATTACACCCTCTTCCTTCTAATATTATCTGGGAAATAGCTTCTCATTTCAAGTTCACGTTTCAGGAAGACTCACTGTTGACCATATGACCTGCCTATAGATATGCATATTTGAAATAAATAATGAGCAATAATGTGTTTAATACCAACTTGTCTTTATTTCAATGAACACACACATACACACACACAAACAGCAAAAGCAGAAAGGCCCTGCTTGGAGGATGATTCAGAGTCTAAACAGAGATGTGCTCTCTCTTTCAGCTTGCTCCCACTGCTTTTATTAAGATGCTGGTTTTGCGTGGGGTCAGCTTATTCTTGTCCTCAGGTATTTATCTCCATGGCTTGTCTCTTGTACAGCTTCTTTTTGCAAAAGCCTAGAGTTAAGATAGATGGCTCTGTGAGGTATAAGTAACCACCCCCAGGGGAAAACTGGACAGCTAATAAATTAAGTGACTAGAGTAGCTGAGTGACTACAATCTATTAACTAACTTGTGCTCAGCCGCACCTGAAAGGGGACAGGCTGTTCACTGTGGAGAGGAACAGGGTGCCGCTTTACTCACTCAGTTTGAATCCCAGAGTGAACATAGGCTTTGCATAGGCTTGTGCTGGGATCTTGGCTTTGACCCTTAAAGATGCGATGCCTGGGAAACTACTCATTCTCAGAAAGGTTTCCTGGTGAAATCTTTAAAGTGGCTAATGTGTTGGGGCTTACCCTGTGTGGTTGATCTCAGTTATCAACCTGATGAGAGCTAGAATCAACTGGGCAATGGCCTCCAGGCGTAGGTTACTTGTGGGAAGACTTACCCATCGTTGGTGGCACCATTTGCCGCACTAGGATTCTGAACTGAATGAGCTGAATTCAAATGCTTATCATTCTCTGCTCCCTGACTTATGCTACAGTGTAATCCGCTGCCTCAGACTCTTGCCTCCATGGCTTCCCTTGAACTGTGAGCTGAAATAAGCCCCTTCTTCATTAAATTTCATTTGTCAGGATATTTCATCAGAGCCACAGGAAGATTTGCTAAGAGACTTGTGTAGCAGAACAATACTCTATAATTTACATGCATGTCATAAGGGACCATAAAGTCCACTTAGGGTTGTGATGGATATAGTTTATCTTTCAGTGGAGGGATCCAAGACCCAGAGAGACTGAACTTCAAGGCCACCCTTCAAGTGGATTTTAGAAGTATAACGGAACTAGGTTCCTCTGGCTCTAAAAACTGAGCTCCTATAATACTTCATTGGTGGCTCAGTGGTTAAGAGCATTTGCTACCCTTGCAGAGGACTTGAGTTCAGTTCCTAACGTACAACCTCCCATAACTTCAGCTTCAGGGATTTGATGCCTCCTGATGTTGACCTCTGGACTTTACATACACAGTTATACATATATACATGCATGTACACATACACACACTCCAACAAACCTGTACATTACATACACACTGACACACACACCATGCACAGACACAAAATAATCAACACATTTGCAGATCATAAAGTTCTACTACATAGATTTTTCAAATTATCTCCCCTCCCTTTATTTAATTAAAAAAATGTAGCCTCAGGGGTTCAAGTATCATGGGCAAAGTACATTGTGCAGTGAGAACTACAGCTTGCCCCAATGACTCCAGAGCCAAGTTTGCTCATTTGCCTTTTTATCCATACTTCGTCTTCAGCCCTTCTAACGGAAGAGAGAGGCTAGCTTGCCGGTCTACGTTTGGCAAGAGCTGTGTCTCAGGCAGCATCCCAGAAACAGCAGAAGGAATCTGCCCAGGTTCAGAGAAGAGCCCAGAAATGAGTTCACTGGTCTCCAGGAACAAATGCTCCTGATAAACATTTGAAAAGAAGCAAAAGCTTGTGAGCCACAAGCAGAATCTTGTTAGAAAGACTGATGTTATCTTCCCCCCCCCGGCCTGTTCATTACAGTCAAAGTCTCTCCGCAGTCAAATCCATAAATGGTAACTCTCTACACCATGTAGGACCTAACGCTCCATCTTGTAAACCCGGAATAAATTTCAGAAGTCATCGCACTGTCACAGAAAGCTGTTACACTAGTCTCCAGTTCCATCCTGTTGTTGTACTAGCCACAGCATTCTTCTCATTTTTAGAGATAAATGCCAAGCCGAAATGTGTACACTCTCCTGGGTTTCCTTCACTGGGAATTTTGCTTGAGGATGTTACCTCCCAGTTTGGTCTCCAATTCTTCTGACATCTTCCCAGTGTCCCCATGCCCTCTTGCCATGCTTACTTTGTTTCTGTGGCTCTGGGCTAAGCTTCTGGGTCATGAGCCACCCCAAAACAAAATATTTCTTTTTTCTTTCTCTCAGAACAACAACAACAAACAAACAAAACCATTGATACAACATAAAGGTGTAGAATCTAACCAAGTTTGGTCTCTTTTCTGTCTACAATGGCCAGACCTCTGCTCCACTCTCTGCTCTCTTCAGAGTCTATCCAGCTTTGTTCATTTGTAAACATAAAATTGCCTATTTTAACTTTCCTTTCCCTGCGAAAGTGGCAGTTTCATACAATTGAAACTTTATGTATATTTTTTGAATGTCCAAATATTTAGTGTAGCTTGCTTTGCTGTTCAGCCCACCTGCCCCAAATTCCACCTCCTTCTTATGTAACAGATTTTTCCTGGCCAGACACAAATAGAGGTCTGCTCACACCAGAAAGGAACCAATGACAGACCAAATATCTGATACCACCAAAACCCAATACAGTGAACCAAAGAGTTTTATTGTGGTTACATACAGGAATGTAGATGAGAGGTTACTTACAGGAGTAGAAATTACTCCAAGACAGCTGTACCACCAAACCCCACTCAGCGTGAGTGAGAGCTCACAGAAGCTGGGAACCAGGAGCTTTCATGCAGCTCGGTAAGTTGAAAAGAGTTTTCTTTCCAGGCGGTTCAGTTGGTCTGAACTTCAGAGAGCTCAGAGCTCAGAAGTTGTTATTTCTAGGCAGTTTGGCTGCTCTCTGTTTCTTCCAGGATCCAGGACACGTAACTGGCTTCTGAGAGTGACTCTCAGCAGTCTTTTCTGTTTATAGACTCTCAGGAATGAAGACATCTCATGAATTTAGTCAGTTTCAGGGACTTCCTGTAGTTATTTTAAATTGTTTACTTCCTGCCTTGAGGAGTTTCCCAGCAGTATTTCACCTCCCTGTAAATATCCCATTTTAAGAAATTTCTCTCCAAGGTGGGAGGCTTTAATATGGGAGGAAACTGCCACACCACACCCCTTTCTTTGTTTTCATTCCTGTTTCTTAAAGAGGAAGCTTGGACAACTTGAACTGGGATACTATGTTAGGTGAGCTCTAGACACGGAGGGCAGTAGTTGTGTCTGTCAGCATTTAGTCTGTTGTAACAAAACTCCCAAGGGGATCCATTAAGAGGAGGAAGGATTTATCTTGGCTCACAGTTTCAGAGGCCTCCGTGCATGGACCACTGACTCTTGTTTCTGGGCTGTGTAGATGCAGAGCATCAGAACAGGGGCCCTTGGTGGAGCAACACTGCTCACATCATGGCAGTTGGGAATGAGCAATGACTGGGGAGAGAAAAGGGGTGTGAGGGAGGTAGAACACCAGGGGCCAGTAACAAAATATATCCTTCAAAGCTGTGCCTCCCAGTGTCCTCCAGCAAGAGCCATCTTATCTAGAATTTTCACTACTTCCCAATGGCACCATCAGCTGGGGACCCAGCTTTCAAAATATGAGCTTTTGGAGACACTTAATATCTAAATAACAACACCAGTCTCTCTATGAAAGCTGCCTTGTAAAGATGTTGTCCAGTCTCTAGACAACACAAGCCAGCAAGTTTGGCAAGTCCCACGGACATCATCGAGACAGACCCAATGCTGAAGCAGTCCAAGAACTTCCTGAAAGCACAAGGAGATTAAGTGGCTGCAGATCAAGTGTCTTAATTGCTGCGCGCCAACTGGAATAGCAAACAGCTGATCCATATCTTTCTTTTATTCAATACTTTGGAGAGAAAAAGAAATTGCTAATTATTGATTCCCCCTAAAATGTCACTGATCAATGGAAACTTGAGCACTGTCCATAGTCGGCTCATTTGCCGTCATCAGTTTCCACAAGCCACATTCAGCAAGAGAAACTGCATCAGGCAGGAAAGAATGCGATTGAATGAGAAATTATTCGAGTCACACCTACTTTTACAGATCCAGGGGAAATGGAGGCCTAACTGTGATTTCAGAGAGACCTGGGGGTCCCATCAATTCTGGGTGTCGTGCAGTTTGAGTTGCCTCATGGTCCGTAGGGAACAGCAAAATAAAAACAAGGAGACAGTGGCAATGGCTCAGAGGTGAAGGATGTGTGCTGCTCTTGCAGAGGACCCAAATTCAATTCCCAGTGCCTGCGTCAGGTGGCTCACAAACACCTGTAGCTCCTGCTTCAGGGGCTCCAGTGCCCTCTTCTGGCTACTGTGGGTCCTTCACTCACATGTGCATACCCCCATCTACATAGAATTAAACATAAAACATAAAATAAACATAAAAATTAAAAGAAAAGGACCAAGTCAGCCATCAAAGAAAGTAAACTTGCTGAAGTAAAAAACCTTAGTCTCAGAATATTTCATTGTTACAAAAAAATATAGTGTAAACTGGGTATGATGGCTATTGTCCATAATCTCAGCAGGTAGGAGGCAAAGTCAGGAGGATTTCCTTGACTTTAAGTTTTCCCTGGGCTACAACAGTAACTTTCAGACCAGCCTGGGCCACAGAGTGAGATCCTGCCTCAAAAACCAAAACAGACCAAATGACAACAAAGCATAATTTGGGAAATACATGAGCCCTGAATTTAGATACTCTTCTATATAATGGGATGCACTCATATTTAAAGGAGAGCCATATTTACCTGTACTTTATTCCTTAATAAAGCTGGAAAAAATCAATGAAAGAAGAGAGGATGGACCAGCCTTGGTACCACAGGCCTCTGGCATTTGGGAGACTAAGACAGAAGGATTGCTGTAAACTCAAGGCTAGTCTGAGCAGCTAGAGAGAAAGTAAGACAGGAAGGAAGAAAGGAAGGTCTCATGGGACAACATCCTGAAACTTGGCACACCTTAGTATTTTAGGTGGATTTAGATGTAGTGACTGCTTTCATGACCACAGTGGGTCTATTCAGGAAGAACAGTGTAAACAGACTCCCTCTCTGCTCATTTTCCACACAAACAATATTAACCCCCAGTACTACATTTGTCTATCATTTCCTGAATTTCCTCCTCAGCCACAGCCAACTCCTTCTGGTGGATTTGCTGCCACACTGTGTGCAGCCTTGGGGGACATCTGCATAGGTGTTCTCTCCTTGGCTGAAGCTGGAGTGCCCTGGTCCTTACTAAGCTCAGCCAGATAGAGCAGTTAGCACTTTGTGCCCCATCAGCTACATGGTCTTGAAAGGCGGCTCACAGATGAGAATCCATTGCAATGGGCCATTGCTGGAAAACACACAGCTCTCACCTCAAAAGGGGTAAGAGATGGTTTATTCTGCAGCTAGATCTGAGTGACCGTGGCCTGGTCAGTACCTAAATTTATATGTTCCAACATAGTAACAGCTTCATGATTTTTTTCATAGTAACATAACAAAGAAAATTATAAATCAAGATGCTTAAAACATTTTGACAGAAACGTGGGGTAGGCGGGCTACAGCAAAATCAGGAAATCTCTGCTTTAAGCCTCAGATGCTATTTGATGACATTCTTAGCTGTTGGGTTGGTGGGAACCAGAGCTCTGTTTGTATGCTACAAAACAGTTTTACCTGAAAGTCACAAGGACATTAGGCCAAATGCAAAGATGGTCAACAAATGGCTACTTAGGGGATGAGACAGTCTTTAACTGGGCTCTGGGTTTTCGAGTTCTTACTCTTCAAAGTCATTGATATTCTCAGAAGTCAGTCAGCCGTGTAGGATATTTAATATAAGCACAAGACCCCTAACACCAGAAACTTCGTCAACAATTCTCATGCCACTCTGTGTGTCTTGCTTTCCTGTCTTATGCCACCCAGGAGTCTCATTTCCTCAGAAGGCTGTGCAATTCTTTAGCCTCATATATTTTATGAGCTCCCAGCATGCTGATAATAAATGCTTTCAGTGCAAGTTTGTCTGAGTCGGTTTCTGTTGTTTATCTAATTAAATTAAAATTTTAAATTATTAAATTTTATCATTTTGAGACTGGGTGTCAGGTATCCCAGGCTGGCCTGGTTCTTACTGTAACCCTGAATGGCCTTCAATTTACAGTTCCTCTTGCTTTCAGCTCCCAAGTACAGGGATTCTAGGCATGTGCTTCTGCCCCAGCTTCTCTGCTTCTGTTGAAACTCAAGGACTGCTATCTGCCTGTGAAACTGGGACCAAGAGCCTGCCACCCTGGTACTCAGGGCTTGATGGAGCACGTGAGCAGAGATGCAGGCTGGTCTGGGCAATGGCTCGACTCACTTTTATCTGCCATGTCATAAATGTTGCCTCAGTGTTCTTTAATCTGATTTTAAGTTATATTTTTATTAATTTACATATTTATTTAGTGTGCATGTATATGTACAGGTCGAGGACAGCCTTCAGGAGCTGGTTCTCTCTCTACCTCTCAAGTTGTTAGGGTTGGGCACAGGTTCCTTTACCCGCTGAGCCATCTTGTCGACCCTGGTTTTCTCAGCACCCTTTCAAGCTTTACTTCAGAAGTTCCTTTAAAGTGGCCATAATCACTTTCTTTAGCCAAGTTGTTAGGCACTCTGAGCAGATTTGTTCTTTGGGGAGAGTGCTGGGGAGTGAAGTGCCACCAGCAGGCTTTCTGTCGTAGCAGACCCAGGGTGCTGACCACCTCTTCAGCTTTCCTGGACATCACAGCAACAGGTGACCACATAGCATCTTCTCTGTGACAGTATCTGTTACAGGAGATGGGGAGACCCAGAAAGAAGGCATAGAGCCTCTTCTTCCCAAAGGTGAAAGGAAGCCCACCAGAGACAGCAGCACCTTACCCAGACACGAGATTCTCTGTGACTGGTACAAACTGGTTAGGCAGCACAGGCTTCAGAGTAGCCTGGAGGGAAGCATTGTTTATTTGGCTTAAGAGAGTTGAGGAGTCTCTGAGCTTGCAGTCAGAAGACTAGATTCTGATTAAGTGGAGGGCAGGCATGATGTCCTTGGCACAGGGGCACCTGACATGCAGCTTGTATAGTTCTGTTCATTAAATAGAGATGTTGTCATACTTAAAATATTTATGACCTACCAATTGACATGTATTGAAGAACCTGTAGGATTTTGGGGGATTCCAGCGTGTTTATAGCTTCAATAGCACGGATCTCAATGGAACGAGGGAGGCACAGACCTGAAATAAAAACCCAAGTGGGCAAAGTTCTCTTCTGCTTCTTCCATCTCTGTCATCATCACCCTTGATTTTTCTTGGCTGTAGACACTGTGTGTTCAGTTCCTTGAGAAGGTGCATGTTTGTTCTATAATGTGGGCTGCCGAGCCTCCTCCAGGAAAGAGAGCAGTTTCTCCCCTGGAGTTGTTGCTATCAGGCCTCTAGGGGAGGGGAAGAGATGTGTTCACACACAAGCTTGCTGTCAGTAAAAATTGGTTTCATGCTGAGAATTCAATCAAATCAGATTCTACTGTAAGGGCATAAGCAAGCCAACAAAAAGGCTGCAGATTAGTAGTGATGGCTACATAGGGTGGAGAAGATAAGGGAATCCCAAAAGAGGAAGGAAAAGAGCAGCATAGAAACACTGGAAATCCATCTTCATTTTTTCTTTTTTCTTTTTTAATTCACTTATTTTCTCTTTTATTCTGTTTACCCTCGAGGAATTGATGGGAGAGTACCAGGCATAGAACCCTAAGCATGGTGAAGGGCTTTGGTTTGAGTAGGAGAATGATGGCCCTTGGTAGAGGACCTTGTATCATGCACGAACTGGCCCTGACTTAAGTGACAGTCTGCGTGGGGTGGGGGTCACTCAGTGTCTCAGATATCTTCTTGATGTGAAAATGTACCTAGCAGTTCTGTTCATTGAGTAGAGATGCTATGATAATTAATATTTATGATCTACCAATGTAGTGGCCATCTGAAAAAAATAAATTGAAAAGTAAAGTATTTCATTCTTAAATAATAACAGTTACTTATGTTGGGACATTGGGGCCCATTGGGACTTCTCCAGTACACTGTCTCAAAGGCTCTCCTGTTTTAATTTTTATGCTTGATTTTTATCAGAGCAACTAGGAAAATCTACATTGGTAAAACATAATGCCAGCAGATGTGATATGCTCTGGCTTTTGCTTGCATGCTGTTTGTTTTGATATGGGGATTAGTAAATTATGGCCCATGGGTCAAATCCAAGTCACCCCCATTTTTGTATGTTTCAAATGGCTGAAAATATTTGAATGAAAAATTATTTCTGGCACCTGAAAAAACAGACTTCAAGTTCCAGTGCTTTCAAAGTTTTATTGAAATCCCAGGGTACTTACTTACTCAGGTGTCACATAGTACTGGCCTTGAAGCCCCAGAGGCAGAGTTCATGGCATAGCCAGGTGCTCATAATGTATGGGACTTTTACAGCAGGTTTTACCTGAAGTGGAATCTTATAAGATGTGTTATAACTGATAATGAGTGAGGTGCAAAATGTCTTCAGGGGCTGATGAATTCTTTTTTCTTTTTATTGCATTTAAAACTTTTTGAATATTTTCATAGATTATATTTTGATCATATCCTCTCTACTCACTCAACTTCATGTTCTTTCTCACACTCTTTCAAAATCGAATGCTGGGTCAAAAACCCCAAACCATGAAATCAAAACAAAATAAAACCCCAAAAGACAAACAAACAAACAAAAAATTAAACCGTAACAGAAAGAAAAAGTACACACACACACATACACAAGATCATGGAGTTTGTTTTGTGTTGGTTAACTACAGCAGAATGTCATTAGGATTGCTTTTATTTTATTTTTCTTTAGCAGAATAATAGTAGTAAGTTTTCCCGATAGGCCCATGACTTATCTAGCCTCAGGTTCTTGGCCACTTTAGCAGCGTGAGGTATGGGTTTTATCTCAGGGAATGAGTCTTAAATCCAACCAAAAAGTGGTTGGTTACTCCAACTTGCATCAGAATTGCACTAGCATATCTTACAGGCAGGTTGCTGTTTTAGGTCACATAGTTTGTACCTGGGTGAGATTGATGATTACTTTTCTCTTTCAGCAGTATGTGTAGTACCTTTCCCTACCATGAACACTAACTAGTAGGGGTAAATGTTCTAGTTGGGCACCAGCTCAAATTTCTTCATGTTTGATGACTTAGGTGTCTTCAGCTGTAGGGCCTGACTGTTAGCTGACAAATTTTATAAAGTTTGAAAAACACAAATTATGTGATGCCTGTGATTATTTATTTTATTATCATTAGCAGACACACTTCGGGAAACCATTTGAATTAGGAGTATTACTATAACTATTGCTAATTCTGTAATGTGGTTAGAAATGAAGGATTCAGAGATCAACTGAACCTGATCCTGAGCAGAGAGACAAATAAACAGAAACTGAGAGGTTTTCTGCAAAACAACAGAACTGAACACTGTCAATATTATTTTGAAAACCTGGAGTAACTGGTCTGTCTGACTATATTGGGAAAGATGCAATGAGCGTCTTTGGACCTAAAGAACCAAGAGCGCCATTGACATCTTCAGTAATGGTTTGTACCTAATATTAGTTAATATTAGTTTTCCTTAGTCTAGCAAACTATAATGGTCTGGTGGGTATCCATGTTCTCAAGGAAAAATTATGAAGTGGTTAATATTTATTGTCAGCTTACAGGATCTAGAATTACTTACAATAAAACACTCCAGTTTGTCTGTTAGGGGATTTCTAGGCTAAGCTGACTGAAATGGTACGACCCACGCTAGCTGTGGGCAACATGGACTGGAATCTGAGACTGAGAGAAAAGGAGAAGGCAAACTGGGTACCAGCATTCATCTCTCTCTGCTCCCTGACAGTGGATACAGCGTGAGCAGCTGAAAGTCTACCACATGACTTCCCTAGCATGATGGGTCACGGCCCCCAACCATGCACCAGAAAAAAAAAATCCATGCTCCTTAAGTAGCTTTTGTCAGGGAGCTTAGACATCACAATGAGAAAAGCAAGTATCACATGGACATAAGGTCAAATGTCAGGGGCAAGGGTGAGAGAGGCAAGAAATTCAAAGTGGAGTGAAAGGGACACTGTTGGTAAACTCTTTCATAAGTTTGCTTGTTTTGTAAATGCAAATCGAAAATAGAGCACTCTGCACAGTACTTTTGTTTCTATGAGTTTATTCTAAGGAAGCCATTCTTGAGTTACGGAAAGGTATGTTGTGAAGGTATGTTCTTCTTAGCCTTGTGTGTGGAAGGGCAACAAGGATGATCTGAACTTCTAGCACTGGGGGATGGACGCCAGTGATGGATCTGCAAAAAATACTTTAAAATGTTTTTATGGGACAGGGAAATATTTATAATATTTTTCTGAGAATAGTTGGCAAAAACACACACATGGCTCAGCAGGTAAAGGAGCTTGCTGCCAAGTCTGATGACCTGAGTTTCATGCCTGGGGCACACATGGTAGAAGGAGAAAACTCACTCTTAAAAGTTGTCCTCTGCTTTGTAGCCAGTCCTGAAGATACCTGATAAAACAGGATCAGATGAATGGGGAGGAGGTCCCCCCTATCAGTGGACTTGGAAAGGGGCACGGTGGAGATGAGGGAGGGAGGGAGGGACTGGGAGGGAATGAGGGATCAGGACACGGCTGGGATACAGAGTTAATAAAATGTAACTGATAAAAAAATAATAAATAAATAAATAAATAAATAAAGTAAGTAAGTAAAAAAAAAAGTTGTCCTCTGTCTATGTTACCACTGAAGGCCAAGCGGATGACCATGGTCTGAGTTGAAGCCATGTTGATGTTCGTGGGGGTATGTCACCACCAGGGGCCATGCTGATCTGAGTAGCCTGTACTGCCACCTAAGGTCATGGTGTTGTCTGGACCCATGATGCCACCAAGGGCCACGTCTGAGTTCATGATCTTACTGGCCAGGTCCATGTTGACATCCATGGCCTCTGATGCCACCAAAGGATGAGCAGATGTCAGTGGTCTATGCTGTGTCCTGCAACCATGTTGATGTCTGTGATCCCAGATGCATTGGAGGGCCTTGTCCATGGCCCTACTTCAACCAGGAGCCCTGTTTGTGGTCTGTGCTGATGCCAGTAACCACAGAAAAGCCCATGAGCCATGCTCCCGTGGACCATAAAGAGCAAATAAGCTACTTTGCCAGTGATAGGATGACTGCAGGCATACAATTGAGAAAGAGGGACGTGGAAGACTTCTGTGGCAACCCTCACCTCCATCCCAACCCTACAAAAAAATAGTAACAGCCTAAACCTGAAGCCGTTGGAGAGAACTCTTAAAAACTGTGATAGGATGCTGAAGTGTGGCTCTCCACAGTAGATGGCTTCCAGCAGGAAGGTGGGAGGGGAAGGACTCTAAGCAGCAGGCCACTGAAAATTTGAGTATAGAACACAAATTGGACTTTTTTTTTTTTTTGGCTGGTGCAGGTAGGTCACAAGAGTGGTAGGTGGGGTAGACAAGGAAGGACTGGGAAGCAAATGTGATAGGGTGAAAAGTCCAGAAGAATCAATGAAACTATTGCACTGGATAAAAAAGTTGTCCTCTGACTTCCACATGTGCACCTAAGCACGTGTATGCACACAATTAAATAGGTTAAAGATACAGATTTTTTTCTTTTCTTTTCTTTTTTTTTTTTTTTTTTTATTAAAAGCAACGTGTGGCTTGAGCTGGGGAGATGGTCAATGGTTAAGGACATTTGTTGAGTAACCATGGTCAATGGGTAATGACTCTTACAGAATACCCATGTTTGGTTCCCAGCACTCACATGACAGCTCACAACTGCCTGTAACTGTTGTTTCAGAGGCTCTGATGCCCTCTTCCAGCTTTCCTGGACATCAGGTACATACATGGCATACATATACACAGTCAAGCAAAATCCTCATATCCATAAAACCAAATAGGTACATCTTTAAAAGCAATAGAAAACATGTGTTATATAGTTACACATTTCTAAAATAGCATGCATCTAATTACACATTTCCATAAACACTTAAAATATGAAAAAGCACACAATGAGATGTTAATAGTTTTGTTTGTTTGTTTGTTTGTTTTTTTGAGGTTGAGATTTTTAGGGGGAAGCGGCTTTTGGTGTCATTTGTGATTTGGATACCGAAGGTACTAACAGTGAACGCTGTTAATGATGACTGGCAATTTTTCCATGTTGTATATAACATCTTTCAAATGTAGAAATTTGGATTTCTTTGCTATTTGGGAATGTCATTGCTTGGTGTCAGACCTTTTCAGACTCTTAAGTGGCTTTGTGCTGTTTGCTGGCTTTGCCCCATGGTGTTTTCTGGAGGGCTCTGCCACTCTCTGAGACTCAGGAAAGTGAGTGCTGACACTGAAGTCAGTGAGGGCTGTGGCAGGAAGACATACACAGCATGTGGCTACCTGAGGCTCACCTGCTGGGGGCCTTCACACTCAGCAGGAATCTTGAGACAGTAGAGGCCCTGACTGCTACAGGGAGCTGGGCCCAGAATATGGATGGTTCCTGGTACTTGGTTAACACCTTCCAGGTGGAGAGCTGTGGAATGCTGTCTTCTGGGTGTGATGTCATCTCTCAGCAGCTGCCATGACCTGCATCGAAGGGGCCCTGTCAACATCACATCATTGAGTGGGAAGGGGATTATGAGGCTCTTAACATTAATGGTTGTTGAGGAGGAACAAACATTTCTTTCAGTGGTGAAGCATTCAGTAGTGAAGCAACCCTAATGAAACTCATTGCGCACGCGCACGCACACACACAGGAAAGCAGAAATAGGCCTTACTTGGAAGACAAAGGGGATCACCAAGGGAGTGAGACAAAGTGTAACGGGGTAAATGCGATTGAAATGCATTATATACATGCATGAAAACCATTATTATGTGTAATTAATATATGCTAATGAAAACCTTTAAAGGGGGCTGCTGAGAGACCTTTCTGAATTCTGAGTTTTATGAATAATCTGCCTGCAGCAGAAAACCTGCCTGGAGCAGAAAAGCTGGAACAGTAATTCCCCAACCTGGACTGCGTGTGCTGTTGGTGGTGCTGGTGTGGAGCAAAGAATCGGGAGCTATGCTTTGTCAGCCTCAGCTTTTCCTTTATGAAAAGGGAATGTTAAGGAGAACAGACTCCACTCCCCTGCTGCTCCATCTGCACAGGGCTCAGGGAAAGTGTGCTGTCACCTTTAAAGGAGAGTGAGATGCCATGCCCGGGGCGTCAGGGAGAAATGCTTCTGCTTATTTCTTTTGGCAGAAACACCGGGCTTCCAGATTAAAGACCCAGATTTCAAGCTACTGTCCGAGGTGCTTACAGAAGTCTGACCGTGTAACTCAGTTGACCGCCCCTCCATGCTCCATTCTAGCTGCCCCTCAGAGGGTTCACTGTGCCCATGCTGACTGAACATGAGGACATCTACATGCCTGAGCAGGCCCTCTTGTTTGGCGTCATTCTGAGAACTGGTTCAAAAGTTCCTCTGCCTCTGACAGCACCTACTCTTGCATTGCACCTGGTTTCCACTGGGTCATCCTCAAGATGGACCATTGAACTCTCCTACTGGTATAGAGCAGCCTCTTAAAAGTTACTGAAGGAGGCTTAGGGAGCTATTCCCATTGGCAAATGCTTACTCTGCAGAACAGGGACCTGAACCCCACCTGTAGTGTAGCATGCATTTGTAACAGAGCCAGTAGGATCGCAGGGTTTGGACTCACCAATCTACGCTACTTGGTGAGTCCCAGATCCCAGGGAGAGAACCTGTCTCAAGAAAAGGTGGCTGGTTTCTGGGGAGTGACACTAGAGGTTGACCTCTGGCCTTCACAAGTGCACGCAATGGTAATTTTATGTATTTTGGGGAGCTGCCATATTGTTTTCCACAGTGGACACTCAGTTTTCTTCCTACACTTTCACATTGGTCCCAGTGCCTCTACATCTCACTAATATTTGCTCTATATGTGCATTTTGTTTTGTCTGATGACTACTATCCTAATGGGTATGAAGTGGCACTTTAGTGTTGATGTCTTTTAAAGAGTGTTTTGTTAAAATGCTCATGCTTCCAAGTGGAATAAATTCCTGACCTGGTGCCCATGAACTCATGTAAGGAATATGAGTGGGGCACAAAAGTGGAGTGATGGGTTGGACAAGGGGTGGGGGCAAATGTATAAGAAGTCAATGAGCCATCAGGCCTGGTAGGTTTGTGCAACTCTGCATGCTTCTTGGATGGCCCAGGTGTCTTTCATTCCCCTGTGCATGAGTAGGAGAGGTCAAATTTATTAATGGAGTTCTGAGTGGTTGCCCTGATATATAGAGATAGATAGTGGCCTCAGGCCAGTCAAGAGGCAGAGGGAGGACTAGCTGGGCCACTGAGCAGGTAATGTGCTTGATACAGAGGATGTGAGTTGGAACTCCCAACATCCATATAAAAGCTAAGTATGGCAGCGCATCTCTGACACCTCTATTGTGGTTGGAGTGGGTGGGATGTGGCCTGGGTTGAAGGATTCCTAGGCCTTGTTGGCTGTCCTGTCTAGTCTAATCTGTAAGCTCTGGACTCAGTGAGAATTCCTGTCTTAAAAAATAATGTGGACTATTTTTACATCAATATTCATAAGGGAAATTGGTCTGAAATTCTCTTTCTTTGTTGGGTCTTTGCCTAGTTTAGGTATCAGGGAGACTGTGGTTTTATATAGACTGAGTGTAGCAGTGTTTCTTATGTTTCTATTTTATGGAGTTTGAGGAGTATTGGTATTAGCTCTTCTTTGAAAGTCTGGTAGAATTCTATGTTGAAACCATCTGGCCTTTGGCTTTTTGGATGAGAGTGTCTTAATGACTGTTTCTATTTCCTTAGAGATCTATTTAACTTGTTTACCTGATTTTAATTTAACTTCGGTAAGTGCAATCTTTCAAGAAAATTGTCCATTTGATTTAAAATTTTCAATTTTATGGAGGACAGACCTAATGATTCTTTGGATTTCCTCAGTGTCTGTTGTTATGTCTCCCTTTTCACTTCTGATTTTGTTGATTTGGATACTGTCTTTTTGCCTTTTAGTTAGTTTGGCTAAGGGTTTGTTTGTCTTGTTGGTTTTCTCTGTCCACTAGGCCCTAAGACATCGAAGCATTGAACCACACAGAAAACAATACAGTCTTACATAGATTCCTAAGCGTAACTCAGCCTGAAAACTCTCAAGTCCTCTTACGACTTTGTTACCACTAAATGAGGCAGGGACCTTTTGTGCAAACTTCCAGGTAGCTCACTCTCGTGCATCCTTCCTTACATTTCACCAAACGTTTCTGGAGGAAACGGCCCTTACCATAGTGCACGAGTGGGTGTCGGAGAACAACTTGCCAGAGTTGGCTCTCTCCTCTCATGCGGCTGCCCAGGGATTGAACTTGGTTTGCCAGGCTCTGCAGGAAGCTCCTTTACCCATGGAGCCGCCTCACCAGCCCTTAACTTTTAATTTTAATGCAGATCCATTAAGTAATCTTTTCTGTTAGTGTTAGTGTTTTCCTGTGTCTAGTTGAATAAGTTGCTTTCCATCTGGATATTTAAATTATTTACATATGTTTCCCAGACATTTTGGTTTTGCTTAAAACACTGTACAGTTTTTAGTGAAACTGAACCTTTATGTAGAATTTATTCTGTACATTTCTAGGCAGAGGACCAGGCTTTCTAACCCCATTGGGAATGATTCATCTTTATTTTGTTATTTTTAAAATTCTTTTTTTTGAGAAAGGATCTGGCCTGGAACTTGCCATGGAGATCAGGCTGGCCTTGAACTCGGAGGGGTTCATTTGATTTAACAATTATTCTCTTTGATATTTACCCACAGGAATCACAATTTGTATCCACAAAAATCTGTTCATGAATGTTGATAAGTTATATTTATAACTATTGGATGAATGGATAAACAACCTGGAGTACATCCAAACTTTGGCATAACATTAAGCAACAAAAAGAAATAAGGTATGAAACGGTGAGAAGACATGGGGGTAGCTTGTATGCAGAGTACAAGTGAAAACAGAACAGGAAAGGCCACAGTGTGACCCCACCTGCACGACTCTTTGGAGACAGCAGATGACAGACACAGCCAGCGAAAAGGCAACTGCCAGTGTTGAGAAGCAGTGAGAGAAGGGGAGCAGAGGACAGGAGCTTCAGGACCACTAAACTCATCTGTGTGATGCTGTAGGGATGGGCTCACATCGCTGGGCGGGAGACACACGTGCACAGTAGCAGTTAGCTCAGGGGTCGCCTGTGGACCCTGAGCAATAACCGTCTGTCCTTATAGATTGGTCAGTTGTAACCAATGTGGCCTTCTGGTGGGGAATGTACATGTGTGGGGTAGGGGAGCCTGGAAATTCTTGATACTTTCCATTCAGCTTTCCTGTGAACCCCAAAACCTCTGAAAATTGTGTATTAGAGATAATGTAATTATGGGAGCTATTTATTCCTTTACTTCATTCTTGTGATAATTACTGAAGTTGGTATTTTTATTCAAAGGTTATTTTGCACTGTCATATAATTATCTCAGGACTCTATTTTCTTAAAGAATATTTACTGGTTCCCCTCAGAGAACAATCATAAAATTAGCTTGTTTATTTCTTTGCTCCAATCCTGCAACCACCTATTTCATAGTTATTAATATTACTTACTATTCATGGCTTTGTCTAGTACTTTTATGCATGTTTATACCTTAATTACCTTATTAGCTTTAAGCTATATTTTAAAACTCCCAGCTATTTTGGATTAAGCATTCAATGAATTTAATTCCAAGCTTTCTCCTCCTTTTTTTCCCCCTGCTACCTTTTAAATTAAAAAATTTTCCACACTGCTGGAAACATAGCATATGCACAAAGGCTGTTACGTTACAACCCCCCCTGCTTATGATGTAGTCCTTATGCTTAAGCAGCACCGCTCACATTTTTTTTTAATCTGCTAATTCTGTAATTTAGCTGTCTGAGGTCAATCTTTTATTGGTATTCTGAAGAGCATTGAGATATCCAGAAGCCATTCCTTCCAAACTGGAACATCCTCAGAAGACCAGGGAGCAAAGGGAACTTAGAAGGCTCCAGGAGATCATGGACTAACTGGCTCAGGAAGCTTAGAGCATTGGAAGACCCCCAGGACCCTGTCCGGATTCTAGAAACACTGACAGTTGCTGGGGCAGAGACTCTCCAGTGGAATTGTCTGCCAAATGGGCAGGTTACGCCAGAGATGCAGATTTCCAGAGTCACCACCCATGTTGGAGGAGCTTTTCCATGATTCAGCAGCCTCTGAGTCACCCTGAGAGTAGTCCTAATAAACTCGCTGGTCCATCAAGTTAGACTTCAGTAGAATCAGTTCTTTGGCCTGTCATTAGGGACATCTCTGGGTTGAAGGCTTGCTTGTTCATATCTCCCCAGAAACAAACAAACAAACAAACAAACAACAAAACCCCCCAAAAGACACACTTACACAATATCATCAGGGAACAGTGTATTTATTATTGTTTGTCATTTTCAGAATCTGAAAAATAAATCCCGGTGGCCACAGACACCAGTGTGCCGACTGGCATGAGCATACCTCTTGCTTATCTGCGGTGTCCCTGTTAGTCACATTTCTACACATGCTGGCATTCAGGGATGCAGTGGTTCCCGGTTGTCTGTCACTCACCACTAGGCAGGATGTCCATTTTTGTCGTTAACCAGGGCTGTGCTCTCTTCCCCTCAGTTACTGCTGTGTGGCTTTTGCCCTAAACCAGCGACTTCTGGCAGCTTACATACACAATTTGTAGTCTGTAGGTTGTATCTGCCTCCTACTTTCACTGAAAAAATACTAGCCTGCAAAATGGCTTTGGTTCTCTTCCTCCTCCTCCTCCTCATCTTCCTCTTCATTTATGATTTCAGGGGGAGAAAAGGAGCATGCTGACTTACCAGACATCATATCTCCCATGCGGCCTCTCACTGCCACTGCCACAGTTTAATTAGAAATAAACCTTAGACATAAGGCTTAGCCCACACTCAAAGGTAGTCTGTATCTTCTGAAGCCACGGTAGAAAATCATCTTGTCCAGGAGATGTGGTGTAAAAATCTTCGTGCTTATGCTTTTCATCCTTTCAAAGATATTCTACTATGATGTTCTTTTTAAAAGATTAAAGAGACGATCTTTTTCTTTATCTGTCCCTCTGGATATCAAACAAAATAAACAATGGACTTTGAATTATGTAGTCTCTTTACTATTATATCATTTTAATGTTTCTAGCAATGTTCTAATGGTTATTTTAGAGGTTTTTTTTTTGTATTTTTCACATCTTTTAATGACTTCCGGTATTTGTATTTATACCGATTTATACCGTACTTTCCCTGTCACTGTCTGGGGAGGTTACTTACCTCCTGGGGCTGTCTCCTTGCTCATGTGGGTGGCTTTCACTGTAACTCAGTTATCAGTGGAGTGTCATTTGGAGAGTCTTACGTGGTAGAGGTTGTCTGGGACCCCAATGATACTAAAATCCTGAGGCTGTTTCACATATTAATTAATTAATTAATTACATAGGTGCAGAAAGTTGGAACTGCATATTTTTTTTAATAATTAATTTTTTTATGTGCATTAGTGTGAAGGTGTCACTTCCCTTGGAATCCACGTTACAGACAGTTGTGAGCTGCCTTGTGGGTGCTGGGAATTGAACCCGGCTCCATTTGGGAGAGCATACAGTGCTCTTAACCACTGAGCCGTTTCTCCAGGCCCGGGACCGCATATTTTACTGAGGAGTTACTTGAAATCTTTGTCTGAAGGGGCTTCATTACAAGTATTTTGGGTGTTGTGGGATGTGTAGTCTCTGTTAAAGCCCCTCAAGGCTTCTGTTACTGTGTGAAAGTAGTCCTGCATGATACGAACAGGAGTGGTGAGCATGCTGATTGTGATGGTTAATATCGTCAGCTTCTCAGAATGTAGTCTCACCTAGGTACAGGACAAGCCACTGGGAACGTTTGTGTGGAGCCTTCAGATTGTGTTACTTGAGGTTTAACAGTTGGTGGCACCATTCATGGTCTGGCTCCTGGACTGAGCATAATAAGTATGCATCGCTTCCCCACTCAAATGTGGGATGACAGCTGCCTCTGCTTCACTCTACATGATTCCTTCCATGATGAACTATATTTCAGATATTTGTGAGCCCCAATAAACCCTTTGTTTCCTTATTACTTTTGCCTTGGCAATGAGAAAAATAATTTATACAATAGTTATTCAATAAAAAAACATCAATGAGACTCTAATCTTGCATATACACCACAGGCAAACCAAGGAGACTAACACCCACAACAGCGTAATGCAGCCATGACCATTCAGGCCTTTACAGCCATTGAAGCAGGACAGTCTCCCCAAGCATGGGAGCTAAAATGTTACACTCAGGATGCGAGGCTAAGCACTGCACTCAGGGTCAGCTGCTTTCGACCCAGAGAAGAGCATGTCTGATTGCATGCGGGTTGATGCCCCAGGTCCCGCCTCTGAGAAAAAGGTATCGGACGGGTCTGATGCACTTTGGGTGGATGACACCTAAATGAACATCGGTACAAAGTCCCAATTTATTTCTAATATCAGAGATCAGACCTCTACTCTTGCCTGATGCGTCTAAAACAAAAAGGGGGAACTGTAGAGAGCTGCGGAATGCTATGCCTTAAAGATGGAGCTGGTTTCCACCTTCCACCTTCCCGATGGTGAGTGCTCTCTGTCACAAACAACTCCATATTTGGCCAAGGCTGAGGATCTGGCTTGCTTCCATGTATGTGGACCTATCTGCATTGCCCACGTGGCACGCTGGGGTTGGCTACCCAGAGGCTATTTAAGCTGTGGGCTGGCTTTCCCCAGGGTCAGAAGATTGTTCAAGGTTCCTGAATAAACTGCATTGAAAACAAACAAACAAACAAACAAAAAACATCAATAAAAACCAATGGCATCTTGGACTGGGTGTGTAGCACTAACTTTGATCCTGGTCTGGCTAGCTATGAGCCCAGTTTTCAGTTTCTCATGGGAGATTTGCTTTAGAACTCCCAGGGAAGCTGATTTCACTGCTTTTGAAGCTGACAGGATTCTCCTCATGTCATGTTTTTCAGGGGTTGGTTCTCTGAAGGTTTTTCTTATCTTGGCCCCTTTTGCATCTTGCTCTACCAGCACACAACTCTAACTGTGAAGATGGAGGCTGATGGCTAAACCCTAGTCTGTGTGAGGTGCTCTCAGATATTCCACAGTCATTAATTATTCTGCATTTCTTCTTGTGTTTGTTTTAAACATATCATGATAATAGACATAACTCTCAAATGGGCCAATATGCACGAGGTAAGAAATGCCTACAATGGGCAGAGGCAGCTCTAAAATGATTTCCATATTGCAACTACCCTCCAATGACTTGTGTAGCCAAACCAGATATCATTCTGGAAGGTGCTGATAGTCTCCTCTTTATTGTCATGATACTGTACAATAGCACTTTTTTAAGTGTGTACTTTAACATTATTTCTTTTAGATAATATTAATAAAATGATATGTGTCTTTTGTTTATTACATATTTATAGGATTATTTGTTGAATTATTTCATGAAGCAGAGCCTGCTGCTTCTTAAAAGGCTTGAAAGCCACACTCTTGAGGGATTTGGGGCCTCCATTGCACCTTCATTTATGGCCATTCATTGTATCCCAAGAGGAAAAATGCTAACCTTAGCCAATGTCAAGAGTAATGTGGGGGTGTACTGTAGAAAGGAAACATCAGAGGTGAAAGGACAGTGGGCCCTGATGTTTACACTCTGAGTGGGTGTACTGCCATTCACTTCTGTCTGAGTTTGTGTCAGACTATAACACTGAAGCTTCAGTTCTCAGCTATGCTGTCTTCCCAGGACCCTGCTGCACTTCCATGGTCTCCAGGCCATCTTTACTTACAGCCAAATACCTACATATTGGGGGGGGGTATGTCTCTATTATCCCCTCAATTTGCTACAACTTAGAAAACTCAGGAGGGAGAATTACGATTAGGATTATAGCTTTATCATATTCAGGCCAGAAACAGCCCAGTAAAGAGACATGTAGCCCCAAATCTAGGAGGGTCTCCAGGTGCCCAGCTCATGTGTGTCTTCCTTGGGGTTTAGGAAGCTTCACTCCATTGGCATGTTAGTGTGGCCACCATTTAGGGAGCTGCCCTTGGCCATAATGTCCAAGGGTTTTACCAGGGTCCTATCGATTGAACAAACCAGTGGCTGTTGGCTTGAACACAGCTTCCCACTCTTTTCTTTCCTGGAGGCCAGACAACCCAAAGTCCCAATGCTGGTCCTATCTGTGGACTCCCTGATGACCAGCCCTGTCTTGAAGTTACCTTGCAGCAATGAAGAGTCTCTATTAGCATAGCAAAGACATTCCTAACATTCAACCTCAAAAGCTCTGTGCTTGGAACTGGGGACAATGCTACTCCTGGTTGGTAGTTTTAGGTAAACTGAGCAAGCCAGTAAGCAGTGTTCCTCTTTGCTTCAGCTCCTGCCTTGGTTTCTCTCAATGATAAACTGTGGGCCAGGGCATGTAAGTGAAATAAATTCTTTCTTCCCTAAGTTGTGGTGTTTATCACAACACTAGAAAGCAAACTAGGACAAATAGCATAGGTCACATCTTAACCTAGCCTGTATCCTCAGATACAGCACAAGACCTCCCTTCCCTTGGGAACTTTAAGAGAAGACACTTCACTTTGTGGGGACTTAAGTCTCTGGCATCAGTATTAATAAATCTGGTGCCCAAAGGACAATTCAACTCAGTGCCTTTCTTTCAAATTCATCTCCTCACTTTTTACTCCACAAAATTGAACAACTCTGATTTGGGGTCTTTTCTCATCTGCTTCTTGATGATATCAAGGCTTCCTTCTGTTTGGGGGAGACACTGGCCTTCTTGCCTTCCTTAAATGGCCAAGTGGAAAAGTAGGTGTCAGTTCATGGAAAGAAGCCTGTAGGAGACAACAACTTATCTTCATCAATTCTTTACATAGTTCTGGCAAACAGCTTTTAATGCCTAGAGTAGGTTGGTTTTGCTCAGGATGTGGGAAGTCAGAGGCGATGTCCAGGAGAGGATTCTCACATGAGCTTGTGCTTCATCTGTGCCCACTGAGATTAGGGCTCTGCCACAGGTCATGGAGCCATATGCACATGAGAGGCACCCGCTGGGTTCATCCTTCCTTCTTATTCTTGAATCCTTCTTTGCAGCTTCATTTCACACAGAATGCTTTGTTTTTCTCCCTTTCCACTGTTATCATTTTCCTGTCCCAGTTCTTGCCTTTGCTGGATTGCACCTCTCCTTCATACTTCTTTCTGAGATCTTTGAAAATTTCAAATAAAAGCGCATGTATTTATGTGGAGTGAATAATGCATGGACCCACTCCTTTCAGTGCAAGAGACTGCACTCTGCATATATATATATATATACACACACACACACACACATATATATACTCATGAATTTGTGTGGCAAAAACAGTGGGGGAAGGTTGATATGGCTAAAGATAATTAGCAATTGATTAGTGCCCAAGAAGCTAAATAAAAAGACACATTTTCTCTCATGGTGGCTTGAGTTGATAAAAGCAAGAATTCTTATTTGAGGCCAGTCATGGTTTCTGGGCCTGTGATGGAGAAAAATCCTTGTGTTCATATGAGCATGATTCACAATAAATTCACAACATTTATTTGGGAAAGGGAAGGAAACCATTTCCCCGAGCTTGCTGCCACATACTTAGTTAAGGAGTGTCTGTCACTCACCAGGAATCTAAGTCTAACAAACATCTCCTGGCAAGCGTTTGAGGTGCTGATGCTGCAACCCCAATTAAGCCTACTGTTTCTGCTGATGTATCCAGTGCTGGAAAGGGGGAGATTTCTCTTCCCAACCTTTTCCAGATGGACTCATCAATACTCATCTCTGACTGGAAACAGTGCTGCTTGGTCGCAACAGGACCACTGATGGCCGAGACAAAGAGGCCACCCTCCCCGTGGCTGCAGGAGTGGACATGGAGGACCTATCCTGGTCCCACTTGGTTTTGTGGGACCTGACCTCACCTATGTCTGAACATTAAAGAAGTCTGGTAAGTCCTCAGTGAAAGTACAGAGGTTTTCAGTGGATGCCAATCATGCAATCTTTGACTCAAAAACTTTAGAAATTGAGTCTGTGCTGACAACAGATGGCTTCATTTTCTCTGTCCTTATTTCCTAAGTGGTATGGCAGAAGACTGCTTGAATAGCATTTGCCATGTCTCAGGTATGATAAGCCAGCTAGTGGTGATTTAAGCATATGGAAATATTTATGTAGAATAGATGCAAAGAGTACATCCTTGAATTCATTTCATTCATTTGAGGTGTTCATTTGGGTCAGATAATGTGAAACACAGTTCTGCATATGTCTGAGGACATTCTGAGAAGACATTTATTTTAGATGGTGGACCAGGTTAATATTTGCTGTCACTCTTGTGTTTGGGCCTCTTCCAGTCTACAAAGGGTTCGATGATGATGATGATGATGATGATGATGATGCTAGAATAAGAATAGAATAAAGGGCAAGTTCCCTCCCACTGCTTGAGCTGGGCTGTCCACTTTCCCCATGCATAGGCTTCAGCACTTCCTGTTTTCAGCCTTCAGATTTGGAATAACACATGAATTTGGCCTCCCTGGTTCTGTGGCCGCTGGGTTTGTGTTAAACTACAATATCTGTTCTCTTGAACTCTGGCTAGGACTTGGCTATTTCCTTGCCCATGCTCTCTCACAACACTTATTAGTAGGTCTCTTTCTATTCACTGCTTGTCCCATGGCTTTGTTTCTTTGGGGAACCCTGACTAATTCAAGCATAGTAGTCACACTTTATTTCAGGTTTTAATTTGCAATGCTTTGAATGAAGAAGCTTGGGACATCAAAACAGCCCATTAGGCCCTAAGCAGAGAATGCCGGGAGCAGGGCCTCGTGCGAACATCTGGCACAAGCAGGAGCAGGTTAAGAAAACATCCCTTCCTCCTGCCCAAGGTCAGAACAAAGAAGGTCTGCCTCAGCATCTCTTTCACCTCCAAATCTTTCTTCAATTTATCTAACACTAGGTACCTTGTGGGTATTCTGAGAACATCAAGTCATCATTCAAGTGTGGAGTAAACTTACTTAAAGACAGGGTTCCTGTCTTAACTCATTAGAAGTGAGAGAGTCAGCTGTGGCAGGCTCACACGCCCACGTTAGGAAAGAGGAGAATGCTGCAGTTTGGTAGGCGTGTGGGACATCAGGGGTTCATGGTGGCCCACTGACTTTTCATGTACCCAAGGCTGATGCTGGACATCCACTCTTTGACTGAAAGTGCTTCCTGCAGCAGGTAGCTCTGATATTCATCATGCAGGGACAGGAGAGGCCGAGCCCACATATCGAGGTGGTCATGGCACACAGCACAGTCATAGACTGAGGGAAAGGGGGGATGGGTGGACCTGGTCCTGAGTGTTCAGAGGCCACTCTACCTGCATTACAAGGCCTCCTCCCTCCCTGAGGCAACCCTTCACTTATTTTCCTTTCAAAATAAATAAAATAAGTTTGAGCATGGGAAAGTGATCATTCCAAGCTTGGAGGGTAGACACAATTGTTAGAACAATCAATTTTTTTGTGTGCGTCTTCCTGTACAAAGTTAAGATTTTTTCCCTGGGAGATAGCTGTATTCTGCTTGCTTTTGTCTTTGAATTCACTCCGTTGTCTTAGACCAAGAAGTTAACAGTGAGCTTCTGTCGCTGTCTCATGAATTCCAAGCAGCCTGGGAAGCATCTAGCAGATCTGAATCAAAGCGGAAGGAAACACAGTTCATTAGATGGTACCACAAAATGCTAAAAGCTATATCCTTTTCTCTTTTTAGATTTCTTTTCTTTTTAACAAGAGGATGGCTCTCAGAGTGTAGTGGGTTCAGCAAAATATCCCAGCTGTGGGCCCAACTGCTGATTTCAGAATGGAGAAGTGGCAGAGAATAGAGAGGTGGCAACACTGAGCACAGGCATGTGACACACTCACCTGTCACCAAGTCCTAGCACAGTACTGATCAACAACACACATGTGACGTAGTGCTTTTAGACAAGCTGAAAAACGCAGACTCATACCATCAGGACGTCAGCATGTTTCCTGTGGGCTCCTTTCTCCTCTTGCCTCTCTGGGGTTGAACAGACATTGCACAATCTGGTCCTGGGAAGGGACTTCCTGTCCTCACATCTGTGGGATGTTAAAAGCAGCTGTCTTTTTCCTTGGGAGAATTCAGGGAAGTTTCTGAGGGTTTACAGTCACAGTCATTCTGATTATCTATTTTTTTTCTGTCACATTGCACCTCAAATCTTACAGGCTTAATGATTTTATCATGAGCACAGGTTGTCTTGGTTATTCTTGTTCTCCAGGTAGCCCGTGTGTGTTTCCTTCTCTATCTGGTGGGAGAACAGGTCTGAAGAGTCCGTGTGGCTTTCTCTCTGCTCCTGCTGTCTTGGCTGGGCTGGAGGAAAGGCATCAGCTAAGACAGCATCAGCTAAGATAGAAGACACAGCATCCACCATGGCCTCTCAAGCATCTTGTCCTCCATTAATTGTGAAGACGAAACCATCTGTTTTAAAAGTCTGAACAGACAATAGTTTTGTTTTGTTATACTAGTCAAATGGCTATGTCCCAGGTCAGACAATGTCATATGTGCCATTGGAGGGAAGGAGAGTCAAATAAATTGTGTCCATCTCTTTCTTTTCTTTTCCTCTTCTCCTCTTCTTCCTCCACCACTGCGACCTCCTCTTTTCCTTCTTCTTCTTTTTGGTGTGGTACTGGGGAAAGAACTTAGATCACCAGACATCATAAGATTGAGCTATACTTCCAAATCTCTGTTTTTATTTAATAACAAAGACCATCAAATTTAAAGTATGGCATAATAATTAAAAGGTGAACTCAATGTAAGTATTACACATAGGTAGTGGATAAGCAAAGCATGGTCTATTCATAAAAAGGAATATTATTATTCAGCTTTAGAAAGGAGGTGAATTCTGACAAGTACTACAATTTGAACTTTAAGGACTCTATGCAAAATGAAACAAGCCAATCTCATGAAGACAAACATATAGGATTCTAATTATATGAGGTACCTGGCATGTTCAAATTCATAGAGATAACTAGGATTGGATTTGTCAGGGCCTAAGGGGTGGGACATGGGAGTCAGTGTTTAATGGGTACAGAGTTTGACTTTTGCCATGTGGAAAAAGATCTGGGATAGATGGTGAATATGGCAACCCAAATGCTTTAATTGCCTTTGTACTGTACTCAAATGTGGCTAAGATGATAAATTTCATGTAGTATATAATTTTCAGTAGGATAAAATAAATTACATTAGAATAATTCATTTGAATTTCTGAGAGTTTTCCAGAGTTTTTGAAGGTTCTACTTCCTTTTCCTTCCTCTGGGGTTTGGTACCCAACCAACTCACCGAAGTATGTAGAAATTTTCAGCATCAGGCAGGTGATATGGTTGGGAGACTCACATTTAAAAATTAAAGCCATTGCAGACTTTCTTGTTCTCAGGGAAATTTGTTCCTGAATTATTAATTCTGTTTTGCTTCCTTATTAAAATAAAGATAACAGAGTGAAATCGAGGTGCTTCAACTCACCTGTCAGCATCTCATAATACAATCAGCAAGTTTTAACTCTAAACTTGCCTTCAGTTCATATGCAAAGTTTTAAAATTTGGCCTTGCTTTGCAACTGCTTTGCAATGGGTTGTGTGGGTTCGAGAAAGCATCCTATGACCCTGTCTTGAATTGAGGATGATTCCTTTTGGTTGTTGTTGTGATTTAGAAAGGTCCCTATAACTCCACATTCTTCAATAATAGGTGCATTGATGATTTTATTAAAACAAAGTAGAACATATACTCATACAAATGTACACATTATAACATAGAGTTTGCTGTATTTTATGAAACCCTAGACTAAATCAGGGAAAAATCTTTTGGGATTACAGGGGCTCCTCTAGCCCTCTTGCCCCATGGGGTGGGCTCTCCCTAGGCTCAGGACACTGCATCCTGCTTTTGAGCCTTTTCTAAGCAGAAACCTGGGGGCAGCTCAGATGTGCTTGAGTGGTCCACCCTCGTGCTGCCTGTGCTTGTAGGCGCTTTATTCTTGTAGAGATATGCTGCCGTCCTATCGCGGCTTTCATGCTCCTGTTCTGCTGCTGTGCATTGGCTTATTTGCGTTTTTTGATGAAGTGCTGCTTAGAGTGTTCTAATAAAAGTGCCCAACACTGATACACTTGCCCTCTTGGTGCATTCATCCAGGGGAAGGGAATTCCTGCCACAGGCTGGATTCATGCTACTGCTGATGTCTATGTCGACACCAAACACATCCCCCAAACCAGCTCTATGTATTTATGCTCTAAACCAAACCCCTAGACTCAGGGTTGGCAGTATTTTCTTACATAAACCCCATTGAGTGGGTGGACCTCAGTGGCCAGCCTTTGGGCTCCCCCACAGCACTGGGAGAGTACTCCAGCCTGACATCACACACTGCAGTAGCCACTTGCTTGCTTCTGTGGAGTGGGCAGTGTCTCCAGTTTATATCCTTTTCCCCTTCTGTGGACCATGGGGCCCCTCACTCTGGAGTACTGTCATTTATGTACTGACGTGAATTGGAGTTAGAGTCCAGTGTTCATGGCTGGAGCCCCGGGCTCCTTGAGAACTGAGTTTTCAGCGATTGCTCTCTGTTCTATAAATAATAGCATTCACTGCCTGAGTTAACCATCTCGTTAGTCCTTCCTGGCAAGCAAGAATCTCTGGAGCTTAGAAAGAGGCTTCTGAAAGGCAGGGCTGGCTTGCCACAAGACACAAACCAGCTGGGAGCAGAGCCAGGACACAGAACCTGGAACCACAGTGAGGGACATGGAAGGAAGGAAACAGTGAAAAAGAACACAAGAAGGCAAGCGCTGGGTAGATAAGGAGGAGAGGCCGAAAGGTGTGCTGAATGCAGCAGCAGGATAAGGACGCTCAAGCGAGGCACACGTGGAGACCAGTCAGTATGCTGAGAGCTACATTAAGCTCTCATGTGACCCTCCAACATGCTCTGTTCTGAATCATGATGAGGCCTCTCATCTTACTGTCTGCTTTTGTTGGATAGTCTTTACTCACTGTGGAGAATAGAATACAGGTGGAAGAGATGGCTATTTCTGAGACATAATCTTATCCAAACAGTCATAAGCCGGAGGGAGAGGCTGAGGCGGAGACCTTCAGAGTCCCTCATGCTCCTCCTTGATATTTAATTACATGCAGGCCTGCCCTTTAGAGTCCACAGGAGCCTCAGGGAAAATGTTATGTCAGGTAATGAATTTTTATTGCCGTGTTACTTTGCACTTGAGCATCACGTTGAGTCCGTAGTTTATTACCAGTTTCATATGGCCTTTCCCAAGTCCACTGACCTCAGGGCTGGAGGTAGGACCCTCGCGTGGTACATACGTTTGCACATCTGTAGTGGACACTGGGATTTGGGAGGGTTTAATTCAGCCATGGAATATAGATTTGTTTCTGCAGGACTCTGCACTGTATGCATTCCATTCCCTGAGTGGTAAGGAAGGTCCTTGTCACAGGAGGATGTTACTCAGGTATTCTTCGAACAGATTCATCCCCTCCCCTTTCTTGCCTAAGTAACCCTGTGTTTGATTAAGATGATGATGAGAACTGTCTAATTATATTATTTAAGACTGAATTTTATGTACGATGTGCCTTAAGACATAGAAAAGGTACATTTATTTTTGGTTATACGATGGATAATACTCAATATATATATCTTTAACTGAATGAGCCAAACAGAATTCAAGAACATTATTTTTTTAATATTTTTTAAAAAAATTATTTATATATATGAGTGTTCTATCTGCATCTACACCTGCCAGAAGAGGGAATCAGTTTACATTATAGATGGTTGTGAGCCTCCATGTGGTTGCTGGGAATTGAACTCATGACCTTTGGAAGAGCAGACAGTGCTCTTAACCACTGAGCAATCTCTCCAGCTCCCCAAGAACATTATTTTTAAAACAAAATGTTTCATTTAAACTCTGCATTTCCCCCTGTGTGTTTTAAGCTCTGGCAGAAGGACCCCTGTATTTATTACTTTTATGTTTCTGCAATAAAACACAATGACCCAGAAAGACAAGTTTATTTGGAACTGTAGTTCCAGAGGGATAAAGTCCATCTTGGTGGGAAGGCATGGCAACAGATAGACAAGATGGCCAGAACAGGAAGCTGTGAGGTCACATCTTAACCACAAGCATGAAGCTTGGAGAGAGAACTGGAAGGGGTGTGAGGTTACCTCATCTTAGAACCTTCCCACAGTGCTGTAGTCCCTGCAGCAAGGTCCTACCTCCCAGACCACCCCAAGCAGCACTACCCATTAGGGATCAAGTGTGCAGATACCTGGGCCTATCAGGGACTTTTCTCATTCAGACCATCACCACTGCCTTTTGGATGTCTAGTCTCTCATGTCTACAGCCTACCGCCATGGTAGTTAATTTGTGGTTTTCAGGTCCATTAGACTGCATGCTGTTGACACTTTGCTCACCCGAAAGAAAGTTATTTAGTTATTATATCATATAAAGCCCAAAGATAACAACCAACAAACCAACGAGCCATCCAGCCCGCAAACCTTTTTCTGCTATGAACATAACAAAATGTCAGTGCTACATGAAATCCCATGCACATGCATCCAGCCTCATTACTGTGGAAGTCCTTCTCCTCTGACCGAACATCTCACGCAGGTACATCAGGGGGTCCTTCCTAGTATGCACTGCTTTTCTGCATTGCTTGATTAAGAAGGGTAGCAAAGGGCAGCCAGATCTGCAGAGTAAGCCATCCACTTACAGATGCTTCTGCCATCTCCTTGGGTCCAATGAGAAACAAAAGAAGAGTATTGGATGGGAGACAGGCCATGAGCACAGCAGGGGAACTGTACCACAGCGTGCAACTTGGCTCCCAGGAATGGTCTTCTTTCATTTGTCTCTTAGCAATTCCTCTTGTTTAGCAAAGCATGGCATAGCTAAAGTTAGATATGGGACTCAGAGGTAGCTGCTGAAGCCATAGTATGTGAGGAGCTGACTGGAGGGTGAGACACTCAGAAGCCACACAGTGTCTGTACAAAGGTGTTAATGGAGTGGCATTCTAAGCTTAGGGTTTGCTGAGGCTGCCACAGATCCAGGCAAGGAAATCCGGAAAGCGCACATAGCACCATCAGGGTTTCCACACCCAGTGTGAGATATATATATATATATATATATATATATATATATATATATGCCTGTGTGTGTATATATATATGTGTGTGTGTGTGTGTGTGAGAGAGAGAGAGAGAGAGAGAGAGAATGTAGAGGGAGAGAGACAGAGAGACAGAAGGGAAAAGATAGATAAATGATAGATAGATAGATAGATAGATAGATAGATAGATAGATAGATAGATTGATGATAGATGATAGATGGCTGGCTGGCTACTCTGTGGTTTAGACACATGATAATAGAAGCTGACAAATCCACACCTGGAGGCTGGGAAGGAGATGGAGAATTGATACTTCACTTGCAGTTAAAGTTTATGGTGGAGCTTTTCTTCTTGCCTGAGAAGGTCTGGTTGTTTTCTAAGGTCAGCTTTCTGACTGGATGCAGACAGCCTGCACTATTGAAGGCATTCTCCTTTATTTAAAGCCCACCAGTTTAACCGTTCAGAAAACACCTTACAGAATCACCCAGGATAATCCTGGTTTGGTTACTTGGGTGCTGTGGTCAAGCCAACTTGACTCACATAAAATGAACCACCATACACATCCAGGCAGGCCGGATACTTGTGGAAGACGGAACCCTCTTTCCACAGCTCTGCTTCCCTTGAGCAACAGAGCAAGGCAGACTGCATTCTGAGCAGAAGCTCCACCGTAACTATGGCTCTGAGCGCCTTGCCTTAGGCATACACACAGAGAAGGAGCGCACTGCTCTCCATGCCCCTGCGAATGTGATGACTCCTCCCGAGTTGGTCACATTAAACTCAGGATGTGAGTGCTGGCCCTTTGTGCTTTGAAAGGGAACTGTTTGCCCAGGAACTCTTCACAGCCAGCTGGCGGCAATGTTTTTAGAACATTCTGGAAACCTTAGGAGGTGGAGCCCAGCAAGAGAGAGTTTGTCAGTCGGGGAGTCTATGGTGCGGTTGTCCCTGGTCATTGATTAAATAAAACGGAATGAGCTAAACAGAATGAGACAAAGCTATAGCATATAAATGCAGGTTTATTAGGAGCAGCGAAGGAAGGAAAAGGGAGGAGGAGGAGGAGGAGGAGAGAGAGAGATAGAGAGAGGGAAGAAGGGGAAAGGGAAGAGAGGAAAGGGCAAGGACAAAGGGCAAAAGGGTGGGAGGAGCCAAAATGTCTGGATTATAAAGTGAAGGGCCTCTGGAAGAGGGGAAGTCCCAAGGTAGGGCAGGGTTTGCCAGCCATGCCCTGAGGCAGCAGCAGGCAGAGACCTAAAACCTGGCACCTTCCTGTTTCTCTGATTCCAGCCCATCGCAGGGTGAACAGTTGTCCTGAAGCATCTATTCCTTTCTGTGATGTTCTGCTCACATGCGTGGGCCCACGCCACCCAGTGTGGATTGCAACACAAAACAAACGTTTTCTCTCCCTAATTTTTCTGTCAGGTATTTTGGTCACAGCCATGTAGAATAACTAATTCACCCCTGTTACTGAAGTGGAGAATCCTGAGGAAGATTCTTCGATTCTTTGTGGTGTTTCTACCACAGAAAACATTTAGGAAACAAGAAACATTGAGAAAAGTAGAAAAGCTATTATCACTATTGAGAATGGAAAATCTATTCCTTGGGAGGCTTAATTTGATCATGGTCCTCAATTTGTTTGCCCATCTTGCATTCTGAACTACAACCCCACTGCCCCCCCTGCTGTGAAGGGGACACCTCATCTTCCTCACAGGCACAGGGGGAGACAGAACAAAGAGCACAGGCTCCACTTGTCCAGGGCTTCTCAGATTGATCCGGGCTCACAGCCGCCACCTACATCAAAGCGACCTTGCTACAAGGAAACTGCTGAGGACATGAAGCTGGCACTTAGCATCTTTCTTTTATTTTAGTGTGATTACCCATGATGCAGCCCCCCTGGAGATGGGCTCATTTCAGCGTCCTCAGAGGCTTGCTTCTCAGAAAGCACTCATATTTGGCCGGGACAGAAGCAAAAGGCAATGAACATCACGGCTCTGACACAGACCCAGATGCATTTTTATAACCATTCAATTTTCTCACTATACCAGAATGGTTATGAGAAACTATAGAAGAAAGAAGATAACAGAAAACAATCCAGCATCCAATCAATTCAGAGTGTCTGTCAGGACCAGGTACTACAATTGAAGTGACTGCTAAGAGAAATGCGTTCCACAAGTCTCACAGGGATATATACATGCAGATGTCTACATGCCATTCTCTCTGATTCTCTTCCATATATATATATATTGCATATATAAAAATTCTGTTAACAGTTCTGTGTGCACACATGAATTATATTCAAAACTGGAGAATTTCTTTTCAAAGTTCTAGACATTGATTTTCTGCTTAAAATGATTTGAGAACATTTTCCCACATCATTACTAGGGAGCCACAGCACTCGTTTAATTCTTTTAAAAATTATTCTTAATTTTTACACACACACACACACACACACACACACACACACATACACATACATGCACACACGCATACACACATTCATTTTGATTATATCTACCCAAATTATCCTTTCCCACTTCCTCTGGGTTCCCTCAAGAGCTTCTCATGTCCCTTTTCTTTGTAAAACCCACTGAGTCCAATTAGTGCCATCTGAATGAGCATGGCCAACCTGTCAGTGGCCTTGTCCCCCAGCACCCAGGGATTGTGAATAGCTCCTCAGCTGGGTACAGTCTCACCACTCACTTAAATCTTACTGTTACACGTGAAAGGTCATGTTGCTGCCAGGGCCATTCTGGCATATGCACTATGCTCTTTTATAGGGCAAGTTCTTTGAAATTTGATAGACTAGAGGACAGACGATGGACATTGTCACCCTTTTGTACCTGATTATCCCATTGCTTTTGCAGAAGTATCCATGAGGTTAGAACCTCTCTCATAACATGCAGCATCCTTAATTCCATATTCCTTTATCAGTATTGGGTGTTAAAAAAAAAACTACATATAGAGTGGGGTGTAGTAACACACAACTTTAATCCCAGCACTCGGAGACAGAGACAGGAGGATCTCTGAGTTCTAGGCGAGCCTGTTCCAGCCTGGTCTACAGAGCGAGTTCCAGGACATCCAGGAATACACGGTGAAACTCTCTCTCTGAAAAATAAAGCAAAAGAAAATTACATATAGAACAATCAGCAGGTTGGGGAACGTGGTAGGCAGACACTCAGAGACATCCACTGCTCCCCAGGCTCTGGCATCAGGCTCTGGAGTCACAAGGCTGCACTTGGTATCTGTTAAGATTTGGACAACTTTGGCATGTCATCATACCATCTAAAAATAGAGAAGTTATTCTTCAACTTCTATCTGTAATCTGTCGTAGTGTCTTAGTTTCTTTTCCTTTCGCTGTGATAAAATACTCTTTACAAAAGCAACTCAAGCGAGAAGGGTTTATTTCAGCTTATGGCTCAGTGGTACATCCCTCAAGGCTAGGAAGTCAAAGAAGCATGTGGTCACACCACACCCACAACCAGAAAACAGGAAGCAATGAATACTCACGCTCAGCTTACTAGAAAGTAAGAACTTACTAGAACTTTTTATACTGTTTGGTAACCCAGCCTAGGGAATGTGCCACCCGCAGTGGGTGGATCTTCCCACCTCAATTAACCCAGTCAAGGTACCCAGAGAATCACCATCTCCTAGGGACTGACAACTGAGATTAACACTTATATTTCCCCTCCCTCTCTTTCTCCCCTTTCCCCTCCCCATAGATATCATTCTTTTATGAGAATTTATTCTTGCCAGGCACCAGTCCTAGTCATAAGGAGTAGAGGAGTCAACCCACCAAACAACAGTCCCTACTCACACAGACCTCAGTTTCTAGTGTACAATTCTTGGGCACACCCCATGCTTTTGTTTTCTGATTCTGTGTTTTTATTCAAGAGCTACACACACTGTTTATTTCTCTTACTGAAGTAGCCCTTCCATTCATTCTATTATCGTTTAAACACACACATGTATAATGTCTTTTGACCATCATCGACTCTCACCCAACTTTTTCAACCCTACCCCTCACTTCTCTCTCTCAACTTTGTACTTTACCAGTCTTTTTTGTTTGTTTGTTTTTCTTGGGCATATTTCTTTTATTTTTGAGGTTAGAATATAATTACGTCATTTCCTCCTTCTTGTTACTTCCTCCAAAATCTTCCATATACCATTCCTTGCTTTCTTTCAAATTTATAGCTTAGTTTTCATTAATTGTTGTTATATACATGTATAGTTCCATTAATTGTTGTTACATACATATATTTACACACACACGGTTCTAAATACATAAGTATAATATGCTCAATCTTTACTTTCTGCCCTCTTTTTCAGGATTCCTGAGCCTTAGGATGGAAGTTGTACTGTAGATATATCAGTTGGGACCGAGCTCCACTCTGCATTTTGATTAGTTGTAGTTTTCTGCACTGGTCTCCACCTGTTGCAGAGAGAAGTTTCTTTGGTGGGGTGAAGAGTACGCTTGCATGTGGGGATGAGGACAAATATATAGAAAAAATGGAAGGGCTACTTCAGTAAGAGAAATAAACAGTGTATGTAGCTCTTGAATAAAAACACAGAATCAGAAATACTGGTCCAGCCATTGTAGAAATCAGTATGGAGAATTCTCAAAAAGCTAAAACCAAGTCTACCATATTACCCAAGAATACCACTCCTTGGCATGTGCCCAAAGGACTGGAACTGTACCCTACAGATACTTGGTCGGGCCTGTTTACTTCTGCTCTATTCACCATAGCTCGGAACTTAAATGTCCCTACAACTGATGAATGGATAATGGAAATGGTAAATGTACTCTGTGGAATACTATACACCTGTAAAGAAAAATGACACCACAGACCTTGCAGGTGAATGGATAGCATCAGTAAAGATCATATTGTATGAAGGTAATCCATATGTAGAAAGACAAACATCTCATGTTTCTCTATGCCACCCCCATTCTTTAATACCCAGCTCAAATTCTGTTTCCTTCATTCAGTTGTCCCTGGCACCTTCAGCTAGGATACAAGCTCATGTATTTCCTGAGTGTGGACTTTCTGACCCTCACTAATGGCGCTTTTGAGTACTTCACATCCTTATCCTCACCTCTCAGTTGACAGTTACCTATGTCTACCTGCTTTCTGGTTATTTCTGCTGCAGCCCTCTTATCTGATGAAACAGAGCTCTTCACAGCTGAGGTCCAGGACCTATCCATCTTTGTCTCCTTTGCATACCAAGAACAGAGGCGTGTGTCGCACTGATATTTAATACTTCTTTTAAAACAGAAAATGTTTTCTGTTGGCCATGAGAGAGAGATGGCCATGATGAATGTTTTATGTGGGTACACACCAGACACTAATGGGTTGACAAAAGAAACAGCACTGTCCTTGGTCCAAATGTGTTTGAATTCTTCCCAGTGAGTCCTGGGGAGAAGCCAGAGCTGCAGCAATTGTAGATTGTGTCCAAGGATTCATCACACCTAATGATGTTTCATACAATTAGATTGCACAAGACACACTTTCCTGACCACTGCACATCTTTCCTATATTTGCCCTCTTTTTCACAGTTCTGTTCTCACAACCAAGGATAACAAGAGAATGAAATAGTGGGCTGAGAAATAAATCATGATCTTGAGTGCCAACATGGAACAGCAGCAAGGGGCATGGAAGATGGTGAATATTTATAATTACAATAGTACATTTTATTGCCAATAAAATTCTGTTTTTTTTTCCGAGGCACAAAAAATATGTTATTTGTAAAACCAAAAAGTGATTACCTACATAAAAGTTTGTTTAATAGCATTTTGAAAAACCATAGTATAAAGTGGAATCTGTGTCCCCTGTTTCCAGTTCATAAATTGAGTTTGTTTAATAGCATTTTGAAAACCATAGTATAAAGTGGAATCTGTGTCCCCTGTTTCCAGTTCATAAATTGAGATCTTATCCCAAGGCATTAAAATTAGAAGAGAATGTCTTGGTGGGAAGACCAGGTCATGAAACAGGACCTTGTGGTTGACATTAGTTCCCTTAAGAGGAGAGCCTTATGCTGCTCTCTTCTACCACGTGACCATCTGAGGCTGTGTGCATCTTCAGCGAGCGTGGAGTCAGCCAAAAGTTTGCTCTTGTAAGAACCAGCCTTCTGACTGTGAGGACAACACTGATGTCTGAGCTATCTGATCTGTGGCAACCTGTTCTGACAAGCACAAGCGATCAGGACGCATATGCTAGTCTTTTTCTCACATGGTTCTTATTTTGTGAAATCTCCTCTGCTGTGTGTATATGTAGCTGGACATCTCAGTTCCTAGAGTCTATGTGGCTGCTTTCATTTTTTGGGAGTGGGGTGGGGGTGAGGGTGGTTTGCATATTTTTCAAAGTGAAGCATCAAACTGAATTAGTTTGTTATTGTTCATGGCTATCATTTCATTTACCCAATAAAAAACATTTTTATCAGGAGAACGGCCCTACTGATAGATATTTCCCACTTGGAAGTCACAAGAAATGTTATACACATTAACTTGAGAAAGTTCAGTAATACAGAAACAGCCCCATCGTCAAACTCATAGATCGTACTGGAGACTTTACATCTAGGCAACCGAGGGAGGGGTGGGGCAGCATTGTTCCTACATATTTCCTGTGAACCTCACCAGCACTGTTTTAATCTTCTTTCAAAGAACTCTCAGGACAGTGCCCCTCCTTTGCCATCTGGGGTAGACTGCCAAGAGCAGAACAAGAAAGGGATAGAAAGGGAAAGAGAAATACAAGAACCACAGCTAACATCCTAAATGCGTCCAGAAGCATTCCACATTTTTTTTGACAGCACTGACTGCTCTCCCAGAGGACCAGGGTTCAACTCCCAGCACCCACATGGCAGCTCACAACCGTCTGTAACTCCAGTTCCAGGAGATCTGACACTCTCACACAGACATATATGGAGGCAAAGCACCAGTGCACATAAAATAAAATTAATTAATTTAAAAAAGGAAATGACACTTGCCAAATTCATAAGGGATTCAATATCTCTAAATTAAAAATTAACTTATAATATTAAATTCAATGCAGTTTATTTAACTTAAGCAGTTCGAATGCATAATGAAGAAGTGGTACCTGGGCAAAAGCATAGGCATGCAAGTTATTTTTAGATTGTTAGAAGCTAGAAGCTCTTTGTATTTTCTTTAACCTTGAGAAATATATTACACTAAAGAATGTGGTTTTTTTCTCCTTTGGTGAAGTATAGAGCAAAATTATCTAAACTAATTTTGTATGGATTCTCTACAAATGGAAAGTTAACTGTAAAGGATTGTCTTCTTAAGCTGTTGCTGGCTTCAGGGTGTCAGTCAGGCTGGTGTCTAGAGTACACTGGGTGACAACTGAATGGTCAGGACTTCCGGTTACAGTCTGAGCTGGGTTTTCAGCCATTATGCAGTGGGTGCAGTGCATCCCTTCCAGCTGCTGGGATGGTCTTTGTGCCAGGACAGTGGGAAGTGAGAGAAAGGACACTACTTCATCCTGAGGGACCTTCTGTGGGGAGTTCAGTTCTCTCTCCCTAATTGTCTTGTGCATGAAAGAGGATAGGCAGTGATGATGAGGGTGAAGACAATGACAGTGATGATGGTGATGAGGAGAATGCTATCTACCTCTTTTGAAAAAACCTCAATGAGTTGGTCTACGAGCACTGAGTGGAATAATGGCTGGACACAAGCTAGCACACTAACGAGGCCATTGTTCTGAAGAGCCTTGAGCTGAATAGTGTCCTTGCCAGCATTTGCAAAGTAACACTCGCAATGGAGAGTTGTTCTGATTATTAGGTGAACTTGTATGCATGTACTGCCAACAATAAACCCTGAACACTGGACGTTTCCTTCCCTGTGGGTGAAGGTTTACTTGATTTTTCTTCCCACTGGTCTCTCCAAGTCCCACAGCTCTGGCTTCTTCTCTAAAGCAAACATGGCATATGCTAAATTGGGCCTTTGCCTTTGTTCATAACAATTATAAACAGGAGAGTTTAAAATGAGAAATGACAAGCGTTCTATAGATTAAATAAAAGCTTCGACAGTCTACAGATCCCCCTTCACTGCAGAAGCACTGATGCTCAAATAAGTAGAGAAATGTTCTCAGTTTCATAGGGTTGGTTGGATCCTAACCCAGGTCCTTACTGCTCAGCTCTGGGTTCTTAATGATAACACCCTCATGCCTGTATTCACTGTGTCCAGCCATGATTCCACATGGTGTCTGTAGATAAACTCACTGTGGGCTTTCCAGCATCCTAGAGAGGTAGATACCATCACCATCATCCTCATCTTGTTTCTCATCCTCCTCATTGTTGTCACCACTATCATCATCATCATCACCAGCAGCAGCATCACCATCATTGTCCTCATCACCACCACCTACCCCTTTTTCAAAGATAGGACAAACAGGCAGAGGGAACTTAAATCATTACTCAAGGTCTGACAGGACCAAGTGGCTGAAGAGGAATGGTTCCCAAACCCACACTCATGATCCCACAGTGCATAGAGCCTACAGCTCAAGACTTGGGCCCTTTCTAAGTTTTTCACCATTATTAGTGCCTAGTGACCTGAACACACTATGCCAGAGATGCTAGTCGCCCTGTTTAGTCCAGGCCATACAGCAAAGCACCATGGAGACAGCGTGGCTCAAACAAGGGACTATTTCTTTGACAGGTCTGGATGCTGGAGGTCAGGATCAGAAATCAGGGTGGTCTGTGGTCACACCTGGTGAGGGATCTTCCTGGATGGTAGATGGTTACCTTCCCTAGTGTCTGGCATGGAAAAGGAAGGGAGAGGGAATGAGGGAGAGAGGAAGGAAGTAAGCCAAGATAAATATGACTTAGAAGAATGCATGTGACCTGCTGGGGTAGGTGCTTATGACAGCAGGCTACCACACTCTCTGCCTTTCACAGTATCTCTGAACCTGTAAACCACACCTCCTGAGACAGGGGTGTTGTGGAGGTTTTGGTTTATGATATTTAAACATGTCTTTGTTAAAATTCCAAGTTAGGGATTTTAGTTTGTCCACTGTTAAGTGTCTTGTTTGGAGGATGGTCTTTGCCAGGTGGAATTAGTTGAGTTCTGAGGACTCTGAGGACTATAACTATGACAGCCCAGAGGAAGAAGGGGCAGCTGCTTGGAGGAGGACTGTTTGTTGCTGGTTCCTTCTGCTGCTGCGTTTGCTGTTTGCTGATTTGCTGGTTACCTGGACTTCTGGATTTCCAGACAACTGATTTTGGTATTGCCCGCCAAAAGAATCCTACGACCCTACCTAGTGGGAAGTAGCAGAGAGAACTCAGCCCCCTGTCTCCACTAACCTTCTTTCCCTCTTACCCAGTGTTGGGGGATTGGAAAGGAGGTATAAGTGATTAATAACCCTAAATAAAATAGGTTTGTAAAAAATTAAGGTCAACACCGGAGGGTGCAGGTGTGCAAGGAGAGATGAGCAAGCTGCCCACTGTGTGGCTTCTTGAGGCTGCCCCTTTATTATATTGTGTCAGCCTCCTCCAAGGCTAGAGGGAAATGTGTTGACCGTGTCCACATCTGCTCTCCAACAGGGACTCGCTCTCCCTCCATCAAGGAGGTCCTGGATGCCTGTGTGCTCTTGTATACTCTCTGTGCCAGGGCACAAAGGACCCAATAGCTAATGTTTCATATTCCTCCAACCAACCCCTTGCAGGATCCATTCTTATTTTCTACAATTGCAATTGCAATTATAATATATTGAAAAAAATCTGATAGTGACAAGAAAAATTAATGTCAACTGAAATTACCACAATGTTGGACCCACACTGCTTTTTTTTTTTTCTTTTATAGACAGTAATCAGACAGAACCTAGGTTCCCAATTGGTATTTACAGTTCTCTAGCTCATGAGTCTTTGCTATCCTTCAGTCTCCTGTAGAAACAGAAGGCCCCCTCCCATGACCTCCACTGGTGGACCTGTCATTTTCCATGGTCCTTTAGCCCATTGCCCAACCTGATTCTGAGCATGGCCTCAGGACCTTGAGAATATCTGCTTCTTGTCAGGATGGACAGTGATGACCCAGAGGCAGTTCTCAAATTGAGTCCCGTAGCTCAGTCTGGCTATTGAGTCATGCCACCTGGGGACTGCTTGTCATGTTCTGGGGACCAGTTATTACTCCAAAATTTTGCGTAAAGGTGAGATGATGGCTGTGACAGCAAAAACTGAATATGCGAAAAGAGTGAATTTAGAACCAGCAGTTTGTGGGGACCACAGTTTGGCTTCGAGTTCATTACTGATTAGGCATTATCTGCATCTATTTTCTGCTGTACAAATTTGGCTGATCTTAATGTTTTATAAAAACAAACCACAGTCTTTATCTTATTAGCCCATTCCTGTTTTCCAGATGGTTTTGGTTCACACTAGTGGGTCTGGAGATGTGTGGCCACATGGCACACTGACAGATGAGGTGAAGGGTTCTTCGGTACAGTAGGAAACCGCTGCGTATCTCAGGGAAGAGCCGCTGCTAACAAATGTGATTCCGAGAGGCGACAGAGCAGATTTTTCCTTATAGTAAATGCGTAATCTAACTTCCTATTAGTCTCATGCTTCTGGTGTTTTCTCAAGTCCCTCAACGTGAACCCCCTCCCCTTGGAACTTGTGTTAAATTACGATGCTAGCACAGAAAGCCAGAACGATGAGAAATAACAACTTTGCAATGGCAAGGGCTAAATGGGGCCCAGCTGGCTTCATTATCTTTGCATGTACTCAGTTTGCCAATTTTTTTTGTTCCCAGGGATCCTTTCAGCAGGGTTGTGCAGGGCTGTGGTAATAAAAGATCACGCCATTCTGCCAACCAAATCCCTGTGAACACACCGAGTACCACACATAGTTGTTGGAAGAGAGGATGTTGGAAAAGATCACGCCATTCTGGCAACCAAATGCCTGTGAATCATCACCGAGTACCACACATGGTTGTTGGAAGAGAGGAGGTGTCCATGTCAAGGATTGGACAGTGGCTACCGTGTGTGTGTTCATGTGTGCATGTGTGTGCGTGCACTATGTCTGTATAGGTGTATGTGTCTGTTGTATGTATATGTGTGTGCGCTGTATGTTTGTTGTGTATGCTTTCTGTGTATTATGTCTTTGTGTGTTGTGTGCAATATGTCTGTGTACCTATATGCATATGGTGTATGTATAGGTGTGTGGCGCATGTGTGTTATGTATTCATGTGCCATGTCTCTGTGCTCTATTTATTTGTATTCTGGATGTGTGTGTTATGTGTATTTGTATGTGCTAGGTGTGTATATGTGTGTGCATGGTGTTTATGAACTATGTGTATATGGGTATGTGAGTTTGTAAGTGCGTGTGTGTATATGCACCTGTATAGACGAGCACAATTTGTGTTCTCACTGGTGTATTATAACTTGATAGTGTTATGGTTTGATATGACATATCCTCCCCCCACCACCAAAGGCTCATATTCTGAAGGTTGCTCTACAGCTGTTGAGGCTGTTTTGGGAGGGCCTGGGAATGTTAGTGAGACAGGATCTAGCTCCTCGTAGGCAGTGAGGGCAGAGCCCATGGTGGATTATGAGGTAGTCACATAAAACACACGACCATCCCTGGACGACAAATAATTCTGTTGGGTGAGAGAGCATGCATTGGGCATGTGGACTCTCCGCCCAGCCTGTGACATGCTACACAATTGTCAGTCTCAATAAAGATCCTCCCGGTCTCTATCCGATTCCTGTCTTAAGACTTCCCCCACCCCCTCCCCCCCAAAAAAGCCCAGATGACGGGACAGCATAGGCTGGTGGTATTTGTCCCTTGGAGCCCCTCCCACCCTCAGGAGTGCTTTTTCATTTTTCATTAATAAATGTCATTTGCTCTGCTTGTTCCTTTTCCATACTTCCTTGTTATTTTGGGTGTGAGACAACAAACTCAGAAACTACTAGCTCGGGGTAGTTTTGGTGGCTGTTGAGTTTCTGGGGCCTTAATTTCTGAGGAAAGCCCACCAAGAGCCAGACCCTGCACACTCAGAGAACCCCCTGCCTGGGAGGTGCAGAGGTTGAAGGCCGTGGGTCACTGGGGATGTGTCCATAGAAGACATTTTTTGTCTCTGCTTTGTGTCCATCGTGAGTGGAGTGGCCTTTACCACATACTTCTGCTTTGTGGTGTTTTGTCTCTCCAGGGACCCAAAATGAACAGAGCTGAGAAATATGGGCAGGAGCCTCTGAAGCCACTGACCAAAGCAAACAATTTCTCCTTCTATGTCATTGTCTTCCGGTGTTTGGAAAAGTCTGATTACACACTTGGATACCATGACTGTATTTTTCTGAACCCCAATATTAGAAAGCAGAAGTTTCATCTGTATAGTTGGTCAGGTAGTCACGAGACCTGGGAAAGGGCTACGCTATCTCCCTGACTCTGGTGTTTTCCCTCTCGCCCATGCTGCCCACGGAGGTGGAGAATTAATGTGTGGCAGCCATTATCAAACTTAACATGGGCTAGTGTAGCTCAGCACCCCGTGTGGCCTCAGAACTGGAGAGCAGCAATGTCGGGAAGATTCCAGTTCGTGCTTGCCAGTGCTGGCTTGTGCTGTGCACATCCTGCATGCAGCAGAAAGAGCAGGCTCCTGTGCAAGAAGACTGCCCAGTCCAGGGACATAGGATTCTAGGGAGAGCACAAGTAAGTTGTGCAATGGTAAATATTTTACATCTCACTGTAACTTCCTATTTTCAACCAGCTTCCCAGTATAATCGAATTTACAGTACTCCGGTCCCCCTGCTACCTTGTTCGTAATGTGTGAGCATGTAGGGTAAGCACACCTGTGCACACATGTAGATACCACAGGAGGATGTTGGGTGTCCTAGCACTCTCCACTTTTTACGTTGAGACAGGGCCTCTCAGTGATTCTGGACCTGGGCTGACGGCTAGAAAGCCCCAGCGACCCTCTTGTCTCCATACTGTAGCCCCGGGGCTACAGGTACGTGTGCAGCCATGCCCAGGTTTTAATGTGGGCTCTCATGCTTGCGCATCAGGTGCTCCTAGACACCGAGCTGCCTCTCCAGCACCCACGTTCTATTACTTTTAATGCATACATCACTTTGACTTAGTCTCATTTGCTGGCCTAAGCTAATAATGGCAACCGTCCTCAGGGGTGCCTCAGATGTAAACAGGGTGACTCAGCTTCTGATGCCCGTAGGGGCGTCTTGCCAGCCTTTACAGAGATGCCTAGGCTTTGTTTATTTTCCATATTTTTAGAGAGTGTCATATCCCTGTGAGATCCTAGCATTGTTTCACATCAGATTGACCCCTGGTGGGGTCAATGACCCTTCTTGGTGCTTGGTGAAGTGGCCAGCCTTATTTCTTTTTTCCCTTTCTCGTTTTATAATAAACATATCCAGGTTTAGCCAAAACAAAGGTACCTGTATGTCCACTCAGGCCCCTGCCTCCCTGGAGAAATGTTGTGCTTACCTGTCGGTTTCCACTCGTACTCCTTTATGAGTTTTGGTATCTTGTAGACTATTATTGTTTCCAGCTTAGCAGAAGGGAAATGTCAGCTCAGAAATGTCACTTGACTTAGTGGAAGTCCAAAACCAATGCAAAGCAAGTAGCTTTTCACCTTTGGGGTTCTGCTTGTAAAGTGGTATCCTTGTTGCTCGAACTGGAGCCCTGAGCCAGGCTGGGCAAGCATTTGGAGCTGCCCTGGACTCCTGGAACCAGACAGTCACATCAAACAGATGCCACCTCTTTTGTTTCCAGTAGTTCAGCCCCTGACACGGATCCTAGAAGTGACAGGTGGCGCTTAAAATAATAAAGAGCATCCAACATGGAAGCAAATCCATCTTTACAATATGCTCAGTAGTAAATATCATAGAAATTATATGAGCACCAAGGACAATGCAGTTGGGCAAAGAATGCTATTAAAAAGGAAGCACAGGAGCATGATCGTGCACATAAACCTGACTCCAAATGTGGTTCTTCTGGTGCTGGCTGCCAACAACGGCCTGCATTGTGCTGTGCTCTGTTCTGTGAGAGGAAAATGGGTTGGGTGGGGGATGTGTCTGGGTGTGATTTCCACGAAATAGTGTCCTCACTGTAAGAACGGTGATACCCAGCCCACTGGAGACACCCGCCAAAATCCAGGGCCTCTCTCCCACCTCCGCCAACATTCTTTGCTCAGTACATGCGTCGCACACTGATATTTATCTGTGCAAATATTAAGAAAGATGAGAACAGGAGCCAAGAGGAAAGGTGTAAGGCCATTTCTGTCACCTGACCTACTAGGTAAAGAAACAGCTACCAAATGGGGAGAAAAAACAGGCAAGTTCAGCTGTTATCTGAGCTCCCAAATTTGGTGAAAAAAATGTTTTCTCATGTGAACTGGGCTAGAAAGTAAGTATGGCCCTGCTTCCTTCCCAGAGCAGTTACAGCAGCATCACTTGCTCATTGAGACACACCGATAATTAAGATGTAGGCTCATCTTAATTTCCTTTGATTTCACCTCCTATATTTTTTTTTTAAATAAATCACCAGATTTTTATCTTTGATGTATGAAAGGAAGAAAATTAAGTTCTTTCAGCACCAAATGACACAAAGATAATGTACCTGTAGCGAGGCCGCAAGGGCTTTCTCAATTACCCGCCGCAGGTAATTAGGTGGTCACATTGACAGGAACATGATCAACCTGGATGTGCTTGTGTTGCATAATACGGATAGCCGCACAGATAGACCAAGGGGGTAGCAGACTCGTGTGCTTCTGACACTGTGACATACTGAGAATCTGTGGCCTGGGCATTCAATCGTGGGTAATAATGCCAGCGCGAGAGTTAGCTTTCACTGCCAGCAGGGCAATCCAGAATTGCATGGGCATGGGCATGTCTACGGGAGATTGTCTTAAGCCGATTGGTGTGGGATGAGTCAGCCAACTGGGGGTGGTACCATTCCTGAGGCAGGAGTTTCCCAAACTACATGAGTGGGAAAACTGAGCTGGCTAGTAAAGTCAGCAAGCAGGTGAACATGCATGCATTCATTTTCTCTCTGCTCTTGATTATGGTTGTCACGTGACTAGCTGTTTGAAGGTCCTGCCTTTACTTTCCGACAGTGATGGGCTGTGACCTGAAATTGTAAGCGTAAATAAACTCCTCCCTCCCCTAAGTTTTTTTTTCTTTTTCTTTTCTTTTCTATTTTTTTTTTTTTAAACAGAGCAACAGAAGTGAACGAAGGACAGCCGGCTTGCTGCTTTGCTTTAATTAAGCTGATATTGTGTTATGCAAACAGGTATACGTGTCCATGTAATTGCTAAATAGGGGTCTTCAGGAAGACCAGCGCATGAGGTCTTTCGAAAGCATGTGAAGCACACAGACATGTCATAGATAAAGCACAGGGCACAACATGCTGCTGACATGAGAGGAAAGATGGGTAAATTGGCTAATGGTGGGCAGCGAGTGGCTGTGAGGGCTTCGGCTTGTGTGTATAACTCTTCCTTGTGTATGTAGTGGGTCTCTGAGGTCAGCTTCTCTGGGGCTCAGTTAAGCATCCAGCAAGCGAAGTTCCCTTGAGCTGGGACACCTCCCTTCAGCAGATGTCTAAGCAAATTGTTCCTGGCTGCCACTGTCATGTGGTTGTCTAACTCGGCAAACAGCTCAGCTGCCTGTAGCACTCAAGGCTGCTATTTTTGTATCCTGTTTCGATTTAGGCCTAGTTTGGGCCACCACACTGGGTGTGGACAAGCCCCTAAATAGCTACGTTTTCCTCGTGTGTCGGCCTCCTAGTTCAGCTGGTGCAACTGACTCAGGCCAGATACTGCAGGTTTCTCCCTATTAGGGATTAGGATCCACTGTTCCTAAGCAGGATGCTTGTATTGCCATGAGGAGCTATTTTAAGTGACACTGCAAAGCTGCTCAGCTAGAGAAATCAGCCTGTCGTCATTCATTCTTTTTAACCTATGACTGTGGCATGTAAAGTTGTAAAACACATCTATCTATCTATCTATCTATCTATCTATCTATCTATCTATCTACATACATACATATATACACACATACATATACATGGTTATGTGTTTATTCATATATATATATATTTTGAGAATTTCATACATTTATATAGTTTTGATCAAACCCAGCCCCCCCCCACTGCTATAGCTCCTCCTGGATCCTTGCCATTAGATCTCCCACTTCAAGAATACTTTTGTTTAATCAGATTATTGTGCTAATATATGCACAATATTATTATTATATGTAATATAATATAATTATTATGTATAACATATGGGGATATCCACTGGAACATGGGCAACCTCTCAGGGGCTGCACCCCTGAAGAAAACTGGCTCTCTTGACCTCAGGGGCCTTTTGTGAGCCCCTTCCTCATCCGTGTTGGGATTTTGACTGTCTTGACTTGGGGCGGGTTTTGAGCACGAAGCCACAGCTGCTGTGATTTCATGTGTGCAGCAGGCCTGTCACATCCAGACAATACTGTGTGGGACCAGTCTTCAGTTCAGTCCTTGCATGGCTCCAGGGATTCACCTGACTGGGAGTCAAGGGAATGAAGAAATGACAAACGCACAGATACTGAGGAGCTGGGATCGGGTAGACTGAGCTCTCTGACAGAGAAGGCTCAGCCTTCAGAAGCTCGGTGTGCTTGTTATTTGGGGGGAGGGGGACTATTGTATACTACTGACCAAGGGGACAGGTTATTACATAAATACACAAGGCGGCAGGTCTAGCTGATCCTGGTAGCATCAATCTATATGGGAGCTGTCTTCAGGCTGTAAGTTTCCAGGGGAGACTGCTACAGTCTGCACACACTGTCAACATGCACACTCACACCAGAAGAAGCCTTTGCTATGCTTCTGAGCCTTGCTCGGAGAAGGCTTTGCCACTCCCAGGGGCTGAAACACTGTCCTTTACATAGCTGTGGCCGTGTCAGCAAAAATTTGCTCAGGACTTTGTTCACTCTTTACATATTTACTGGAGGCTTCTGTGGCTCTTCACAGTCCTTTGAAAACTCCATGCCACCTGCTCCTCAAAGGTGATCCCTCAACCATCAGGGGTGGAGTGTGACAGACCATCTCCAATTGTTAAACTAGAGGTGCCTTCTAAATGGAAATTTGTGTTGTTGTTATACACTTCCTGCCACAGCAAAATAAGAATGCTTGGGGACTTCCAGTTGATATAGAACCCCTCGTCAAAGTTGGGGAGTAGAAATCAGATAGATACAGAACTTAGTTTTTTTTTTTTTTTAATAAGATCATTTGCTGGTAATTTTTTAAAAATACTAAATCTCTGTGTGTATGTTTGTGTGTGTATGTTAGCATGTGTAGGACAAGCCGTGCATGTGGAAGTTTGAGGACAACCTCCTGAGAATCTGTCTTTTCCTTCGGCCATGTGGGTACCAAGAATTAAACTCAAATCATCCGGCTTGGTGGGAAGCATCATTGCCCACTGAGCCATTTCACCGGCCCTGTTCATTTGTCTTAAGCCCCCTCTCTAATGGCGTATAAAGGAAGTGTTTTTCACCTGGAGGATGAAGAGCTGAAAAGATGGGGGTGAGTGGGTGAGTACACGTTTCTCGTGTGGTCCAGCCTCCTTTCAGCTCTAACTTGTCGAATCAGATTCTGGCTTGCTGTTCTCACCTGCTTTCCGGTGGCCCTCATTCCTCTGCAATGGCCTGGCTGGGAGGTGCCCTGGTCATTACTTTTCTGAGTTCCAAATGTCAGGAGGCTCAAAGAAGCTCTCCCATGATTGGAATAGGTAAAATTTTCAGAACTGCACTTGAAAGCATTGAAAATAAAATATACTTTTGCTCATGTTTGGATAACTATGAAATAAAAACCCATTTGGAATATTTGAATTTGCTGATGCTGCTCATTATTTTTGTGCCATTTATTATGTTAAATTAAAAAAAAAGACTATATTTAAGGAAACATGATTTTTCCACTGCCAGGCTGACTCTAACTTGAAGGAGCAATAAAACAAAACATCAAACCAGCACAATCACTACCAGTGAGTCTAGAATGATACTTGTACACATTCCCCAAACACTTTGGTTAAAATTAATTTTGGGGGGCCAGTTATATGTACAAGAAGAGCATCAGCCATTGAGAGGCGGTGTCCATCCTGGGAGGCATATCAGTCAATGAGAACATGGTCGGAGGTGACAGATGCCACATAGCTTAAGTACAGAAGGCCACACCTCTGCTCACGAAATTGAAACCTGGGCGTGTGGTACTGGGGATGGGTCTCAGGTTCAGCTTGATCCAGGAGCTCAGACATATCGTTGACCCCAAGTTCCTCCCTGTCTTTGTCTAGGCTGCTTCTGTCCCATGTTAGGAAAGGTGGCTCAGACTACTGAGAGTCACATGCTGGTCCCTCTCCCAGGGTACACATAGAAAATCACAAAAGAGTCTGTTCCCGTCGCTGAAGCCATGCGTTCATCCCTGCCAAGCATCATGGGACTTGTTTACATCCTGTGCCCATCAGGGTAGGAGATGTCTTTGAACATAAACATCAGGACAGGCTTGGATTTGGGGGTAACAGCTTTTAATCAAGGGAATCACTGATGCTCGAGTCACGGCCATGCCCACCGTGGAGGGTTGGTCATTTCTTTGGTTGCAATAGATCTGTCTCTCCTGGGGAGACAGCTAACGTGTAGTGCGTTTAGGCATTTGGTGGTTAAGTAGCAATGGTTTCACTTATCGTCAAGTCTAGCTAGTCTCTTGAAAACACAGTGGGTGTGAAATTAGTATGAAATGTCCCTCATCGGCTCATGTGTGTGAATACTTGATCCTGAGGTAGTGATGCTATTTTTATAAGGATGTGAAACTTTGAAGAGGTGGAAGCTTATTGGATGAAGTTGGACACTGGAGGAGGGCCTCGGCAATTTATAGCTTGATCCTGCTGCCTGTTTTTTTCTTACCTTCCTGACTGTGGGTGCAATGTCCACCCCAACACCTGCTCTCTCTATGAGCTGCTGGAGCATGTGAAGAAGCTGGTCCTGCAGAACCAGAGGTCATTACTGAATTGGAATGGTCCTAGGCCCACTGCACAACTGCCAATATGGAACCCTTGTGTCTCCAGCCCACACTGCTTGGCCCACTGGGAGATGATTAGTGCAGGGCAGTGGTCCTGCCTGGTGAGCCCTGGGGCAGCTGACATCAAGGGCAGGGAGGTTTGGGTTAAGTTATGTAAATACGTTTTTGTTGTAATCCCAAGCGTGGGATGTGGGGATGCTTTTAGTTTATCCACAGCTTATAACAGCCTCCTGAGAAGAGTGATCCCTTTGCTTCAAGAAACTCCTAGTGAGAACTAGTGAGAAATGCTCTGGAATGCTTCTCGGAGGATGCCGCTGATTTGTGACACTGTTGTTTGCTGGACTGTTGGAATCCTGAAAACAAAGAGTGGAATCACCCCCAGGGACCAAGTCTAAAAAGGTCTATATTCCTGTTCTAACCTTCTTTCTTTCCTACCTAGGATTGGGGGTGATTTTCAAAACTTAATGGGAGACATTAACTGGTTGAGGCCTACAATTGGATTAAGTACTTATGAGTTAAGTAATTTGTTTCAAACATTACAAGGAGATTCAGATTTAACCAGTCCAAGATGTCCAACAGCTGAAGCAGAAAAAGAGTTAACTATGGTAGAACAAAGACTGCAAGATGCATATGTGGATCAAATTTATTCTAAACTTGATTGTATTTTGGTCATTTTTGCCTTCAACTCATTCTCCTACTGGGCTCATTATGCAAGGGAAGATAACATTATGGAATGGATTTTCTTATCACATAAAGTAAATAATTGAAGACAAACATAGAAAAGATTTCTGAATTAATTATAAAAAGTATAAAAAGACTATGTCAATTATAAGTAACAGACCTGGATGAAATTGTAGTACCTCTTATTAATGCTGTGATTTTTGTCTCTGTGGGTAATTAATAAAGATTGGCAAAGAGCTTGTAGTAACTACTTGAGAGAAATTAATAACAAATGTCTAAAAAGCAAACATACACAGTTTATAAAGAGAACTAATTGGATTCTTCCACATATTGTAAAGAGAATACCAGTTCCAGAGATACCAACATTCTATACTGATGCAAACAAGGTGGGAATGGCAGTTTATAAGTCAGACAAAATAAGCAAGGTGATCAAAAGCCCATACACCTCAGTTGAAAAATCGGAATTGTATGAAATCCTTATGTTATTAGATTTTTCTGAATGTCTTACTGTAATTACTTATTCTCAGTATGAGGAAAGAGTTGCTTTGCATATAGAAGCTGCTGAATTTATTCCTGACATTTCAGAATTAACTTTGTAATTTATGCAATTGCAACAGGCAGTCAGAAGTAGAAACTATCCATTATATATTACTTATATTCAGTCTCATACAGGTTTTCCAGGTCCATTGACACAAGAAAATGAGGAAATTGACCAATTACTAATAGGAAATGCATTAGGAGCCTCAAAATTTCATGAAAGACATCATGTTAACAGTAAAGGTTTAAAGAAAAAAATTCTCTATCATTTGGCAACAAGCCAAAAAAATTAATTAAAAAAACGTACTACATGTTCTCTGTATAACCAAACTCCATTACCTGCTAGAAGTAACCCTAGAGGCACCAAAAGAAATGAAATCTGACAGATGGATGTATTTTATTTTGCAGAATTTGGAAAGCAAAGGTATGTATACCATACCATTGATACACACTCAGGGTTTCAATAGGCAACTGCTTTAAGTTACAAAGAGACTGATTGTGTAATTATACATTTATTGGAAATAATGGCAATTATGGGAATAGCAGCACAAATTAGACTGATAACGCTTCTACACACGTATCAAGTAAGATGAAGCAATTCTTTACGTATTATAATATAAAGCACATTACTGGTATACCACAAAATCCTACATGAGAAACAGTTGTAGAAAGAGCTAATCATACCTTAAAAGAGATGCTTATTAAACAAAAAAGGAAGAGTAAAACCCTCCAGGGACAGACTAAGTAATTCTTTGTTAACGCTAAATTTTCCCAATGTTAGTGAAAAAGAAACAATAGCAGCTGAGAGACACTGGGTTATAGAAAAAAACCTAGGCAGTATACCAATATGCTGTAAGAATGTGTTGGCATTAGGATGGCAACCTGTAACAGTTTTGAAATGGGGACGTGGTCATGCTTATGTATCTACAGGGAATAAAAGAATATGGTTACCAAAACTTACAAAGATTAGATCTGACGAGGAACGACCTCCTATTAGCTGAGACATGAATGTCTTTGCAAATCCAGGAGCCCAGATGATTCACCCTCAGAGACTGCCTCACTGTTTACTCAGGAATCTGCATGCAGATCAACTTTGAAAAGGCATAGCCTAAACGATCCCACAGAGACATGACAGAAAAAGATAAAGAAAGCTGTCCTGGGACTTGACCAATATCTCAGTTCTTATAGGGTACCCAAAACATACGCAGCTCATGTATTGACTAATGATAGAAATTTAAGGTTATTTTAACTATTGTTTAATTTATTGTATATTAATAGAAATTTAAGGTTATTTTGTTTATTGTTTAGTATATATAAGCAGTTCATCTTAAAATATGATGTGAAGTTCTAGTTTTATAATTCTCATTGTATATAGTTTATTAAGTTAGAGAAAAAAACCATCATCATTATTATTATCAACAAAAAGGAGGACAAGTAGTTTGATTATGTTATGCAAATAAATTTTTGTTGTAATCCCAAGTGTGGGATGCAGGAATCCTTTTAGCTTATCCATAGCTGATAACAACTTCATGAGAGGCCACGTTATCTTTGCCAGCTGATATCAGCCTCATGAGTGGGCTCATGATCTTTGACACCTGGAGACTGCCTCATGTGATGGCCATGATTTTTGCCAGATGAGAAACATCCTTGGTGGACTCTGAGAAGGGATAAATAGGAACCCAGAGAGAGGGGGGGTGAGGGTAGCCTTGCTTTCCTCTTTCCTTTCCTCTAATTTCTTCCATGTACCCTGTACTTAGTTTGCTTTGCAACACACACACACACACACACACATGCGCACGCACGCACGCACGCACGCACGCTCGCACGCACACGCCTAAATATAGAAATACCACCTGCTCAGACTATTTCGTGTTACTTGCATGTATATTATTTTAGGACTGACCTCTTGATATTGGATAGCCAAGTTTTGAAGAAATACTCCGATTGTGCTTGATGTTTTAAGGTGTGTGTGTGTGTGTTTTGGTTTTTGTGCCTAGATGAACCAGGTCTAATGTCAGCTGACATCACCTAACCAAGCACAGAGATAGCGTGCTTCTTGTATTTTCAGCTGGAGCAGGTATTTTAGAAGTCCCAGGGCTGCTGCTGGGTAAGCGGGATGTGGGAGAACAATGGGCTGTGTAGTGCCTGTTCTGCTTGCAGTCCATCTCTATTAGAGCTCTGCTGTCTGAAGAGCAGGGTCCCAGGGACAGGAAGTGGGTGGGAAGCCAACAGGTACTCTGACACTGAGGCTGTGGAATTCCACTAAAGTAACTTCAGCAGGAGTTTTGCTTAATCTGGAGTCTGAAGGGTAGAGAAATAAGTGAAAGGTCAGGCAGAAAGAGCTCAGAGGAGCCTGGCTCAAGATTGATCAAGGAGAGTCCTTGACACAGCTTATGTCAGAGTGAGTTGCTGCACAGTTGGATGGACTGTCTGAGCATGTAGGAGCCTATGACATGAAGGCCACCCCTTTGATGTGGCTAATTTCTATACACTGAACATTTCCGCATGTCTCCTTCATTGTTTATGTCTGTTGGTATCCGGTTTAAAGTATTCCTTTCTTGGGGACTGTGCTGTGTTGGGGCAAATGAATACTAGAGAGAATTATCTGCTTGTCATAGAGAGAATGATCTGCTATATCGTTCATTTCTCATGACATTCAAAATAGGAAGAGCTGGTGTTGCTTGGGGAATATATGGCCTTGTCTGAGTTATGAATCCTCTGTTAGCAAAAGGACACACAAGCTTGCAACCTCGTTAAAGTTACTTATCTCATAAAGAAAAGGACCGCCTTTAAGTAGTCATGTGTTAAATAGCAGTTGGTTTTCCCCTGGGGCCTGTCAATACACAGGAAACACTACTGGGACTGGCTGTTGATATTCTTTCTTGTTCTGTTACCCTTAGCCTGTGCAGGGACCTACCATCAAGTACTCACTTTAAATGTAGATTAATTTTTGCATAATTCATCTTTTCTTTCCTCTGTACTTAAACCACATGGGTTTATGTTCCCTCTCTCAGTGTTGATTTTCTTTTCTAAGTGTCCATTAAGATGTTTTCCTTGCAGGGCATGTGAGGTGGCCTCTCTCTGGATTTCTTTCTTTTCTGCTTGTAGCTATATTTCAAAGGCATTGTTTTGTCTGTGGAAGTATACAGTTAGAATGTGAGGCAATTGTAGTGTAAATAGGAGAATCCCAGCTGGTGTGATGGGATGAGGGTAGGGGAACTAATTGCCATGCATGGTTAGAAAATGAGGGGTACAGCTGGATCCTCGAGCCCTTGGATGTAAAGGAGCAAGCATGTAAAGAGAGAGCCTGTGTTAACTTTGATTTTCTGTGTTTCCTGTGTTAACTTTGATTTTCAGGTATGTCTTCTCCACATGGTTTCTGGGGGGAGGCCACATCACTGTGAATTTACACCAGACCAATATTAACTGCAGCAAAAAGAAAATGTGTCTCTTCTAGATCATGCCAGAAAGGTCCCAGAGTTGCCTCTTCATCTCAGGCTATGCCCTGTGTGAGAGACAAAATAATTAAAAATTAGTTTAAAGCACAAGCCTGAACAAAGGCCAGCCCGGTAGAGACATGTTTGGCCACCTGCACTGAGGAACCACCTTTCCTGCTTTTTTCCCCCCTGCCTACTAGAGATATAGTTGCTAGGAAACTGGCCTAGATGGCCAGGCCAAAACTGTTTATGGACTTGGTGCCTAAAGTAAACCAATCATTTCAAAAGTCAATTTCCCTTACCCAATTATGTAACACCAAGGCATGTAATTCCTTGCTTGTGGGTTTTCCCTTTAAAAACCTTTTTTCCCTAGATCTCTGTGCCGCATTCCTCTGCTGCTTCAACAGGAAGTTTTGCGACCCAGGCTCAAGCTTGTATTGAATAAACCCTCATGTGTTTTGCAACAAACTCAACTTCTGGTGGTCATTTGGGGTCTCACGACCTGGGTACAACATGTGCTCTTCTGAGGACAAGGGATGCAACTTAGTGGCCAAGTTTGAGTCACTGTGGATTCACAAAAAGTTTTACTGCCTGGACCTTCAAAGCTGTGCAAATGGAGGAAAGGAGAAGTAGATTTTAAAGTAATAATCAGATCACTGGAGTCTTCATTTAAAGTTTGTAGCCCTGTCCTCCAAATCTTTACAGAAGCCATTTCTTAAAGGTTGTGTTTGATTCAATAGATTCTACTTGATGATAGGTATTTAAGATGAACTGTCATGGTAAAGTTTCTGTTAGTTTTCTTTCCTTTTTTAAAATTCTGGGCATTTTGGGTATGCAAAGATCGAAGCTATTTTTTTTTTAGGCTAGATGGTTCGCAGACTGAATTACTAAACTAATAGTATGTAATAGCCCAACTATTCAATCATGTATTTTCTGTCCTGCTAAGCCTGCCACATCTGGAAAAAAAATTGGTAGTGCTTTTCATCTTTTGAGAAGATTGACAACATGTAGATTGCTAAAACATTTTAAGCCCTATGCTGTTGGCTGGGTTGGTAGTTCTAGGGCTGAAGATGGGTAGGGAGCAGGTCAGGTTACAAAGGAATACGATATTGTCCCTGCCCAGAATGAAATTGTCCTCTTTGAGGCAATGCAAATGAGACCGACACTTAGAACAGGCTCCACAGCTGGGATAAACCTTGTGTCCTTGTGACTGTGTTCATGACAGAGGTGTCACCAAACAGCCTGCATCCAGAGGTTGTCATGGGTTGGAGAGTTCCTTGTGTTTGTACTTCTATACAGAAGCTGTGTCTCCTGGTCCTCTTCTTACAGTCTCCAGAATGTCATCTTTGTAGTCACCCTGCCACTTTGCAGGCAGGTGTTGAATTTCCCAAAGCTATCATGTTCTCCTCAGCTTCCTGCTCAGAGTGGTTGTTGGCTCCTCAGCCCCTTCAGCTGCATTGGTGGGCTCCTTTCCTTCCTGTTGCATGCTTTGAAAAACCTCCATTTGAATTAATTTCAGTAGCAAGGAGCACAGGTGAGCTAGGTTCCTCGACTGAGTGTCAGGCACACTTCTAACTCTGTTTCTACCTGAGTTGTGCCATTGAGAATTGTGTAGAGCTGATGCTCTAAGTAAATGTTTAACTAACACAGGGCGGAGGCTGTGGGAAATAATCTGGGAAGAATACAACTATCAATGTGGGTAGACGGAGGTTGAGCCTCAAGTTTGCTATCACCCTGTGGCATCTGGTCTTTTCTCTGAGAATGCCGTCATCAGAAAAGCCTTCTGGCAATTTCTGTGCAGATCACGTCAATAGCAGTGGAAGGCAGGATGTCATCACCAGTTAGCATTAGTCCGTGCATATTGATTGGTGGGTTGTAACAAAATTAATTAGTTGCTGAGGCATAGGCTTGTCAAATCATGTTAAATGATTTTATCTCCAACACAGAAAGCTAAATGTATTCATTGGGTTTGAGATGCAATCCCATAATTAGTAATATTAAATTAAGGCTTTATGTCAAAGCAGGGCTTGCTATATATCTTTTGAAGTTCTTTTCTTCCCCCTGAGAGAATGTCTAGAAACAACTATAGCTTTGGCATATGTGCATTTATGTCCTATGTCAGGAATCTTAAAAGTTCACCGACTAGAGAAAAAAGAATTAAGAAACAGTGGGACTGTGTCCCTGAGTTTGCTTCTGAGGAGTGCAGCTTTTTTTTCAAGCCATTAGACAGGAAGAGTCCTAAGATTCTCTAGAAGCATAGTGTCCCTCTGCAGAGGATGAAGGCCTCTTAGTTCCATTTGCTGGAGACAGAACTTCCCATGTGAAATCTGCAAGAGGTGTCCAGGTGTGGGGAAAAGCCACACAGCCAGATAATGACTCAAGTTCTCAGTCTCTGGTGATATGGGGTCTCAGGCAAGGTGACATCACAGGCCTGGAGCCCATCTGAGCAGTGCATAGCTGGTCTGCAAAACTAGAAGGAGGGCATGTAGTTCTCTTCATTTCTTGCCTCTTGCCTCAGTCAGGGTCTTGTTCTCTGTATTAGATGTGTTTTCATTGTTGTGATCCAAAATGCCTGGCAAAAAGTTAATTAAAAAAAGAAGCATCCTGAGTGAGGTATCCCAGACTCAGAAAGACACACATGGTATATACTCACTTATAAGCAGATATATGTTATCCATAGGATAACCATAGTAAAAACCATACTAAAATCCACAGACCTAAAGAAGCTAAGTAACAAGGAGGACCTCAGGGAGGATGCTTAATTATCATTCAGAAGGGCAAACAGAATAGACACTGGACGTGGTTGAAGAAAGCAAAAAGGACAAGAGCCTTCCATAGATGTCCTCTGAAAAACTCCACCCAGCAGAGGATCTAAGCATATGATAAGAATCAGCCAAACTTTGGGCAGAGTGCAGGGAGTCTTATGGAAAGGTGGGAATTAGAAAGACCCAGAGGGGACTGGAGCTCCACAAGGAGACCAACAGAGCTAACAAATCTGGGCTCAGGGGGAGCTGTGGAGACTGATGCACCAACCTAGGACCATGCACGGAAAGGACCCAGACCCCTGCTCAAATGTAGCTGATAGGCAACCCAGTCTTTATGTTGGTTACCTAGTAAGGGGACCAGGGGCTGTCTCTGACATGGATTTTGTTGACTGCTCTTTGATCACTTCCCCAGGGTGAGGCAGCCTTTCCAGGCCACAGAGGAAGAGGATTCAGGCAGTCCTGAAGAGATTTGATAGTTTGAGGTCAGTTGGTAAGAGCACTTCCCCTTTCTGAGGACTAAGGGACAGGGACAGAGGGGGAAGAAAGAGGGCTGGTGGGCCAGGGAGAAGACAAGAGAGGGGGCTATGATGATCAGGATGTAATATGAATAAATTAATTTAAAAAACTTTAAGAAAGTGTGGAAAAATAAAGGAAGGAGGGTGAATTTTGGCTGAAAGTTGCAGGAATACAGTCCATTGTGATGGGAAAGGCATGGTGCCAGGAATGAGAAGCTAGAGGGTCGCATTGCATCCGTAGGAAGCAGAGAATGAACCAGAAGTGGAGATAGGCTATTAAGCCTTAAGATCCCAGTGACACACTTCCTCAAGCAAAGCCCCACCTCCTAAATATTGCACAACATTGCTTCCCAGTGCCACCAGCCTGGGATCATGTGTGTAGACACATATGCCAATGGATACATTTTACATCCAACCCCACAGCATCCTTCCCTACTACTCCCTGGTTAGACCATTCTTTGTTGGTCTTGGTCTAGCGCTCACTTTTTCAGTCGTCTATAAATGAAAGGTGTGACCTGGCTGCCATTTTGTATTCACATCAGTTTGCTTTAGCAGACTAGAATTATGCAACCTTTTCTCCTTCCAGTGTTAGCAGAAGTACATCCCAACCCACCAGCTCATGTGATAAGCTGAGAGCAAAATCACACACATCCCTTATTTGAGACCTTAAAGGAGATGCTGCTGGAGGGTTCAGGTGTGGGTACCCACCTCTGTGCTATTTCCAGACCTCTTAAAAATCTGTGCTTACAACTCTTAGGTTCACATTTCACCTTGCTAAGGCATTGACATCACATGGGGGCTGGCTGGAGAAACCATCACCCTTGTTCCTGATGTCTTCCTTACCCCTTCCCACTTTACTGCCAAGTGGGCTTCTGTACTTGTAGTGATTTTGCAGACTTTCCACCAACTAATGGTCTGTGTGAGAGCATGAGTGTGCACATTTGTGTGTGCACGTGTATATCTGTGTGTCTTTCCTGTGTGTGTGCATATGTAAATGAAAGTGTATGTATGTAAATGTGTGTGTGTGTGTGTAGACCGAAAGAAAACCTTGGAAGTCATTTTTCAGAAACAATCACCTTGGGGGTCCATCTTAAGAGGTCAGGGAGATGAGTTCTTTTACTGGCATGGATTTAATCAAATAGGCAGATTGGCTAGCCAGGGAGAATACACACACACACACACACACACACACACACACACACACACACCTGTCTACATGCATACACATATACATGCCTGATGCACATATGGACAGACTATTAGATAATATATAACTTACAAGCACAGTGCTTGCAAGTGTGAGTGGAATGAGTAGTGGAAAAAATAATGATGGTTTGGGGAAAGGTCATGTCCTTCTTGGAGTTGTACGGTCAGGCTCCTTTAACCATAAAACCAAGACAAATTGTGTGAGTTCTCTTCTTTCCTTTATCATTGGTACCAGATTCTGAGACTCAGAAATGCCACTGCCTAGGAAGGAAATGCAAATCAGCCTTTGCTAAAGAGGGCAAAGCAAGGGCGTTGAGTCAGAGGTCACCATGGACAGTGAAGTCTAAGTGCTTGAGAGATGCTAGAGAGCTTACTCTACTTCATCGCCCAGTTTTATTCTCTCACTAATGATCTTCATTCTCAGGCTCTACATAGCACCCTGCAGTGCATGCTGATGTGGGCCCAGAGGAGAGGCCATCTCTGTCCCAGAGCCTCTGGGAATCCCAGGTTGACTCTCCCGGGCCCCACTTGTCACAAGTCCTCATCAACCTCACCTCTCCCAACTGGCAGCAGCTGGCTGGGGGCACTGCAGACAAATGCTTTAATCCACAGTGAGGGAGAGAAGAGTAAGGCATGGGATAGTTGACGTTTGCCATTTGTCTTGGCCAAGGGGTGACCGGAGACCATTGCTAGGGAGCTTGTGAGGGTACTTCTTGCATCAGGAGACTCAATGACGAGTGCCCTGTCTCCTGCCTGAGAAGGCAGCATTTGAATAGCTTGAGCTGGGATAATCATCTTCTGTTGCATTGTAGAGGAAGGTTGACTGCTCTAGAGAACGCAGAATCATCTTCCAATGCTCCCAGATGCAGGAGATTTTCACCTTGGGACTTCTAGCTTCTGGCATGTAGACTCTTGATGGTCTTAAAACTTTGAACTTGAACTGTGTCACAGTTCTGGGCATGCTGTGTGTCCCGGTTAGTGACGTCATGCTGTGGAACCTCCTAAACTCCATCATCCTATGAGCCCAGTGTTATAATATACCTTGTCTTATGTGTTTGCATGTAGATGAAGGGTTCTGTTTCTCTGGAGTGCCCTGGCCAATCTCGGGGCTTTCCCAGAAGGAAGGGATGTAGGAAAATAAAGGAGCATACGAGTGTCACCCCTACCTGAAAATTGTAGGCAGGAATGTGGGAAAGTAGCCACAGAAATGATAAAAAATATATATTACAGTGAGGTGGACAGAGAAAAACATGCTATTCATAAATTATCATTGATTAGTTTTAATTGCCTAAACACGAAAAGAGAAGACAAACAGGGCAGCCAGGGTGATATTTAAGTACTTGAACTAGAAATCCATTTCGTGTGAGCCAGCAGAATCACCAAACAGTGGCATTGTGGGGCCACTTTCAGGGAGGAGGAATGAATTCCTAACAGAAAATGAAGAGTATCTGTTCTGATTAAACAGCAAACACTGCTGTTTGAATGTTATTACTGCAACCTTGAGCGTCTGCCATCAATGAGCTCCTGCCCTGCCCCCTGTATCAATGGCAACCTCGTTGTTTGAAATGGTAACACACTTTGCCCTGGATGCTTCTAATAATGGAGTTTAAATTGGTGGCTGCAAATGCTATAATTTTCAGTAGGTTGTTATCCTTGCATGGAAATCTGAAGAATCCATTCAAGACACATTTTTGGATCTCTGCAGGAAGGGGTTAAGAATGCAGATGCCCTGATTTTGCATCGGCTCCCACTCCAGCTCCTTCCCGTGCCTTCATTCTCCACTCTGAGAGAGTGGTCTTCCTCCAACATCAATACAATCACGTTGTCCCTGCTTAAAACCGCCTGATTGCTCACAGTTGCCAACAGACTCAGGTAAAGCCTGGAACCCTAAGAGGGAGGAGTTGGCAGCTTTCTCTTCTTGGCTCCGCTTTCCCCACTCCCACTATTGCTGGAGGCGCAAGGCTGTCTTCTGTGCCCCTTGGCGATTCAGTGTGTATGCCTCTGAGCTTTCTTTTTTTTTTCTTTTTTTTTTGATTTTATTATTATTTTTTTATCAGTTACATTTTATTAACTCTGTATCCCAGCCATGTCCCGATCCCTCATTCCCTCCCAGTCCTTCCCTCCCTCCCTCATCTCCACCGTGCCCCTTTCCAAGTCCACTGATGGGGGGACCTCCTCCCCATTCATCTGATCCTGTTTTATCAGGTATCTTCAGGACTGGCTGCCAAGCCCTCCTCTGTGGCCTAACAGGACTGCTCCTCCCTTCGGGGGTGGGGAGACCAAAGAGTCAGTCATTGAGTTCCTGTTAGAAATAGTCCTTGTTCCCCTCACTTTGGGAAACCAATTGGTTACTGAGCTACCACAGGCTACATCTGAGCAGAGGTTCTAGGTTATATCCATACATGGTCCTTGGTTGAATGTCAGTCTCAGAAAAGACCTTGTGCCCAGATATATTTGGTCCTTGTGGAGCTCCTATCCTTTCCCCATCAGACTAACTCCCCTTCTTTCTTATGATTCCCTGTACTCTGCCAAAGGTTTGGTCATGAGTCTTTGCTTTGAAAACACTGCTAGTTAGAGTCTTTCAGATGCGCTCAGTAGACTCCTGTCATATGTTCAATGCACATCCCATCTGTCTTTCTAAACGAGGATTGATCATCTTACCCCATGTCCTCAATTGATTATCTTTTTTAGGTGTATAGATTTCATTATGTTTATCATATCTTATAGGTCTATATAAGTGAGTATATCCCATGTTTATCTTTCTCCTTCTGGGATATTTCACTCAGAATGATCTTTTCTAGATCCCACCATTTGCCTGCAAATTTCATGATTTCCTCCTTTTTGATTGCTGAGTAGTATTCCATTGTATAAAAATACCACAATTTCTGTACCCATTCCTCCGTTGATGGACATCTGGGTTGTTTCCAGGTTCTGGCTATTACAAATAGAGCTGCTATAAACATGGTTGAGCAAGTATCCCTTTTGTGTACTTGAACAAACTTTGGGTATATACCTAGCAGTGGTATAGCTGGGTCTTGAGGAAGCACTATTCCTAATTGTCTTAGAAAGTGCCAGATAGCTTTCCAGAGTGGTTGTACCAGTTTACATTCCCACTAGCAGTGGAGGAGGGTTCCCCTTTCTTCACAACCTCTCCAGCATGTGTTGTCACTTGAGTTTTTCATCTTGGCCATTCTGATGGGTGTAAGGTGATATCTCAGGGTCGTTTTGATTTGCATTTCCCTGATGGCTAATGAGGATGAGCATTTCTTTAAGTGTTTTTCTGCCATTTGATATTCCTCTGTCGAGAATTCTCTGTTTAGCTCTGTTCCCCATTTTTTAATTGGATTCCTTGGTTTGCTGCTTTTCAGCTTCTTTAGTTCTTTGTATATACTGGATATTAGTCCTCTGTCAGATAAAGGGTTAGTGAAGATTCTTTCCCAATCTGTAGGCAGTCGTTTTGTTTTGATGACGGTATCCTTTGCTTTACAGAAACTTTTCAGTTTCATGAGGTCCCATTTATTGATTGTTGCTCTTAGAGCCTGTGCTGTTGGTGTTCTGTTCAGGAAGTTGTCTCCTGTGCCAATGCGTTCTAGGCTGTTCCCCACTTTTTTTTCCAACTGATTTAGGGTATCTGGTTTTATGTTGAGGTCCTTGATCCACTTTGACTTTAGTTTTGTGCAGGGTGATAAATATGGATCTATTTTCATTTTTCTGCATGTAGACATCCAGTTGGTCCAGCACCATTTGTTGAAGATGCTGTCTTTTTTCCATTGAATGGATTTGGCTTCTTTGTCAAATATCGAGTATTCATAGGTGTGTGGATTTATTTCTGGGTCTTCTATGCGGTTCCATTGATCCTCCTTTCTGTTTCTATGCCAGTACCATGCAGTTTTTATTACTGTTGCCCTGTAGTACAGCTTGAGATCAGGAATGGAGATACCTCCAGATGATCTGTTGTTGTACAGGATCATTTTGGAGATTCTGGGTTTTTTGTTTCTCCATATGAAGCTGAGAATCTTTTTTTCAAGGTCTGTAAAGAATTGAGTTGGTATTTTGATGGGAGCCTCTGAGCTTTCTTTGGTGCTGTTCCTCCAGCCTACGTGTCCCTTCCCCATCTTCTGCTTCTGTAACTGGCCCTAGTTGGGTTGGGGACGCTCATTCTGTTAAACCCCTCTAGCACCTCATCAGAATGCATTTGCCTCACTTTGTGCTCCTGAAGGACTTGTTTGCCTCTTTCACAACTGTGAGCTCTTTACACTGAGTTTTAAAAGAGGGTTTATTTATTATTATGAGCATGACTGTCTGCCTGCGTGTGTGCAATGTGTGTGCTCCCTGCAGTGACCTCAGCAGGATGTTGCATCCCCTGTAACTAGAGTTAGAGACGGTTGTGAGCTACCACGTAGGTGCCGGGAGCTGATCCCAGACCCTTCGCAAGAGCAGCCAGTGCTCTTAAACTTGTTGAGCCATCTTTTCAGTTCCTACGTTGACTTTTATGTCTCAGCTGCTGGCACAATACCTGGCATCTACTGGGCACCCAGTACATTCATGGGAACCATGAGCTCTGGGAAAACCAAGATTGTAAAAACATGAGTTCTCTACATGCCATACAGTTGTTCGGAGATAATTCGGAACACGAAAGCTGATGCTGTAGAAACATGGACATAGGAGGGCACTTCTAGAGCTCAGCCTTCACCTAGCAGAGCCACCTTTATCTAAGAAAGGACATGATTACTAGGTTCTGTCATCTGTAGGTCATGTGTGATTTCTTACAGGTGCAAAGTGAGGAGAGAACTCGGAATTAAAAACCTGTCAGAAGAGTTAATAATCCCAACCTTTGGAAGCTCAGTCAAGATGATTGTTCTGTGTCTGGTCAGCCTGGCCCACATGGTAAGACCCTGTCTTAAAACAAAACAAAGCAAAAGTAACCAAACTAGGCCCAGAAAGCCATTGGTTTCCTTGAGGCTCCTCTTCTGCTAGGCTCCAGCTGTATGGTTCTTTTCAGGAATTGCAACGGTAGCAGAGTTGCACCAGGCTTGAAGCCTTTAGGAGGTAAACAAAGGTGTGTAACTGAAAGGGAATTTTGGAATCCTTTAGAAGCACTATAGTTACCAAGTAGTCTCTGTAAGTTACAACTGTGGGCCCTCCTGTGTGGGATGATGTCATTCCACATGCCTGTGAGGCAGGGCTCCTCTGTGGCCGGTGAGCTCTTCTGTCAGTCAATTAGTTTGGGTGGTCTGTCTGGACTGGAAGCGTTGTATTTGTGGGGCTTTCATCTCTGCAGAGGCCGACAGCCATCAAAGTGGCCCATTGCAGTGGAGAGAGCCGTGGCAACCCACTTGTGACCTGCTGCTGCCTAGACATTTCAAAGCAAAGAAACATTGCAGTGGAGATAGCACCCCAAGCTTCAGAAGGCTGTCCCAACCCACCCCAAGCTGTCCCAATGAGCCCCAAGCCATGGTGACCCACTGTCACACATCCCCCCTCCCCCAGCCCTGCAGCCCCCTGGCTCCATGCTGTGACGGCCCACTGTACTCCCCCTCCCCCTCCACACACCAAGAGCTAGTCTAGCTCTTGAGCAACAGGTCACTAAAATTTCAAGTGGCACACTGCCAGCCCCTCCTTCCCACCTCAGGGCAGAAAGTCCCCCCTTCCTGCACTGGGGCTGTGTAGAGGAAAGACAAAATGGTGGCTGCTGTCAACGCCTCAGTGGGAGCTGTCCGTGGTGATTATCCCTGCCTCAGCCTACTTCTATGGGAACCTTTGCTCTTCTTGCCTTGGAAAGCCTGCTGCCTCCACGGGAGCTGTCCATGATGACCGCAACCTCTCCTGTTTCAACTTACTGCTTTCACAGTGGAATGCTTGAATATTTTGGACTCTGTATACTTCGTAACCCCTCAACGCAGAAAAGTATCCAGGCCCCTGCTTGCGGAAGTTCCCACAGCCCAGCTCTCCCAACCCCAGACCTCTTTCATCTCCAGCCCCTCAGTAGGATTCATCTGAGATTATGCTAATTTGAGGTGAAAAGTCTGGACAAAAACCCACCAATCCCTGAGCAGGAGAACTAACCAATCCCTGGACAGAAAAGCCTACCAATCCTTGAGCCCCTGTCCCACCCTCCAAGCTCAGGATTTGAAATCCCACCAATCATTACTCTGGAAATCCCTGCCCTAGAAAGCACTGCCTTCTAATAATTCCTATATAAAGGCTGTTTTTACCCAGTACTATATTGTCTTCACCTGGGAGCAGAGGCGGTCACTCTTGGATTTCTTCTGTCTCTCCTGGATTCAACCCTCCAATAAATCTCTTATAAGAGATTTACTGCTGGGTGTCATTCTCCAATCTTAAGAAGCAACAAAGAAGAGAAGACAGAAGAAGTGAAGAGGAGCAGAGCGTAGGCTTCTAACCTCAGCTCTCCAGGGACTGGGATAACCCTCCCCTGCGAGTTGCAACAGCTGGAGAAGTGGGGTTGAGGCTTCTAAGCTCCTCAGCTCATCAGCGTTGGGGTAACCCTCCCCTGGGAGCTGCCACCTTTCTGGTGAAGAGGCCTCCTTTTAGATGTGTGTGGTTCCTGGGCTCTGGTGCCCCAGGAAACCTTGGAACACTGTCCCACCTCAGAGCTGGGGTACCTTCCCAGCTCTAGGAGTTGTGAGTTTCCTGGACACCTTCCCACCTGATCAGGAAAGCTAACAAACAAACAAACTAACAAACAAAATGGTATTCCTTGCTCGAAGCCCAGGTATGTGATCTGCTGATCTCTGTGTTCTAAAAACAGAGAGATTGTCATCTCCTTATTCTGCCTTAGCTGTAGTGAGGGATGTCTTTCATTTTTGGCCAAGTTTGGAGGTACCTGGAAAAGGCATTCAGTACCCAGAGTATGGACTGCGTTGGTCTGGCAGGGAGGGATTACTAAAGAAGATGAAACACCAAGGCTCTTTTAACTCTTGAGTCTCTGGACTATCAAAGCTTGCACACTTTTTCCTTAATGGAACTAATGGGAGATTACAGCTAGATGTGGAAACCTTCTATTAGGACCAGCTGCTATGACTTGCATAAGTTTTGCATCTTTCAACATTAAATACAGAGTGCTTCAGAAAGTCGGTACCATCATTTAGTTTTCCAGAAAACTTTAGTAAGAATTTCTAAGGTTAAACTTAGAGTATTCGGAATAATTTGAGATCTTCTGGACAGTGTGGGGTATAAATTGGTTTGTGCTGGTAAGATTGTATGAATCCAAAACAAAGTCATTATGGAAGCTAGAGGGGGGGGAATGGTCACCTGTCATTGCAAGATGATGGTGTAATGATAATGGGACCTTTCAAAGTGTCAGTCAGGTAGGCATTTACACTGATGGTGGTGGAAGGCTTTCTTGCTGATTGCTTTCATCCCATTACCACTTCAACTCACAGCACAAAGAAACGGAAGGTGTCCACAATTCTTGTATTTATTTCAAGCAAATAACTCTCTTGCCTCATGTCTCTTAGCAGACTTGGTAATGTCATCAGAGACACTGGTCACATTGTGCATGGTCAAGGGCTACTACACATTCCGTGCCTTTGGTGAGACACTTCACCTCCCTCTCCAGCTGCAGGACTTAGGACCGTCCCTGACTCTGGCTTGTCATTACTGTGAGATAGTTAAGATATGTAATCTTTTAGGGATTGGTTTAGAGATTGATTGGCACATGGTAAGCACAAAATGTTTGAAATGATCATTGCAGAACTGTGAGGAACAGCTGCTGTTTCACATGTCAGCCAGTGACTGGGTAAGGGCAGTAAAAGCCAAGCCTTGGTTTTCACCCATACAGAGAGGAAAGGGTTGTAATCATCCTGCAGGCTCTCAGGAGAACAAGTGTGTTTGTAGGATAGCTGGTGTGAGTAGAAAGACTCTCGGTTGCTGTGTGCTGTGGTGCTAGTATTTGGAATAGAAAAGTTCCTTCTGGGAGAAAGGATGGAGGCTCATAAAACTTAAAAGACCAACAAGGCTTCTCCCCAAGGTCATATTAGCACTTGCTGGGGGAGAGGAGACTTTTCAGTGAAGCTGCCTGCAAGTTGTGCAGAGCCCTCCAGGGACGGAGCTTTTGTGTGGCATCACACATGCTGGGGTGGGCTCTTGAGTATGTTGGAGACTCCTCCATGTTCCTGCAGGGAATGCCCTCACGCATGCTGCTGAAGTAAGCCCCACAAACTCTTTCGACCATCAAACCACACTTAGATGCCTTTGTTTCTTTGATCTGCTGTCAATGCCCTAGCTGAAGTGAATAGATGTGTTTTACCACACACAGTTATACAACAGTGTGATAAATATTTCTAGATGGGCTCAGTAATGGAGAACAGAAAATTTACCTGTGACACATGGCTACTTAATTGATAAATATTTTCTCAAATAATAGCTCTGCCTAATTATAAAGGACATGGACAGTCATGGTGGAAAAGCTGGGGAACCCAGAAAAGCATATTCAAGGCCAAAAGACACATGTTAATGTCAAACCTGAGCTGTGGCTTTTCAATAATCTGATGTGTTTCATGCATTTAGACATGTGTGTGCCATCTATACTATATCCATAGATGGGAAGAGATAAAGCCCTGGGTGTCCCATTCTTCATGAGTTCTCATTTCTCCCCAGGGTAACACCAAATGGCTAAATAGGAAAGCTGTTTCATTCCTCAAAATATGGTTACTTGTGAAAAAGAGGAGGCTGGAGGAGGGGAAGAGATGAAGAACCTGAACTTGGAGGAAGTTGGGTGGTGGGGGGAATGATCCAAGGCCTAAAGGAGATATACCCATTTCTTTGAAAGGCGGAGCCCCTGCTGTACTCATGCTGAGCTGGGCATCCTGGGATGGGCCTTCTGCATAGATGCGGGAAACACCAGGGATCAGATACACCTAGTAGAAGGTCTGGTGTGACCGAGTGAGTCAGCCAGCCAGAGAGCCTGGGGAGAGGAGGCCGGGAGCTCACCATGCAGACTACTTTGCTGGTACACTCACAAACCCTGGAGGATCCAGCAGAACATTCCACCACTTGACACCCTCCTTTCATATGAGAGAATAATTCTTGGGATGCTTCTGTTCTTGCTTTAGGAGGAAGCAGAAAGGGGGCTTCTTTTACAGCAAGCTAGCCCACCACACCACAGACTTTCTTATACATAATACAACTTGTTCTTGACAGCCTTGCCTACTTTGGGGAGCAGCTTGGCAGAGGACTGGACTCGGGGTCCTTGATAAGTAGCCACACACATGGCCTTGCCTATGCCCCAGAGTGGAAGCACATGGCCCATGGCATTTACCTACCTTGTTAAGACAATGAGAAGAGAAGAAAAACCCCTCTATTTTTGTCCAGTGTTGTTCTAGAGCCTTGTAAAAATTACAGAAGCTTAACCTGTGCCCTAAAGATTCTGAGGTGCTCTGCAGAGCCACTGGCCTTTGAGCTTACAGACTCTGGAGGGCATCATTAGGATGGCTTGAGAAGATATAAAAGAACACTAAAAGACGCCTTCGTGGGACACCTAGTAACACCAATGTGTTTGGAAACCATCTGTGATCAGAATAGAACATAAGTGCCTTAAAAAATTCCCTGCAATGATGGTTCTGTTCACCTCACTGCTCCTCAATGGGGTAAATGCCTTTATTAGTTTCTGAAGAGAAAAATGTCCCTCCTGGGTATTACCTTGCTATGAGACCTACTTCTCTTCCTGGTAATTGAAGAAGTCACAGCATGTACCAAAAGAGATTAAGGCTTGTGTAGGAAGGAATTATGTTTTATTCTCCACTCTTTCTCTTTCTGTCTCTCTCTTTCTCTCTCTCTCTCTCTGTGTCTCTCTCTGTCTCTGTGTATGTGTACGTGTGTATGTGTGTGCGTGTGTATGTTCAGGTGCTATTGAGAGATTCTGTGTGGATTTCTTTACTAGAGAACAACACCTTTACCATCTCATAAATATTTAATCTTTAATTTTTATTAATTAAGTTTGTTCCTTGACAATCTCACATATGTGTATAATGGATTCTGATAGCTCCCACATCTGCCTTCGTGTGACTCCCTCTCACTCCAGTCACACTCCCGCTCTCTCTATGTCTCTCACCTACAGTTATGTCTGTTCTGTTTTATGACCTACTGAATCTAACCAGAGCTGTCTGTGTGTCCATGAGTTTGAAAGTTTCTGTGGAGCCTGACAGGCTCAGCAGTCGATGTGCAACTGAAGGCAGGGACTCCCCTCATCTAGGTGAGTCAGTAGCCTACAATTCACCAGGGAAGAGACCCTGTGAGCCCCTCCATGATCCATGACTGACAGTTGACATGGTCAGTCTTCTACAGGACTGTGCCGGTAACTGCAGGAACAGTGAGTTTGTAATTAAAAGGGCTGTGCCTTGTTCAGAAGATGGCATTTCAAAGCCTTCCTCCCCATCTTTAACTCTTGCATTCTTTTTTATGTTCTCTGAGCCTTAGAGGGGGCCTGTGCAGATCTTGTATAGGACTGAACATTCAACCCCTATTTATCCCTAAGCCATGACTTTCTGTGTTCACTGTTGTTTACTCCAAAGAGAGACTTCTGTGAGAAAAACACTAGTCTTTGGACCTAACCCTAGTTAGAAGACATTTGGATTATGTTAAATTAGCTAAACCATAGCATTTGGTTCCTCCTAGGACCTATGACTTTCCCAGCCATGAGTTTTTGTCCTGGTTCATAGTACCAGTCACAGATTTCTGTCTGTAGAATGGACCTCAAATCCAGTCAGAACACAGTTGGTTATCCCCAAAGTAATCATGCCACTAAGGAACCCTTGATTTGGGGTGCTTGCAGGTCAGATATTTTATTTATTTTAGTGTATACTATTTAATAATCCTGCATATATGAGAATAAACCCATGTATCTTATGAAGAAGTTAGAGTTTCTTTGGTAATGTAGAGAATTCAGAGGCTTAGGGTCAGCTTTGATATGGATGAAATTATACAACTCAGTCCTTGCTAAGATAGTTGGAAATTGCACTGAGAACAGGACACTATGAACCCATGATATTTTGAATGAAGACTAATCTTTTGTGTTGTGTCTATACATAATATGTGTATGTATGTATGTATGTGTGCATATGCATGCAGAGGTCATAGAAGAGAAAGGGTTTCTCACTGAAACTGAATATTGCCATTGCTTGGCTTTCCTGGTGACCAGAAGAGCTCCAGAGATCATCTTGTCTCTAATCTCATCTGAGGATTGTAGGCATGTGGACCATATTTGGCTCTTATGTGGGTCCTGATTTGAACTTAGGTCCTCATAACTGTGCACTAATTGTACACATTGAACCATCTACCCAGCTCAAGACTGAATTTTAAATGACTAAAAGTATCTGGGACTGGTATCCTTGTGGTGAAGAGAACAATCCATCTCATTGATATGTACTCCAACAATTAATGAAATCCTAAGCGTACAGAAAGAGAGGACTGCCGGATGTAGACAGGGTACAGATAATGGAGATCCATTCCCTTTAGTGTTTTCAATATCATTTGCCCATAGCTTCAGAAGATGTGATGGTTGGTATGTGGTCACTGGACAGGATCTAGAGTCACTGAAAGGCAAGTTTCTGGGCCTGTCTGTGAGGTAGTTCCTGAAATAGGTTAAAGGAGGTATGAAGACCCACTATGAGTATGTGTGGTATCATTCCATGGATTGGGAACCTGGACTTAATAAAGAGGAGAAACCCAGCAGAACATCAACACTTACTCCTTGCTTTACCTCAAACCCTTGCCACACCTTCCCCACTGCGCAGGACTGATCCCGACACCGGTGGGCCTGAATAAACCCTTCCTTCCTTAAGTGTTTTGTTGGTGGTGGCGTTACAGCACCCGGAAAGGAACTGGTACAGTAGAATTTTCTCATCATCAAAATTTTCTAAACATACAACGAAATATTCCTCTTCTGGTGCTTAGTGGGACTACGTTCTCATCAGAAGTGATTTCAGCCTAAGGCATACATGGTGGCTTTGGAATGGTCTGTGGCAAGGATGGTCTGTAGACATTCATGTTGACAAGTCTTTGAGAGGAGCAAAGGCCAGCACCCAGTCTAGCTAGCATGCTGCTGCAACCCGGCAGGCAGTTTCTCATGCTTAGTGGGATGAAGTACCTTCTCACTGTTTGGTTCCTGGCCACAGACAGTGCAGTTAACCTGGCACAAGTGAGATTAACCCTGGCGAAACCAGCATTTATCAAAATGTTTTATGGGTGGTTTGGCTCATTATTTTCTCTGTTCTCTGTACTGTAGGGAACACTGGCTTTCTGACTAGGTCATTTTGCAAGTTCTCTGTGATAGGACCAAAGCTTTATAGATTGCCTCTGGTGACACCAGCTACTGCATGCTCTCCATTTGGAAATTAAGCTGCCTGTGGGTTTATATCCAATTCATAGAAGCCCGGGTGGAGGCAGAAGCCCTGCCTAATGTTAAGAACTCAGTGCAAAGAGCCATTTCTACAGGCAGGTCACTTGGAAAGCTGCTTATTGATTGAATGGTTAGTTACAGCCACATAAAACCTCACTGTGGTAAGTATTCACTCTTTCTGTCATTTGAGCCCCTGCAGGAAGAAGAATATTTGGTATAGTGAAAGAATGTATAAGTTATCTTCAAGGGGACAGGGGGAAAATAGGGGAAGCAGTATTGATTATGCCTGTAACTTTCCCATACTCTCGGAGAATGCTTCGTAGGCCATCAACTGAGCAAGCTTCAGGTGACTTAGAGGAGGAAGCATCAGGGTCGTCTTCTAAATCAAAGGTCAGCTTTACTAGGTGGTAAAAGGGAATGTCATTAACCTGCCATTTCATAAAGAAAGCAACACGTGCCAAAACTGAGGCATTCCTGACTCCTTCTCTGCTGTGATTGGTGAGAGAGAGAGAGAGAGAGAGAGAGAGAGAGAGAGAGAGAGAGAGAGAGAGAGAGATTATGGCCTATCCTCCCAGTTTCTTTTGCAAATAAATTTCATTCTTAGGCATAAAATTTAATAGCTGTTTACATATGCTCTCACGCACATACATAACAGTGGCCCTTTTCATATACCTCATGAAAAGAGAACTCTGCAATATCACTAATTTGGGAAAAGCAGGATTGTACCTACAAAAAGTGATTTCTTGGGATAAAAATTTCTGGAAAATGCAAAATTGGGCATGTGTTCTAAGGTGAAGACTTTTTTTTTTCTCCTTTCAAACTTAATTTCAATCTTGCGGTGGTAGCTCCCTACTCCCAGTCTCAATCTCAGTGCTTTCAAACCTGAGACAGGAGGTTTAATGTGAATTCAGTGTCAGCCTAGGCTGCAGATTGAGATCCTGTTTCAGTGCTCTACCCAGGCCCTAAGAAACAGACAGACAGACAGACACAGAATCAATTCCTTCTTAAAAGTCAGTTTTATATGTTGCTTTTTCTGCTTCCTTGTACAGCATGTTTGTGCAGTAAGGGTGACGCGTGACTCTTAGCGAAATGCCCAGGGAACATACAGCTGCATTTCCCAAAATCTGATTTCCGGAATTCCTGAACTTCTCTACTGGATTTCCTCTCCATGCCATTCTTCTTCACTCTATGACTGGAAACACCAGCTTTCTGGTGTATGGGCTGCAGATCTCTGTAGCTGCTCTTTTCTCTTTCCTCCACACCTGCTCCTAGCCTCTCAGCCTGAATCCAACCAGAGCCACCATGCCTTTGTCCCCACATGGTGCCTTGGCATTCTGCTGAGCTCATTCTTCCTTGTCTTCCCACTTGAAGGCCATGCCAGGTTCTGCTCACATGTTGTATGTAATGCTTTGCAATGAGTTGGTGAAAGCCAGAGTCCTCATTGTGCAAGAAAAGGCGAGCGAGTGAGTGCCTTGCAAACCCAATCTGTTCTGAAGTCTCTGACATCGTCTTCCCTTTCTCTCCTTGGCTTGCTTGCCTTTTCACAGTGTCTCTGTTGTTCTATAAAGAACCAAGATGGTTTTCTACCCCAGGACCTTTGCCGAGGATGCTTTGTTGCCAGTCCTTCTTTGATAGCCACCCACCGCCATCTTCTTCAGATTGTTGGTGAAAGGCTACCCTCTGTGGAGATCATCCACGAGCATTTTGCCTCTCACTGTCCATCCTCCTTCTCCACATGATCTGTCATAGGACATGGTCTCTTGTTTGTCTCTCTTACTCCAAATTGTGAAGCCCATAAAGGCTCCAAATTTACCTGTTTGTCCATTTCTAAAGCCCAGGGCCTGAAAGAAGTAGGCACTCCATCACATCAGTTAAACAAACACCCATCAAAGTTCCTAGAAATTAGGGGAGCCCCGGGGCAGCTGCACAGGGTCGACATTTCAGGTCCCAGAGATAAGCTTTAGTGGTGATGGAGGAGAGGTTGAGAGCATCCTCCCAAACCTGACCATATCAGCCTCAGTTTCCTGCTTCTTTGGGTTAAGTTGCCTCAGCTTTTTGCCCTCTTCAGTTCTTCAGATGGTAGAAGAGGACAAAGCCCCTAGTTAATAATTCAAAACCTCTCCACGACGGTGCACGCCTGTCTGCTACCCACACTTGGCATGGGCTTACACTCACCCCAACCTAGACTCAAACAGGCTCTATTTAACCTCTATGAACACTTCACTGACAATCTAGATCAGATGTGGCATCAGGATGTTTTGTGATGTCTGAATGATTTGTCTCATATTTATTTTTGAAGTGAGGAAGATGTTTGCTGATGATATCTTCACAATGTGCCCATTTTTCAATAGTCCTGAGATTACTAAGTGATTATTGAACTGTGAGTGTCAGAGTTATCAGAGGTTCAAAACACATTGCTGGCTTGTCACTTAGGCTCTCTTTTTTATTTTAATTTTTATTAATTACAATTTATTCACTTTGTATCCCCCTGTAGCTCCCTCCCTCCCAATCCTCCCCTCCCTCCCCCTTCTTCACCCATGCCCCTCCCCTAGTCCACTGGTAGGGGAGGTCTTCCTCCCCTTCCATCTGATCGTAATCTATCAGGTCTCATTAGGACTGGCTGCATTGTCTTTCTCTGTGGCCTGGTAAGTCTGCTCCCCCCTCGGGGGAGGTGATCAAAGAGCCAGCCACTGAGTTCATGTCAGAGACAGTCCCTATTCCCATTACTATGGAACCCACTTGGACACTGAACTGCCATGAGCTACTGAACCTAGAACAGAGTTTTAGGTTATCTTCACGAATGGTCCTTGGTTGGAATATCAGTCTCAGAAAAGACCCCTGTGCCCAGAGTTTTTGGTTCTGTTGCTCTCCTTGTGGAGCTCATGTCCTTTCCAGGTCTTACTATTTCCCAGTTCTTTCATAAGATTCCCTGCATTCTGCCCAAAGGTTGGCCATAAGTCTCAGCATCTGCCTTGATACCCTGCAGGGTAGATAGGCTCTCTCTCTCTCTCTTTTTTTTAAACCTGGAAATATCTTTTATACTTTAAAATGAATACTAAAACTCTGTAGTAATTTCAACTTCAGACAAGCACAAATGAAAACAAAACAAAATCACAAAACAGTGAGCACATCTGCGTGGAAGAACATGAAGATGATGGAGCGACATGCTAAAGGATGCTTTGTGGAAGGGTTCATCACCTCAGAGCTCATGCCTGTTGTTTCTTAAGATGCTCATGTGATTAAGAAAAGATTTGGGAGGATCTGGAAGAGGTTTCACGGGAAGGAACAAAACAATTTGCCAGATGCTCAATAGGAATTTTTTTCCCTTGTCATAAAACCTTGTAATTAAACTTGCAATTTACTCGTATCTTATCTCTTTAATTTTTTGATGTGTTAGACCATATAGGTAATTATCTGTAAGTAGTCAAAATTCTAGATTAAGCTTTTGGGAAAACCGGCAAATGAAAACATTGTCATAGAGTTTTGAAATACTGCGTGATACTCCTTAGTGACAGCCTCAGCCTCTGCAAATGCGTATCTTACACCAGGGATACAAGTAAACCTTTTCCTTGAGTCAAAGGCTCTGGTTGACCTGGAGAAATAGGTCACATACATATTCTGAGTCCTTTTAGTGTTGCTTGCATGTAGGTATGTTTAGGTCTGACTGGTTGAGATGGAATAACCCCCTCAGCAACTTGTTCCTGGAGAAGGCTGAGTCTGCATAGTCTTTCTCTATGGAGGAGGTCTTGGGAGATCTCTTCCAGCCATGTTGACAAATCATTTGGTAACATCACTATGCAGGTCTTGTTCAGGTAGCCATATTGTTGGGATTTCTTCGTCGTGTGTCACCTTCTCACTGCAGACATCCTGCTCATCTGGCTCTTATAGTCTTTCTGTCCCCTCTCTCTGATGTTCTCTGAGCCTCAGTTGTAGGGATTGTGTATAAGCATCAGCTGTGACTGGACACCCCATGCACACTTTGTTTTTGGAGGGGGGTTAAAGTACTCATGGGAGCCCCTGCAGTGGCGCTATGGTCAAGCAGACTGGAACAGGCCCTAACAGCTTCTAAAAGGTGCCATGCTGGGACCCCCTTGGCAGGCTCGTGGATTTCTTTCCAGAACATTCTTACACTCATAAAATAAAAGGCATAGGGTTGCTACAGACACTAACTACAATGAAATACCTTTCTAGAAATAACACTTGGTCACATTTAGAAATTTCATTTATGAATACAATAAAGAAAACATGTTATAGGAATGTAAATGTATAATGAAAATGTTAAAGAATATTTTGCAAATATAACTACAGTTCAGGAAATGCCATTTAATGAAAGTGGTAGTAAAAATGTAGAAATAGGTTTAAATGAATTTTTGCATTAATGCGGTAAATAATGAGATGCAGAAGTCCACCTCAAAGAGCACGTTAAGGTAGAGATGAGGGTTCAGGATGTGTAGCATCAGCATGATAGCTCTAGATATTTGGGTTACTTGGCGCGTGAAGCAGAGTGGTAGGTGCAGCCCCAGTGACTTCCTGGAAAGGGTCGCTGGATTTCAAACAGAGGCGTGGCGAACTGATGAAGGCGAGCTTCTCCATAGCTAGGTTCACTGACTCTGCCCCAAACTGAGATCCACGGGAGTCTGCGGAGTGGAACTGGCTGAGAGCGGCTGGAAGTGCGGGTGGGTCCCGCTGTGTATACAGGTGTCCCCTTTGCTTGTCTGTGGAACCACGGGTTTGGGAGTAAGAGCAGGAAAACCTACATTGGCTAAAAGATTATCCAGGGTCTGAGCAGTCTGCACAGTATGACTCATGGCTAATGCCACGGTGGTAGCTCCAACAGCCGCCAATGAGATGGTAGTAACAATGGTGGCTGTAGTTCCAAGATCCCTTTTCTGTCTGAAGAGAGTCATAGCATGAGGGGCATCAACGGGCACAGGCACCCAGTGAGGCATGTGAGTAACCAGGGCATACCTAAACTCACTAGCATTCCTGCATTGGGCAAAAAAGCAAGTATCATTACCACAATTACTTGCCTCTATCTGGCTAATAATGAATAAAAATGGGGGATATAAACAAACAGGTGTGGGCTTATAGGAAATATTATGAGAAGCCTTAACCCCCTCGTTGGAACATCTTGCATCAGTTCTAGAACTAGCAGTAGTGGTGTCCGAGGTCTGAGTAGGTTCAGGAGACCATTGCCCCCAGGGGCAAGACGTGCTCCATGTAAATTGACTAACTCTATGTTTTCCGCCTTCCACCTTCCCGATGGTGAGTGATTGAAAAAAAAATTATGTGTAGATTTTCTTAAGTCTCCAGCCTCAATATGTAACTTCAAAGAAAGTAATTTGTGATGAATTTCACCATTCCCATACTTCATGTGACCCTGACCAAGTAAAAGTTGATTCCACAAAAAAAAAAAAAAAAAAAAAAAAGAGCAGGAAAACCAGGGACTCTGGCTCTTTATTACAACATGTGTTTCTCTCTCTCTCTCTTTTTTTTTTTCAATGCAGTTTATTCAGGAACCTTGAACAATCCTCAGACCCTGGGGAAAGCCAGCCCACAGCTTAAATAGCCTCTGGGTAGCCAACCCAGGCGTGCCACGTGGGCAATGCAGATAGGTCCACATACATGGAAGCAAGCCAGATCCTCGGCCTTAGCCAAATGTAGAATTGTTCGTGACAGAGAGCACTCACCATCGGGAAGGTGGAAGGTGGAAACCAGCTCCATCTTTAAGGCATAGCATTCCGCAGCTCTCTACAGTTCCCCCTTTTTGTTTTAGATGCATCAGGCAAGAGTAGAGGTCTGATCTCTGATATTAGAAATAAATTGGGACTTTGTACCGATGTTCATTTAGGTGTCATCCACCCAAAGAGCATCGGACCCGTCCGATACCTTTTTCTCAGAGGCGGGACCTGGGGCATCAACCCGCATGCAATCAGACATGCTCTTCTCTGGGTCCAAAGCAGCTGACCCTAAGTGCAGTGCTTAGCTTCGCATCCTGAGCGTAACATTTTAGCTTTTTATGGTATCCAACCATGCTTGGGGAGAATGTCCTGCTTCAATGGCTGTAAAGGCCTGAATGATCATGGCTGCATCACACTGTTGTGAGACTCTAATCTTGCATATATACCACAGGCAAACCAAAGAGACCAACACCAGAAGGCCTGCTAATGCTCCCATGCCCGCCCATTCCTTCAGATGATTCATGGCTGCAGCAATCCATGATGATAATCCTGTGGCTAGTCCTGCGTCCACTCTGGTAGAATTTACTGTGACAATGGCCACTCTCAGCTGCTCCATCGTAGTATCGAATTCTCCAGTCCAATTACCTAAAATATAGCTCGACAATTGTTTAGACAGATTTGCAGCACAGGGAAAATTCTCATGTTATATGCTAGTGACTCAAAGTCCAGCATATTTTCTTTGACAGCCAAGTTGAGCGATTTGCCATAGGGTATCAATTTGCTCCTGCACGAGGTCAATCCTCTGACTGAACACCATCAAGCTTCCTTTTAGTTGAGCATTAATTCCTTTATGTACAACTAAGGCATGAGCTACATTGGCTAAATGATTATTCAGGGTCTGAGCAGTCTGCACAGTATGACTCATGGCTAATGCCACGGTGGTAGCTCCAACAGCCGCCAATGAGATGGTAGTAACAATGGTGGCTGTAGTTCCAAGATCCCTTTTCTGTCTGAAGAGAGTCATAGCATGAGGGGCATCAACGGGCACAGGCACCCAGTGAGGCATGTGAGTAACCAGGGCATACCTAAATTTACTAGCATTCCGGCATTGGGCAAAAAAGCAAGTATCATTACCACAATTACTTGGCTCTATCTGGCTAATAATGAATAAAAATGGGGGATATAGACAAACAGGTGTGGGCTTATAGGAAATATTATGAGAAGCCTTAACCCCCTCGTTGGAACATCCTGCGTCAGTTCTAGAACTAGCAGTGGTGGTGTCCGAGGTCTGAGTAGGTTCAGGAGACCATTGCCCCCAGGGGCGAGACGTGCTCCATGCCAATTGACTAACTCCATGTTTTCCTCCACTTTTGAAAGTCATTTAAGGTTCTTAAATTATTTTTTCCCTTTTTTTAAAAATTTTTCATCAATTACACTTTATTCATTCTGCATCCCCCCATAAGCCCCTCCCTCCTCCCCTCCCAAGCCCACCCTCCCTCCCTCCTCCCTCTGCTTGCATGCCACTCCCCAAGTCCACTAATAGGGGAGGTTCTCCTCTCCTTTCTGATCTTAGTCTGTCAGTTCACATCAAAAGTGGCTGCATTGTCCTCTACTATGGCCTGGTAAGGCTGCTCCCCCCCAGAGGGAGGTGATCAAAGAGCAGGCCAATCAGATTATGTCAGAGGCAGTCCCTCTTCACATTATTATGTAACCCAATTGGACTCTGAACTGCCCTGGGCTACATCTGTGCAGGGGTTCTGGGTTATCTCCATGAATAGTCCTTGGTTGGAGTATGAGTCTCTGGGAAGTTCCCTGTGTTCAAATTTTCTTGTTCTGTTGTTCTCCTTGTGGAGACCCTGTCCTCTCCAGCTCTTACTATTTCCCAGTTCTTACCTAAAATTCCATTCACTCTGCCCAACAGTTGCCCATCAGGCTCAGCATCTGCTTTGATAGTCTGAAGGGCAGAGGCTTTCAGAGGCCCTCTGTGGTAGGTTCCTAGGTTGTTTCCTGTTTTCTTCTTCTTCTGATGTCCATCCTCTTTGCTTTTCCGGATGGGGATTGGACATTTTAGTTAGGGTCCTCTCTCTTGCTTAGTTTCTTTAGATGCACAGGTTTTAGTGGGTTTGTCCTATGTTGTATGTCTATATGAGTGAGTATATACCATGTGTGTCTTTTTGCTTCTGGGACAACTCACTCAGGATGATCCTTTCCAGATCCCACCATTTACCTGCAAATTTCATGATTTCCTTATTTTTCATTGCTGAGTAATATTCCATTGTGTAGATGTACCACAATTTCTGCATCCATCCTTCAGTTGAGGGGCATCTGGGTTGTTTCCAGCTTCTGGTTATTACAAATAAAGCTGCTACAAACATGGTTGAGCAAATGTCCTTTTTGTGTACTTGAGCCTCTTTTGGATATATGCCCAGTAGTGGTATGGCTGGATCTTGAGGAAGCGCTATTCCTAGTTGTCTGAGAAAGCGCCAGATTGATTTCCAGAGTGGTTGTACAAGTTTACATTCCCACCAGCAGTGGAGAAGGGTTCCCCTTTCTCCACATCCTCTCCAGCATGTGTTGTCACTTGAGTTTTTGATCTTGGCCATTCTCATGGGTGTAAGGTGAAATCTCAGGGTTGTTTTGATTTGCATTTCCCTAATGGCTAGTGAGGTTGAGCATTTCTTTAAGTGCTTCTCTGCCATTCGGTATTCCTCTACAGAGAATTCTCTGTTTAGCTCCGTTCCCCATTTTTTAAGTGGATTACTTGGTTTGCTGCTTTTCAGCTTCTTTAGTTCTTTATATATACTGGATATGAGTCCTCTGTCAGATAAAGGGTTGGTGAAGATTCTTTCCCAATCTGTAGGTGGTCGCTTTGTTTTGATGACGGTGTCCTTTGCTTTATAGAAGCTTTTCAGTTTCATGAGGTCCCATTTATTGACTGTTGCTCTTAGAGCCTGTGCTGTTGGTGTTCTGTTCAGGAAGTTTTCCCCTGTACCAATGAGTTCTAGGGTATTTCCCACTTTTTTTTCAAGCCGATTTAATGTGTCTGGTTTTATGTTGAGGTCTTTGATCCACTTGGACATCAGTTTTGTGCAGGGTGACAAGTATGGATCTATTTTCATTTTTCTACATGTAGACATCCAGTTAGACCAGCACCATTTGTTGAAGATGCTATCTTTTTTCCATTGTATGGTTTTGGCGTCTTTGTCAAAGATCAGGTGTCCATAAGTGTGTGGGTTTATTTCTGGGTCCTCTGTTCAGATCCATTGATCCACCATTCTGTTTCTATGCCAGTACCATGCAGTTTTTAAAACTGTTGCTCTATAGTACAACTTAAGATCAGGGATGGAGATACCTCCGGAAGATCTTTTATTGTAGAGGATTGTTTTAGCAATTCTGGGTTTCTTGTTATTCCATATGAAGTTGAGAATTTTTCTTTCCAGGTCTGTAAAGAATTGTGTTGGTAATTTGATGGGCATTGCATTGAATCTGTAGATTGCTTTTGGTAAGATGGCCATTTTTACTATGTTAATCTTGCCAAGCCATGAGCATGGGAGATCTTTCCATCTTCTCATATCTTCTTCTAATTCTTTCTTCAGAGATTTGAAATTTTTTTCATACAAGTCTTTGACTTCCTTGGTTAGGGTTACTCCGAGGTACCTTATGTCATTTGTGGCTATTGTGAAGGGTGTTGTTTCCCTAATTTCTTTCTCAGCCCTTTTGTCTTTTGTATACAGGAGGGCTACTGATTTTTTTGAGTTAATTTTGTATCCGGCCACTTTGCTGAAGGTGTTTATCAGCTGTAGGAGTTCCCTGGTAGAGTTTTGGGGTCACTCACGTATACTATCATATCATCTGCAAATAGTGATAATTTGACTTCTTCCTTTCCAATTTGTATCCCCTTGATCTCCTTCAACTGTCTTATTGTTCTAGCAAGGATTTCCAGCACTATGTTGAAGAGATATGGAGAGAGTAGGCAGCCTTGTCTTGTCCCTGATTTTAGTGGGATTGCTTTAAGTTTCTCTCCATTCAGTTTGATGTTGGCTATAGGCTTGCTGTATATCGCCTTTACTATGTTTAGATATGTGCCTTGTATCCCTGATCTCTCCAATACTTTGAACATGAATGGATGTTGGATTTTGTCAAAGGCTTTTTCATCATCTAGGGAGATTATCATGTGGTTTTTTTCTTTCAGTTTGTTAATATGGTGGATCACATTGATGGATTTCCGTATATTGAACCACCCCTGCATACCTGGGATGAAGCCTACTTGGTCATAGTGGATAATATCTTTGATGTGTTCTTGGATTCGGTTTGCAAGTATTTTATTAAGTATTTTTGCATCAATGTTCATAAGGGAGATTGGCCGGAAATTCTCTTTCTTTGTTGAGTCTTTGTGAGGTTTAGGTACCAAGGTGACTGTGGCTTCATAGAATGAATTTGGTAATATTCCTTCTGTTTCTATTTTGTGGAATAGTTTGAAGAGAATTGGTGTTAGCTCTTCTTTGAAGGTCTGGTAGAATTCTGCGCTGAAGCCATCTGGTCCTGGGCTTTTTTTGGATGGGAGACTTTTGATGACCACTTCTATTTCTTTGGTGAATATAGGACTATTTAGTTGATTTACCTGGTCCTGATTCAGCTTTGGTAAGTCAAATCGATCAAGAAAATTGTCCATTTCATTTAGATTTTCAAATTTTGTGGCATATAGACTTTTGAAGTAAGTCCTAATGATTGTTTGGATTTCCTCAGTGTCTGTAGTTATATCCCCCTTTTCATTTCTGATTTTGTTGATTTGGGTGGTGTCTCTCTGCCTTTTAGTTAGCCTGGCTAAGGGTTTGTCGATCTTGTTGATTTTCTCAAAGAACCAGCTCTTGGTTTCATTGATTCTTTGAATTGTTTTATTTGTTTCCAATTGATTGATTTCAGCCCTGAGTTTGATTATTTCCAGCCGTCTACTCCTTCTTGGTGTGTCTGCTTCTTCTTTTTCTAGGGTTTTTAAGTGAGCCATTAGGGTGCTTGAATGAGCTGTCTCGAATTTCTTCTTGAAGGCACTTAGTGCTATGAACTTTCCTCTTAGCACTGCTTTCATTGTGTCCCACAAGTTCGGGTATGTTGTGTCTTCATTTTCATTGGTTTCTAGAAAGACTTTAATTTCTTTCTTTATTTCTTCCCTGACCCAGCTGTCATTTAGTAACAAGTTGTTCAGTTTCCATGTGTGTGTAGGCTTTTTGTTATTTCTGTTATTGTTGAGGTCCAGCTTTATTCCATGGTGATCAGACAAGATACATGGGATTATTTCAATCTTCTTGTATCTGTTGAGGCTTGCTTTGTGACCCACTATATGGTCTATTTTGGAGAAGGTTCCATGAGGTGCTGAGAAGAAGGTAAATTCTTTTGTGTTTGGGTGTAAAGTTCTGTAAATGTCTGTTAGATCCATTTGATTCATGACCTCTGTCAGAGACATTGTTTCTTTGTTTAATTTCTGTTTTGTTGACCTGTCCTTTGTTGAGAGTGGGGTGTTGAAGTCTCCCAGTATTAATGTGTGGGGATCTATATGTGCTTTAAATTTTATCAATGTTTCTTTCACAAATGTGGGTGCCTTTGTATTTGGGGCATAGATGTTCAGGATTGTGATGTCTTCCTGGTGGAATTTTCCCTTGATGAGTATGAAGTGTCCTTCCCCATCTCTTTTGATTAATTTTGGTTGAAAGTCTATTTTATCAGATATTAGAATGGCTACTCCTGCTTGCTTCTTGGGTCCGTTTGCTTGGAAAGTCGTCTTCCAACCCTTTACCCTCAAGTAATGTCTATCTTTGTGTCTTAGGTGTGTTTCTTGTATGTAACAGATTGCTGGGTTTTGTTTACGTATCCATTCTGTTAATCTGTGTCTTTTTATTGGAGAGTTGAGTCCATTGATGTTGAGAGAGATTAATGACCAGTGGCTGTTAGATCTCTTGATTTTGATGTTGGCTGTGGTCATCAGGTTGTGTGCTTGGTTGCTTTTTGTTTTACTGAAGTGAGGTTATTTATTTCCTGTGTTTTCTTGAATGTAGCTAGCTTTCTTGGGTTGTATTTTCCCTTCCAGTGTCTTCTGTAATGCTGGATTTGTTTGTAGGTATTGTTGAAATTTGTTTTTGTCATTGAATATCTTGTTTTCTCCATCTATGAGGACTGAGAGTTTTGCGGGGTATAGTAGCCTGGGCTGACATCTGTGTTCTCTTAGGGTCTGCATGATATCCGTCCAGGCCCTTCTGGCTTTCATAGTCTCTGTTGAAAAGTCAGGTGTGATTCTAATGGGTTTGCCATTATATGTTACTTGGCCTTTTTCCTTGCAGCTTTTAGTATTTTTTCTTTGTTCTGTATACTTACTGTTTTGATTATTATGTGGCGGGAGGATTTTCTTTTCTGGTCAAATTTGTTGGGTGTTCTGTAGGCCTCATGTATTCTAATTGGCCTCTCCTTTAGCTTGGGGAAATTTTCTTCAATGATTTTGTTGAAAATATTTTCTGGGCCTTGGAGAAGGGAGTCTTCTTTTTCCTCTATACCTATTATTCTTAGGTTTTGTCTTTTCATATTGTCTTGCATTTCTTGGATGGTCTGTGTCAGGAATTTTTCGGATTTAACATTTTCTTTGACAGATACATCGATTTCTTCCATTGTATCTTCTACACCTGAGATTCTTTCTTCCATCTCTTGTAGTCTGTTGGTTATGCTTACCTCTGTAGTTCCTGTTTTCTTCCCTAGATTCTTCCTTTCCATTATTTCTTCCATTTGTGTTTTCTTTAATTTTTCAAATTCTATCTTCAGGTCTTGAGTTGTTTTGTTTACTTCCTTCACCTGTCTGATTGTACTTTCCTGTTTTTCTTTTAGTTCCTTCAACTCTGTTTCTATCATTTCATTCAGTGTTTTAAGCATTTCTTTTCTAAAGGCCATAAACTGTTTGGCTGCAGCTTCCTCTATTTCTTTATGGATGGCAATATTCTGTTTGAGTTTATCTTCCTCTATGTCTTTACAAATCTTATTTGTTTCCTTTGTTATCATCTTCATGAGCATACTTGTTAGGTCATCTTCTTGGATTTCAGTTATGGTGGGGTGTCCAGGGCTACTTGCCCCTGGGTAACTGGGTTCTGGAGATGCCATATTGCTCTGTCTTTTGTTGCTTGAGCTTTTATGCTGGCCTCTACCCATTGTGTTATCTTAGGTGTTTGGGGTTATTTTCTGGTGGTTCCTGGGGATCCTGTGGTGGAGAGAATCCCCTTTGCAGAAAGCTGGTTTTTCCTGAAGGATGTCTTCTCAGCTTTTTGGGTATAGTCCCTGGATGGCTGGTGTTTTTTCAGGAGTTGCTCACCTCAGGGATATAGACCTGAGTGGTAACTGTGGTCTTTGTTAGTCGAGAGGGTTCTCCTCTCACCCAGGGAAGTCCTGAGGGCAGCTGCCCTGTTTCTGTGTTTCTTGTTGTAAATTTAATGATCAGCTGCTGTGACCCAGTTGGACATCAGGCGTGCCTCAACTGTTTGTGCCTGTGTCTGGAGCACAGCTGAGTCCTGGCGCCTTGGCCCCACTAGACTGCTAGACTTTTTCTAGGGAAGGATTGGGTGATTTAGGTCAGTACAGTTTCCTTCCTTCCCCGTGGATTCTCTGGAGACAAGGACTCCCAGTGTCTTTTTTTGCCCTGGTGCACACTGCTCAGTGTCCGCCAGCTGGCTGGTCGCAGAAACTGCCTGTGTCTGGAGCACAGCTGTGTGATGGCGGCTCAGTCTCTGCCAGCTGTCTGGTGCGCAGAAACTGCCTGTGTCTGCCTTTGCGGCTTTTGGGAGCCTGAGTGCCTCCCTAAGCTGGGTAATTTTCCGGGGACCTTTTCAGGTTGGGGGTGAGCTGAGTGCTCTGAGATCAGACCCGCCGTTTCTATCTCTCGCGGCGAATCAGGCGCGCAGGCAGGCAAGGCTCTGTGCTGGAACCTGGGTCCCCGGCTCTGGCTCCGGGCTGGCTCCTGGGTGCCCGTGGAACCCGAGTCTTTTCCAGGGGATGTCTGGGTGACCTAAGGCCGGTCCCAATCGTTTCCTGTACCCTGGGGTTATCTCTCGACTGAAAATTCCAGTCTCTGATAGTGTGGTGTACACGGTTCAGTCTGGGACCATGACCAGAGACACTGGCTTGTGGCTCTGGGCTGGGGCTGGGGCTGGCGGCCGGCAGCCAAGCGTCTGGCGGAACCGGGATCTCTTCCGCGGTTTAGTCGGGTGAGTTAAAGGCTGATTGAATCCCCCATCGTGGGGTATCCTCTCACCTGGGAAACACAATGACTGTGTTTTATGGCTGAGAGTTCTGATTGTTGGTCACTGTGCTGATTCTGCTGTGCTGCTGCTCAGAATGAGAGTCCTCCCAGCGCCGCCATCTTGCCCCTCCCACCCCCCCATGTGTTTCTCTTGGTCCTTGTCTCTACCTGCTCCAGAGATAGAGGGGGGAACTGAGCTCCTGCCAGGGCAAGCTGGAAAGTCAGCTGACGAGACTTTACATTTCCCACTCACACTTTGCAGGAAGCAATTTCCTTCCATCCTCACAGCTGCAGTGAATTCTTGTGGAAAGTCAGAGGTGAATTAGACAGGCTTAACGGTTCATGCAAACTTTAAAATTTTCTAAACCTATTTTTGCGTTTTTAATCAAAGGTAGTCATCAATCCTTGTCTTCATGCATAACTTTGTGGAATGAAATAGGATGAAGCATGTGAGGTGTGCTCCTGGTTGTGGTCTATTTATCATTATTTAAGAGACTAGCCACAGCCAAGAATACAGAATGCTATCATTTTTAACTGACAAACACAGTAAATGAGGGGCCTGGAAGATGGCTTAGCTGGTAAAATCACTTACCTCACAAGCCTATGACAGAATTTCAGTCCCTGCAACACATATAGACAGCTGGATACGGTGGCATGCTCTGAAATCACAGCATTCCTACAGTTCCATAGGAGGCAGAGACAGGAGAATCATCTGGAGGCTCACGGTCTGGCAAACCTGGACTGTGCTGTGCAGGATCAGAAACAAGAGTCTATACTTCTGAACAAGGTGGAAAGCAAAAGCTGACTCCCCAAAGTCACACACACACACACACACACACACACACACACACACACACACAAACTTCCTCCCCTCCCTTCCCCTCCTCTCCTTTCCCCTCCCCTCCCCTCTCCACTTTCCCTTCCCCTCTTCTCCCCTCCCTTCCCCTCCCTTCCCCTCTCCTCCCCTGCACTCTTCACCCTTCTCTTCCCTTCCTTCTACTCCTCTCTGCTCCCTCCATCCCTCTTTGCCTGACTCTCATGCTGTACATAAAGATACAATGTTTAAAAAGCAGCAAATATACCAAGGAATTGCTTTTCCTCATGGCAGCGTTCATCTGGAAGAAATTCCACATCTCCAGTGTTGTGCAGATCCCCTCAAGGTCTGTTTATGGTTTTCATGTGGCTATTACCTTTGCAAGTCAATATTTTTTAACAGCTTCTAATGCTTTTTCCATCTACAATTAAATGGTCTTGTGTTAATTCACATCTGCTTTGAAAAGGTGGGTCTTTGTCTATCCAGTCTAAATTCACAACCCCCAATTGTTGTTTTGAACGATCTGATCAAGGTCATTGTTACTCTATGTAGCAGAATCTTATTTTTAGTTTGAGCAGCTAGAAAAAAAAGCAGCCCCTAAGATTTCAATCAAAACAGAAGTGTCTGTGCTGGAGGTGATGTGCAGAGAGGAAAGCACATGGAGCACTTGATGTTCTCAGTGAGCCTGCCATCTTCTGGTCAGGAGGGCACAGAGGCCGTCATTTCCAAGTAATTATGGTCCTTTCATTATTGAAACACAGATGTGCCAAGCAAGCCGGAACATTCTGCGTATGCACAGAATAGCAAATTTCATTGCTGCACTCTACAGACGAGTCAAAGAATCATGGTGGAAACAGATGACTGCTTCCTGAAGGTCTAGGACCGAGAACCCCAGAGCTGGTCTGGGTCTGCGGCAGGAATTACTTGGAAGCGAAAATTGATAGATTTCTGGGGAAGATGCACTTGTTGAGGGTTCGTCTTCTCTGCCTTGCTCCATCTCAACCCTCTCTCTTCTCCAGAGGGATCCAGTGTCCCCCAGTGTCCTCTCTGTGTTTCCACGTTCAGAGGTCAGGAGATAGATCTGCTCTGCCTGGGCTGTGCTGGTGGAGTTTTGCCCTTAGGATCCAAAGATATTTCTCAAGACCAGAAATGAAGGTGGGCGTAGCATAATGCTGAGACTCAGAATGAGATGTCAGTCATCTTTAGATATGATAAACACACACACACACACACACACGGGGTAATGTAGTTTTTGTGGTCTTTTTTGTTTCATTTTTCACATTACACCACTTTTTCCTTCTCTTTTCTTCCTCTAAGCCATCCTTACATCCAGCCTTGCTCTCTTTCAAATTCATGTCTTCTTTTGATTATTATATGCATATATGTACATGTATACACACATATTTTTCTAACTGTAACCTACTCGGTCTGTGTAATGTTACTGTGTGTGTTTTAAGGGATGCCCACATTTTGTATTGAATAACCAGTTGGTGTACTGTTTCCTGGAGAAATACCCCCCCATAGATTATGTATATGTTATTAAGAAAAATGCAGTGTACTCACCTTTCCTCATGCTGATCTTTTTCTCCACAATGACAGTTAGTAGGGAATAGAAACTTCTAGACTATTTGTGAAATCGAATGCAATATTATTCTTTAAATCATTATTTTGTTAAGTATTGAATAATTGAAAATAATGTCTGAAAGTAGTTTGGAAAATGTTTTTCTTGGAGAGGCTGAGTTACACACTTCTGTTTGAGGTTTACTTCTGGCTTTTGTGTGATTTACCTTCAGAGAGGGTTGACTATTTGAGCTCACATATATGTTACTTGACTTCATGTGTATGTGTCAAGCTGATTGTTTTGTGAGGCTTGAAAATCACACCCAAGCATGGTTTATGAGACTATAAAGCACAAACTCAGACTTCAATGTGGACCAGAGGAAAGGGGGAACCCAGACCTCATGCTGATAGTAATGACATTCCTTGTATCCTTTGTGGTGTGTTGTCCACTTTTAGCATTCTTTGCCTTCTGTGAACATCACTGTGCATTTGCCACTGTTGTTATGTGCATTCTTCTTTTGTGTAACTCTGTCTCTCTCTCTGTGTGAATGCAGGCCAGAAGGCAACACAGGTTATCTTCCTCAGTAAGCTTTTGCCATATATATATATTTCAGTTTATCACTGAACTGGGAGCTTTTCAGTTTGATTGGACTGAATGGCCAGCAAGTCCTGGGGATCCCCCTGATTCCAGCTCCTCAGTGCTAGGATGACAGGTGCGTGCCACAGAGTCCATGTGTTTAATAATGCAGTTCTAGGGAATCAAACTCACGTCTCCATGTTTCTGCTGCAAGGGTTTTACTGACTGAGCCATCTCCCTCATTCTGTCTTTTGCGAATCTGTCTTTACGTGGTTAGTTTCTTATAAAGGTTTCACTGTTAATTGATTAGCGCTCTGCCTCCCCCTCTCTCTTGTTGCTCCTGGATACACATTAAATCAACAGGATGAGGAGCCCACCCTACTCTAGCACGATCTCACTGGACCCATTTCCTAATACGGCCACATTCTGAGGCTTGCCCGGGGGATGATCAGGGCTTTTTGAGTGATTAATAATGCCACCCATCCACACAGTTTTGGATTTTGAAGGAGATTTCTGGATCATCAGTGGGAACACATGAGAGCCAGGCCTGTCCACTGCTCCTTTCCATGAGTGTCCCTGGATTTTCAAAATGTGAAAAGCAGAGTGCTGTAGGGCAGCCACTGGAAGCTCTGAGCTGGGTCAGAGAGGCTGGAGGTGCCCAGCTGTACACTGAGTGGCTGCGATGTCATTTATTTTTAATTGATGCCACTAGAAACATACAGCTTCAAAAGCAGAATAAAGCAAACAACACAAATTAAAACTACAGCCATGCAGTGTGGGTTTTCTTCCTTTGCTCACCATTGGGAGCTGTTTGAGCCACTAACTTCTCTCTCTTTCAAATCCTCTTCTGAATTGCTACCTCTGTGGAAGTGTTTTGGGTTTTGCTTTTATGTTTCTGCAATGTATTTGTTACTTGGTCCATAAGCCATGTCTATTGATTACCTGTTACATGAAGTATGTATTTTCCTTGTGAACAAAACTTTATTGAGGAACTACACTACTTTCGAGGAAAAACAATTTAAAAATCAAGCACAAAACATAGCAAGCAATGCTGCTTTGAATCCCCTTCGTGGTGGCAAGTGATGGAGACAGCTTGTATCAATCTAAGCGGTCACAGACAGAACCCAGGTTCAAATCTACATATTCCAACATCCCTACTTTTTTTTTTTTCCTAAGGGAAGAGAAGATTACAAATTGGGGAATGTTCTGTGCTTACAATTAAGTGAATTACTTGCTGGCTCATCTCTAACTTTAATTACTTTCTCTTCCTCAACTTTGCAATTAGCTGATGTTGCTACAAATTTTTGTCACACACTTAATCTTTATATAGCGTTTTTGGCCAGAGTGCAGTTCAAGTCTGTAAGCTACTCCGAGGTCTGTATCCAGAGGTGAGGCTTGGTCTTTCTCTCTCTCTCTCTCTCTCTCTCTCTCTGTTTTCCACTTTGTGTAACAACAGTAAGCTTTGTTCCCATTGCTCTTGGCCTCTACCTCCCATGCATGTAGCAGGTACATGGTGCTCTTGGAGCTGAACATTCTTTCTTCTGAACCCTCTGTACCATTTCTAATCTATGTAAGATTGATTTTGCACCAGGAGCCCTTAGACATTAGCTTTTGCACTCCTTTATAGAACCACATGTATGATTCTGATTCTACCTAGTCAACAGATAGTGCAATAGAGGAAGAAAACATGATTCAGGTGGAAGAGCCAGGAATTTCTTACTGTGTTGTCTTTTCTCTAATCTTTGAATTTCACAGTCTCTAATGCTGTGCCACCACTGTGCCATGCTCACCATCAATCACTGGAAGGAGGGAGGAAAGTCACATATTCATGGGAGATGTGTGATAAGCCAGGTTTCTGTGCCAGGAATCTCCAAGCTCTTTTAAGGAAAAGGCCAGATGTTTTGTGGACTTTCTGGTGAAAGAGGAAGTCGTGGATTAGAATCCCCAAATGTTACATTCAGAGAATTTGAAAAGGGTTGTGAAGGTCTCTCAAATATCTATTACACAGACTAAGGTGGAATGGGGAAAGTACTCTCATCTGAAGGATGTAAATCTGTTGTTTGGGGTGTCAGAACGATGTAACAACATCCTGCAGATACTGCAATGTACCCTTTTAATGACGCATTAGGGTGAGCATGTAGAGGTAAGTTACACGGTAAGCAAATCAGGTTAGCACCAACGGAACACGGCTCCGCTGGCCGTTCTAAGTCTACTTCTAAATGTGCTGCTGAGGACACCAGTGGCTAAGGAGCTTGCTCAGTGTTACTTAGAAAGCAGTAAAGTTGGAGCAGGCACTAGTTTTGTTTGGTTCTTCATTCCAGGGTCTTCTGGGAGCTCCTGTCACTCAAGAACAAGTGTTCTGCACAGGGCTGAAAACTGTGGGACTATGTGCTCACCTGGCATGAGCCCTGGATCAACACACCCTCAGTTCCAAGCAGCAGCATACAGGAATACCCCAGGGAGTGCATGGAGGTGGCTTAACCCATGCGATGGTGAATCTTCACTGACAACTTGACTGGGACAGTCACATGGAACCACATACCTCTAGGTCCGTGTGTGTGTGTGTGTGTGTGTGTGTGTGTGTGTGTGTGTGTTTCCAGAGAGGCTTGCCTGACTGGGCAAACATCCTCTTTGAATGTGATTTGTTATGGCCGTTATGTAAAACTGAATATATTTACTGTTATTCATTTTTTTCCTGAAAATTATTGGCTCAGTGAGATAGAAAAAGAACTATTTAGTGTTCTTCTTAACTAGATATAAATAAAAACCTGCCACACACATCAACAGATGCAAGACCTCCAGAATTTGAACCCAACCTCAGGTAGCAGAAGTTGTAATGCCTGCATCATGACTGGAGACTACAGAGGGCTCCTGGACACTGGGAAATTCTTTGTTTCAGATTTTACATCTGCACTTAAGAAGCATTAGCTGTCTTCTGTCTTTGAAAATTCCCCACAGTCATTCCCCACAGTGGTGGCACTAAATGGCATTTACTGAGAAGAGACCAAGTCATGAGGTTTTGGCAATCATGGGGATTAGCTCGATCCTGGAGGATGCTTCCTGGAGCTGCCTGTCCCTGTCTTCTTCCACATGAGGATGCCCCAGGAAAGGGTTATGCCTACAAGAGTGTTTTTGGCTTAGGTCTGCTCTGCACAAGAGAAACCCCAAAGGGATTTTTGACAGGCACCTGGCAGGTTTTTGTCCCCATTGCACACCATCTTGAGTAATATGCCAGGGGAAATCCACATCCATTAGGACTGAATTATGTTAGGCACACCAGCAACCTTCAATAGCTTCTCCTTCTAGTTTTCACAACCATTTTGGAGAGAGTGCACATCTATACCTGTTTCAAAAATGGAACAGCTGGGGCTAAGAAGAGTGAACAATTTGTCCAGCATGAAACAGCTCCTGAGATGTTGTTCTGCTAGTTCAGCCAAGGCAGGAGAGGGTGCCATGGAGACCCATGGTAGTGGTCAGGTATCAGCAGTTGCAGTAGGGTGGGTGGCAGTGGGATGTTGGTGGGGCAATAAAGGTCTCTTTCTCCCCCATCTCTTCTCTGTTCTCACTTTCCAGTGACATATTAGGACTCACCTTCTGGCAAAGCAGGTCTCAGCACAGAGCCTCTCCCCCTCCCCCTTCCCCCCTCTTGACCAGTGCCTGGGACGTCAGCTGATGCCAGGCCAGTCTGTTCTTGCTGACCCATCACCAGGGACTTGGCTTGTCACTCAGAGTGTTCTGCCGTTCTGAGCACTTTAGCCTTCAGAGAGGAACTTGGATGGAGTCAGAAGGTGGCCCAGAACACTGCTTGGCTCCCGGTGAGACAGTGCTTCCTGGCTCATGGACGCTTTCTTGCATTGTTTTCATAAAGCAGAGTGATGTCCAACCCCTCTTTAAGGGGTTAGTCCCATCATAGGAACTCAATTCCCAGACCTCAATAAACCTACTCACCTTTCTAAAACCCCATCTTCAAATACCAACCTTCATCTTGGATACCGGGCTGGGCATGGGGCTTGGATTGGATACTTAAACTTCAATTTATTACACCCTCTTTTCGCACATCTGAAACACACTGTCATCTTAATAGACCCCCTTCCAACTGTGAATGAAGATAAAATAGACAGGTCCCAACTGTGTGAAAGAGCTGGAGAACCCTGACTGGAAGTGGGAGAGATGAGGATAAGCTCAAATATTTGGGCTAGAGCCTGCAATAAAGACATTCAAAGGCAAATGAAACCTGGAGAGTGGCCTGTGAATTGTTCTGGAGAAACAGGAGTCTTGCTGTCACCAGTTAAGGGATCACGCATGCTCACTCATGGAGAGTGCTTGTGCTGAGTATCTTCTCTATCCTGTTTAATTACGAAGCATAAATACTGTCCATGAAACACTTCCGGTGACCCCTTGCCAAGGAAATGGCTTTTTAAGCTAGTGAACCTCATATCCACATGACACTTCTTCCTGTTCCCTTTCTTCATTTCCATGTAAAATATTCCAGATGACACTAAGTGGTCTCTGAAATCAGCATGGGAGGGGAGTTCAGACATATCTGCATATTCTAAAATTGTTTGCCAAGTAATAACACACTCGAGTGAGTAAATCACGTGAGGAGAAGAAAAGGCTACATCCCAACTTTATGAACCAGCAGCTGCCCAGCTGCGAAAGCAAAAAATCAATACTGCGAAACACGGCTGGATTCTGAAGGTGTCACAGAGCTGAGTTTCCAGCTAAGGGTTTTTGGCAGGACCCCAATATCCACTTATACACATATGGATTTGTTCATTCTCTTTTTCTTTAGTTTTTTTGGTGGACATAGGATTTCCAGAATTGTTTTTCTAACATGGGGCACGATGAGGAGTTGAGTTCTGTACAGCTGCCTGGTTCCAAGTACTAGCTCAGACAGGCTTCAAATGACAAGCCTCAGAACCTCAAAAGATGTAGAAGTTGTTTCTCTTCCACGTAAAAGTACAGAGAAAGGCCAGGTGGGGAAGATCAGCTTCAGGAAGTGTGGCTCCTCCGAGCTTGCGTGTGCTGTACCTGATTCTGTTGGTCATGCTTGCTCCAGTGTGGAAACTGAACCAGAGCTCTCCTATAAGGGAGAGGAAACGCCAGAAAGATAAAGGATGGGCAATAAGTACCCCTGTCCAAAGCCATTGAACTGACAAAAAAAAATCTCAGAAAATACCAGTGAGTTCATTTGTATTGGCCAGCTGCTGGGGGACATGGGGCCTGCCCTTGAATGTGGTTCATATACCCAGTGAGACGCCATTGGAGAAAACTGTTTTAATCCTTTGCCAGCAGCTCTCCACTGGAGATAGCTTCTTGGTTAGGGATGGGAGCTCTTGTGCACTAGCCTTCTCAACACTGAGATGCCATTTGGCTTGGCCTGTGTGGGCCCTGTGCATGCTGCCTCTGTCTCTGTGAGTTCCTATGTGCGCCAGTTCCTGTTGTGTCTGGAAGACACTTGTTCCATGCTGTCTTCCCCTTGGGCTCTTACCGTCTTTCCATCTTCTCTTCCATGGTTCCCCAAGCCTTGTGGGGAGGAGTTTGAGGACATATCATTTAGGACTGAGAGGATGCCAGGAGAAAGCTGGGTAGATAGACCATCATATATTCATAACTTCTGGGTTCAAGTGAGAGGCCTGGCTAATAGACATGGTGGAGAGTGATCATGGAAGACCCCTGACAGCAACTTCTGCCTTCCATGTGCATTCAAACACGTGCACCCTAAACATACACAGGTGCACAGCACTTATGCAAACATGCATACATAATTGACACATACAAAGTAACACAGAAGCCCAGTAACACTGAGGGAAATAAGGATATGTACCTTCTGTATATGAGAAGCCTGGGAAACTTTAGAATATCAGAAGCTTCATTCTCAAACTAGAGAGCAGAAAACAATTTTAAGTTTGGTTGTCTTTTCTATAGGGATGTGTCAATGCTTCGGTCAGAGTCTGCTTCTTGGGGGAGGGTAGTGGTGGTGGTCACAGTGGAACTTGACTCTGAAGTCCTTTCAGTCCTTGGCTTCCATGTGAAAAACACATCTTCACATGGATGGACTGTAAGGGCTGAATGGGAGAATGTGATTTGAGTAGTGAGTCCTCTGCTCTGTTCTTGATTAACACTAACACATCCTCAATTCTTTTTTTTCTTTTATTGAAAATAAATTCTTTTCTCATACACTATATCCTGATGATAATTTCCCCCCCTTTCTCACTCCTCCTAGTTCCTTCCCACCTTTCTTCCCCTCCAGATCTACCCCATTTCTGTCTCTCATTAAAAAGAACAGGCTTCTAAGAGATGACAACCAAACATGACAAAATAATAGATACTAAGATGAAGCAACATATCACGAGGAAAAGTGTGCCAAGAGCAGATACATGAGTCAGAGACCAACCAGTTCTCACAGTCAGGAGTCCCATAAAAATACTAAGCTAATAGCTATGGTATATACACAGAGGACCTGATGCAGACCCCTGGAGAGCCTGGGCTTGCTGTTTTAGTCTCTGTGAGCTCATATGCACCTTCTTTAGTGATGGCTCATGCTGGCGAGAATGTAGAACAAGGGGAACACTCCTCCATTGTGGTGGGAGAGCAAACTTATAAAGCCACCATGGAAATCAGTGCAGTGGTTGCTCAGAAAGTTGGGGATCTGTCTACCCCAGGATCTAGCTATCTCCCTTTCGGGCATATACCCAAACGCTGCTCCATCTTACTGCAAGAACACTTGCTCAACAATGTTCATTGCAGCTTTGTTCATAACAGGAAGCAACTGGAAACAACTTAGAAGTCCCTCAACAGAAGAATGGATTATAAATAATGTGGTACATTTACACAATGGAGTACTACTCAGCTGTTACAAAAATGATATCATGCAATTTACAGACAAATGGATGAAACTAAAAAACAAAAATCATCCTGAGCTAGGTAACCCACACCCAGAAAGACACGTATGGTATGTATTCACTTATAAGTGCATATTCGCCATTAAGGAAATTATCATACAACCCATAGACTCAGAAATAGGAGGTAAAGTGAAGGGCTGTAGAGGGAATGCAGGGGTCTCCGTGGGAGGGAGAAATAGAATATTTTATAAGTAGACTGAGGACAGAGTTGGGGTTGAGGAGCAGTTGGAGGAACATGTGGAGAGAGAGGATGTGGGGAGAGGTGGATGAGTTGGGGGGTTTGGGGAAGGTGATATAGAAAGTTAGTGTAGTGGAAACTTTCTGGAATCAATGTAGGTGATACTAATGAGGACTCCTGTAATGGGGGACACAGAGTCTCAACTGGTTACCTCTTGTATCCAGGCGAGGCTTCTGGTGGCAGGACAGGGTTACATTCAATTGAATTGTTGGCCAAGGATGTCCCATGGAAATCCCCAAGCAGTGGGCCCACATTGCTGAGGACAAATGCCCACATGACTCTTTGAACATGGAGAAGTCAAGCTGGTGCCCACAGGGAGCCCTTACCTCTATGTTTTAGTCTCTTTTGTGCAGGAATATACTCTGCAGTACCAAAAGAGAAACATGGACACCAGCCCATCCAAAAAACCTTTGACCTACCTGCATAACATGTGGTTATGCATAAAAGTGGCACCAAACTTGTGGGCATAGCCAACCAATGTCTGATTTAAGTTAAGGCTCACTCTATGAGAAGGAATCCATACCCAACACTACTTGGGTAACCCAGAACCAGAGTCTAGATAGCCCAGAGACCTAGGATGAAATCAAACACTGCTGGTCTTCAAAAATCAGTGAAATGATTCCCAATGATATTCTGCCATACTGGATAATTAGTGATTCGTCATCATCACATAGGCCTTCTCCAGCAGCAGATGGGAACAGATCCAGAGACCCACCACCAGAATTATGCTGGGAGAGGTCTAAACTGGAGGTCTCTACCAAATCTTTCCTCTCACAGCTCAGGGAATTTTGAGAAGAGGAGGTAGAAAAATGGTGAGAGCCAGAGGGGATGGAGGACACCTGGAGAGCAGGCCCTCTGAGCCAACTAGACAGGGCTCAATCCTTGTTCTTAAACCCTGCAAACGGTCCATTATTGACATTTCATAGAAAACAGTGAACTTTGAATTTGCTTTCTGAAAAGGCTGTAGTTTTGCAGCCTGCTACCTACCAAAGCTGTTTGAAGCCGTATTCTAAGACATCCCAGGGAAGTGCTTTTCTTCTTACCCACTCCACAATCCCTTCTCCACAGGCGCAACCTTTCCCTCATATTCTCCTGCCATTGATGGGCAAAGTATAAAAGAATGCTCAGCCTTCACCCAAATCTCCAGTTTATGAAGCTCTTGAAGCATCACAGCTCCCTTCTAACAGCCCCAAAGGGACAAATGAACAACTATCCCACAGGCCTTTCTGCCCTTTGCAACCACGTCAATAACAGCAAAGCTTTTGATGGCTGTGGTAGGCTGCGGTCCCCAAAGCTGTAATTCTTCTTGTTTTTTGTTTTTTTTTTTTTTATCAGTATGTTCATAGTAAGTGACTGACTTAAAAATTAGGCTTCTTGATTTAATAAAAAGATTCTCCTGAATGTCAGTAGAGATGTTTTCTGTAGAAGCAGAGGGAAATAAATTCATACCATTTCTTATGCTAAAGTGGCATGGCATCAGGATAGCCGCATCAATTAATTCTTACCCAGTGCTGATACTTGACTCTCATTCCTAGTAGTTTGGGTCATTAATACATCCCATTAATGTAAAAAGTCTAATTTCTTCAGGTGATTAAGCCATTATAAAAAGTTAAAATGTGATTTTTCTTCCATTTCACAAGTGTGGTATTTGGTTCATATTAGGCCGTTAATAATTGAGAGAGTATCATGTGCTGTTCACCTGTGAAGGGTGTCAGTTGGAGCAGTTCGGAGTAGGAGACTTGAGAGTGTGGTCTGTGCTGTTTTTTTTTTTTGTTTGTTTGTTTTTTGTTTTTTAATAAGAGTAGCTGGAGAGATGGCTCAGTAGTTAAGAGCACTGGCTAATGTTGCTGAGGACTCGGTTTGATTGCCAGCTCCCACATGGATGCTCACAGCCATTTGCAACTTCCATTCTGGGGAACCACTGGCACTCCCTGGCACTAGGCACACACGTGATGCACAGACATATATGTTAGCAAAACACTCGGACACTTAAAATTAAAAAAAAAATCACCCACATTTCTCACTTCTGAAATGGGGGATTTGATGTCAGTCGTGGAGAGAAAGGGCAAGGCGGGGAAATGGTTTCATTTATGAAAACTGCCTAATCTCTAGAGACCTCTAGGGTCTGCTGAACAACATGTCTTCAGTAGACACCAGACGTACCTTTAAAGATGTGTTAACCTTATAGCTCTCCAGCTAGGATTCATATCCCAATAAATGAAAAAAAATTAGCGTTAAATTGAGACACATAACTGCTTGCAAATTACAAACCCTTAAGCTAGGCTGCGTGTTAGAATTGGCTCAGTTATGCTGAGAATGGAAAAAGAGGCTAATACAAAAATTTGGACAAGATATCTTGCCTTTTCTTATATGCACCTTGATGACATTTTTGTTTCTCATTTTATAGCATCCTTTCAGCTTCTTTGGACTTGAAATGATGAATTGGAACAAGGGCTGAGTGTTAATATCTCAAGCACAGATGTGCTCAGCCAAACTGCATTATCACCGTAGTGGGGACCCAGGGCCCTCTTGCTCCAGCATTTTTTTCCTTTGGAATGGACCAGCTGTCTCTTTTAGTTTATTTATGTGACAACGCCTTGGACACACAATTGTCTGTATAAAATCTTAAATAGCACATAACGGTGGCTTGGGAAATGAAACAGGTCCTATGTGACCTCTAGACATATAGGCACCAGCTGATATAACGGTTTTCGCGTAAACGTGTCTCTCTGAGTTGTGTGGGTGGTTTTGTTTAGTTGCCCACTGGGTTGCCTAGCCCTGAGGTGAATACGTGGAGTGGGTCAGGTTGCTGAGGCAACCTGGTTTAGGAGCTCTTGAGGATGTTGATTTTGTGCTGGTCACCAGGCTGTTTCTGGGTGAAATTCCACCATACCCCTAAATTTCATTTTCTGGAGACTTACTCTCTTCTGCCGTGTTCTTGAAAGTCAATACCTGGCTGGAGAGATGGTTCATGGCTTAAGAGTGCTTGCTGCTCTTCCAGAGGACCTGAGTTTGGTTCGGGATTCCCACTCACAACCCTCCCTAACTCCAGCTCCAGGGGATCTGATACCCTCTGCTGGCCTCTGTGGGTACCTCACACATGGCTCATATGCATATAAAACAATCTTTAGGAGAAATCAGCTGCTATCAAAGCACTATTCATTATAGAGGTTTAACATCTCACATTAACAAGGGTACTTCATGATCAAAATAATTTTGATGCAATAGTAGCTTACTCAAAATTGACTTTCATCAACTTTGTGTAATATGGATTTATGAAAAAGTTTGATTATATACTAGAGAGAAGAAGCTAAATGTTGTTAAACAACAATGAACTAGTTTACAACATTTTTAAAAAATTACTTTTGAGTTAACTCAGAAGTTTGCTTAAAGTACATCTGTGCTATTTTATTAGAACGTTTTTTTCTCTCTCTCAGGGTGAGCATGCTTGTATTTAATTTTAAATGTATTTAGTTATAGCTTTGGGGTATGAATAATTAGGAACGAATGTTCCAGGGTTCATTTAGTACTGCAAAAAGAAGTTGCACAACACATTAAGAATGTACAGAGAACCCGCTTCCAACTTTCTACAGTGTAATTAACAAGAATGCACACTGCTGTAGTCGCAGAACCATGCCATGCAATTTATCCCACGGTCATAAATAGCTTATAAACTATAAATCTTAATGATCATATTTATATTTAAAAACTAAGGCATGCATAACCCATCGGTACAGCCTATGTGTTGCAGGTGACACTGTGTCCTAGTTAAAATACGGAGATAGATAATTTCCAAGCAACCTATGTGAGAAAAACGAAGATGGAATGAAACCAAACAGGCTCACGGAGCTGATTAAGTGACCGTTTGTTTTCAGGCCCAGGCTCCAGCTTTGCCATTGATTTCTTTTTGCCTCAGTTTCCCTACCTGTGACATGGAGCTCCATCTCTGAAGGCCCTTCTGTCTTCTATGTGGTATTTATTTCCAACATTTCCTCTTTCATTTGCTTTTATTTGTTTTTTTTTTTTTGTTTGTTTGTTTTATTTTTTTTTAAATAGGATTTCTCTGTGTAGCTCTGACTGTCCGGTACTAGCTCAGAGACCTGCTGCCTCTGCTTCCCTAGTGCTGGGCTTAAAGTCATGTGCCCCATGCCTAGCTTCTTTCCTGTTTTCTAGGGGATAGGTTTAGAGGCCCCCACTTAGGAAATATGTTGAGCACAGACAGTACAGGAAATAAAAGCTGTTGAACACCCTGCGCGTACATTCTGGTTTATGTACGTTAACACTGTCGTACTGCCTACAGCTCTCTAGAGAAATAGAATGTGCTGTGTGCTGTTGAGTCCCTCAACGCCATCCTCAACCTGGTGACCCTTTTGGATTTGCCTGGCCTGTGCTGGCTCTATCCAGCCATTCTGAAGCCGTGTCCAGCCCTTTCTGCCTCAGGTCTCGGTCCTCACAGGTCCCTCTGGCCAGCTGTTCTTCTACCCCAGCCTCTCCCTAATCTTGAGAACCACAAGTGTGCTTCCTCCGTCACTTGCTCTCAGGGTGACCTTTCCAGGTACCCATTTGCCCATGATGCCCCTCTCTCACCTCTCCTTCCCCCAAGCTAAATTCTCAAAGTGCTAATCAACTGCTGAATCATCTGTGTGGACCTCTGCGGATTTTACTGTGTTATCGTCCATAAATCGAAAGGGAACCTCTACATGGTACACGTTCCAGTAATGGTTTTGTAGTATAGTCTGGTAGATGAGCTGTATGTTGGTTACTGTTGGGATCCGTAAGCAGGCATCTCTACGGCCAGCCCCAAGGGACCTGACGAACTGGTTATCTGGCATCTGAGAGGCCACCCAGAAGACCACCCGCTGACCACCGGAAACTGCCTGCACATGCTCTGGGTCGCTTTATAATAGGACTCAAAGCTCCTCCTCCTCTCTCTTTTTCTCTCCTGCCTGTCCAGGGATGGTCTCTACGACCCCTTCCCCTAATAAACCTCCGATGTGGAACTGGTCGTGTGGCATGATTTGTGAACCCGCTGTGTAACTCTCTTCTGAGCGATTCTAACAGTTCCTTTTCTCACTATGCTGACAAAGTACCTGACAGAAGCAATTTACGGGAGGCAATGTTTATTTAAACTCATGGTTCAGGTGGCTGCAGTCCTTCCCAGCAAGGGAATGTGCGGTGGAGGGCTCAATGGCAGCTGGAGCTAAGTAAAGCTCTTCATACCACGGCAGCTGGCAGACAGGAAGGGTCGGGGCAGGCTGGAAGCAGGACGGGGCTGTGTCCCTCACTCTCCTCCATCATAGCCAGGCACCACAACCTTCCCTAATACCTCTGTCTATGGGGACCTGAGTGTGGAGGACATCTGTTCAAACTATAACAGAGAGGTGTATTTTTCCTAGCACAGCTGATTAGATTTGTGTCTGATAATTGGTAGTTTAAGTGTCTTTCAGCTTCATGACCTGGAACCAGGTAATTGAAAGTTTTCTATATATGTATTTTTTAAGAGTCATGTTTATATGTGTGTGTGCTTATACCAACAACATGTGTCCGCTGAGGCCAGACAAGAGTGTCAACTTCAGAGGAGCTGAAGTTATAGGAGGTCATGAGCAGCCTGACATGACTGCCAGGACCTGAATTTGGCTCCTCTGCAATAAGTGTTCTTAACTGCTGAGCTATCTCTCCAGCCCTGAGTTTTCTATTTCTAATTTTGTAAGTCTGATGATTCAAATAATTCCCCCGAGATTTGCCTCAGCTGATCGTGTCTCATACCTCATTTGTTTCCATTATTCATGTACTCCAGTATTGGTTCTTGGGAAGTCCATTGCATAACGTGCACATAATGCCTTGTTAAGTGTGGCTCTGACGCAGTGATCTCACTTTCAGAATCATTGACACATGGGTGATAGGTTTACTCAAGGACAGACAGTAACAACACGATTTCCTCAAATAGCAGCTGGACACCCAGATATATTCCACTAATGCCAAAGTAAATATTTGCCCAAGTCAGCCTCCTGGTAGCTGAATGCCAACAATACTGGAGAGAAACCAGCTCTCAGGAACCAATGTGGGGTGTGTCAGAAGACAGGGCAACAAGAGAAGCAATGATGTGACCAGACCCTGCAAGAGGAACTTCCAGGAGCGGTGCCTATGCCGCAGGAGAGCTCTGTTTTTGCACTGGTCCTTGGTAGAATTAATTCTTTGCTAGAAAAGCTCCCAGGTCAGCTGGTGTCTATCTACTCGAGAAATGTGATGCAATAGTTTGGTTAATTTCCCCCAAACAGCTTAAAGACCGAAGCTGTGTTGCATTTGAGGTCAGTCTGTCTCGCTGCTCCATTCTTCCACAGCTGGTTAGGCCCAGCAGCTCTGGGATGTGTTGTAGCCTTTAGATGCGTGGCACTCCACTAGGTATTTTCAAGTTAATTTATAAAGTACATATTGAGTGCCTTCCATGTGCCAGATATTATAGTAAGAATTGGAAAGAGGAAGATGCCTAATTTGGTCCTCGTCCTTAAAGATTTTAGTATTGTATTACAATTCTACTTTTATTTTAGAGACTATGATATGACTATATCATATCTCACTTTCTCCCTCCAAACCCTCACACATACCTCTACTTGCTTTTATGGCCCCTATTTTTATTACTTGTTGTAACATGCATATATATATGTGTGTGTGTATATATATATATATACTTGTAACATGTAACAACATGTATATATATATATATATATATATACATGAATGTCTATATACACATATATATTCCTGATCAGTCTATATAATGCTACTTGTATGAATGTTTAGAGTGCTGACCATTTAGTATTGGACAAATTAATTGATGTGCTCCTCCTTGGGGAAGACCCAGCTTTCTTCAGTTGCCTGTAGCTCTTTGTGTAAGAATGGAGGCCTCATGGGCTTTCCCCTGTTCACTTTTGGGATGTCTATTGTCTTTATTTAGCTCATGTGTGGGCAGCCAATGTTTATGAGACTTTATCGGTGTAGTTCCTGACACTCCTAGGAGGCATAATCTCACAGAAAACTCCCTGTCCATCTTTGGTCCTTACAGTATTTTTGACCCCTCTTCTGCACTGTTCCCTGAGCCTCAGGTGTGGAGTGTTTTGTAGATGTATCCCTTGGGACTGGTGGGACTGGGCTCTCAAATTCTACATTTTGATTGCCTATAATTTTCTGCAGTGGTTCTCTTTGTTGCAAAGAGAAGTTTCTTTGCTTGGAGTGAGGAATACACTTATGGGTTGGTACACATATTTAGAATGTAATTAGGCATCTTGCTGGTTTATTACAGTGGGTGGTTGTAGGTTCTTCTCCAAGATCCATGACTTCACTAGTACTGACTATTTGGCTAGGTTTCCAATGCCAGGCATAATTTCCCTCTTGCAAAGTAGGTCTTAAGTCCAATTGTAGAGTTATTGGTTACTTCCAATGTATGTGTGCCACTACTGTACCCTTAGGTTTAGTATGTCATGCTTCTCGTTGATGTGGTTCATAGGTGTTGTAAGTGGTCAGGACTGTTAGTCACTCTCCTCCTCTGGAAGCTTGCGTGGCTGCTTCTGGTACCATGAAAGGGAGGACTCTCCCCTTTCTTTTCTACCTCTTCATCTTTCTTCACCCTCTTGATGAGAGGGCTCTGCTGTGAATGTTACCAAGAGAAGGTTTCTTCTCGGTTCTTAAAGGAAAGAATTCAGCCAAAAGACACAGACAGTGTAAGTAGAACTTTGTTTAGCAAAGTGAAGATAAGTGAAGGGAAGGAAGCATACATTTCAATGATTAGAACGGGCTGAACTGGAGGAGTGGAGCAGCCCACTGAGTACAGTGCTGTAAAGTTTAAGAACTTTCTTATGTTCCCATCTTTCTCATGATGTCCCTGTTGATATTCTTCCTGGGTACCACCTTTACCTTGTCTCTCTCTACCAACAATGCTGAAGGAACAAGATGTCCCTGCACTCTCTTTTCCATTCTTGCTTATCACCACGTTCATTGATCGGCATGTATTATCATTGGGAAAGTGCTATGCAGCCTTAGTTTCTGATATGACAAGAAAACACAACAGAAGTTTCCAGGATGCTGAGCCACAAAGCGGCCTTTATTGGATGGAAATATATACCCTCCATCCCTGGCCTCTCTACTTTTCCCTAATGAAGAGATGTTGGATTTTGTCTAGTTTTTTTTTTCTGCAACTTTTGAGAGTGCCATGTGATTTTTGTCTTTGTGTACATATGTGGTGAATTATATGTGTTGATTTATGTTTGCCAGACCATTTGGAATGAAGCTGACTTGATCACAGTCTTTTTTATCTGATCCATGAATAGTTGGTGGCAAAAATTTTTTACATGTATTTTCTTCCTCCTCTGCCTAGCACAGCTCATAGGAGAGGTACCCAGTTTTACATGTATCCCTGGGGACTCCTGGGACATAGTTCAGACTCTTTGATGAATACCATGTAGCTCCTCCAGAGGAAACAGAAAAGGCTGAGTCTGTGTTCCCATTCTAAGTGCATCGGTGTGAGCGGGTGACTTGAAAGTTTTCTTTTCTTCCCCATCTCACATTTCTATAGGCTATACTGATTTTTGCAAAACAAATTGTTTGACTAGAAAATATACAAATTAATTGTCACATTTTTACAAAGAAAAGTAACTAGAAAAATCACAGCAACCTTTTATGAAGACACTGCACACACAGGTCTGTCACAGGCAAATGGAGAGTGAAAGGAGGCGGGTTCTTCAATAGGGTTAGTGCCTAGAGCGACCCATACATTGTTTGTATCACTTAGCGATCTCAGAGATGACAGACTAATCCGAGCAATTAGATTCTTGAGAAAGATCAGGATGCTCGTTAAATCTTTTCTCAGTCAGTCTTGATTACAACCATCCACTTATCCCCGTGGAATAAATTGCTAATGGAAAGCTATCATTCAACCGCAACACGGCTAACCTTTATTTTAGATGATTAGAAAAGCCAGCATCATCCCACATAACCGTAAATGGGATCCATAATTAATTAATGAGTAGGAATAGAGATTGGAATTTCATGATGATGCAAACTTATGCTACAAAGTGACATGGTACCTCATAGAGGTAACAGCCACATTAAATAGTGACAGGCATTTATTTTGTGCCTACTGTGTGCCTGGCACTGTTGTAAGTAACACAGACCCAGGCCTATTGCAATCTCCTATTCTATAGCGGGTCATTTATGTAGGCAGAGAGGCAGAAATGCTCATAAAATATATTGCATCAGATATGGGGAGAGATGGGGTGGGAGAGAATCAGAGACATGAATGGAGATAGGTAAGCATGTGGATAACTATGTGAGTTCCTTAGGGATGCTGGATAACATCCAGTATCGAAGGAGGGACTCCCTCTGAGAAGGTCACCATCCATCTGATGGCATCCTTAGCTAAACTGTAACAGCTTCAGGAAGGAGGTATATGCTTTTTAGCATATTACATTTAATCCTTCAATGGGAATAGTGCCAGTTTTATGTCATTAGAGCAAATATGCATGCCTCCAATGAGACCTTGTTATGAGCTTTTTCCAGTATGAGGAAATGAATCAGTACTAGTGGTGAGATTTTCTAAAACATTTTGATGTTTCAGAAAAGAAAATGAGCTGTAGCTTTCCAGGTACAGCAACAAGCCAGAATGGATACACTCATTTCTACTTGCTTCTCATGCAGAATCCAAGCTCCTATCTCCCTCTTAAAGAACTAAAATCTCCAATCAGTGGGCACCCATCAAGCCAGATGTGGAGGCTCTGGAGAGCAAAGAGGGAGCCTGGAGGACACGGGGTGTCATCTCCTGTAGGTGTTCAACCTGCAGTAACAGCTGTCAGATTCTGTGTGTCTGTGGTGTAAGGACAGGGAGTGAGAATAGAATGATGCATGCTTCTGTGTCTTTCTGAGTGGCTCAGCACAGAGGGCTAAGCTCCTGTTACTATTACCATGACCTGAGAAGCTAAAGAATGTGGGTTGGAGTCCTCCCTAGGACTTCCTTCACAACTCTGAGTTGTTCAGATCAGATGGGAGCAGCTCCTCCGGAGGTCAGCTGCATAACAGCCTGCTTTTGCCTTAGGAGAAGCATATGCTTTTGACTTTTACCTTTATTTAAGTTGTTAAATCACAACAAAAACTCCAGGTTTTATTCCCTTAACCTGTTCTCTCAGGAAACACTCATTCTCATGACCCCAAAGAAAAACTGGTTAGCCTTTAAGTTTTGAAATAGTTTCTTTCACAGTTGTAAGACAGTGTGAGAGCTCCCTCCTTTTTACCCCTAGGAGAGTGGCAGTGTGGTGCCTTCTGCCCTGGAAAGAGCTAGTGCATCCCCAATGACAAGAGCATTATTCTACAAAACCCAAGTAAACCTGTCAAAACCAGGAAATTGTTACAGCTGGGACTCTGTCATGTAATCCAAAATTCCGATGCAAATTTCATCTGTCATCTTCAAATTTCCTTCCAGACACCTTCTTGTCTGATCCAGCCTGGACTCTCTTCGGCATCCTCCTGGAAGCTGCTTTGTCTGTCTGTCTGTCTGAAGTGCTTCTTCATGCCGGCCTCACATGCCTAGACCCCGACATGAATGTGTATGTGTGTGTAAAAGCAGGTTTCCATGTAGGTGGAGGCCTCAGGTCAATCTTAACTTCTTTCCCAGGAGCTGTTAACCTTGCTTTATGAGACAGTGTCTCTAAATGGAACCTAGGACTCTATGGTTGGGTTAGACTAGCTGGGCAGTGAGCCACCGGGGTCTTCCTGTTTCTTCCTTCCCATTGCAGGGATTACTAATGTGTGCAACTGTGCCAGACTATGTGTGTATGTATGTATGTATGGATGTATGTGTCTATCTACTTATCTATCTATCTGTCTGTCTGTCTATCTATCTATTCTTTGGAAATTTATACAATATATTTTGGTTATATTATCTCCCCCAACTCCTCACACACACACCTTATTAACCATCCAATTTAATGTTCTTGCTATCTTAAAAAAGAAAGCAAACAAACAACTCCCACCTACCCCAAACAAACATGGAATCTGATTTGTTCTGACCAACTACTCCCTGCACGGGGCCTGTCTGGAGTGTGGTTGATATACCCGGTGTCACACCATTGAAGAAAGTTGAGTTTCCTACTTCCAGCAGGTATCAACTAGGAATAGCTTCTTGGGATTTTTTGCCCGCTCCCTCCTCCATGCTGAGAGTTTTGTCTGCATAGTATACTTTTTAATGAGCATTTCGGGGAATCAAACTCAAGCCTCATGCTTGCACAACAAACACTTCAGTGACAGCTGTCCTCCAAGGCCTCTAGACCTTGACATGTTTGATGATTACAGCTGGCTCCTCGTGGAACATACCTCAGTTTAGGGTTGTGTGATGTTTCCTCGTATTGGATTCAGGTTCTTTCCTTGGCAGGGATACCCTAAAGGCTGTTTTTCTCAGAGCATGGCATCAGAGGGTTTCCAGTCCCAGCTGGTCATGCTTGAGGATAGTCACAATCTTTATGGCTAAGATGGTGCCTCATATTTCTCACTGTAATTAATAAATAAGCACTTTTCATGGTAATGAGTAAGACAATAAAGCGTATTTGAGACTATAAGAATGTCCTGTTTCTCAGAAAACCCATGATATATTTAATCAAATCCCCCCTTTCTTTTTATAACTCTTCTTAGATCTACAGCGCCTCCTCCCCACTCTCCCAACTTCATGTTTTCTCTTTGTGCTGCTTGCATACACATAGGTGTGGGCCATCCATTGGAATATGACATCCCTAAGAAAACTGACTTCCTTCTCCCAGAAGCTGCTGGTAGTTCCTCAGCTAGGGGTGAAGATTTGTGAACCCCTCCCTCATCCTGCTGTCATGCTGAGCAGCTTAGTCCTGTGCAGGAACTAGAGCTGCCGTGACTTCAGAGGTCTAGAAGACACTGTTTTGTCCTAGTCTTTCCTACCCTCTGTGATAGTCCTTGAGCATGTGTCTGCATGTGCATGCATGTGTGTGTGGGGGTGGGGTGGGGTGGAGAGAGGTTTATATTTATATTGTGATAGTTTCTGAGTTTTGTTTTCTCTCATGAAAGAGAGAGCGAGTGTTCATGCTTCCCTCATGGGACCTTCATTAGGATTACAGTTAGGGCTGCTTTATGTGTGCGAGTACTCCAGAAAGCACCGTTGGCGTGTTAGCACATCACACACAGTACACACACTATTTAAATGTTAGCAGTTTGTAGAAAGCACTAGATAGGCCTATTTCATTTGTGCCAATGTTGGTTTTTACTATAGGATGGGAGGTGGGATCATGTCTCATGATTTTTATCCTCCATAGAGCAAAATAACACTGTCTTTCCTGAGGGTGTCAGGGCTGAATTGTGTGTGGAAGGATCCTAGTACAGGGTTAGAATACTCCAAGTGTGGGCTGCAGATCATCACAGTCACCGTTACCACTACCACCACTACCATGGTCACCACCGCCACCACCATGGTTATCACCACCATTTTCATCACTGTCGTCATCATCATCCTCATCCTCATCATCATCATCACTGTCCCCATCACCATCATCTGAGAGCTTGTTAAGAATCTAGATTCTCAGGACTTGAGAGATGGTTCCGTTGCTAAGAATATAAGTGTTGCTCTTGCAGAGGAGGCAAGTTCAATTTCTAGCACCCATGTCATATGATTCGTAACTGTCTGTAACTCCAGTGTCAGAGGGGTGTGGTCCTTCTGACCTCTGGGGGGGACCTGAGGTCATATGCATATACTGAGATGCAGACACACAAACCTACAATTAAGAAAATAAAGGAGCATTCAGATTCTGCCCAGCTCTGCTAGCCCAAATCTCCAAAGGTCTATTTCACAGCATCTGGATGAGCAGCACAGCCAAGTTCTATCTCGTAGCAGGGCCTCTGGATGAGGCTACTCACAAATATGCTTCATGCTCACCTTTGCTTTTTCCCTCGGCTGAAACCCTTCCAACCTTGCCATCATTTCCCCACTGTGCTATAAATACACTGCTTCTCTTTCTCTCATTTAGCATATTTGCATTTCTAGAAAGAAAGATCATAAACACTGTCTTGAGAGCAATTTTCCCTGGTGTGCTCGATAGGATTATTAACTGATCTAATAAATTTGGAAAAATATCAAAACCTATTAGATGCATTTCCTGATCTTCAAAGCATATTAGAGCACTAACTAGAACTCTCATACACTGTGGTAGATTTCCATTTTCAACAGGAAGGATATTGCATACATAGGATTTCCCAAGCTTAGTTTAATTCAAAATCTTAGTCTAGAAGGAAGAATCTTGGTTCTTAGAATATATTTTCAGAAACACTAGCCTGGAGTACAGGACAAGAATGAGTTATGTTTGAAAAGGTCCTTAAATTTCACGTTCAAGATGCTTGGTTCTCAGGAGAGGCCATTATGGAATGATCAAATGCAGAATCCATTCAACAAAGCCTATAAAACTAAAATAAAGACATCCACCAAAGGACTATTGTGCTCCTCTTCCATTTTACCCAAGATAAATTTTAGCAGAATATAATAGTTTTTGATCAATGCAGATAGCATTTTATGTCGCCCCTCAAAAATCTTTTAAATCATATCACACACCTCAATACGCATATAATATAAAGATAGATATGAATTCAAGTCTTCTTCTTTTTTTTTTTTAAATAAAAGTGGCCAAGTCTATAACAGAGGAAGAGCAGGGGAGCCAGACAGTGTGTGATCCTGCGTCTGCTACTTCAGAGCTATGTGACTGGTCAAGAGTTCCGTTAATTGTTCAGCGTGACATCTTTGATGGATAATCAAAGAGCTCTTTTTGTGCCTTTCTCATGGTGTGTGTGCACTTGCCTGTGTGTGCCACTGTACCTGGAGCTGTTTGCTCTGGCTGGGCTGGCCAGTCAGGGAGCCCTGGGTTGCAGCGTAACTTGAAGTAGCACTTGTGCATTTCTGCCTTTGGTAGTGCAGTCACAAAGCACACTCCGTGACATCCGTTCTTTATGTGGGTGCTGTGGATTCAAACCCAGGTCCTCATGGTTGTGAACCAAAGATGTCAGTCAAAGAGCCGTCCCCTCAGCTCCGATTTTGGGTTATTTTTCTTTGCAAAAGAGCAGCAGCAACAGCAACACACCCCCCGAAGTGCTACTTTGAGCCATGTTTGCAATGAAACTGTGATCTGGAGATTCTGGATTATTCCTTTCTGGAATAGCATGTGCTCATCTCTTATTGATGAAAACATTTTTGCACAGGCAGTTTTCTTTGCTGGGGTGCTGAGCCACACATCGTGATAGCAATTGAAATTCAGAATGTTGCCTCTTATTATTTCCCCTAATACTCTCATGCTGAGATTTTATTCTTCCAAGATGACTCATCCAGCACAAACAGAGTTCTGCTCTCTTCCTTAGAAAACCGCTGGCGTGAACACAGGCATTTCATTCTAATTTCCCAAGTGAAGAAAGGTGCCATTGTTACCTATTCTCTGATTCTGGGTAACCCTTTTTAAGAAAGATATCATGGCCACTATGGCTTGGTACAACTATAAGGAACGCCTCCGCACAGTTGGCATAAAACAAAATTGGAGGCCCCTTGATGTCCCTTGGCTTTGATTCTAGTCAAGGTAAATTTTTTAATTGTTAAACCTGTGAGGAGTAGCATGTTCTAGCAGACAAGGGCAAAATAGATGGGTATATGAAAGGAAACCAGACGAGGGCTCTCCTCTGAAGCTGTGTATAGACTGGGAGGGCTGCGCCAAGCCTACAGGCTTCCTAGAAGAGATCAGCCTTAGCGCTGTGCTCTCTACCTTGGCCTGCTCCACACCTCCCCTTTCTCATTTTTCTTAGTTCCAACTCTAGTTCTGCCACTTTAAGTGCCCAGCCTATGAAACTTCCAGCTGCGTCTTTTACTGTCCAGTGCTAGCATTGCTGAGGGGCCTGTCACATGTAGATACTTCCCCAATTTCCTGCAGTAGTTCAGCAAGCGAGTGCTGGGTCTCTGCTCTCTGCCAGTTATTCCATTCCACACCATTGAATAAAACAGTTCCTGGAAGTGGCTTTCTGCGGGGAGGGCAGATAATAAGCAATGGTCATAACCCAAAGTGAATTGTGTAGAACGACCCTGGGAAAGAGCCAAGCAGGGGCTTGGGGGTAAGTGTGGGCAACAGTGGGAAAGGGTAGAAGGGAGTGGGTAAAACTTAGAGCATGGAGTATAAGGATAGCCGTAGTACTAGGGGGTCCAGGACTCTGATTAAGAATTTGGGGGTAAAGAGTCTTTCAGGTTTATCCAGGTCACCCCAGACATTGGCGATGGCTGCTATGAGCAGAAGAGCCATGATGAGAAAGATGAGGAGTTTACATGGTGGCAGTGCTGGGGACCCTATGTGCAGGGGAAGGAACAGAGAGTCCTGTTATAATAAAGTGAGGGGTAAGGACAGCAATCTAGGCAAGTGATGAGTGAGTGGGCCAGGGTGCCTGGGGAGAAGAGCCGTTCCAAATGTCTGATGAAGATACAGTAAGCTGTGCTGCTAGCATGGATGCGAAAGTGGGGGAGATAGATGCCTTGGAGGAACCATGCCAAGCACTAAAGCCGCAGCTGTGGTCAGCTTTCATTTTGAGGATGACTAGAGCATCACTGGAAGAGGTTTTGAGATGAGGTCTCTAGCAGACAATCAGAAATCCCCAGGAAGCAGCTGGAAACAGCAGTCTGGAACCCGAGTGAGGTGTCTAGGCTTAGATGCAGATTTGGATATGGTATATGAATGGATGACTCTTAAAGTCATAGGACTGGGTGATCGTAGCAATGGGTAAGTGCAGACAGAAAGACATCCAGTGGAAGTAAGAAATGCATGAAACCCGAAGAACGAAGTTTGGGGGAAGCTTGCAGAGTGAGGACTAAGAGACTCCCACAGAGCAAATGCTTGATGGGGCCATGTATAGGTTGTGTGGGTGAGCTCTACATTACAACTAGACACATTTAATTGGTCTGATCTTTTCCTTTTTAGTGTAAATACAATTAGACCATTCCCTGGAATGTGTGTGATAAATGAGGATAACAGACTAAGTTTTTTTTTTGTTTGTAAAGCATGGCAATTTTATAGCACAAGTAGTCCCGTCATCATCAGCTATACACCAAAATCGTTGCTCAGTTGCTTTCACAAATTTGTTTACCTGGTGGTACCCAACAAGTTATATTCTGTAATGAGAGTCATTACCCAAGTAATGTCATTGAAGACTAGCTGATTTAGCTGGAAGATTCACCAAAAAATCATGTGTAAATTATTCTACTTATTGGATCAGTAATTTATTCTAAACAAATTGGCTCCACAGCCATCTGTTTTCAGCTGTTGGTATAGAGAATCCTGTTCACTCCTATCCCCACATGCTTATGTTCACATCACGAATGCAGAGCTATGCAAATTAGACATGTGCTTCTTAGTGATATGGCACCCTATGGGAGATACCTCAGTTCCTCCTGTTTCTTGTTCCAGAGGCAGATTGCAGGGCAGGTGAGGATGGCTCAGTGGGTAGTGCGTGTGCTGTGCGGTACCTGAGGCTGAACTGGATGTGATGGTGTACATGGTGAATATGCTTAGAGTGAGATAGAAGGCAGAGAGAGGAGAAGCTGGAGCCAGCAGGCCAGTTAACTCTGTGTGCCACAAACAAGATGGAAGTGTAAACTGACACTTGAAATTGTTCACGTGGGCAATGAACTGCCCCCACACAAAAATGCTCAAAATCTCTCTCTCTCTCTTTGCCCCTCTCTATGTTACACACATGCACATATAATATACATACACAGACACACACACAGATCCAAAAAGTTTGGGCACAGGGGTCTTTTCTGAGACTGATACCCCAGCCAAGGACCACTCATGGAGATGGCCTGGAACCCCTGAGCAGAGGTAGCTCATGGCATTTCAGTGTTTAAGTAGGTTTCATAGTAATGGGAACAGGGACTGTTTCTGATATGAACTGATTGTCCTGCTCTTTGATCACCTCTCCCTGAGAGGGGAGCAGCCTTACCAGGCCACAGAGGAAGACAATGCAGCCACTCCTGATGAGACCTGATAGACTAGGGTCAGAAGGAAGGAAAAGAAACCCTCCCCTATCAGTGGACTGGGGGAGGGACACAGGTGGGGAAGAGGGAGGGAGAGTGAGATTGGGAGGGGAGAAGGGAGTGAGCTACAGGGGATACAAGTGAATAAACTGTAATTAATAAAAATAAAAATAAATTAAAAAATACAAAGCTGCCATGAACATAAAAAAAACAGACAAAGATCAGGTAAATGCAAAACTACTTTTCTGTGCCTGACTCTATTTTTCTATCCTGTCTAGGTCAGCCTCCTTCTCCATGTCTCTTTCTTCATATTCCTTGAAGTTCTCAGTGTCACAGAGATGAAGGTCACTCAGATACTCCCATCCCATCACCATCTCTGTCTTGAGAGCTCATTTGAGCTCCCACGGTGGATTTAAAGCCATACCTTATAGCTTAGGCGAATCCATTCTCTCTCAGTTTTCAAAAAGTTAGGGAAGTGTTCCAGGGTCTGAAGAGTTTCCAAACAAAATGACCGAGCAAGCTAGTGAATCAGCTACAGGCAGCTCTTCTGGGAAGTCAGGAGACAAGAGCCTGTTAACCATGGTGACAGGACCAGCAGCATTTGAGTGCTTCCATCTCTGAAGCCCCTGGAATACTATGACAGGCCAGAAGGTGCGAGCTGTAAGTAGGTATGCCAAAATTGAAATACTTAAGGCTAAGCATTGTTTGTAAAATACTCAGCAAGCAGTGCCCTTCTCTGCCCATAACCGAGAAGACAGTGGCATCCTGTAGCTGTGTTGGCTCATTCTGTGGTTGTGTCAGCTGGTCATAGAACCATCAGTGGGGCCTTTGGATTATATCCCCCAGGATGTGCATGGGTGCCCTTCTCCCAGACCTTACTTCTCGATCCCTACAAGCTCTTACCTGACTTGAGGTTTGACATTGACATGCCCCACGGTCTCCCGCTAGAATTCACACTGATGATCTGGGTCAAAATTTACTACACATATGTCCTACCGCCCTTGATTGACCACACAGAATTGGAGTGGTGGGACAAAGCCAATGAGCAACTGAATTCCACTGGATTCTGATACAGTCGGCTGAGTTGGTGCCGAGGGCACCAGCAAGCATGAGCCTTACAGTACAGACAGCCTGTCCCAACTGAGGACTTTTTGGTGACGGTACAAGTGATGCTTTTTGTAGTCAGGATACCGTCTGAACCTGTTTATTACCCGTTAGGATCTGCTGCCCACTGAGGTCTGAGAGGATGTGCTGTCTCATAGCCCCAGGCAGACACATTTAAAGGTACATTCCCGAACAACATTTCTAGAATGTGTGCTCAGGTACGTCCTGAAGCTTGATCTTCTGGCGTCAAAATGTTAAGATGGGCAAATGTGAGAAGAGCAGACTGTGAAACTCTTCCTTGTAGATATGGCATGGTCATTGAGCCTGCCAGCAGTAAGTCATGGATGGGGGAGGGGGCTCAGGAGGCATCATGTCTACCTATGGAGCTGTCAGCTGCTAATGCCTACTGGAGAAGTGGGTGTCAATTACCTTCAGTGGCGTAGTCATTGGCAACTTGCCCTTACTAACTACACACTCTTATACATGCAAGCAACCCTAATGAGACCATGTGGGTCACCAAAAAAGACCCCAAAATAGGAGGAGGTAGAGAGTAGGAGGGGGTATGAGAGAGTAATGATAGTAAATTTTATGGAAATATATTGTATACATGCAAGGACTTGTCAAGGAATAAACACAAGTGTTTTAGGATGATATTTTCACAGAAATATATGGAAGAATGTTTGAACAGAATCAGGGTACTGTGACCCAACCAAACTGACACATGGCATTAGCCATCCCACGCACAGGTAAATTCATAGAAAATAGCAGGTAGGTAGTATGCTGCCAACAGCTGGGGGAAGAGGGAGAACTTCAAAAAAACAAACAAGAAATCAGCAGACACCTCCTCCAACACACACACACACACACACACACACACACACACACACACACACACAGACTACACTCTTTCTTGACCTTCCTTGCACATCTGCACCAATGAAGCCATTAATAGCTCCTCTTGTCGGCTCAGCAACCTTGGCTATTCCCACAGGGTCCCTCTGCAGCACTCCCAGCACTCTGGATGAGGGCACGTTACCCTTCTATGCTGGTTCTACGAAGCTGTGCTGAGCTACTCAGCTACTCTGCCCATGGTTGGGGTGCCTTCTTGACTTCAAACTGTACAACAGCAGGAACCAATTACCAAATCATTTGTGTTTCAACAACCCCCCACCCCCAGCATTTCTTCCCAGCCTGTCCATTGCCTCAAGTCATGATAGTTAATGAGCAGGCAGTGGTCTTCTCCTGTTTCTCCCTTTACCTTTCATTCGGGCAAGAATATTTATTACTGTCTCTAGGGAGTTTCCTTAAACTGCTGACCCATAGACGTCTTGTCTTTTGGACTATAAAAGCCTAGTGTCTTTCACAATATCCTGCCTGTGTCCAAGTTTTCTAAGTAAAAACCTTGAACTCATAGAGTAAGGGCTGACCAGCAGCCACTAATGAAATCCTGTGCACTTGTTGTTTTTATATGGATCTCAAGCTAAGAAAGGTTCTTGTATTTTTAAATGATTGAAAGGAATGCTTTGTGACATATCACAATTGCAGGAAACTCAAACGTCAGGGTCTATAAGTGCATTCCACTGGAACACAGTCAGATGCACGCTCATTTATGTGCATTCTTCCTACAGGGGCTTTAATCTTAAAAGGCTGAGCGGAAAAGCTGGAACTAGATTCTTGGGCTGATAAAATATGGCATTTTACTATAACTATTGCCCCTGGTCCCTAATCCAGAAGACGACAAGGAGCTGCCAAACCACAAAGGCAGCAGCTGGATGAACAAGCATCCATCTTGCTTCTGCTTCTTTGGCACCAAGAGTAGAGAGTGGGACTCAGTTATTAGAATGATGCAGGGAGCTACTCAGATATGGTAGCTGTGTCAGCACAGGTGTGCAGGATTTCTGGCCATTTGGAGATAAGCTAGGCCCAACGGGCATCCCTAGTGCATTGTGCCATGGTGTAGCAACCCTGGGCCAATGCCACAGCACCTTTTATAGACGCAGAAAGCTGTCCATGCAGCTGCCCTTGTGATGGGTAGTTGTGGATGCTCAGCTGGTGGTTGCCTCAGCTTGCCTACAGGATGAGCTAAGAGAAATATCTCAGGGTCAGAGCCACCTCAGCCAACTCTGCAGATTGTGCAGGGTACCTAGGCCCAGAGTGACCCTCCCCCAAACAGGACATGGGTCTGTGTGAACCAATACAACTCCACTAGGCATGAAAGAACGAGTCAGGTGTACTCCTTAAAGGTGGGATGGGATATGAGGAAAGAGTCGAAGAAGAGTGGAATGTTGGACACTCAGAAGACAAACTTGGTAGGAACTCCTAAAAGCCCCTTCCTGTCTCTATAACGTATCTTCCATTTACACCATCCATCAGCTCTCCTCCATGCTCAGAGGCTGCTTGTTCCACTCCCTGGCTCCTACTGCATGACTCCATTACAGTCTTTTAGGAAGAATAAAATGTCTCTCATGTAATGTCATCCCACGAGTCAGCGTGAGTATCCATAGAAAAGGTGTGGCCAGAGAAATGGATCCATGGTTATGACCACTTACTGCTTTTCCAGAGGACCAGGGTTAAGTCCCCAGAACCCATATGGTGGCTCACAACCATCTATAACTTCAGTTCTAGGGAGATGTGATGTCCTCTTCTGGTCTCTGTAGGAACTTTACATGTCTTGCAAAGATGGGTATGCTAAGCAAAACATTTATACACATAAAATTAAAAGAAAAAAAAAAGCAGAAGGGACTTTCACTTGATATAAAAGTATTTTGATGAAAATCAATTACAAAACTATCAAATTTATCTCTGTGCTTTGGATATGTTGGATGTCTGGGTCCATGGCAATAGTGTCCCTGCCTTGGAGTCTCTTCTTATATCAGGTGGGACAGACAGACATGCTTCCTACTGGGGCTCCAAATCTGGCATGAGATGGACAACTCTCGGTGAATAAAAGGCCAAATGAATTAAGCTACTCATATGTCATGCCATGAATTTGGACTGGTATCTGGGCCTCTGGGCCTTTATGAAGAGTAATGCCCACTTCACGTGGAGTGTTTCATTCCTGGCTTGGGTTTGAAGCACTAAGTTCGTCCTATCAAACTGTGCTCTTCCTTGTAGCAGCCCCTCCAAGGAAGACTGAGAGAGACTGGCTTGCCTTGACTTCTCTAATTTAGAGGAGGGTTGGAGCTGAGCTCCTCTATCGTGTCTGCTCTCACTGGCGATACACCACATTGATCTATCCCCACTGACTAGTCTTCTGTTCTTTCCCTCAGCTCTGGGAACAGACCAGTGTGCCAGCGTTGTGCTGTTGGAGGATCAGATATCTATGAGTGGTGCCATTGCTGCTTCTTGTCTGTGGTTCTATGTGATATGAAACAGGAAGAAAAGCACGGCATATTTGTCCTGTACATTACAACTTCCCGTTCTGTTGTATACATTCCTGGCATAGCACCATTCCTCTTTTCCTTCTCCAGCTCCTCTGTGATCTGATTATCACAAGCTCATGCTGCACTTAAAGAAGATAGGTTAACATGGATGCTAACAGCATACCAGCAGTGACTCTTCTTGCTCATATCTCCTCTGTCTAAACCTCTTTCATCTCATTTGAAAATTTATTTAAGAACATTATATATAAGTACAATGTATTTAGATCATCTCCATCCCTTCATCTCCTTGCTCAAAAAAAGTCCTCCTGTATCCTCCTGTACCCTCTTTCATGAGATGAATGTTGGTCGTTATTCCTCAAGGCCTGTCATCCTTGTGTGTTTTATTTAGTTAAAATGTTTGTGGTATGTTTCATGGGCCTGTGTGGATGTGGTTATTCCATTTTTGAAGTGTTCTAATCAACGTGCCTCTCTTAGGGCTCTCAGTTCATGGTGTATCGCTGGGTGTGTCCAGCATTCTTCATAGATGTGGCCCTGCAGTGTGCTGTTTGCATGTGCCATGCCTCTTCAGTGACCTTGCTTGTTGGCTTGCTTGTTGGCATATCAAATTCCCGCACAGATGGCAGCACCCATCTACGAACAGTGCAGGCAGAAGCGTGGTTCACCCAGAATTCCCATGGCCAGTAGCAATTCTTGTTCTGACTCTTGGCTCTCAGATCACCCTGTCTTGTAATCAGAGGAGCATCCTGCCACGGTGCAAGCTCTTGCTGTTGTAACAAACAAGAAAATAGCCCGTAAACTGTCTCTCGCAGGACCCTAGATTACTAAATTGGAGGGGATGTGACACTTTTGTGGTTGCTAGATTTTAATTTACCTCTGTCGACTTTTTATTGCCTCATCTTTCCCAGTTGTCAGGGGCTTTGTGGGGCTGATTAAGTCAGCTACAATTAGAGCTGTTCAGCCCAGCTTGGTCCTTCCGTCATGAGATACAGGTACATTTTGTTTTTAGAGATGTCAGTGATTAATCTTGTGAGTAGGATTGGGGATGGAAGTTTGGTCAGGTGGCCTGATGTATGAGACTGTACTTCACAGTGCCACGCCACTTTGGGGACATTTTCTGGGGCGCCCTGATCATGGGACGAGTTCTAAATGCTCTGTCTGACTCACTGCGATCTACTGATGCACAGTTGTGCCCACACACTCTACTGAAGCATATGGAATTCTATTTTTTTTTTCCTACCGTAAGACAAATGTAGTTCTGGCTTTGTCTGGAAACTGTTGGTTCCAACACATCCTGAGTGTGTTGGATTGTAACATGTATTCAGTGAATAATCAATCATCCATTTGATAATTGTTCACTTAATCTAGTTTTATCAGGATTGATTCTATCTCATTGATACAACTGCTGGAATCACCTCCCACTTTAGATAATTCAGATTTTATTAGTGTCCAATCTTATCTCATCTTCCTGTTTTATTTAATTAAGAAAACGGAATTTAAATGATTTGGAAATGAAATTAAAAAATGAAACAAAACTAAAATGTAGTTCCTTGTAGTCTTAAATGATTCTGCATCTTACAGACCAGTAAAGGAGGAGAAAACTGTTGCAGAACTCATCATCATTCTTCCTTGGACAGTGTCACTGCCTATGCTCTTTGCTTCATTCCTAGTTGTTCTATTGGCATCTCTACCATTAGTTCCAAGGATTTATTTCACTTTGAGCCCTTTTGTATACCTTTAAGTCCACAATTCAGGCTCACCATAAGGTGCCCTGAGCTGTCTGACCAAGATTCTCCACAGCCCATGGAAACCTCACATTTGGGCTCCACATGGGAAACACCCTCCTATTGCTAGCCAGCCTGGCAGGGCCCTGGATTTATACACTTGCAGGCAAAACCATTTGACCACAAATTAAGGAGCATATGTAGAAGATGGGGGAAGTAAATCTTGTAGTGGTCAGAATTAAAAATCTGGCAATTGAAGGAAAATACTTGTTTTTAGCATAAAAACTCAGTGAGTGAAAAAGAGAGTTCTAGCCAATTGCAGTAAACCTGAGTTTGGTAGCTAACAGCAATGTCATGCGAGTGCCTCCAGGTGCTTCTGAGTCCCTAGGAGGAAGATGAGCCACTTCATTCGTATGCATAAGCGGAGTTATTGAATGAGCAAATAATCCAGTTTCATTTATTTGACATGTGAACACCAGACATTTGTGTGCATGGCTGAACACACACAGATTCCACATTTCACAGTGCTTTCTAGGAACAGGCATAAAACAAACTCTCTTTTCTCCCTCCCAAGTTCAGTAGAATGTTAAACCACACAAGAGGGGTTTATCTTAGGACAGTACGACATTAAAGAAAACTGGGCAAGTAAGACCACCATCCACCCGGCTGTTCTACTGACGTATGTTCACCTTGGAACGGAATTGAAGTTGAAGCTACAGATGAAGGAAATTCAAGCAGACAGTAACTGAGATCATTGTCCTGTTCCCAGTGCCTTTGTATCGAGGCAGGAGCACGCTTGCCCTGTTACCTACACAGAACCTTACTCTAAAGACCTCCATCCACTTCACTCTCAGTGTACCAGGTGCAAAACACCAAGAGAAAAATCTTGCTTTCTCTCAGGCACTGTCTTGTCTGAGGTGACATCTGCTCTCAGTGAAGGGGCCCCATGGTGAGTTTATATAATGGTTTAACAGATATGAGGCCCTAGTGACAATGTCACAGCTCTGTGCTGGGGGGGCTAGGCTGTGCCTCTGTATTAAAGTGCCCCCATCACAGAGTTCCCAGGAAAGACCATCACACGGGTGGTCAGCCTCATGATTATCCTGTTTCTTTGACTTGCAGACTTTCTGGTGTAACTATTTGGCATGACAGCTTGATATCAGGCCCTCCATCAGGTGTTTGTTCTCTGCCCTCCCCGAGGACCAGCACAGTTGCCTTCACCACACTGACACAGTCAGGCTGAGGTCACTTTTAGAATCTCTTGTTTCTGTTGCTCTCCTTGTGGAGTTCCTGTCCTCTCCAGATCTTACTTTTTCCCACTTCTTACATAAGATTCAATGCACTCTGCCCAACAGTTGGCCATAAGTCTCAGCGTCTGCTTTGATAGTCTGCAGGGCAGAGCCTTTCAGAGGCCCTCTGTGACAGGTTCCTAGCTTGTTTCCTGTTTTCTTCTTCTTCTGATGTCCTTCCTCTTTGCCTTTCGGGATGGGGATTGAGCGATTTAGTCCCAGAGACTCATACTCCAACCAAGTACCAGGCATGGAGATAACCTAGAACCCCTGCATAGATGTAGCCCATGGCAGTTTAGTGTCCAAGTGGGTTACATAGTAATGGGAACAGGGACTGCCTCTGACATAATCTGATTGGCCTGCTCTTTGATCACCTCACCGTAAGGGGGGAGCAGCCTTACCAGGCCACAGAAGATGACAATGCAGCCACTCCTGATGTGATCTGATAGACTAAGATCAGAAGGAAGAAGGGGAGGCCCTCCCCTATCAGTGGACTTGGGGAGGGGCATGCGTGAAGAAGAGGGAAGGAGGGTAGGGTCAGGAGGGGAGGAGGGAGGGGATTATGGGGGGTTAACAAAGTGAATAAAGTATAATTAATAACAAAAAACAGAATCTCCTGTTTCCATTGGAAGGTACAGAGCCCTTAGCAGGTGTTCTGGATCTGCAGCCCCAGAACAGGACTTGAGCACATTCTGGTACTCACCAGACATCTTCTGGTTTAGCACACATGCTCTTTCTTTAAAAAAAGAAAAATAAAAAGACTTCTTTTACTCCATTCTTAGATCATTACCAGCACATCTTCTTGTATGTGCTCTTGTCCTCTATGTGAGGGAGGTTATTTAGCTTTGGGATTGATGGTGGCCTAGCCATGGGTATTCCCAAATAGGATGCCTGGTGATTACATGTGAGCAAGGAGGGTCTTATCAGAAAGCCTTTCTCAACTCTCTCAGAAAGGAAAGCAATGGAAGCTGTAAAGCTGAGGTTTTTCTTCCTCTGCTGCTTGCCCTCCATCTCCAGCCTTGATGCCAAGGCACCTGGAGATCAGAAAGAAGAAACAAGCTTGTGAACACGACCGTGTGGAGGAGGGAGCATGTCATGCATTTGCTCAGCTGAAGAGCTGTTTGAACTGGGTGTCCCAGCTCCAGAGCAGGATACATTTCAAGTGAGTAAGAACAAATGAGTCTTCCCCTCCAGGTCGGGGTGACCTCAGAATTAGCCATCTTATAGGTTGTCATCTCCTCCTGTTTTAGAGGTTGAGAGTGTAATTAGCTCATGCCATTTTGTACGACCAAGAGGTGGGGTCAAGGCTTGCTTTTGAGCTCCGGGAAGCCACTGGGCTCTCAGGCTTTAATAGAATAAAACTTTGGTCACAATAAGGGCTTCAAGACTTGACAGCAGAGGGTAGAGTATGAACTGTTTCTGTTCTCTGGCTCATTGTTTGGGTGGAACGTGACAGGCTGAAGTGAGCATCACTGCTGGCCATTCTCTGCTTAAAGAATGAGGAAGTCTTTTGATACTCAGAATAAGTGTTGCCTACTGTAAAGCCTGCTTTACCTCAGCTGCGTGGGAGATAGCACTTGAAATTTGAGAGTCCTGATCTTAGGACCCTTCGAGTTGGGTATCCTATGTGATGCTGTAGCTAGGTTGAGTTCACATGTCTATGACAGGAAGTGAACAGAGAGCCGCTTCCTGCCATTCGTGCTGTGCTTTTTCTCCAACTAGCACATGCAAGATACAGCACCTCCTGCTTCCTGCCCTCTGGTTCCAAATCTTGGATAATCAGTCTGATATTTCTGAGATTTCATACAATGTGATTTGATCACATTCACCCCAGTTCCCATTCCTAACTACTCCCATCTCTACCCCAACCCCTAACCCCCAACTTTGTGTCCTTTAAAAAAAGTAACCCGTGGACTCTGCTTTGCATTCCTGGCTGTGATGCTGCCCACTAGAGAGCATGGTCAACCTACTAGTGGCTACACCCTGAAAACTGGCTCACTCTCCCCCAGAAGCTATCAACTGCCCACAGCTCCTCAGTTAGTCCGGGAACTTATGAACCCCTTCCTACTCTGTGCCGGAATGTTGATTTGCTTGGTTTCCTGCAGGTCTGGTGAAAGGCAACCACAGTTGTGAGTGTAGTGGTCCTGGTACATCCAGAACACATTGTTTTACTCTCGGCCTCCTGTGCACCTGGCTCTTAAAATCTTCTTGCCCACTCTTCTGTGACGGTTCCCAAGCCCTGATGTGTGTGTGTGTGTGTGTGTGTGTGTGTGTGATACAGATTTTCTATTTTCCACTGAGTGCTTCACTGGCCCACCATTTTTGGCAGTTATATGTCCCAAGATACCAGAGACAGAGTAAAGGTGGAAGGCATCCACAGGAAGGCTCCTTCCATATGTCCTTAAGAAACTAAAACATCTCTAGTGGGTACTTCAGACAGGCACAGTGACTGCTGAGATTGTCGAGTCATGGAGGGCTTCATCTGTAGTGTTCTGGAGGTTCTGTGCTGTAACTTATGGTTGCCAGGTTTTCTACTCTCAGGTTAAAGAATGTAGTTTCCAGGGGCAGCGATGTTAACAGTTCTCCCTCCACTCTGCCAGTCAAAACCTCTCTCTATGGCCACTGTGTTCCTCTCCTTCAAATAATACCAACAGAGCATGTTATGGGGAAGCAGAAGAGCCAGTTTTCTATGTTCAAACTTCTAGAAGAATAAGTCTACTGGAGGAAAGAGGAAGGAGGAGGAAAAGGAAGTACAGAAAGAGAGTGGTGAGACGGAGGGAGAGAAGAGGAGAACAGGGAGAAGGAGGAGGAGAGAGGGAAGGATGGAGGAGGGAGGGAAGGATGGAAAATATCCTGAGTTAGTGAGTAAATATAAGGGCTGACAAGTCATAGTTTCACTGCGTTTTCTTAAAATGGCTAAAACTCAAGTAAAACAATTTTTAAAAGGGTGATGGAATCCATGTTTGGCCAAGAGGTGTCCTGAATGTGAAATGGCCACATGACTATGAGATGCTTCGTGTCTTCTATTTACATAGGCGATAGGCAAGATCACACGGTTAGCAGCGAGGTTCAGAGTGCAGTGACAGAGCAGTATGTGTTATGGGGTCTATTATGTCACTGCCACTGTCAGAAGGACTGTTTGTTGTTCGTTGTTGAGAATTTTATACAAAACCCCTGGGCACAGCAAGAAGGCTTCAGTGAATAGGTCCTTGAAAGAGAACCAGAGGCTAATTAAACAGGTGGGATGGGAAGTAGAGAAAATTTTCTAGGCAGTAAAAAGAAGATCTGCAAAAAGACCAGGCTGGAGACTTTCAGACTCAATGGACTGATGCTTAGGATTATCTTCAGGTTGAAAAGTTACGGGCTAGTTATAAGGGCAGTGGAGAGTTGCTGCAGTTCCCCGAGCAAGCCTATTTGTCAGTCAGTTTTCTGTATATGAAGGGATAAGCCCACAGCTAATGCCAAATAGATAAATATAGATGGATGTATGGATGGAAGGATGGACAGAAGCAGAGATGGATGGGTGGAATGATGGAAAGATTGATGAATGCATGGACTGATGTAAAAGTTGAACTTGATAATGGATGTTTGGATCTGGCCCTTTCTGAGTTTTGGCCAGCTCCATGTTACAGATGAAGGCTAACAGTTTATTGGGTAGTTTAAAGCCTCTACCTAGCAAGACTTTCACTTCTTTACAACCCAACCTGGATGGAGCTGTGGCTGGAGACAGGCTTTCACATGCTTGTTATTAATTCCTTCAGGCATCTAGTTGTTAGCCTCACTGAATATTTCAGCAGATGGGGAGCTGTGGAGATCGAGGCTTCTCAGAGAACCACCATCTCATTTTAATGAGGCTCAGGGACTTTCTGTCAGACTAGAAGTAGATTGCTTCTTTGGATATCTGCTGTCGCAGTGCCCAGAGAGAATGTGTGATAGCAGCCTCTGGGGCGGTGTCTGTGGTTTTCACATTCTTCCTGCTTCTTTGCTCAATTTGTCATCATTGCAGCATAATGTCCCATTGCTGGGCCGATGGCACTCAGCTTGGATGCCTCAGCCCCTCAGGGATGGTGGCCACAGCCTGCATCTCCACTGCAATCTGGCAGGTGTCCAACATGAATGGAAGGGAAGAGAGATACAGATTGAATCACAGTGAGCCCAGATAGCATTCCGGTCTTTCATGACTCAGTATGCATGCCTTTTCTACAGCTGATTCTCTATCCGTGGGTGTGATCTGAATGCCAGCGTTTACACCAAAATGCTGCCTATTCTTCATAAATCACGAGTGAAGTAAAAACGCACACAGCTCTTATCATTAATTTTACTGACCTGATCTTATTACTTAAAGAACTTGGGGTGGGGGTAGGAGAATAAGACATACACATATGTCCCAACACACACGCATGCACGCACGCATGCACGCACGCACCCACACTGTTAGACCTTGATTAATCACAGATGAAAGAAGAAACGTGTAGTATTCCTGATGGTTGAATGTAGCCTGTTTTTGCTACTTTGTGGGATCTTCTTTTTCCCACCCTTTATCCCCAGCTTCACGCCCTATCACTAGATAGGAGGAAAAGAAGGATAGAAGGGTAGAGACAGAGAATAGAGATCCTTGAATCTAATTTTTTTTTCTTTGAGCACAACTACTAACAAACTGCAACCAAACACCCTGAGCCACCAACCCACCTCTTGGCGCCCTAGCATTTATACACCCTCTGAAAAATTCCCAGAATTCCAAACATCATACAATCGCAGAAACTATCTGTAGCTGGGCAAAAACCAGGCCTCTGCTAGAGCATGAGAAAATCATAGTCAGCTGCTGTGAAGCGGACCAATATCCCCACACCTAGGACCAAAATGAAAACATATTCTTACAATATTTCTGTTTTTCAATTGTTTTGGTTTTTTTGAGACAGAGTTTTTTTTTTTTTGTGTGTGTGTGTAGCCCTGGCTGTCCTGGATTCAGTTTGTAGACCAGGCTGGCATCGAATTCACAGAGACCTGCCTGCCTCTACTTCTCAGAGTGCTGGGATTACAGGCCTGCACCACCATGACCAGCTTATTTATTTATTTATTTATTTATTTTTCCAGAGCTGAGGACCGAACCCAGGACCTTGTGCTTGCTAGGCAAGTGTTCTACCACTGAGCTAAATCCCCAACCCTTATTTCTGTCTTTTTTTTTTTAACTTTTATTAATTACACTTTATTCACTTTGTATGTTCTCATAAACCCCTCCCTCCTCCCCTCCTAATCCTACCTTCCCTCCCCCTTCTTCACGCATGCCTCTCCCCAAGTCCCCTGATAGGGGAGGTCCCCCTCTCCTTCCTTCTGATCTTAGTCTATCAGATCACATCAGGAGTGGCTGCATTGTCATCTTCTGTGGCCTGGTAAGGCTTCTCCCCCCTCAGGGGGAGGTGATCAAAGGGCAGGCCAATCAGATTATGTCAGAGGCAGTCCCTGTTCCCATTACTATGGAACCCACTTGGACACTGAAATGTCATGGGCTACATCTTTGAGGAGTTCTAGGTTATCTCCATGAATAGCCCTTGGTTGGAGTATGAGTCTCTGGAAAGACCCCTGTGTTCAAATTTTCTGGTTCTGTTGCTCTCCTTGTGGAGTTCCTGTCCTCTCCAGCTCTTACTATTTCCCGCTTCTTTCATAATATTCCATGCACTCTGCCTAACAGTTGGCCATAAGTCTCAGCATCTGCTTTGATAGTCTGCAGGACAGAGACTTTCAGATACCCTCTGTGGCAGGTTCCTAACTTGTTTCCTGTTTTCTTTTTTTTCTGATTCCAGAATTATCCCTACTGGTGAACAAGAAAGTGACTGAACTACTTAACATTAGTGACATTCTCTTTGCCCTGAGTGACACAACACTCATTTTGTGTCTTTGGCTCTGGTTTTTCTCTTGAATATCAGATCCAGTTGAAGATATTTTAAGCCTGAGAATCTCCAGACCTTGTGAATGAAGAATTCTGCCTCCTTAGGGCCAGTCATGGCATTTCAGGCCAGTTATGATGTCTGCAAAACTGAAGATTCTCATCATGTGCAATTTTAAAAGCGTGTTGAGCTAACCCTACCTTATCTGAAACAAGGAATCACGAAGACATCCAAAGTTGAATTGAAGATTTACTTTCTAAATACTGTAGCCATTCTTCTCCCTCAGAGGGGAGCAAGAAATATTCTCTAGAGGAAACTACTTAGTTTCTATTAAGTGTTAATGACAAAAACAAACCTTTGTATTTAAAGAACTGGTGCCATCCTTTGACTACAGTTTTGTTAAAAAATAATGCATTACCTAGTAGTGGCTGTGACAAAACACCTGACAAAAGCAATTTAAGGGAGGAAGCTTTTATTTTGTTTCACAGTTCAGGGGTGCAGTTCATTCATCAGAATGGGGAAGGTGTGACAGTGAGCCTGAGGTAATGTTCACATAGTTTCCATAGTCAGGAAGCAGAGCGAGATGAATGCTCGGGCTCTCTTTCTCCTTATTCTTCAGTCCAGGACCTCAGCCCATGGGATGGGGACACTCACATTTTGGGTGTACAGTCTCACTTCAGTGAACCTAATTTAGAAACTCTGCCACAAATATGCCCAGATGTGCGTTTCCATGGTGACTTTAGATACAGTCAAGCTGACTGGACCACAAATTGGGACTCAGCACTGTCTTTCATCTTCATTTCAAAAGTATTTAGATCTTCAAAGAACTATATGTATTAGAGAACAACGCTTTCATATCACTGTTCTGATGAATACTGTAAATATGAACAAAGTGTCCCCCTCCCAGGGAACAAAAGGAAATCATACAAACATCAACAGGCCAAGCTGGGGAGCCCTGGGGAGATTTAGATTGCATCAGAGATTCCCGACTATGGATGGTCACATGTTTAAAGCACCTCTCTGATGTGTTTGAGCATTTCAGTTCTCAGATGTCCCTTTATGTCACTGCCACTCTACACTGCATGTCCAATTTAAGTTTTACAGCCCCACAAAATATTCTCACTTTGATCACCACCTGTGCTGAGGACTCTCAGATTATTTTTTTTTTTTTTAAGTATTTAGTCTGGGAGTGATATCACAGTAGGGGTTTGTTCTCAAAACTTTGGTTTAAAAGAATTTGGCAACAACAATGGTGCTTATTAGTGCATCAGAGGAGGGCGTCAGGGACAGATCCTCTGGGTATTTGAGGATTTTAACTCCTGTTTCAACTGCAATTCCCAGGCCTTAAAAACCCATGCCCAACAAATCAATGTGCTTCATAACATGGAGGAATTAACAACCCAACAGGAAACCTAGGAAGTGTGTTAATAGGAGCAAGGTGGTAATGATCTATAGCTGGAGTGTGAGGAACCACGACCGGAAGCCACCAGAAGTTAAAGTTTGGTGATAGGGAGCCAATAGGATGATGGAGTATTTTCCAAAACTTCAATTCTCTGTAGGTCTCTATGCAATAGAGGCTGGATTTGTTACCTGAGATGTTAGGAGTAGGAAGATATCTTCCCAGAACATCCACTTAGGAAACTCAGTGCTCTCTCCAAGAGTCTGCCTTTGGCTTATAACCACAAACGTATAAGAATATTGACACTGATACAGAACCCTATCATAGGGTTCGTGGAGAACCCTATCATCCGGCCCTGACAACACTGAGAATGAAGGAGACCCTGGTAAGGACAACAGTATGACTATACTAGGAATTTTTAGGACAAGATGAAGGTCTATGAGATTGTTACCCCAGGACTGAATAATCTCAGGTCTCAGGGAAAGGGATCTAAAGTTAAGTATGCCTTTCCCAGAGCAGCATGTGCAAGAATGAAGTAGATGAGGAGAATATTAGAGCGTTTGGGGAGTTAAGGTGGGGGCAGTAGAGGGGGTGGACCTGGGTGCCTTGAGCCTTTGTCCCCTGAGGCTTTTGTTAAAGTTGGCATGAGCCTTGGGGTGACTTCTGCCCCTCCCATGTGGTCCATTCTTTTCCTGAGAAGTCTTTCTCCTACATATGTGTGTGTGTGTCCATCCCAATGCATTTCATTAAGAGTGCCTGAATAAGCATTGTGGAGATGATTGACTTGAGAAAGGTAACACACCAGTGGCTACATCACAGAGGAAAAAGATCTCTGTCCTTGAGCAAACTCTAGCTACCTGGAGCTCCTCAGGAGCTCATCTTATCACTATATGTAGTACTGTACTCCAAAGCCCCCAGAAGCTGCAGCAGCTCATCCATTTACTCAGATCTCACTGCTGTATTCCCTTCCTTCAAGAGCCTTACAGAAGATGGCTGACAGAGCTCCCATCGGTCCCTCTGGCTCTGGGTCATCACCTGGTGGGCCACTTCTTTGTTTCGGCAAAACTGTGTATATTTTTCAAATTCTTTCTTGTCTGAGGAAACTTTCTTTATGATTGTCATTTGTATTGATCAGCCTTTTTGTGAACCTTGATAATTAAACAGCTACACTCTGTGTTTTGATGACCGCATGCTGATCGGCCCGTTTCCCCTTCTTGACCAGGTTTCATCAGAAGGCTTTTTCTCTGTTCCTAGCCCCAAGTGCTCATTGTACAACATGGATTATTTAGAGCATGTTGGTTGCATCAGTAATAGTGTTTTAGAAAGGGCAGGTCAGATAATATGATTACTAGTTATATTCATTCTCCACTGGCTCTCACTCCCTTCATGCCCTTCTTCCTCCCTCTCCACTCTTTCTCTGTATAAGTGGATATGATGCCAGAGGCAAGCATTGGATGTCTCCTTCCATTTCTGTTTCTCTATTTCTGTTTCTCATCCTTGTCTTCGTCCTCGTCATCATCCTCGTCCTCCTCCTTCTCGTCTTCTTCTGTTTAGACAGTTTCTCTCATTGAACCCGTAGCTCACTGATTAGCTGCACTAGCTGGTTAATCCGCTCCAGAGATCCTGACTCTGCCTTCACAGTGGTAGAATGCCTTGCCTTTTATGTGGGCGTTAGGGATTTGAACTCAGTTCTCCATGCTTTTGCAACAAGAGCGGTTATTCCCCAAGCCATCTTCCCAGCTCCGAGAGCCTGCAATTTCTAAGTAAGCAAAATTCAAAATCTCTTCTGTCTTCACAACCTAGAAAAGACTCCAGTGTTGGTCCTTGTCTTTTCAGTCTTTCTTCCTTGAGCAACTTTCTGCCCAAGGCCAGCTTTGACACCACAGGGTAAACTGAGGCAGGGTGTAGAGTTGGTGGGGGCCATAGCTGATGGATTCTGGCACTTGGGGGCTAGTATTGCTTGTAATTGGCTAGAGGCTAAACTTTTTTTTAATTCTTTAGGGGCCAGCTGGCAAGAGGGAAAAAACCCAAAATGGGTGAAAGAATCATACACTCATATACCACACACCTAGTGGATGAGGCAAGACAAGCTCCAACAATCAAGTTCCAACAAGCTTCAATAGCTTCACACATACATACATATATACAAACATACATAATACATACATACATACATGGATCAAAGCTCCAAAAAGCAAGCTCCAGCCATTTTTACATATATACACATTTTGTGGCTGGAGCAAAACCCCAACAACTGAGCTTCAGCCATTTTATTTTTTCTCACACAGCTCATACATCCCGCAAAATCTTTTAAGCAGTACAAAACCCACAATGTGGTTACCTTCTATTTTTCTTTAAGTGAATGATTATAATAAAAAACAAAAACAAAAACAAAACATGTTCTCCAGTACCTTCATATGATCTAATGTTTTATGTATTATGGGTGAAAAACAAATGTGTAAAATGAATTATTCCCAAGAACGCTATACATTTGTAACTAAGTAACTTGTTATAGATTAACAAAGTATAAGTAAGAAAGGTAATTTTTTCAGTCTTTTTTTTTTGTTTTGTTTTGTTTTAACTGGCAGGCTACAGTTTGTGGTTACAAAGGATCAATTATTTTAAAAAGTAATCTTATAAAAATCTTAAAAGATTCACAAATGTAAATTTTATATATAAAACAATCAACCATTCCTATTTTAAATCCTCAATGTGCGCATCTACTCATTAACAATTTGTATTAAATCATATCAGGAAGCTGAGGACTAAATGGGTACAAGAAATTAACCATTACCACCCCAGCTTCAGTAAGAGAGTCATGTCAGCTAGTGCTAACTGGAGTATTGTTCTTTCTCCCTAACCTCAAAAAGTCCCCAGCCCAACTATTTAAGAGTGTACTTTTCTGAACTTCAAATTGTTCCTCAAGATTTTCTACATCAGAGCCACTGACAAAAACATTTTTTTTTAATTTTTTATTTAACTTTTATTAATTACACTTTATTCCTTTTGTATCCCCCCATAGGCCCCTCCCTCCTCCCCTCCCAGTCCCACCCTTTCCCCCCGTTCTGCATGCATGCCTCTCCCCAAGTCCACTGATAGGGGAGGTCCTCCTCTCCTTCTTTCTGATCTTTTTTTTTTTTTTTGTTCTTCTCAATGCAGTTTATTCAGGAACCTTGAACAATCTTCTGACCCTGGGGAAAGCCAGCCCACAGCTTAAATAGCCTCTGGGTAGCCAACCCCAGCGTGCCACGTGGGCAATGCAGATAGGTCCACACACACGGAAGCAAGCCAGATCCTCAGCCTTAGCCAAATATGGAGTTGTTTGTGACAGAGAGCACTCACCATCGGGAAGGTGGAAGGCGGAAACCAGCTCCATCTTTAAGGCGCGGCATTACACAGCTCTCTACAGTTCCCCCTTTGACAAAAACATTTTAACCTAACTTTCTAAAACTATTTAAATAAGATCAAAATTCTTTAAAATAATTTATCCATTGAAACAATATTATTTTATGAGCGTTCATCCTCATATTGATCTGCAGGATGATTGCTCAAATGAGTGGGCAGTCATCAGGAAGCAATCACACCAGAACATAGGCAGTGAGGGTCTCCCCATGCCCCATCACACCATGCCAGATATGGGGAATACAGCAATCACAAACATGAGCAGGCACATCAGCAGCAGGAAGCAATCCAGAGATGAAGCCTTTGGGATCATGTCTCTCCAAGGCACACCCGTCACAGCCGTGTCAAACAGTGGGCCATCTCCAGGAAGCTCTCCTGTCCACTGCTCCTCCTTCATAGTGTCTGACACCCTTCATTATACATCCAGCAAACTGGATTATGAAAGGCTAGAGAACAGACCTCTCTGAGACCGTAGCTTTTCACCTACTATTGTGAAAGTTATGTAGTATTTATGTAGCATAAAATTCTGTAGTATTATGGATTAAAGGAGAGCACGGGGGGAAAGTGGAGGAATCCTTATTACATATACTTTCCTTGTCACTGTTTTTCTTATGTTATTTTTTTTCCAGGAAAGTGATTGGTATTCATAAATAGTCAGTGACTGACTAGAGAGATACAGTGTTTTATCAACAAACTTCCTTTGAACTAAAAATGAGATCAGAAGTTGATTTGGGCTCCCTACCCTCTCACATGTCACAAGATGCACACATCACCAGAAAAAAAAAAATCTTATTTTCTTCTTTTCCTGGCTTCATATTTGAATAAGATTTAAGTCAAAAGAAGTTAAAATCTCAATAAAAATTTTAAAACCCAGGCCAGCATAAACTATTTAAAAGATCCCCTTGCTAGGAAGTTTTCCGGTCATCATTTCTTCCCTCCTGTCACTTGTGTTAATGGAAGACACGTTCTCTTGCAACAGCAGTCTCAGGGAATACAGCTGCATCCCAGGAGCCATGTGAGTCACAAGCGACAGGTGCATACAAATGCTAAGCAATGTGCAGAAAATGTGCATAATACAGAGAAAAAGAGGATGCAGAAAAGACATTTTAAACAATGTTTTAACATTAATTTTCATGTAATGTATTTTGAACCTATTCACATCCTCCCAACTCTTCCCATAGCCACCTTCTGCACCCTTCCCTCCCTACCCACAAACTTTGAGTTCACTCTCCCCAAATCTCCCCATTGAGTCCATTTTACCTTGCCCAGCTAGTCTTGGGAGTCAGGTCTACCTTGGCATGTGCTCTACCTCCCAACGGTCATATCATTAAAGAAAGGTGGCTCTTGGTCTCCCTAATGACTGTCAGTAGCTCTTCAGCTAGTGGTGGAATTTTATGTCCACTGAGGGAAGGTGTTTCTGATGAAGAGACATTGTGGAAAAATGAGAGCTAAGCCAGAAGGAGCTGAGATATTCTAGGCAAGATGGTGGCTCATGGTGGCTAGAGTCTCCATAGAGATTAGACAGTAAGGAGAAATCTTGAAGTTTGCATGAACATCATAGCAATGGTCTCAGAAAGTAAAGCCTCACCCATATAAGGTCCTAGCTTATAGAGAAACAAACTCGTTTGAAAGGATACAGCTTGTGCTGAAAATGCTACCACAGAAGTTATCTGGTTCAAAATGGTGGCCTACAAGTGTTTTCACAAGCAACTCATTGCAGGCACCACACAGAGGTTGCTGCTCCTGTGGTCCCAGGGGCCAGGCTACATCTTGGGTTGCCAGCAGAACCTGGCAATATTGTGTGTAAGGGGATAATTTTTCAGGCACGATAGACACAACAGTGAGGGGAGCAGGTGAACTACTTGTACGCAAGTTCCAGAAAGCTCTTGAGGACATACTATGCAGCAAGGTTGGAATTCAGGCAAAAGGCCATTGTGTGGAGCTTTGAAGGTGATGTCTAAGTTGCAATCCATACACTAGGTATTGGAGATGCTAGACACACCGGGTGTCTGTTGTGGAGAGATGCAGGGATATGGTGGATTCAGATTTGGAGACAGGTCACATGTTCCCATGACAACAGAGCCGGAGGGTGGGAATACCCAGCCTGGACCCAAATGCCAGACATGAAGCTTCAGGATTTAGTCTTAACCCTGATGGGCTTTGTTTTTTCCTTGGTGTGCCCTTATTTCTTCCTTTTGGAATGGAAGTATTCACCTCATGCTATTGTATATCTGCAATAAATAACTAGTTTTTGTATGTCCCAGAGAGTCAAAGCTTAAAAGACTCCCTAAGTCTCAGAAGAGACTTTGGACCTTTAAATGATTTATGAGCTATTAAGACATTGGGGACCTTCAAAGCTGGGCAACTGTATTTCAGATTATAAGATATCTATGAGCGTTGGGGAACCAAGAGTGCAGTATTATGTTATGAAAGCAATGTGCTTGGGTGGTAAGTTATAAGGGTTGGGACTGTGATGGATAATCTTTGTGAGATTGACTGGATTTACTATTGTCTTGAACACACAGCTTTGGGAATGTCTCTGAGGTTTAACTGAGGCAGAAAGACTTGGTCTGTGCGGTACCAGTTCATGGGCTGGGTTGCTAGAGTGCATACAAGGGGAAAAGTGAGAAAGCCAGGTGTCTTGGACAGTGTTCTGTTGCTGTGCGGAGGCAACATTTAATCAGGGGCTTGCTTGAAGGTTTGTATACTATCATCATGGCGGGAAGTGTGGTGGCAGGCAGGCGAAGTGCTGGAGAAGCAGCTGAGAGCTGCATCCTCATCCTCCAGAAGAGAGGGAGAGGGAGGGAGGATGGAGGAAGAGGGAGGGAGGGAGGGAGGGAGGAAGGGAGAGAGGGAGGAAGGGAGGGACGGAGGGGAGAGAGAGCCTGGGCCTGGCATAGGCTTCTGCAGTCTCAAAGCTCACTCCCAGTAGCATACTTCCTTCAACAAGGTCACACCTCCCAATCCTTTCAAATAGTGCCACTGTCTTAATCAAACCACCACCCCAGGTAGAGTACAAAAATTCTTTTCTTTCTGCTTCCTGACTCATCCAGACATGCGCAGGCTGTCAGTGCCTCCCACTACTGTGGGCTGTACTATTTCTGACTGGAAATCAAAGAAATCCTTCCTCCCTCAGCTGCTTTCCTGTCAGGCATTTCATCATAGCTTGAGGACAACTAAGATGTCCAATAGATTAGCTTCTAGGATCTGTAAAGAATTTCATAATACAGAAAAAAAAAATCCAACAAATCACCCATCAATAAATGGCCTAAGGAACTGAATAAGTACTCTCAGAGAATATGAACTTTTCAATTCTGGGAGATGAGGATTTACTCTTGGGCACTGCCGGGTCTGATTGACATGTCAGAGGAATATTGAGTTCTGCAGGTAGGAACTGAAGGGATAAACTCATTAAACTCTTCTTGTGATTGGCGAGGTTTCCTGTCAATTTAAGAGATTAAATATAGGGTGAGAGGGCCCATGTCAAAAACTTGTACAGTTTTAAAATATCACAATTAAATATGAGCTAGCTTTCTAGAAAGAATGAAATTTTCTAAGAAAGATGAAATATGAATGGCCAATAAATATTTGAAAAGATGTGGAACATCCTTTTATAAATATAAATTTCAATATAAATTAAGATTGCGCTCGAGCCTGGGGACATATGTCACTTGGTAAAGTGCGGGCTGAGCCTGCGTGGACCCTGCATCAGATCCCCAGCGCTGTGTACACTTGGTGTGGTAGTGCACACCAGTCATCCAAGCACTGGAAAAATAGAAACAGGAAGATTGTAAGTGCAAGGTCAGCCTGGGCTGCATAGTGAATTTGAGGGTAGCCTGGGCTAGATGAGATCCTGTCTGAAACTCCTGAAAAATCCCCAAACCACTAATGTTGAAAATAAGTTTCACCCTGTTCAGGATGGGTGCCATCCAGAAGGTAAATAACAGAGGCTGGAGAGATGGCTCGGCAGCTAAGAACACTTGCTGCTCTGGCAGAAGACCCATGCTCACTTCTAAGAACCCACATGGTGACTCACCGCCATCCTGAACTCCAGTTCCAGGGGCTCCAGTTCTGGCCTCCAAAGACTATGGGCATGACATGATTCACACATACATACACACATACATGCACATGCATGAATGTATACATGCATACATATATACATGTATGTATGCATGCATTTCAGGCAAACAAACACTCACACACATAAGAGAATCTAATTTTTCTTGTTTTGTTTTTCCAGACACGGTTTTCCTGTGTTAGTCCTGGCTGTCCTGGAATTGGCTTTGTAGACAGGCTGGCCTTGAACTCATAGAGATCTGCCTGCCTCTGCCTCCCCAAGTGCTGGGATTACATGCGTGGCCACTGTCTCCTGACAAATGGAAGTTTCTCTCTTTCTTTTCTTTTCTTTCCTTTCTTGTCTTTTTATTTCTTTCTTTCTTTTTGTTTTTTGTTTTTTGAGAAAGGGTTTCTCTATGTAGCCTTGGCTCTCCTAGATTCACTTTGTAGACCAGGCTGGCCTCAAACTCACAGTGATTCCCCTGCCTCTGCCTCCCTGAGTGCTGGGAGTAAGGAGTGTGCCACCATGCCAGGCTTGAAAAAATTTTAAAGGAAGGTAAATGACAAGAAATGCTGGTGACAATATGGGGAAGAAGAACTCTTAAACATTGCTAGCAGAAATGTAATGCTAAAGCAGGACAACTACCCTGGAAACCAGTAGGGGTATATTCTAAAAACGGGACCACCATAAATGCAGGACCATGCCCTGTACCACTGCTAGGTGTTTACATGAGGTATTGTAGGTCAGCAGAGCACAGACACACCTGAGTTATTATTGTACCGTTCCTGAGCCAGCCTGAGGAACTAGCGCAGAGGTTCATCAACAGATGGATGAATGTGGCATGCATGGAGGATGGAAAATGGGTGTGACTGATCACCATTGTGGTGGTCTGAACAAAAATGGCCCCTATGGGACCATAGGAGGTGGCACTATTAGGAAGTGTGGCCTTGTTGGAGGAAGTGTGCCCCTGGGGTTGGACTTTGAGGTTTCAGAAGCTCAAGCCAGGCCACTGTTACTCTCTCTGCTTGCTGCCTGTGGACACAGATGTAGAACTCTAAGCTGCTTCTCCAGTACCATGTCTGGCTTGCATGCTTCCTGCCATGATAATAATGGACTAAAGCTTTGAACTGTAGGCAAGCCCTAATTAAAGAAATTAATGCAGTTAGACACTACTAATAAAAACGATTAATAACTAAATAAAAAGCAAATCCGTGTAAGTACAATCACTCAGGTCAGTGTGCCCAGCACATTCAGTACGCATTTTTGTTTTCTTGGTGTTGGGAGCACTCAGTTTCTCAACCTGCTGTGCTGAAGTAGCCACCTCATTGCCGTCCTGTGACCTTTGTGCAATATGAAACTAGAGATGGTATGTCTCCTCTGACTGCCCCTCTGGACCTCTTTTCTGCTTTGATGCATCGCTCTACCCTGCCTATCTCTACCTTGGTGCCTGGTTCACGACCTGAGCTAGGCCCTCTGTGTTCTGCCTTCCTTCTGTCCCAGCCACAGAAGCTTCCGGCCCTATAGCATCTGTGGGTACTCTGGTAGGGCCACTCTTCCACAGTTTTTTTTTTCTTCTCATGTATAAAGTGAGGGGATAGTAACAACTGTCCATCATTGATAACAGTATGATAAATAATTCTGAAATATGGAGAGACTATTATGTGTAGAGCCTTGTTACAGTTTGTCCTCACCTCTACAGAGGCTAAGACAAGCGAGGAATAGTGTGATAATGTAACCTTGAGGCCTGGACAGTATTTCTTGTGACAGAAGCTTGGTGGGAACAAGTGCTTCTATTTTGCATAGCAGGCCATTTATTGCAGTATCTCCTTGCATTTTCTAAAAGGATACAGTTGGGGCCACTGTATTTTACTTATGAGTGGTATTCATAAGTAAAAGGCAAACATCTAATTGAACTCGTTTCTTACTTTCAGTGTTAGGTCACTCAGCATGTCTATAGGTCAGAGAGTGAATTCAGAACATAGAGACACGTGTCCCTTTGTTTGTGCACACTGTGGCTGAAGTCACTCAGCCTTCAGATATTCATCACCCAGCACGTGATGTGCTTTGGGATATTGCAGTTGAGATAATCAAACTCATGTCCCTTTCAAGGAAAGGAGGCAGATCCTGTCACTCCCAGCAACCTTTCTGAAGCTACATTCGTGAAGACATACCTCAAGACACCTCCAGAGACTGCACTTAGGTTTCACTTGGAGCCTTAAAATGACACACACAGATCAGTCCTTCCGAAGGTCTACTGGATGGCTGGGGAGCAGATGGCAACATCCAAGGCTGACGCCTTCTTAACAGTAAGGTACAGAGGAGTTCCAGGCACATCGCTGGTGGCTGTTCCTACAGACTGCACTCAGGAGGGCCGGAAACATCTGTGACTCTATGTGGTTGTGACTGATGATGGTGGTTGGCCATATCTAAGAGTCAGAAGTGGGTGTGAGCACTCATCATGCGAATGCTTGGTGTGTCCATGGTTTCATTATGTGCACAATCTCAGGGGAAGCTCTACTGAAGCTCTTGGACATTTAAAGTCAAGACAATCAACATATTAATTAAGGAAAACGCTTCTTTATAAATATTGCATTTGTGAACCGACTGTTGAGATTATTTGCTGAAATTCTGTAGGGAATTACTTTGCTGCAAAGCCTAATTAAACTCTGTTAGGTCAGTTTGTTATTTTTCTCTATTGATATTGTGACCCAGCAGCTAGTGATAAAACCTCTCTGTAATTTAGGACATTCCCTCTCTCATTCCTGCTAGACCATTCTAGCGACAGTTGACCACAGAAAACAGCACCACAGCTCTGAGCCCTTTCCACAGGGGTAGAATGGGTCCTATGCCCCCATAGCTCTGGGTTTCACACAGGCTGAATTCAGCTGAATGTTCTTCCCTAGACTTAGTCAGTCACTCTTGCCGATACAGTGCTTTCTGCCTCCAAAGGCCCCTTCTGCAATCTTAATTTCCAAAAGCCAACATTGTTTTTGAGAGATGACAAATAAAATTAATTACATTACTTGCCTTTTGTTATGCCATTTAGCCACTGTATTCTCTGTTCAGAGTGGCCAATGATTTCTCGTTCTTTCTTCTGCCTTTGTGCATGCTTTTTCTGGAATTTTCCACTGGGTTCTCTTCTCTCTATTACTCTTTCTTCTTATCTTGACAGCCACTTTTTAAAGATTTATTTATTTACTATTTATTTCATATGTGGGTGAGAATGTGATTGAATGTGTGTGCAACATGTTCATGCAGAGGCCAAGAAGAGAATGTTGGATCCTCTGGAACTGTGATTACAGATAGTTGGGAGCCGCCGTGGGGTTGCTGGGAACTGAAACTGTGTCCTTTGCCTGAGGAGTAACTGCTCTTAACTGCTGAGCCATCTCCCCAGCTCTGACACTCAGATGCTTCTAATTTCGCTTTGTGACTCCCAATTTTATTACCACAGGGTAGGATATGAGTTAATAAAATTTAACACCATAAGTTAAGTGCTTGAGCCTGTTAGGTGTTTGTGTTGGGATCCATTTCTGTTAGACATGCTCGTGTGAGTGCCCCTAGCTGTGTCTTGGGGATGCAAGGTCTTCTACCTTTCAATATCATCCTCTTCAACACAGGCTCAGCACATAGTGACTTGGAAAGAGTTTCAGGTCGGACCAAGAAATTAGACATAGGTCTCCATCTGCAATCTATTAGCATGACCTGGCTCTGTGACCCCAACCTCACCACACAGGAGGCCATTCTCATTTGAACCCACAAAGTATATGTATTCAGGAAAGCAGTTTTGTGATTTAGACAATTTAGAAATTTATGAGGTGAGAGACAGAGAGGAAGGAATAGTAATGACAGGTGATAATGTAGGCTGATGTTCATTGAAGAAAGGAGGCATGTAAAGTTTTTATGAACAGCTATCACCATCTGTGCTAATCAAAATTCTACAAGGACCCAAGAGAAGCAACTTATATTTCATCACAGTATGAAGGTTACTGGTCATGATTTGGCCCTGCTGTTCTTTCATCAGCTTGTCATGGTTAAACATGGATGACAGAAGGAAGAGCCAAAGTCTCACAGTTCCTCTCAGGGAGACAGTCCCAAGGATAAGAAGACCTTCCATGGGGCCTCAGTTCTTAAAGTTTCTACCAAGTTATAAACAGGTGGGCCTTTTGTGAGCACTTAAGATGACAAATGACAATATCTGAGTGACCAACAAAACATTGCTAATGGTCTATCTTAGTTGTTTTTCTATTGCTGTGACAAAACATCATGATCAAGGCAACTTAAAAAAGAAAGCATCTACTTTGGAGTTTGCAGTCACCAAGGGTATGACTAGTTTGGTGGGGAACATGGCAGAAGGGAGGCAGGCATGGCACTGCAGCAGTATCTGGGAGTTATATTCTGATCTAGAGGCATAAAGCAGTGTGTGTGTGTGTGTGTGTGTGTGTGTGTGTGTGAGAGAGAGAGAGAGAGAGAGAGAGAGAGAGCGCTACCCTGGAATGGTGCGGTTTTTGGAACCTCAGAGCCTCTGTTCAGTGACACACCTCCTCCAACAAGGACATACCTCCTGATTCTTCCCAAACAGTTCCACAAACTGAGGATCAAATATTCAAACACACGAGCTTATGGAGGCCATTCTCATTTAAACCCATGAAGTATATATATATATATATATATATATATATACATATATATATATATATTCGGGAAAGAGGGTTTTGTGATAGAGACAATTAAGAAATCTGTGAGGTGAGAGACAGAAAAGGAATAGCAATGGCAGGAATCATCTAGCCTCCTGTGTACTGGATACTTTCTTCATTGAAGATGCTGTAATGATATGATTTAAGTGCATTCTTTTGATAAGCCTCAAGACAACTTTATGAAGGTTATAGTTATTAAATTTACAGATAGAACAGCCAAGACTCGAAGATGAACAGGGGAGGCCATTCAGATAAAAGACAGGTGCTGTTCTCATAACTACTATCTAAAGCTCATTCTCTTAGCCACCACTTGCATCCCTGAAATGAAAGTGGCACTCAACTTTATTTATGTTAATCAGTATTCCCACCTGGAATACTTACAACTACACAGATGAAGAAATGAATTTGGAGATGTTTGGTTCCCTCTGCCCACTCCACAGTTCCAAACACAACAAGGATCTTGATCTAGTGAATAAGCAATAGTGCTGGAGTATTACAACATGACCTGCAACAACACGACCTCCAATGCCAGAACATCATGCATGACACTTGGGCTTCTAGGTATGCTGTTTCTAAGTCTTCTTCATCATAAGGAAGTGTCAGAGATCACTCGGGAGGAACAACAAAACAGCTCTAGAACTCATGGAATGCAGCCCATCAGTTAGCACAGTCACGATATGTGTCTTGGAAAGTCATGGCCCCGAGGACTATGTGTCCTGAAGACTTCATGCTGTTATCAAGCACAGCTCTGTTTCTTGCCCTTGTGGTGAGTACATCCCTCATGATATACAAGTTGCATGAAAATTCTAACGGGTCTTCCCAGCCCCTCATTGTCACTGGCACTCACAATAACACTTGATCTCTTTCAGGCATTGCTGCTGGAGCAGATTAATGGTTTAACCACCACCCTCAAAAAGAACCAACAGATGTAGATTGTTAGACCACTGTCCTTAGAAGAATTTGGAAAAATAGATTGTTTAAAGGTTAGGCAAAGATGTTTTTCCTAGTGGCTCTGACCTAGGAAACCCTAGGGAAAAATAGATTGTTTAGCAAGGTTAGGTAAAGATGATTTTGCTATTGGCTCTGATTCAGAAAATCTTGGGGAACAATTTGAAGTTAAGAAAAAGTACATTCGAAGATGATCCAAGATGGCGACGCTGATCACACACTCTTTGATCAGCAGGGCAGCAGTGACTGCACTGTGACCAGCAGACCAAACTGCAGACCCCAAAACACCAGCAAATGTGTTTCCCAGGTGAAAGTAAACCACATGGTGAGGGAAACATTTGATCCAGCCTCAGGTCACCCAGCTAAGTCCAGGAAAAATTCCCAGGTTCCTGCAGGTGCTTGTACTCCAAGCACATAGTCACACATACACATGCTGTGTGCTCGCTTTCCCAGACTGAACTGTGAGTCCCCAAAAACACCAGAAGCTGGGTCTTCCAGTCAAGAAGAAACTCCATGGCGAGGGAAACAATCAGGTCTAACCTCAAGTCACCCAGATACCCTCTGGAAAAGTTCCTGGGTTGTAGCATACTCGGGGGCTTCAGCCTCTAGCCATAAGCCTGTGTGCATTGCTTACTGGCCAGTGAATACCTTCTGGTACTGGGGCACAGAACTCCAACCTTAGACCTACGATGTCTGGGAGCCTCGGGAACAGCCCAGATGCTGCTCCAAAGCTCAACTTGACTCCCTAAGGAGACTGACCAAACCTCTGGGATCACTGGTTCTTTAAGAGGACTGAGCCCAGCAAACACAGTGTCTGAGCAGCTGCAGCTCATTAACTTAAGAGCCAGAAAACCAGTGGCATTGGAGCTACCTCCGGGACTTCCCATGGTGAGAGGAGAGCTCCTGGGCTCCTGAGGAGTCTAGTTAACACACAGGCTCATACACCTGAGGGAACTTTGGCAATTCCCTGAGAACCACCGCCAGTCGGAGGCCATACATACCAATCTGAAGATGGCTGCCTTGGGAACATCCAGCTTCCCGCCCAGGTGACTTCCCTCACCACTCCCATCCCCCAGGACTCAGAAACTACCAGCCCATGCCTGAGACAGCCAGATGCATAAAGCCTAGTGTAAAACCATAATTGACACAAGCCAAAGCAATATGGCACCTCAAGAACACAGCTGTCCAAGGGCAAGCAACCTTGGATACCCTAATACAAGGGAAACTCAGGAAAATGGCCTTAAATCTATGCTTATGAAGATGATAATGGAGGAAATGAATAAAATCTGTAAAGAAATACAGGAAGTTACAGTCAAACAGATTGTGGCCTTTAGATAGAAAATATTTAAATCATTGAAAAAATAGAGGAAAGTTCAAACAAACAGGTGAAGGAATTGAATTAATGGCAGGAAAATACAAACAGGTGAAGGAAATCAGCAAAACCATTCAAGATCTGAAGATGGGAATGGAAACATTAAAGAAAACACAAACTGAAGAAGTCCTGGAGAGGGAGAACTTAGGGGAAAAAATCAGGAATTGAAGAGGTAAGCATCTCCAACAGTATACAAACGATGGAAGAATTCCTGGTGTAGAAGATACAATGGAAGAAACTGCTGCATCCATCAAAAAATATTAAATCTAAAAAATTCTTGACAAACTATCCAAGAAATCAAGGACAACATGAAAAGATGCAACCTAAGAATAATAGGAATAGAGGAAAAAAAAGATTCCTATCTCCAAGGCTCAGAAAATATTTTTCACAAAATCATAAAAAAAAATTCCTTAATTTAAAGAGATGCCTATAAGCATAAAAGAGGCCCACAGAATACCTAATAGATTAGACCAGAAAATATTATGCCACATCATAATCAAAACATTAAAAATACAGAACAGAGAAAAATACTAAAAACTGGAAAGGGAAAAAGCCAAGTAACATCATTGCAAAATCATCAGAATCACATTGACTTTTCAGCAGAGACTATGAAAGCCAAAAGGCCCTGGATGGATGTCATGCAGACCCTAAGAGAACGCAGACCACTGTAACTGGTAAAACTCTCCATCATCATAGGTGGAGAAAACATTCTAACATCTAATAAAACGCACTTTCAACTAAAATTAATCAAAAGAGATGAGGAAGGACACTTTATACTCATCAAAAGAAAATTCCACCAAGAAGACATCTTAGTTCTGAGCTTTTATGCCTCTAACTACAAGGGCACCCACATTTATTAAAGAATCATTAATAAAGCTTAAAGCATGGATAGATCCCCACACATTAATAGTGGGAGACTTCCACACATCACTCTCATCAAAGGACAAGTCAATAAAAGAGAAACTAAACAGAGTAACAGTGACACCAACAGAGGTCATGAATCAAATGGAGCTAAACAGACATCTACAGAACTTTTCACCCAAACAGAAAAGAATTTACCTTCTTCTCAGCACCTCATGGAACCTTCTCCAAAATAGATCATATAATCAGTCACAAAGCAAGTCTCAGCAGATACAATAAGATTGAAATAATCCCTTGTATCCTGTCAGACCACCATGGGCTAAAGCTGGACTTCAACAAGAACAGAAATAGCAAAAATCTGCATACACATGGAAATTGAACAACTCATTACTCAATGACAGCTGGGTCAGGGATGAAATAAAGAAATAAATTAAGAACTTCCTAGAATTCAATGACAATGAAGGTGCAACATACCCAAACTGTGGGACACAATGAAAGCAGTGCTAAGAGGAAAGTTCGTAGCACTGTTTTCATAAAGAAATTCTAAACATCTCATACAAGCAACTTAACAGTACACCTGAGAACCCTAGAGAAAAAAAGGAGCAGACACAGCCAAGAGGAGTAGATTGCTAGAAATAATCAAACTTGGGGCTGAAATCAGTAAACTAGAAATAAAGAAAACAACTCAAAGAATCAACAAAACCAAAAGCTGGTTCTTTGAGAAAATAAACAAGATAGACAAACTCTTAGCCAAACTATCCAAAAGGCAGAGAGGCTCTATCCAAATCAACAAAATAAAAAACAAAGGGGGCATAACGACAGACACTGAGGAAATCTAAACAATCAAAACTTTAGACTTTACTTCAAAAGTCTATATGACACAAAATTTGAAAATCTAGTTTCAAATCTAATGGACATTTTTCTTGATAGATTCCACTTACCAAAGCTGAATCTTGATCAGGTAAATAAGTCAAATCGTCCTATATCCCATAAGGAAATAGAAGCTGTCGTCAAAAGTCTCTCATCCAAAAAAAGCCCAGGGCTAGATGGTTTCAGCGCAGAATTCTACCAGACTTTCAAAGAAGAACTAATACCAGTACTCCTTTTTTATTATTAATTACAGTTTATTCACCTTGTATCCCCCCTGTAGCTCCCTCCCTTCTCCCCTCCCAATCCCACCCTCCTTCCCCTTCTCTACCCATGTCCCTCCCCAAGTCCACTGAAAGGGGAGGTCCTCCTCTCCTTCCTTCTGATCCTAGTCTATCAGGTCTAATCAGGAGTGGCTGCATTGTCTTCCTCTGTGGCCTGGTAAGGCTGCTCCCCCATCAGGGGGAAGTGATCAAAAAGCAGGCCAATCAGTTCATATCAGAGACAGTCCCTGTTCCCATTACTATGAAACCCACTTGGACACTGAACTGCCATGGGCTACATCTGTGCAGGGGTTCTAGGCCATCTTCATGAGTGGTCCTTGGTTGGAGTATCAGTCTCAGAAAAGACCCCTGAGCCCAGATTTTTTGGTTCTGTTGCTCTCCTTGTGGAGCTCCTGTCCTTTCCAGGTCTTTCTATCTCCCCCTTCTTTCATAAAATTCCCTGCACTCTGCTCAAAGTTTGGCTATGAGTCTCAGCATCTGCTTTAATAGCCTGCTGGGTAGAGTCTTTCAGAGGCCCTCTGTGGTAGGCTCTTGTCTTGTTCCTTATTTTCACCTTCTTCCAATGTCTATCCCATTTGACTTTCTGAATGAAGATTGAGCATCTTACCCAGGGTCCTCCTTCTTGCTTAGCTTTTTTAGGTGTACAGATTTTAGCATGATTATCTTATATTATATGTCTAATAATCACTTATAAGTGAGTATATACCATGTGTGTCCTTCTGCTTCTGGGATACCTCACTTAGTATGATCTTTTTTAGTTCCCACCATTTGTCTGTATATTTCATGATTTCCTTGTTTTTAATTGCTGAGCAGTATTCCATTATGCAAATGTACCACAATTTCTGTATCCATTCTTCAACTGAGGGACATCTGGGTTGTTTCTAGATTCTGACTATAATGAATAAAGCTGCTATGAACATGGTTGAGCAAATGTCCTTGTGGTATACTTGAGCATCTTTTGGATATATGCCTAGGAGTGGTATAGCTGGATTTTGAAGTAGCACTATTTCTAATTGTCTGAGACAGTGCCAAACTGATTTCCAGAATAACTCGGTTTTTTTTGTAATTATCATAAGAATTTTCTTTTTTAATTAATTACACTTTATTCCCTTTGTATCCCCTCATAAGCCTCTCCCTCCTCCCCTCCTAATCCCACCTTTCCTTCCCCTTCTCCAAGCATGCCCCTTCCCAAGTCCACTGAAAGGTGAGGTCCTCCTCTTCTTCCTTCTGATCTTAGTCTATCAGATCTCATAAGGAGTGGCTGCATTGTCATCTTCTGTGGCCTGGTAAGGCTGCTCCCCCGTCAGGGGGAGGTGATAAAAAAGCAGGCCAATCAGTTCATGTCAGAGGCAGTCCCTGTTCCCATTACTATGGAACTCACTTGGACATTAAACTGTCATGGGGTTCTATCTGTGCAGGGGTTCTAGGTTATCTCCATGCATGGTATTTGGTTGGAATATGAGTCTCTGGGAAGAGCCCTGTGTTCAAATTTTCTGGTTCTGTTGCTCTCCTTGCAGAGTTCCTGTCCTCCCCAGATCTTACTATTTCCCATTTCTTACATAAGATTCCATGCACACTGCTCAACAGTTGGCCATAAGTCTCAGCGTCTGCTTTGATAGTCTGCAGGGCAGAGCCTTTCAGAGGCCCTCTGTGGCAGGTTCCTAGCTTGTTTCCTGTTTTCTTCTTCTTCTGGTGTTCTTCCTCTTTGCCTTTCGGGATGGGGATTGAGCATTTTAGTCAGGGTCCTCTCTCTTGATTAGTTTCTTTAGATGTTCAGATTTTAGTAGGTTTATCCTATATTACATGTCTATATGAGTGAGTATATACCATGTGTGTCTTTCTGCTTCTAGGATAGCTCCCTCAGGATGATCCTTTCCAGGTCCCACCATTTTCCTGCAAATTTCACGATTTCCTTATTTTTTTATTGCAGAGTAATACTCCATTGTGTAGATGTACCACAATTTCTGTATCCATTCCTCAACTGAAGGACATCTGGGTTGTTTCCAGCTTCTGGCTATTACAAATAAAGCTGCTACAAACATGGTTGAGCAAATGTTTTTATTGCGTACTTGAACCTCTTTTGGATATATGCCTAGGAGTCGATAACTTGGTTTTTATATTTGTTTTTTACCCATAGTTTCATAAAATATTTGATCATGTGAGGTTTTGGGGAACATGTTTTTCTTAAGTATACTCACTGTAATCATTCACTTAAAGATAAACAGAATGTAACCACATTGTGATTTTTGTACTGCTTGAAAGATTTTGCTGGGATATATAAGCTGTAGGGAAAAAGAATAAAAACATGGTTTTGTGTTTGTTCTTTGGAGTTTGTTCCATCCATCAAATGTAAAAATACATATTTATATATATTTTTATATAAAGTAGCTGGTGACAATAGAATCTCTTTCCATCTACCCAATGTGTGAATATGTATGTATGTATGTATATATGTGTGTGTGTAAATTAAGAGAATCTTGAAAGAAGAATCTTGTTGGAACCAAGTGCTAGAGTTTGTCTTCATCAAGTGTAAGTGTGTGTGTATATATTTCTCTCACCCCCCCTTTTAGATGCTTGCCCTACCAGTGGAAAGCCCCCAGCAGAGCTAGCAGCCCTAGCCCCTGTTTACTGTAATAGGTTTTAGCCCACAACAGGAAGCTACCAGCACTGGCCCACTGCCAGCAATCTGGCCCCTCAGTTTGCCACAGTCGTTAACTATCAGTTCTGGCTTTGAAAGTTCAGGGAAAGTCTGCTGGATCACTAGCCAGTGGCCGGGTCTACGTCCCGCCTCGGTTTCCCCTGTGAATATCAAAGCTGGACTTCGATAAGGAAGCCATTACTTCTTCCAAACACAGGATGCACCTGATACCTAACACTGATGGAGTATAAAAGGCACTATTGAAAGAGAATGACAGGTCACAACACTGATGGAGTATAAAAGGCACTATTGAAGGGGAATGACAGGTCAAGACTCAGTTCCAGCTTGACTGTTTTGATGACAGCTATCGCTTTAGGATAGCATTGTGCTGTGCTCTACCCAGTCCTGATGATTTTTAATGCAAATGGTTCTCAGATTTTTCATTTCACCAAATTGTACCACAAATCACTTCTTATTTTACATCATTCTGTACCTTTAGATACATCACAGGACAGGGCAAAGCTTTCTTAAAAGACAAGAACATAAAACACTGCACAGCTCAAGAGTAATTTACTTTGAAGGCCTGGCTGTATTCATATGGAGATAAAAAGGAACCATGACAAAACCATAAAGAAACATATTCTGAAAGGCCAAGTGGCATTGGGATATTCAAATTGCTTTCATATGTTGCCTAAGAAACTGGGTAACTTCAAGCAACCAATTCAAAGTCACAGCCTCTGAATTGAATTCTCACTATTTAGTACATTGTTTTTTATTGGTGACAATGAGCTAATCTGATAGCAATAAATCTACAGTTTATGTAACAAGATTTTTCTTTATTCTTTGAACCCAAGAGCAGCATTGTTATAGCAAAGGACTGAACAGGTCTGCTTCTGACTCACTGCTGGGTGACCTTGTACAGCTTTAAGTCTGGAAAGGACGGGTGTGAGATGGTGAAGGTACCTAGTGTGGCTGTGAAATCAAGTAAGCAGTACTTGGAAAGAAGGTAGACACAGTCCTGTTGGAACGAAAAAGCCCCATGATGCTTTGGGATTTTATATCATTAATATACGGAATACCTGCACATGTAATTAATATTTATATTTTACACGGGATGTGTTCTTCTTTTGTGATTAGCCTCGTGTGGTTCATTGCTTGCCCCACCACAGAGGGAAGGGTTATTTTGGATCACAGTTCCTTCATGGAGGGGAAGGTATGACAGCATGTTGTCTGGTCACATTGCAGCCAATCAGGAAACAGTGCCGCACAGTTGTGTTCAGGTCACTTTCTTCTTTTTATTGGTCCAGCATTTGGGGTGGTTCTTCATACCTCACTTAGTCTACTCGAGGGACCTCCTCCGAGACATATCCAGAAATTATTTTCAGGTTGACTCTAGATCCTTTCAAGTTGACAATCAATATAGAAACGCCACACTCAGATCAGAAGCAGAACGGCCGGTTTGTGACTATTACCTACCCAGTTACTGGGAATAAAAATCACTGCCTGTTCTTTCTTTTGCTGAGCAGAGACCCAGACAAAATAGACCAAATCATTACAAATTCAAAGCGATACATCACCTGTCTTGTAGCAAGCTCACATTCAAGTGCAGAGAATAAGTGTGTGTAACAAACGTGTTAGAATGGGACATGGGATGTAAGAGGGATGTGAAAATGTTCTTGGTTGGGAGAAGATGACATGACTCATGTTGGTTCTGGAGGGGTGGGGTTGGGCCCCTGGCAAAGGTTTACCCAAGACACTGTTTCCCTAGTTCTTGTGAGGAGGTTATTTTTCTGAGCTCCTCTGGCAAGCATGTTTCTCTGTCATAGTTATCAAGACTTACCTCATCCTGTCTTAAAGTTAAGCTATTGTTCCTGTTTCCACTCTGGGCCTCTGATTTATTGTTTCACAGGACATCAGATCTCCCTGGAACTGGTGTTACAGTTGTGAGCTGGGGGTTAGAAACTGATTCTAGGTCCTCTAGAAGAATAGCCAGTGCTCTTAAACACTGAGCCCTCCTACTTTCTACACACACACACACACACACACACACAAACACACACACACACACACAGAGAGAGAGAGAGAGAGAGAGAGAGAGAGAGAGAGCTGTTGAGTCCATTTTCATTATTTGTGTGTATAAACCCTCTCATACTCTTATAGGGAAGTGTTGGCAAACATTAACCTTGAGATGTAATGAAGATAGGATCTGAGGGCAAGTAGAAGAGTTTGGGTTGCTCCCAAAGTGATGAGGCTCCAGGTCAGCCAGGCTGGGAACACAGAACATGAGTCCCTATATCACAGAATACATACCCAACTATCCTGTGGTCATTGGCCACTTCCTTTACCTTTCTGACTGTTGAGACCGCCACAGTTTACTGTTTAAATGTGTGACTCCAAAAGGTGAGAAGCAAAGTCTTATCATTAGTAGGAAATAAGACTTCGTCTTTAGATTTATCTGGGGTTAAAGATTCTGAGATTTATGGGTTATCTGAAAATAACAACAAAATGAGTAGCATGGAATTGTTCCCTGCCTCAAGAGAGAGGAACCGGGAAGATTTGGCTGATGATGGAGGCCTAATGACTCATCTGAAATGGGACCTGTCTTAGTCACCTAGTCCAGAGGGGAGCTCTTCATTAACCAGATGCAAATAAAACAACCATGATTTCTCTAGAGAGGAGAAACATATTCATTTGAATGTTACCCACATAAGACTGTTAGAAAGACAAAGATTGAGTTGCTGTTGTTGGCTCCTGGTGGCCTCTGTCGTGTCTCTGATTTCCCCAAGCATTTATTACAGCTGTTACCCAGGTGTGGGCAACCAATACCACAATTTGATCACAGGCAAAGGGGGATAATGAATGCAGCGAGCAGTCCTCTTGAGATGAGTACTTAGAACCTTTATTAATGTGGTCAAAGAGACCTTTCAGTTCTTTAATCAAACTTATTAATTTTTCCAAGCTTTTGGTTAAAAAATATTGAATCTAGGATAAATTATCCTTAAATGTTCTCATGAACTAAATGTTCTTGGCTGTTTCAGGTGTTTCAGATCCCGCTGGTAATTACAGCAGCTTCTACTGAGGGGCTCTTCTAAGTTCCTTTTTCATGTCTTTGTTGATAGCTTGTAATTTCTGATTGGAGAGTGATATAGTAGAAAAATGCAGTCTGCTTTTTTATTTAAGGGTTAAAATATACAACTCCAGCTAAACGGACTGGTATCTACCCCGCCCATAGCCATGCATGCATGGAGGGGTGAAGATTCCCACACTGATAACCCAGGCAAATCTCAGAGTGCTCCCTCGGAATGTCAACAAAGGATGCTTTCTGGGTGGGTGAGAACAAATGGAGGGGCACATCACCCAAGGAGACTGTCAGAGGTACTGTGAGACCACCCAAGACCTATGGGTCACTGTGTGAGTCTCAGACAGGCAAGGAGGTAACAGGCTCTGTGGATCTCACTGCCAGTGTTGAGAGTCAGGCCAGCTCTTACCCTAAGGCTTCCAGACTTCCTTTGGACCCTCTCATTTGGGTCAACAAAATTTCATTGTTGTTCCATCAATTTGAGAAGGGTCTGTCTTACTCATGGTGGGAAATTCCTCCCTGAGATGGAAATCTCCATCCTGTTGTTTCCAGGTGTAGATCTTCCTGGAGTTCATGACTCGCCCTGTGATACTGTAGCATCAAGATCCTCAAGGTTGCTCAGATTTACCAGGTGCTTCATTCCCACAAGGTTTTGCTGTGCTGAAGTCATGCTGTGTTTTAGGATTCAGTGTCTTCTGATTGGGGATGCTAGTACATTTTTCAACAAACATTTTATTTAGACAAACAGAATCAGAGTGTTGAGAGTGTAAGACATCCCCATGCAGACACATACTGCTTTTCTTATATTCCCAGCATGACTTAACACGTCATTGGACCATGCCAATCAGACAAACCTGAACCACCCTTTCATCATCTTCAGGCAGATCTGTGTGTCACATGTGACAATATTGAAGGTGCCCAGTGTCCCCAAAGACCTGGCCTGAGTTGCATCAGCTAGCAAGAACATTCTCACTATTACTTATTTTGGTAAGTTGGATATGAGTTCTTATCACTCAGAGCAAGCATTCTGTCTTCCAGTTATAGATCCTTATCACTGTTTGTTGGATGCTTAAGCCTGACTTATGGTTTCCAATGATTTGACCAGAACCAGATCCATTTTGCCTGCAGACTCAGATTTGTCTTACTCCTCTGTAAGTTCTCCTCGCTGCCTCCTGTGCCTCAGAACCAAGATGTTCTCTCCCCTTTGCTATATGTAAACATACATGATGTGGTAGAGCTAGTGTTGTGGAGGGTCCCACAGTAGCCAAGAGAGTAGACTTGACCTCTTCATGGTCAGGAGTGAGCTGCTGAGAAGTGGCCAGCCTAATCTGCCGACTCACTGCTTTATACAGGAGGATATATACTGCCTCTCTCCCAGCCTCTTAAACTTGTTTGTAGAGAATATATAATCATGTTCTTTATTCAAGAGATCGTTACAAAAGCAGCAAGGTACCTGTGTCCCGTACAAGGGTCTAGTATATAACAAGATCTCCAAAAAGATAATTCACATGACCACTGACCCGAGATTGGAACCCACACCCTATGGCTGCAAGTCACATGTTTTGTAGCATGGTTTGTTGTTTGGAAGTTTAGGACTGGGCTGAAGAAGTGGAATGGCAGGTAAAGACACCCGCTGCCAAGCCTGATGACCCTGGTTTGGTCCCCGGAACCTGTGCGGTAGGAGAGACCATCTGTAGGTTGTCCTCTGACCTCCACCCATGGAGTGCAGAACATGTGTGTTTGCAACCCTCCCCTCCCACACAGTAGTGAAGAACAGAAGAAAGGTTAAATAAATGTAGGGCAGCCAGCCTTAATTACACAAAGAAAACCGTCCCCAGGGAACTGTAGTCAATAGTGTCCCCTCCAACGATACGGAGTCTCCTTCTCCACCATGCTTCATCTGGACAACAGTGTCTCAAGGACTCAGCTCTAGAGTTGTCTGTTCCCCCTCCCCACCCTCCCAGGATCCATCCTTAGCATTGAAGCTCTCCAACTGCCAGACACAGACTGGCCTCTTTCCCATGCTTCATCCGGATGCTATCAGTGGGATGGTCTTACCTCATCCTTAAGGCCAACTGAGAGAGGGCTTTATTGGACTCTGCTAAGGGCTCTGCAACTAAATATTTGTTGAGCATGATGCTCTTTGACGTTTACTATGAATGAAATGCTTTTCGTGTGCTTGGGCTCTTTGTTGTCACCTGCTTTCTCTTGCATCAGTAGTGCAGATCAAACTTCAAGAGAGGATGTGAAAGCCTAAGAGGTGGGCATGTTGGGACATAAGTGTGAGAGGGCTCAGCCTCCTGCCAGAGTTCTTCCTCTCACTTCAATGCAGGAGAGAAAACTCCTCATTATTCCCTTTCTTCTCTCGAGTCACAGTGTTCCTAACATTCACAAATGCCCAGGGCTAGAGAGACTGGTGGCAACTGAGTCATTTCTTCCTGTGTCCCTGTAGACACTGGTTCCTTTAACCCCCCTCAAACATTCTTGAGAACCAGCCACCCAAACGTACCTGTGCTTTGGCAATATTCCGAGAAAAACCAAACCCTTGACTGTCCTGCTGAGAGATGCTTCGGTAGTAACCTGGCAGGATCTTGGCACAAGATGCATAGACCCGAGTCTAAACACATTCTGATCGCTTCAGTAAGTAGGAGAGGGTGGAGAATTGGCAGTAACCATTGTAAATGAGATCATTTCTAAATTCCAAATTGCTATGAGGTCACCTTTTATTTATTTTTTAATCAGAGTCCAGGGTATAAATAGCCACACTCTGGCTTTTAGTTTTACTTACCAAGAGTAATTTAATTGTTCATTTGAGAAATCGTCATTCCTCCCGTGCACACTTCACAGCCTCGGCATTTAGCATTTGCAAGGGCCCCTCCTCAGCCCCTCTCTTGGCTCCAGCCTACAATGTGGTGGTGGTGTGTTGTGCAAAGAGTGAGTCTGACAAACAGAAGATGGCAGCAGCCCTGTGTTAGAAATCCCAGGTCCCTGGACCTCTCCAGGGTCCTGATGCGGAGAGGAAGCGGCCAAAGGCAGTGTTTTCTGTTGTCAAGCAAGTTGGCAGAAAGGCTCTAATCAGAAGCAACACGCACATGTCATGAGGTGCTCTTGTCTTGGTGATTTCATGAGGAGCCTTTTCTGGGCTCTGATGCTGGGATTTGTAGTGTGGAGGCCAAGGGAAGGGAGATGGAGACTGATGCTGGGCATTTGAGAAAAGAGGACTGGTGTTAGCAAACCAGGTTTGGTCCTTCTAGTTAAGTGACGACATCGTGTGGGGTTGGACCACTTGTGGAGTGTGTTCATGCTTCCATCAAGGATTTCAAAGTGGTACGCTGTGGTACAAGATCTGTTGTGTGAATTTCAAGTCAGAAGGTGCAAACTCCCAAGGTTAGAGTCAGCCAGACCTCTGGTTCCTCAGATACCTGGCACATTTTAAACCTGTAGTAGGCAATAATTTCTAAAAAAATATTTTTGAGATAGGGTTATACTATGTAGCCCGAGCTGGCCCAAACTTTTGATTCTTCTTTGTCTACCGCCTGAGGGCTAGAAAATATAAGAGCACAACAACATATCCTGCAGGCAGGCAGGCAGGAATTTAAAAAGGTTGTAGTAAAATGCAAATCGCGAACTTGACCATTTTGACCATTTTTCAACGTATGGGTAGGTAGTAGTGAGTTGTTCTGCAGCCATCACAACCACTGTAACCAAGACCTGCCCCATTTCTCCATCCAGCTCGGTGCTCATCAAACACCAACTTTTCATTCTCTCCCTGGGCTCCCAACAATCTGCTCTTCCACCTTCTGTCTCTGTGGGTTTTTCTGCTCTTGTCTCTCTTGGGACTCTTCTTGGACTGGCTTCATCTAGCCAAATAGTTTCAAAGGCCACCCATGCAGTGGCACATGTCAGAACCTTCTTCATCTTGGAGGGCAAACACTATTACTCTGTTTGCCTGGACTGCACCTTGCTTGCTAAGTCCCCTCTTGATGGGCACCTTGGCTGATTTCACTCCTTGGCTCTGTTGTGCCCATATCTGAATCCTGCTCTACGTTCTTCTAGAGAACCATAGGAAATGTGATTTGAATTGGCATTTGGAGCAAGAGTGACACAGAGGGAAAGATGCTTAATCTGGGGCCAGAGGTAGAGTTTGGTCTGACCCTTGGTACCTGTGCAGAGCCACCTGCAGCTGCAAATTGTTCCTGTATCTTCTCATTTCCTACTTTCAACAGGGTCCCTTCTTTGTCTGGTGTTGCACTGCCCTGAGCATCTTTCTGTCTGAATTCTGTGATCCTTCCAAGCCCAGCTCACACCTTCCTAAAGGTGGATACCTCTGTACAACAATGTCTTATGTGCACCTGGGTGTGTTCTGCTGACCTGCCATGCCAGCCTGTTGCAGGATCCTGGCATCTCCTGACTCTGTGGCTGGGTCTGCCTGCATGAGAATATGATTCCAGTGAATGAGTTTTAGTGTGAGCTCAGTTAGCAGTCTGAGGAGGAGCCAGGCAGGAAGGAAGTAGAAAGCAGAGCCTCGGGGTTGAGTGCTAAAAACAGTAGAAGTGTGTGTGTGTGTGTGTGTGTGTGTGTGTGTGTGTATGTGTAAACCCAGCACTTCTGAAAGTTTGTATAGCTAAGTGAGTCAGAGAGTTCTTGACAGAGGGGCTCAGAAACATGGCTGCTATGTATTCCCTGTGTGTTTTGATGCAGAGAGGTGGCTTATGAATGACAAAAGCCAGCTGCCAGTGAGGGCTGACTGTACGAGATATATGAGATATATGTTGGGAATGTAATTCATAGTTTAGTTCCTGGAACCCATTTTGCTTTTCTCTGTTGGGGGCCTATGCTCTTTTGCCTCTTCCAAGAAGGTCCGTAATCATCTTCAATGCTCCCTTTTCCTCTTTTCATTGTTTTGCCCTCAATTGCTTTATTCTACCCACAAGTTAAGGACATCTACATTCTAGTCCCGTTATTCATGGAAGAAGCCATCCTGACAGCTATAACACACCCTTATCACACCTAGGCTAGGCCATGGCTAGACTGTGTTAATATTACTATATGTTTCATTCACTTCTTATTTCCAGCACCAAGGATGGTGTCTGATGTATCTCAGGTGACCTCCCTATCATCTATCTGTCTGTCTTTCATTTATCTATTTAACATCTATTTATACATCCACCAATTATATATCTATATATTTAACATTTTTCTATTATTCTATCAATTATTTATAATCTATTTAACATCTACTTATTAATCTACCAATTTATCTATGATTTATATGTTTAGCATATATCTATTGATCTACTAATTATCTATCATCTATCTTCATTATCACCATCATCATCACCTTTGTACTTTTTCTGGGCTTTGAAAAGTCTGTGTGGTCCTTGAGTAGAAAAAACATCAGAACAAGCAAAAGCCTCCATATTCTTTTAGGTTGTAGTTAGTACCTTATGTACTAACTACAGCTTCCTCTGATCATAAAACTCCTTAGAACAATGTTTTTATCCTGTAGGTCTTGACCCTCTTGGGTTCAAAGGATCTTTTCACAGGGTTGCATATCAGATGTCCTACATATCAGATTTTACATTAGGATTCATAACAGTAGCAAAATTGTAGTTATGAAATAACAATAAAATAATTCTATGGCTTGAGATCTCAAAAGCATGAGGAACTGTATTCAAGGGTCACAGCATTAGGACAGTTGAGAACCACTGCCTTAGAACATGGGAAATCCATGGACAACATATAGAAGAGGAACCGAGAACACCAGCATCCAAATGAGCTGCACCAGCAGGTTGTTCTTCAGTAACAGGAGAGAGAGAGAGAGAGAGAGAGAGAGAGAGAGAGAGAGAGAGAGAGAGAGAGAGAGAGAGAACCAGGAGAATCAGAAGATGAAGAGCATAAAACAGAGAAGATAAGAAAGTTTTGGATCAGGAGATCTTGCTCAAGCTGCATCTTATACTAAGCAAGCTTATGAAGAAGTGCAGCATCTTATATACTATTTCCTGGTAAGAAATGGGACAGAGTGAGCCAAATCTGTCATACAATGGGACAGAGTCAGCAGGAGGCTAATCAAGAATGTTGCACAAAGGAAACGAAGGCTATCTCAAGAGCATCCAGGCTGGGCAGCCATGGTTTTGGAACTGATAACTCTAGTCTCTTCAGAAGGAAAATTCAAGCTCTTAGGAACTAAAACTTTAGCTCACTAGAGACCCTGGTCTCTACCCCCAGACTGGCCTTGCTGAGTCTGATCCTTAGCAAGGACACAAAACTACTATTCTCTTTCATCAGGACCTCTGAGAAAGTGTTGGGTTGGTCCAGACGTTCAACAGCTAAAAGCAGAACCAGAATGCTGTGTGGGATGCACAGCCCAAATGCATGAGTTTTTGGGAGATCTGCACTTAAGATAGAAGACCTTGGAAAGACAAGATAAGGTAGGGAAGAGCTTCCTCATCCTTCCCCCTCCACAGCCATCTCTCTTTTCTGTCTTCCTCCCTCTTTCCCTTCTCTACACCTTTATATCTATATATCTCCTGACCTTACCTTGGAGAGGACATAAAAGAATCCCTTTATTGCAATCTCATCTCCATCCTTCTCAACATGTTTTAGTGAAGGATTCAGCTTCTTCCTGGCTAATTTGTGCATTTCCTCAGGAGGAAATCACACACCACTTCATTCGATCTTTAAAACAAAGCCTTGAGCAGATGTGATTTCCACAGTAGTAGCTCTTCTGGGGTTAGTGACTTGGCCTAGTTCTACAGGTAATGGACAGCTGAACCATGTCAGCTGTCAACCATGCCACACACATGAGCTAAGTTTTTGATTCTTCCAATGGTCACGGGCTCATGTTCATGGCCTATCAAAGGCCATACATTGCCCTGGAATTGGCTGATTGGCTCAGCTTTCTATCCTGGGTGAGACTGAGTGCTCAGTTCTAAATGCTGACTTCCTTCCTCTTCTCTGGGCTGGGTGGATGAGCTGTTCTGCTAGTGGGTAGAGAGGAGCTGCTGTCGACATCAGCTTCCTCCTTGGGGGCTGGGCCCTCCTCTGTCCACCCCCTGACTTGTGTCTATCCATTCCTGTCTAGGAGATCACAGTAACTACTCATCAGGTTTTGGCTTTTCTGGGGCACAGAGAGATTGACTTTACCTTAGGCTCCTCTTGCCTTAACTAGAGTTAAGTCACTCACAATAATTGATCGCAGTTTCTTTAGTTTTAATTGTAATGCAGGCCTCTCCTCTTTTCCATGCCACTCACAGGAATTACCCTGGTTAATTAAAAATTGAACTGCAATTTCTTCGGTATTTAATGATTTATTTTTTATTCTGTAGTCCTTCCTGCAATGGATTCTTCCCTTCTAAACTTTTTCCTTCTGTTGAGTGGGAAGTTGCTTATAGGAAAATACAATCTTGAATGTCGCTTCTTTGTGGTTACAGATGTTACGAACTTGTTGGAGGAGATATTTATAAAATGCCTTTGATATTAGGTGGGTGGCTGTGGGTCCTTCTAGATGATGTCCAGCCTGAAGCTCATCTGCTCAAATTCCAGTTCCTGTACATGTGTGTAATTTTGTGTGGAGGCCAGAGGTCAACCTCAGCTATTGTTCCTTAGGAGACAGGGTCTCTCGTTGGCCTAAGAGTTGCTAGATAGGCTGAGCTGGCTTGCCAGCAGTCTTTTCCTCCCCTGTGCTGGAATTATAACTGCATGCCACCACGCCCAGCTGTTTTATATAGGTGCTGGGGTGTAACGTAGATGATTCTCGTTCTAGTGTGCATGGCTTTACTGAATCCCCAGCCCCTCACAGAATTTTGTACATGTTATGTGTATATATCCTTTTTTCTTTAAAGTGACCTGTTCTCCAAATTGCATAAGTTCCTGGATTTCCTCAAGTCAGTATCGGACCCTACTCTAGTGACAAGAAGACTTTTAATAATACTAGGAATCATGGAATTTGTAGGAATGAAGGAATGATGCCTGGTGCCTAGGCGGGCAGTTCTGACTTTCATGGACTTCTCCTGAGGCTTGCTTGGCTCTCCAGCTCCAAAGTCAGCTTAGTTTCCAGATGTTGGAGTCAGGCAGTGAGCCAGTGACTCTAGCTTCACATCATGTGACAGGGAGAACAACTCCACTGAGTATTTGGTGCCCTGATCATCTCACTTATTATCTCTCAAATGTGCATACGTACACACAGACTGTTAGAGCCACCTTTTGAGAGAATTAGTCGAGTTTGAAATTAACTGAGAAGTTAATGCTCTACCATACTAGGGTCTTTTTAGGTTTTAACACCTGGTGACTCTACATGGCCTGTGTCTATGCAGACATAACCGAAATAATTTGTGCCCAACAGTTTAGCATCCTCACTGAGTATTCATGGATTGTGCAGAGGAGTCGGGGAGCAGAAGCAATGTTTGTAAACACATCTTCTGGTCATAGCTTGTCTGTTTTCATCTGAAGGATGTGGCCCAAGGCAGACACCTGATATGTTTTTAAACTGAGTGTCATGAAATGGAAACGATTTATGGATGGTGGTTATCTGTGGCTCCCTCTCTCTTAAGGAATTGGTAACCTTAAAAACTCATTTTGTTTTGGATCTTGTTCGAATCAAAATTGAGCCTGGTACAGGAGCAAGGTCTTGTTTCTCCAACCTCCATCTTCTCTTATTGATTACCGACTACACTATTTTAATTCATTTTTTTAAATTAATTTCTTTTCTTCCTCCTAGAAACAATAACAACAGACTCAAAAGCCACATCGTAACTGTCAGAGTCAGTAGCATGGACAGGGGCTATTAAATAAATGAGTATGCTTCCTCAGTATTTACATCATCCAGCCTGTGGGTGGAGCCAGATCTTTTCCTGAAGACAGAGCAGATTCAGTTGTGTTAGCCCTTTCTCTTGTCACAGCCCTTTCTCGTGACACAGAAAAAAGTGAGGTTCCCTATAACGGGTCATGTTGGTACTCTTCAAAGTGCAGGATATTTAGTTTGCTGGTACCTTGAAGGAAAGTAGCCTTTCCTCCTGCTAACCCCTGTGAAGGTAATGTGACCACAGATTTGCTGACCTAGGCTGTGTGGGACAGAAATCCTTTCTGACCTTTTCACTGAAGCCATGTTTTCTAATTACCGTGATTTATGTTCTGTTCTTGAATCCTGCTCTGCTGTGGACTGATTTCATTCCCTGCCCCCAACAACCTTTTGCTCTTTTTCTCATCTTTGTTTCTTGGGTTTGCTGTTATTCGAGATGATCCTAATGGGTCTCACTGCCTGTAATCTGATTCTCTTTAGGTTTATCACCTGCATAGTCCTGGCTCCCGTGGGTGGCCATTAGCAGATTGGCTTCTGTCACAGTGATGTGTTTTCCGGCAGCAGGAAGCTGAGTGGGCCTCACTGACTGCTCTAAGTTTCAGTGTTGAATTTCCTCCCCTCTCCTGGGCTCCTGCCATGCAGGTGTCTTCCGATAATTCTATAGAGACGGCTTAGAGATTCCCTTTCTCTATCTTCTCAATCCACCTACTCCATTAGAGCCATATCATGTGTGTGCTCTCGATGTACTGTCTTCAATTCTACTGCTGGTTTGTTTTTTCATTTCCATTTTGGTAATAGCGTTATTGAGATATAATTCACATACCAACATTTTCCTCGCTTAAAGAATACAATTCAATAGCTTTTAGCATATTTACAGTTTACACAACCATCAAAGTGGTCATTCTAGAACGATTTCATCACCCACAGTCTCAAGCTGGAAACCAACCAAATGTTCATTAGCTGAAGAATGAGTGATTAAAGGCAGTATATCCACTCAGCTGACCATGATCCGGTCATAAAAAAGAAATAAATATTAATACATGTTACAATGCAGCAGAATCCCCAAATCACTGTACTACTTGAGCAAAAGAAGCCAGTTCACACTTATTTCTGTGATTACTGATTTCTATTTCTATGTATTATTTCCATAATCCTCCTTTGGATTATGGAAACCCAAATGTCAGGGAAAATCTAATGCCTTTTGTAGCCCAAGATAGTGTTCAGTAGTAATTCATTTAACATTCGTTGATAAGACAAAACAACTACATTCTATAGACAGTGGAAGTAAATCCTTGTACTGAAATATCCTGATGCATCCCATGAATGCGGACAATTATTAAAAATTAAAATTTTAGCAAATGTGAAGATGAGGGCTGATTTTGCTTGTTCAATTGCGCCTTTCTTTTTGAAGTTACACTCATGGTCATGATCTGCTTGTACCAAGTACATGATGTGTTTTACGTCCCTAAGACCATTGAAGGAAATAACCAGATAATCACCATTCCCAACAGTCTGTCCTCTTCCAGGTGCAAGAAGTGAGATCATTAGAAATCCCCACCCCCCAACTATGGTCATATCACCTTGAATGTTTCCAGTCTCTTTCAATCCCTGAAGGTAGGCAGGGTGAAGCCTAGTTGGTACTTGGGTGCCAAAAGTCCACATATCCCTGGTTTGATGCATTTGTGCCTTCCTAGGCATAAGACCATAGTTCGCACACGAGACACACTGTGCCAGTAGCTGCATCTACATAGGCACACACTCAAAATCACATCACTGAAATCACCTTAGGTGTCAAAGCTGGGGGAGGCTTTATTCTATGGCTTACTAAACAGAGTGAGAGCAAATCTGGTTGCAGTGCAGAGAGCCATGTTCGCATGAGGTGTGAACACATTATGGGAGAAGAAAAGGTGCAGAGAAGGCTGCTTGGGTGTTGCAAGGTGAGATTTCATTCCCTGTGTCTACAGTGTGCCCTAACATGACATCCAGAAGTGCCCACTGCTCCGTCATTAGACAGCGTCAACAGTGGCTTCCAAGATGTACCAGATTCTTGGATCACACCTGTTTCTGAGGCCAGAAGAAGACTACCAAGTGAATTAAGCACTAAAGAAAAGACAGGTGTTTCACAAGTTGTGTATTCTTCTCTAGAAACATGAACAGATGAGGGGCTATGGTTCTGTTCGCAGATGGAGAAAATATCACATGTCAGTCATAGCCCTTGTGAGGGATATGAAATTTCTTCCCTCTGATGCCCAATTACCACTTCATCAACCACTTACTTTTGTTAGTGGGCAAAGTTACTGAAGTTTTTAAAAATCAATCAATCAATTAATTAATTGTTATTATTATTTTTACAATTCATTCTCTCATCTCCTCCCAGTCCCCTTCCCCCTCCCTCTATTTCCTTCCCCTGGTCCACTAAAAGGGGGAGTTCTCCTCCTCTGCCATCTGACCCTAGCTTATCAAGTCTCATCAGGACTGCCCGGATCCTCTTCCTCTGTGGTCTGGTAATGCTGCATTGTCAGGAGGAAGTGATCAAAGAACAGAAAACTAAGTCCGTGACAGAGGCAGCCCTTGCTCCCCTTACTCAGGAACCCACATGGAGACTGAACTGCCTATGGGCTACATCTAAGCAGGGGGTTTAGGTCCTCTCCATGCATGGTCCTTGGTTGGTGCATCAGTCTCTGCAGGGCCTGCTGAGCCCAGATGTTTTAGCTTTGTTGGTCTCCTTGTGGAGCTCCTGTCTCCCTCCTCCCAGTGCCCTTCTATCCCCGCTTCTTTCCTAAGATTCCCTGCACTGTGCCCAAAGTTTGGCTCTGTGAATCTCAGCATCTGCTTAGATCCCTGAAGTTTACAAGGTGAGCTAACAGTCCATGGGGAGAAACAAAGAAAAGCCACAGCCACCAACAGCAGGAGGCAGGGTGGGAACAGCCTGTGATGGAGCCAAGTTATATCGGGCTAGGGGAGAGGCGCACGAGTTGAAGGATAGACTCTTGTGGCAGTTTTCAATAGAAAACACCCTGTGGAAACAATGTTGGGGATAAGGGTTGATTTTAGCTCATGGTTTCATGGCTCACAGTCTTGTGTTACAGTCCATCACAGTGGGGCCATATCACGAATCACGAATCACATTCATAATCAGGAAGAGAGAACAGTGAATGATACATACTAAACACTTAGCTCACTTCTCCTCTTTGGTACAATCCAGGATCCCTCCAAACCCAGACGGTGATGCCCACTTTTAGGTGGAGTCTTCCTATATCAATTGACACAATCAAGATACTCCCCTACAGATATGCCTGAGGACCAATCTGATCAAGACAATGATCAAAGAGACTCTTTCCAGGGAATTCTAGATCCTGTCAAGTTAACAGTTAAAACAGTTAAAACAGTCAACAAAAGGACAGAGGAGATGGCGGTTGGGAAGGTAGAGATTTTCCAGATGGAGCTGGTGGAGGGGGTGGGGAGGTGGGCTTCATGTCCAAGGGCTCGGCTCTAAGCCACTGACCCACATTTACAAGATTCCGGCCCAGGAGTGAGGGGGTTCCCAAAGCTGGAACGCAGGAAGCTGATGCAGTGCATGAGTGGTGTACAAGTGTCTTGTTCTGTCCCCTCATAAGCCAGTATGATATTGTGACCACTCTCACAGTCCTGTGGTCCGGTGAAGGAGAAGGATAGTGTGGGATTCTAGGGTGGGGATAGGGCACTTTGAAGAATCATAGCAGAGTTTGCACACATGCAAGTGGTTGCTGTCCTAGGGCTGCAGCCTAGAACAGAGAGAGTGAGCAGGAAGTGCATGGTTCTCCTGGGAAACACAAAGGAGCTTTGGTGTGGTCCTGTTCAGGCAACTCCTCCTGTCATATCTCTCTCTCTCTCTCTCTCTCTCTCTCTCTCTCTCTCTCTCCCTCTCTCTCTCTCTCTCTCTCTCTCTCTGTCAGTCTGAACCTCTGACCTCCAAAGAGGCAGCAGGGGATGTAGACCAGGTTTTCTTCAGCAGGCCCACTTTGCCACTGTAGGTAACACATCTACTTGCTCCTGAAACAACAAACAAACAAACAAACAACAGTAGATACGTGTTCAGATTAACATCTCAGGGTCCTAGGTATTGGGGTAACATGGATGAGCAAATTAGAGAAGAAACCTGAAAATTAATGTTAAATTCCAACCATAGAAAGAAAGAACGATAAGAATTAGAAATAGAGAAACAAATTCCAGCAGAGTCATCCCTCTATGGAAGCAGCATCTAGATAGTCAGTCAAAGCTGTTTTACATGTGGCATCTCACCAGATGTCTTCAGATGCTGCACATGACGACGGCAGCGACATCTCGGTGGGAAGTGTTCTCGGTGGAGATCAGCTCTGTGTTTGGCATCTCACTTCATCTCACTGCTGTAATAGGTACGAGGCAGCCGACCTTCATCTTGTTAGGGGCCAGGCTTTTTCACTGAGAGGAAATGACCGTGTTCCAGAAGCTGGTTTCTTTTAGTTAGGTAGTGACTACCCAGACCCACTCACTATATGATGAAATATGAGGCACTAAAAGCGATTCTTAGGAGGATCCATTATAGCCGTGTTTATGGACAGCCATTTGTGGGCCAGGAGGAGAGGCACGCATACATCCTGGCACAGGGCAAATGTTTTCAGCAGAGGCTCTCTGGGAATTTCATAGGCATAAAGTGCATGATTAAAGGTGTCCTCTACGGGAGACTGTGGAAACATGAGCAATAATAATGCAAGGAGCTTGAGCCAGGGAAGCAACTGGAAGGTGCTGAAGTCTCCTGAAAATCAGTGTTTTCAACACGAACCTATCACTTAAAGTCGAAACCCTGATGCCATGCCTGCTGAGAAGGTGCTGGGAAGACCTGAAATTATTAATGGCCTGAAAGAGGGCCGAGGAAGACAGATGTGACTACAGACATGCAGATGCTGTCTTCCCCCTCTCATTTGTTATTTTTTATTTTTTATGTGACTTATAGATGACATGAACAAGTCATGTTTAGTTGTAAGCTACAGTTAATAACCTGCGGACCTGAGGAATAAAAGCATGGGAGTTTTATAAATGGCTAACTCTCAACATTTTTGCATCAATCATTAGTACTAAGTATACACTGTATTGCCGGGAAGGACATTCGAATATTTTTAAAAATGAATAAGACACCGGAGTCAAGTTCTAACATAACTGGATCCTCCTTAGCTGGCGCTGTGAAAATTCTGCAGGAATCTATACTATTAGCAGTTTTGTATGTGCCCAGTAGAAAATCTGGTATTGCTTTGTGTGTGTATATGATGCACACATGTTTCTCTGTGTGTGTGCATTCATGTCTGCACACTTGTGTGTATGTATGCATGCCTCTTTGTGAATGTGTATGCACACAAGTGCATATGCGTGCATGTTTGTCTTTGAACATTCCTTGTCTTAGTTGCAAGTAAACATGTCAGCTCAACTCTTAAAACAGAAATACCTTCTTTTTCAATGAGCACAGGCAGAGCTTCCTGTACTTTACAACACTTTAGAATCATAGGTTCTCAGCATATGTGACCTTTTTTTTTTTAATTTGAAGAACATTAAAAGACCAACAAAGTACACATAGAGGCAGTAAAATGTGTAAGAAGGAAAGATGAGGGCAAAGAAACAGTATTTAGGATGCTGGGAGCAGGTGCAAGCACAGGTGAGAACTATGAGATGAAGGTTTTACCAGCATCATCTTTTATTTTGAACAGTAGATGTTTTTTTTTTTTTTTAATCCATGTATATATTATTAACACTAAAATTAGGGACATACAAAATGAACGCATGCTTCCATATATGTATATATTTTACACACATGAGGGCTAACTACAGAGCAATGATAAGGGTGTGATTATCCAGGGATTATGACTAACATCATAAATACAGCAAAGTCCAAAAGAGGAAAGAAATTCCATAGAAAATGAACATTGTCCCCAGGTGTCTGAGGCTTTGAGAACCTCAGCCTCCAGCGTGCTGGACAGCCCTACCCAGGTCAACGTCTCCATATGCCCGTCCCTCCTCTAGTCATGTTTGCAGTTAGAGCCTTTTCTATAGAGCACATGCAAACACGGAAATAGCACATCAAACCACCATCATATGTATGATTAATATCCTAGTCCTTTCCCCTAGAAAAGATATTAAGACTAGATACAGTGCAATGATGAAGCCATATTGAATTTTATACAGCCACAGAAATAAACACTGCCATAAGACAGGTAATAAACAAAAGAATTTATTTATGAAAAAAATCAGTGTCATTCTTCCATGGAATTTAATATTAAATTCATTCATTTTCTGATGTAATAACTAATCCTCTCAGCTCTTTGGGGGAGAAAGAAAGCAGATAGAAATGGTAGAAAACCCATTTTTTATTGTTCTAGGAGCTGTTCCCCACACGTAATTGCTTGCAAGTGCAGTTCTCAGCAGATCTTTGCCTCCCAATGAGGAGAACAAGATACTCCATTGCCTGGACTTTCAAGTGAGCTCAGTACAAGCAGCCACGTCAGTTTATTTCACTGCCATTAGTTTAATAACGGATGATGTAAGATCTGTGGCATGGGGCATTTCAGCTTCCACCTGCTATTTTAGGGTCATCTTTATCTTTCCCGGCAGGTGGGAGTTTTCTCACTTGAGTTCTCCTGCAGTTAATGAGGCTGGGCTGTGTCTCAAGCCTTTCCCTTCCCACCAGAACATCCCCCATCTCCCTCCTCACTCTCCTCCCATGGTCTGCAGGGTCAGCCTCCAGGCTCTGCTCTCTTCCCATCTGCTTTCTGGTTATTTTTTTCCATGTAGGCTTTCAGGAAGCATTCCAGTTTTGATCCATGGTGTCACATTTGTAACATGTGACACTAGGGTTTTCTATTTCATGATGACAGTCTCTTCACAGAATTTTGAGGATAGTGATCATGTTGCATATGATTTGTTTCAGAAGAAAGAAATATTTATAATATCTGCCTTTCATGATGTTACTTTCAGAGTCTTGGAGCTCCCAGAGGGCCCATAAAGTTTGACCCAGCAGAATTGTTTATGATTTTCTGAAATTCTCTCTCTCTCCCTCTTTCCCTCCTTTCCTTCTTCTCTCTTCTTCCCTCCTCTCCTTTTTCTTCTCCCTCACCCCACCTCACTGTGTGTGCCTATGTTTTTAGGCAAGTACTTTCCTCAGTACTCATTCAGACTGCCTGGCCAACCAGCTCCATGGCTTCCTCTCCTTTTGCCACTCCCAGTTTGGGGTTTACAAGTGTGTGCCATGGCTCCTGGCTTTTTATGTGGGTGCTGGGGACCAAACCTCAGGTCCTTACCCTTGTACAATACCCCCTTTACTGACTGAGCCATTTCTCCAGCTCTGTGGGAGTCAAGTTTTAAAAAATGCCTTGATGAAGGACATAGACACAGGGCAGTTAACTGCTGGGCAGGCCTATTGAGTGTTGTCACAGTCACTGTGAGTTCATGTGTGACTGTCCTGTTGTGTCCAGAAAACACTCTCCTGCAGTCATTTACATTACTGGCTCTTATTTTTTTTTTCTCCTGACTCTTCCTCAAAGATTTCTTGAGCTTTGGGGAGAGTTGTATGAGATGCATGTCCCATTTCTAGTCAAGCACTCTCAGTCTCTTACTCCGTGCGGGTTGACCAGTTGAAGGTCTCTGTGCCAGTCCCATTTACTGCACTATCTACTTCAAGAAGCTTCTCTGATAACGGTGAGACGTCCTGATCTATGGGTAGAGTCACCACCTATCATGCATTGCCTTATTTTGTCTCCAGGATTTTAAAATAGTATGTAAGGATGGTAAAAGTCTACCCAGATGTCTTGACAGATGTTGTATGTAATTGAATTTAGTGTTTGCTATAATTGATTTTGTATAAATAATACTGTCATTTGTGATGTAATCTTTTATTTGGCCTTATCCTACATGGATGCCACTGACAGATTCACTGCAGGTTTTTGAAATAACAAAATGATGGGATCACACAGGATGGAAGTTGATTTTCCCAAAGAAAGAAGTCTGAAGAGATGGCAGGAGTCAGGGGTGGGGAGCCCTGGGATAGGGAGTCCGAGGGTGGCTTCACCCAGGGTTGACGAAACTGGTCTCTCTGAAAGGAGCATGGAGACAAAGCCTCCCTGCTGATAGGCTTTTCCTAGAAACCACACAGTGCCCCCTTGCTCCTGTCTCCTGGCCAGAATATGGTTTCCCTGGCCACAGATGGATGGCAGAGAAGGGGGAAATTGTTGCTCTAAATCTGCATAGCTGCGTAACATTTAAACTTGTAGTTCCATCTCTAAGAGAGAAGGGGGGTACTGGGGCAGGTAGACTTTGCACCGTCTTCAAACTAAATTCTAGAAAAAGCTGAATGTCCTCACACTTTGGAGATGTGCCTTCCTTCCTTCCTTCCTTCCTTCCTTCCTTCCTTCCTTCCTTCCTTCCTTCTTCCCTCCCTCCCTCCCTCCCTTCCTTCCTTTCCAAATGAGCAGTGAAGAACTCCTGGAAAGCCATCTTTGTTATTCCTACAGTATCAGCACATCTTTATTCTCCTGTCAAGTCTGATCCTGTGGAGATAGGGAAGCTGAGATTTTCTTTTGAGTAGCTGGTAATTTGTTATGTCAAGATGTACAAACCTGTTTCTCTCTCATTGAACTAATCATTGAATCCCTTATTAATTCTACTGTGAGTCATAGGTAACTATTTATATGCATATTGATTTCTGAAAACATTTATCATATTGTAATTGGATATTTTTATTGCTTTTGTCTCGTTTAGAAACAGTTTTGGATAATGCTGTACATCTTTGATTTGTCTGTCCTTCACATAATTTATTTCTACACTCATTTCACCCAGGTGCTTTCTCCTTGTGCCATGGCTAGGGCTATTTGTGGGTATTAACATCATTTATTTACTTTTTAAAAGTATCAGTTATACACTTTCCTAGATACAGTTTTCAGATATTGTACCGTTTTATTTTTTCCTTAATTTTCTTTGTCAGCTCTGACAGCTTGTTAAATATTATTTTAGATTATCATCTCTTTCAGTTTGTGGTTTGAAATAATCTCCCGTTTTCAGAAGCGCCACAGGCTCATGCAAAGAGTTACTTCTGAGCCCCCAACAGCAAGCTGCAATACCTTGAGATGTATCTTCCTTACAAGTGCAGGCATTTTCCTGCATAAGAACAACGCTCCATCAATATCAAGAAGCTAACATGTAATACCAGACTGACCTTCAGGCACCAAACGTTTCAGATTTCACCAATGACTACAATATTGACAGTTATGGTCTATAACCAAGATTTACTCCTGCCCTTCATGTTGAAGGGCTGCTCTAAGTCTGCACATGCCTTCTAGCTGGAAATCTTCAGGTATCTTTTCTTGACTGTCCTATCCTAGACTCCTGTCGATTAAAACTGATTATCTTCTAGAACAGTCCTCAGTTTGCATTTGTCTAACAGATTCCAGTTTTGCAATTTGGACAAGAATGTCACCTAAGTGACAGTGTGTCCTTTCCATGTACCACCTCACAATAGCAGGTTGGAGTTTGTTCTATTTCTAAGGTTAATCTTGAATACCTGACTACTGAGATGCTGCCTGTGTCTGCACTGTAGAGTTGCCACTAATGGGAAGAGGGTGTTGCCAGACTCCCAAACTGCATTTCTGTTCAACTTTTGCCTACAAGTTTTAGCACCACTTGCTGTCGCCTGGATGGATTGTTACAATGATTTATGGATTGTTTTCCATGGATGGAAGAAACACTGTTCCTTGCTCCATTTACTCATATCAGCAGACACTTGTGGATAAATATATTATACCATTATTATTTTCCTTCCCAATTGTCAGGCTTGGCTGGTGGGGCCTTCACTTTAGTTTTTGTTTTATTGTGCCATAGTCTCACCAGTACTTTGAGCATCTCCTCTCTGTCTTGGACAGGAAGGTGTTTTTGCTCTATTTTGAAATGATTATGGACAGGGGGTAGATAGTTGGTCCAAAAACCACAGCTGAATTGTTAGTATTGAAAACATGTTTTGTGTATGTGTGCGTCTTTTAACTTATGTCCATATAAGCACTTATATTCATATAGCTAAACATATTCTTCCTCATTTATTGATTTATTTATTCATTTGGGACAGGTCTCCTTCTAGTTCAGTATGGTCTGGAACTCAAAGTAATCCACCTCGCCTCACTGCTTCAAGAGTTAGAATTGTATGCATATACCACCCTGGCCTTACACATACTTATTTAATAATAGCTGCCTTGTCAGTAAAGCATGGACACCTCTATTTCTCAGCCAAGATGATAGAGGCCCTGGGTGGTGGACCATTTAGGACCAAATCTCAGTATTCCCCACTCCAAAGCTAGTGCCTTTCCATGATTCTACCTTACCAAAGTGTAAATTCAAGAGCGTTTGGGGCTGTAGCCATGTGCTTATGCTCCAGGACCTAACTGGCAGATAGGGCAGAGGGACCAAGGAGAGTCACTGAGTTTTTCCGGAGTCACTGAGGGCAGCAGAAGGCAGAGCCATCTGGCCAGGGACTGGGTGTCTTCTGATGCTGTCACCAGGGGGCGCTGTTAGTCCATCGCTGAGAGTCTGGAGGCCACCGAGATGCCCTGGAGCTGCCCTTCCACCTGACTGCAGCATCCTGGCTGCAGAGCAAGAGCCATGCAGAGGGATGCACAGGGTCGGAGCACTGCCAAGGCAATAGCACACCAAGTGCCTTCTACTGTGCAGAGGTATCTCAGGGAAGCCTGACTGGGAAATGGACAAGTTTGAGCTTCCCAGACTATCCGCGTGGTGACCCTAAACCTAGAAGACTAGATAGGAGAGGCGAGAAGGACAAAGCAGAGGGCTTTCCCTCATCTGTAAGCCCGCAACCACCGGGTGCATGAAGGACATGTGACAACACCTGGACCAGAAGTGTGGGCTCTCAAGGATGCTCCCTCTGGCTCCCACTAATGGAACCTACACAGCTAGGTGTTTCAGACACTTTAATTTTCTTCTGAGAAGCAGAGCCAGGCAAGGAAGCTGAAGCTCAAAGCGCTGTTCCTATCTGAGGGATGGAGCAAGGCTTTGCAATGACCTGTGAATGCAGAGTTACTCCTGTGGGGACTCAGGGTCATCGGCAATCCTCTGGTGATACAGAGGGGAAACTGAGGTCTGTAGAGGGAGTTTCTGTGCTCCAACATCTCCCACACGGGACTACGAGTCTGAAGTACCTCGGCCTGAGCCAGTACTGGGTGTGGTGCTGGCTTTGGGCCGCTGCTTGCATCCCACTGTCCTCTGCCTTCTTTGGACCCCAATCTTGGAAGCTGGGGGAAGCATTTGGCCATCAGTGCCTTTTGTTAGGTTGTTTAAGTGGGATTCATTGACAGTACAGATAAAAGAGGTCGCTAAAAATGAAACAAGGGAGGGGGCTCATGAGGCTTTACGCTTAGCTATTGTTAGCTGATGGTTACAGGAAGTATAGTAATTTTTGTTCCTTTTGTTCTGGGGTGTACCCACGGGTAGGTCATCATGCTTAGACCCCACATGTATGGGCATGCCAGTAACAATAATTAGACTCGGTGGGTTATAAGAGAGGGCGGCTTATTGGGGAGGTTGAGAAGAGGATGGAGGCAGGAGTGGGAGCATACACAGTCAAGATAAATTGTATATGTGTGAGAAATTGTCAAATAATAAATAAAAAATGTTATTTAAAGTGAAGCTGCAGTGAAATAAAACAGAAGTCAGAATCAAGCATCTGCTAGACACTGCGAGAAGTCCTGGCCTGGACTCTGCTTGAAGGAAGGCTATCCAACTGTAGGTGCTAAGAAATACATTTATTTTTTTTTAACCCTGAAAATCAGCCTCTTGTCGTGGGGCCAGAGACTGTGGTGCCCCTTGTTGACAGTGCCATTGTTGAGGCCCGAAGCTATGACAGGCCTGTGTAAGGCAGACGGCGATGCTGGCTGAGCATAAATGTGATTGCTGCTGCAGCCCATTTTACTGGAATCATCTGGAATGGTCATTGCATCCTTAGCCTGGTTCTGTAAGGCCTCCTCATGAGTAGAAGGAATTTGGTCAAGCCCAAAGGGTAAGGTATAGCCGGGCCTTCTCTGTACCATGTGCCCCACAAAGAAAAAGAGTAGTACTCCCAGGAGGCCTTGGGAGCGCCCAGTGGGATGGCTCTGCAGGAGCACACAGATGGCTTCTCTATCATCACTTTCTCCCAGCTCCCTCATCACCTAATGTGACTTGTGTGGCTCCTGGGGACCGGCCCGTCATTCATAACAGCTGAACTTCCACTTGCAACGAGAGCGAGAAGAATAATTTAACAGTCACAAAAGGGAAGTGAACTTTATTGTTATCACTCTATGAAAATCTAGCTCCCATAGCCCACTTGAGATGGCTGCCTGCCTGGCCCACCGGTCCTCCAGTTCTCCACTGCCTGGGCACTGTTACCTGCTCCTCTTCTGAAGCACAGGTTGGAATACACTGTAGGGTGAATTCAGTTCCTTTGTCAGCTAATTAACTCTTAAAATAGACCCACCAGCTTCCGTTTCCAGGAAAGTAATTACTTGTTTTGGGTAACGCACCTATTTCTAATTCTGTGCCTTATTATTTTAGCTTACTGTGGGGAAAAAAAATCACACCTAGGGCAAGACAGAGTCTCAAGAGGGAAGCAGAAACACTATTCCAGGATAGGAGGCCATAGTGAGCAGGGCCCCTTGGAAATTGAGCACAACATAGGCCATAGTGACCAGGGCCCTCTGAGAGGGAATTTTTTAGGAATTCTGGCTTCTCTAAAATACCCACACCTCTGTGGCTTGTGTCTGCATTTAACCCAGATATACTCGCTAGTGACATCTGGAGACCACTGTCCAGTCCCTGCAGTTTAAGCCTGTCTTCTTGAAATGCTGCAAAGTCAAGGGTCCTTAAAGAGAGTTTTATGGCCCAGAAGCCCAAGGCACAGGGAGGTTAAGTGGTCAAGGCTCCAGTATGGTTTCTTTTCTTGGTTAGGTGATTGTGCTTGAATCTGATTTATATTGTCTTCCATGGCTTACCTTACTGTGGTTTCAGGATTGCAGAATTTAGAGATGGAGAGGAGCAGCAGAGCTGGACTGAAGTTTGATATAAATATATTTATACATCCCACATGTACTTTACATCTATCTGTCAACCTACCTATCTGTCTATCTATCTATATACTCTCCATACATACACACATATGCATGATATACATACAAATTCCACATATATATGATTTACAACATATATATGATGTTCACAAATACACATGATATATTATGTATACTCTCACCTACTTGTCATATATTCATAATACAATACCTATAAGCATAAGTAATGTATATACATATATATGCACATAAATATTATGTTATATTGGCCTCATCTGTCAATCCAGTATATCATCTATCTCCATATTTATCATCGAAATCTATCATCCCTCTATCTATAACTTACCTTTCCACCACCTGTATATACCTAACACCTATTTGTTTTATCTATCTATCATCTATCTATCTTATTTATCTATATTTTTCTCTCTCTATATCAGCTACTTATCTATCCATAATCTATCATCTATCTATGTACCTGTTTGTCATCTATCTGTCTGTCTGTCTGTCTATCTATCTATTAACCATCATCATCTTTCTATCAGACTCTTATAGCTTAAGGTATTTTCGCCAACTATACGTATTCAACTTCATCTTAAGTGACTCGGGTTTGAATTTCTTAGTGCCACACGTTTAAATCCTTGAGGTCAGATCCACTGCACATTTTGGTGGTCAATGGATCTGACTTTCTTTGAATCACTGGCTTTCATTGTGGGAGCTCGTTTTGATGTTGCCCATGACTCAAGAATTTGGGAGAGTGTTGTTTCCTGTAGCAGGGAGCGGCCACTATTGTCAAAGGAGCATGTATCAACAGCCAGTGCTGTGAAAGAGCTTAAACTTGCCATTTCATTAAGTTCATGACAAAGGAGGTATTCTACTTGTCATCGCCATGTCTTGGGCCAGGGAATCAATGCACAGACCGTAAGTGGACACAGTTGACGAGCAGAATGGTCAAGCTGAGCTGCTCTTTCAAGAGCTCTCTTAAAGCAGGTATTCCATAGACCATCTAATAACTTCACAGAAACTGCTTGCTGCGTCAGGTAAGAAAGATGATGAGCATTGAGAGGGGCCTTTTGTGTACACCAGATACACAATAGTTGTGACCCTGTCACCATAGGGGGCACTGTGTGCAATGCAATCTATTTTTCCTGAAGGCCTCAGATCAAGATGTTTAAAGAATATAGCTCACAGACAAATAAGCCCAACCCCCACAAAACAAACAACTTCAGACAGTTAGCACCCAGGAGGAAATAAGGGATGAAATGTTTTCAGAAGGGACCTTCTAAAGCAGTGGGAGGGCAGTCCAGAGGCAGTTACAGTCTGAGCTGTCTTATAAGACACTAGGGGGCTTTCTTTCAAATCTGTGCATGTCCAGGGAGGAGGCCTCCTCAGCTGGAGAACACTCAGAACCTGTAACAAGCAGGAGCAAAGGAAGCTGGCAGAGAGAGGAATTTGACTCCAGCACAGACTTCACAGAGCATCCTGCTGGCGGGTTCTTGCTGCCGCCACCACCGAGGAGTTCTGCTTTGCCTCTGGTTAAGCATGGCTTCACTGGAAGCCAAAGGAGGAGCCTCCTGTCAAAGGGCACCTCCAGCCTGGCAGAGAGGAAAGTTCCTTTCCAGCACAATGACACTGTCTCTCTGTTGCATTTATAATTTCAGAAGTGATTTATAGCTTCATTCATCTGAGAATCAAAAGTGGAATTCAATTAAACCAAAGACATTTGACTCTAATAAAACTCATTACTTTTCCTACGAAGCTACTGAACTGTATTCTCAGAGAATTCATTGGTGATGTGTACCCACGTGCCCATATCAGAAACCTGAGTCTTCTTCCTCACACAGTGCACTAAGCTTTACTCTTTTCTGCATCCTATACACCCCTTCAGTGTGTGTGTGTGTGTGTGTGTGTGTGTGTGTGTGTGTGTGTGCGTGTGTGCGTGTGTGTGTGTGTGTTGCTGTGATGCATGCATGTTGAGCCTGTACATGTGGAAGCCAAATGTTCATCTCAGGTTCTTATTTTTCTCAGGTTGGGCCTCCTACTGAATCTGTGCCTCATCAATCGGGTAGACTGTCTGGCCAATGAGCTGCAAGTATCCACCTCTCTGTTTCCCTACCCAGTGCTGTGGTTTTAGATGTGTTCCAGAATGCATGGCTATCACATGGTGCTGGCTTCTGAACTCCAGCCTTCCTGCTTGTAGAGTAGGAACCTTACAGATGAGCTGCCTCTGCAGCCTCTCCTTCCGCTGAGAGTCTGTAGCCCTGCTTATCCTCTGGCCCACCTTCTGTCCTCTGGTTCCGTATCCTTGTCCTTCCCCGGAGTCATCTAGGGCATGACGCTGGCTTACAGCTGGAGTACCCACTGTAGATCTGGGCAGCAGGTGCTCTTCACTACCCACCAGTAAAACCTGACCCATAATCTTACTCCAGATATGGCTGCTGTCTCAGCCAGGTCCTTCCCATCGTGTGTGAGAGAGACCTCCTTAACCCCACCTGCCTCCAGCTGCCAGTGCCCCTGGGATTTCCGATGGACTGTGGAGTAGTTGCCAGGCCTCTTTATGCTTTATGGGAATCCTAATGCGAAGGGAGCACTCTCCTGTGAAGACTGGAGTCTGGGAGCACTGCCTGGCTACTCTGCCAGGCATTCATTCATTACACCTTATCGTCTTAGGGAAGTCCATTTGGGACCAGCTAGTCTTGCTTTAAAGCTATTCTTGACGCGAGGCCAAACGGTTTCATTGAACAAGCTTTTATCCTAACAAAGATATATACTGGTTCTGGGTGTCTTGAGTATTTCAAAGGAACAATGACGTCACGCTAGGCCGCTGCTGATTTAGCAAACCCAGCGCTCCTAATAGATTTCCCCCAGCCGTTCCTTCTGTTAGACACTTGGTTTGCCTTTCAGAGCCGTCTTCCCGTTGATTACCAGCTCAGGCAGAGAGGAAGAGGAGAGGTCTAAACAATCCGTGAGTCACCCTTCTCAGTGCGCTGTGTTAACGAAGCTGGATGCCTTTCTCCTCCTGTCCCCCTTTGATGGAACCCATAGTTGCAGGATTGAGATTTACAGTTCAGGAATGAAGTGGAAAGCTTATTCTAAGCACTGGGCAAAATGCTGAAACCAAGCTCTTTTCACTGAAAAGCCTGTTGCTGCTCTTGTTTAGGCATCCACAGGCAAGAAACAAATCAGGACAGGGTAAGTATGCTTGGTTCCTGATTCCAATTTGTAGAAAGACTGTTGAAGTACCAAACAAGGCACACCAGTAACTGACCCACAGCGGCACCATGAAACTCAACAAATACATGAAAACATTGCCATTTACTTCAGGAAGGCTGTTTGTGGAGCATGAGCTGCCAGCTATTTGCAGGAATAGGGACCAGTAATACCTTGTAATTTGGTGGCTTTGACAGCTTGTTCTGATTGAGAGGGAATACCCAGGTCACCTCCCTGAGGCTCTTCTTAGTTTGCTAGTGTTGGTTTCCTGAAGCTATTGTTTAATTGGCCCAGTAGGAGTCCCACACTCTTGAGTAATTTCAGCATTGGGATAACTCAAGATTGAAACTGTTCAGGCAATCCTGGTGTTTTTTTAGAAGGTCAGAGCCTTTTGTTACCCCTGCAACAGTGCCCCTGGGTATGGCAGTCAGCGAAGAGGTGCAGCTCTTGTATGTTAAGATTTGGGCCTGGCTGGAGGTCTTCTCCAAACTGCCCTAATATCTGGGGTTGATCTTTAGGCTGGGTTGGGGCATCCTTGGAGGTGTTTGCAAGCACTGTTTTTGTGTCTCTGTTTCTCTTTTCCCGTGGTGCAGGCTCTCCTGGACATAAGAGTTCCAGACTCCTGCATCGTGTGATGGGGTCTTTATAGAGAAGAATCAGCAGAGCTTGGTAAAGCCTAAGGATGGATCACAAAGCCGTGTAGGTTTAGACAGGAAGGAAGAAGATGTGGGAGAGGGAGAGATGGGAGCTAAAGGCTAAGCAGTGGCAGGATGTATACTTCTTTGCATGTGGGATCACAATGCCCTTTGGCACCTTTCTCTCTTCTTTACCTCTTTCTCTTCCTCCTCAGGAGCATCTACTTTGTGTGCCTTAAGGCTTGGCCATGTAAAATGGAGAATCAGGAATAGCTTGTGCTTGGAATCTGGTACTCCATATAAAGCTTGAAGTTTCCCCTATCAGCTCATACTGATATTTCAGCGTGCTTAGAAAGCACATTCAATTAGCAATGTATCCAAAGCAGTGCCTATAATTCTGCAGCTGCATCACCTGTTAGTGTGCATGATCCTGGAAACCTCAGCCTTATTTTCTCATAATGAAATTCTCCTTTGTCCTGAGGTCCTAGAGCCTCCTGAGACAAAACTTCATGTTTCCTGAAATTACTGGCTAATTCTCTTGGATCAGAGGATATGTAGGTGACAGATACATGAGATTTGCTCAAATGTCTAGGAAAAAGAACCATGTAGAAGAGGATTATGAAAGAAACGTATTTATTCCCTCCTTGCTGTGTTCATTTTGAGTAGAATGCTGTTTAAATTTCCTATGGGTAGAAGTCCTAAGACAGAGCCCCTCCCATCTTTGTTTGTCTTATTCTGCTTGGAGACTGTCGTGGCTTCACACACCAGGCAAGCAAGAACAGTTGGCTGAGAGGACATTCCCGAGGCCACACTGCCAGAGCAAACTGTGAGAAGGCAATCAGAACTCCAAGAGCCATCGTTGTTGTTTCTGCTGTTCAGTCACATCCAAGACAACAGGAGTGGTTTGCATGTGAGAGCCACTGGACCATGGAGAACTGTCCTTAGGATTTGATGGTGAAGGGAGCTGAAGGAACCTGACAGATTCTCCGAAAGTCCTCTGAGCTTGGCCCTGTGAAAGGAAGGAGGGCGGACTATGATCAGAAGTGGGTCCACGCTGACAGGAAGACTGCTAGACATGCAGAGCCAGCAGAGGGTGAAGACATTTTTAAAAAGAACATGACTCAGTGGCTGCTTATGCTCACCTTTCTCCGTCCAAGTACTGACTTTCTCTGATCTCATCTGAAATCCTCAGGAGTGCAGAGTGAGCATTCACCTGTCCATCCTGGCACCTTCTCTATCTAGCCACCCACTGAGTACAAAATGCCTGCCTTTTCCCAGCCTGGGAAGTCCCCTGTGCCCTCAGCATGTTGGTGGTGGTGGGGGCAATGTTTTTCTGACTCCCCAGCCTATGGGCTGGAGGACAGACAGACTTACACATCTATTCCATAATGGAAATCATTCTTTTGCTTCTATCAAAGGGATAAGGGATTTGCTGCCTTCACCCTTTCTCTCCAAAGTGCATTTTCATCTAGGGTTTCTCCCTTCCCTACAAACACTTGTTATGTCTATTTTCTACTTTCCAGAGAGACGTTTTGCCTTGTTCCCTGCTAGGGGTGACACATCTGCTTCTCTGCTTGCTGTTATTCATTCACATAGCATTTTTCATGTACCCATGTACCCACGTAGCTCAGCAGTGTTCTGGGAACCAGGAGAAAGACAAGAAGGGACACAAGTCTCTGAAATCTTTCTTTTACTTCCCAGGGTATGGCCTACTATAGATGGTCTCTTTTCACAAAACTTTCCTGGGTTTACTATTTTTTTTTTTTCCTCCAGAATTTCTATCAGCTCATTTCTTTGTATGTTTTTCCTTTTTTTGAGACAGGGTCTCACTATGTAGCCCTGGCTGTTCTGGAACTTACTACATAGACCACGATGGACTTGAATTCTTAGAGATCCATCTGCCTCTGCCTCCAACATCCTGAAATTAAAGACATGTGTCACCATGCCTGAGTTTAATTTCTTTGTAAAATATTTGTTGTTATAAAATATAAAACATATGCATTGAAGTTCCTAGAAATGCAAATGTATATGCACACACACATATATACACACACCTATGTATGTATTATAAATCACCATGAAGTCAGCCGCTTGGAATTGCTGTCCATGTCAAGGCACAGCATATTGTCCGCACTCAGGACTTCTGAAGAGTTGCTTCCTGGGGCTCAAGAAAAGGCTCGGGTATTCAAAGTCTCTCGCTATGCAATTATGAGGATGAGAGTTTGGATCCTAGCACTCATATGACAAATGAGTGTGGTCCTGGCCATGTCTGTTGCAGAACTGGGGTGGGCAGAAGATCACTGGGCAGAGATAGCATACTTGCCAGGAAATTCAAACAACAAAGAACATGAGCTTGAGATTCAGGAAGAGACCCTGCCTCAAAGGAATGAGGTGGAGAATGAGAGGAGACCCACCACCCACACATACATGTTTTGTCACTATTGATTATAACACTCCCTTCTCCCAGAAAGAATCTGTGCCCATCACTACAGCATTAGCGGAGATAATATTGAACACTCCTTTTCTTTCGCTTACCGCTTTACTCTGTTTATACCCTTAAACAATTTATGTGGGTTCCTTTTAAATGTGTACGGGGGACAGAGTTTGAATCTGTGTGATTCTAACTCCTTCCTCTAGTGTCCTGCTGAACACCCAGTCTCCTGGCTCTATGAACTTGGAATTGGTCCATGGACTCACACTTCAAGGAGCATTGACTTTTTAGATCACAGATTTCTGGTTCCACTCGCAGTGTTTCTGATTTCGTTGGCTGGGGGTAAAACATGAGAATTTGTAGGTCTAGCAAATTCTGGGGCCGTCTTGGTGCTATCAAAAGGTAGCACAGGTTGAGCAGTACAGTTGCAAGGAATGGTGTTTTATTATGTGCACATGTGCAATTTAACAGGTCAGTCTCTAAAAATATTTTATCCTCCTCGTTTAACTGGCACGCAGAATGCAGACATGAACGTTGCTTGCATCTGCCTCCTGTTTCATATTTTATCTGTAATCTTGCAGGAGGATTTTGCTGGGTAAGAATTCTAGAGCGACAGGTTGCTGGTGTGCCTGCACATCTTGGCAGTATCATTCCAGAGTATTCTTTGCTGATTTCCCTTGCTCATCTCTTCTCCTTTAATATTTATCTCTTCATTTTCAGGAACAACATATTCACTACTTCTGTAGTTTTTTCCTTAAAATTATTTTTTCCTTCCAGTCTTTTCTACAGTAAGCAATATGATTCATGGTGTTTGTTCAAAGGGCACCCTCGAAAGGCACCTTCCATCCTCTTCTTGCTCTTGTCCCTTCCACAGCCGACAACCATACCCCATTGCTTCTGTTAACAGCAATTTCTTCTGTGTTGGGAACCTCTTTTATTCCACATAGTGCTGAGAACTTGACTTTAGTAGGTTGTTGATCTGCATCCTGAATAACTTCTGAATTCAACTTTATTAACCTTACTGCCCAAGACCTTTTCCAACCTGTAACCACTCATTTCTCTGGCTCAGAGTGTCACAGCCACACACGTCCGTCATCTCCAGTAGTGCAGGCTTAACTCTTCATGACCTCGCTGGTCACATGACCCTTGATTAAAGCCTTCCAGTAGTTCTCTCTTGCTGCCATAGAACAAAGCTTATCTGGACATGTTGTCCTGCCTGGTCCCTGTATTTCCTTTTGCTATGCATTGGAATGCCATTGGCATGGTCAGGTGGACATATCCCTCCTGGGATATAGTGGGCTATAGCCCACTTCCCAAATGTCGTTCTTCCTTGATGACCTGACTTCTGAGTTTCTACCTCCTTATAAAACCAAATTTAGCCTCAAATATTAATCCCCGTCGTGCTAGATTACACTATGTATCAGAAAGTGTCTACCCCATCCTTCCACTGTCCTTCACTGATTCTACCTCTATGGGTAGGGCACACTTTTCACCCCTGGAGTGTTTTGCATGGTCACATGACTTGCTTCTGCTGGTAGGATGAGAGTGGTAATGTCTCTTCATGGGTTTACAATGAGGGCTACAGAGGCCTGTGTGTTTCCACTCACTGCGCCTCTAGAGGAGGCTCAACCGTCCAGCATGAAGACATCATGGACTTGCTGTTTCCAGGAGAATGCCGAGATGTGGTGCTCCTGTGCCTTTAGCATAGAGCAGGCCCAGCCAGACCCAGATGAGCTGACCACAGCCACCCACTCATGCTGGGTGAGTTTTGTGTCACTGATACTTGATTTCTAATGATTTGCCTTTGTCATGCCATTGTCCACCCCCTATCTCTACTGTGCTCATATCTATATCGCCCCAATTATGTGATATTGTATTTTCATTATCGTATTATTGATCTCTTTGCTCTATATTCCTTGGGGGTAGATAATATATTGTGTTTATGTTTCTATGTCAGGGCTTATAATTGCATTGCATGTAATAGGTGTTTAAAATGCGTATTAAAAGAAAAAATGGACAACTTCCATTTCTAGCAGTGCTGACAATTAGATAACTTGAGAATTAGATAACTTTCCTACTAAAAAAAGAATCACTAAAATTTCCAGATTCAAAACGTTCTAGGGGACATTGTAGCAAGGAAGTACAAGCCTCAGAAACTAGAAACAAAGCAAAGAGTGAGAACCTAGGTGTGTCATCACACCAGTGAAGCCGGCCTTCTTTGGGAACCACAGGCATGTGCACAGAACCAAGCCTTCCCCCTTCTCTTTTTGTTACGCTTAAAAACATTACTTGGGAATTTCCTAATGTGTGTAATGAATTTTGTCCATGCCCCACATCTTTGCTTCTTCGCTTTCCAACTGGAACTCTCTTCCCAACAAAGCCCTTCCTACTTAATATCTTTTTTTTCTTTTCTGGATTCCAGTCACTTCTGTGGAAGGTCTCGGTACATTTCTTGCTCAACTCCATAGCTATTTCTCCTTGCTTCAAAGCCTTCCCTGATGAGCTCAAGCCCCCGCTCCAGAAGAAAATGAAGTATCCTCACATGCAGTTCCCTAAGAAACCCCACAGTTCTGTGAAATGCCACCTTTCTGGCCGATCCACCCTTGTGCATTACTCTTGTGACTCTGTTTTGTTTCTTCACACCCTACATGATAAGAACATGGTTCAGGAAGATACTTGCCCCTGCTTCAGACACTTGTGGCTTAGGCTTAGACTTTTTTTTTTCCTGGTTGCTTGATGATGTTAGGACTGACTCACTGGGGAAGGGTAGGCACCTGTATGGGGCAGTAAAACAGATGCAATATTGACTACAAAGTGGCAGGAAGCAGTGGGATACTCTAGTAACTCTTTGCCATCGTAGCTCAAGATGTAATTAAAAATTAGTGAGCACTCCAGTGAGATTTTTTTAAATGAAGTCTTACATATTTACAGGTAAATATATTTATCATAAGGTGTTACATAGTAAATGCATATATTTAATATGATAAATAGCAATATAACATAATAAATACATATATTTATCATTTTAAAACTGATATATTAAAATATGTATTTAACCACTTCATAATGAGCCCATTATCTAAAAACATAAAAGAAATTTTATAAAAGTAAATAAAAAAAGGGAACCTATAGTGAAGAAAGCTTTTTTTATGAGCCTTCTGTATCATTTTCTTCTCTTTCTGTAAATCTCTTTTAGGATCTCTTTTAACTGAAATCAACTGGATTTTGTATCTGGTTCTTCATTCTTCTTTTCGCTTTTCATTCATGTCACCTGGGAAAGGTCCTCTGCATCCTTTGCTTGGGAAATATAACCTCGTAGGTAATACAGTGTCATCAGGAGAATAGTTTTCAAATTCCTGACTGTTTGCAGAGTCCTAGGGATCCCCAGGGATTTCCCTTTATAAACTATTTGAGGTCACTGGGTGTTGGCTTGGGGCTGATGTGGTGAGTTGCTGGTCTTGTCAGAGTCTCAAAGAGAAGTTTCCTACACCCGCAGGGGCTGGTGGAGCTGACTGGGCACTCTGTGCATCTGGATGGGGAGGAGGGAGTTGAAAACAGGAAACAGGCTTTGGTGTTAGAGTGGCCTCACTCGGGCTGATTTGATTTGTGTTTGCTAGTGTCTGTGGAGTAAATTATGTCTTTCTCTCTAGGGACAAAAGTGGGACAGAGAGCAGGCAATTTAGAAGAATCATTGGCTATAAGGTCCTTTGGAAAATAGGGGCTCCAGGTAAGTGGGATGATGGTTCAAATGGGATTATCCCAGTTAGAGTCAGAGAGCTCACCGCCCGGAGGATTACCTGTTTTGTTAGCAGGTAGAACTTCGTCTTCTCTGGGTCATGACACACTGATGCCCAGTGGAGGCTTCGCCTTTCCTTTCATGCAGCCGCACACTCTGTGTGTCCCCAGCCCTCCCATAAAATTGCAGAGCAAATTTAGAAGGCTGTCTGGTTAGATGATCTTGGTCCCTCCTGCTGGCCATATTCTGAGTGTCTGTAAAGCACAGCTCAGGTGCAGTGGATCCAGGCCACTTTCCCTGGTCTGGAAACCCTTCCTGATTCCTTGAGGACCACCCCTGGGCTCTGGGCGGGAGGTGAGCTGCTCTCCTACTGCAAGGCATGATGTGCTGATTGTCCAAGAGCTGGATTCCTTCAGACTGTTTCCTTTTCCTGCCTGAGAGCAGGGGGAAGCTCCAAACAAGTGGTCCTTTTAGATCAGATCATCAGTGAGACTGTTCTGGAACCATTTCCTTCACAGAAAGCTGAAATCCGAGCTTTGGCAGCTACCAAAAAGCAGAAGTCTGAAAGCAAGCTGAAACACTGTCAGTGTCATTTCTAGAATGTCACTCTCTCTTGCTCCATCACTAACAGAAGACTTAAAATTATTTTCATTTTAAAGAAAGTGTTTTGTCATATATCAGATGCTCCTGTGACTCCTAGCTTTTCTTTTCCTAGAGAAAACAGAGGTAGATACAAAGATAGAAGCATGCAATGAACAATATGCAGCCATGCCTTGGTATAGGTCAGGAATTGCTTTGAGGACTCCTGTGAACATCCCTTACTTCATATGACGTCGTCATACTCACCTAAAACCCACCTTTATGCATCTTTCTGGATATAATTCTAATAAGTTGTAAATAACAATTACACCATATTGTTTAGGGAATAGTGACAAAGGAAAATAGTTCCCATGCTCATCTCAACCCTACTTTTTTTTTTTTTTTAACTTTAAGCTCATCTCAAACTCACTATGTAACCACAGATGACCCTGAACTCTGATCTTGTGCTGCAATCATACATGTGTGCCACCCTGCCTAACTCATGCCCTGCCGGGGAATTGAACTGAGGGCTTCCTGTATGCTTTCAATCCTACCACTGACCTAGCCCCATCCTTTCTAATTTTAATTCCAGGATGGTTTAAACTTTAATGGTGGGTACAGAGAGCTGTCTCTGTGTCTGCATTTTCCTGGTCCAGGCAGCCGGACATTCCACATGGAAGCTGGCAAGAAGATTAATCACTATTAGTTTATTCATATACACATCTGTTGGCTTTGTTTTACTGGGCAGGCCATGGAAACAATGGGGTCCACTTTTCTTCATTAATTTGTTACGTGAATTTTGAAGGCAATCATCTGGCCATGAGTATGTGGGGTGTGACACGCATGTATTCACCTGTGTACTTACATGTTATGATGGTTGCACCATGATTCAGTTAACATCAGGAGGAGAACTGCTCTCTCTGGACTCCAAAACTACTTGTGAACAAAACTCCATCTCTTCTGCCTCATCCTTCAGTATTTGAGATCTTCCCAAGCTTCCCATGTCATGGATTATGTTTCAAGAAAGGCATCAAACATGATCACTTTGTTCTCAAATCTCTATCAGAATTAATTATTTATTGAGTGACAGCTCTGATTCATTATTTAAAAAATCCAAGCATGAGTCTGAAGACATATTTGAGTAGAAAATATAACATTATTTAATTTACATGATTTAGGAAATTTGTCCAGTTCAGCAAGGAGATAAATCACAGAAGCAGCCTTGGCTTTTCAGAGGCTGAACATTTCCTGTTCCTGTCAAAACATTTTTTTTTCAGGATTTTTTGGATATCAAGGATAAGTTCAACCTTATTTAATGAGATTTTTCTTAACTACATGTATTCATATTCATTTTTAGTAAATAGCCCATAAAATAGTCTTTTATAACATCAAAATTTCTTGAATTGAAATGAAAATTAAATTCACATTAACCAATTCTAGTAGAAATTATTTTATATTACTAGTTATTTTTATTAATTCTTTGATAACTTTATACCGTGTATTTTGATCACATTTCCCTCAACTTCCCCTCCAACCTGCCACAACTTCCCCCAGATACACCCCATTTCCCTACTCCCCAACTTAGAGTCCTCTTTGTTTATTCATTAAATAACATGTCCAGTCCAGTCTGTACCGTCTTCATGCTTCTGCCTGTCAGGCCATCCGCTGGCTTGTGATCAGCATCCCAGAGGTCACACCCTTAAAAGCTGACTGCCCCCTCCCCAGAAGCTACGAACTATCAACAGCCCCTTAGCTCATAGTTAGGGTGGGTACTGTGAGCGCCTTGCTACCCATGCTATAATGTTGACTGCCTTGACCTTCGACACGTCTGATGCAGGCAGCTTCAGCTGGTGTGAGTTCATGAGTGCAATGGTCCTATTAAGTCAAGAAGATACTGTCCCACTTGGATCCTCCTCACGTTTTGATCTTAAGATCTTTCTGCTTCCTCTTTCATCATGACCCCTCAAACTTTGATGGGAAGGAGGACTTCTGTCCACTTATCAGAATATTCTTTTCTGAGTCCTGTAGGCTATTCAACCATAATTCTTGGCTAGATTTCCCTTACTTAGCATGCGTTTCCTTCTGTGGACCCGGGCTTAAGTGCAGCTGAAAAGGATTGCTTCCTCCTATAACATTCATGGCATTTTTGCACCATTTGGTACACCTTGCCATGTTAGTTGTTGTAATTCACAGGGTACACATCTGGGTGTGACTGTTGATGACCTTTCTTTTCCAGAAGCCTGTTTAACACCTTAGGTACTGTAAAATCTAATTAGCAGGCAGGAAGCTTTTTTGGTTAGCACCAACTTGATTTCTCCATGTCCTATGACTATATATGGTGTCTTTACAATAGGGCACTTCCATGAAGTTCTAGAATGTAATCAAGAGGAATGGCAATAACCTGGCTTGTTTGAGCATCCGTGGAACATTTCTAGCCAACGGTGTGAGGAGATGTGTTCTACAGTTGACATTGGGCTTACTCTTTGGAAACATATATGGATTCCAATTGCTCTATGCGGTAACTCTAAACACTTTTATATGAAAACACACACACACAATGTTTATAAAATATTAGGTTTCCATATGTTTTTTTCAAACATCTCTAGTGTTAATGACCCTCCTCCTCACCTCCTCTTCTTCCCTACCCTCCAACATCGCTACATACTTAAACTCTCTACATTAATTACCATCCACTGAGCAAAAACTTCTCTGATGAAATTTATAGGACACACTAATTTATTTGTAGGTAGATTTCCTTTCATGTCACTTGTATTCTAATACCACCCTCACTTAACATCTTTCTTCTCCCGCTACACCAAGGACCCCTTTCTAGTTTCTTGTATTCTGAAGGAACTGCAAATTAAACAAGCCTTCATGAGTGTCATTACTATCTTGGGATATTAGTGTTCAGCCTTTCCAGTGACTTTTGATAGTAATCATCAAGTGCATGCAATTTTTTTTTATATTTGACATGAGCAGGAATTTTCCATTGTATTCTTAATCTTCACAAGTATTTCGATGCCTAAATACAGTCCTAAAATGGATTACAATCAACCCATTATTTTGAATATTTACTTTTCCAGAACTGTGTGCTTCTAAAATCATATGACTATGAATATATTGCTGTTAGCATATTTTCAGCATTTACAGCTTTAGAAGAACAGCTATGTGAAAGGATCTGATGCTGCTTAAAGATTATCTACATCACTTCCAAATGGCAACCAGCAGTGCGGACCTCATGTCAGCTGTACACTTTCCCAGACCTCACATTGGTAGCAAGTAGAATAGTGAGCTGGTGTTCTGTGCTTTCATTGCTCCTTTATTTTCGAAGAACCAGTCTCTTCTTGCTAACTGTTTAGCGCTTACATAGTTAAACAGAATATATGCCTGGTAAACTGCCTTTGCTCTTTTCACCCTCAGAGCCAGAGTCCAGAGCATGGAGCACTCTGGTACCACTGGAAAAACAAATGGCAAATGTTTATTGTTTCGTGAATTGTCCCTATCCATTTATTGGCGGAAGGATGCTTCTGATCAATATTAATCTAATGGCTAAAGGTAATATTGTAACTGTGTATGTGGGTCTTAAGGGTGTTTAGAGATACTAAAGGAAAATCTCTTTATTAGCGGGATCATGTGCTGTTTTCACAGAAATTCAAGCCTAGGACTAGAACATGAATAGATAAAAGACACAATCTCCCTTTTACAGACCTGTGATCCAAATCTTTGATGTTTCAAAACATTGTTTGGATGGATTCAGTTTTGTAATTAGAACAGTTTCAAATGTTTAGATTTTTAATTATAGATGCATAGAGCTGCATGGCTACAAGGGATTATCACCTGTTTATACACACATTGCTCAGTGCTCCCACGGCTTCAGCCTTCGGGGAACTCTGGGACATGAGATACTCCTGGAAAGTTTCACATAATCTCAGCCAGCACACCAGAAACACCATAGTCATCGGATCATTACCATGGCTTAAGGGCAACTTGTTCCTTCTCCAAAGCAACTTAGGGGAAGAAGGGCTTGTGTGACTTACACTTCCATGCAACAGTCCATCACTGAGGGAAGTCAAAGTGGATATTCAAGCAGGAACCTGAATCAGAAAACACCCTTGAGGAGCACTGCTTGCTGGCTCATGCACAGGCTCATGCCTAGCTGCTTTCTTATGCATCCCATGGTTCCCTGCCCAGGGAATGGTGCTCACAGTGGGCTAGGCCCTTCTACACCAATGAATCATTAAGACAATCCATTGTGGACATACCCACAGATCACACTTCTCTGGGGAATCTCTCACTTTAGACTGCCTTCTGAGGTGACTTGAGGCTGTGTTGACAGTTAAAGCTAACTAGAAATGGTATCTATCTACTCAACGAGAATTCTTGGGTTTCTTCTCACTGTACCTTTTGCTGGTCTTGCCGGTGGTTCATGGAGACCTCTAAGACTCCATGTAAATCTATAATTACTTAGGTTATTGTCAAACTACATCTAATCTATCAGCACCCCTACATCATTTGTTGGGCTTCATAAGAATCAAGGCAGCCATGGTTATAGACCAGGCATACAGTGTGAGGTGGGCCTGTAATGTGAGGTGGGCCTGTAATGTGAGGTGGGCCTGTACTGTCATATGAGCCTATAGTGTCACTTGAGCTCACCTTCCCTTGTGTTTTCCTACTTCTTCTCCAATACAGTATACATATGTCCAGGGATGACATGAACATTAAAATTAAATTTTTTAAATCTGTTTTTTGAGATTATAACATGATTTACATAATTTTCCCTCTTTTAGTGTGAGTTGTTAGGAGTATGTGTGTGGGTGTATGTGTGTGGATGTGTGTGTGTTTCCAGAGCTGACCATTTGGTATTAGATGACAAATTCAATTAGAATGCTCTTCCCTGAAGAAGATGATTTCTCCTGTTCTCAGCATTCCTTAGCTGCCTGTTCTTTGTGTAGGGCTGAAGCCTCCTGCGCTTTCCGTGTCCACACTGATGGGTCTACTGGTGTCACCTTGTTCACATGTAGGCAGACAGGTTGCTGGACTCTGTGAGAGGGACTTCTGACATTCCTAGGAGATGAATCTCACAGCAAGCTCCCTGTCCTCTGGCTCTTACAATCTTCCTGCCCCCTCTTACAAAGTGATTCCTGAGCCTTAGGTGTAGAAGTCGTACTGCAGACGTACCAGCTGGGACTTGGCTCTGCAAAGCAACTTCTGCTTTTCTGTTACCATAATTTGAGAAAATATAGGCACAATGGCACAGCCCTGGCCTGCCTATGTAATTGGCCTATGTAATTGGCCTGGCATTTACAAAGCCTAACAGAGACCAACTGAGTTGTCTCTGGTTTTATTTACTCATATTTTCTAATCTTCCCTCTTCCATTTTCTTCTTCCAGTTCCCTCTCTCTGCCTTTCATTGATGGTTACCCCCCCACTCACTTTCCTTCTTCTCTTCTTCCCCCTTTCTCTGCCTTCCCACATCCCTCTCCTCTATAATTTTTTGTTGTTGTTGTTTGTTTGTTTTAAGGCAAAGGCAAGAGTGTCCATGGAAATACTTAGTCCTCAACTCAGTTAGCTTCTTGACAAATATGCCAGCATGGAATTGCTGAGAACAGCCCATCAACCTTGAAGTTGCGTGGTACGTTAGCCTGAGTGTGGCGCTTACTTCTGTAAGCTGTAAACGGAAAGCAACATTGACTCGGCCTTTCGAATCACAGGTTCTTGCAAGAGTACATGTGGAGGCCCACATTTTATGTCTGTTACCTTTCTAATTCTCTTCACTTTATTTATTGAGGCTAACTCTTTCCTTGAACTAGGGGCTACTGATTTGGCTAGTCCAGGCAGCCAGCTGGCCAGTGGATCCATCCCCCATCTCTGCGTCTTGAGTGCTGGCATTGCAGAGGGCTGCCACACCTGCCTGGCTTTTAGGTGGGTTCTGGGAAATCTGTATTCTAATCTTCATACTTGCACAACAAGCAATTGACCCACTGAGGCATCTCACTAGCCTTGTAGGATTTATTTTAGAAAAAGAAATACCTGTAGATCATTCAACCCCCACCTTCAAAAGAGTTGTCCAGTCACCAAGTTTATCTGTAGTAACAAACTAACTGCTTATACAGATTTGAAGTTCAAATTCGTCCTATCTTCTGGAAATGAGAAGGCTTGGCACTGCTTCCTTAGGACAGTCAGTGGAATATTCTAGATGTTCTAAGCAAGTCAGCATTTCTCATTCTACCAGAATCAGTTTTCTACCCCAGTCATTGCTTCTAGGAATGTTATGATTGCTAAGTTTTTAACTTCTGTGTGTGGAATGCCTGCTCCTCAGAATATAAATTCATTTTATGGCAGAACAAATTAGAGTATTAAGAAGAGTTGAAATTGGACTTGCTCTTGAAAGCCTATAAGCACATTTGTGTCATCTATATACTCTGAAAACCCTGGCTTTCCTAAGTGACCTTATACTCTTTTTGAAGCTGACCATCTAAGACTCAGTATTAGACTAGGCCTTAGGTTAATCCCTTTGGGAGAATTATTCTCCAATAAGCTGAAAAAATACTGAAGGATCAGTGAAGTTATTTCTTTGTTTATTTTTGAGCTGGGGCAATTCTCTGGAGAGAAGGTAATTTTCCTGTATATCTTCTTTTTTGTCACTTGCCATCTTATATGCGTTAACTCTGTGATGTTAAATATTTATCATTTAATACAAGAAAGTAATAATAGAAATGGTCTCACTTTCCCAAGCCGTGTTCCCTCTCCAGGGTAATTACTTTTGATGACTGCTGGAGGGTACATCTTCCCAGGGAGAGCTGTGTTGGCTGGAGAGAGAATTGCCAAGATGGCTCATGCTTTTCTGTGTGTGTCCCCAGAGCCCTTGTGGAAATAGTATATTGTAAGCAAAGACAAAATGAAATTTTAAATCACAAATCCTTTCATTAGGAGATAAGTCTGCATAGAGGCATGGGGAGGGAAGGGAAGGCTTACAGTCTTTATTGGCAGCACAATAAGATACTTGCTCCTTCAACTAGCTAAATTTATCTGCACAAGACATGGCCTTTCCAGTAAGGCGAAGCACAGGGCCTTACCAAAGGACATCACCAAAGCTGGAATATCCAGGAGGACAAGCATGTATAAGATTCATGGGTGGTGGGCAAACCCAGGAGTCTCGGGCCCTCTCCTCTCCATGTATAAAACATGGATACTTGCTGGGGATGTAGCTCAGGTGGCAAAGCACTTGCTTAGCTTGCACAAAGCCCTGTGTTTGGCCTCAGCAACACAGTAAGCAAACGCAGTAGTGTGTGCTGGTGACCACAGTATTGGGAAGAGATAGAAACAAGAAGATGAGACGTGAAAGCACACCCTCAACTACATAGTGAGTTCAGGGTCAGCCTGTGCTGCATGAGGCCGTTGAAGTAAACAAGCAAAAAATGCAACACAAAAAGGATGGATGTTTGTTTGGCTTGAATGTGTCTTCCGAGCGCCTGTATCAGAAACCTAATCCCCGCATTGGTTTGTTAATAGGATTTTGCCAAAGCTCAGCGTGATTCTGAGTCAGTGAGTCTACAACGGGTCAGGGATGCAGAGGTCTTTAATGGATTTCCAGGTGACTGTGGATTCTGTTTGAGTGCAAGGAGCAAGGCCTTGTCACTGTTGATCTCTAGGCTTTGGCATACGGCTTGTTTTTGTTTAGTGAACACTGATACTGGATACCTTTATTTGTGGTCTTATTAATGGGAAACGTGATGTTTACATGAACCTTTCAGGCCTACACAGGTGAGATGCACAGCTCATGTTTAATACTTTTTCTATATTTCCTCTCAGGGCTGACTCCTACAGCTCCTCATCTCATACCAACAATAACAACACCAACCGTTCCCAGAGTGACTACTATTTGCTGAGCTCTCTCTTAAGCACAGCACACATGTTATTTTTCACACACAGAATAGTTTAGAAAGGGAACACACCACTTAAAACAAGGTATAAACAAACACCAAAGCACAATATGACTTAAAAACACAGACGTTTCATTTCTTGCACATGGAGCCTTGTCAGTTATTTATGAGTGGCTTTTTTGAAGAAGTGACTCAGGGATCCTGGCTCCTGCCACCTTTAAGCAGATTCAGAGTTACTGTACTTGTTTCCATGGTGTGGGTGGGAAGGAAATGAGCATGGGGAGTCAAGCGGGTGACATTCGTCCTCCTGTTCCATTTCCTTTGGCTGTTACTCAGGCACATGGCCTTTCTTAACCAATAAGGAAGTTAGAAAATGTGGCTTAGTCACATTCCTAGAAAAGGGAAGTGGTTAGGTGTACAATGTGTGAGTGACGAGCCGAAGTATCTGAACTTGCTTTTCTTTTCCCGTTGCTACCAAGGACTCACTAATAATTCTTTTGTGCTCCAAGGCATGGGGGAAAGAAACTCAGAAACAGTGGTCTGTTGTGGGGAAACGACTAGACACGTGATTCATGACCTGGCTGCCAAGCTGCGAGTCTTTCTTACAAGGTGGAGGGGGAATGGGAACACAGCCCTACAGTTCACTGTGACCAGGTCAGGACTATGGAATTATTACCGAGGGATATAAGGGTTCTTAGAAGCGTTGGGTATAGTGGACTAGAATACATATTAAACATGGCATCAATGGACCTATCTGTATGTTATCAATATTATTTCGATTTCCCCAATAAGGCTTGTAGCCACTTTGAGTCAATTCTGAATAATTACAATGACAGAATGTTATAAATATTCCCTAATAAGTTAGGCCAATCTCTTCGACCCTTTGCACAATAGGATAGTCAGTACAACCATGGCCATACACCCTGGAACCAAGCGACCTTGCTCTCCATCGTTACACTCCCTATTTGTGGCATAAGCCGTAAATCACTGTGTGGTTATCATCTCTCTCCCCTCCTGTTGTCTCTGCAGGGGATGATGATGGCAGCTGCTTCATCAGCCAGATGAAAATAAATTGAGTTAATACCACAGCAATGCCTGGTGCACTGTGAGAGCGACTCCAGTCCTTTCCATACATGGGTGGGTGACTCCTCACCCATGAATCTTTGCCCACCTTCATCCTGCCCTTTCCTCTGCATCTGCTTTCCTCATTTCCTTAAGCCTCTTTCAGGGCAGTCTTCTTTTCCCTGTCTTGGCTGCCTTCAGCTTTGGAACTTTTGTGGCTCAGTCTTAGCAGGGCCTCTTCTTTTCTGGGCATACTTTACTGCAGAGACAGACTTGAGATAGTTAAAGACTTCAGTCCACTTGTTCAATCTTAAAAATCAATGCTCAAGTCTTGACATGTAGTGCAGGCTTATCATGGTTTTTCACAGCACCACAGGTGTGAAAGTTTAAACAGCACCTGCATGAAACATTAACAAAGATCACAGCAAGTCTACAGCTGCTTGTCTTCAGATACCAGCTTTGCTTCCAAGAGATTTGTGGGCACAGTTCCCCTTTCATTTGATTTCTTTTGGAGTGCAGTGTGCCCATGACCTTGGAGACACACCCCACTGCTGTTTTATTTAGTGATGAGGCTCTTTGAACAGGCATGTATCCTTAGGATCCTGGGAACGAAGGATTGCTCTCATGCACAGCTTTGTCTGGTAGCATGATTACTTTCATGTAACAGAAGATAAAGAGGGTGATGTGGCAATAGACTAGCCCGCACTCTGTGGACTGGGAAGTGTCTTTCAAGCATCTCAGATACTATGTACTTTCAAGAATCTTTCCAACAAATGTTTCCCAGACCTTGTAATGCATCATACATTTCTCATTGCCTTTCACCTTATTTTCAAGTGTCACCATTAAATGCATAACAGATAAGAGACTTATTGTGTCTGTAAATTGCAATGATTGTAAATGTGTTTCCTTTAAAGCTGATGTCTTGAAACTGAAAGGGCAATGTGAAAGGATTATGATTCTGGCTTTCAGAGGCATCTAACTCCTGAGTACTCCTTTATAAATACCCAGTTCCATATATGAAAATTTACCCTCTTCTCCTGCCTCCTTTTCTATCTCTCTGCATTCTTTCCCTCTAGAGGATGCAGCAAGGAGGCCCCATCTTAGAAGTAAGGATGAGACCACCCTGGAGGTGCCTCAGTGGTGGACTTCTGGCATCCAGAACTGTGGAAGACACATTTCTGTCCTTGGTCCACTCCCAGTAGTTTTAAAACAGCAGCGCACAGACTGAGACATACATAGTGTACATTCAGGAAATCGGAGTGAGGTTTCTCAGCTCCCCAAAGTTGGTTTGAAATCTTTGAGGACCCACAGTATGTCAGCCACATGCTTCCACTGCCCTACTCCAGCCCCCTCACTCAGGGAGGTTGTTTGGCAGAGATGGACAGCTTTCTTTTTATTGCTAATGGTTCACCATGGTGCCAGGAATGGAAAGGGGAATGGTGCCTGTCAGTGATGGACAGGGTGGAAATGCTTATCTTTCAGCTGGGGCTTTGAAAATCTGAGTTCACAAAACTCTTGAGGGTGGTAGAAATGAAGTATTAGAAAAAGAGGAAATGTTTGATGACAGGGACCCACAAACTAAAATGGGTGGTGTGACTTTAAATGGCAAAAGTTGTGCTCAGAAGTTTATTAATATAATTTTTTATTTATTACAATTTATTCACTTTGTATCCCAGCTGTAGCTCAACCCTAGTTCCCTCCCAATCTCAGCCTTCCTCCCTTTCTCATTTCTTCCCATGCCCCTTCTCCAGTCCACTGATAGGGGAGGTCCTCCTCCCCTTCCATGCAACCCTAGCCTATCAGGTCTCATTAGGACTGGCTTTCATAGTTTTCCTCTGTGGCCTGGTAGGGCTGCTCCCCCTCAGGGGGAGGTAATCAAAGAGCCAGTCACTGAGTTCATGTAAGAGACAGACCCTGTTCCACTTATTAGGAAAACCGTTTGGAGACTGAGCTGCCATGGGCTACCTGTGTGCAGGGTTATCTCCATGAATGGTCTTTGGTTGGAGTATCAGTCTCAGAAAAGACCCCTGGGCTCAAAGTTTTTGGTTTTGTTGTTCTCCTTGTGGAGCTCCAGAACCTTCCAGGTCTTTCTATCTCCTCCTTTTTTCATAAGATTCCCTGCAATCTGCCCAAAGTTTGGCTATGAGTCCCAGCATCTGCTTTAATATGCTGCTGGGTAGTGTCTTTCAGAGGCCCTCTGTGGTAGGCTCCTGTCTTGTTCTTTGTTTTCATCTTCTTCTGATGCCTATCCTGTTTGCCTTTCTGAATGATGATTTAACATCTTACCCAGGGTCCTCCCTCTTGCTTAGCTTCTTTCTTTTTCTTTCTTTCTTTCTTTCTTTCTTTCTTTCTTTCTTTCTTTCTTTCTTTCTTTCTTTCTTTCTTTCTTTTGTTTACAGATTTTAGTATGATTATCCTATATTATATGCCTAATATCCACTTAGTATATACCATGTGTGTCCTTCTGCTTCTGGGATACCTCACTCAGGATGATCTTTTCTAGTTCCCACCATTTGCCTGCAAATTTTGTGATTTTCTTGTTTTGAATTGCTGAGTAGTATTCTATTGTGTAAATGTACGATAATTTCTGTATCCATTCCTCAGTTGAGGGTCATTTGGGTTGTTTCCGGGTTCTGGCTATTACGAATACAGCTACTACGAACATGGCTGAGCATATGTTCATGTTGTATGCTTGAGCATCTTTTGGATATATGCCTAAGGGTGGTATAGCAGCATCTTGAGGTAGCACTATTCCTAATTGTGTGAGAAAGTGCCAACAGCACAGGCTCTAAGATCAACAATCAATAAATGGGACCTCATGAAACTGAAAACTTTCTGTAAAGCAAAGGATACTGTCGTCAGAACAAAACAACAGCCTACAGGTTGGGAAAGATCTTCACCAACCCAATATCTGACAGAGGGCTAACATCCAGAATATTTACAGAACTCAAGAAGTTAAACAGCAACAAATCAAGTAATCCAATGAAAAAATGGGGTACAGAGCTAAGCAGAATTCTCAGTAGAGGAATACTGAATGGCAGAGAAACACTTTAAGAAATGCCCAACATCCTTAGTCATCAGGAAATGCAAATCGAAACAACCCTGGGATTTCACCTTATACCCATTAGAATGGTTAAGTTCAAGAACTCAACTGATGGCAGCTTGGTATCCAAGTGTGTTCCCTAGTAAGGTAAACAGGGACTTGTACTCAGTGGTTGGCTCTTTGTTCACCCCCAGAGGAGGACAGTGTAGCCAGTCCTGATGAGATCTGATAGGCTAGGGTCAGATGGAAGGGGAGGAGGTCCTCCCCTACCAGTGCACTTGGAGAGGTGCAGAGAGGAGATGTGGGAGGGAGGGAGAGAGTGAGGGAAGGGCCTACGGATGGGATGCAAAGTGAATAAACTGTAATTAATATAAAAATGTAATAAAAAAAGAACTCAAGTGTCAATACATGCTTGAGAGAATGCGGAGAAAGGGGAACCCTCCTCCATTGCTGGTAGGAATATAAACTTGTTCAGCCTCTTTGGAAATCAATCTGCTGCTTTCTCAGAAATTATTATTTATTCTTTTTAACTTTTTTGTTTTTTGAATTTGTGAGAACTAAGAACAAAGGAGAACTTTAAAAATTTACAATATTGGTTTTATGTTATGGTAGTAAATTATCAAAGCTTAAAAGTAGAGAATTATTTTGTTTAATAATTGGCAACTGTATCACATAAACCCACACAGCATAACTAGAATGAATGATTTCAGAATTATTGTCTGATTGAGATGTTCTTTTATTAAGTCAAGTGAATTCATTGTGCAAGCTTAGCCATTTACCTTTTTTTGGTGACTGAAGTGGAAAAATAATTATTTTATTTCCATGTTCTGATTTGTTTAGTTTTTAAATGGTGAAAATGGTGAGTTAGGAATGAGAATAAATATTTAAAATGTCTTAAGATATATTTTTAATGCTTTAAAAATTGGAGAAAAATCTGACTCCAGGTATCTGCATCGCCTGTGTGATGAAATCAGAATCCTGACAACCCAGAAGCAACCGTGGGTATCAGAGCCTCATTTGGTAAATGCATTTGTGCATTTTGCTGACACTGTGCATTCCCAGTGTTCGGGAGGCATATCACCTCAATTACCACGCAAAACTCCATTTAAAAAATGTTCTTAAATTTACTCTTTGAAATTTCACGCACGCATAGAATGGATTTTGATCATGAGAGCTTCCCATTTCCCACAAACTCTTACCAGACCCTCCACACCTCCTTTGCAACGTCATGTTCTTTGTGCTTAACCCACCGAGTCTGGTTAGCGCTGTGACTATGTGCATGGGTGTAGGGTCATCTATTGGAACACGAATGACCTTCCAGAACTCCATCCCTGATGAAAACTGGCTCTCCCTCCTCAAATAGTCGCCCGCTGCCAACAGCTTCTCAGCTAAGGGTGGAGCTTCATAAAGCCACACTCTGTAGGCGCTGGTTTTTCAAACGTTACTTTAATTGGGGTTTCCTTAAAGCTTATACCTCCCGTTCCAACTCTCCAACCCCAGGTAGGGGAAAAAGAAGGTTGTAAGGGAAAAGGGATGTAGCCCTCTTTATTTCTTCCTGCTGGGTAGGGTTGTAAGATTCCTTTGGGGCAACAGGAGAACCAGTATCCATCGTCAGGAAATCTAGAGGTCTAGGTAACCAGCAAGCCAGCAAGAGCAGCAAGCAGTCCTCCTCCGACTCCTCCAAGCTGCCGGGGGGTGGGGGGTGGGCTTCTTATAATGTTTACACCCGTCAAAGTCCTCAGAATTCAACCAATTCCAGCTGGCAAAGAGCGCCTCTCAGATCCCGCCCGAGGCAAATAGTCTGCTGCTGTGGACGGTCTGAATCAGTCCAACAAAAGCATTTTTACATCCGCTACTACACTCCCACCCCCACGCTGGAGTTTGGACTGGTTAGATCTTGTGCATGCCTTGGGCACACAACCACAGTTGCTGTGGAGAATTCTGGGTATTGATCCAAAATTTGCCCATCTTCACGGAGTCAAAGGAGCAGGGATGGAAGTGGACACGGCTCTGACAGATTGTAAAGCTGTTTCCCTAACTTTAGTGGGAAGTAAACAATTAGGAGGCTGGTCTTCTGTAAGCTTCCTCCATCTCTCCACCCTTAAGAGTGATTTCTCTTGTATTAATATCTTCCCCTGTCCTTGTCATGACTGACTGTCCGACTAGGCTGTTTCCTACCGTCTCCCTAATTTAAGTCAACTTCCAACTTTGAAGAAATGTCTCAACATTGTGAGTCTTCTTGATGACCCCACTGTAGATGGGATCAGATACCCTGGCTGCTGTTTGCCCTCCCAGGAATGCACAGAGCTACACTGCTTGTCCTGGGCCCCTTCCTGGATTAGTGTTCAATATTGAGATGCCACTTAAAGAGCATGGCACCTGGCACCTGGATCAGGTGAGCATCACTTAGACCCCTCCCATTCATTCCTATTTGGTGATAGGTGGAAACTCTGGGGAACCTACAGGAAGGGACACCTGTGAGCCGGAGCGAGCATAGCTCTCAGAAACTGTGTGGAACAGTTGTAGACCTCTGCCGGTCCTCATGTGGCAAGAGAAATATCTGTGATTTCTCCTTTGAAGCTCTTGTTTCTAGTCATGCAGTTCTTTTCCTGGTTTCACTCTTTCTGTTTTAACCTATCTTTTCAAATAATTTTGCACAAACCCTAGTTCATACATAGGCTTTTCCTAATTTTATTTTATATGAATGGCTTGGTTCATAAACATTTGCTCTTTCCATATGCAGCATACTTTGGCAGGTGTTCTAGGGAACTCACTCCAGTCTGCCTGGTACAAAGGGATTCCATTTGACTGTTGTCCATGCAAATATATGTTGACTTAGCTAGTAATTCTCTACTGGTGCTGATATTTCAAAGCCTTTGTTTTGGAGTAATAATAGGTTAGAAAAGAAAATTCTGAGCCATATGTAAGGAAGTATATTTGGCCAACTATTTCTGCGCCTAAATATCTAGAAATAAAAGTATACATACATACATACATACATATATATATATACACATACATACATACATATATATATATATACACATACATACATACATACACACACACACACACACACACACACACACACACACACATATATAGTATTGATGTATCACTAGCCATCACAAAGCCTGATGGCCTAAAATAAATGCATTTATCTTTCATGATCCACATTGAAACTGCCAGGTCAGCTAAGCATTTCTAAGGAGTTGGAGGAGTGTCTGTTGCAATCATCTAGGCTTTGTTTCATCTTCAGCTGCTGGCTGGCTCTGGCTACCTCAAGATGGTCTCACCCATGTATCTTTTGGCTGGACAACCTCAGGCTGGAAAATCTTAAGTGGCCGGGTAGTGTGCTGTCATCTGCTAGTGTTTGCAGAGAGGATTCACAACTTTACCCTGGGGTATCAATGGGCATTGTACTCATAAAGGCAGTGTTAATTTTTGATAGGATCTAGACTCATCAGGAGACACATGTGGGCTTGTTTGTGAGGGAGTTTCTAGGTTGGGTTCACTGAGACGGGAGCACGCACACTAACTGTAGGTAGCCCCCTTCCATGGAACGGGGTCTTGAACTAAGCAGAACAGAAAGCAAGCTTAGCAGAAATGTCCATCTCTCTCTGCTACCTGACTGTGATTGCTGTGTGACTGACTGCTTCATGCTCTTGTTGGTCATGCTGTCACCGCTGCAGTGAACTGTACCCCCAAACTATGAACCAGAATAAACCCTTTGTTCCTCAAGTTGCTTTTTCCAGGTGCTTTGTGATAGCAATGAAACAGGTAACTAATAGAGATAGTCACGAGACCCATCTAGACTCAAGGGGAAGTGAGGTCGTGCCCATCTTTAGTTGCAGCCCCATAAAGGCATTGTGTTGAGTCCATGCAGTGGCCATCTTCAACTCACAGTGCCAGGAAACTCTGGCATCCCAGACCATCTTTTCAAGGTGATGTCAGAAGTTACTCAGTTTTGAGAACTCCTGATTTATTTTGCTGTCAGTGTTTCCTGGGGTTCCTTTTTCATGGTAGTTTCAGTAATAGAGCATGCTAGCAAATTTTTGGATTTTTGCTAATTTGGTAAGTGAGGACATAATCCTCGCTTAATTTTAGTATTTGCTCCTATTATATTGGGTGGCATTGCTTTCTTTACCTTTGCTGCATATGATTTGTTTGAGAACCTTCATTCAAAGGGTCCAAGCAGCAGCAAGGGATATGGAGTGAATGGGGACCGTGAAAGGAGAGGAAAGGCAAGGCCACAGAGCGCATGGGTAGGATAGAGGGGACCTGTGCCTGACAGTTAAGGGGATCTGGAAGAATGGTACAACTTGAGCTGTGCTGTGTGCTAAAAACTGCATGCTGGGATAAAAAGGGTAGGCCGTGGTGATGGTCACAGCGGCTTGGGTGCTGGGTCCTCAGGCCATCAGTGAGTATTGTGAGGTCTGTACCAAGTGAGGGTGAGTATAGAGAGGCTATTAACTCAGAGTACAGGTTGAGTGTCGTAAGCGGCTCACTGGGGAAGAGCGAGGGCTTTTGTGTAGCCCGCTGCATTTTGTGTGCATGCGAGCCCCCGAAGAGACACTTCTAGCAGCCTGCTTAATGTCTGAGTGTGCATCTCAGGATCAAGGTCAGGCCTGGATATAAAACTTTGAGAGTCGTCTATATAAAGGTGATAAAGTCATGGAGAGTGTTCGGTGAATCAAGGACCCAGGACAGAGACTCAGGAATGATGTATTTTAAGGGACAGATATATAGCAAGGAAGCAATAAAAAGGCTGGGAAATCGCAGTCATGACTGCCAAGGTTCTTGGCAGCTGTAAAATCCAGCGACTCTGTAGACACATGAATCCATCAGTCTGTTCCATGTGCGGCTTTACCACAGAATGCTCTCCTCTGAGGTAAACCTCTGCTTGTCTCCCAGTTACTGGTCTAGCCGGAGTCCTTCATTCCAGCAGGCAACTCCAGGGGCATATGTTTTGTGTCAGCAATTTGTCCCATTGTATTCAGTGTCGTGGAGAAGCAGCTACAGCATCAAATTGCAGCAAAGAGCAGCCTGTGGCTGGCAGGCTGATTGTCCACCAGTCCCATATTGGGGCTGAATTGTCTTTCTATTTGCTATTAAGTTCGGCTCATGGGGAACTCTGACAAAAAGGTCCCTAAAACAAATACAATATAAGCATGTGTCCAAATTCTACAACTCACGATACACAGATACTCTGTTCGTCTGACTTCTACTGCCGAGTGAACCAAGCCATTCTTCCTGCTCTCCTGAAAGATGTAGTTCCTTGATCTTCTTCTTCTCCTCCTCCTCCTTCTTCTTTTTTTTTGATTAATTTATTTTTTTTTATCAACAGCAATTGAGACCAAATCAATACAGAAGGCACAAACTGCTATCTGCCAATAACAAATTCAGATTCACAAATACACTTTGATTTGGGGACTGGCTCCAAAGGGGAGTGTATTGATTCACCACGGGAGCTGCTTGGTTACTTTCAGAATAGTCACAGATAACAACTGGGTTAAATCAAACCTCCACTTACAGTCCATTTAAAGCTAAATGCTGATTAAGAGGTTGGGGGGGGTAAGGAGTTAGAAGCGTTTCTCTTTTCCTGAAAACCTTTGTTTTTAAAATGAATAAGATCATGCATATTTTTCATGTATAACGATGTGATGTTTTGAAATGTATAGTACATTGTGGGATGGTTAAATCTAGCTAATTAACATACACAGCACCTCAAAAGTTATTCTGCGGTGAGGATGAATAAATTTAGCTTTCTCAGCAGTTTTCAGGACAGTAATATACTGCTAACGGCAGTTACGTTGGCTACCACAAACCTTTTGGATATGTTCTTCCCACCTAACTAAAAGTTGAAAAGTTGTGTGTGTGTGTGTGTGTGTGTGTGTGTGTGTCTGTCTGGTGTGTGTGTGTGTGTGTATGTGTGTGTGTCTGTCTGGTGTGTGTGTGTGTTTGTGTGTGTGTGTGTGTGTGTGTGTGTGTGTGTGTCTGTGTGTGGGTGCGCGCCCTCGCATAGACATGCTTGTGCCATGGTACATGTGTAGAAGTCAGAGGAAAGCCTTAGCATCAGTCCTTGGCTTCTACCTTTTAAGACATGGTCCTTATTCTGCTCTTCCTGCTGTGTAAGTCAGGCTAGGTGGCCTCTAAGCTTCTGGGAATTCTGTTTCTGTCTCCTGTCACAATATACGAATGCTTGTATTTTAGGCATGGGATACTGTGCCCAGCTTTGTTTAGGTTCTGGGGATTTGAACTTATGTCCTCACACTTGTGTAGCGAATGCTTTGTCCACTGAGTTATCTCTTCAACCATTATTTAGAATTGTATACCCTTCAGCCAGTCCAGTTCATGCTGGTGGGTTATAAATGTTAACTTGCAAAACCTTGAGTCTTAATGGCAGCATTGTCTGGGTCAAGGTGTCCTGTGGGCATGTCTGTGGGAGACTGTCTTGATTGTCCATTGATCCGCCCCACTGTGGGCAGTACTGTTCCCCAGGGTGGGCCTTAAATATATAAAAATGAAGAAAGCTAGCTGAGTGAACAGGCATGCAACATGGATGTGTTTATTCTCCTCTGCTTTTGATTGTGGATATTGCGGGCTGGTGTTTGAGTTCTTGAGTTAACTTCTTCCCTTCAGCAGTGAGCTGCAGCCAGAAATTGTAAGTCAGTAGACCCTTCTTCTCCTACGTTGACTTTTGTCAGGATATTTTATCACAGCAACAAGAATGAAACTCAGACATCCTCATGAGTGTTTCTGACTTAAAATCTAACGTGTATTTTAAATTTTCTCATATGAGCAAAGATGCTTTAAATCCAAGATTAAATGGGTGGTGGTGATGGGGTGGAAATCTGTGAGCTCTTACATCAGAGTGTACTGAATCCTCCACCTCCTCTAGGTCACCCCAGAGAGGTAACGTTAGCGGAGGACCATTCTCCTTGCTCAAGGCTACATGTCAGCCTCTCAAACTCAGACAGGGTTGCATTCATGCAAGGTCTTTGGGTGAGGTTCAGGTGGGTTGCCCTGAACCTGGCGGCAATATAAGCTCTGTAGCTTTAACCTAATATCCACTGCATCAGAACCCTTGGCAGAGGGACCCTGCAAGCCATGCTTCAAGCAGAACCAGACCATTCTGAGACAAGCAGGATTTGTACCTCACTGTTGATCTGGCCCCTGCTACGTCTCTTCTGGCAATGGTCATACCCTGTATTCTTCAGGCTTTAGGCCTCACCACACATCAGGTTACACAGATGCATGCTGCGGTGATATCAGTGTGACACATGAGCAATGGTGTTCACTGAGTGAAGCCCCAAGTCTTCGCCACATCTGGGTGTCTGTAGAAGACAGCATTCTGATGTCTTATATCCCTGAACCCTGACAAGTGCCCACTTATGCATTTACGATCCATATTTCAGGAGCACAGCTGTTAAGTGTCTCCATAAATATATTGAGGAGAATAAATTTTGACAGTGTAACTTTTTATGCATGCTTATTGTATTTCTGATGCCAATAAAATCATAGAATATATAGTTGGGGTGCTTTAAAATCTTCCTGGTTAGCCTAAAAATCACCTAAGCCAGCATTATAATTTTCATGTCTTAAGGTTAGAATACTTAATATGTAAGTTGCTGTTCTTAGTCCAGAAACCATAGCTCCATGCACTAATTTCTAACAACTTGTCTCTAGGCTGGCATCCGATTTGCTGATTCCGGGAAGTCGCTCACTGGGTGTGTGTTCTCCTCACCTGTGTTGGCTGTGTGTCTCTTTGTTGAAGGTTCATAAAGATTCGCTGAGCAGACCTCCTTTCATCAGGCTCTGAAGGGAACAAGCTCTGAAACTTGGATGGGTGCACGTAACATCGGCACAGTGCGCGGTAGAGAAATGAGTGATTCACATCTGGTGGCCTGGGCTTCTCTTCCTACACTTTCAGTGACCCACAGTCAACTGTGGTCTGAGAAGCCTAAGAGGAACTCGGTGTAAATAAATGTCTCCTAGGTTTTAAGACACTTTCATGACAGTATTTGCTTATAATTATTCATAGTTTTTAGTTATCCCTGCTCATCATTTCTTGGGCCCAGTTGTTCACACTTTACAGGATGACTTTCTCAGAGAAGGGAGTTATGAACTATGAGAGCCATGGATATTGATCCAATGGTCTGTTTCTATGCCAGTACCATGCAGTTTTTATTACTGTTGCTCTATAGTACAGCTTAAGATTGGGGATGGAGATACTTCCAGCAGATCTTTTATTGTACAGGATTGTTTTGGCTATTCTGTTTTTTCCCCCCCATATAGATTTGAGAACTGTTCTTTCAAGGTCCGTAAAGGATTGTGCTGATATTTGAATGGGGATTGCACTGAATCTGTAGATTGCTTGTGGTAGGATGGCCGTTTTTACTATGTTAATCTTACCAATCCATGAGCATGGGAGATCTTTTTATCCTCTGATATCTTCATTGATTTCTTTCTTCAGAGACTTGAAGTTTTTTCCCTCATTTATTTATTTCATTCACTTTACATCCTTGTAGCCCCTTCCCTCCTCTCCTCTCAGTCCTATCCTCTCTTCCTCCTTCCTCTCCAACTTGAAGGTTTTTTTTTTCATACAAGTCTTTCACTTGCTTGGTTAGATATTTTATATTGTTTATAACTATTGTGAAGGGTGCTGCTTTCCTAATTTCCTTCTCAGCCTGTTTGTCTTTTGTATACAGGAGGGCTACTGATTTTTTGAGTTAATTTTTTATCCAGCCACATTGCTGAAGGTGATTATTATCTTTAGGAGTTCTTTGGTAGAATTTTTTTTGGGTCACTTATGTATGCTATCATATCTGCAACAACAAGGACATTTGCTCAACTATGTTCATAGAAACTTTATTCATAATAGGCAGAAACTAGAAACAAACCAGATGTCCCTCAATCAAAGAGTGGATAAAGATACTATGATACATTTATGCAATGGAATACTACTCAGCTATTAAAAAAAAAAAGAAAATCATGAAATTTGCAGGCAAATGGATGGAACTAGAAAAGATTATGCTGAGTGAGGTAACCCACAACCAGAAAGACACGCATGGTATATATTCACTTATAAGCATATATTAGCCATATAATACAAGATAACCATACTAAAATCCACTGACCTAAAGAAGCTAAATAACAAGGAGGACCATAGAGGGGCAAATGCTTAATTCTCATACAGAAAGGCAAATAGAACAGACACCAGAGCTGTTGAAGAGAGGAAACAGGAGTGGAGTCTACAGTAGATGTCCTCTGAAAGATTCCTCCCAGCAAGGCATTGAAGCAGATGCTGAGCCTCACAGCAAACTTTGGGCAGAGCACAGGGAGTCTTAGAGAAGATTGGGGGGGATAGAAGGACCCAGATGAGACTGGAACTCCACAAGGAGACCAACAAAGCCAAAAATCTGGGCCCAGGGGGTCTTGCAGAGACTGGTGCACCAACCAGGGACCATGCATGGAGAGGACTTAAACCCCCTGCTCAGATGTAGCCAATAGGCAGCTCAGTCTCCATGTGGTTTCCCTAGTAACAGGAGCAGGGGCTGTCTTTGATATGGACTCTGTTGCCTGCTCTTTGATCACTTCTGCCTGGTGGGGGTGGGGGTGGTTGTCAGATCACAGAAGAAGAGGAGCCAGGCAGTCCTGATGAGACTTGATAGGCTAAGGTTAGATGGTAAGGGAGTAGGGTTCCTCCTTTTTGTGGTCTAGGGGAGGGAGATAAGGGGGGAAGAGGGACGCTGTCACTGGGAGGAGACGAAGGAAGGGGCTACAATTGGTATATAAAGTGAATAAATTATAAAAATTTAAAAATTAAAAAGTGGAAGAGAAAATAAAAAGAACTATGGATAGCCTTGAAACAGGGGCATCTATCTGTCTTCTTCCTCAGCAATGGAGGAAGAAGAAACAGAAGAACAACAGAAGAAATAAATCAAGTGATTCAATGCCTTTCCTCGAAATCAATGGAAATAAGAGCACAATCTTGCATGGAATTGTCTACTTTTGTGATAATTACTGCCAACTTCCATATTAGCATGTAATGGCTTAGGTTCTCTATACAACATCTTTCCTGCTTTCCTGGATATTCACTTTAGAAATAGCAAGGCCCAGCTTCCTTGAGTGTGGGATATCTCTGGGTATCGCGTTGGGTTTGGCAGTGATTTAATTCAGTTTTTGTAGCACACTTAACCCCACACTGTTCAGATTACAAGCAACAGCGCTTGCATATTCCCCACTCCACTGGCAGATTTACTTCTGATTTGCACATAGCCATTACACGTAGCCATTTGTAAAGTAAAAATAAGATGCTCAACCAAAAGATGTGGCTGTGTGCAAATGTGTGTCCATAGCAGATGCGGGAAGATGCCAACTGCTGCCGGGGGAAGATGTCAGGCTGCAGAGATGGTCAATAATTGCTCTCAGCTTGGCTAATGTTGCGGCTGGGTGGGTGAAGGCATGTTTCCTGGTCCAGAGAGAAGCAGAGTGAGGGTCATTAACCCCATGTCAGGAAAAACCTCCAGCTCTTTTAGGGACTACAGTTGGAACCCGTTTCAGATAATTTCATCTTAACAGATGTGAAGCATCCACTGTAAGCCTGGTGCTGCTCAAAGCCCTGTGGGGAGGAGAAATGAAGTGGCTCGGTGTCCTGCCTTGGTAGCTCATTAAAGGACCAAATAGGACACATAGTATAATGCAAAGGGTGGAAGAGGTCATGTTATTTAGAAACATTTTTAACGTGAGAAAATAATATAGTGATATTGATTTCAGAGTAATAGACATTAATTCAATTTTTGAACTTTTCAGTTCCTGTTAGTAAGAAGTTGAATAAAATTCTCTCAACATTTTGAATCCCTCTGGCTTTTAAAATGGTACCTTGGGCTGATTCACTCATAATCTGAACACTCAGGACACCAGGACAGGAGTATTGCAAGTTCAGAAAGTGTGGGCTGGATAGAAAAATTCTGTTCCACACAACAGAACGAGAACCCAACAAAAGCTACCATAAGATTATTGTACAGGAAAATTGGCATTGCCAATGTAAAAATCCTGTTATAATGCTTAACTTATAGACACAGAATGCGGGAGACATGAACCCTCAGGAGACTGGTGTAAGTCAGAAAGATACTTGAGTCTTTTCTCCTTGAAGGATCAATGGGGAATGACAAAAGTGTATCATAAAAGCAACCACATCAACTTCACGATGCACCCAAAGATGGTGTCGCTGGGCAGTGGTGGTGGTTAGGACACCCATGAAAACTTTGATTGCTGTCAAAGCTAAAGAGCCAGAGATTTGCAACCTCTGGTACAAGGGTAGAGGAAATGGAGACCTCTTGAAAAAAAATGAAGGAAAGAATTTGTGTGGAGAAAGCGATGAGGGGTAGAGCTACAGATCCCACCCATCACTGCAGTAGACCTCGGTGGAAAGGTTCCCATAGGAGAGTCTACGTTCAGACAGATCATACTTTAAGGGCCCGCTGGTTGGCGTGGAGAGGACCATGCAGTGCGGTTCCATCAGTCACGTCATTCTCCCGTTGGATGTGCCAGCCAGCTACAGTAAGAAATAGCAACACATCATGTACTATTCAAGATGGCGAGGGAGCCAGTCAGTCAACTGCATGTCTATGAGTAGAGGAGCTGGTGCAATAAGGCAGACTGCCTCTCCAATAAAGCTGGTCACTCTGCCTGTCTATAGTCATCAGGCTGTCACAGTGTACGAGGGGAAAGGCATGTTGATGATGTAAGGGAAATGGAGTATGACTGGATCTCTGACCACACAGTTTCAGATAGGAAGTGTGTCTGTCTGTTTAACCCTGCACAGAAGCAGAGAAAACCTGATGTACCTGAGCACATGGGGCTGGTAGGCTGGGAGCCCAGAGCCTGGGTCTCCTGACTTCTCTTCGGACTTACTACTGTAAAACTTTTCACTGTTAGCAACCCAACACACACATGGATAATAGTGTAGGGTGTGCATTTGGTAACTTGTGTTCATTTTCTAACACACATTTAATTGCTGCACCCTCTAGGAACACCTCACCAGCTTTTCTACATGGTGTTGGGAGGGTCCCATGGTCCCGTGTTCTTATAGGACTTGGATTGTATCTTGATAATAAAACGCTCTCTGTCTGATTTTCCTCCTAACCAGTCTAATTTGTCATTGGCCTGGGCCAGCGCGGAAGAAATGCTTACCAAGACATTTGTTCACTAGACAAATAGGCATGCACAAATAAAATGAACAAATGAGTGAGCGACACTCACATCATCATGAAATGCTCATGTGGAGTCACGCATCATCCTACCACTGTCTGCAGAATGGTTTTTCCATGTCGCATGTGGAATAGTATTAGCAGGGCTCTGTGTCACAGAGGTGAGTTTTCCAGTTGAACACCTTGTGATATTTATGGTGCCGAGGAAACTGTGACATTTTTATTGTTCAGAGGTAACATTCTATGTAGACTGAAGGCTTTTTGACTTTGTAATATGTGACGCTAGGAAGTAGCTCTACCTGATCAGTGATGGTTTTGAGTAGGAGCTGGGGATGAGTGAGATTCTATTTATTTATTTTGGAAATAACTTTTCAGCAGAGTAACTTTTTATTTACTATGAAATTATGTCACCCTTACCTTAAGGGCCATAAAACATGAGCCAGTGTAAGGGCTACAAAAATTTATCTTGGGGCGTAGATTAACAAAGGTAGTGGATTCAGGGGGTCACATTTGTGTAAAAAGTAGAGTGGAAGCTTGCCTCAACGTGCTCTTGCTTTTAAGTTCAGGGTGGCTTTTTCTTTTGTTCTCACACACTTTAAAGTTCCCTTGGTTGAAAGGCACTTTACAGGCAAGATCGAGAGGAAAGCGGCACTCCTCGGCAGAACCGTAAATTCTGATGTCATTGCCACTGAGAATGCCTGTGGGGATTTGCCCAAGTGTGAAAGTTCCTGGGACTTCCACTCTGCTGGTAACAGCACAACGGCATCAAATTTTAACTTGTCAGGGATCCATGTTGTTGCTTTGATATATAGTAAAAATACTTTGATATATCATCGAATGGAGCACGGTGCATTTAGAAGAACAGTGACAATGTACAGTCATTTGGTGTGTAACAAACACTGGGTAGGAAACCGATTTCCTTTCATAGTTTCTTCGGCGGTGACAGGCAGCCCATGTGTGGATTCTTCTCCCCAACGGTGTGACAGCCACAACTTAACAGCATTTTCCTGTTGGACATACATGATAACGTTTGCCTATCACTTACCAGACTATGCAATTTAAGGCATTTCAAAATGCTACCTTTTATTTTCAGACTAGATAATGGGATGCTACAGTTGGGGGGAGAGGGAGAGTGAAGCTAGTATGTCTACTGCAAGGATAATGGAGACTTATCAAGTCTCGGAGTGTCAGAAATTCCTGCTGGCTTTGGAGATGAGCCATGCACGTAACATCTAAAAGTATGTACAGGAGTGGATGTGATTGGCTGAGAAGTGATCCCAGTGACATATAGGTGCTCACTTGTAGGACCTGTGTGTTTGTTACCTGTGTGTTATATTAGGGGTGGGGACCTTTGTAGATGAATAGTTAAGATTTTGTAATGGGAAGCTATTCTGAAATGACCAGAGAACCTCTAAATCTGATGACATGTGTTACTCTAGGTGGGAAATGGGAGCTTCTGGAACAGAAGAGGACATGCTCAGTAGAAGTGGAGGTTGGGGTAAAGGGGCCGAGAGCCAGGGAATGCAACCCCACAGGCCTGCAAGTTGGTGGAGGTGGGACACAGGCCTCTGTTGGAGCCTGTCAAGGGAGCAAAGTTCTGCTGACACCTTGGTGTGGGCCCAGTGGACTCAGCTTTGGACTTCTGAGCTCTGGAACAGAAATGGAATAAATGTGTGTCACCTTAAGCCGCCTCGGTCATACCATGTGTAGCAGTAGCAATAGGAAGTCACACAGAAGTGGCACAGAAAGAAGCACAGATGTCAGTACTCCCAAAGGCTGCATGCCTGTGGATAAATGCTTGATTTTGAGAACCTTTGGATGACCAACCTTATTTGAGGCTCCTCTGCCTCCCTTAGTCTAGTGTACATATTCTTCAGATGCCTTTTGTGGGACTGCCCTTCTCATCCTTCGCCAGACGTCTGAAGATTTAACACGGTTTTCAGAGATTTTTGTGTTAACACAGGTGTCAGGCTGACGTGTGGAGCTGGCGAAATGCACAATGAGCACCTTGCAGAGTGTATTGGTTACTTTTTTGTTGCTGTGATAAACACTGAGACCAAAAGCAACTCCTGTAGGGAGGAGGTTTTATTTTCTCTCATTTTCCAGGAGGGTGGATGTCTGTAAGGGTGGGGAAGGCATGGTGTTAAGAGCCGGAAGCTGAGAGACCACATCTCAACTTCACGTAGGAAGCAGAGAGGGTAAGATCTGAAAGAAGGCAAGGCTATAAACTCTCAGAGCTCACCCTCAGTGATGGACCTTCATCAGAAAGGCCACACCTCTAAAGGTTCCATGACCTCCCCACACAGCACCGCCAGCCAGGGACCAAGTGTTCAAATATGTAACCTATGGAAGCGTTTCTCATTTAACCAACCTCTCACCAGAATGAGGTGCATTGTGCTTCTTCCATGGGCATGAGGCAGTGAGCATCACTCTGGGATATGAGGCGCAATGTGCATCTTCTAGGGTCATTTCCCAGGTATTCTGGATCCCACTCAATGTGCTTTGACTCTGAGGTCAGCTGCTAGAGTTCATGGTCTCAGAGAGGCAGACAGATAAGGAAGTGCACGTGGAAGAAGCAGGAAGCCAGGTTAGGTGTGGCTTGGCAGGAGTACAGCTCCATCTAGACAGGGTGTGCTATTAAAAACAGGATGGTTATCCTATACTATATGTCTAAAAACCACTTATGATTGAGTATATACCATGTGTGTCTTTCTGCTTCTGGGATACCTCACCCACGATGATCATTTCTAGATCCATCCATTTGCCTGCAAATTTCATGATTTCCTTGTTTTTAATTGCTGAGTAGTATTCTGTTGTGTAAAATGTACCACGATTTCTGTATCCATTCCTCAACTGAGGGACATCTGGGTTGTTTCCAGGTTCTGGCTATTATGAATAAAGCTCCTAAAAACACAGTTGAGCAAATGTCCTTGTTGTGTACTTGAGCATATTTTGGATATATGCTTAGGAGTGGTATAGCTGGGTCTTGCAGAAGCGCTATTCCTAATTGTCTGAGAAAGCGCCAGGTTGATTTCCAAAGTGGTTGTACAAGTTTACATTCCCACCAGCAATGGAGGAGGGTTCCCCTTTCTCCACATCCTCTCTAGCATGTGTTGTCACTTGAGTTTTTTATCTTAGCCATTCTGATGGGTGTAAGGTGAAATCTCAGGGTTGTTTTGATTTGCATTTCCCTGATGACTAAGAATGTTGAACATTTCTTTAAGTGTTTCTCTGCCATTCTATATTCCTCTACAGAGAATTCTCTGTTTATCTCTGTACCCCATATTTTAATTTTTACTTGTTTTGTTACTTTTTAACTTCTTGAGTTCTTTATATATTCTGGATATTAGCCCTCTGTCAGATATAGGGTTGGTGAAGATCCTTTCCCAGTCTATAAGCTGTCATTTTGTTCTCATGAAAGTGTCCTTTGCTTTATAGGAGCTTTTCAGTTTCATGAGGTCCCATTTATTGATTGTTGCTTTTAGAGCCTGTGCTGTTGGTGTTCTGTTCAGGAAGTTGTCTCCTGTGCCAATGAATTCAAGGCTTTCCCCCACTTTTTTTTCTAACAGGTTTAGTGTGTCTGGTTTTATATTGAGGTCTTTGATCTACTTGGATGTTAGTTTTGTTCAGGGTGATAAGTATGGATCTATTTGTATTTTTCTACACGTAGACATCCAGTTAGATCAGCACCATTTTTTGAAGATGCTTTTTATTCCCATCATATGGTTTTGGCTTCTTTGTAAAAAATCAAGTAACTATAGGTGTGTGGGTTTCTAGGATAAACATATTAAAATCTGTACAACTAAAGAAGCTAAGAAAGAAGGAGGACTCTGGGTAAGATGATCAATCCTCACTCAAAAGGCAAATGGGTTGGACATCAGAAGAAGATGAAAACAGGGAATAGGACAGGAGCCTACCACAGAGGGCCTCTGAAAGACTCTACCCAATAGGGTATCAAAGCAGATGCTGAGACTCATGGCCAAGCTTTGGGCAGAGTGCAGGGAATCTTATGAAAGAAGGTGGATATAGAAAGACCTGAAGGGGACAGGAGCTCCACAAGGGGAGCAACAGAACCAAGAAATCTGGGCCCAGGTGTCTTTTCTGAGACTGATACTCCAACCAAGGACCATGCACGGAGATAACCTAGGACCCCTGCACAGATGTAGACAGTGGCAGCTTAGTATCCAAGTGGGTTCCCTAGTAAGGGAAACAGGAACTGTCTTTGACATGAACTCAGTGGCTAACTCTTTGATCACCTCCTCCTGATGGGGGTGGAAGGCGCCTTACCAGGCCACAGAGGAAGACAAGGTAGCCAGTCCTGATGAGACTTGATAGGCCAGGGTCAGATGGAGAAGGAGGAGAACCTCCTCTCTCAGTGGACTTGGAGAGGGGAATGGGAGGAGATGAGGAAAGGAGGGTGGGATTGGGAGTGAATGAGAGAGAGGGCTACATCTGGGATACAAAGTGAATAAACTGTAATTAATATGAAAAATAAAAATTTAAAAATAAATTCTTTCCTGGTCAGCTCTTAGGAAGAGCTCTTACAAGCTCCCAAATAGGTAAGCCCCTGCAATGATTCTGACTTAAAATTGGAGCCTCAGTTGGAGTAATGCCATAGAAATGTGGTCTAATGAGACCTCCTTCTATTCAAGCATGTGCTGGCAAACCCAAAGCAGTGAGGTCCCTAATTATCGTTTTCAGCTTCTCTGTGAATGTTTAATATCCTGTTCTTTTATCTTATTTATTAATTTTTATGTGCATTGGTGTTTTCCCTGCATGTCTGTCTCTGTGTGAGTAAGGATGTCAGATCCCCAGGAACTGGAGTTACAGACAGTTGTGTGCTGCCATGTGGAAAAACAAAACAAAACAAACAAACAAACAAAATCCAACTGGATGGTATAGTTGGGCTTTGAAAGATAAAGCGTTTTCCCTCAGAGGATGAGAGTGGTTCTTGACAAGTACTCTCTCCCAGCCTTGGTTTCCCATGCTCTTTGCAGGTCCCATGTCCTACTCCTGCAGGAGTTAACAGAGTCTCTTTTCAAGTCCTCAGCCTGCTTACCTCATCACCATAGCAGCCTCAGTGTCCCTGTGAGCCCTGTGTAAGGATGAGCCAGCATGTAGGCTTGGCCCTTCCACTAGGGAGCAAGCATCCTGGGAGGAAATTCACTAGGAGCGAGGAGGGCTCCTGGCTGGAAGCAGCTGTTTCTGCCCATGTGCTGAAGCACCCGACGTAGCAGCCTGCATGTGCGGATAATGAAAAACAGGTGTTTTTATTTTTCTGCTCTCGGTGAATAGACAGGCAACATCAGATGCTCATAGCTGCGTGGTCACTGATGACAACACTTCCTCAGAAGATGCGCTGGTACACGTCCACGACTTTCCAGAAGCCGTTGGTGGGTGAAGGATGGAGGCCTTCCTTTTTTGCCTCTTGAATAGCTATGCATTTGAGAAGTGTCCCTTTATGTCAAAACCAGCAATAGCAGTTATTTTCTACCTCACTTGATCGAAAATTTCTCCACAGATATTTAGGACACTGTCTGCTCTGAGCATTCCCTTCATGTGGACTCACTTCCCGAGCTTCTGATATGCAATTTACATGTTGAGCAGGCTCTGCCGGGCTCTCACGTGCCAACCCCACACCTGGGCCTCCTTCACACATACCCAGCCCCCTTGTATAAAGGACTTTCCTTGCTCTTTGCCTTAACTGACTTTTGCTAATGTCCTTGGCTCAGCTGTTTCCTCACAGCCCCCCACCCCCCAGCTGCAGGCTCTCTGTGACCCCTCTCTCCCTGGAATGTTCTGTGTGTCTCAGGTATTCAAGGTCTCCCCCTCGTCCTGGGGGCTCAGCTGCTCCACCTGCTTAGCCCCCGTTTTCCTGTCTGCGGAGCATAGCTAAAGCATCTGTCAGAGATGAAAGGGCAAGATGCAGCGAGCCACCAGCATGGCAGAGGGCTGGTTCCTCTTACTCTCTCTTCTATGAGGCTGAGCACAGCATGGTGCTGAATAAATGGGATTTGATCATCTGGTTTCAAGTGGGGAGACTGTTATGGAGTTTTTTTGAGTAAAAGCCAGAGTGTCACCATTTGCCTTAAAGGAAAAAGTTTTATTTTCTCTCTTTTATATCTGGCCCAGGGTATGGAGGGTCATTGTCCCTTTTCTCTAGGAGAAAAGTGTTTTAGAAAAGGCACGGATGACTGAATATAAGCATAAGAAAAAAGACCTGGCAGAAATCTATCCTAAGTAAGCATGATAATTCTAAAGGCTCTTAGGGGTAGAGGGTCAACTAGCCGGTTAACTAACCATATTCACTGTGTGCAAATCAGGTCCCCACTGGGGACATGGGGAAGGAAAGGCCTGGACACTGAAGTCTAATGAGGATGTTTGGGGACTTTACCATCTGAGCTGTCCGTGTTTCTGAGTTTCCTTTGTCACACTGCATGCCACACACACATATACACAGAGACAAACAGACACACACACACATACACACACACACACACATGCACACACGCACACACACAGGCATGCACACTTGTACACACAAGCGCACCATTATACCAGGCATATTTTTACCCCTTTCACCTTGTTTGTGCAGGGACACATTGTGGCCACTAGATGTCACTGCACGAACCATGGTGGATATCAGCACCTGCCAGTAGCTGTCACTGTGCCACTTTGGAGATGACCTTTAATGAAAACAGAACTGCCAAAGTGGCCTGACAGCAAATTTTATTAGTAACAGAAAATCCATCAGGAGACTCACTGTAGAATTGTGCAGAATAGTTTCTCTTATCTGAGACGGTCACAGAGAAAGACCAAAAAAAAAAAAAAAGACTCAAAAGCTGCCGACTTTGTAGGCTCCTGTGAATTGGTGGGAAAGGGTCATCATTAGAAATGGTCTCAAGCTTTGCTGTGCAAGTCTTGGTGAGGGTGGGCATTTCAGCCTTAGAGAGTTTCCTTCTAGTGAAAGTGGAAGAAGGGTCTAGCCCTGCAGACCACATGCTTCCGACTTTGGGGCTACTTTATTGGGTTCTTATATCTACCTCCCTACCCCATCCCAATTCCTTCCAACCCCCCAGTGCTAGGTGGGAGAAGAAGGATAGAGGGGAGAGGGGACATAGGTCTCATTAGACTACTTCCTGTTGATGAGGGGAGTTGAGTCCCTTGGGGCAAATTTGATCTTTGCGGACAGGATGTCCAACTTCTACTCATATCTTTGCACACAACTTGACAAACTGCAGCAAATCACAGCAGCAGCATGGGGAGCAGCGCCCAACTCTTCAGACTGCTCCAGAGCTCCTCTTGGGGCTCTGGCAATTGATAAGGCTCCCCCAAATTCTGAATGTAAGCTATCCTCAGCTGGCAAGATCACACCTCTCCTAGAGCACAAAGCGAATCATAGTCAGCTGCTGTGGACAATGTGAAGCGGCCCCATATCCCACACCTGGGATGGATTAAAATGAAATCATTCACACAACATAACTGTGTCTGTGTGTTTATGCGTGTGTGTTTAAAGAAACCAACATTCTCGCTACAGGCATAGGTTTCCCCGGGTCAGCGTCAGGCTCACCTAAGAAGTTCTGAGCACAGCTGGCATTATGCCATCACCTCCCGTAGCTGGCATATTTAATGAGCCTTACAGATGTTCCTTGTGACAGTGGGCCCTTTGACAGAGAGAATCTACAGCAAAGTGACCTGGGGTGGGGTGGGGTACAGTGTAGAACCTGCGTCTATACTTCCCATGTGTGGTGGAGCCTGAGCATGTCAACAGCCTCCATTTTACTGAAGTGGCTTCAGAATTAGTACCTGTCCCTCTCTGGTCAGACATGCTATGGAAGTGTCCACCCCTGCTTAGAGTTACTATCACTTCTAGCGTGAGAGTGGATTGATATCGGAGTTTCGTGGCTGGTCACTACCAGGTCAGTTTTGGCTTGTAAAGAAGAAGAGGGTTACTAATATGGTCCTTGGAAGAGTGGAGATCAAGGCCTCTGAGGATGGGATGATGTGACAGGCAGGAGAAACGGGCCTACAGGTACCAGAGCTCACAGAAACATTATGATGTGGCTGTTGCATTCAGCGTCACCTTGGCCAGTCCTCTGTCCTTCTGTTCCCGAAGTCACTCATTCATTTATAATCAGAGTCCTGTGGCAGAGTGCCCCATTGGCTGAGGAAGGGCTATAACTCTGCTGTCTAGCCAGAAGAATCCTTGACTTTGTTTCCACACAGGAGGCCAGAGGCTTCCACAAGGGTAAGTTATCAAGGCTGGAGGAGGTTCTTGAGGGGCGGTCACCTTAAAGCCTCCGGCACTCACACAGGCTGAGGTGATGAGGGGCACACCTAGGGCCACTAAGATGCCTGTAAGAGATGGTGAACTTGAGGTGTCTGTAGAGTGCCAGTGGGTGTCGGCCACAGTGGCTATGTATTTCCTCAGAGCTGTAACTCTGTAGTGTTACAAATTATTTGAAGTGTCTGGCCCTGTTCCCTGTACACATGTATATGCCTATACAGTGCTTACAGAAACCTTTGTCTTAAATGGGCAGGAAGCTATGGGGGCGTGTCTGAGTGGGGTGGGTGGGCCCCCCACTGTGCATACCTTTGTTGCTGTTCTCTTTCCTACTGGGCTGTGTGCAGGACCTGCTCTTAGCACATTTGTCGTCCTTCCAGGCCCAGATGTTTGACCCACCCCCTAGCATTGTTCACAGTATTTCTGGCAGGGTCACCTTTGACAGTTTCAAGGTGCTCCCTGCCAATGGGCACTTCCACAGCCTAGGTACACTCCCCACCTGATGAATCAGAGTCTCTGGGCCCAGCTTAAACTCCAGAAACTTTTACCAACCAGTCTGAGTATTTGCTGAGCTGAGAACTCTGGTGGAGATACCTCAGTGATGACCGTGCTTGACATGAAGTGATCCAGAGCATCTTAGAAGCCCCATGCCATGCTGAGCACAGTTCCCACTCATGAGAGCCCAGTCCTGTAGATCTCACCCATCCTCAACTCTCTACAAATGCAGAATCCAAACTTTCTGAATCCAAACTCAGCTAGCTCGTCCTGTGCTGGTCCCTTAGGAGACCTCCTGTCATACTTAATTTTACTGTTTAATCCCATCCCTCCTCTTCACTCCACTCATCCTTCGCTCTGCGTTTGCCCAAGTTGGGTGCGATTGCACACATCTTTGTCCGAAGCTTCTCCGAGAAGCCCTTGTCCGTCAGAAGCCTGGAGCTTTTGCTTATGCTTCATTTCTCAGCAATTGAACTGAAGGATTTTTGAGGCTGGAAACAGTGGTTTATAACCCATGGTGGGATTTTTTTTTTTTTACACCCTAGTGCTTAGCTCAATATATACTTAATGATTTTTAAATCATTTATGGTTTTGGTCTGCACTGAAACTCAGCGAGCCTCTTAACAGAAGCATACCTTTCATAAGACACTTAAAGGAACACGGCGCTTCTTTTGTGAGTCTTGTCAATAAGGCACAGGTGTGGAAAGACAACAACAGCTACAACAAAATCAGGTGATGGCATACAGACAGGGGTGTCCAGACAAAATGCAGAGTGCTTTATTGCTGTACATAAAAACCCCAGCGAGAGTTTCATGAGTTGTCTCATGAGTTTGGAGCTGTGTGTTATGTACAATGTCCATGTGTGCCTCACAGAGGTTCCTCAACTGTACGTAAAGACGAGCGGTCAGCAAGGAGGGCCCATCAATCATGCAGAAAGCAGCATTATTGGCAGAGTTAATTGCCAAGCTGCCCTCAACTCTCCCTGTTTCCTGTGTGTATATGTGAGATTGGAATCAATTTCCCTGCATAGAAGTAGGTGAGAGCCAAGATTCGGATGTGTGGGGCAGGGTGGAGATGAAGGTGTGGAAAGACGGACAAGACAGGCGAAACCGCTCAAAGGATTTGCACAGAGCAACCAGTCTTCTGCAGACAGACAGAGCTGGTTCTGTGAAGGTGAGGGACTCTTACATTAGGTCCTTGCTGTTGGCTGTTGCCCTCCCTTCCCTCTTTGAGAGCTGTGGCTGGGGCAGGCTTCTGTTCTCTATAGCTGTGTCTGAGTGGCTTCCCGAGTCGTGCTTATCCACAGATGTGCTCCATGGAGAGGGCAGATTGATTCTCGCCTGGACCTCTGTGAGGCTACATCTCCAGGCAGCTTCAGGAAAAGCTACACGTGTTTTCAGACTCCAGAGAGGGAGGTGAGTGACGGGAAACTGCCACCAGCTTGCCTCATCCCTCCTGTCTCATCTCTCAGGAATGCTGTTGGAACAGGAGGGGATAATGGCTCATTTTTGTGCTCCAGTCCAGATCATAACAACTCCCTCTTCTTAATGATGTCTCTCTGGCCATGAGGGCTCAGGTGCAATATGATTTTGTTAGTGGGTGGATGGTATCTCAGTTACATGTGAAATGGTTTTATCTAATCAGAGTATAGCTGGCAGGGCTTTACCTGCAACCAAATGCAGAAGTGAGTGGGAAGTATTCCAAATTAGTACACAGCATCAGAACATAGGCCCATGATGGCCACAGGGGCCGAAGATTGCCTTTTCCCATTTCTGTAACTGATTAACATGCCTTGATGCTGGGATGCATGGACTGGAACATGGTCTTGACCCCAGAGGCTGGGAGTGGGAAGAACCTTGGCCTCACAGACTGGTGGTGGACACGGCCTTGTCCTTGTCCCCAGACATCTGGATTCATGTTTTGATCTCTTCTGTGTGGCTATGTGACTTTTACCCAGTCTCTTAAACTTCTCAGGAAATTAGCCATTTCTTCGTCAAATCAGTCACATAATAGTCAAGTGCCTTTGCTCTCCGAAATCTTCAGCCTCCCCCTTGCCACTGACAACTCTAATAGTTGAATAACACAAAGCATAAGCTTGGGAGGAAAACCAGAAGTCCAGATGGCAGAGTCTAGATGGCAGAGTTCAGGGGGAACAGAATCATGGCAGATGAGCATGAATTTTAGCCTCAGCTGTTCCTTAACTGAGCTTAGACCGAAGTCCTTGGAGGAAAAAAAAAATGTTCTTCACTCTGACAGACAACAGGAGAGTTGAGAGCTGAAGGAAGCCACTGGGTCAGCCCTCGGAAAGCAAAGTCTTTGTTACTAGGCAGAGTTTGCTTCATCCCACCCTTTCTCTCTATAATGTCCCAAAGACGATAAGAAAAAAAAAGTCAGTTGTTATCAAAATATGTAGAGTTGCTTGAAATAGGGGAAAGAGGGATCGTTTAGGTCTATCTACATGCTAGAGATAGACAATGCACTCATCAGGTCCGCTCACGTAGACATTACACTATTCTGAAGCTAGCAGTTCAACCAAGTTCACATAATAATTACCCACAGTTCTCTGCATGGAGTTATGAGAACTTAGTTAAATGTGCTCTTGAGTCTGTCTATATTTTTAATGATCATTTTATTTCCCTCATTAAGCTTTTGGGTGGCTCACTTGGAACTTCCAAAAAGATAAAGTTCAGCTCCTCTTTAGGTGGTTGTGATGTCTCCATGAGAAAGTCTCCGAGTCACAGCTATGGCTCCAGAATGTTCCAGTCAGCAGGCTACAAGTACCCTGGCTCACCTCTGTAGCATAGGCGTGATTCCTACTTACTTAGCAATGTGCCTGTTTGCTCCCACTCACCTCTGAGCCCCCTTCTGAGGAAATGAGGGAAGAGGAATAAAGCCACCAACTCCCACCCTGCTGACATGGAAGGGAGGGAGGCTGTGTGCTTTGTGACTGTGGACGATCCTGCCAAGCTCACTGTGAGGCTTCAGCCGTGACTGTATTGGACCTCAGGACCTTTAATGAGGTGATGAAAGGGCCAGAGAAATGTCTCAGCCACGGAAGTGCTTGCCACACAACAGTTAGGACCTGAGACTGATCTTCAGCCTTTATGTAAAGAGCCTTGTGTGGTGGCAGGAGCTTGTAATCCCAGGGCTGGGGAGGTAGAGGAAGGTGACCCTGGGGCTCACTGGCCATCCAGTCTAGCCTAGTTGGCAAGCTCTAGGTCCTGACGAGATACTGCCTCAAGAAACAAATGGTATGGCTCTGGAGGAGCAACATCTAAGGTTGACCTCTGGCCTCTACATGGATGCACACAAGTTCGCTCAACTACACCCAAGTACACGCACGCACGCACGCACGCACAGAACAAGTAAGATCATACAGGTGGAGCCCCAGAGAAGTCTGATTTGTTTCCCTATTAGAAGAGAAGACCATTCATGTGAGGGACGATAGGCCATCTGCGACCTAAGGAGGGCGCTCAGGAGAACTGAGCCTGGCCAGTGGTGTCCAAAGACATCACAGCTCCCTGCTCTGAGTTGCAGTTCCACCTCACCTGCCCAGTAGTGGGGTCAGCCTGTGGCCACGCCCCTACCGATGATAGCGATTAGTTTTAGCCATATCCAGGATCACGGGGCAGGTGCAGCTCTGTCCACATCCTGTATGTTCTGGCAGCTGCCGGGTCTGTACAGCAGTAATGATGATGGAGGAAAGGTGGCTAAAGCTTACTGCATGCTGGCTGTCCCCAGGTGCCAGGTGCATTCCGTGTGTCACCTGGCTCTCTCTCCTGTCTTTATTCCACATTGAAGAAGCTGAGGGTGAGTGGTTAGCAGCCCTACCAGCTCTGCGCCACCAGGGAAATGTGGCTTGTGGTTCGGGATCATTGCCTGACCCCATCGCACAACCTCTGAGAACCTACCTCAGTTCTCTGCTCTCTCAAAGGAAATGGAGATTCTAATTAATTCCTTAGTCCCCCCCCAGCTGATGATTTAGATAATTGATTCTAGGTTAATATTATCCTGATGGCATTTTTTTGTTCTAAATTCTTTCCTCCACCTCTTTCCCTCCCTCCTCTTCTTGAGACAGGGTCACACTATGTAACCCTTGTTGTCCTGGAGCTTTCTGTAAAGACCAGGCTAATCTCAAACTCAGCAAAGATATACCTGACTCTGCCTCCTGCATGTTGGTTTCTATAACCACAGGTATGGGGTTTGAATGCTTCAGCATGAGGCTGATGTGTGTTTACATGTGTATTGTGTGTATTAGTTATCTTCCAATTATCTATCTTTCTATCTATCTATCTATCTGTCTATCTATCTATCTATCTATCTATCTATCTATCTATCTATCTATCTGTCTATCTGCCCTCTATACCTCTCTATTAATATATTTATTATCTCTATCATTTACCTAACACCTATTAATATATTTATGTGTGCATCTTATCTATTTTCTATTATCTTCCTATTTAATCGTCCTATTACCTAGCATCTGTCTGTTTGTCTTCAGTCTATCTACCTAACCACCATGTATCTAACTTTAGAGCAAAGGGTTGTCAGGTCCTTCTCCTCCCAATCTGAAACATGCTGTCCCACCTCAAGCAGACAAATTGATACAGCAATGAAAGGAAAGATGACATAAGTTCTAAAATGGTCCCTGAGTGTGTGGGTTGGTTAATCCCATCTGTGAGGACAGCAGGAGCTCAGCGGGGACAGGGCAGAGCTGGTGTTCACTTTGTGCTGCGCTCTGCTCTGAAGGTTCAGGAGAGGGGTTTCACCATGGCGGGGCATGCTGGGTCTGTTCACCATGATGTTGTCCAGACACATCAACAGTGAGGAACAGGGAACCCTGTCTCCTGACATACCAGCAAAGCCATGGCAGAGGCGACACCATGAGGCGTACACACCAATGCTCGGAGATATGGCATTTTTAGACACCAAGGCTCATAAATGGCAGCAGCCGGCTATACCTAAAATTGGACTGAAACCCAGGAGGAAATGCTGTGCCCCTAGAATTCGCTTGGTACCAGACATTTCATGTTATGCAGAAGTAAATAAAGTTCTTTTCCAAAAATTCCCTTTATTATGTAAAAGTCCCTAAAATCAACCAAAATGTAATCAAATTCTGCTACACTTATGCACATGGGCATATAGTCACATACTGCACATACTATATTCCTCTTCATGTTTTTAACATTTAACGTGGTAATGAAATTTGTTTAAATTTTTTGAGTAAAAAATGAAACAAGTAAACAAGTAGGCGTAAACAAGGCTTAAGTAAAAAAAAAAAAGGAAAAGAAAAGAAATGAAGGCAGTTCTCATTCACTGCCAGCAGCAGCTTCTAAGCTAGCATTTAAATCCAATTAGCAACCAGAAAGAGAAAAAACAACAGCAAAAACATCCAAACATGGGAACTCGTTCTTAAGGAAAACCTAGCTGATGGGGAAGCGGGTGGCCCACGGCCCAGTTACACTCCGGAGGCTGTACATGGCCATCACCACAAAGCAGCGCTGCCCTGGGAAGGAATTCTCATGAGTGCAGAAGGCATCCAACTGACAGAAACAGTGCACAGCAGAGCTTTGTTTCTAAATGCAGCGTCCCGGGACGATCCTACCCAAGAACCACCGCACTGTGCAGAGCTGGAACCCGAGATGCAGTGGGTTGAGATGGGTCGACCAAGGCACCCCTCCTGTTGCCATGATGAGAGTCCTTCTTTGCTGAAATACACAGAGATGGATCCAAGGAGACGGCTGTCAGAGCTTGGAAGTTGAGATTTATTCAGCAGAACTCTGAAGAACAGGTTCAAGTAAATGGACCCTTCAACTGGAACTCTTTTCCAACCTTTTTATCTTAATCTTTCTGACACACACACACACACACACACACACACCCCACATTCGAACATGCGCCCTGTTCAGTTATGTTAACTCACAATTAAAATGAGCTGTGGATCCTAGCTGTTTAATAAAGCCCACCACCATGAGCCAGTGGCTCATGGCAGGAAGTCATTTTATTCCACTGATGTGTCTAGAATCCCTAACAATACAGCTGGGACATTAACTCAGATTTAAAAAATAATTGAATAGGAGCTTGTAGCTTGATAAAGAGGAGAGATAAGCAACTCACAGAACTTGAATTGCAGAAAATGAGAGGCAAAGGCTGGAAAGAAAGGTTGCCATAGCAACTCCAGAACCCACCTCTTACCCCGCAGTGACAGTCAAGGTCGGAATGGGCCCGGGGTCTCAGTTGGCACTTCTGGAATTGAAGAAGTCAGGTGTGTGGAAATTGTCTCCCAGAGTGCTGCTGGGGTCTTGCAGCTCTCTTTAAGCTGTAGCTCTGTCTTTAATCTTCTTTTCCTCCCAGGACTCTAGTCTCTTCATTCCTGCGCTGCCTGCCATCCCGCTTCACCTTTGGAGGGAGTTTTATTCTTTTGCTCTTAAATGGAATTGAGTTTTCTCTGGATCATGACTTGGGAGTCTGCAAGCAACACATGCATTTTAAGATGGCAGCAATCAAACGGAAACCCAAACAGCTGTAGAAAGTTCCCTGGGGGCTAAATTCAGAAGTGGGAAGGCCACAGGTCAGAACTGTCTTCCTAGTGGAGAGCGATGAGAATTTAAGCCTTTCCTTGGGCTCTTGAAGTTACAAGAGGTGTGTGTGTGTGTGGGAGGGGGCAGCGGGAGCGGAGTATGACTCACTCCAAGCCCAGATTATGAAGAACTATTATTTGTCATCAGCAACAGCTTGACTTGGGGCAGCACCTTATGAAGTTGGAATTGATGGGGACGTGGGGCAGGAGAGTATAATTACTCTGTTCCTAATTAGCTCTGTTGCTGGAAAGGGGCATGGGTATAAAGTGTTTATAGGAAAGAAAGAGCCTTGATTTCTTTATCTGGCTATGTCCCTAATTCTCCTGCCGAGATGCTGGAGAAGCCACAGGCTGGCAGTTTCTCCCCACTGGCCTTGCACACGCAGGAGGACGCCAGAATGCTATCCTTTCATCACTCCTTCTGACAAACTTCAAAAACTCTCATTTCTTATAAGTGCCGTGAGAGAAACTGACAAGCTAAGTTCCCATCTGCCCAGACAGTTGAAGTCATGCTGTCTGTAAGCCTGCAGCCCACCTTGCCATGGGCACGAGCTAGCCAGCTGCCTAGATAAAGAAACAAGGACACTGTGACTGGGGTAGAACTGCAGGAGAAACAGATCAAGAGTGTCCAACAAGAATGTGGGACAAGTGACAGTTTCTTTTTATAATGTTCTGTATGGAGTGTCCAGTCCTCATCTCAGGAACAGGGATCCCCAAGTGTCTTCCATGAATTATTTTAACTCTCCTTATCTCTGGTTCCCATAATAGTATGTTCTGGAACCTCTTTTTTTTTTTAAAAAAAAAATATTTATTACAATTTATCCACTTTGTATCCTTGCTGTAGCCCCCTCCTTTTTCTCCCTCTATGCCCCTCCCCTAGTCCACTGATAGAGGAGGACCTGCTTCCCTTCTATCTGACCCTAGACTAGCAGGTCTCATTAGGACTGAGGCCGGGGACTCTTGATTATCTCCAGTCAGAGTGGAGGTTCTTAAAAACCTAAGCATAATTTTTTGAAAATCCATATCTAGCACATATGCTGATTTAAAAAATACAAATAAACCTAAGAACCTGAAGCAGGGCCAGTGGAGAAGGTGCTTGCCACACAACCCATGAGAAGGTGTGAAAAGAGAACAAATGCCACAGAGTTCTCCTGTGACCTCCATGGATGTGCCATGGCATGCACTCCCCACCCACGCACGCAAATAAACACACAAAAATAAAAATAAAACAAAACAAAATAAAATAAAAATACATCTACAAATATACGCTCCAATTATTGCCACTCCTGGATATTTACCCCAAAGACTCCAAGCTATGCATGCTCACATGTGTTTATTGAAACACTGTTATTATGGTAAGGAACCAACCTAGCTGTTTATAAATAGAGGGATAAAGAAAATGTATTTTTTTTAAGCCACAAAGAAGAATGAAGTTATGATGTCTGCAGAAAAATGGGTGGAACTGTAGACTGTCAAGAATAAGTGAATTGGTCCAGTCTCAAAAAGACCATTGTCATGTATTTTCTCTCATATGTGGTTCCTAGATTTTATATGGATACAAAATATCCTTAAGAATCCCTGTGTATATCTCTGGAGGAAATTTATAAATCATTTTTTCCTAAAAAATGTAGGTTATGTTAATAATGACTGCTTCATCTTTGCTCTTCCAGATATAAGAATTCTGATGCCTGACGCTGCATCAGCAGGTCATGGGGTCCTAACTCTTCTTCAGGGATAGAGTGAGGCACACTGAGGATTGTCTATGTATCGTGACATTGTTTACTTACAGGATCGTTTCGTGGCCCTCTCTCTTACTTTATTATTTGTTTAAAAAGCACAGTCTATTGGGTGCCTCAGCATAAAGGACTGGGCAAAGATCATTTTCCTTCCAGCATGGTCTATTTGGCTTTATTCCTTATTTGACTTCATATGTTCTCAGGTGAATAGTGGTTTTACCTAAGTGTTTAAGTTATGGAAACCTCACCAAACTGATAATATTTAGTATTCTCAAGCCTGTTCTTACTTTCAAATTACACGACAACTATTTTCTGGCTGGTCCCACGTGCTCTCTGATATGAGAACTTTAAGCAGCTGCTGTCTCTTTCGTCTTCCATCATGATGAGAAGCTTCCAGAAGCGTCCTCTGTCCTGGGTGATGTCTCAGAACAACTGGCCTTTAGCGCAGAGGAGTGACCTTTTCAAGGCTGGTAGAACTGTGGTTCTATAATTGTGGGGAAACTGAGGCTAAAGAGGCTTGCTGAAGATTGGGAGCTGACACTGTGCTTATAAATCTGACACAGTCATGAGAGGAAGCAGCTTGGCTCTCCATGATCATGAGGGCTGAGCTGGCTCTGCAGCCACAGGATATGATTGGGATGAGCCGCAGCTCTTGTTCCAAGCTCATAACTCTCTGAAGGCATTTCAAGTGTGATCACTTCTCTTGGCTGTTTGGAATCTTCTAAGCTCTGCTGGTGGTGGTAGTGCTTGAACACCACCGTAGGTAGGAGCTCGCTTTCACCAAGGCTTGTTACGTATCAGAAGACAACCAGCCACACACACCGGCACCCAAGAGAGTCTTACACATTCACATAAGTGATGGGTGAAGGTGTAGTTACATGAAAATCAGGGTGTCATCTTGATAGGATGATAGTAACCACGGAAACAAATCTCTGCATGAGGCTGTGATGGGTTGTATAGATGAGGTTATCTGAGCTAGGGAGGTCCGCCCCAGATGTGGGCAGCATGGTTCCACAACTGGGGTCCTCTACTGAGAGAGGAGAAATAAGGTTGAATACCAGTGTTCATCGGTCTCTTCTTCATTAAGTTGCTTTTTTCAGTTATTCTGTGGGCTCTGTGAGACAGGTCACTGACACACCTTCCATCCCCGACCTCTCTCTCCAGCATATTCTCATTCACACATAAGCCCTTGGATATAAAATTGAGTTTGATCATCTTTCAAATGTTTTATATGACAGTTATTCTGAACTTGACCCAGAAGGGATGTGTGTGACAGGATTACATTCCCCATAATTATTTTTGAGATTGTCTCTATGATTGGAATTCGAAAGAAAGTGGGGGAGATATTAAAAAGCTTAGCACATGCACACAGCCCAGAGGGTAAAGGTAGATTCTCCGGTTGCTTTCAGTGGCAAATGTGGGTAACTTGTCACAATTGTCTCGAAATGTATACACACAATGTGATATGTTACAAGCCTCCCTCATTTTCATATACTTGCTTTTGTTTTTGTTCTTTGAAGGTAAGCTATTACTCTGTGGCTCAGACAGACTCTAGAATTACACTGTAATCCTAATTGGCTTCATTTTGAGGTCATCCTCCTGTCTCAGCCTATTCAGTGCTGATTATAGGCACAAGCCACCACATGGGGCTTACTTGGATTTGCGCTGTTTTTGTTTTCTTTCTATTATTTTTCTTCTTTATTTTTCCTTTGATTACTTTAATTTCGTCTGTGTTTACTACTTCCTTACAGATAACTTTTCACACTCAAGCAAGTGAGGGAATTTGTTGGAAAGGACCTAAAACCCGGCTCAGATGTAGCCCATATACTCAGTATCCAAGTGTGGTCCTTAGTAAGGGGAGCAGGGGCTTTCTCTGGCATGAACTCAGTGACAGGCTCTCTGATCACCTCCCCTTGTGGGGTGCAGCCTTGCCAGGCCACAGAGGAAGACAATGCAACCAGTCCTGATGAGACCTGATAGGCTAGGGTCAAATAGAAGGGGAGGATGGACTAGGGGAGATGCATAGGGGGAGAAGAAGGAGGGAGGGTAGAAATGGGAGGAGATGAGGGAGGGGGCCACAGTTGGGATACAAATTGACTAAATTGTAATAAATGATAATAATAAAAGAATGTTATAAAAGGATATCAAGAAATTTACAAGGTGGAAGAAAAATAAGCCGAAACCCAAACTTATTCTAATGCTAATGCATCTGAGTAGATAAGGCTGGTTTCCCTTAAAGTTTCATTTATTCCCCACTTCTTAAATGTCAACCATAAAGTTAAGCCTGAAAATACATGAATTTAAAAGCACAAAAGATACGTGATGATAACTTATTTATATAAATGCTGTAGAGTAAGATATTTCTGCATTTGATGACTGTACCTTGGTTTTGTAGACTATCACAAGAAGTAATTTCTCTCCTACTTATAGATTGCAGAGAGTGAGCTGCCAGGCCTATACATGGCATTAGCTGGGCTAACACTAATAACACATTAGCTGTGGCAACACTGATAGTAATTACAATTAAGCATTTACTGTTAGTGTGAGACAACAGCATAGGAACAGGTATGTTCATTTATTGTTTTTTGTTTTTGAGAGAGTTTCTCTGTGAAACCCTGGTTGTCCTGGGGCTCACTCTGTAGACCAGACTAGCCTCAAATCCAGGGATCTGCCTGGCTCTGTTTCCCGAGCGTTAGGATTAAAGGCACATGCCACCATACCTGTGCTAGGTATGCTTATTAATTTATCACTTTAAAAAACACCTGGCGTCACAGTTACTAAGACATTGTTGCAGATGTGCCTAGATGATAACAGCAGCAAGGCTGCTAGGACTGGTCATGGAGATGGCCAGGGGTAGAGTGGGGCCTATTCCTGCCATGGTTTTTAACTTATCCCTTTAACAAGCACCTGCAAGCATAATCACCAAGATGTTGTTGCAGATGGTACTAGGCAATGGGGACAGCAAGGCTGCAGGGCATAGTCACAGAAATGGCCAGGGATTGAGTTCAACCAGCCCTCAGGTGTTTCCCTCCCTCAGTCTTTGCCTGATCTCCTTTGAGTAACTCTCTAGAAACAGGATAGACATGTATACTGACAGGTAGGTGTTTTCAGGGAGATGGTGTGTGTGTGTGTGGTGGTGGGGGCATCTTTAGGAATCAAGTGACAATTGCAGATTAGGAAAGTCTTGCTCCAAAGAAAGCTACCATAGACAAGTGCCCCAGTGCACAGTTGGACCCAGGCATTTGGGCACCTGGGTTCACAGAAGAAGCAGCGCTCAGAGATATCTGTGTGGTTATAATACTGGGTTCAATAATTGTGGGTCTCTCCTCTGCTCTGGTGGGACTGTGTTCTGTCCCCTCTATGCCTGTCATTGAAGTAATTTATGGCATTGGGCTGGTCTTGGTCAAAGTTGAATTTGTTTTAAAAGGTGTGTTTAAACACCACCCTGTTAGCATACTTTTAAAATCTCTCTTACTTATGCTTTTTATATTTCTTCCTTCTCAATCCCTTTTAGTACCCCAAGTACCTGATAGGAGAGAAAGGAGGTTAGTGGGGAGAGGGAGCAGAGTTCGCTTAACTACTTCCTGCTGGTAAGGGTCATCAGGTTCCAATCTTTGCAAGTCCAGTCTTTGTTTCAGGATATCTTTAACTTCTCATCCAGTTGTATCAATAGAAACCAGAAGTAGCAGGGAGGAAACATGAGCAGCCTTCTTCTTTCTCGGAGTGCCTCCACACTCTCTGGACTCTGGCCTTCCTTCCCTCTCCAGCATCCTCAGATTTAAACTATCTGCAGCTGGCAAAGAGCCCCTCTCAGTGCCCACACGAGGCAAATAGTTTGCCACTGTGGACAGTCTGAATCAGTCCCATAACCTACACCTGGGATTAAAACAAAAACATGTTTACATCCACAACTCCCATTCCCTTCCCCATTGTTTTCTTTCCTTCAATCTAGAAAGTGAAGTTTCAGAAGTCATGTTCTTCTTCAGCTAGTAACTAGGAATGAGGACAAGGTATGGAAAACAACTGCAGCACTAGTTCCTGCCTAGGATGGATGGTGAGTAGGAGACAGAAAAACCTTTCCTATCTGCACTCACCAAGTTTCGAGTTATTTTTTACTGATCACAACTTATCCTATCCTGACTGACACACATCCCACTGTCTTCTTAAAGGGAAACTTTAGAACCTGGGGTACAAGAAATGTCCACTGGGGGTTTTTATGTCTGATGCTGAAGCACGTGTTCCTATGTGAGGGCAGAGATGAGGTCAAAGGTCATTGATCTTGACGTAGCCACTTCTTCTGGAGCCAACAAAAACCAAGAGCCAGAATGATATTTTACATAGAGTGGCCCGACAAGACAGCGGGACCTGTCTTGTGCTATGACTCAAGAGCTCTTTGCCTACAAGTGTTTTGTGTAAGTTCTTGAGCTTTGGGGTGGGAGATAGGAAGATGTTGAATGATGCAGGAAAGAGTGAACTAAGCCCTGTTCATCAGCCTTGGTCTGGTGTCACATGTAGCGCCACTGGGGGCTCTGTCAGTCTCCCGTGGGATAATGTGTGGGATCACGTGGAAGTCCTGGAAGGCCAGGTATTCAGACAGCTTAGACTGCGAGTTTGCATTTCAGGGTTTCTGATGCTTAGGTTCTGGTTCTTGCTGTCAAGCCAAGGGACTGGTCAGCCTCTGATGCTCTCAGTGGCTGCAGTACAGGGTCTACCTCTTCCAAGTAAACAACATAAGACTCATTCAGAGGAACATCACTATTTTTGTGTCACCTCCTCAACCAGATTTCTGTTACCTGGAGTTATGTGTGAGTGGCAGCGAGTGGGTACCTGGGACAGTTTACACTCAAGACACCTTGTGTCCTATTTTACAATCATTAATATGACATGAATGCATTGGAGAAAGACAGGAAGCAGGAAGCAGTGATGTCTGAAAGATGGTGAAAGCAGAGGTGTTTTCCCTGGAAGGTGGTGTAGGAGGAAAGGAGGAGGCCTGCACCTGTGGAAGGTCTCCTGTTTGTGACCAACAGAGTGGACATGCTATAGAAATGGATGGGTCAGAGGTGAGACACTTTGCACCCCGGCTTGGGAGACCAGAGTGGATGCCGTTTTCATTGTGTTCATCTTAACAGCGAGAGTCTCACTAAGCACCGGGCAGAGGCTGACCCTCAGTGCTGGTTAAGTGTTTTTACTGTAAACACACAAGTGGATGCCCAAACAAGTGATGTCGTGTGGCTCTATGCTCCTGACTCAGGAAAGAGGACTCTTCATCTGAGGTGGCGGTCCTGGCTGGAGAAAGCATTGGGGTTCACATGGAGATAAATGGCAGGAGCTGATGAAAGCTTAGGTACTGGCAGCAGGTGGGCTCAGACACTCATTCAGGCTCTGAAAGGGGGATGCCAGCCTTTTGAGTTGCATGCACTGGCTGCTCTTTGCTGTGGCTGATGGAAGTGCTCGATCGTTTGATTTTAAAACATCACTTAGTTTTTGATTCGTTGCCTGATCACCCTCTGAGGCAGAAACTTGAAATCATAAATACAGATTCAACCCTTGATTTTTACCTAGTTTTCAGGCAAGAAGAATAATGAACACTTAAAGGGTATAACTGTGATTGCCTGGAATTGAAGTGGCTGTTTATTTTTTTAGGCTCCCATCATTTCATCAGGCAGTTTTTACTTCCTTTTAATGCCTGTTTTTCTCCTGTAGAGAGTCTGAGAGAATAATGCATCTCACGGGGGCACAATGCTGCTGCTTTTCTCTCCCACCGAAAGCTTTGGCTGTTCGTATTCAAACATCAGCTCAGACGGACATTGCAATTTGCTAGGATCAATATAATTATAGAAAAAAAAATTTTCATGTACCAAGAAGAAGACAATGCAGACTGTTGGGCATGACTGAAATGTTGGTGGGTGAGGCAGCCATAGTCAGGTGGGCCAGGTATCCATTGTCAGAGACTGGGGCTGAGCCAGAGTGAGGCCTGGACTTTGGTGAGGGAAACTTTCCTGTGTGGGTCGTCCCTTTAAAGTGAGACAGAGGCCAGGGAAATTGATGTGATGTGATGTGGCATGGTGTGGTGGTGGTGTGTGTGGGTGTGTGTGTACAGCTGGAAGAGAAATGGTGTTTCTGAGGGCCGTATACATGTTGGTGATTAGGAACAATGATATCATACCTTGTTATTCAAAGAGGCTACAAGAAAGGATCTTCTTTTCCTCACAGTGACACAGTAAATATTTAGGAGGTGGATGTGCCCATCTTGACTTAAACAGTATATGCAGCATAAAGAAATGAAAACACCGCGTAGTACCCAACAATTGCGCACAGAAGTCCACCACCGGTTCTGTTCTTCTGAACTCCCGCACTCCCCTGCAAAGTAATGCTCCAGGAACTCTGGGTGAAGGGTCTTCGTGGCTCTTTTGCTGCGTGGCCCACACTGAGCACGCAGGCTCTTTCCATTGTTAATGTCCACGTTGTTAATGTGGCTGTGAGACCCGTCAGCCTGTGGAGAACCTCGCAGTGGCTGGATTTTCCTGGGAGACTGTTGAATATTCTGTGTAGTATTGGCTGCTTCCTATTTCAGGCTACAGCTTGGATGGCAGCCCAAGTGTGTAGTATATTAGAAACATTGGTTTCTTCCCACGGAAAGGAAACCAATTCCACATTCAAGGCTGGAATGTTAAGTAGAAACCATATGGTATCTAGCTGTAGAGCCTGCCTGCCTCTGGCCAGACATGGAATTTAGGCTTTAGGTGTCGATGAAGGCCTCTTGTTCTTGGAGCCCACCAAGAGCAGCAAGGGGCAGAAATTTATAAGCAGTGGCATCACTGACATGCAGAGACGATGTCAGCGGTGGCTCCTCAAGATGCCACACACTAAGGAGTTCACAGGGGTAAACTGTAACTTCCAAGGCAACACGGGCATCTCCAGGAGAAACAACAGCTAAAGAGATCGAGAGAGTCTGAAGGCGTGAGTTTGCTTTTGATTTATTTTATCTTATTAGTCTGTATGCATTGTATACTTTGTAGACAATTTCAAGTGTGTGGTGGACTTTGCATTCATTCTCCTCCTGCCCCTCTTTAGCCCCGCCTCTCCTTTCTCCTCCTAGCAGCCTTCCTCCTTCTCCTTATCTCCCTTCTGCTTTCATGACTTGTATGTACACATCAGCACTTTCGTGTATCTACAGAAAATGTCAGGGCCCCTAAATGAGAGAAAACTTTCAGTATTTGCCTTATTTCATTCAGGATGATGATCTCCACTTGCACCCACCTTCCAGCCAATGACATCATTTCATTCTTCTTTGGGGCTGAAAATTTCCTTTACATAGAGGCTCAGTTGATTGACAGAGAGGCTGGGTCTGTAGCTGGTGACTGTGAACACTGTTGCAGCGTACATAGGTATGCAGGGGACTGTGGAGTGCTGCTTCAGGTGTATGTTCTTCCTCTCCTTCCTGAGAGAGGAAGAAAGAAGGAGAAGTAGAGAGATGGGGATGGAGGCAAGGGAGAGCAAGCTTGCATGGGGCTTGAACCCTGCACCAGGGGAGTCACAGACGAGGCAAAGTTAGGTGTCTGTAAGTATGAACTGACCTTGTCTTCTTGTGGGAGAGAACACATGCTGCCTTATTACGGTGTGTCCTTGTGTGCTCTCTCTCTCTTTCCTTTTTGACATAATATATCATTAAACTGTGGCAGCTATAAGCCAAATACTGGATCATTCAGGACCTTTGCAATCTACTGACATGGGACATCAACCCAGTCTTCAGGGGTCTCTGAGTGTGACATGAGCTGACTAAGTCTATGGTGTCACAGAGAAAGTGGCTGCTGAACAGTCTCCCCCACTGTACCCAACACAGTGCCCAGAACATTGTAAGAGCTTAATAGTCCTGCCAGGTAGACACATGAACTGGAGTGAGGGGATGCGTAGCATGTCTGACCCAAGCTTCTCCAAAATTTAAAGGTGTTGTCAGGTTGTCACTTTGGTACCTCAGGTTTAGAAGGTTCCAGGGGCTGTGCTGTGCCTTCCAGAGCCCAGAGGTGTTTCTATTTACCTGGCTACCTGGGAAGTCTGTGCAGCTTCAGAGGACAGCACTGTTGCAGAGAGCCACTCCATCTGGCTCTGTCTCTCCCAGGCAGCCACGTGCCTTGGCCAATGGCCGGAGGCATTGACTCTGGGCACCAGTTCATGTGCTCAGCTCTGCATGGCCCAGCAGTGGACGTGGCTTCCCAGGGCCCATTTTACAGTTTCATGTTAACTCTGATCCCCTTTTCCCCTGCTCTCTACCTTCTTTCTCTCTCAGTAATCCCCATGCATGCCAGTGGGCTCATGGTCCCAGAAGGCCACACCACAGTGCCGAGTGGCTAATCAGGGGCAGGCAGATGATTTCCCCGACCCTCATCTCAAACTTTATGCACATCACCTCCAGAACTGCTCTCAGTTGAGTGAGCTCAAGGAACAAGGTAGGATACCTGATGTTGCAGCAATGAGCCCTTAACAAAATAAGAATACGTTATCAATTAAATGTGGCTGATGTGCCTTTACTTATAAATATAATACAGAAAATCCAACTGAAGCGGGTTATAGAAAAATGCCAACACCTACAAACAACGGGGTGCCTTCCTCTGATGCAGCTGGGATCACACATAGCTGTGAGGCACCCTCCGGTGGTTGTTGACTGAGACATAGTATCTCCTCACAGTTTTCTTGGTGTAATTCCCCGCCCCCAACCCCTGTGGCCAGAATCCAAAGCTGCTATTATGTGTCCATAAGCACTTGATGGGTTGTATTGCTTTTGGCTCAGTGACCCTGGATTCTCAGCTTAGTATCACTCAATGTTCAAGCACAACAAAATGAAAACTGAGAGTGTGGACACTCAGTACAACCCGATCCGTCTTTCCAATGGCGCTGATATCGGTTGTGCCTCCTTCTCCAGTTTATTCTGTTTACAAACACAGCCACAGCCTCTTACCCTCTGCCCTGCTCTGTGGTTCTCTACCCAGGGACCACAAGGGCCAGATAATTCTTATGCTTCAAAAGAATCTGTCCCCTTTCCAGGCCCTGGGAACACAGGCGACAAGTAGTGGGTGGTGTCTCCACAAGGGGACATCAAGCCTGTCATGATGGGCACGCAGGACCATTTACTTGACTCAGAGGTCTCCGAGAAGCCTGTCCTCCTGCCTTGGTGAGAAGAGGAAGGGGGTGCTTAGGCCACCTTGATGGGTGTGCCCCTCCGCTGTGAGTTAGGGAAGCTCATAATCTGAACTGGACACAAGGTAAAGCAGAAAAGGTGACTCGGAGGAATGCAAAGGAGGTGAGGGATGGAAAGAGAGGAAAACAGAGAGAGAAGAGGAAAAGCTTGGAGAAGAGATGTGGGAGGACAGGGGAGGGAGAGGGAGGGAGGCAGGGGAAGCAGAGCTGAGGACTGATGAACCTGACAGGTTTAGTCCTACCTTCCACGAGCCTCTTGATGCCTCAGAATGCCAGGCTGCCTCATGCCACACCCCCCACTGGCATTACCCTGATGTGAGTTATGAGTTAGGCAGTGCCATTTCCTTTCCTTTGGGGATTCTCAGCTCCAGCACTATGGCTATTTCATTCATATCAGTTTGTAATGAGGGCTGTTCTGTATGGACAGTTCAATGCAGCATGTCTACCCTCTAATTTCTGGGTACCTGAAAATGCCTCCTAAGATTGGGGTGTAGCCATGCCTGTAGAGCACTGTCCTAATTAGTAATTCACGGGGGAGGGTCCAGCCCATTGTGGAGGGTGCTAACCCTGGGCTGGTAGTCCGGGGTGCTATAAGACAGCAGGATCAGCAAGCCCGGGAGCAGCCATGCCTCTGTAAGAGCCAGAGTGGATGCAGCTATGCGCAAGGCTGCTAGTCTGGAGGACTGTGGGTGAGTGAGTGTGGTCTTCCATCCAGCTCCCTTGGCAACGAATGGGTTTATTTGCACATCTAACAATGTCTACAAGCACCACGCATGGTCCCTCGTATTCCTGTGCTCTGGCTGAATTTCTTTCACCCGTTTTTCTCAGATGCCTCCGTTCCTTATAAGGGGTGTGCCCTTTGTGACTTGCTGGTCTGTTTGCGTTCATTTGTAAGCAAACGAGTGCCCTCCCCCGCCTTCTTATCCTTGCACTTTCATGGAGCGCCAGAGACTTCAAAGTTCCTCGCTGTCTGTGAGAGGGGGAACAGCTGCTCTGTCCCCTTTCAAACCTTGAGAGTATGAAAGCTGCTCTCCAGGCATCTCACCTGTCCAGCCCCCTAGCCTCTTCTTACAAGGGATTTCCTTCTTCCCTCTGAACTTTGGAGTTCAGATAAAATGCATCCTAGATATCACCAAACAAACTTCCTTTCTTGCAGGCACCTGGCACCATTCCCTTTATCAAGACCATTTGATCCTTGACAAGTGATGAAGTCTAGACATAGAACAGCCATTCTCACACCTTGAAGAGAATCAAATTAGAGCACACAAGACAAGGAAAACATTAAAGGGTGTTTGCCAATTAATAGAAAATCATATTTATTGTTGCATGGTGTTTCTCTAATCAGGGCTGATAATCTGTAAACTGAAAAACAAAAAGAAATTCAAAAATACAAAACGAAGCCAAAAATGTATCATTACCAACATGAAGTCCAAATAAAACAGTGTAAGCCACGTGATCTTTGTAGTTGCCTTATGTTGCTGACTGGGTTGAGGAGTCTCATCACCTCCTTAGGAGAGCTGTAGGCAAGCTTCCTTGTGAAAAGTCCAAGTTCATGCGAATGGATACTCTCTTTTCATTATGTGGACTGAGGACACTGTGCCTACAGTTACAGGTGTTTTGGTGGCTTGAAGATCTTGTTAGTCATGACCTAAGAGTTACAGAGAACTTCCCCACTCAAGCAGAATTCCCGACATAGATGTGAACAGGTTGTGCTCAGAAGCCTGGCGAGCCACAAGCCGGATCCTACTGTGGTACTGGGATGCTGTCCGGGAGGAAGCCCTGTGCTGAGCCATCTTGTCTGCTTCACGACATCTCTGTCTGTCTTCCGCAGCCATGACAGCATCTGTTCTAGACCAGTCTGACCTTCTTGCATTCCAGACCTGGAACCTGTCTCCTTCCTTGTTCTCTATATGGCAGGGTGTGTTTCTTCTTTTTAACTCTCTCCTCTAGGGTCACCTTTCCCACGGAAGTCATTGTGAACCGGCTTCATGGGGATTCGGCTGTTCTCTGGGCCTCCTGCCTTTACTTTCTCCATGGACTCTTGCAATCTGGAAGTGGCCATGCTCATCTGCATGACTACTGTGTCCCCAGTAGAAAGTAAAACCCACAGGCTAGAGATGAGCTGTGGCTCCCTGGAACACAGTAGGTTTTTCCGTATTACACTAAGAGATTTATTCTTCCACCTGGGACAGCATACTGGTCTGTAAGTATATTTAGATTTTGGTCTCTTCTCAGCATTCTTTAGGTGAGAAACCAATTTTGGGTGGAGAATATTAATTTTCACTTCTCTCTGGCACTAATATCAGGTGGGTTTTTCAGGTAGGGCACTATACTGTCTTTGAAGATTTTGTAAGATGGTTGTATCATATTCTTCAAAACATTTTTACACTTTTCTACTTATGGTCTGAGGTTAAATGGACAATCCATTTATTCAAAGCCCAATTTTCACATAATTTATATTGGATTAATTTTTTTTTCACTATTTATAATTATACTTTGGATGAAGTTATCTCAATCTATGCTATTTCAGATTCCAGGTTCCCCAGGAAATTCTGTTTACAGTGTCCCCCAAATCCATATGTTGAACTCTTTTAAAAACATTCACTTAATTTGATGTGTATATGTGTATGCCGGAGTGTGTCTGTGCACCCCGTGCAGCTGCCTGGCGAGTTCAGAAGAGAGTTCCGGTCCCTGGAACCGGATGATTGTAAGCCACCATCTGGGTGCTGGGAATGGATCCCCCATCTGGAAGGGCAGTAAGTGCTGTTAAACGCTCGGTCATCTCTCCAGCCCCACATATGTTGACAGCTGCACTCCTGATGTCAGACCTCAGACCTGTAAGGGGCTGTGTGTGACCCGAATGTGTGTCTAGAGTGTGAGTGCAAGCACCGTCCCTTCTGCGACAGTATTGAGGGGCGGCATACATTCACAGGTCCCTGTGCCATTATCCCAGGAGGGACGTCTTGAGAGTGGGTTTGCTGTGAAAGCCCATCTGTCCTAATTTTTCGCTTTTCCTCCCCTCCCCACATTTCTTCCCTTTTCCCCTCTTCCCCAACCCCCTGCTTTCACTTCTCCTCTGTTCCTGCTATGGGTTCCATAATGGTGAAAACCATATGCGAGCCAAAGAAAAGGGCTTCATAGGATCTGGATGGTCAGGAACCACAACTATGAAGATAAATGCCAGTCATCTGAGCTGCCCAGTCTGTGGTCTCTCATTGGTGCCACCCATCTGATCAACGCAGCAATGCAAGTGCCATTTTAAATTTTAGAGTTTGGCTTACTGTTTCTTCAATATTTCGTTGCTTTGCTTCAGTGAAAGAACTTTGAACCACCTATCTACCTTAATCTGGAGAAAATGTATCAAGAGATTAAGCATTGAATATAAACCATAACAGCTAATTGGACAAGAAGCATTGCACGTTGTCAACAAAAATTAAGTTGATTCAGGCAGCAAATGTATAACCTTCAGAAATGTAACAATTATGAAGTTGACAGGTGACTTTTGTGAAAACTGTAATTAATGCAGTACCCAGAGCTCCTGACACGTATACAAGAAATTATTTCATTGCTTTCCCCAATGAACAGAATTCAATTTATTCGACAGCATCTGATGAGGTCAACGTTGTCAGTCTCCTTGGTGTTAAGACATTTGGAAGGCAAAGCCTCCAGTGGTTGTGTGTTCCCTGGGAAATTTCATCTACAAGTAGGTAGAAAATCCTCCATCTTCACTGTTGCAAGACATGAGGGTAAGAACAATTTGTTTAGCGACTTATGATACCTATGAGGCAGCCATCTTCCTCTGCAGAAAGACCTTCCTCTGGCCCCAGCTGTGCTGGGCTCAGGAGTGGTAAGGGCCAGCAGAATATGAGAGATCAGGTGAGCCAGTGCTGACCACAACAGCAAGATGGCTGGTCACCCATGAGCGTTGCATAAGGAGCCACGCTTGTGAGGCTCAACTCTGACCTCTGACCTTCAGACATTTAAAAGAAGTTCACATTTGTGTTACATTAAACCATACACTGTATTTATTTTAGTTTCAGTGTATGCTGCGGCAGCAATAGGAAATAAATCAGAGTAGAAACAGGGAAAGTGAGACCAGGGGGTTCACACCACTCTGAGCTCTGAGCTCAGAGCTTGGGTGGCTCCTACAGCTGGTACCTCCTACATATTGTCTCTTTGGGTCCTAGTGACTTCTTCCTCCCCCTTGTTGGGATCAAGTTTGGGAAGAAGACATTCAGTACTTGTCCATCCTACAGGCAGACAACTAAACTCTCTCTGATAGAAGATGTAACGTTTGCCACTTGTCTCCTGCTGATCTGAAGCCTGATTTTAAAATGAAGGGCCTGGAAGTGGGATAGATGTCTGTAGGAAGGTGGCTTGTAGTGACATCATCTGCCCTGGCTTTTGTCTTCCTGCCTTACCAAATTCTGTTTGGACCCTGCTGGAAACCAACCATGTCCCATCAAATGGTGAGCTCAGGCCTCATGGGAGTTGCACTGGCTGTTTCAGAGTGTCAATGTCATTTGCAAGTTGGGTGGGCGATCTTTCTTTGGCTTTACTTGTTAGCTGGGTGTCATGGCTAATGTTCACTGTCAACTTGACACAGCTGGGGAGAGGGATCCTCAGGTGAGGAATTGAGTCTTTCCTGTTGGCTGATATCCACGGCTGCGGCATATTTCCATTGCTAATAGAAATAGGAGGGCCTAGCCCACTGCGAGTGGTTCCATCCCTTAGTCAGGTGTGCCTGGGCCACACAGGGAAGGTAGCTGAATGTGAGCCTCGGATCAAGCCAGTACAAAGTGCCCCTCTACAGTCTTTTCTTCAATTCCTACCTCCATATTTCTGCTTCTGCCACAACTTGTTTCAAATACGGCCCATGACCTGAAAGTGTAAGATGAAATTAAACCCCTTTCTTCCTCGAGTTGCCATTGGTCAGGATGTTCTCCACGGTAACAAAAGCAAATGGAGACAGTGGGAGGGTTTTGGAAGAAGAGACCACTGAAGCTGTAGCTGAGATGCTACTGTTGGGAAAGACTGTTACTTGATGTCTCAAGAGGCTTACAAAAATAATTTTTTTTTATTCTTAGCACAGAGAGAAGAACTCTTAAGTACCTTTTCTTTCTCTCTCTCTCTATTTCTTTCTTTTCTTCCTTCCTTCCTTCCTTTCTTTCTTTCTTACTTTTTCTAGACATTTGAAACTGGCACTCTGGAGAACTGGGAAACCACCCTATCTACTGTCGCACAGTAGAGAGGCCTTTTTCTCATCTGTTGGCATTTTGTGGCTGTGTACCACTCTGACACGGAATGGAAAAGGGATTCTCAGCCATGATTTAATGGTGATTTAAAGTTTCATGCTAAATTTTCTGGTAGTGTTCAAAAAAATATATTACTGACCTTTAGAGCATTTTAAGTGGGAAAACCGTATCATTTTATTTCCTTCTTTTATCTTTTAACCTTGAGGGAAAAGTTTCTCCTTTCTGTATTTGAAACCAAACTGCCTTTGTTGTTTTCCTAAATACGGGGGAATAAGGGAGGCCATCCTGGAAGACTTGGGGCGGGCTGCGAGGTGATTGCAGATCTGAAGTAACTGTTCTGTCCAAGGAACAGATGTCTAAATCGTGTATCTGTCAGTCCTCTGTGAATCTTGATCTATGTACATGTGCGGACAACAGCAGCAAATACTGGTGGAGACTGGAAAGGACAACTCCAGCTCCTCACCCACCTTTCATTTCACGACAGGGTCTTTTTTGGTCTGGAGCTCACCAAGTAGGTAGACCCACTGGCCAGGGGCCCCAGGGATCTTCCTGTCTCCGTCTCCCCAGCACGAGAATTGCGAGCAGGTGGTACCACACCTGCTGGAAATTTTAGGGAAGAGCGAGGGGCTGGACCTCAGATCCCGATGTTTTCAAGGCCAGCACTGTATCGGCTGATCTATTGCTCCAGCCTTTGGTCAGCCATGCTACTCTGAGGCATGAGAGGAGGCAGAGAGGAAGCCATTTCCCACCCAGGCTCTGCTATGCTGCTCTGCAGCTTTCCAAAAACTGTCCATGCTGCAGTCACTTTTGGGATGTCATCTTATTAGTCTTTTATGATTTTGTGGTGTGAGAACACTTTCAATTGATGGTGAGAAGAGACATGCGCATTGTGCTTCTGAACCAGGGCTGTTTTGTCCCTCCTTCCAACTCCAACTGAACGCTCACCCCAGAGTCCTGCACTGGAATAAAAGAGCCAGCAGCAGCACACAGAGGGCTGCCAGCCTGTGCTGTGAGGTCGGAAGGAGCAGGGTGAACAAAATGAACAGGACCCTGGGTGGATGCCTGCCTCCACCTGCCAGGCGAGGGGAAATGGAACTTGGTTTCATCAGTAAGTTGGCTGCTCTAGACAGGCCTGTGACCTCCAGGGATGGCAGCATGCCTGTGTCATTTTCACTCCCCAGGCCCTTGTCACCATGGTATCTGTGACCTCTGTAGGTGAGCATGAGGCAGGCTGTTTTCCCAACAGAGGAGAGACAACTTCAAAGGGTTTGCTGCTGGGTCGTCTGGGCAAGTGGCGTGCGTGGGAGGTTACTTCCTAATCACATCTGCAGGGGAGATTTATCTGTAAAACAACACAACTCCATCTCTCTTTGTTGCTGTTTAGTCCTCTCTTTACCACATTCAGCACCATTACTTATTTCTGTCTCTTAAATGTGGAGTTTAAGTCATTTTTACTTGCACTGTTTGCCCTATGCATTATACTTTTAGGACTTCCTTTTAGATATTTTGGAAGATTATTTTGTTGTTGTTGGGATCAGCAAGCAGGCATTTCTACAGGCAGCCCCTGGGGCCTGGCAGACCCCGGCAAGTATCAGGCATTTGGAAAGACACCCAGACCACCTGCTGACCACCTGGAACCACCGCGCATGCTCTGGACCCCCTATAAGAGAACTGGGGCCCCTCCCCTTGCTCTCCTTCTGCTGCTTCTTCTTCTTCTCGCTCCTTCTTCTCTCCCTCTCTGTCTGTCTGTCTCTCTCTTTCTCTCTCTCTCTCTCTATCTACCTCCCTCTCTGTAACCCCCCTCTACCTAATAAACCTCCCGCGTGGAACCAATCTCGTGGTGTGATCTGTGGACCCGCGTGTAACCTCTGTGTAACCTCGACATCTTTTTTATAATTCCTAACAGTTGTCTTAATAAACAGTCATTCCCTTGAATGATGGAGGGAATGCTTGCATTTGTGTTTTCATAGTGTTTTAGCAAACTAACTTACTTTGTTTTAGAATGTCCAAGAGTCTGGCTATCTTAAATAACAGCTGCCCGGCCCCTCAGTTCCTTGCTGCCTAGATCTCTTGATATTTGTCTCCCCTAGTTATTCACCATTTTTTTTTTTTTTGAGATGCTGCTTTTGAAACATTTGCTCTGGTCCCTCAAGTTATCCTTATGATGTGTGCTGCACCCTAAATCTTGGAGGCCACACATTGCTCTTCCATGGGCTGGGTCTTTGCCAACATGATCTTGTGCTTGACTCCAAAGATGTATCTGCAGAATTCTGGTTCTAATGCTCCATGCTCAGGGTCTCTGCAAACCTCCATTCTTCTGAAAATGCCTTTCTCTAGTGATGTTTCCAAGGACAGATGGGCCCTTTCAAAGGTCTTTTTCCCTCCCCACAGAAAATTTCAAAAGTCACAAAAAAGAAATGTGGACATCTATAAGAAACTTATTTACTTATTTGAGTTTCTTATTGTTTTGTTTTTTTTGCTGTTTCAATTGTTTCCAAGGCAGGGTTTCTTTGTGTAGCTTTGGCTGTCCTTGACTCACTTTGTAGACCAGACTGACCTTAAACTCACAGAGATCCAACTGCCTCTGCCTCCCTGAGTTTTGGGATTACAGGCATGTGCCACCGTGCCTGGCTTTATTTGTTCATTTTTAAGTTTCAAACAGATCTGTGTGTGCCTTGGGTGTTTCCTCTCCTCACAGCTCTGTCTTCTCCTTCTCCCCTCCACCTAGTCCTTTGTGCCTGGGCTGTTTGATCTCTCCTTTCATGTCACATAGGAGTTTATATTTTTGTAACATCTAGGAACCACACATCACACCATGTAATATGGAGGTCTCCAATAGCATCCTTTCACCTACAGGCTACATATCAGGTGTGTCTTCTTTGAGACATTTTTTTTAGTAGATATAAAAAGCATATGCAAAAAATAAAAATAAAAATTCCAGCAGGAAAGGCAGAAATTCAAGGAGCAATCATGAAGCAAGGCTGTGTTCCCCTAAGATTAATAGGTTGCTGACCTCAGCATGTCACACAGCCGCTGGCCAGAGAATACGATTTCATCTTTTCAGCTCACATGTGGACACTTGGGAAGGGATTAGTCTTTAAGCTTGGGCAGCAGGATAAAATTGCTGTCATTTTGGGCAACGCCATCGATTTTCCATCTGAGATCCCATTCAGGTAACGAAAATATTGCCACGCTCACCTGCTGAAGACTGCAGAAATGTTTCTCATATGCAGACCTCTGAAAAAGGCAATTTGCAGGAGACACCAACAGGTGTGATGTTTTATTCCTTTCTAAACTCTGACTTGAACATAAGAGCACAGTCCCCAAGCAGGGGATGAGGACCACAGCATGCTACTTATTTACACTGGCACAGCTCTTCAGCGGTGCCAGGATTCATGTTGTAAAAACTACAGCATGAAAATTCCACATGTCTGCAGTACATTCTGGTGTCTGCGGTAAACATATGGACGTGCATGACAGCGAAATGCAGAGCATGTCTTTTTAGATGGCATAGGTAAACACACACACACACGCACACACGCACACACACACACTGCATACACATGTGAGCGTTGTAGGAAGGATGAGTGGAGTCTGGGCAAGCAAATCAGTGTCTTCACCTGTTGTCTTTGAAGCAATTGTAAATTTATCACTAGGCACAAGATAGAAACGTTTCTTTTTATTTCCTCTTTTGTGTGATTACTGTCATGCAGACATCTTCCCGGACATCAGAGTTGGCTCGCTTCTATCAGCTCTGCACCACTTTGGAAAAGCACCTCTGTCGATGCGATGGAGTCTGGGGTCTTGAGATGGAGACTGGATCATTCTGGATTATCCAAGGGAGCTGTAAACGGCGTCAGGGATGGCTTGAGGGACAGGCAGCAGCAGAAGTTGCGGGCATGCTGGAGTATGGTGGTGTGAGATGGAGTGCAGAGGAGAAGGCACTGCTGACCTGGAAGGCTGGAGAGACTGGCCACAAGCCAAAGATTCGGGAAGTGGTGAGAGAGCATGTTGCCTTGGCCTCCATCTGTGACCTTGACCATAGTCCAGTGATGTGGACTTTGTGTCTCTATCCTTTGGTAATATTCACATAAGAAAAGGCACCTCTGCCGTTTGGAGTCACTACATTCCTGGCAATTTGTTACAGCAACTACAGGGAAGTTAAAACAAGCATCCATTATACTGTCTTCTTCTGCCTTTGAGGTCTTAAACATGCCTAAGATGGGAGATTTGAGGGCCCTAGTTTCTAGTTTGTTGCTAATGGTTATCTTTTATATCCCTCCAATGATCTATTTCACATAAGAGAGCTGAGAGATCCAGACAACTTAAAGATCTTGCCGTAATTCTTTTTATAGGCAGATTCTTTTCTTCCTTTCCTATCTTCTTTCCCACCTCGCTCCTTCCCTGCCCCCTCAAACCCCATTCTTAGAAAAGAAAGAACACTTGTTCTTATTGTTCTCTAAATGTTTTCTTATTGGCATTATTGCTTGATATGTCATATTCTTGCTTTTTGAAAATGACATTGTAGTGCATGGAGGCCCCATCCTCCAACTTTAATTCTGTCCGTCAGCACAGACTGCATGGTCTACAGAGATGGGGAACTAAGCACTGGAATTAAACTACCACGTGGCATTGCCTTGGTCTTTCTTCACAAAGACCCAGAATGATGGTGCCTTGGGAGTTGTTGGAGCACCCTGCAGAAAGGAGCACTCTCACGCAGGAAGACACCGGCCTATTTCACAGCTTAAAGCGGCTTTGTCTCAAAAGGTAGCAGCTTGCTTCCTTATAAAAAGAAAAGGCGTGTGTGTGTGTGTGTGTGTGTGTCTGTGTGTGTGTGTCTGTGTGTGTCTGTGTGTCTGTGTGTGTGTGTGTGTCTGTGTGTGTGTGTGTCTGTGTGTCTGTGTGTGTGTGTCTGTGTGTGTGTGTGTCTGTGTGTGTGCTCAGAGATGGAACACTCGCCTACCACGTGCAGACCTTGGCTTCTACCCCCAGAACTTCAAAAATAAAAATAAACTGTGCAGTGCACAGGGGTTAAACACAGTAAAGCAACTTGCACCTTTCCTTACAATAGAGGACAAAGCGATGTCACAGGCAGCCTTCTAAAAGTCCTTTTGTTTTCCTATTGATTCTTCAGCATTGTCTTGTGTGGTCCTTCAGGAAGTGCTGTAAAACCAGCTCCCGTTCTGACAACATGGAATCATTTTGTTTTTATGGCACCATAGCTGACAGTAAAAGAGAAATGATAACAGTTTTGAAAATGGTAGGTAGATTTGGAGGACTTCAGGGGGAAAGGTGCTCTTCTTAGATATTGCCAATTGGCAACAAGGAAATACTTGTGCTGGGCTCATGTGCTCCACAAGAATTCATCTGAGAGCTGGTTCTATGGAGACTTCCTTTGATAAGGCACTCTGAAGGATGAGATCGAAGCTCTCATGTGTTACATGAATTTGGTTCATTCCACCTTTGTTGGTGGGACAAAGATTTCAGTTACTATGGAAATGAGTTTACTTTTTAATAATGACTTCACACTAGCTCATGGATAATTTTAAACCTCTTGTTAAGAACATTTGAAAGACAATTGTTAAAAAAGATAACATATACTTTTATATAAGTAAGGGATGCCACCACATTGGAAGGCCTATTGGTAGGCAGGTCTACTTTGCATATCCTGTGCCTAAAAGTGGTTTATTATATACTCTCTGGGGAAATATAGTTTTCCCATGATACACCACTGCTATAACTAAATATGACCACATCAAGTCAGGTAATGAAAAATGTCTCTCCCATGGGCTCAGTGTCAAAGCTGTTTGAAACTGGAAGACTCTTGAGCAGGCAGTGTCTTGTTGGAGTCCCCGGGTTGGGACCTTTGAGGAGATAGCAGTTTCTCAGCCTCTCCCTTCTCTCCTCTTCCGGTCTGTCTTGAGTTGAATGAAGAAGTATAAAGATTTCATATTCCCAGTGCTCTGCTATTCTGCCCATATGCATTCGGCCATGAAGCAAAGAGACTGCAGTCTGGAGCCAAACAGATCTTTGTTAATAAGACAGAGTAACACATTAAAGATATGTATCTAGTTCCATTTCTGGTAGTGTGTTATGATGTTAGTTTTGGTTTTCATTTTATCTTTATGAATTTGCTTTGAATTTGTGGAAATGGTCAAGTTTCTAAGGTTTAAAAGTTTATAATTTCATCCTTGTGAACTTTAAAAGAGACTGACCACTCCACCTTTCTGAGTTTTTATGAGGTTGAGTCATGCATTTAATTAGAGCTTAACTAATAACTGCCCATGAGTATGGCTTTGCCACATGGCCCATTCATTAAAATTGGACCACCCATCTTGAATTTTGGATTGTTTTATATGCCACTACTTCTTAAGTTTTTCTTAGTGTGTACTAGCTTCATCAAATTCCTCACATATGCAAAACACACAAGCAAAGGTTATTTATTTAACAATGGAAAGCCCTAAAAACTAATGAAGTCTCTCAAAATTACCACTCAGATTTCTGTTTGAGTCACATTGTGAGGGTTTTCTAACAGAAGATGCATCTCCAAAGCTCTTGGTTGAGAAGTCATACATATATGCATGAGCACTTCCAGATGATCTCCAGGCTCAGATGTTGGGCCAGTGTTTAGATTTCCATTTCGTATGTTGATGGATGCCATATGTTCTTGCTGCGATATTACCTCATCTATCAAGAAGGACGGTGCTGCTGATAGAGAATCATTTGCTAGTTAATCAAGCTATAGTATTGGATAAAGTTTTCTCCAACAATGTTCCTCTCTTAACACTTGTATTGGCAATGTTTGCAAAGCAAACATTTCAATGAAAATGGCAGGGGGGTGGTATTTCAAACTAAATGTGAAAGTTAAAAGTTAAATTTGTTGAAAATATAATCGCGATGAAATTGTCTTTCTTGGGATTGCAAGGAACATCGCCTTGCATCTTTAGAATAAATTACTCTTTTCAGAGGTGGAGAGATGATGTGTTCTTAGAAAGGAAGGAACAGGGATGTGGCCAAAATATATGGATTGTAGAAGTCTGTTTGAATATAAAACTAAATGAGGGCCATCATGAAATAAATATTTAACCAGCCCCTCCTCAGGTCTTCTGGGCTGTGTTGTTCTTATGAGACAACAGCAGTAGATGATTTCCAAATTAACAGAAAGGAATTACTGAGGGTATAATATATCTCCAGTTTTCATTGTTAGCGGGCTTTGGATAGAGATTGTGGTGTATTAAATTAGTTTCACTGCCTTACTGATTCTGATGGATATGTGGCTGCAGAGTCCCATTAATGTGTGTGGCTAACAGATGCGACTCAAGCTGTCTGTGGCACAGGCACAGATGGGCTTGATGTGTGGCCTGACGAGACGATAGATGGATTTTTGTCTTGAAGACTCTATTCTCATTGACTGCGGAAGTACAATCAGCCAACACTCTTCTGAAAATATCTAACAGGGAAGGCTGAAGGTCAAGTGGGAAGAACTTATCTAACGGATATTGCCGAACACCTGTGAAGATGCTGACGCCGTGTGGGGTGAGTTAATGAGCCCTGCATGAGTTACAGGCCCGTGTGTGAAGGTATCAGTGACTACAGTGCAATGCAGAATAAATCCCCCCCCAACACACACCTCAAAGGTAAAATCAAAGGCCATGGAGAAGGAGAAGGCCCAACTTGCAGGGCAGGCTTTACGAAGGGATATGGACCTCAATGGGTGTGCGGTGGGATGAATGCAGGAAAACCCAGTGGCCCCATCCTAGAAGCTGGTGGTCGGAGAAGCCCAAGCCAGGCAGTTCTGTTTTAATCCACTGTGTGCATCTATGCTTCTCCATAGCTGGGGTCACAAGCCTATACCATCGTGGCCAGGGAACTGAGCTAAGGTCCTTTCTCTTTCTCTTGGCATCTTGTCAGCCTTGTAGAGACATTTTTATAACCAAGTATTTTGATGTTCAAGTTCTCAACCAATTACTTGGCCAGGGGCAAGTGTAAGCCATCTCCTTTTTATAGTAGATTTTTACAGTCAAGTATTTTATTACAATCATTTTCATTGACTTTGGAATTGAAACATTCTACCAAGTCATCATCTGAAGGATTATGAGAATTGAAATAATGGCATAAAACAAAGAAAAATAAATAATTGAGGAATTTTGTACATTTCTTTATCATATACATTTTGTAGCAGGTTTATGATTTGAACTTAAAGATGGCTAGTGCTGTGGGGTGTTTATTGAATTTTTGAGGAAGAAAATATGATTCTCAAAGGCATCATAAAATGACATCTAATTTCCCACCCACCAGTCTGTGCTGATTGAATAGTCACGAATGTTCAGCTGCAAACTCTTGAGAGTAGAGCAGGAGAGGAGATGTAAATATTCAAGGCTCATTGTTGGTAGGTAACTTGGAGAAAAACAAACTTGCTTTTCAGGTAATGTTTGACTTAGAGAAATTCTGATGAAATCCTGAAAATTCCAGAAGTATGAACCTGGTAGGCAAGATGAAAAGCTGGCGTTGGTGTGTCTCGTGCAGAACCCAGACTAGAGGTGGCAACGGAATAAAGGACTGACACATAGACACATGCACAGAAAAGCTGGTGTCGGGTGGGCTGTGTCAGAACTAGGCAACAACCCAGCACTTTGGTGCATTTAGGCAGGTGTGGGAGGTGGCACGACATTTGGCACGAGCTAGCCTGGGTAGGAGGTCTCTGTAGGTGACCAGTCTCAGTCAATAAACTTATGGGAGGAAGAAGCAGCAGTTGCTCGTTTTTGTACACGTTGTTCCCAAATGAGGCTTTCAGAATCCTCCCTAAGCCTCATCCAAGGGAAGCCTTGCCACTCCCATGGTGTTAAAGCACTGAGGTCCTCCACATGGCCATGGCCATGTCAACAGTACACATATACAGGGCTTCATTCACTCAGGCCTTCACTTGTTCCCTACCCCTGAGGAGCCACACTTAGAGTAACCTTTATCTGTCAGTTTGACACAACTAGAGTCATCTGAGAATGGAGTCTTAGGGACTACCCAGATCAAGTCTGTGAGGGAAGGTCTTGATGGTTAATCGATGTAGAAAAGCAAAGCCCATTATAAGTAGCATCATCCCTGGTGGACAGTTCTTGGCTGTATGAGAAAACTAGCTAAACATGAGCCTGAGACTGAACCAGCAAGCAGCATCCTCCATGGTTTCTTCTTCAAGTTCTTGTCCTGATTTCCCTCAATGATGAGCTGTGACTTAGAGGTATAGAGCCAAATGCATCTTTCTTATAAGTTTCTTTTGGTCATTGTTTTTGTCACAGCAACAGAAAGGAAACTAGAACACTAGCCAAGAAGCAAAATAATGCTACTTTCTTTTAATAATGGGATAATGAATTCAAAACGCTCTCCTGGGCTTTTCTCCAAGCCTGAGTAGTGGTAGCATTTCTTCTCTCATTTTTGTCTTATCCCAGGTTCTTTGGAAAGGTTATTTACAGGTGTGTCTTGGGTTTATTCTGTCTTACATTTGCTTTTCTACTGACTTCCATTCTTCTGGATAATTTGTGAGGATAAAACTTCAATGCTGAATTCTTGTTCTTGAACCACTAATATCATTCAATCCAAAATAATTTCTTTTTTTGTCTTACATGTCTTTTATTATTATTATTATTATTATTATTATTATTAGTAGTAGTACTAGTAGTTATAGTTTATTAACTTTGTATCCCAGCTGTATCCCACTTCCTCATTCCTTCCCAAACCCTCCCTCCCTCCCTTATCGCCTCTCTCCCTCCCTCATCTCCACCGTGCCCCTTTCCAAGTCCACTGATAGGGGGGGACCTCCTCCCCATTCATCTGATTCTGTTTTATCAGGTATCTTCAGGACTGGCTGCAAAGCCCTCCTCTGTGGCCTAGCAGGACTGCTCCTCCCTTGGGGGGGATGGGGAGGCCAAAGAGCCAGCCATTGAGTTCCTGTCAGAAATAGTCCCTGTTCCCCTTACTATGGGAAACCAATTGGTTACTGAGCTACCACGGGCTTCATCTGAGCAGAGGTTCTGGGTTATATCCATACATGGTCCTTGGTGGAGTGTCAGTCTCAGAAAAGACCCCTGCGCCCAGATATATTGGGTCCTTGTGGAGCTCCTATCCTTTCCCCGTCATACAAACTCCCCCTTCTTTCATATCCAAAATAATTTCTTAATGTCTCCCGAATCAGTTCCCTCTCCCGCCATCTAACTTCCCCACGCATTGGGAGTACTGTCCCTTATCTCCTTGACACCCTCTGCCTTGTGCCACTTTCTCTCCTGCTCCAAGGGCTCTGTCAGCTTCATCTATCTCTGTGTTTTGTTCCTTGCACCTGTCATGAACTATCCATCTTTAAAGTTAGCTTAGTTGTCATTTACAGACCAAACTTGGCTCAAAGATTTCTCTTGCTATAGTAGGATCTTTGAAGACCCTGACTTACTGGTAAGCATAGAGACCCACAGTCCCTATAATCTTATTAGGATTCTATTTTTTTTTCATTATGTGTTTGTTCATTTTATATCCCAATCGAAACCCCACTCCCTCCTCTCCTCCCAGTCCCACCCTTCCACCCACTTCTTCCACCCACCCGTCCCCTGCCCTTTCCCCCAGTACTAACCACCCTGGCACATCAAGTCATATCAGGACTCTTTCACTGACAAGGCAAGATAAAGCAGCCCTGCTAGGGAAATGGGATCCAGAGGGAGGCAACAGAGTCCATGTCAGAGAAAATACCCACTCCCGTTGTTAGGGGACCCACTTGAGGACTAAGCAGTCCATCAGCTTCATGCATATAGGGGATAATGCATATTCTTTGGTTGATGGTTCATGATCTTTGAGGCCCCATGGGCTTAGGTTAGTTGACTATGTAGGTCTTCTTGTGGTATCCTTTACTCCTCCAGCTCCCTCCGTCTCTTCCACAGGATTCTCTGAGTTCTCCCTCATGTTTGGCTGTGGGTCTCTACATCTGTTTCCATTATCTGCTGAATTAAGTCTCTCGGATAATGGTCATGCTAGGTTCCTGTCTGCAAGGATAGCAGAGTATCATTAATAGTGTCAGAGGTTGGCTCTCTTCCATAGAGTGGGTTTCAAGTTGGGCCAGCCATTGGTTGGCCATTCCCCCAATCTCTGTTTTATCTTTTATCCCTGCACATCTTGTAGACTGGATAAATTTTGCGGCGAGGATTTTGTGGTTGGGTTGTTTTTCCCATCCCTTCACTGGAAGTCCTGTCTGGCTACAAGATGTGGCAACTTCAGCCTCAGTATCTCCTGCCTCTAAGAGTCGCAGCTAGGGTCACCCTCATATCTTCCCATGAGCCTCTTCAATCCCAGATCTCCAGCTTGTCACAGAGATGCCCCAAACTCGATATTCCTTCTCTCTCCCAGCCCTCTCACCCTCAACCTGACTTCCACCCCACTCCCCTCTCCACACTCTCTTTCACCCAGTTTCCAGTGCTTCCACCTCCAATATCTAGTTTATTTCTCAGTGGGATTCAAACATCCTTGTTTGAGCCCTCCTTGTTACTTAACTTCTTTGGGTCTGTGGGTTGTACCTTGGTTATCCTATACTATATTGGCCAATATCCACATATAAGTGAGTATGTACTATGTGTGTCTTTCTAGGTCTGTGTTACCTCACTCAGAACAATATTTTCTAGTTCCATCCATTTACCTGTAAATGTTCAGATGTCCTTGTTTTTAATAGCTGAGTAGTATTCCATTGTGTAAATGTTCCACAGCTTCTTTATGCATTCTTCTGCTGAGGGACATCTGGCTATTACAAATAAAGCTGCTACGAACATAGTTGAGCAAATAGTTTTGTGGCTGATAACTAATGTTCATATCTATCTCAAGTCTTAGGATTGAAGGTCAGGTTAGCTGTTGTTTTATCTTCAGAAAGGTTTTGGGGTTAAATTTAGTCAGTTATTGGAAGTGACAGTTGAACTGTGCAATTTACAGAGTTAAAAAAAAAGTGGGAATGCTGTTGTGATGTGGTGGTTAGTTTCATTCATCAACTTGATGCAATCTTGAATCGCTTGGGAATGGAGTCTCGATGAGGGATTATTGATATTAGGATAGTATGTGGGCTTGTCTATGGGGGATTATTTTGATTATAGGACTTTCTTGCCAACTGTGAAACTGTTCCCTGGGAAAGAGATTCTGGATTATATAGTGGCATAGAAAATAAGCTGTGCATTAGCGTTCATTCATTCATTCATTCATTCATTCACTCATTCATTCATTGTTCTCTGACTTAGACTATGGATCTAATATGACCAGCTACTTTAAGTTCCAGCCACCCTAATTCCCCCATGGTGGTGGACCTGGAATTATGAACCCAATAAATACTTTCTCCCTTAAGTTGCCTTTGCCAGTGTGTTTCATCCCAGCACCGGGAAATGAAACAGAGAAAATTGACATTCAGCCCTCCAAATTGTTGGTAAGAGATAATGAAAACAATCATGGGAAAATGTCTGGAAAGCTTGAGAGAACCCCTGGACCTCTTACAGTCCCTACAAGGCGTGGGCCACTAGAGCAACAGCAAATGGCAGCGGGTACTAGGGTGAAGAAGGGCCTGAGGAGTGTCCTGGCAGGAGATGTACCCACAGGTACTTCGAAATACAGCCAAACAAAGGAATCGGTAGCATTCAAGGAACCATGAAGCCTCAGGTTACACAGAACAGAAAGGATATATAGATAAAGGGACAGGAAGGGGCACAGAGGGTGGGGGAGGGGCTGGAGAGCCAGCACCCAAAGGCTCAGATATCAGGTCCAGCTCTGTGGTAATGATGACAGCAGTTTTATCTTCCAGAAAGAAAAACACAGGCTGTATGTACATCCCCATTGCCTCTTGCCTCATATACAACTTTATGTAATCAATTTGTGCTTTGGAGGCAACTAGTACATCTTCAATCTCACCTTCATTAAGAGATCTCAGATTGGCCAGGCTTTCAGCATCTCCATGGGCTTCAGCATCTCTCTCCTGTGCCATTATGCTTTTCTTCCTAGGTGAGGATCTTCCTCGTGGGCATTTCTCAAAGTCTAAATGCATCTCAGCTCTCTAGCAACAAAATAAAATGTGTGCATTGGTGTCTTTGAGTAATGGACATTTGGAACCTCCTCTGGGCTCTTTAATATCTAAGATGATACATTTCTTTCTTGGCTCCGTAGTCTGGAGAAGTTAGTTGCGCAGGCAGATTTGTTTAAATGTGGTTGGAGAAATAGAAAGATGAACAAGGATAGGTGTTCGTGAAGGGCTGCTTTGAAGACAGACAACTTTGGCTTTAGGGTCAGGTGTATTCCACCTGTGTGTCATCACTGCAGCCACTAACTAGCACGTGGCAGAGAGAGGGCCAGCTGCACCAGTAGGAATATAAACGTAGAAAGAAAATGGCTTGGAAAAGCCAGTTATGTCAGAGGAGACACGTGGACCTTTCCGGCACATAGCAGTGGGATGAGGACCCCCCTCTCCCCAAATCATATAACTCTTCAGAGAAAACCTCAAAGTGGAATGGTCAGCAATGGCCAGCACTCTGCTCCCCACTCTTTTACAGATTAGCTTGCTTCTTGTGATGGAACAGTTTTTCCTTCTGTCTGTCCCCATGTCCTAAGCTTCACCTGCTTCCTGCCATGCTCCCAAGGATCTGAAAAATCAGGGCCCTGAGGTATGGGGTGCTCCTCCTAGACTACATGAGAAATTTCTACATCAAAGGAAAGAACTCTATTACTGTACTGATGGTCATAGGCAGCTTCCTATGTGAAAAATCGCATTAAGGCGACTAGGTCCTTTAGAGAGGGTTTCATGTAGCCCAGGCTATCCCCAAACTTACCATGTAGTTGTTATATGACCCTGAACACCTGGCCTTCCTGGAAAAAGAGCTGGAGTTACAGTAATGCAAGGCTATGCCATGTTTAGCAGCACTGGGAATGAGTTTAGGATTCCGTGTATGCCAGACAAGCACTCTGCCATCTAAGCTGGGCCCCGCACCCTCTGACTCAGCTGCTCCAACTTCAGCTCCTTCCTTGGTGTCCGCAGGAACACAGTCAAGGCCAGGCATCCAGGCTATGTTCTAGCTGTTTGCTTCGCCCGGGAGACTGCTGAATGCGTGGGAGGCTGAGGGCTCGTGGTTCACCCTCTGTGGGACTCACATCTTCTCCCTGACTGGCAGCCTCTTGGAGGATGGGCCCAGGCACTTTTCAAAGTTTTGAAAGCCGTACTCCACATGCATACATCTCCTGGCAAATTTTTTTTTCTTCATTTGCATTTTCTTTCTTGTACTCTAAAAGGAACCTTTTTATTCTTTTATAAAATGATCCTTGTCAGTGACTTAATTTGCATGAACTGGTGTGACAGATATACGTTGTGTAGCTGCCCTGGTAGCCTAGAGGGTCCTTCTGTTGGTGATTTCTCCCAGCCTCATCCTGTCCAAGTCAGAAGCAGAAGAAAAATGGGCAAAAAAATCAATCTGGCTGGTAGAAGACGATATTAATTCATGGAATGGCTGTTTCTCTTGCATCTTTGAGGGTTGGAGCAAGGTGAGGGCACAGTTCGCTGTGAAATCTGAACACTCAGAGCTGAGGTCGGTGCTGATGAGAACATTAACCCATTGTATGCCAGGCGCTGTAAATCCACAGTGGGCACAGGCTTTGTTTGGGAGAATCATTTAAAAAACAAACCTTATGAAACAGTGCAGATCATTTCACTGTGCCTTTTGCATGCTTAGGAGAAGCACAGAACTGCATGTAAGACGTGAGTGTTGGGGCCATGTCAGGAGCAGGCTGGGTTACAGGCCTGCAGTCTCTCCTCCTAACCTATGGTGGCTACTTCCTGGCAACTGCCCCCTCCCCAGGGATTTTCTAAATTGAGAACTTTCCAGTTTTAGCAGTTTTTCATATGTACAGCCAAGTTAGGTAGCTTTAGGAAGCTAGGTGAACTTTGGTCCTATCTCCGCAATGTATGCTGTTGACTGAGAGGGTTGGATGGCTTCCTAGCAAGAGGCCAACCAGAGGGGCCACCCCAGGTTCCTAATTGGATCCCCAAGTGAAAATGCCCACTGTGTTCCAGGCTATTAAGGCCCTCTGTTAGTTTTGGATCCTGTTTATGGCGCATTATCAAATGTCCATCTGATGGTTTTAATCACTGCTAGCATTCAGTTTCCACCTGTGGTAACATAAAAGGCAGTACCTGTCCAGAGCAGAGCCCCTGGATCCCATCCTGAATTCTGCCTGTTCTTTTTATTCAATATCTTTTCCAACAATGTTCAGCCACTTTCCTTCTATTTCTTCCTTTTCATCAGGGTATCTTGAGCAGAAAGGATAAATGGCCACTTCTTTAGTGGATGTGGAACTAAAGTGTAGAAAAAAAAGTTGTATAATTATTTCCCCTCATTGGTTCACATTTAATAATTAGTTTAATTAATTAATTTTAATTTAATGTCATTATGAGACTTACTATAATTGTGTGTATACACATATATATTTCATCTTATTTTGATTTTGAAAATGCTTTATTATTGTCATTTAAAATGTTTTTAGTTATGAGTGTGTGTGTTTGAGTCTGTGTGTGAATGTCTTTGGCATATAGGTCTGTGTGTGTGTGTGTGTGTGTGTGTGTGTGTGAGTGCAGTACTGGGAGAGGCCAGAAGGGGGTGATGGATCCCCTATGTCAGAGGAGAGAGAGAAAGGGGGAGAAAGATGGGGAAGGAGAGAGAGCACTCTTTTTCTGTTATTGCTCCACTGATGGCCACGGACATCTTCCTATGTAATAATCATATGAAGGCAACACAACTACTTCATTTTGAGACAGGTTCATGCAGCCCTAGCTGACCTCAGATTCATTCTGCAGCTGAAGATGACTTTAAACATCCTGAGGTAGATGCTGGTAACTGATCTGGAGTCTTGTGCAAGATCAGTGTGCATTTGTAACCATGGAGCCAGCAATCCAACCCCATGACTACAATTTTATTTAGTGTGTTGCTCAAGCACTCTGTTCTTACTGTAATGTTACCAATCACCCCATTTTCCTGTTTCACTCTAGAGAGAATGAAAAGTTCCCACCTTTACAACGTTTTGTGACTTCTGAGTCATGTTGGATGTGGTATAAAGAAGAGGTCTGTACTGAGTGCTAGATTTCTTTAACAATGCCACAGATTTTGAAGGTCTCTTTCAATGACAGTTGATTTCTATCAAATGAGTTAAAAAATGAACACTTTTGATTGGCAGGTACCTGTTCTTTAAAACTTAGTTCAGTATCCCTGGCTCCTTCTACGTTGAAGCTCTGTTACTTCCAAATGGCTATAGGACTACCAGAGAAATGGGGTGTGTTGGAGGGGAGAATATGAATATGACTGACAGCATGTCATTGGTCAAGCCTGGCACTGGAAACACTGATCAGTGGTTCCACCTTACCACCTGGAGCTGAGGCATGTGGGGATCCCAAGAAACCTGGAGGCCAAGGAAGGAATTTTGGCCACATGCTTGTGATGATGACATAATCATACCTACGACAGACTTAATTAATTTTATTTTTACACATACAGGTAGTGTTTTAGTTTGCTTCTCTGTTGCTGTGATGAAACAGTGACCAAGATCAACTTGAGGAAGAAAGGGTTTATTTCAGCTTACAAGTTACAGTCTATCTTGGAGGGACATTTAGGTGAAAGCAACTTTGGACAGGAACCAGAAGACAGCAACTGAAGCAGAGAGGAAGGGTGGAGGGGTGGGGTGGGGTGGGATTGCTGCTTACTGGTTTGCTCTCCAGGGCTGATTAGCTTTCCTTTCTTTCTTTCTTTCTTTCTTTCTTTCTTTCTTTCTTTCTTTCTTTCTTTCTTTCATACAGTTCAAGCTCACCTGCTCAGGGGTGGCACAGCTGGCAGTGGGCTGGGAACCTCTCATATCTATAATTCATCAAGAACATCACACAGTAAAGCCCAAAGGCCACTCTGATGGAAACAATTCCTTGGTTAATGTTCCCTCTTCCCAGACAGCTCTGGTTTTTGTCAAGATGACAAAGACTAACCAGCAAATGTTCCCAAGCCCATTTAGGAGGTAACCTTTCCGGATTGTTAATCATATATGAAACTCACATGTGACATTCTGGTTTCATTTGTCTTCTTTCCCCAGACTTTATCTTTTTTGTTAGTATAGCTTTCTGGTTAGCTTATAGTGTCTTGCAAGGTAAATCTCAGCCTACCTGGTACATCTGGAGAATGATAATGATGACATACAATTCAAAGATAATATACTTGCCACAGCAGTGTGTGTGTGTGTGTGTGTGTGTGTAATGTGCATACATCTTTTGCATGGTCTGCTATCACACAGCTCTGTCATAGGCAAGGGGCATTCCACTGCAAAGATGAACTTCACCTTATGGCTAATGACTGTCCTCTTTGTTCAATTTCAAGAGGTGTGAGAGTAGCCTCGGGTCCTGTTTTGTTATCGTCTTTCACTGTAGACAGGGTGTCATGAACACCTTTGGAAAGCAAACTGTTTTAAGAAGTTTATAGATTCCTGCTTCTCACATTCCATAAGGAGCAGAGTGTGAGCCAAGGGAAAATGAAACCACTGTGCTACGTCCTCATAGCAGACACAACTGTACCCATCCATGAGCTAAAACCAACAAAATACAAAGTACGTCCTAATTTCCTTTTCTAAGTTAAAATAAAAGACTCAACAATTCCTTGGTTACTAGTTTGAGGTGTCTGACTGTGGAGAAGGGAGGCTCTAAGTCTGGGGCTGGATGGGATTTCCTGTATTGTGAGGACGGCTGACCACAGGTAGGGGTGGGAGGAACTGGTGCCTGTGCGGGTGATGATGGGACTGTGGGAGGGCCAACGGCACCTGCAGAAACACAATTGACTGGGGCAGCGAGAAAACAGAGCAAATGTTGGTGGTGGAGAGGTGGCTCAGCAGTTTGGAGAGTGTGCTGCTCTTGCAGAGGACCTGGATTTGGTTGGCAGCAGTTGTGATGGGTGCTCATAACCAGCTCCAGATCCAATGCCAATGCCATCTTCTGAACTCAGTGGGTACATGCATTCATACACACACATGCACACAAACACACACAGGAGCACTCATATATATGTATATACACACAGGCACACATACACACAGCCACACACACAAGCACACATACACACACAGGCATACACACAAATGGGCATATGGGCACACAGGCACATGGGGAGAGGGGTACGCAATAATAAACCTTAAAGAAAACTAGAGTAAATATTTGCTTACCACATGATGGGTGACCTGGCTTCTTGCCCTGACTGCAGCTCTCCTGTGTTCTTTCATCTGCCCACATATCCTGCCTTTAGGGTTTTGTGAGATCCCTTGATAAAACAATCTCACAGGTATGCTACGCTGCTAAGGTTTGAGGCAGCTGCTCTATGGATCACAGAGCTTCTGAGGATGGGAAGACGTCTCAAATAAAGACAATCCACAGAGCAGCATGCTTGAAGCACGGTGGCCGCTGCTTGCTCTCTGCTTGGGAACATTGTTGCCACGGGAGGACTGAAGATGGTTCGGAGAGTTGCGTCTTTGTAGAACACACACCTGCGCTTTCCCTGTGGGAACTTCCCTAGACAATGTAATATAACAACTTCGCCATAGCAGTCACATTGTTCTTGGTATAAATTATCTAGAGATGATTTAAAGCCTGTGAGAAGATACACTTATCTATGTAAACACTGTTAGTTTTTTTTTTTTTAAGAGACTTTAAGTAAAGGACTTGGGCACCTAGCACTGGCAGGTCCAGCTGCTCACATGTTAATAGGGCAACACAAATATCCAGTTTTGAAAATTTGACAAATTGCCTTAAACATAAACTTTAATATGAGAGTTTAATATATGGTTGTAATTCAGTGTTAAGCATTCACTTTTGAATAAAACTGAGGTGTTAGTACTATGGCAGCCCACTTCTGGGTTGCCTAGCAACTGATGATGCCATCATGTGTTGCCAGCCAGGTAGCCACACTGGCAGGCATAGTTACTCCTTAAGAGGATCAACCCACTACTTTGTCTCTCTCTTGTCCTCTTGCTCTCTTGGCTCTTGCCCTCTCCCTCTTCTCTGTTGGGGAACAACCCCCTCTTCCCCATCATGTCTCCCTCTCTCCTCTCTCTCTCTCCATCTCCATCTAATAAACCTCTTTCATATAAAATCTGATGAAGCAGTTTCATCATTGTCTAATTTGATCCACCACGAGGTGGTTCCTGATCCGATGGTACTCCTGACTTCCTGAGGGGATTGACTCATGCATGCACCCACCGGACCACCCTCTCATACCCCGCTGTGACTGTGAAAGGAGAGCACAGAGGGTCATCAACAAGTGCTTGGATTAAACATGTTATAATTAAGGGATTTACTATGAGTCATCAATAATGCATCAGTGTCTCATTAAAGAAAGAAATAAAAGCACTTCTCCTTGGAGTCCTTTAAAGAAGAATAAGTACAGATTTGAAGTCTCTATTTCATGCTCCCTGTGTCTTTCATCTTCTCCTTGTCTGGTTCCTGAATCTGAATCTATACCTGCATTTGTATCCCTACCTATCTGTTCTGTCTGCGTGTGTCTGTCTGTCTGTGCTGTATGTGTCTCCCTAAGAACATTCTACATTTATTGAACAGCATGAAAGTCATTGCATGGGGAAGGACTGGTTACTTAACAGAAATCTTTAACAGAGTTCAACAAGAGATTTAGCCACTGGCTTCAACTGATTCCAGTGCATCCAGGTAACAAACATCGTTCTCATCAACCAATGTCTACAAATGGTCACTTTCAGCTTTTATGGTAGAGAAGGTTGGATAGGTTAGGAGGTTGCTTTCAACTTGTATATTTGTTGCTTCAGCAAATGATACACATTCAGTATCTGGGATAATGCTAGGGACATGGGATAGTCCATAATTTAAGATTATTTATGCATTAACTTAGGTTGTAAAAGTTGGTTATATGAGAAATCCATGGTAATTAAGGCTAATTGTTCTCTTAAACCAGTTTAAACAGCTTGAGTGTACAGTAGGCCAGCCGTCTTAAGTCTTTTTTTAAGAACATCAGAAATGATGTTTATTTTTATTTTTTATAATTATTTTTATTTTTATTAATTACATTTTATTCACTTTGTATCTCCCCTGTACCCCCTTCCTCCTCTCCTCCCAATCCCACCCTCCCTCTTCCCTACCCGTGCCCCTCCCCCAGTCCACTGATAGGGGAGGTCCTCCTCCCCTTCCCTCTGATCCTAGTCTATCAAAACTCATCAAGAGTGGCTGCATTGTCTTCTTCTGTGGCCTGCTAAGGCAGCTCCCCCCTAGGGGGGAGGTGATCAAAGAGCAGGCCAATCAGTTCATGTCAGAGACAGTCCCTATCCCCATTACTATGGAGGCCACTTGGACACTGAACTGCCATAGGCTACCTCCGTTCAGGGGTTCCAGGCCATCTCCATGAGCAGTCCTTGGTTGGAATATCAGTTTCAGAAAAGACCCTGTGCCCAGACACTTTGGATCTGTTGCTCTCCTTGTGGAGCTCCTGTCCTCGCCAGGTCTTACTATTTCCCACTTCTGTCATAGATTCCCTATCCTCTGCCCAAAGTTTGGGTATGAGTCTCACCATCTGCCTTGATACCCTGCAGGGTAGAGACTTTCAGAAGCCCTCTGTGGGAGGCTCCTGTCCTGTTCCCTGTTTTCTCCCTCCTCCGATGTCCATCCTCTTTGCCTCTCTGAATAGGGATTAAAACATCTTAGCCAAGGTCCACCTTCCTGATTAGCTTCTTTAGGAGTACAGATTTTAGTATGTTTATCCTATATTATATGTCTAATATCCACTTATGAGTGTGTCTTTCTGCTTCTTGGATACCTCACTCAGGATGATCTTTTCCAGTTCCCACAATTTACCTGCAAATTTCATGATTTCCTTATTTTTTTTATCGCTGAGTAATATTTCATTGTGTCTAACTGGATGTCTACATGTAGAAAAATGCAAATAGATCCATACTTATCACCCTGCACAAAACTAAAGTCCAAGTGGATCAAAGATCTCAATATAAAACCAGACACACTAAACCTGGTAGAAGAAAAAGTAGGGAAGAGCCTTGAACTCATTGGCACAGGAGACAGCTTCCTGAACAGAACACTACAGGCTCTAAGAGCAACAATCAATAAATGGGACCTCATGAAACTGAAAAGCTTCTGTAAAGCAAAGGACACTGTCATCAGAACAAAACGACTGCCTACAGATTGGGAAAGGATCTTCATCAACCCTATATCTGACAGAGGGCTAATATCTAGAGTATATAAAGAACTCAAGAAGTTAAACAGCAACAAATCAAGTAATCCAACTAAAAAACGAGTACAGAGCTAAACAGAAAATTCTCAATAAAGGAATATCAAATGGCAGAGAAACACTTAAAGAAATGTTCAATGTCCTTAGTCATCAGGGAAATGCAAATCAAAACAACTCTGAGATTTCACCTTATACCCATCAGAATGGCTAAGATGAATAACTCAAGTGACAACACATGCTGGATAGGATGTGGAGAAAGGGGAACCCTTCTCCACTGCTGGTGGGAGTGTAAACTTGTACAACCACTTTGGAAATCAATTGGGTGCATTCTCAGACAATTAGGAATAGCGCTTCCTCCAGATCCAGCTCTACCATGCCTAGGCGTATATCCAAAAGATAAAAGCTCAAGTACAGAACAAGGACATCTGCTTAACCATGTTTGTAGTAGCCTTATTTGTAATAGCCAGAATCTGGAAACAGCCCAGATGTCCCTCAGTTGAGGAATAGATACAGTCTTAAGTCTTATCAAGGTGTATGATCTACTTCAGGTGTAGGGTCCAGCAAAAGGTACACCTATCTTAGAATGTAAGAGATATCTTCAGAATATTGCTTTGCCACAAACAAGGTTATGGGCCCAGAGGGAAACCTCAAGGAAGGTTCGACATGGACAAGAAG